>NC_055992.1:107435075-108789829 GCF_018446385.1 Zingiber officinale
TTTATAGACAACTATTCCAAGACTCCTGAATAATTTACTTAATGTGCCCATAGAGACTAAATTGCTTTGATTAGTTAAGAAAAGGTACAAGGTTGATCTTGGAGAAATGTTAAGTAAAGTCCTTATGGAAGATCGTGGTAGCAAGTACCTCTTGAGGAGATTTTAGGAGTCACTTATCGGTAGTTAGTTTAGAAATGACTAAGCACTTTGGTACACTAACGGGATGGTGTAGTAGAAAGAAGGGTAAAGGACTTCTTATGAAATAATTAGATAGATGATGAGTTATTTAGAAAATTACAAATTTGTTTTAAGGATAAACTCGATAGCAGTGAGCATGGTACCTTGATTTAGAACTCTCTACTCATATAGAATTGCTGAATAGGTGAAAACCTATTTTGAAGCATTTTCGGATTCGGGTACTCCAGCACATCTGTTAAAGAGAGACCATGATAAGTTGGATAGGAGTTCACTTGTTTATAAGTTATCCTAGATAAACAAAGTAGGTTTATAGTCTTAAAATCAGAAGGTCGTTATTGTAGCATCAATGATGATTTTTCTGAAAAAGACATATAATGAACCCGTGCTCATAAGTAGGTACATTTCTTGAAATAATAAAGGACATGTCTAACTGTTACCATTTGTACAAGATGAGATACGCGAAAAGCGCAACACGTATCGCAATTGATGCAATTCACGAGAAAGTGTCTTGTTGTGGTAGGAGGGTTGATATCTCTGACCTAAATAGGTTCATGTTTGGGAGAGTTTTGGACTTGATCCTGGAGAATAAACGATCTCTACATCGCCATAATTGAGCACTCCGAGATGAATCGGCATCTTGGCAAGGTAATGAATAAAAGAATTAGAATATGTGATACAATAATCACAGGCTTTGTAGAATCACCCGAATGGTGTAAAGCGTTGGGTGTAAAAGGTCTATAATAGGAAAAGAGAGGATAGAAGCGGAAGGTGGCCTTTGAAAGCAAAGCTTGATGAAAACTTTTCAGCGGTAGTCCATACTTAAGTCTCTGGATTCTTTATCTATTTGGCAAGTGGATGTCAAAGCGGCATTCCCTTAATGGAAGTCTTGAAGAAAACATCCGTATAAAGCAACGGAAGGGTTCATTGCTGAGCTAAGGCATCTTGTGTGTAAGCTCAATGGGTCAGGAGGCAAAGCTTCGAGGTCTTGGAATATCAGGTTATCAAGTAATCGAGATCTATGGATTTAGTAGGATAAGTCTTGTGTATACAAAGATGTGATGGAAGCGTGGTGGTATTTTTGTACTATACTTAGATAACATTTTTGGTAGTTGGAAACAATATCAAAATGTTGTCAGAAGTAAGGGTATGGTTGTCCAAACAATTCGATATAAAGGACTTGGGAGAATGTATATATTCTTGAGATCAAAGTAATAAGGATCGCAAGAAAAATTATATTTTACTTATCCCAAGCTTGATACATCGGAAAAATCCTTGCTTATTTTAAGCATGCAAAACTCCTAGAAAGGTTTCTTACCTTTTAAGGATAGAGTAACTTTATCTAAAGATATGTCTCTGATGACATCAAAGGAGATTGAGGACATGTAAGCAGTTCTTTATGCTTCGGCAGTTAGACAACCTAATGCTATGCGAGAAATACATTTTTGCCGAAGGCATAGTTATGAATATCAAAGTAACCCTGAGCAGAGACGGTGGACTACGATAAAGCATATATTGTATAGTACCTTAGAGGCACTAGAGATTATATGCTAGCTTACAAAGGCGATTAATTTGATCCTTGTGGGTTGCATGGTTTTGACTTTTAATCGGATAGGGACAATAATAAGTCAACCTCGGGGTTTTGTGTTTGCACAAGGTAAAGTCATAACTATGGAAGAGTGATAAGCATAGGACTCCACCGTGGAAGCTTAGTATATGGCAAGCCTCACGGGGTAGCTATAAAATTTGAATGACTCAATAATCTCAAGATAGACTTAGATATGATTTGGTTTGTCAAAGATTATTACAATTTATTGTAATAATATTGGTGTAATGAAACTAGAGAAATCATAAGTCTAAAAAGGCAAGTAAACACAATAGAGCGCAAGTACCACCCAATACGAGAAATCGTATAAGCGAGGAGAAGTTGTTGCTACCTAGATTGCATCAGGTGATGACCTATAGATCCTTCCACAGAGGTCCTTAAAGCAAGAGCTTTTGATGGACATGTTGAAGGGTTAGGAATCAGATGTATGGCAGCAGATAAAGCAGCTTAGTCTTTTAGTATAAGTGGGAGATTGTTAGAGTGTATACTAAAAGCCTAGCTTTTGGTATAAACATTTATCTAGAAATAAGAATCACATTGGTCAAATGTCTACATTTGTGATAAATGTAGTTGTTCAATTAATTTATATTGTAGATAACATGGTGTGTGGTGTCACACACAGAGGATCATGTTATCAGTACCTTATAAATTATAAACAGTAGCTCACGACCAAAATGGAAAGGAACAAACCATTAGAAGGTCGTAGTGTAATTAGGTATCAGTTTATCTTGACTGTATAATTACACTAGTACACTTAGAGTGTATTGAGTATGACCATTAGAGGTCGTTTCTTTTATACTGATTTTATAAAGAAACAAAGACCTCGGTTATTATGGAAGTGTGTGCTCTTAATCCTAATATAATAACAAGCACATATATTTGATATTTATTTCTTTAATTTATCAAAGGGTGAGATTTAGTTCGATGAATCAATAAGCCCGATAAGTTGGGAAATGGTATCACTTATAGTGTGTGTTGTTGATTATAGAAGGAAACTGTGTCCTAGAGATACTAGGTTGATAATGTCCTCAAGAGGAGCTCATAAGGATTGTCATGTTAAACCCTGCAGGTGGACCTAGTCCGACATGATGATAAGGTTGAGTGGTACTACTCTTGGACTAATATATTAATTAAATGAGTTGTCAGTAACTCACTTAATTAGTGGACATTCGATATCTTAAACACAGGGAGACTAACACACTCATGATAAGAAGGAGCCCAAAATGTAATATGGGATTGGTGCGGTAGTTCAATAATAGTTCTCTAGTGGAATGAATTATTATTGATAAAATTAAGTTGTGTGTTCATGACAGGATGTAATTTTATCGGGAGACGAAACCAATTCCTCCTCTCGGTCCCTATAAGCCTCTTGTATATAAGTTTATACACACCACATTACCACCTTCAACCAATGAGGGGCCGGCTAAGCTAAGCAAGCTCAAGCTTAGGAGTGCCCAATGATTGGCCTTAATGGCCGGCCAATAGCAGAGCCCAAGCTTGGGTGGCAAACCACGTCATAATAAAAAGGATTTTTATTAAAATTATTTCTTATGTGGATATCATAGTTTTAAAGAGAGTTTAAATTAAATCTTTCCTTTTAAAGCTTTCTACAAGATTAAGAAAAGATTTGAAATCTTTCCTTATTTGTAGATTGAAAGGAGATTTTATTTTAAGAAAAAACTTTCCTTTTTAACCATGATAATGATAATTTAAAGAGAAGTTTAAAAATTAAATATTCTCTTTTATTAGTTTCTACAAAAGATTAAGAAAAGATTTGATATCTTTCCTTATTTGTAAATTGAAAAGAGATTTTAATTTTTAGAGATAACTTTCCTTTTGGAAATTATCCACATGTTTAAAAGAAGAATTTTAATTTATAAAATTTCCTTTTTATTAACCACCATGAAGGGAAAATTATTGGAGAAATTTTTTATAAATTTCTGGAGACAAATTAGGAAGTTTTAATTAATTAAAACTCTCCTTGTTTATAGCTTGATGGTGGTCGGCCATGTAAATTGAGAATAGGAAAATTGTTTTTAATTAAATAAATTTTTCTTTTTCATGGCAAAAGAATTAAGGATGTTTTAAATTTCTTTATTTGCGAAAGCCAAGGATTATAAAGAGGGGTAGATGTGCCTTCATGGGTGATCAACTCTATTATTCTTCTCCTCTCTTTTCCTCCTTGGTGGCCATTCTTCTTCCTCTTCTATTCTTCTTATGACGTGGCGACCTCTCTTGGAGCTCTTGATGGTGGCCGGTTCTAGCTAGGAGAAGAAGGAGAGAAAGGTGGTTTTGTTTCTTGCATCCCTTGGAGCTTGGTGGTGGTGGCCGGACCTCTGCTTCTTTTGGAGAATTGTGGTGGTCGAAACTTGTAAGGAAGAAGAAGGTGCTTGGTGGTTCTCATCTCGGAAGATCGTTGCCCACACAACGTCCGAGGTTAGAAGAGGAATACGGTAGAAGATCAAGAGGTCTTTTAGAAGGTATAACTAGTAATTTTTCCTTTCCGCATCATGCTAGTTATTTATGGAAATAATACTAAATACAAGAGGCATACGATTCTAGAGTTTCGAATTCGTTTTCGATATAGTGTTCTTTTGTTTTTCTTTTCCTTGTGATTTGATTGTTCTTTTCGGTTAACCTAAAGTTATTTTAGGAAATTAAATATTAGCTTTCTATAAAAGGTTTTGTCTAGTCGGTGGTGGTTGCTCCCATATCCAAGAAGGCCATGTGCCTCGCCACGTCAGTACTGGGAACCGATTATGGAAATTAATATTTAATGGAATTAATAACTTAAGGTGACTTGGGTCGAACGTGTTAAGTTCCGCAGGAGATCCAAGTCAAAACCTAAAAGAACAAATAGATTAAGTTTTGGATCAAACGTGTTAAGTTCCGCAGGCGATCCAAAATTTAATTTAAAAGAACACATGGTAGCTAGGAAAAGGTTCAGATCTTTGTACAAAATTTTTGTACAGTGGAACCTCTAGGCTTTCCGAGTAGCAACCAACAAGTCCAGCAGCGCCTCAGTGGCAGGCTTCTGCCCAGCCGCAGCAGCCGCTGGCAGTGTTACCACCTCCTCCTCCGCCAGAGACTGGTCGTGTTCATGCGATTACCAGAGAGGATGCTCAGCGGACCGACAGATCCATTTTCCGTGGTACGATTTCCATTTATGCATTTACTGCTGATATTTTGATTGATACTGGTAGTTCGCACTCTTTTATATCCCGTACCTTTATGCGGGAGATTGGTAGATTACCTACTGTTAGGTTGCGGCGATTGACTGTCTCCCTACCGTCCGGTGATACTTTAGACGTCACCCAGGAGATCAGAGGTTGCCCGTTAGACTTTGGCAACATGATACTTACGGTAGATCTTCTAGTATTGGAGATGGTCGAGTTTGATATCATTCTTGGCATGGATTGGCTGTCAGTATATCATGCTACCGTTGATTGCCAGACGAGGGTGGTCACCTTCCGGCCTCCGAACCAACCCTCGTGGAGTTTCACTGGCATCAAAGACGACGACATCTCGATTATTTGATTGGTGCGATTGCTTGTCTCCACGGTGTCATGGTTTTGTTGTCGTTGATCGATGCGAGGGGAGTAGTAGTTCATGACTCTCAAGCGTTCTTGTTGTCAGGAGTACCCGGATGTATTTCCAGGAGTGCAGGTTTGCCTCCCGGAAGGCAGTGGAGTTAGCATTGGTGATTCGGGAGCCAGCTGAGCATCAGCTCCGTTCGTATGGCACCAAAAGAGTTGAATGGTGAATGTTCAACTCGAGCTTTAGACTGGATTCGTTCGCCCTAGTGTTTCACCATGGGGTTCTCCATTTTATTTGTCAAGAAGAAAAGGCGGCACCATGAGGTTATGTATTGACTACGACTGGTGAATTGATGGCCAGAAATAAATATCCATTACCACAGTTGAGGATTTGTTTGATCGGCTCGGAGGTACATCTGTATTCTAAGATTGATCTGCGATCCGGATATCATCAATTGAGGTCGAGACTCAGATATCCGGAAAATGACTTTTCGTACGGATACGGTGATTATGAGTTTTTGGTAATGCCATTTGGGCTTACCAATGCTCCAATGGTGTTTATGGATTGATGAACCGCATCTTTCTCGAGTATCTGGATCGGTTTGTTATCGTTTTCATTGATGACATATTGGTCTACTCTCGAGAGGAGCATGCGACATCTTACGCGATCTTGGAGATTCTTGACGACATCAGGTATCGAAGTTCACAAGAAGTGGTGCAGCTATCTCGATTGGTTTTACGGGACACGTGGTTTCTAGCGGTATTTCAGTTGATCCTCGGAAGATCGAGGTTGTCACCGGTTGGGAGCGGTAGAAGTCGATTCGAGATCCGCATGATTTTACAGGATTGGCGGATATTACCGACGTTTTGTCGAGGGCTTCTCGTATTGCTATGCCACGTCTTACCCGGAAGGCGTGAAGTTCATATGGTCCAAGGATTGCGAGACCTTCAGGAGTCAAGCGGAGATTAGTGTCGGCTCGGTTTTGGTTTTACCTTACGAGAGGATGGTTGTACTTTCGATTCATCACTTCAAGGTTTGGGCGCGATGCGTACGGACGAGTAGTCTCTTATGCTTCTCGTCGCTGAAGGAGCATGAGAAGAATTACCCATTCATGACACGGAGTTAGCGCCATCATCTTTGCTCGAAGCTATGGCGACATCATTTATCACGGTATCACATTTGAGATTCTCACGATCATAGAGTCTCAATATATTTTCACCAGAAGGAGCTTAATCTCTGACGGAGGAGATGGATGGAGTTCCCGAAGGATTACGATTGTACCATTAGCTATCACCCGGAAAGCTAATGTGGTTGCGATGCAGGAAGTCTCGAGGGACTTTGGCTTGCCACCGATCACGGACTTGATTCGGAGTTTCTGAGTTAGATCTTGAGGCGAGGACAGAGCAAGGTATTCTTGTTACCATGGTTGCTCGATCGTCGATCGGAGACGAGATCCGAGAGGCGGTGATCGGCATTTGCGGTTTATTAGCGGATCGGATAACCGCAGGCAAGTTTACCGCGAGGAGGGTATCATATACTTCCGAGGCAGATTATGCGTCTCATCCGGTCTTCAGGAGCTACTTGAGGAGGCCCACCGTACAATCCATCCAAAGGGACCCGTATGTATCGAGACTTGAGGCGTTCCTATTGGTGGAGCGGTATAAAGAAAGACATCGCGATTTCGAGCTAGATGTCTTGTTTGTCAGTGGTGAACAGAGACCGCAGGATTACTTCAATGGATTCCTCAGTGGAAGTGGGATCACATTACCATGGACTTTGTGGTAGGGTACCCCGGACGATGCGATTTGGGTAATCGTAGATCGATTAACCAAATCCGCGCATTCTTAGCGGACTGATTCACTGGATCGACTGGCAGATCTGTGTTGTCGGGAGATCATCAGACTACATGGTGTTCCATTGAGTATCATTTCGGATAGAGATCCACGGTTCACGTCTCGTTTCTGGCAGAGTCTGCAGCAGGCCTTGGGTACACAGCTCCGTTTCAGTACAGCTTTCCATCCACAGACAGATGGACAGTCAGAGCGGACCATTCAGACTTTAGAGGACCTGCTGAGGTCATGTGTTATGGATTTCGGAGGCAGTTGGGAGGACCATCTGCCGTTGGTAGAGTTTGCCTACAACAACAGCTTCCATTCGGCTATCCAGATGGCACCGTTTGAGGCGTTGTATGGTAGACCTTGTCGGACACCCGTCCTTTGGGATGAGGTTGGAGAGGCTCAGTTGTTGGGACCTCATAGAGTTCAGCAGGATGCAGAGTTGGTCCGTACTATCAGACGGAGGATGTCAGAGGCGCAGGATCGCCAGAAGAGTTTTGCTGATCGGAGACGCGGACCACTAGAGTTCTCTGTTGGCGACCATGTATTTCTACGAGTTTCACCCACGAAAGGGGTGAAGAGATTTGGCCTCAGAGGTAAGCTAGCTCCGCGGTACATTGGCCCTTTCGAGATCTTGGAGAGGATCGGAGCAGTAGCTTACCGACTGGCACTACCACCGTCTCTGTCAAGCGTGCACGACGTATTCCACGTATCTATGCTGAGGAGATACGCACCCGGCCCGACACATGTACTGATAGATATCCCAGTTTCGGTTCAGCCTGACGTCACTTATGAGGAGGTTCCGGTACGGATTCTCGACCGGAAGGAGCGTCAGTTGTGGAACAAGACTATCCGGCTGGTTAAAGTCGGATGACAACATCATTCGGACGAGGAGGCTACTTGGGAGCTCGAGGATACGATCCGAGCTCGATATCCCCATCTTTTCACTTGAGGTATGTGATTTATTTACCGTTCAGCATTTGCTGATGGTAGATAACGAAATTTGAGGACCAAATTTTTATAAGTGGGGGAGAATGTAAAATACTGAAAATAGGCGAATATGAAAAAGGGAATTTTTAAGAATTTTTGGACATTTTTCGGGAATTTTTCGGAGCTCGTATGGACGAGTTTACGGGGATAAAATGGGGTTCCGGAAAAGCCTGTTTAGGCTACCCATTTAAGCGAGGAAATGTTTATATTTACATTTCCTTTTCTTTTATTCTCTTTTATTTTTCTTTATTTTCTCTTATTTCTTCCTCGCCGATTCTTTTCCCTCTCCCCGAGCGCCCGACGCCGCTCCCACGCCCTAACCACCCTTCGACGGTTCCTTCCTCCTCTCCCTCGCGTGCATAAGGCCCGGACTAAGGGAAGTCGGCACTTCCTTTCTCCCTCTCCGTAGCCGAGTGATCTCCTTCGTGCCCTAGCCGTCGTCGACGCACGGAGCACTACCGCCGGCGACGCACGGAGCACTGCCTCACACCCCTGTGCCCTAGCAAACTCCTTCCTGACGCCCTCTGCCCTAGATTTGGGCCACAGCCGCCGCCACTTTGCCCTAGCCGAATTCCTTCCACCGCCGGCAGTCCGAGTTCCCTTCTGATGTTCGTGCCCTAGCCACAGCCTGCACCGCCGCGAATTCCTCCGCTCTAGGTCAGGCCGACACCCGACTTCCTCTTCTCCCTGTGCTCACGACCCGCCGCACCTCTATTTAGTGCCAACGCCACTGCTTAGTGATTTCTGCCCTTGTCGACTAAGCCTCAGCCCTAGCACCGGTTGCCGTGAGCATTAGCTGAGTGTTGCTGTTTATTGGTTCTGGCTGCCGGAAATTTTGGGTTGTTGAGAGTCGTCAGTAGACACTTAGGGGTAAGTGTGGATTCGATCTCTTGTGTGATCATTTTAACTTCACTAGAATCCTTATGTTGGCTGGAATAATTGCAGGTGTTGGCGATACAGACAGAACCTAGAGAGCATGAAAGGTAAGGTTCTTGTTTAATGTTTATGGATTTAGGTTTTGATGTGGACAAGTTAATTGATGATTAATTAAGGTTAATCGATAATTAGGGTTTTTCCTAATTGAATTAAGAGTTTGATTTAGTTATTTGATACAGGTTGAGTAACTAAATTATATGTGTTTAATTAGGTAGGTTAATGATTATGACTTAGGGTTTTGTCCTAAGTTGTGTTGGGAATTTTATTTAGCAATTCATTGGAATTTTAGCTAAATAAAATATATCTCTGTTGGTATCACAGGACCTTGACGCGAGACGAGTATCTCGACGTCGTGTTCGGACCAGATTTGACATTTCCTATTAGAGGCGGGTACTTTTGACTTTTTGTTTTTGATATGCTTAGTAATGAAATTAACATATTGCATCAATTGTGTTTCTTATCTGTTTCGGTTAATCACTACCCAAATCTTGGTACGTGTTTGATTGATTGATTATTTTGCATCTCATGTATATTTTACCTGTTTATACATGCTTATCGGGGGTAGTGATATACCATGCTTCACCATGTTCAGGACCTAGGTTTTTATACCTTCTGTGTACCTTTGATTCGATATGATTCGTTGACCTAGGGTGCACTTTTCTATATATATGGATTAGGTCAGGATGTTTATATGGTTATTGCCATGCATCATTTGCATGATTGCATGCTGTGCGATAGTCCGCTCCATTATTGTTGAGCACATCGCCAGTTACATGGATCTGCACACACCACCACTCATGGGTTAGTGGTCGATTCAGGCAGAGTGTGTTGCAGCAGGGACTCTGTTAGGCACCGTTGGTCCGCTCATGGGTAGTGTGACACAACGTGTTATCCGACAGGTATTCCTCCCGTGTATGTGGGAGTTGAGAGCATTGCACTCCCCATCTATGATTTGGGGTAGGAGGATAGGTGTACTCGACAAGATCCCGTCCACTCGGTCACTCGTCGGTGTAGTGACGACAGAGTACAGTTGTCACAGCCCTACCCTCGGCCTCACTTTTGTATGAGATGATCGTGGCGTCGGGGTGACCAGGCGCATCATTGGCATCATATGCATGATGCATTTATTGCTTGTGTTTGTGTTTGCTGCATTTATATGCTGCATATTGTTTGGATACCTATGTTTGACATGAATACAGGATTTCCTTATCCCTCGGACTGTTTGACCTTATACTCAGGACCTGGTTAGTACAACATTCTCCTGTTTACTTCAGATGCATTTTTATCTTTCTTATCAGGAGACTGTACGCATGATTAGTGCTAGGTGTTGTTTCTTTACTTTGCATATCAATTGTACCTGCTGAGTGTTGGACTCACCCCGCCTCCATTGTTGATATTTTCAGGTTGATGCTGTCAGGAGAGAGTTCCAGTTGCTGGTCCCTAAACCTCGAGGATGTGATTGGTTTTCGTTTGGTTTCCTTTTCTGTTCTAGACTGTTTGAACTCGTTATGTTCTGGATTTATTTACTTATGGACATGGTATAGATTTTATTATATCGATGGATTTGGATTTGGTTTTTATTCTACTACATGCCTGCCTGGATGGCAGAAGAGGTGAGTTCGTCGGATTTGAGCTTTACGAGTGTAGTGGAGTAGGGTGGATTTCGAGTCAGAGTAGTATTTTACTGTTTAATTATCTTAACTGCGTGGTTGTGACAGCCAGAGACTGAATAGATTATATATAACTGCGTGGTGACGTTTTATTTTGTTGTTATTATTCCAGCCGCCTGTGGCTGAGGTATTTGTGAGATGTAGAAAAGTTTCAGATTGTCCACCGTACAGGGGAGGTGTTGCCGAAATTTTCTCGGGCAGGGACTCCTCTGGGGCGTGACAGCGAGTTCATATACCCCAGGCTCGGTCGACTGGAGCCGTCCGATCTAGGTTGCGAAAACCTAGGACGAGATCTTAACGTTGAATTCAAACCGTCAAGCGTCGCAATCAATGTCTGTCACGTCAGGCGTGCGGCGGCGGTGGGCGTGACACATGGCATGATACCACGAGTCGACAATTAATGCGGGCATGGGAACCTATTCTGCCTTAATGAGAGGGGATTTACACGATTCCCAAGAAATCAGGGTGACGTCAACATAGTCTGTGCTCACCCGAGGTATTCCATGGAAAATTTTTAATAAGTGCAAACCCCTGTCAAGCCAATCAGACAGAAGGAACGCACTTATACCCGTTCAGCAAACTTCAGCAGGTCGATCTGCGAGAAATGCCACATCCCATTTGGTCCATACAACAATGAAGGTCGGTCGAGAGGAAATCTGTTCACACTAGTCCAGTCAGTCGGACTATAGTCTCCTTCGACTAGACTTGGAGGGAAGACTTGTGATGCGGTGATTAGGCGGTGCCCCATCCTGCTGTCGCGTGGAGGTCAAAGTCAAGATGGTCAACGGGTGGATATTGTTGGCTGATCCGGTGAGTTATACGCCGATCGGGGTTGAGCACCGACCCATCATCTTGGGCACAGGGAGTAATCAAATCGACGCTCAAGGGGCGCATAGAAGTCGAGCCAAGCAGCTATCCCGCTCGTCCCGATATCGGACAAAACAGACAGAAGACTTTCAGCCAAGTGGCTCTCCCACTTGGCTTGACGGCGGACGACACAGACAGAGGACTTTCAGTCGAGCGGCTCTCCCCGACAGTGGACTTTCAACCGAGCGGTTGTCCTGCTCGGCTAGCAGCGGATAACGCGAGGATATCATAATTTTGGCCGCGCCATTCCGCTCGGCCAAGCAACAGACACTGATGAGACATCCTTCGACATCCTTTTGGGAGCTAGCGTCGCTAACAGGCAGCATGGCCAAGCAAAGGATCGTACGGCGGAAGCTTCCACTGTCACCTCAGAGATATGCTCAACCCATTAAGGTACTGTGTCAGGGACACTTTACTGACATGTCTCTTTAGGGAAAGCTTGGGATAGTGTGCCCGTTTTAAGAAGCGTGCACACACACTACAGGAATCCTATATAAAGGGAGGTCCAGGCATCGGCGGAGGTATGTGTAGGACCGTGATCGTTCGATAGAGGGGGGGTGAATATCGATTCGAAAAGTCGAGTAAAACTACGCAGCGGAAAAGTAAATGAACACAGTTGTTTTTACTTCGTTCGGAGCCTGTGACGACTCCTACTCGAAGGCCCGTGGTCCTTGACCACTTTCGTTGGGCAATCACTAGCAATTCGAATATAATTACAAAATGAATACAGGAAATGCTAGTGAAACAAAGTAATATCGACAAAGAAATTAACTAAAAACCGAAGGAGCACTTTGTCGGAGCTTTGTTGGCGTCGCAGGAACGTAGAGCAGCAGGACCAGCAGTAGAAGAGTTCTCAGATTGATTGATTGAAGAAGCTCCATCCCTGGGGCTTCTTTTATATGCTGCTCCGGGCGCCTGGATCCCTTCCGGGCGCCCTGGTGCGACGTGGCAGGTCTAATCAGCGAACTCCACGTGGCGACGACTCGGCCTGGATAAAATTCACCTCCGGGCGCCCGGATCCCTTCCGGGCGCCCGGACCTCCTGTTTCCAGAAACTTCCTTTCCTGCAAAACAGAGTTAGTCCGAGGCACATATGTATTCTGCAACACAGATTGTTAGCACAATTTATGAAATAGAATTAACAGTAAAAATATGACTTAGATTCCGTCTTTCCGAGACCGGAATCTAGTCACGATCTCGACTTAGATATCCGAAATGGATCTAAGCCGGATCGACGCCTAATGTTCCCTTCCCGGGAATTCGTCCTCGCAGTCACTCCCCCTCACTTACCTGCCAGACGTCCGGTCAGCCCGTCGACCCGTCTGGACTTCTCGCCAGCTATCTAGTCAGCCCGTCGACCTAGCTGGACTTCTCGCCAAGCGTCCGGTCAGCCCGTCGACCCGCTTGGACTTCTTGCCAGCTATCCGGTCAGCCCGTCGACCTAGCTGGACTTCGTGCCAGACATCCGGTCAGCCCGTCAACCTATCTGGACTTCCCCTGCACACTCGATCAAAGTGTCAGACAACAACAAAACTAACTTAACATATTTGTCATTCATCAAAACCTAGGTTAGACCGTTAGTGCTACCCGCACCAACAATCTCCCCCTTTTTGATGGAATGACAACCTGGTTAAGTTAGTGAAAAAATGCAAAAAACAGGTACATCAGTTTTAAAGTTAGTTTTAGTGTTTTCAATTTTGGTTTATCTAACTTAACCACCTAACCCTCCCCCTTTGACATTCATAAAAAAAAAACAAGGATAAGCAATCATAGTGTAGAGTTACTGTAAAAATAAGCACAGCTAATCTTGAAAAAATATCTGAGTTTGGTTTAAAATTCAAAGATAAAAGTATAATTTTTAAATCCAAAAAAAATCAAGTTGACTTGGGGGAGACAAGTTGAATTTTGAAAAGTATAAATTTAAAGTTAATCAAGTTTTAACTTTTCAAGCGTGTAAAATTAAATCAGGTTTTTTAAATTTTCTTTTCAAGTTTAAGTAACATTTACTTTTTTTAAAAAAAATTTCAACTTCAATTTTTCAAAACAAAGCAAAAATTTAACAAGTAAGATTAAATTTGCCAAAATAAATTTGATAAGAGCAAAATTTGGAAAGTTTAATTTTCAAGCATATGTTACAAAGCTGAATAAGTTTAAATTTGCAATCAGGTTTAAAAATTAGGTGGGATTAAATTTCCAAGTTTTTCAAACACTTAGTTAAATTAAACTTTTTGTAAACTAATGTTCAGACATAAGTTAGTTTTAAAAAGCATTTTTCAAACACACAGAATTTTAATTAATTTCTCCCCCTGAACTTGATACTTAAATTTAAACAGTTGTCTAACCAATTAGGTACTAACTAACTATCAGAAGATAGTAGCTTTCACTTGGTTAGTCAGATTAAGGTGATTATAAACAGTCAGTGTTTGACTTGACTGATAATCTTAATCTGATTACTGTCTGATTTGTATTTAACGTCCAGACTTATGCTGATGCACTGAAATAAGCATCTTAAGTCCAGACAGTTGGCCTATGCATCTCACCCCTTTCTATGTTTGTCAAACACAAGCAAGGTAAACCTAAGGTGTTGGTGAGATGCTCAAAAACTAGTCCAATGGGTACATGCTTTCTAAGGATTCAAAACTAGTCTAAGGCCAAAACTATTTTTGAAAAACTAAAAATAGGAAAGTTTTGAAAACAAACAAGTTTAACTTATAATTTGAAAACATTTATTTTGAAAATAATTGTAAAAAATCCTAGTCTATTGAGCACATCCCTAATTTTCGACGTAAGTTGCTAAACTCACTTTCAGGGAGTGGTTTTGTGAAAATGTCAGCTAAATTTGATTTGGACTCAATGTATTTGAGTTCAATATCACCTTTAGTAACATGATCCCTGATAAAGTGGTGCCTAATTTCAATATGTTTGGTTCTTGAATGATGCACAGGATTCTTGGTTAAGTTAACTTATATTGTCAATTAATACTTTTACATTTGTGATGTTTAAGTTGAAATCTTTTAGAGTATGCATCATCCGTAATAATTGTGCAACACATTTACCTATAGCTATGTATTCTGACTCAGTTGTAGATAGAGCAGCACAATGTTACTTTCTACTAAACCAGCTAACAAGTGATGAACCTAATAATTGGCATCCACCACTTGTGCTTTTGCGGTCTAATTTACATCCAGCATAATCTGAGTCAGAATACCCTATTAGTTCAAAATTATTGGTCTAGGATACCAAATTCCTACATTTGTTGTTCCTTTAAGATATCTAAAAATTCTTTTAACTTGTATCAAATGGGATTCCTTAGCACAAGTTTGGTATCTGGCACACATACTAACTGCAAATAAAATATCAGGTCGGCTTGCAGTTAAGTACAGTAGGCTACCTATTGCACTCCTATAATATTTTAAGTCAACTGATTTTCCATTTGGGTCATTATCTAAGATTGTGTTTACTGCCATAGGTGTTTTTATTTCTTTTGTATTTTCCATCCCGAATTTTTTAAGTAATTCTTTAGTGTATTTGTGTTGATAAATATAATTTCCTTCATTTGTTTATTTGATTTGTAATCCTAAGAAATAAGTTAATTTTCCTACTAGGCTCATTTCAAATTCTTTTTCCATTAGATTAATAAATTCCTCTAAAAAATCTGAATTTGTTGAACCAAATATTATATCATCTACATATATTTGTGCAATAAATATGTCTGTATTTAATGATTTAACAAACAAGGTTGGGTCAATTTGACCTTGGTTGAATCCTTTAGATGTTAAGTAAGATGTTAGCCTTTCATACCATGCCCTGGGTGCTTGTTTAAGCCCATATAACGCTTTCTTTAACTTAAATACATAATCAGGGTGTTCTAGACTTTCAAACCCAGGAGGTTGACCTACATAAACTTCTTCTTTAATTAGTCCATTAAGAAAGGCAGACTTAACATCCATTTGGTATAGTTTGAATCTCTTATGGGTTGCATAACTTAGTAACATTCTAATGGATTCTAATCTGGCTACTGGGGCATAGGTCTCATCATAGTCAAGCCCTTCAACCTGACTAAACCCTTTGGCAACTAGCCTAGCCTTATTTCTAGTAATTTCCCCAGTTTCACTTAATTTGTTTCTGAATACCCATTTTATTTCTATTATTTTCTTATTCTTAGGTGGTGGTACTAGGTCCCAAACTTCATTACGCTCAAATTGGGCTAGTTCTTCTTGCATATCTATAATCCAGTCTGGGTCTAGTAGGGATTCATCCACTGTTTTGGGTTCTATTTTTGAAATTAAGGAGATTTGACTCAAGTTTCTAAAAGATGATCTGGTTTGAACTCTTAGGTATGGGTCACCAATTATTTGATCAGTTGGATGGTTGGGATTCACTCTTATAGTTCTAGGGGGTTCATTTTCTTGATGTTGTTCCTCTTCTTCATGACTTAGAGTTTGGTTGGTTTCTGGAACAAATTCAGGTGGTTGTGTAAGTTCTAAGTTTTGTTTAGTTTCTTCAAATTTTACATTAGTAGTTTCTTCAATTTTTAAGGTAACCTTATTGTAAATTCTATAGCCTCTACTATTTAGGGAATATTCTACAAAAATTCCATTTTCAATTTTAGAGGAGAATTTTCCTAAGTGTTCTCTTGTATTTAAGATGAAAACTGGGCACCCAAACACTTTAAAATATTTTATATTGGGTTGTTTATTATAAAATATTTCGAAGAAGGTTTTGTTATGGGTTTTATTTATTGTAGTTCTGTTCTGTACATAGCAGGTTGTACTAACAGCTTCTGCCCAAAAGTATTTAGGTAGGTTATACTCATTTAACATTGTTCTAGAGGCTTCAAGTAAGGTTCTATTTTTTCTTTCTACAATCCCATTCTGTTGGGGGGTTTTAGGGCATGAAAATTCATGATGGTAACCATTTTCAAGACAAAAACTATTAAAGTTGTGATTTTTAAATTCTCCCCCGTTGTCACTCCTGGTTCTTTTAATTTTAATATCTTTTTCATTTTCAATTTGTTTGCATAAATTTATAAAAATTTCAAAAGTTTCATCTTTATGTTTTAAGAATTTTACCCAAGTAAACCTAGAATAATCATCTATAATTATTAAACAATATAAGTTTCCATTTATAGATTTGACTCCATGGGAGTCAAAAAGGTCTAAATGTAGAAGTTCTAATATTGAGTTAGTTTGTGGTTGATTTGTTTGTTTGTGAGTGGATTTAGTTTGTTTACCTTGTTGACAAGCATTACATATGGTTGAATCTAAGTTAGGTAATTTTGGTAAGCCTCTCACAAGTCCATTTAGTTTACTTATATTTCGAAAGTTGGTGTGAGACATTCTTCTATGCCATAACCATGTTTCTTCTTTTTGTGTTAAGTAACACTTAATGGAAGAAGTGGTTAAGTTGATGGCATAGATGTTGTCTTTTCTAAAACCTTTTAGGCTTATGGTGGGAGTATCTAGGTGTTTGATTAAACACTCTGTGGATAGAAATTTAACCTTATACCTAGTATCACATAATTGACTTATACTCAGAAGGTTGTATTTAAAATTTTCAACAAATAAAACATTTGTAATTATAAAGTCTATTTTTAATTCAATATTACCTATACCAATTACCTTGAGTTTGCCGTTGTTTCCAAAGGCAACTGTTCCTAAGCTTTTGTAAGTGAGTTGAGTGAACTTGGTGTGATCTCCAGTCATATGTTTGGAGCAACCACTGTCCAAAATCCACTTGGTTTCCTACAGTAAGTAGGATTTAACGTTAGTCTTTTTATGACCAGACAAAATTTTAAGTTTAAAATTGGAGTTTTGACATTAATTTTTAAGTTTAAAATTAAAAATTTGAAATTAATTTTTAAGTTAAACATTAAAGTTTTGAAATTAATTTTAAGTTTAAAATTAAAGTTTTGAAATTAATTTTAAGTTTAAAATTAAAGTTTTGAAAAAAAAATTTTGAAATTAATTTTTTAAGTTTAAAATTAAAATTTTTGAAATTAAGTTTAAAATTAAAATTTTGAAATTAATTTTAAGTTTAAAATTAAAGTTTTGAAATTAATTTTAAGTTAAAAAAAATTAATATTTTGAAATTAATTTTTAAGTTTAAAATTAAAGTTTTGAAATTAATTTTAAGTTTAAAATTAAAGTTTTGAAAAAAAATTTTAAGTTTAAAATTAAAATTTTGAAAAAAAATTTTAAGTTTAAAATTAAAATTTTGAAATTAATTTTTAAGTTTAAAATTAAAATTTTGAAATTAATTTTAAGTTTAAAATTAAAGTTTTGAAAAAAAATTTTAAGTTTAAAATTAAAATTTTGAAATTAATTTTAAAGTTTAAAATTAAAATTTTGAAATTAATTTTTAAGTTTAAAATTAAAATTTTGAAATTAATTTTTAAGTTTAAAATTAAAATTTAAGCCTTATTCATCTCACCCGATCTATATTATCAATCAGGGAATCCTATGATTTTGCGAGATGAAATTGGATTTTTAATTATTGAGTTTTGGTTTAACTTGTGTTAGATTCAGGTTTAGTTTTGGTCTCTACAAACAGGCATTCTTCGGATAAACTTCTAAGCTTGGTGAGTCACATGGACGTCATTAGAAGTCACCAACCTTTCGAGGTTTTCCGAATAGTCCTATCCACGGAGCTTAGTACTAAACCTTGGTCTAACTGATTAGGATCCATTTAAGGGTAGCTTCGGTCAGTTCCACTTGGCCAAATGCACCAGATCGAAACCATATCTTTCTAGACATGCGATGCCCAAGTTTTCCTAACGTACTATCATCCAAAAATTTCACCAGTATCATTGATTCAAGTTAAACTTAGTCTCTTTTTAACTAATCCTAATTACCCTGCCAGGTTAGTAACTTTTGGAGGTACCAGCTATTCTGGAGCCTCCCCCTGAATTATTGGCCATTAATTTAAATTTTGGTTTTAGGTTTGTGTCGATTCCTTTTATAGTTATAGTTAACTTGGTGATTATTTTGTTGATTAAGGTGTTTAGATTTTGAATTTAATTTAGGTTTGTATTTTGGATTTTGGTTTGGTTTATTCGAGTCTATATAATGTATTTTTTCTTTAGGTATATAATATTGATTAAGTCCTATTTGCGTGGTTAAGCACGCTTTCATAACCCAAGCTAGATTGGTTGATTTGTATTGGGTTATTAATGATTTGAAGGTTTTATTTGAATTCGACTTATATCCTAGTCCAGTTTTATTATAGCATGCCTTTTGATTATTTAGGATTAAGTCTAGATTTTTTGATCTTGTTGTGAATTTTTCTAACATCTCCTTTAAATTGTTTATTTCATTTTTTAATGATAAATTCTTCTCCTCAAGTGTTAGATCTTGAGTTGGATTCGAATTTTTTATTTGTTCCTTGAGGTCTTGATTTTCCTCAAGAAGTGATTTGTTTTCATTTTCTATTTTAATTAATTTATTATTTAAACAGGAAATAATTCTAAAAAAATTTTTGTTTAAATTAAAGTATACCTCATTCGGACCTTCGGAAACGAGTACGGACTCGTGGCTTGTTTGAGTTGAGACCCGTCTTCATCTTGAGCTCATCTTACGTTTCGACCATGGGCCATCGGTCGAGGTGGCTCGATGTTTCGCTCTTCTTCCTCTGATTACGTCCCGAGGAGTCGTCCCACGTTGCTTTGAGGGCCTTCTTTTGGTTGGCTTGGTTTATCGAACTTGATTTTGGGCATTCGTTCTTGTAATGTCCCTTTTGTTCAGAAGCAAGTCACGTTCTTTTGATCCGAGGGAGAACCGATCTTTTTTGCTGAAGCTCCTTTTTCTCCCGGTGAACATTTTTCTTACCAAGTTCACGGTGTTCTTAATCTTTGGAGTCTTGGTCGGGATCTTCTTCATACTCAGGCTTGCTCTTCTTTTCTTTGGAGGAACCTGCAAATAAAGCTATACCTTTTTCGGCTCCAGCATTAGTTTGTTCATGTAATTCTAATTCACAGAAAAGCTCATCTAATTTTAATTTAGAAAGATTTTTAGAAATTTTGTAGGCATCTACAATTGATGCCCACAAACTATTACGTGGAAAAGCATTTAATGCGTACCTTATTAAGTCTCTATTTTCCATCTGGTGGCCTATCGCATGAAGCCCGTTAAGGATGTCCTTGATTCTTGCGTGGAGCTGATTCGCCGTTTCACCTTCCTGCATTTTTATATTAAAAATTTTATTTAAAAGCAGGTCTCGTTTTGTTACCTTGGCGTCGCTCGTTCCCTCGTGCAGTTCGATCAATTTGTCCCATAGCTCTTTAGCGTTTTTGTGTGGACCGACTCTGTTCAGTTCTTCTCTTGTCAATCCGCACTGTAGAGTGTTGATCGCTTTATTTTCTGTTGATGCCTTTTTCTTCAAGTCTGCTGTCCAGTCTTCAGGATCCAGTAGATTCCCGGAGTTGTCCACTGGAATTTTGTAGGGTCTCGTAA
The DNA here is from genome assembly GCF_018446385.1 of Zingiber officinale. Lineage (NCBI taxonomy): Eukaryota > Viridiplantae > Streptophyta > Magnoliopsida > Zingiberales > Zingiberaceae > Zingiber > Zingiber officinale. Next base: position 107,455,161 of record NC_055992.1, read on the forward strand.
TGCTCATCCACTGGTCGAAGTCTGTTTTGAGGTAAACCTCCATCCGCTTTTTTCAGTACGGAAAATCGTCCCCGTTGAAGAGTGGAGGTCGTACTGTGCTGAATCCTTCTGTCTGAGACATTTTAGTCCTGCGCACAGACGAAAGAGAAGAAACAAAAAAATCCCAAGACTTGGTCTTGGATTAGTAGTGCGGGAAGAGAGAAAAAATAGTAGTAAAAATCTAGATTCGTGTTGCACCAATTTAGATTAATTAAAAAATATTAAAGTGATGATACACCAGTTTTAGAATTAAGCGTCGAACTGAAAACAAAAAAGGAAAAAAAATTTCACCCCCAGTCTGATTGGTGGTTGCACCAAATCAGAGCGGTACCTGCTCTGATACCACTTGTAGGACCGTGATCGTTCGATAGAGGGGGGGTGAATATCGATTCGAAAAGTCGAGTAAAACTACGCAGCGGAAAAGTAAATGAACACAGTTGTTTTTACTTCGTTCGGAGCCTCTGACGACTCCTACTCGAAGGCCCGTGGTCCTTGACCACTTTCGTTGGGCAATCACTAGCAATTCAAATATAATTACAAAATGAATACAGGAAATGCTAGTGAAACAAAGTAATATCGAAAAAGAAATTAACTAAAAATCGAAGGAGCACTTTGTCGGAGCTTTGTTGGCGTCGCAAGAACGTAGAGCAGCAGGACCAGCAGTAGAAGAGTTCTCAGATTGATTGATTGAAGAAGCTTCATCCCTGGGGCTTCTTTTATATGCTGCTCCGGGCGCCTGGATCCCTTCCGGACGCCCTGGTGCGATGTGGCAGGTCTAATCAGCGAACTCCACGTGGCGACGACTCGGCCTGGGTAAAATTCACCTCCGGGCGCCCGGATCCCTTCCGGGCGCCCGGACCTCCTGTTTCCAGAAACTTCCTTTCCTGCAAAACAGAGTTAGTCCGAGGCACATATGTATTCTGCAACACAGATTGTTAGCACAATTTATGAAATAGAATTAACAGTAAAAATATGACTTAGATTCCGTCTTTCCGAGACCGGAATCTAGTCACGATCTCGACTTAGATATCCGAAATGGATCTAAGCCGGATCGACGCCTAATGTTCCCTTCCCGGGAACGCGTCCTCGCAGTCACTCCCCTCCAGTGACTTACCTCACTTACCTGCCAGACGTCCGGTCAGCCCGTCGACCCGTCTGGACTTCTCGCCAGCTATCTAGTCAGCCCGTCGACCTAGCTGGACTTCTCGCCAAGCGTCCGGTCAGCCCGTCGACCCGCTTGGACTTCTCGCCAGCTATCCGGTCAGCCCGTCGACCTAGCTGGACTTCGTGCCAGACATCCGGTCAGCCCGTCGACCTGTCTGGACTTCCCCTGCACACTCGATCAAAGTGTCAGACAACAACAAAACTAACTTAACCTATTTGTCATTCATCAAAACCTAGGTTAGACCGTTAGTGCTACCCGCACCAACAATCTCTCCCTTTTTGATGGAATGACTACCTGATTTTGTTCTTTTGCTTCACCAGAGACTGACTTGAGCGTCGGAGGGCCATCGCCAAGGATCCCTTTCCTGGCTCGGCACTGACACTACTTGTGTTGCAAGCGGAAGTGAAGCCCACCAAAGGTCAGCAAGAGCGTCATGTCCCTAGCATCCGTCTCTTCGACTTTCGGACAAGATCATATACTACATACATAAATAAACTAAAAATAAATATATTACATCAAATATTTAAAATAATTATATAAATACTACTCGTCTAGCTACTTTAGAAATAAAAATATTTATCAAATCTGCATAATCTAATTATTGGACTATTTCTTTCTCAATCGACAACATTGATAATCCATTTAGTGCATCATGTAACATGGAGACTAATGCGGTGGCTACAGGTAGTAGCAAGATGACAAGTAGTAATCACCATGCAATTAGGTCGCAGTTCGCACAAGCGACTGAGGTAGCGTGCGACAGCCTCGTGCTACACAATTAGGTCACCCGAGCAAAGGCCAACCGCCAACCTATGTCACATGAGATAGCCACTGCGAGAATCGATGCGATTACGTCACACAAACTGTCATTATTGCACAATTAGGTTACAATTAGTGCCACGTGTTGCAAGACGAAGAAGATGGTCAAAGAAGAATATTATGATTACCTCTTATTCAGTGGACTCGTGCCTTAGTAGAAAGAACGCCGGAGAAGAAATCACATGTAAAGAAGAGCAACATTGGAGAAGAAATTGCGTGAAAAGAAGAGTCATGCGTCGGTGTGTGCCTCAGAGCCACGAGCATAGGTTTAACGACCATTTAAGGTCCATGTCTCTCATTTTTTTTAGTATAATTAAAAAAAAGGGTCCTTCATTGGGTTGGGCCCTGAGGCGGTTGCCTCTCTGGCCTCATGGAAGTTACGGCTCTGCCTAAGCCATGTCATGCACAGGTGCCCTGAGTCAAATCCGAACAAATATGTAACAAAAGATCCGCAGCATATCAAATTTTAACCTTTTTTCATTTCTTTTGTTTGATTTGATTTAGTTTTGTTTGTGACGGCAATCAGATAGCGATTATCCTACAAGCTAATGCAAAAAGAAAAATTAAGGAGGAGATAAGAAAAGGAATCTCCAAGAAGAAAACTTTTTATTAAAACTTGAGGGGTTATCTCTTAACATCTAAACATGACTCTTTATAGACCATAACATAAAACTCAAATAAGGAAAGAAATTATAATAATTACAATTAACATATCTTAATTCCAATTTTGTAAAGAAAGGAAATATATTTTTATCCAAAAAAAGAGAGTAATTAACTTAACCATCTTAACTCAAATCAAGACGCAGATCAAGACAAATCCTCTCTAAAAAATACTAGAAATATGAAAATTACCTTAAATACCAAAAATAGGAAAAATTACCAAAAATAGTAAAAAGAACCTAAAAATGGTTTAAACGTCAAAATTTGAGGCTAAAAATTGACGGTTACGGTATCACCAATAACAAATATAGGTTTTTGAATTCTGCATGGGTGACGACAGACAGAGCCTGATTCCAAATCCCAAGTCAAAAGTTATGTCCGTTTGAAGTTTGGAAACTCATATTGGACTTCAACATGAGTTGAGCCTGCTTCAGTTTGACTTTTTTTTAATGGTTAACTCTGAATCGTTTTAACTATAACAATATTCACACCTATTTTCCTATCCAAAATATATAATTTAAGTTTAAAAAAATTACTTTATTAAATTTAGATATTCATTTTTCAATAAATCATATATCAACTTCCCTATTTTTTTTCTCTTACCTTTATTAATTTAGGGAATGAAATCTATTTCCTAAATTTAGATAAGTATTATTTATAAATATAAAATTTAGCAAATTGATAGGATAATGTAAAAAAAATTTAGTTACTTTACCTAAAATTTAAAGTAAAATTTTTAGATAAAATAATTGATATATTCTTGTCTTGGATTTTTGAATGCTATCGATAATCTCGAAAATTATACCAGTATGATTTTGTGAGTGTGTCATAATTATTGAAAGGGATTGAAAATAATTTTATGCCTTTTCATTTCCATTTTTTCAATTTGATAACGGATAGTTTCGACTTTTTTATTTCAAAAGACAGTCAACAACATGTGAAAAATGCCATCGATGACTTAAGGATTCTGTTTCCGCATTAGTTACATAGAACAGAGACAAGTTTGTGGATAGACTTCTTTATAGAACTTGAGCAACGTCAATAGAAAGAAGTTAAAACGCAGTCGTGATTGCAGGTGCAAGCAACGCAAATCAATACACTTCCATGGCCAAGATGCAGCTCTTTCTTCTTCAGTTGCTGGAAATAATAGCGGCAACAGCTTTGGTTGTTCTTGGCCAGTCTTCATCTGGTATGTATAGAAAAGAAATCTCGGTCCATAATTAAACTATAAAATATGATCGGATCTTTCTAGCTTACCATCTTCATTTATTTGTTTGTAATTTTTTTTTCTTTGCTGAAATAAGTCTGCTAGTTTCTGAATTAAAGAAAATACAAACTGCTCATACTCTTTCTTGAAGAAAATGCAACTATGTACAGTTTCACCACAAGAAAAGAGGAACCGAACCAGAGACTAATTAACCTTTTGTGCAGGAGACACAATGACCCCGAACAGCTCACTTATTAATGGCCAGACCTTGATATCAGCAGGAGGCATATTCCAGCTTGGTTTCTTCAGTCCTGATAAAGATTCAGAGAATGGATACTTAGGAATTTGGTACTACAATCGCCCGCCTGCAGGACAAAGCATAGTAGCATGGGTTGCCAATAGGAACAGGTCTCTGAACAGAGCCTCCTCTTCACTGAACCTAACCTCTGATGGAAATCTAATCATATTCGACGGAGAAACACTTGTTTGGTCGACGGGGATATCCACAGAATCTAATTCTGTGCACTTGCAACTTTTAGACTCAGGTAACCTTTTGTTGACGACTGAAAACTTTAGCAGGACTCTATGGCAGAGCTTTGACCACCCAAGTGATACACTTCTCCCTGGCATGAAGCTTGGATTTGACCTCCGAAGAAACACTTCCTGGCAGCTCGTCTCATGGAGGAGCGACGTAGACCCTTCTCTGGGCAACCATATCAACAGGATGGAGACGCATGGGGTTGCAGAGTTCATAGCATGGAACGGAACCACCAAAATTTATCGAAGCGGACCATGGAGCGGACATGGATTCGTTGGCCTTCCTCAGATGAAGAACAGCACCTTGGCAAGGAGCGTAAACTTCACATTCGTATCCAACGAAAATGAGATCTATTACACGACTGAATACATGGACCGGTCGGTGCTATCACGGTCAGTGGTGAACACTGATGGAAACTACGAGCGCTGGAGTTGGGACAACGGAGAATGGAGACTCTTTTGGTCATTTCCGGCGGATGAATGCGATCATTACAATCTCTGTGGGCGTGGCAGCGTTTGCTCTTGGGGCTACTATGCTTTCTCCTGCAGCTGCCTGCAAGGCTTTGCGCCGGCTAGTAACGGGTGCGTGAGGGAGAAGCCCCTAAATTGCTTGTCGGACCAGGTTTGGAAGGTGCAGAACATCAAGGTGCCTGACGCCGAGAATGCCACAGCATACGGCGTGATCAGTCTGGATGCATGCAAGCGCTTGTGTTTGGGTAATTGCTCCTGCGTGGCGTACGCTGTGCTGGATGAGCCAAATGGGTGTGTGACTTGGCAGGGTGACCTATTGGATCTGAGATATTATACCGATGGAGCAAATGATCTGTACATTCGGCTTGCAGGTGAGTCTCTAATTGTTCGTGAATGAATAAGGGCTGATTGGATTTAGTTCATAATTCTCAAAAAAAATTATTTCTTCAGAATCATCAACATCAAAGAGTAACAAGCATGTGTGGGCGATAACTATACCAGTGGTGCTTGGATTTCTGCTACTTTGTTGTACACTTGTTGCCACGAGGAGGAGAAACAGAGCCCAGAAACAAGGAACTCGGAATCATATCGAGCCCTCGGCCAAGGGGACCAGGTTGAAATTGCAGTTTCCAAATGCGGAGAACGGTAATGGATTTCATCACTATGCTTCATGTGGTTGGAAAAAATGTCGATTATATCAACCATGGTGCTCTTTCACACAGGTGACTTGCAGAGCCTCCCTGAACTTTCTAATTCCATGGCTAATGATGATGTTTCAGAGCCGATGTCAAACGAGATTGACTCTGAGCATTCTGGTAACTGTGAGTATAGAGAAGTAGGTGAGTTCGGACTCTCTTTGTTCCTTATTGCTTTGTTTGAGAGATTTCTTATTGCTTTGTTTGATACAGCATTTTTGCAACAAAATCATAGATGAACAAAGTTGCTTATTGCTGAAGTTCCTTATTGCTAATAAGATCAACAAATCATTGATGAACTTTAGTCAATATCAAGTTATATTTTCACAATACAGCATTTGTGATTACTACATGTATAAGAAAAGCTTCCTACTTCACGTTCCAACAATGCCAAAACAAGCCCAAGGAAGCAAATGTGGGAGGTATATAGAAACCACTCAGTTGTAACCACATTTAGCAACTGTAAGTCTGTAAGTCGAACTATTTGTGATCCTTTGGTTCATTTTTTTTCTGGTCCGCTCCATAATTGCAATCGAATTTTGATTGAAATCTAGTCGTAATTGACTACGATCCTTTCTTGACATCATCTTCCCATCTAGGTTATAGTTTTAGATCGAGCCAGACGGTCGAAGGTTGCCGACGATGGACAGACTATATGGTGTCGAGTAGGGGGTGGCCCGCCTACCGCTTGACTCGACCCAAAATTATAATTTAGGTGGGAAGGTAAAGTCAGGGAAGGATCACAGTCAATTACGGCCGGATTTCAGTCGGAATCCGATTGTAATTTTGGACCAGGAGCGAACCAGGAAAAAGTGGGTTAAAGGATATGTGCTCTATACTGTATTAGGAATTTAAGTTGCAAACAAAAGATGGTTGAAAATGCATCAAGTGTGGAAGTGTTTGTTAAAAAAAATTGTTAACCAGGTCAGGTAACATTAAACCTGGGTGACTGATCCGGTCCCATCTAAATTTTCTACCAGCCGCTGATGCGGGGATAAGGGACTCACCCCAAGGAGGGGCAAGGCCACGGTGGAAGTCAAAGTCAAGGCGTGGTCAACTCCCCCACATCATCGGCCAGTCGGGCAACCCCCTTTGCCCCACCGGGATAAAGAATACCCGGTCCAATAGCATCATATCTCGGCCACGAATCCAACTTCTAACACTCAGAAAAGCATGTGTCGGTGAGGCGCACGCCGAGCGGCCAGCCCACTTGAACTTACATCAAACCTTGGAACCAGCAAAGTGGGATCATTACCGAGTAGACCACATTCAGACACAGCTCCACTTGGCACAACAGCAAAGCTCGGACAATGGAAGGTTGGTCGAGCGGCCATCCCGCTCGGCTCGAGAATGATAGCGTCCGGATGACGGATGGTTGGCCGAACGGCTTACCCGCTCGGCTCCGCTCAGCCCACTAATGGACAAAAGGAGGATCTGGTGATATCCTCCTAGGAGCTCATGCTTCAGACAGACGACATAGTTGGCGACATGGTCAGGTAGAGGATCGTACAACTGAAGCTTCCACTATCACATCAGAGATGTGTACAACTCGTTGAGATATTGTGTCAGGGACACTTACTGGTACATCTTTTCAGGGAAAACCTCGAGAAGCATGCACATCTTGGAAAGTGTGCACGCGCACTACATGAGTCCTATATAAAGGGGTCCAAGCTTCGTCGAAAGTACACACACATTATTGTTGCTACTGTTCTTCTACTTCTTCGTTCTACTACTTCCACATCGCCGGTGACTAATTTGAGCGTCGGAGGGCTAATGCCGGAGACCCTTCCCTGGCTCGGCACTGACGTGGTTGTAGTTGCAGGTCGGCTTCGCTCGGAGTCTTCGCACAGTCAATAGGAGTGCCACATCCCCAACATCCGTCGACTCGACTTTCGGACAGGATCAAATTTGGCACCGTTTGTGGGAACGCAATTTGCATTCGAGCCGAGAAGATGGAGGACGCTGGATGACTTCACACCGTGACGCTCACCCAAGAGGAGCTCGACCTGCTTGTACAAGCTCAAGCAGCAAAGATAGTCGAGCAGCAGCAGCAGAAGGCGCTGGCTAATCGACTGGCCCAGCAGGCAACGTCGACATCGGGCAGCCTAGCGGCGCATGAGGACCGGCCAGAACAACTCTTCATCTGAGGACATAATAGAGGGTCGACCAGTACGCATGGGGAGGCACCGCCAGCGCTGATACCTTTCCATCGGACTCTATTCCAAACGCCCTAGAAAATCGCTCAAGCGAATCAAGAGCGGAGATCCTCTTCGGATGAAGTGCCTGTTGGTGCAACATCCCTCAGGTCAAGGTTGACCTGGTTGACCAAGCTTGAGTCTTGGTTTGAGTTTCGATGTTTGACAATGCAAGGTTGATTGAAGAAGAGTCAAGTAGGTCAAGGATGACCGGATACTTGACTGGGAAGTCCTAACTAGGATGTTAGGCAGGAGGAAAATCCTGGTGAGTGAAGCTAGGTGAAAGACCTAGTGAGGGAAGCTAGGCAATTGGGAAGTCCTAGTGAGTGAAGATAGGCAGGAGGAAAATCCTGGTAAGTGAAGCCAGGTGAAAGACCTAGTGAGTGAAGCTAGGCAGGAGGAAAATCCTGGTGAGTGAAGCCAGGTGAAAGACCTAGTGAGTGAAGCTAGGCAATTGGGAAGTCCTAGTGAGTGAAGCTAGGCAGGAGAAAAATCCTGGTGAGTGAAGCCAGGTGAAAGACCTAATGAGTGAAGCTAGTCAATTGGGAAAGTCCTGGTGAGTGAAGCCAGGCAAGAGAAATCCAGATGGGTCAAGGTTGACCAGACATCTGGTGAGAGTCCAAGTAGGTCAAAGGAATTGACCGGATACTTGGCACGAGGAAGAAAAGTACAAGTAGGTCTTAAGGAGTGACCGGATACTTGGCAAGAAGAGAAAAGTCCAAGTGGGTCAAAGGGATTGACCAGACACTTGGTGAGAGAGTCCTAGCTGGTCAAGGGTGACCGGATGCTAGGTCTTATGTACCAACAAGTCATGGTTGACTAGATGTTGGTTTAGGGGGCTTTGGACTTGATTTTGGGCAAAAACCAAGATCTGGATTGATCAGCCGATTGATCCAGCAGGTTTGGATTGATCCGTGGATCGATCCAGCAGATATGGATCGATCAGTGGATCGATCCAGAAGATCTGGATCGATCGGCCGATCGATCCAGTGAGTCCCTGCGAACAGAACCCCTCTGGATCGATCGGTGGATCGATCCAGAGGTCCCAATCGATCAATGGATCGATTGGGACGCTGCTGCTTCGCGCGATAAGCGCTGGATCGATCCGTGGATCGATCCGTGCATCGATCCAGGCGCTCTGGATCGATCCGTGGATCGATCCAAAGCCTCCCCGATCGATTGGGAGCATTCCAATCGATCGGGATTCGACCGTTAGCGTCGATTTAATCCGCAGGCGTTCATTTCCTTCGGCATCTCTTCACCGATTCATTTCAGATCTTCACCAGCTTCTCCACAGCTCTTCTCAAGCTCGAGATCGCCAGTTCTTGAAGGCTCTTGGAGGTTCTTCCAAGTCAAGAGGCGGATCAAAGCAAGAAGAAGAAACTAGGGTTAGGGTTTTTGCTCTCATTGTAAGCTTGTAAGCTTGTATTTCATTACCTTTCCCTTTCTTCTTGTATTGAGTCTTGTAGGGCTTCTCCGCCCTTGGTAGTTACCATAAAGGAGAGTTTTATTAGTGAAGGGTGTGTGTGTAGGTGTGAATCCTTGGACTAGTCACCTCTTGTGAGGTGGATACCAAGTAAACCAACCTTTTTAGCGTTGTATGATTTGTTTCTGTATTTTCCGCTGCGCATCATCGCAAGAAACAAGCAAGGCCGAGCAACGAGCACGCGACGAGCTATTCTCCCCCCCCCCCCCCCTCTAGCTACTTTTGGTCCCAACAAGTGGTATCAGAGCGAGGCCGCTCTTCACCGGAATCATCGCCGGAAGGGGCAAACAAAACAAGCAAAGCTAGAGGGTGAAGAAGTTGGAGCAATTCTACAAGTCGAAGACTTCATCACAAGAAGCTCAACTTCAAATGGAATTCCGAGATGGACTCGGATTCGACACGAGGGTGCCTCCACCATACACATCTATAAGCTTCGATCTTTGGAAATCAAGGATCGAAAACTTCTTAATGGTGGAGATAGAGCAATGGTTTGCTCTCATGGAAGGTTTTGAAGCTCCCACAAACTCAAAGGGCAAAGTTCTCAAGAGAAGCAAGTGGAGCCAAGAGCAAGTTCAAAGGTGCAAGGTCAATGACAAAGTGACCAAGCTTTTGGTCAATCTATTGCCAAGCATCATCCTTTGCAAAATTGGAGAATTTGAAGATGCAAAGGAATTGTGGAGTAAATTGGCCAAGCTTCATGAAGAGATCCCCTCCACTGTACAAGAGCAAGAAGAATCCAGAGAGGGTGACTCTTTGGAGCAAGACCAAGAGGAGGACTCCGAGGTTGAGAGATGCTCAATCTCCGAAGAAGAAGTCCAAGAAAGAGCTTCATCTTCAAGGGAGTGCAATGAAGAGAACAAGGAGGGAGCATACTCCTTGTTCCATGTACAAGATGATGAAGCCTCCACCTCTAGGATTGAGGGGGAGTGTAGATCAATGAACCCGGAGCAAGAAGAGGCCTCCACATCCGGGTCAAGTGAAGAAGACGATGCCACCTCCACAAGTCAAGTTAAATCTATTGGAGGAGTATCATCTTCGGTTCAAGAGGAAGCTTCTACCTCTGGATCCAAAGGAGAAAGTGTCATCCCTACACAAAAAGGTATAAACATTTCAATTAATAATAAAAATCATATTATATGCTTTGAATGTAGGGAACATGGGCACTTCAAGAGCAAGTGCCCCAAATTGGCCAAGAAGAAGGGTCAAGTGACACAAAAGGGCAAGGAGAAGCCCAAGGAGACCACCCCCGGGACAAAGAAGAGCAAGGAGCACATTGTGTGCTTCTTGTGTCAACAAAAAGGGCATTACCGAAGTCAATGCCCCAAGGGGAAGAAGATGGTCAAGGCTCAAGGAGGCACTAGTCAAGGGGGAGCCTCCAAGGTAAAGAAGAAGGTAATATTTATTGAGTCTACCCCTTTACGTTATGGTAAAAAGCATGATAGTTCAAATTTTTATCATTTTAATGCAATTTACCATAAGAATAGAAAGCATGAGGGCATTAAGGAAAAGCATGTGGCCCTACATGCCAAGACTACCCAATCTAAGGTTAGGAAGGTAGATAGACATTTGGGCAAGAACACTAAGGATAATAGATACAAGCCCAAGAATAAAAATGCTCATGGATCAAATGAAAAATCAAATACTAAGGACTTAGTGAGGGAAAATCAAGTCTTGAGGTCAAGACTTGATAAATTAGAAAAGACCCTAAAAAGATTGGAAAATATCCTATTAGGGCAAAATGAGCATAACCTAGGTTTAAGGGTACAAAAGCCATCAAATGGCCATAGAGGTTTGAGATACAAACCCAAAGCAAAAAAGGATGTGCCTAGTTATCATAGGGTTCCATATAGTTATGGAACAAACCCTAAGTCTAGAGGTCAAGTCAAGGATACAAGGGAAGATATCCCTAGAAGTATCTTTGCAACCAAAGTGACTAAGACTTCTAAGAAGTCTAAGAAAGTCACTAACAAGGTCACAAGGGAGGCTATCCCTAGAGTTGACCTAGAAAATGTGACCAAGGCTTCTAAGAAGCCCAACAAGGTCACTAGCAAGGTATCTAGGGAAGTTATCCCTAGTGAGTACCTAGAGCATCCAAGGAGCATCAATAGGTGTTGGGTTCCTAGGAGCATCTTCTCTACCCCATAGATGGGTTAGAGAGTGTCAACTCCGATTAGAAGGGTAGTTAACCCAACTTTGAGGAAATTGACACTCAAGGAGCATTTTCAAGATTTTTATTAACCTTTGAAAATGAAATGGAATTATTATTTACTCCTTGAAAGAGTAAAATGTGCCTAATGGTGGAAAATTTGATTTTATCTTAAAATGGCATAAATTGGGAAAACCTAGAGAAATACCAAGTTGAGATTTTGGTATTCTCTTAGAAATTTAAGGCAATCCGGGCCTTGATTTATGTGATTACTCTTGAGGAAAAATGGAATATGCCAACATTTGAGGATATGCTTAATTTTTAAGTGGCATAAACAAATCAAGAGAAATAGAAATGTCAATTTAGGTTTTGGCATTTCTTTGAAGCATTTAGGGCAATCTAGGTTTAACGTTTTAAGTTAAAACAAGTGGTATATTTTGAGTTAGCTAAGTGGTTAAGGATACTTAGAAAGGTAATTTAGGTATATTTTATTTATGTTAAACCTTGCCATGATTGTTTGCCTATTATATGTCATGGCATCATGTTTTATTTTTTTTCATTCATGTTTTATTATGAAAAAAATCAAAAATACCATGTCATGACATTCATACATCATGTAGTTATAGGATATTTTCTTTGGAAAATTATTTCCTTTTGATGTATGCCATAACATAATCATGCATTAAGTTTAATTCCTTGTAATTAAGGACAAATGACATTTAACAACACTTATTAACAAGTGACATCCTAGGTGGATGTCTAATATCTCTAAAATGCCTAGATAGATATGCATGATTCCTAGAATAGGGCAAAACCAAAATCTCACATCTCACAAGGACTATAAGGTGACTTGTATGTGTTTTAGTGCACATTAGATACAAGTGAGATGTTAGGAAGATGAATAAAACTCATGATGTTGATTTAGTGCATTCTTTTGAGTTTTAGGTTCATCAAAACACATAGTTATGTGTTTTCCCATCATTGGGAAAGCTAATGTACAAGTCATGTGCATTAAGCCCAAGGAATGTGATGGGATATTGGTTTTGAAAATTATTTTAAAAGACTTTTGGAAAACCTTGGTGAAGGCTATCTTTTGATAGTAATCACCATTGAATAGTTAGACACAAACTTGAAGAAAACGCTAAAGTTTTAGCAAGTTTTCAAGCTTGTGTCAATCTTTGAAGATATGATGTATTTTCATAGAAAACTATTTTTCCATGATAAAGTATGCCCTAAATAATGTCTACACGAAATTTCATGATTTTTGGATTTTTGTAGAATTTTCTAGGGGTTTCTGAAGTTGGCTGAATTTGAAATTCAGCAACTATCAGAGCTCCGATCGATCCATGGATCGATTGGAGTGTCTGAATCTATCAGTGGATCGATTCAGAAGGTAATTCTAGCGAGCAGAAGCTCGCTGGATCGATCAGCCGATCGATCCAAGAAGACTGAATCGATCAGTGGATCGATTCAGAAGGGTTCAATTGATTGGAACCCAACTTCAATCGATCGAAGATGCTGATTTTGACTGGGAAAGCTTATTTTCAGCATATTGAACCTATTTTAGTCTAGGTAATCATTCCTAACCCCTCAAAATACATTTGTATACATAAAAAGGGTGTTTTCGTGTGGAAAATAAGGATGGATTGGTTAAGGAACGCTAAGTTGAAGTTTAGGTTGAGGTTTGTTTCAAATTTTGAATATTTGAACCTCAAAACTTCTAAAATTGGGTTTCCTAAAGCTTTAGGGATTCCAAGTTATTGTTGGTGCAATGACATAAGTTACCACCATGTCTTTATGGGGAGGGACTCTTTAAAGACATAAAATTTATTTTTGATGAACCTTGGAAGGTGGTTAACCTTCTGTTAAGAACATGCTCAAGGTTGAGCGTTTGAACTTTAATGGGGAGTGCATATCCTCATTGTTCAAGTTGTTTCAAGTGGATAATGCTCAAGGATGGGCATTTGCCTACATTGGGGGAGAATGTAGGGTTAAGGATAATGAAGGGTATGGGACCTTCATTATCGTGTTGATTACAACGAGTGAAGTTGTGAACAACGATGAGCAACTCTTCAGGGGGAGAGTTTTCAACAAGTGAATTTGTTGATGTGTGCCCAAAAATGGGGCATGGTTTGATGTGTGCCAATAGGGGGAGAATGAAAGGGAGTAAGTTAGGCTTTTATCACCTAGAGGGAGTTTGCCCTCTTAAGGGGAGAATGAAGGGCTTAACTTATGTATTCATTACCTAGTGGCATGAAGAAGGTTTAGGCTATGGGATTAGCCTAACTTACATGTGGTATTGTAAGTGATAGTGTTGGTATTGTCAAACATCAAAAAGGGGGAGATTGTTGGTGCAACATCCCTCAGGTCAAGGTTGACCTGGTTGACCAAGCTTGAGTCTTGGTTTGAGTTTCGATGTTTGACAATGCAAGGTTGATTGAAGAAGAGTCAAGTAGGTCAAGGATGACCGGATACTTGACTGGGAAGTCCTAACTAGGATGTTAGGCAGGAGGAAAATCCTGGTGAGTGAAGCCAGGTGAAAGACCTAGTGAGGGAAGCTAGGCAATTGGGAAGTCCTAGTGAGTGAAGATAGGCAGGAGGAAAATCCTGGTAAGTGAAGCCAGGTGAAAGACCTAGTGAGTGAAGCTAGGCAGGAGGAAAATCCTGGTGAGTGAAGCCAGGTGAAAGACCTAGTGAGTGAAGCTAGGCAATTGGGAAGTCCTAGTGAGTGAAGCTAGGCAGGAGAAAAATCATGGTGAGTGAAGCCAGGTGAAAGACCTAGTGAGTGAAGCTAGGCAATTGGGAAAGTCCTGGTGAGTGAAGCCAGGCAAGAGAAATCCAGATGGGTCAAGGTTGACCAGACATCTGGTGAGAGTCCAAGTAGGTCAAAGGAATTGACCGGATACTTGGCACGAGGAAGAAAAGTACAAGTAGGTCTTAAGGAGTGACCGGATACTTGGCAAGAAGAGAAAAGTCCAAGTGGGTCAAAGGGATTGACCAGACACTTGGTGAGAGAGTCCTAGCTGGTCAAGGGTGACCGGATGCTAGGTCTTATGTACCAACAAGTCATGGTTGACTAGATGTTGGTTTAGGGGGCTTTGGACTTGATTTTGGGCAAAAACCAAGATCTGGATTGATCAGCCGATTGATCCAGCAGGTTTGGATTGATCCGTGGATCGATCCAGCAGATCTGGATCGATCCGTGGATCGATCTAACAGATCTGGATCGATCAGTGGATAGATCCAGAAGATCTAGATCGATCGGTCGATCGATCCGGTGAGTCTCCGTGAACAGAACCCCTCTGGATCGATCGTTGGATCGATCATGAGGTCCCAATCGATCAGTGGATCGATTGGGGCGCTGCTGCTTCGCGCGATAAGCGCTGGATCGATCCGTGGATCGATCCAGGCGTTTTTCCAGAGCACAGAGGCGCTCTGGATCGATCCGTGGATCGATCCAAAGCCTCCCCGATCGATTGGGAGCATTCCAATCGATCAGGATTCGACTGTTAGCGTCGATTTAAGGCGCAGGCGTTCATTTCCTTCGGCATCTCTTCACCGATTCATTTCAGATCTTCACCAGCTTCTCCACAGCTCTTCTCAAGCTCGAGATCGCCAGTTCTTGAAGGCTCTTAGAGGTTCTTCCAAGTCAAGAGGCGGATCAAAGCAAGAAGAAGAAACTAGGGTTAGGGTTTTTGCTCTCATTGTAAGCTTGTAAGCTTGTATTTCATTACCTTTCCCTTTCTTCTTGTATTGAGTCTTGTAGGGCTTCTCTGCCCTTGGTAGTTCTCATAAAGGAGAGTTTTATTAGTGAAGGGGGTGTGTGTAGGTGTGGATCCTTGGACTAGTCACCTCTTGTGAGGTGGATACCAAGTAAACCAACCTTGTTAGCGTTGTGTGATTTGTTTCTGTATTTTCCGCTGCGCATCATCGCAAGAAACAAGCAACGCCGAGCAACGAGCACGCGACGAGTTATTCTCCCCTCCCCCCCCCCCTCTAGCTACTTTTGGTCCCAACAGTGCCCGTTCGGGACACTCAGAAAAGGAAGTCGCATCAAGGCGATGCGTCTTCCGAACGGATTAACCGCCAGTTCTCTGAAGCAATACTACAAGACTCACTGCCAAGACACTATGCTCCACTAGCGATCGGAGAGTACATCGGGTCGACTAATCCGGACGATCATTTGGGTAAATTCAACAACGCGGCTACACTTCACCAATACACAGATGGGGTGAAGTGTCGAGTCTTTCTTACCATGCTCTCCGGCTCGGCACAACGCTGGTTCAGGAGACTGCTGAATGGATCGATACAAAGCTTCAAGGATTTCCGAGTGGCCTTCCTACACCATTTCGCGAGTAGTAGACGCTACCCAAAACTGAGTGTCAGTTTGTTTTCTTTGAAGCAAGGATCAAGAGAGGCTCTCCGGGCATACATACAACACTTCAACCATGTAGCCATGGATATCCCTTTAGTCTCATCTGAGACCATGATGAATGTGTTCACTCAGGGGCTTGTCGAAGGAGACTTCTTTCGATCACTCATCAGGAAGTCACCCCGGGACTACGACCACATGCTCAAGAAAGCTAACGAGTACATAAATGTGGAAGAAGCGCAGGCAGCAAAAAGGAAGGTGGTACCAGCCGAACCCTCGATGCCAACCGAACGCCGACCGCCAAGCAACCACCAGCCGCCAAGGGGACCCAGAGCCACAGGAATGTGGCCACACCAGGAGGCGAGGGCACATGCCGTGCAGCATGTGACTTTCGAATGGCAAAAGGTGTCAAAAGGCAAGGTATGGACACCTATGTTCTATTCCTTCCACCAGTCGGCGTCGCACAACACATGTGACTGCCGTGGCCTAACGTTGATCGCCAAACCAACTCCAAGAGGATATCGTCGCCGATCTCCCTCTCTCGACCGACGACACCGGCATCAATCTGTCGGTTTGACGGGAAGATGCAAGAAGATCACCCGAATGACAACAGCGTCATCAGCGAAGGGAAAATGTTGATCATCCCCGGGCCTTACTCGAACAAAATAGGTCATCCGTTCAGGAGGAGGAAAACAGAAGTAATGTCGCTCGGGGAGAAATAAACATCATCGCCAGCGGACCGACTAGCGGTGACTCCAATCGAACTAGGAAGACATATGCTCGGTGGCTGGAGATTCATGTAGTAGGCTGCAGCCGAGAGAAGGCGAGCGGGCCTGAAATCTGTTTTGGACCCCGGGATCTAGAGAGAGTAGAAGTCCCTCATGATGATGCAAGAATCATCCGAGCGGTAATCGCAAATTATACCATTCACCGAATTTTTGTTGACACAGGGAGCTTGATAAACATAATATTCAAGAAGGCTTTCAATCAGCTCCAGATGGACCAAAGTGAGCTACTGCCAATGACGACTCCACTGTACGGGTTCACAGGCAATGAGGTTTTACCGATCGGCCAAACCAAATTGACCATATCGCTCGGAGAAGAACTGCTCAGGAGGACCAGGACCACAAACTTTATTGTGGTAGATGCCCCCTCAGCTTACAACGTCATCTTGAACCGACCGGCCCTCAATGAGTTTCGAACAGTAGTTTCAACCTACTGCCAAAAGATTAAATTCCTGGTAGATGATCGGGTCGGGGAAGTCAAACGTGACCGGTTGGCCACCCAGCGTTGCTATGTCGAGATGGTCAAGACCGAGGTCAAGTCCGGCAGGAAAACTCCCCGGCTAGAGGTAAGCGCCATCATCGAAAAACTGCCTACCCTAGCCTATGAAGAAAAAGAGGAAGTCCAAATCCATCCCGACTGAGCGGAGGCAACAACTTTTATAGCGTCTGATCTGGAAGCGTCAACTTTTATAGCGTCAAATCCATCCCGACTAAGCGCCATCACCGATGACTTTATCATTAAACGCGTCCGAGCGAATGTAGTTCTGGCACAGTGTTGCAAATCGGCTCGGCTCGACATCCTGATAGATCTTCATCGTCGCTCGAGAGCCCTCCAACTCAGCCTTCGCCTTCTCCAGCTCATCCCTGGCCAGCTTCAGTGCTGCGTCCTTGGCGGAGAGCTAGCCCTGGAGCTCAGTTTCCCTCGCTGTCCGACTCGCCTGCTCAGTCACCAAAAAATCTTCAGTGTCCTTGAGTTTGCTAGTGAGATCTCGGGCCTCCTTGTTCTTCAATTCCAGGTCCTCGATGGCCCGATTCTTCCTAGCGGTGGCCGACTCAATTTTCTTATCGAATGTGCTGGCTTGCTTCTTGAGTCGGCCCAGCATCTCCTCGTGGCCAGAAGATTTAGCCTGCTCGGCCTCGAGAAGCTTGGTCGTCTTGTCCATGTCGACCTTCAGTCTAGCCATCTCCCTCGGATCGGCAGTGGGCTGGCTACTGGAGACCTGGAGCTTCCTGAACTCATCCTCTAGATGAGCTAGCCTGTGATACATGGCTAGGTTCTCCACCCAATACTACAAGCAGGTAAAAAGGTTAGAACTGATCAGAAGAAAGGTAATGACAACAAAGAGCTTACCCCAGTTGACATTTGGGTATGGCTGTTCGCAAGCGCGCCCGGAGGCATCACCGCCGCTCGGCTCGGGCTTCCTCCCAAACTTGGGCGAGCGGACCCCGTATGATGATTTGATGCTCAGGAGTGCTCGACCGGGCGCTCAGCTCGCTGTACTCCTCCGTGGGCAGGTGAAGGATCGCCATGATGGATCGTCGGGCGTCCGGAGCCAATTGGGCCGAGGAGACTAGGCCAGCTGGCCGGGACGCAGATGTAGGGAGAATGGTCGATCGTCGAACCCTCGGTGGTCGTGATGGCGACATAGAAGCCAGGGGCTCCACGACGATAGGTTCTTGCGACCACTCAACCATCGATGGAGTCTGGTTGGAGGATACCTCGGGCGTAGTCACAGGAACTGCAGAGGGATTTGAGGTGCCAACCTCGACCCTTGCGGCATATCCCACCACGGAGGCAGCAGAACGCAAAGACTTGATGTGGCGCCTTTTACACCTTAGTAGTGGCTCGCCAGAAGAATCCGAGCTCTCCGAGCGAATGATGGGCACTTGCTCATGTGGTGGCTGCTCGCCGCCAACAACCTCGACACTGGGGGCTTGGCTAGTTGCCCCCCCCACTTGCCAGGGCGGGAGTCGCTGCGCTCTCATCTTGAGAGTCGACCAGCTGTAGGTCGCGGTTCACCAACTCCTCGACAGCAACCGCCTCAATCTCGGCGTTCTGAAGCTTTGCGAGGTCGGACATCTGAGCACGTAGCATGACTTCGGCTGTAAAAGAAGTAGAAGAATCAGTTAGGATCAAAGGAGATATGTACACAAAATCTCTTACCTAAGTCGGTTGGAAGCCCGATACGGATCGAACTCAGGCAAAAGATGTACATCACACCCTCAAGTAGTAGTTTGTAGATGTTGTATTTCTGGCCGGCCAGCATGGAAACAGCATGAAGGTAGTCCGAATGGCTCTTATACTTCTTCAAATCAGGTTGGGGTGATAAGCCGACTTGCCAGAGAGTTTGGAAGCAAGGCCGTTTGGGAAGACGTATAAAGAAGAAATGTTCCTTCCAATGTTTATTGGAAGTGGTCATTTTGTCAAAGAAGACCAACCCGATCCGAGATTGAAATAGAAAGGTTCTCAGTTCGGACGACTTGGAGTAATAAAAGTAATGAAAAACTCGAGGGGTCAAAGGAATGTTTGCAGCCGAAACAACACGATGACGCCGCACAAAAAGCGAAAAGAGTTCGGCACAAGTTACAGAAGGGGGGCACAGAAGTAATTACAGACTTCGATGATGAAGGGGTGGATAGGGAATCGCAAACCGACCACAAAATGACCTCAGAACAGACATATGGTGTCGGTTGGTGGATCATTGGGCCGATCGGACGAAGAAGCTAGAATGATTTCGTGATCAGAGGGAAGCTCAAAGGCGTTTTTGAGGCTCTCAGCGTCACCCGCATCAAACCTAGTCTACATGGTAGTGTACCAAAGCCCAAGAGAGGGGTCTGATAACTGTGAGGAGCTCTCCATGGCCAAAATACGAAAGGTAAAAGAATCTGAGGGGAAAAAAGGCGAGCAAAAAACACAAAGCAAGCACTGGAAGTACCGGAGAGCGAAAAAGATTAAAGGAGGGAAGATTCAGGAGGAAAGCTTACAGGAGGAGAGAGTTGTCGCCGATGAGATGCAGAAGATCGTTGAAAACACAAGATCGCATAGGCAGCTTTCGCAGAAGATGCAGAGTAAGGAAAGGAAGTCGGCGCTGCGGCTTTATAAACTTCGAGCTCGGCCGATCGGAGCTGTCCAATCTAGGTCACGGGAACCGGAGCATAGATCCAGTCGTAGAATTCAAATCGCCAAACGTCACATTAGCACCTATCGCTTCAGACATGCGGTGACTGCGACCACAACACATGGCATTTCCCCATTGGTCCGCATTTAATGGATGCCATCAACAGGCGTGGGCGCGTGCTTGGCCTTAATGGGAGAGATCTGTACGAATTCCGAAGAGATTCGGGTGATGTCAGCGTTGATTGCACTTGAAGACACCGAAGGAGAAAGTCCCAAGTACAAGTACTTGAAGCGCCGATCAGCCTCAATGATCAGTCATATGGCTGACTGACATTCTTCGGCAGACCGACTGGAGTTCACTAGTATCCCAACCGATCGGCCAACTGGTCCCTAGACTTTTTGTCCAGTCAGTCGGACTTGCAACCTCCTTCGACTAGACTTAAGGGGGAGGCATGTGTGATGCGGGGATAAGGGACCACGGTGGAAATCAAAGTCAAGGCGTGGTCAACTCCCCCACATCACCTGCCGTCGGGCAACCCCCTTAGCCCGACAGGGATAAAGAATGTCCGGTCCAACATCATCATAGCTCGGCCACGAGCCGAACTTCTGACGCTCAGAAAAGCATGTGTCGATGAGGCGCATGTCGAGAGGCCAACCCGCTCGAACTTACATCAAACCTCGAAACCAACAAAGTGGGATCGCTATCGAGTAGACTACATTCAAACACAGCTTCACTTGGCACAATAAAGGAGCTTGAACAGTGGAAGGTTGACTGAGTGACCATCCTGCTCGGCTCGAGAACAATAGCGTCCGGACGGCGGATGGTTGGCCAAACGGCTTACCCGCTCAGCTCACTTACGGATAAAAGGAGGATCTGGTGATATCCTCCTAGGAGCCCGTTCCCCCAACAAATGGCATGGTTGGCGACATGGTCAGGCAGAGGATCGTACGATCGAAGCTTCCACTATCACGTCAGAGATGTGCTCAACTCGTTGAGGTATTGTGTCAGGGACACTTTATCGATACATCTTTTCAGAGAAAGCCTTGAGAAGCGTGCACATCTTGAAAAGCGTGCACGCATGTTACAGGAGCCCTATATAAAGGGGTCCAAGCTTCGTCGGAGGTACACACACATTACTGTTGCTACTGTTCTTCTACTTCTTCGTTCTACTACTTCCACATCGTCGGTGACTGACTTGAGCGTCAGCGAGCCAACACCGGGAGACCCTTCCCTTGCTCGGCGCTGATGTGGTTGTAGTTGCAGGTCCGCTTTGCTTGAAGTCTTCGCACAGTCAACAGGAATGCCACATCCCCAACATCCGTCGACTCGACTTTCGGACATGATCAGTCGCTAAGACAAATTAGGAAAGTGCACATGAAGGTCTATCCTGACAGTTAGCATTCTCAAGTTTGTTACCCATTATAGAGGAAAATTTATAATAATACACGTAGCTGAGTCTCGAATTCTAGATCTCTAATCTGTCATTGGAGGGTCTAACCATGATACCCTACCACCCTGCTAGGGGCATGAAGTCTCTTGTTGACACCACATCTCCCTTTATTTCACCTACTGATAGATCGGAACCATATGTTTGATCTGTGCGGACCATTGATAAATGGTTGTTTAAATCATGGGCGAGAGATTGTATCTCCTTGGGTGCTAATACTGATCTTGTTTTGTTGAGTTTGACTATGGAGTGGTCTTGCTTTTTTTTGTTTTTGTCTTTGATTTTTGTTGGGTTTAAAATGAGTCTTCAAAAAAAAAAAAAAAAAAAAAAAAGCGCTCCCGCTATTCAACTGTCTCCTCCTCCGCCTCTCCTCTCCCTCTAGTGTTTATTCTGATCTTACAATTAGAATCAGAGTAGGATCACTCTGAATTGATGCAACCATCACTATGGTTCCAAGAAAACAAACTCTGAATTGAACTATATATTGAACAAAGTTCATCAATAATTTGATATTGCATTTCCTTATAATTTGATATTGACTAAAGTTCCTTGTTGCTTTATTTGATAATTGATGGTGTGATCTTTGTTCCAGTTTCAATCCTCGCATTAGGGGTGCTACCTTGCTATGATTTATGTACAATAAAAGCTGCAACAAATGACTTCTCTAATGAAAACAAACTTGGGGAAGGTGGATTTGGTGTTGTGTACAAGGTAGGATTTCTAGTATTTCTCGTTCTTCCAAACTACAAATCAGAAATAAACTTAAGATTTTGTCAGGGAGAGTTGCAAGATGGACAAAAGATTGCGGTCAAGAAACTATCAAGATACTCTTCACAAGGCCCAAATGAGTTCCAGAATGAGCTATCACTAATAGCCAAGCTACAACATAGAAATCTAGTTCGTCTTCTAGGCTCATGCATTGAGGGAGATGAACGACTCATCATCTTGGAGTATATGGAAAACAAGAGCTTAGATCGCTTCATCTTCGGTTAGTATATTTGCCTCCATTAATTTTCTTCATAAAAATTTGCTACAATTTGTATGAATAATTTGTCCGCAACATGTGTCAGACAAAACAAAGAGTCCATTGCTAAACTGGCAAAAGCGTCTTGAGATTATAAATGGGATTGCTCGAGGGCTACTTTATCTGCATCAAGATTCTATATTGAGAGTCATTCATAGAGATCTTAAGCTAAGCAATATCCTCCTCGACAAGGATATGACTCCAAAGATTTCAGATTTTGGCATCGCCAGGATATTTGAAGGTGATGGAGTTTTAGAAAATGTAACTACAAGACCAGTTGGGACATTGTAAGTTCTTCAAATAGATAAACCATTGTTATCATCACATAAACATAGAGTACTAATTAATGTTTTATTCCTCTAATGCAGTGGCTATATGGCACCAGAATACTTAACTGAAGGAGTTTTTTCATTTAAATCTGATGTATTTAGTTTTGGTGTGATAGTATTAGAAATC
Source organism: Zingiber officinale (assembly GCF_018446385.1). Classification (NCBI taxonomy): domain Eukaryota; kingdom Viridiplantae; phylum Streptophyta; class Magnoliopsida; order Zingiberales; family Zingiberaceae; genus Zingiber; species Zingiber officinale. The sequence continues at coordinate 107,477,784 of NC_055992.1, forward strand.
TTAAGCGGTAAAAGAAACAAAATATTCAGTAACACAGATGCTAGTTTAAATCTTTTAGGACATGTAAGTAGAACTTTTTTATACACGTGCTTTTATCTCCTTAAGATATTGTTTAGAATTCAAAATTTGATCCTTTCTCATTTGCAGGCATATAAACTTTGGAAGCAAGGCAGATCTTTAGAAATTCTTGACGATACACTAGACCACTCATATCCTACTGCAGAAATCCTTCGTTGCATCCGACTGGGTCTTTTGTGCGTACAAGATAATTATGAAGATAGACCAACATTGACAGAGGTGGTGATGATGTTGGCAAGTGAGGATCAACTTTTGACACCACTCAAGCAACCTACGATAACGTTAGCAAGTAGTGAAGGCGGTGCTACTACTAAAGAAATTAGTCACTCAATTACGGGTCGATAAGCACTTCAAAAGCTCTCATCATCTACGTTTACAAAAATAGACCTAGTTTGTGTACCATGTTCCTTCAACTTCAACAAAGTGTGTGCGTGGCTGGCTAATTTGGAGACTGCACACTGGCTGACTAATTCAACAGCGTGTCAACATCCAATTAGAAAAATAATGGGAGCGTCTTGGAGTCATTGGCTCCCTCCCTTCTCCTCGATCGATCCTATGCCGTTAAATGAATCCAAAGTTGTTGCTCACAAATCTAGCAATATTAAATATTTATCTTCTAGCAATTTTATATCTCTAGCCTTTTATTATACTTGAAAGTAGTTTGAAGATTTATTTTCTATAGTTGAATAGTGATATTATATTGAAGATTAGTTTGATTGGGTTGATAATGATTTCAATTTGCTAAGTTACTTTAGGAAGGTTAGATTATTTTTATTAGTATAATGATAATATTCATATGAACACTCGTTAGCAAATTAAAACAGATTGCTTTAGTTTATTTAGACTATTTAGTCTATAGCATCCCAAATTTGTTAGTGAAACAGATTGAATTTTGTCCATTTGCTTTGGATCCATATTGGTGGTCCTTGTTGTTGTGATTTTAGATCAAACCAAATCATCAAGCAACAGGCCAATAGGGTGGTCCAAATCAACAACTCACCTTCTTTTTCTTCCCTAGCAATACATGCCTACCTTCTTTTACATTACTTTAAGTAAAATTTATGTAAAACATAATTTTAAAAAAAAATTGTACAAAGAGAAATACTTTTAGATGTTGAACATAAGGAGGAAGAAAGAAGAGCTTAAAAGCTAGGACTAAAGTTGGAGAAGAGCTCTTAAACAACACGAAGAGTAGCAAAGCTCGCAAGCAACAATAAAAGGAGTCGAGCAAAATTCTCAATTGATGATCAAGAGTAGAGGCCGGGGGAAGTAAAGGACAAGGAAAGCGCGTGCAAGACTATACTAATAAATGGAGAAATGATTTTCACTTGTTTTTTGTTTTGATTGAAAATTATTTTTGCATAAAACCTTATTAATTGTGTTTTTTCGTGGAGAGAAAAATGCTGATTTTTTTTAAACAAAAATGTTTGTAAAAAATATATTTCACTATAAGTAAACTGGCCTTAGGGTCTTCATTTGATGCCCTAGTAGTCCATATGTTTATATGATTGCCTAGCTTATTAAAAAAACAAAGGGGCGATAGAATACACAGCATCACCACCAAAACACCAATTAAAGATAATCCATGCAGGGGATTAATTAAATAAATAAAGGACCCAATCATTGATCTCTAAGTCTAATTAATCATTGGGACGCACGACATTTGATAACTACATTACACCTATAAAAATGGCCATTACATGTTGCTTGCTTGGACCTCATAACCATGCACTAATTAAATTAATAACATGCTGCTGTGCTATTCTATTCTCTCTCTTTTTTTAATTACCAAACAAAACAATAAAAGGTGATTTATTATTATTTTTTTCGATAAATTTGGTCTTCAATATGAGTATTAGTTTGTCTCTTAATTGCAGTTGACCGTCAAATAGTTGATAGATGGGATTGGATACTTGTTTGTCTAAATTGTCTCTCAATGATAGTAAAAAGATAAATATTTTAGTCTCTCGTAGTTGTTTCCGTATTACAGGAAGAGAGGTAATTTATAATATTTATTTATCTCTCAGTGATAGTAATCCACAAATATATGTGAAGAGGTAAATTAGAAACATATAGCTGGCCCGTATATAAAGGATTTTTTTTAACTTTATTAAGATTTAAATTTTTATCTAGGTAGCAACTCTATCTTATACTAACTAATTTAACCTGTGAGTACAATTTGTTTTGTCTCTTAATATGGTAAAAAAGATGATTTGTTGATCATAGGGTCCTCATCAATTTATCCCTAGAACAGCATGGAGAAAGTAAATTATGGATGACTACTAGTTATTGATACAGTGTCCAAGGCATGGGAGAAGACATCCTCGACAAGTTAAATTTCGACCTCATGACCTAATATGACAACACTCCATATCTCAATCATCACATCGCTCCGATAGGACTAGTTTATTTGTCTATAAAAAAAATAATTAATCAGATCAGGTATCGTTGAATCTAAAATAATCAATTTGACCGGTTTATCTCTCTCAAGTATCAATATGGTAAATGATTATCTGTTTGCCCCCAACGTCTCCACTAACTCTTAGGTTAATACAGAAAAAATAAATTATGAATTATTACTAATTATTAGTATAGATTGTTAAAATATGAAAGAAGATATATTCAGATGGATCAAATTTCTATCATAGAATTTCATATGATAAGACTTATATTTTAATAATCCTACTATCCTGAGAGAATACCCCCTCTCTCTCCCATATGATAGCTGTATTTTTCTTTATTGTTTTTAATTTAGGGAGTGCACTAATTAACTAGTAAAGGTAGAATTTTAAAATGATATAATTTAAATATGTGAAATAGATAATAAAAACTGACTAGCAAGTAAAATTGGTTTTTTTTAAATGAAACGTAAGGTACATGCAGCAAGATGGCCCACCAGATCCAGCTCATTGCGACGGTGGGCTCCACCAGAATGTGCCTAATTAACCAATCCCAGCTCACCTCGTCCTCTAAATAGATGCCTGTCCAACCAAACCCCTTCTTAAACCCCTCGCCGCTACTTTCCAACTCCTCCTCCTCCTCCTCCTCTGCTTCTCCGTTCCTCGTCGGCTCCTCAATTGCATGGCCAACATCTTGCCTTTCTCCTCTACCATGCCTTCTCTGGCCTTCTCCATCCTCGTCCCTCTCCTTTTCTCCTTCTCCTCCGCCGCCTCGATCGGCGACCTCCTTCAGGCCCACGGCCTTCCCGGAGGTCTCCTCCCCAAGACCGTCGAGTCCTTCTCCCACGACCCCTCCTCCGGTCTCCTCGAGGTCCTGATCGACCACCCTTGCTATGCACGGTACGAGGGCGGGCTCGCCTTCTTCGACCGCGAGGTACGCGGCAACCTCAGCTACGGCGCGCTCCAGGGAGTCGTCGGGTGGTCGCAGGAGGAGCTCTTCCTGTGGCTACCCGTCAAGGAGATCTTCGTCGCCGATTCCGACTCCGGCGTCATCCTCTTCGACATCGGCGTCGCCCGCAAGCGGCTCCCTGTGTCTTCGTTTGAAGACCCGCCGGACTGCCTCCCCGGAACGGAAGATGCGGCGGCAGCCGCGTTAGGTGAGTCGGTTAACTCTAAAAATGCGATTTTTGTGGGCGTTTCCATTCTGATTTGGAGTTTCGAATGGGAACGCTTTATCTGTTCTGTGCGTTTAAACATTCATTAGCCGCAGCTTTAATTTCATCTCCAAATTGATTAAATGCATATCCGATTGGATCAATTCTTCTCTTTTCAGTTTAAAACTTACATCTTCATTATTGATTTTGCCTATCACATTCAACATCTTCATCTAATTTTTTCAGTTTTTATTTGTTTTCTTCTATATTTCCCCTTGTCTTGTTCTTGTCTTGTCTTGTAACACTGACTGATACCATGTACTTGGTCCTGATCTCCATGACCAATCACGTAACTGACTCTTCACGTTCCCACTCTCTGCAGGACCCCTCGGCAGGAAAGGCTTTTGGCAGCAGAGATAACGACAACAGTAATTAAGGAGCATACAATAGAAATTTTCCTCCCTTTCCTTTCCCTTCCCTTGATCTATCCCCTTCCAATGAAACTTATTGTATGTTGTAAATGGAAAGTGGAACTGAATGCTTTTAAATACTGTTTTATTGCTGTGTGTTCTTCCAAAATGCGCCATCAAACAATCAATTAATCTAATGCAGAAATACTTAGCTAAGGACACTAGGAAAGGTTTTGATGTGGATGGTGAGCTGTGCCAGCTTATATGGCAAGTGGAATAAGATATCAACACCTCTGTGCTGCTTTCAGCTGTCATTCTTTTAAAAATGCCATGAATGATCGATGAAGCCACTTTGCCATGTTACAGTGCGACTTGGCAGTGATGTGTGCAATAATGCAGAATTAAATGTAATAATTTTGTTGGATGTATTTGTTCAGGCCTATAAACCAGGACTTGGATCTTGTGTTTTCAAACTAGAGCTGGAGATTTAGGGACGAATGAATATGAATGGAAGCATAAATATGTGAATAAAATAGAAGATGATACGGTGCATAATAGTAGGGTCCGGTCGTCAGAAGTTAAGGGGGAGTGACAATCAGAAATTAAGGAGATGTGACAGTCAGAGGTCAAGGGGGCATGACAGTAAGTCAAGGAGATATGGTAGTTGGAGGTCAAGGGATGTGACAGTCAGAAGTCAAGGAGATGTGACAGTCAGAAGTCAAGGAGATGTGACAGTCATAAGTCAAGAGGACGTGACAGTTAACATACGGAGTAAGACCACCTGAGGCCATCCGGCGTATAAAGCCGGGACAGGGTCTACCAGACAGGAAACCAGGTCTGCGGCATGACGTCTGATCAAGGCGAAGCCTGACCTATCTTCACCGGTCGGGTTTCCCCAAGCTAGCCCGCGTAAACAGACTTGTCATTCTCGGTCGAGTCTGAATCATAAAAGCAGGAAGAAAGTGACTTTGATCGCACCCCTCCATCCATCCAGTCTGTTCATTAGCACTTAGCGGACTAACCCGAGTTGCCTCGATCACACCCGGGCGGGAGAGAAGGCACTACGGGACAACAGGTTAGGGAATCGTAACCACCTGTCAGAGAATAGTTACTGCATGTCAGGGAATATTCCAACGGTTGGGGGCATCTGCAAATAGAACCTTCCTCCAGTATATATGAGAAGGTCACGTGTCTTCCACCACCCGACAAAGTCTTGACACCCGACATCCTTTGGCAGGGGTCAATCTCTAGAAGGTATGCACTGTCATATAAAAAGGGGCGTCCTCTCCTTGTGCAGGCACGCTCACTCGCACACTTGTCTCCTACTTTTCTTCTTCTTTTATACACTGTTTTTCTGGAGAAAAAGTACTTGACTTGAGCGTCGGAGGACCTGCTCCAGAGACTTTTTCCCTGGTTCTTGACCTCTAACATTCCGTGTGCTTGTCTGAGTGTGTGCAGAGTTCTAGTATCGCCAGCTCAGGCCCAGCAGTCCTTCAGGGCCACGTGGGGGTCTGTTCTCTGAAGCCCGTACGACCGCAGCATCACAGTCTCCTCCCCGTCGACGCCTGCGACACTTCATCCGGCTTTCATCCGACTCAGATTCCGGACAGAATCAATTTGGCGTCGTCTGTGGGAACTTTCTTCACTTGTTTTGGAACATAAAGATGGAGGACACCGGAAGAATCAACGTGACCATGACGGTAAGAGAGTACGAACTATTCAAGGAAGCAGGCGGGCAACCTCCGAAAAACAGACCACCGCTTCTCGACCATACAAGATGCCGACAGTTTCTAAAGATCCGACTCATGTTTTTGACAGAGGATCCAAAAGAAAATAGCCCGAGGAGTTTTCCCCAGCCTTCTATCAGGAGCTGGGCCTCTATTATTATCATAAGGGTCCAAACGACTATAACAAAAAAGAGCAGTCACATGCTTCTATGGCGAAAAGCTCCCTGCCCAGGGATTCAAAGAAGGGTAAAACTATAGTCCTCAGAGTGGAGCCTGAGGAGCAAGTTCCCTTCTCTACAAGGATACTGGAGCAAAAGCTACCCAAAGGGTACAAGCCTCTTGCTATCGGAGAATATGAAGGTAGCAAGGACCCGGAGGATCATCTCCGTAAGTTTAGGAACGCTGCCCTGTTGCATCAGTACAACGATGCTATCAAGTGCTGAGTGTTCCTGAACACTCTATCTGGCTCAGCACATAAATGGTTTGATGGATTGTCGAACGGGTCCATTACTTGTTTCTATAATTTCAAGACTGTCTTCCTGCGCCATTTCGCCAGCAACAAGAAGTACCAAAAGACGGATCACTGTCTCTTCACCCTCAAGAAAGGGCCCACCGAGCCCTTGAGGAGTTATATCAGGCGCTTCAATCAGATAGCTCAGGATGTTCTGTCCGTTACCTCCGAGATATTAATGAGCGCCTTCTCCCACGGGGCAGGTAGAGGGGGAGTTCTTTCGAGACCTCATTCGAGATCCTATAAAGAACTTCAATGAAATGCTGGGGAAGACCGTAGTTACATTAACGTGGAAGAAGCTTAAGCGGCTCGGCGGAAAGCAGACAAGGCGCCTGCTTCCACCAACAAACCAGAGAAGAGGCCACCTCAACCACCAACCCAACCTCTTTCGCGCGCCCAGGATGTTAGACCAAACTTTCCACTCGGTCAGGATCCCCGGCTGACCCAACTCATAGTTGCTGTCCAGGCCCCACGGCTTGGTCCCTGGGGCCCTCGTTACTGTACTTATCACCAGTCTCACACTCATACTACGAGTGATTCCTTCCAGTTCACTCGTGACTCCCGGCACGGGACCGAGCTGGGCCTTCCCCCACCTGAACTTACGCCCAAGCTTCAACGGTTAGTGGATGGCCAATAGGCTACCGCAAGTCCGACAGGTAAACCCCGTCCTGGTAACGCCGGGCAGGGCAGTCAGAAGCCTGGTTGAAACCAGGAGTTAGGAGAGGCCAAGGAGGAAGAAAATCGAGGCAACACGACTGTCCAAGAGATTGACATGATCTCCGAGGGGCCCATAGACGGAGATTCCGCCAGGGCACGAAAATCTCATGAGCGTCGTCTAGAGATACATGTTGTAGGATACAGCATGGAGCAAGTTGCCGGGCCAAGTAGCTTTCAGATTCTTGTGCTTCTTGGGTATCTTGACTTTATCCTTCTTGAGGTATGGGCAATTCTCTTTTAAGTGTCTTTCCTTTTGACACTGATAGCAACAAACCCTTCTTCTATTTCTTGGATTTTTCTTATTATGCATTTCTTTAAATTTATTAGATCTAAAGAATTTTTTGAAATTCCTTACCATATAAGATTCTTAATGTTCTTCTGAGTCTGACTCGGGTTCATCCTTCTTGGTTGCATTTAACACCATAATCTGGCTTGAGTCTTTTGAATTCCCTACACGTCTGGTTTCATGTAATTCAAGAGTAGAAAAGAGTTCCTCTAGGGTACTTACCTCCAGGTCCTTTGAGATGTAGTAAGCGTCGATTATTGAGGTCCATTATGGAGTCCTGGGAAAAGCATTGAGTGCGTAGCGTATCGTGCCCCAGTTGGTTACTGTTTCTCCGAGGTTTTCGAGTCCGGTGATTAGTTCTTTTATCTTTGCGTGTAGATCGGCTACCTTCTCACCTTTTTCCAGATGGATATTTATCAGTTTGTTCCGAAGTATATCTCTCCTTGCAAGTTTGGCTTCGAATGTGCCTTCGTGGAGTTCCAGGAATTTTTCCCAGAGTTCTTTGGCCGACGAGTAGCTTCCGATGCGGTTGAATTCTTGAGGCAGCAACACGCTCAGCAAGTGATGTTCCGCCCGGTTATTTGCTACAGAATCGTTTTGTTCTTTCTTCGTCTAAAGACTTTCTTCTTTTTTCTCTCCATTTTGATTCGTAGGAGCTACAAAATCATATTTTATTATTAAACAAATTTCAAAGTATGTTTTCAGAAATACCTCCATACAACGTTTCCAATGTGCGAAGTCTCCCTCAAATTTTGGTGGAATGATGCTTGGTCCTACCATTGGTTGGTTTTGCTTCGGTCGGTGGTTAGTCCTTCTGAAGTGTACTCGCTCTGATACCACTTGTTCGTCCCATTGGTGGCCCGCAAAAGGGGAGGGGTGAATTACCCTGAAAAAATAAATCAACCCTTTCTCGACTTATAACTAAATTAAGAATACTTGTAATTAAAAATAAATAGACTAATTAAACAGGAAATATGCATAAAGGAGTTACTTGGTTTGCAATCAGAAGATTGCTAATCCAAGGAAAATGAAGCGCACTATCTGAAGATCTCCTTCGGGTGGTGTAGCCTCTTACAGCGTTAACAGCACACAAAGAAAAGTAGAATAAACAGAAATGGATTACAAGTTGTTGTTTAGCTTCTTGGACCAAGACTATATTTATAGCCTTGGTCGGGGCACCTGAAAGGGTTCCAGGTGCCTGGGAGGGGATAAAACTTTATTCCTTTTCGCATAGATCGCGTTTGATAGCGATCTAGATAAAATCCAGGTCCGGGCACTCGGAAGGGTTTCAAGCGCCCCGGACTGGTCTGGGCGCTCGGACCAAGAAAGTCAATAATGTTGACTTTTTTTAGTCCGGGCCCTCTGCTCCGGTTCAGCTCGCCTCGATCCGGGTCTTCCGCTCCGACTCCGTTTGCTTGGGTGATCTCGACCATCCGGAAAAGGGCTCACCCGAAGGCCGAACCCAAGTTTCGGCCTTCTCCTAGAGCAGCCTTCCTCCCCGGTTTCTCGTCCCTCGAATGTTGCGTACGTTTTTCTCGTCCATTGGTGTACTCTTCCGCGACACCTCGTCCCTCGGATGCACCGAGCCCTTCGGCTCTCTCCCCGTGCCGTCCTTCTCGCTAGCCGCGTCTTTCGCTCGACTTCACGTGCTCCTAAACTCCTGCACACTTAGACACAAGGGTTAAACCAAACATGACCTAACTTAACTTATTTGATCACATCAAAATAACCTTGAGGTTCCAACAGTATAATGGTAAGTCACCAGTGGATATGTATTTACCGTTGTTGGTGGAGCAGTGTCATGGAAATCCAGGAAACAAACTTACATAGCTCGATCAACTATGAAATTTGAGTTTATAGCTTTAGATAAAGCCGCAGAAGAAGCTGAATGACTCTGCAACCTCTTAGAAGATATCCCATGTTCGAAAAATTCAGTGCCTACCATGATGATATATTGTGATAATCAATCGACAATTGATATATTGCGATAATCAATCGGTAATTGGAAGGGTACAAAATAGCTTGTATAATGGTAAATCACGACATATTTGTCGATGACACAATACCATTAGGCAGTTGATCTCTAACGGAGTTATCTCTGTCAATTATGCCAAATCGAAAGATAACTTAGCAGATCCAATTACAAAAGGTTTGAATAGAAATCAAATATACTGCACATCAAGATGAATGAGATTAAAAATTTATAAACAAGAATATTCATAGTGATTACCCAACCTTGTTGATTGAAGATCCCAAGATCTTGGTTCAATGGGACAACTAAATTATAAAAGTTCACGTGAGCATTTGGACTAGTTTCCGTCTCATTCCTAGGATGGAAAAGTGCTACCTACGATATGTAGTGATGTTAGGTTATAAACTTTTAATGATTTCTATACTTGAAAAAATATAGTATGGTAGGATACTCTTCATAGGAGGTCACCTATATAAGTATAAAGATGAGTTGCTTCAATAAAACACTTATGAATTTAAGATGTTGTCTATGGTCAAAATGGATAAAAAAGTGAGAACCATAAAGAAGTGAGAAATGCTATTGTATGATACCATTGTCTTGGTTTACACGAACGACTGAGTAGTGCAAGACATCACGTTTACTAAGGAGCCTAGTAAATCCGATGATACTCTACTACGGAAGGTTCAAAGTTGCAAACTACCTCTCCTGATGCAATAATCTTTCGATTGAACTCTCCTTAGGTTATAATATGCATGTATTAATTTTTATTCATATGGAGGATTGTTGGAAATATAGTACGAATGAGAAATTAAAAATCTAGATCGTTGGATCAAGATTGACAAATCTAAATAATTAATTTGAGAAGGCATAATTGCCCTTTTGAATGGGTCAATCTCAATCATTGATTGACATCTAAATGAAAAGACATTACATCTCTTTGGAAGGGATGCAATCTAAACCTTCCAATTCAAGTTGAATAGTTGAGATCTAATTCAACCAAGAGATTTTTATATCCTTGCATTTAGTATAAATAAGATCCATCTCGTTTTCATTTTACTCACTCAATTCATTCCAATTCAAAGCAAACATTACATTCTATACTTGCATTTGGAAAGTTCGAGAAGTTTCTTTGGTTTGGAGGTCTTGTAATTTGCAGTGCTATTATCGCAAAATAAAGTCATTGTATCTTGGGAGATGATTATCATATTTTATGAGCATTGTGTGCAAGATAAATTCGTCTAAAAAAGATAGAATCTAACTTTAACGTCAGCTTCATCAAAATAATATTATACTGTTATCTATCCCTACTTAAATTACACTACTACCAAATCCCAACATATGTTTCAGACTTTCTTAAGTATTATCCTCTCTTTCACAAAACCATATTCACAGTTGAAGTAGCATGTGGTAAGTGGACAATGATTTACCACATATTTAGTTGAAGAATGTTTTTGTTGATTTGCATGGCCCAGCCCAAAATGGTATATTGAATGGTCCAAAGTCCATGATTTCCCCTATTTTAGAAGCAAATTGAAGGGTTTCGCATCTCGATCGAAGAACCCTTTCGAGTTCCGAGATTGCCCAGATTTTGGCTTTCAAAATCCATCTTTTCGAACCGAAGGAGCAGCGATGGAATTGGCCGACAAGGCGGTCGGTTTCTTGCTGACGGCGATTAGCATCTCTATCTTCGTCTACTACACCTTCTGGGTCATCATTCTGGTTAGCTAATTTCTCTTCTGTTCATTAATTGGCGTATTGGTCTTCCCTGTGAACCCTAGAAGAAACAAGGCGTGAGTTTTTTCCGCAGCCGTTCGTTGAGAAGGATCATTTCGTGCACGAGTATTTCCTCCCGCAGGAGTACGCCATCTTGTTGCCTGTATTTGCTGGTGTTGCGCTGCTCAGTTTCTTGTGCGTGTTCGTTGGGTTCGTGATGATCAAGTCCAACAACAAGAAGAAATCTGCTTGAAGGAATGCCAAAGAGGCCAGGTTCGAGCTGCTATTCAGGGCGATCTTTTCTCTTGCCGTAATCTGTTTTGACGTTTAATTATTTCCTTTTTATTTTGTTTCTGCTACATTGAAATATATGCTCTTCTTTTTTCTACTGGCCTAACCATAGATTTGTGACTTAGGAGTGTATATTTATTGTCTATTTTAAATAAATTTTGTATTGTATACCTATCTGCCAAAACAACAAGAACAGTTCCTTGATTTCTTCTACAACCCAATCACAAAAAACAAGCATACCTATCTGCACTGTGGAGATTTTGTTGTCGCCTAATGCTAAGCTTATGGGGTGCTCTTGATCATTCAACACGATCCAGTTATCAGAAATTTAAAAAAGGACAGATCAGATAATCTCTTGTCAAAACTGCAAAACTAGTATTCTTTATCATGATTAATCAAGAGCATTACTCAATCAAAGGCAGCTGATCATTTCACTGATAGCCTTTCAAAGTGGCTTTTCCTCTTGCAGAGATGATGCTGTCTAAATTAGAATGCAAATATCCTGCCTTTGAGGTGGAGTTGATCTATAAAATAGGGCTAATCCTTTGTATCGGTTGATTCCTTAACATCAAGAATATCTTTGGTCAACTCCTTAGCTACCTGATGTCTCCTTGTGATGGATTCTGATGCTATATAGGCATTTGGATGCTGACATTTGTTTTTTCCCCTTGATCCTCAATTAGTTGAAGGAAGCACAATAGTTTCTTTTTGGTCTTTTAACTACAAATCATTCCATAAACTAGATCAAATACAGATTAGAATAAACCTGAAGCTTAACATTCAGTTAAACTTTACATAAATTTGCATAAATTTGAAACATGATATTGGCTGTTCAATCAAGACTCAGCTATATATATATATCATCATCACCCACACATTTTGATAAGTGGTGGCCACCTCAGCAGGTGTCTATGGTTGTGCAGGCTATCAGAACTATATATATATATATATATATATATATATATATATATATATATGAAGTGAACTTTCCTACTATCTTGGTTTCAACGTAGAGATTGAAACATTATTTTCAGAAATTTTCATTAGATTTCCCTTGCTTGCGCTGGAGTTCCCTCGCTTTAGAATGCCATTTGATTCACTTGTGGTATTACGGTTACTAAGAAACGCTGGTGCTGAAGGGGTGGGAAGGCCGACAAAGTGGCTGTTGAGCATAAGCACAACATTGGCCATGGTGGGTCTTTGGATTGGATCTTCTTGCACGCATAGTAAACCTATATGTATGCACCTTAATATTTGCGGAGCTTGACATTGTTCAACTAGACCTTGATCAATCATTTGCAGGGCACTTCCTTGGGTCCAATGGTGCCAGACCACCTAAAGTGAGATGATAGCATGTCTAGTTAATAACATTACCTCATTTGAATAAAATGCGTATCAAATTCTCTGACTCAATTGAAGGGAGGATTAGTACTTACATGAGTAACAAGTTCAACTGGATATCCAGATCCTCGATAACCACTATTCTTCTGACCAGTTAAGATCTCCAAGATTAGCACACCATAACTATATACATCTGATTTAACTGAGAAGAGCCCATGAAAGGCATATTCTGGTGCCATATAGCCACTATCATTAACAAGAAAAACACAATGAGACTTTCTCTAATCTTTAAAATTTTCTATTCATTCGAGTGTTAAATTTGATCGACAATGATAAATAGAGTGTCTGCTTACAATGTTCCAGCAATTCTTTGAGTGTTTCCTTGGGTTTCATCTACACCAAAAAGCTTTGCAAGACCGAAATCTGAAATTTTGGGATCCATATTTGCATCTAACAAGATGTTACTGACTTTTAAGTCCCGATGAATGATCTTCAATGGCGAATCTTCATGAAGATAAAGAAGCCCTCGACTGATGCCCTCAATGATCTTAAACCTTATTGCCGAATCCAACTGCTTTATTTTTGATTTATCTGCACCAACCATATGTAATATTTGGTTACTAATTTTGACGATCATGGTGTGTGCAATAGAGGACTAAATTATTCATGTAATCTTATACACAACCAATCTTAGAACATATATGTATTAGATTAGCAAACTACTATATGATCATCAATTGAGGATGTTATCATGCAAAAATGGAGACCGAAACTATACCAAACAAAAACTTGTCAAGACTTGTATTAGCAAGGTAATTATAAACGAGTAGTTTCTCCTCTGATTCCAAGCAGCAGCCCAACAGCCTCACAAGGTTTCTGTGTCGAAGTTTGGCTACCAGAAACACTTCATTTTTCAACTCATCTAGTCCTTGTTCCGAGCTTCTTGAAAGTCTTTTTACTGCTACCTCCTCTCCGTTCTCCAGTGTTCCCTGCTTTCAAGTGTCGCCAGAATTATTAGAATCATCCACAGTTATATACAACATTCGTCAATTCTTAGGATTGACCTTATAAACAGGCCCAAATCCTCCTCCTCCTAGCTTGTTTCTATCAGAAAAGTTGTCCGTAGCTATCCTAATAGCCTCCAGATCAAACAATAGAGATTCTGCCCCTTTTATTTCACGTTGATCCTTATGATCTGTTTAAAAGATATTTTTCGTAGTAAAAAATAAGAAGGTATATATGTTCAAATAATAATAGTTCAATAGTCATACTGAATGTTGCTGTAAGTAGTTTCCGTCTTCGTGCGGTTGCTTTTGTTCTTCGACGGTAAATAAAAATGGCACAAACGAATAATATTGCTGCAGCAGAAGAGATGGCGCTTAGCAGAATTCTTCTCCTAGTGCTGTTGATTTTTCCTAAGCAAACATGAAAAAGTGATTCTAATTTTACTATATGTCAAACAAAAGCTTAATACGAGAAACTGTATTTTTTTTGAAAGTATTAAGATTAATAGGTGAGAAGGATACTGCATTTATTGATAAGAGTTCTATAAAAGGGTAAAACTGTCAACCAAGACGACTTATCCATGACTCTCCCACACCACTAGGAGAGTAAATTAGGGAATCGAAATTAACTATTACATGAGAGGATAATTCTTGGATTTTTACACATTTATTGATAAAGAAGAAATTTATGTTCTTGGTCATATTTTCCTAATTAAAATTGGAGATGAAACTTCAAACAATATTTTTGATGTTTAGGCGATCAGTGGCTGAGACGAGGTACAACGTCTCAAGAAATAGATTGTAGAAGGGGGAAAAAAGATTATGACTTTAATACCATCTAAAAGTAATTAGATGTAATAGAGGTATAGATAGCAAAGAGGAAAGATATAGACTATATTATTTATAGATATATTGTATTATATGGTAAATAATATTAAATTTTAATTAACAAAATTTTAGTTATTGCAAGGAAATAAATTAAATTAATCAGAGTCATGCTAAATATAAAACAAGTTTAAGCAGCACTTGCCTTTCAATTCATTGCCAGTGGGAGAGGAAGCTGGACTCAGTGACAGCGGGGGAGAGACGACCTCTATAGCAGAAATGTTGTAGAAAGGATACATTTCATATCGACTACTGCAGCTCTGCCCTAACACCCTGCACCCCTGACTCCCGTTGGACACGGTTGGTATGCTCCCCACTGCGTCGAGAAGACAGTTGTAGCAGTCATCGGCGGACAGGTCCCTTGTGCACTGTTCCAGCCCATAAATATTCGTGGAATTCGGTAGGCTCACATTGTCCATCGCAAACATCTTAGGTGAGCTACGTGCTGCCTTCGCGAGAGTGTTCATCAGATTTCCCAACTGGAAGATAGGATCCGTGGGTCCGATGCGTTGTGTATCGCGAGGTTTTTTACATAGACGACGTAGGGAATAATGTCGACGGTGGAGAAAAAGTTTTCGTTGGAGTAGCGGAGCATGCAGTGGTCGTACCATACGGTGGAGTTCATTCCGGTGGGGCATCTGTCGGTGATTTGTGTGACGGAGGCATTGAGGCATCCCTGGCAGGCACCGAGAGAGAGGTCACCTTGGCACAACGCCAGGCCGTAGACTTGGTTCGGAGGTCGGCCTATCGTGTCGTTATAGAATCCTGCGGCAGCGGTGGTGGTGGAGGAGAGGGAAGAAAGGAGAAGATTGAGATTGGCGTGAAATCAATGTTTGCAGCGTTGTTTGCTTCGGTTGAGCCACATATTAGGCGGAGGGGACCTGTCAAATGAAAAAAAATTTAGAGAAAATTAGCAATATATATATATATATATATATATATATATATATATATATATATATATATATATATATATATATATAAAAGTTCTATAAGATCTCCATAAAAAATGCATTTTAAATATCCATTTGATGAAAACCCCAACCCTACATCGAAGAGTGACAAGTTTTACTACTAGCGCAAGGTTTTATTGTAATCAACCCTCTCTCATTATGTGAAGCTTTTGGCAATCAAATAAGCTTTATATCATTCAAGAGTTCTATTACAATTATACTTCTTGGACACCCATCTACCTAGTATGGAGATGACCAAAGGGAAGGAGGACCAGTGACCAAGTTCTGTTTGCTTCTAATACACATCAATACCAGCCTTCATAGTTTATATCCATTAGGTCCTTACAAGCCTGCTCACATGTCTTTTGTTCGGCAAGTGACAAATATTATAGATGAAAGGAGAAAATTATATTTTCAATCCTATAACTTGTATTTTTTTCAATTTTAGTTCTGTTATGAGTTAATTTATGTTCTTAGTCCTATAACTTGTAATATTTTTTAATTTCAGTCCTTTTTCCTCCAAAATTGAAATTTTTTAACGAAAAATGTCTAGTTTGTAGTTGGAATATAAAAATCACATGGGTCATAAAAAATCAAAATCCCCAAATTCAATTTACAACTCATTATTTTTTGTTGAAAAATTTCAATTTTAGAGAAAAAAGGACTGAAATTGAAAAATATTACAAGTTACAGGACTAAAAATGTAAATTTACTCATAACAGGATTAAAATTAAAAAATATATAAATTACAGGATTAAAAACATAATTTTCTCTAGATGAAAGTATGCTGAGTATGAAAAAGGTTAGCATAGGACACGTAATTTGATATGGGATAGTAAATGTTGGATTTAATTGGAAGAGATACATTTGTAACAGGTAGAATTTGATTGATCTTATAATCTTGAAGGTGAGTTGGTATTCTAATTTGTCAAGTGAACCTTCAAGGAATGGTTTTTGACTCTACCGGAGGTTCGGCCTACTGCTGAGGGCTATTTGATCAATCAATGAATCTAAATTGAAGTTTGCAAGGCTACAATTATCTAAGCAGATAGACAGTCTAATGATGTCTCTATGTTTGTATCTATAGGTTTTGGTAAGGTTAGGGTACTAATTTCATCATCATTTGATATGATTGAATATGAAAAAATATCTTTAAGGAATATATTATCTCGTGTAGCCATTATTTTTTTTCAATCAAAGTATATAAATAATAAAACTTCACTAAAAAAAATAATAATTTAGGGAAAAATCACAACAAGTTTGCCGACAAAAAAAATTCAACCCAAATTAGAAACAAAATCTGCAACAAAAATTTTTCATCGCAAATTCCCAACGGAAATATTTTTGTCTCAAAATTCGTCCTAGATTCTGGGACGAATTCTGGATGCGTCCCCAATTCTGGGACGAATTTTGGATTCGTCCCCAATTCTGGGACGAATTCAGAATTTGTCCCAAATTCTGGGACAAATTCAGGATTCGTCCCAGAATCAAATTTTTTTTTTTTAAATAATCAGAAACATTAAATAAGAACCTAGAGACATCAGAATATCATGATACAAGTTTTTATGTGTTCGTATCATTCTTCTGATCGTAAAATATCCTCATCCATAATTTTGACCGAATATATTGAGTGTAGTGATTTTTTAACCTTGAATTAGGTTGTAAATCGGGTTAAAAAATCACGACACTAAATATATTAGATTAAAATAATGGATGAAGATATTTTTTTAGATCACTAAAAAATTTGGAATTCATAAAACATGTTTCATGAAATTTCGACATTCCTAGGTCAATTTTTAGGACTCCGAATAATTTTTTTATTTTTTTAAATTGTTTAAATCTGGGACAAATTACTGGGATCGTCCCAAAATCTGGGACGAATCTAGGAATTTGTCCCCAAATATGATTAAAAAAATTAAAAAGAAAAAAGAAAAAAGAAAATCATTCGAAGGGCTTAAAAATTGACCTAGGGATGTCGGAATTTCATGAAATAAGTTTCTATGGATTCCTAATTTTATTATCATCATAAAAATATCCTAATCCCAATTTTTAACCTAATATATTTAATTTAGTGATTTTTAACCCCAAATTAGGTCATATTCGTATTAAAAAAATTACAAAACTAAATATCTTTGGTTAAAAATAAGGATTAGGATATTTTTATGATCACTAGAAAATTAGGAATCCATAGACTTGTTTCATGAAATTCCGACATCCCTACGTCAATTTTTAGGCTCTCCGAATGTTTTTTATTTTTTTTAAAATTATTTTAAATCTGGGACGAATTTTTGGATTCGTCCCAAAATCTAGGACGAATCTAGGAATTCGTCGCCAAATCTGGGATAAATCCAAAATTCGTCCTAGATTTTAAAAAATTTTAAAAAAATAAAAATCATTCGGAGAGCCTAAAAATTGACCTAGAGATGTCAGAAATTCATGAAATAAGTTTGTATGGATTCCTAATTTTATTCTCATCATAAAAATATCCTAATTTTGATTTTTAACCTAATATATTTAGTTTAGTGATTTTTAACCCCAAATTAGGTCATATTCGTGTTAAAAAAAATCACAAAACTAAATATCTTTGGTTAAAAATCAAGATTAGAATATTTTTAAGATCACTAGAAAATTAGGAATCCATAGAAACTTGTTTCATGAAATTCCAACATTCTTAGGTCAATTTTTAGGCCCTTCGAATGTTTTTTTTTTATTTTTTTTTAAATTTTTTTTTAATCTGGAACGAATCTTGGATTCACCCCAGATTTGGGGGTGAATTCCTGGATTCGTCCCAGATTTTGGGACGAATCCAAAAATTCGTCCTAGATTTAAAAAAAATTAAAATTAAAAAATAAAAAATATTTGAAGGGCCTAAAAATTGACCTAGGGATGTCGGAATTTCATGAAACAAGTTTCTATGGATTTCTAATTTTATTCTCATCAAAAAAATATCCCAATCCCGATTTTTAACCTAATATATTTAGTTTAGTGATTTTTTAACCCCAAATTAGGTCATATTCGTGTTGAAAAAATCACAAAACTAAATATCTTTGGTTAAAAATAGGATTAGGATATTTTTATGATCATTAGAAAATTAGAAATCCATAGAAACTTATTTCATGAAATTCCGACATCCCTAGGTCAATTTTTATGTCCTCCGAATATTTTTTATTTTATTATTATTTTTTTTAAATCTGGGATGAATTTATGGATTCGTCCTAAAATCTGGGACGAATCTAGGAATTCATCCTCAAATCTGGGACGAATCCAAGATTCGTCCCAGATTTTAAAAAATTAAAATAAAAAATCATTTGGAGGGCCTAAAAATTGACCTAGAAATGTCAGAAATTCATGAAATTAGTTTATATGGATTCTTAATTTTATCCTCATCAAAAAAATATCCTAATTCCAATTTTTATCCTAATATATTTAGTTTAGTGATTTTTTAACCCCAAATTAGGTCATATTCGTGTTAAAAAAATCATGAAACTAAATATGTTTGGTTAAAAATCGGGATTAGGATATTTTTATGATCACTAGAAAATTAGAAATCCATAAAAACTTATTTCATGAAATTCTGACATCCCTACGCCAATTTTTTGTGCCCCCGAATGTGACCTAATTCATATTTAAAAAATCACTACACTCTATATATTAGGTTAAAATTCAAGATTACGATAGTTTTATGATAACGAGAAAAATACGAACGCATAGAAACTTTTTTCATGAAATTTTGATATCTTTATTTCCATATTTAGTAAAGCATAGATAGTTTACTATTAATTAATTGTGCTAACGTTCAACGCATGTTTGAATATGTGCCTAAAACTTAAAATATATACCTACTGATGTCAGAATTTCATAAAACAAGAGTTTATGAGTGTTGTATCATTCTCCTGATCGTAAAAATATCCGCATCCATAATTTTGACCGAGTATATTGAGTGTAGTGATTTTTTTAACCTTCAATTAGGTGTAATTCGGGTTAAAAAATCACAACACTAAATAAATTTGGTTAAAAATCAGGATTAGGATATTTTTATGATTACTAGAGAATTAGGAATCCATAGAAACTTGTTTCATGAACTTCCGACATCCCTAGGTCAATTTTTAGGCCCTCCGAATGTTTTTTATTTTTTATTTTAATTTTTTTAAATCTGGGACGAATTTCTGGATTCATCCCAAAATCTGGGACGAATCCAGGAATTCACCCCCAAATCTGGGATGAATCCAAGATTCGTTCCAGATTTAAAAAAATTAAAATAAAAAATATTCGAAGGACCTAAAAAATATTTGGAGGGCATAACATTTAGATAAATTCTTTTTATATTTCATTCTGCATTTTGCCTAATTTATTTATTAAAACATTATTAAAACTACTACACAAAAAGCTAAATTGAAAACAAAGTAACCAAGAGCACATTGCCAACTTGAAAAAAAACACACATATGTATAATATATTACTAGCATTAATGTGGAATCATGTGGCAAAAGGCGATTCGCTCACCCCCAACACCCCCGCCAACCCGTCCCTAGGCCAACACGGAGTAGGTAAATCACGGGTGGCTACTAGCCATTAGTGCAAATGACCAAGACATGGGAGAGGTTATGCTCGGTCACGTCGAGTTTCGACCCTAAGACCTCATGTGGCAACACCCCATGTCTTAACTATCGCACTGCCCGAGGGGACAAGCATTAATGTGGAATCAAGCATAAGCACATTGTGTTTGGTAGATGAAATTTTGAGATGAATTCTGCCAGTACTAGCATGCTATAGGGAAAATCTGTGGGAACTCTTAACTATGTAAACATGAGATCTATTACAATTAATCAATAATAACATAATTAATTGTAGTTAAATTTATATAACAATAAGTAATTGTATGGTAATGAATGTAGAAATATTGAAAACAAGTGAGTGAACAAATATGTATCTTTAACTACACTAAGCTTACGACAAAATGAGACCTGCACAAATAACATTACGAATTCAGACAGTATCTTATGATAGTACTTCAAATATGAAAAACTAAGAATCAAATCAGACATCTAAGGCATTATAATTACGGACATCTAAGGCATTATAGTTAATCACACTTTGTGCATTAAAGAAAAGCATACAATAATAAAAGAAAAGGAAACTTAGATGTCATTTGAAAGCAAATGCCCTAGAAACATTTGATTGATACATCACTTTTTAGACTAATGCTAGACTAAAACAAGGAATCTCTCTATATGTGTATATAATATACAGACGCACATAATCAAATACTAACAAGCAAACAAAGCCTTGTGGCTGCCATTCTTATGTAGCAAGACCTCAAAGATCAAACAGTGTTGGACCTACTAGTTCATCTACTTGGTACATACAGCTACTGCTCCAGCACTAAGCCAACCGCAGTTCACTGGGGCACCCGCGCCCACCGGGGGCAGTTGGGCCACTCACGACCATGGCAGGGCACTAGGGCCAGCTGTGGCCAAGATCACAGCAGGCCATCAGGGTCCAGCTACAGCCAGCCACGGGCAGTTGTGCCTGGCTGAGATGGGGCCTATCATGACATGGCCCTAAGTGACATTGAGTGTGAGAGGGGAGAGGGACTTATCGACACAATCGTCAGAGATAGCCGGCCCCGCCGTTGCCACTGCCAAGAGAAGAAGACACAAGTAGGTAGAGCAAGGGGATCGGGTTGTGAGATAGGATTTTAGTGTTGTTTTGCGATGAAATGTTTTTATCGTCAATTTCGTCCCAAATTGTGGCGAAACCAATTTTCGTCCCCAAATTAGGGACGG
This sequence comes from Zingiber officinale, assembly GCF_018446385.1. Taxonomy (NCBI): domain Eukaryota; kingdom Viridiplantae; phylum Streptophyta; class Magnoliopsida; order Zingiberales; family Zingiberaceae; genus Zingiber; species Zingiber officinale. Next base: position 107,499,011 of record NC_055992.1, read on the forward strand.
AACTAGTTTTCATCCCCAAATTAGGGACAAGATCAATTTTCGCCCCCAAATTGGGGACAAAAACTCATTTCGTCCCCAATTTGGGGATGAAAACTGATTTCATGCGTAAATTTGGGGGTGCAAATTTAAAATATATTAATTAAAATTATAAAATAATAATTAAAAGTTATATAATAATATAGGTATAAATTTTATATTTATAATATGTTTTATGTTATATTTCAGGTTTTGTGATTCTTTTGTTTTTTTTTATTATTTTTTCCAATTCAAGGATAAATCCATGGATTCATCCCAAAATTTTAAAAAATAAAATAACAAGGAAAAAAGCATCTAAAATCTTAAATATTGACCTAAAGATATCAGAATTTAATGAAACTAATTCCATGTGTTCGTATTATTCTCCTGATAATAAAAATAACCTCATACATAATTTTGACCCAATATATTGATTATAGTAATTATTTAACCTGAATTTTACCTAATTCATGTTTTAAAAATGACTACACTCAATATATTAGATCAAAATTATGTTTGAGGCCATTTTTATAATTAAAATATTAATACGAGCACACGAGAATTGATTTCATATAATTCTAACATCTCTAGGTATATAATTTTATTTTTTCTTTTATTTTTTTTAAATTCCGAGATGAATCCTTGATTCATCCCAGAATTGGCGACGAATCCAAGGATTTGCCCTTGATTCATCGCCAAATTTGGGATGAATCTAGAATTCATCCCAAAATTGAAAAAAAATAAAATGGAAAAAGAAAATAGCAACCGAAATCCTAGAGATCTCAAATTTTCATGAAAGTAAACAAAGAATATGAATAGCTTATAAGGAATTAAATATTTTTAATAATGATAAAAACTTAAAAAAATATACAATAATCAAGAAAGAGGCTAAAAAAAAATAGTGAATGAAGCAAATAATGAAACTTTTAAATGATATATCTAAAATTGGATACAAAAAAAAAATGAAAAAGAGACATTTATAGAATAACTAATGTGAGAGGAAAATAAGAGATCTTATCCAAACAAAATATATTAAAGACGAATACAATAGGGTATTAGTAAATGATGGAGAAATAAAAAAATAGTAGAAAAGTATTTTCATCAACTTTTTAATGAAGGTTTATATGACCAACTTAACTTAGATAATTTAAGTAGGTCAAATCAGTAGAAATTTAAATTTTTTTATCATAGAATTCAAACTTTAGAAGTAGCACAAGTTTTAAATATGATGTAAATTTGAAAAGTTGTTGGACCAAATGATATTCCGATAGAGGCATAAAAGTGTCTAGGGAAACATGATATTAAATCACTTATAAATTTATTTAACATGATATTGAAAACGGAAAAAAATACTTGATCAATGAAGGTTAAGTACTCTAGTTCCCTTGTATGAGAACAAGAGAGATATATAAAATTATGCAAATTATAGGGGTATTAAACTAATGAGCCATGTCATGAAACTTAGGGAAAGAGTAATATAAAAACATTAAGGAATGAGACCACGGTGATCAAAAATCAATTTGGGTTCATACTTGGAAGGTCAACAATTGAAGCTATATATCTTCTTAGGCAACTAATTGAAAAGTATCAGAAGCAAAAGTAAGATCTAGACATAATATTCATTAACTTAGAAAAAGTTTATGATAAAATTTTAAGGGAAATTATACGAAGAATTCTAGAAAAGAGACGTGTTAGCGTAGCATATATTAAATTAATTAAAAATATATGTGAGCATGTAATGACCAGAGTAAAGATTTCAGGCGGAATAACTAAAATATTTCTAATAATGATAGGGTTACATCAATGATCAGCCTAAGTTCTATCTTTTTACATTAATTATGGATGAACTCATTGGACACATTCAAAATATAGTACTGTGGTGAATGTTGTTTGTAGATGATATTATTTTGGTAGATGAGACATGTAAAGGAGTAAATGTTAAACTAGAATCTTAGTGGAAAACACTAGAAGTTAAATGCTTTAGGCTTAATAGAGTAAAAACATAATATATGAAATTAAAATTTAGCAATATTAGATGTAATGAGATAATTGTTAAAAATAGAAGATGACGAGTTATCTGGAACTAAGAGGTTTAAGTATTTATTATCATTTTTATAAAACCATAGAGAGATTAAGAGATATGTCTTGCATAGAATAAAAACAGAATAGTTGAATTGGAGGAAAATGTCGAATGTTTTATATGATCGTAAAGTAACTCTAAAACTTAAAGAGAAGTTTTACAAAATGACAATTAGATCTGCTATATTATATGATACTGAAGGTTGGACTATGACTCAAATACAAGAGCAAAATATGAGAGTTGCAGAGTGATGATGTTAATGTAGATGTGTGATATATGAGAATGAACAAAATAAGAAATAAAAGTATTAGAGAGAAAGTCAGAATTGTATCTATTGAAGAAAAACTCCGAAAGACACGTTTAAGATGATATAAACATGTACTTAGCTGGTCAATGAATGCTCTGATTAGGCGATGTGAAAGTATGACAAATACACACGTTAGATTAGAAAAAGAAGATTAAAAAAAACTTAGTTATCAATAATAAAATAAAATAAAATTTATTTAAATATATATGATAATATAATAAGAGATAGAGTTTTATATATAGCTGATATTTGATGGAATAAAATTTGATTTTGTTGTCGTCCAAGACCTGCCAGATCAATGCAACAGTGATGTTACGTCATTAATTTTCTATTGAAAAAATAAAACCAAGAAGTCTTTCAGGAGAAGACTTATCCTGCCTACACGATGCAGACACTGCAAGATTGGCGATGCAATACGACGAGACTAACTCCATCAGACTTTCGAATTTGTCGAAGACCTACCGGTCGTCCCCTGCAACAGCGATGTTCCGTCTGTCTACTCCATCATATTTTTCCAATTCGTCGAAGACTTACGGGTCCGATGCAACAGCGATGTTCTATCTTTTTTCTATTAAAAAAAACAAAACCAAAATGTCTTCCACGGGCCGGAAGAGTGTTGATCTAGTCTACCCGATGCAGACACTGCAACGCGCTCAAAATTATAAGCAAGTTTCAGCATCTGTTATTCATTCCAGAAAAGATAGTATCACTCTTTCCAAATGATTCAATATCGATCTTCTATAAAATACATAAATTACGGGAGAAATATTTTATCCTAACATAATGATTTTTTTTGTAAAAAATAGATTAGATACCCAATAAAATATTTTACATCGAAATTATCCTCAAGACCTATTGGAACAAATATTTATACAGATACGAATTGCACAAATCCATGGAGACACAATATCAACTATTCATCAGAACAAAATATGATAATACTCACCTTAAGCGATCTAGTATAGTCAGCCCCTAACTAGATACAGATAGATAAATCACAGATAATATTTTATCCTAGCACAACGATCATTTGTATAAGGATGGTGCATCCAATGAGATATTTTCCACTCGTTGATAATTGATCTCAAAATTTAATGAAGTAATCATTCGTATACATTATCAACTGTGTAAATCCGTCGAGGCAAAAATAAACTATTCATTATTTTATTGAAATCGGTCTGGCATATCCATTTGATCCAGATTTATAGGAAATCCTACAAACAGATACATCTATTATAATCACATAACTCTCCTTTTTTATATCTATTTTAATTTATATACATAAATTGAAGCCTTCGTTATGTGATTGCGAATAAAAATTCTCTCGTGAGGAGATACAATTAAACAAAGTAAGCATAAATAAGATAATCTCTTGTTAAAGCTACAAAGACAGAATTCTTGATCATGATTAATAAAGTTTATAACTCAACCAAAATCAGTTACATACCCGATTGATGGCCGCAGAAAGCTTCTCAGCAATTTCAAAGTGGTTTCTCCTACTTTCAAAGATGATTGGGTTAAGATCATAACACAAATATCCTGCCTTGAAGCGGAGATCTTCCATCACATAGCTCATTCCTTTTTATCAATCAATTTCTTACCATTAAGAATGGAGTTGGCCTACATTTTTCACTCTCTGATGAAGGCATATAATCTGGACATGTAATGACTACGTATATTTTAAAATATATATATATATATACACACGTAGCCATTACATGTCCGGATTATATGTCTTCATCTGAGGTGTGTTTGTGCTGCATTCTGTTACAATCTAGTTCGGCATTTGGATTTTGACATTTGCTTTATTTCTTGATCCCCAGTTAATTAGCTTAAGCAAACCAGACAGTTGGACCCTTCTTTTACATGTTATAATATGAATTACAGCCCAAAATCTATATCAAATACAAATTACAAGAAATAGAAACCTTAATATTCACTTAAACTAACATTTAGACATGAACTCGAAATTTATATAAGCAATTCAATACAAATTTAACAAGTTTATATGATGACACAAATGCTTAATTTAGTATAGATGGAAAACAAAACACTAAGTTTCCATGATGTTTGGACTTGGTGTTATCTAGGCTCCAACACAGAGATTGAAATGTCATTTATAGAAACTTTTGTTGGATTTCCGTTGCTTTCACATAAATTCTTGTCCCTGGCTGAAACACCATCTGATTCAAGGCTTATACCACTATGATTGACAAATGCTGGAGCTAAAGGTGTAGGAAGACTAATAGAATGGCTGTTGAGCATAAGAATAACATTGGCCATAGTAGGTCTTTGAATTGGGTCTTCTTGCACACACAGTAATCCTATATGCATGCATCTTAGTATTTCTTGAGTCGGACATTGATCAACTAGCTTTTGATCAATTGTTTGTTGAGCATTTCCTTGAGTCCATTTGCGCCAGATCTTTGTGAGTGAGATGAAAGCAAGACAAGTTAATGATTTATCTTTCATTCAAATAAAATACATTCAATCATGGGAGAAAGGAGGAGGATTCATACTTACATGAGTAACAAGATCGATGGAATACTCTGAGGATGACCCTCGACAATTATTATTCTTTTGACCAGTCAAGATCTCCAAAGTTAGCACACCATAGCTAAACACATCTAATTTAATTGATAGGGCGCCATGAAGAACATATTCTGGTGCCATGTATCCACTGTCATTGATAGGAAAAAAAACATTTGGATTCATTACTTTCTTAGTCTTAAAACTTTCTCTTTATGGGAATATGAGAGTTAATCAAGTGGAAAAAGAGAGTTTTGCATACTATGTTCCAGCAATTCTACTAGTGTTTCCTTGAGTTTCATCTACACTGAAAAGCTTTGCTAGACCAAAATCTGAAATTTTAGGGCTCATATTTGCATCTAGCAAGATGTTACTCGCTTTTAGGTCTCGATGAATGATCTTCAGTCGTGAGTCTTCATGAAGATAGAGAAGTCCTCTAGCGATGCCCTCAATGATCTTAAATCTCCTTGCCCAATCTAATTGCACTCTCTTCAAAGGATCTGGCCCATCAATATGTAAGATTTTGTTACTTGAGTTTGAACTAGGTATGGCATGTGAAAAGAGTGACAATATTCTCAAACTTGGCATGATAAGTGATTCAAAACTAAATTACTATCGTGGAAAACTATCAATCTGAAAACATAATGAGAAGATTCATATTTTAACATAGCTTCAAGTTTTCTGTCAGTAAGTTGATCAAAAGCAAACTAGACTGCAATTTAGTGAAGGTAAAATGGCAATAGATTGATCATATTGTCATGCAAAAATAGACTCATTAAGTAGTTAAGCACATACCAAACAAAAATTTATCAAGACTTGAATTAGAAAGGTGCTCATAAACCAATAGTTTCTCCTCTGACTCTATGCAACAACCCAGCAGCCTGACAAGGTTTCTGTGTTGAAGTTTGGCAACGAGAAGCACTTCATTTTTCAGCTCAACTAGTCCTTGATCAGAGCTTCGTGAAAGCCTTTTAACTGCTATCTGCTCTCCATTCTCTAGTCTTCCCTGCCAAAGTACCATGAACATTATTACTCAATTATCAAATATAGGAATCACCATATATTGCAATCTTTATACTAACCTTATAAACCGGTCCAAATCCTCCTTCTCCTAGCTTGTTTGCATCAGAGAAGTTGTCTGTAGCTATTCGAATACTCTCAAGATCAAACAATAAAGATTCTGCACCTCTTACTTCACGTTGATCTTTATTTTCTGTTCAGAAGTATTTTTCATAGTAAAGAACAAGCATTTGTACAGGCTCAAACACTATATAATAGTTCAGCAGCCATACTTACTGAATGTATGTGAAAGTGATTTCCATCTTGGTATTGTTGTTTTTGCTCTTCGGCAACAAATAAACATGGCACAAAGGAACAGCAACGCTGCCGCAGTCACAGGGATGACGATAAATAATGTTGTTCCCCTACTGTTGTTACTATTTCCTAAACAAAGAAATGACAAATGAAATTTGATGCTCCAAAATGAAAACAATATAAACTATCCAAATGAATTTGCTCTCACAAAACAAAGGAAAAAAGACCCTCAAAAAAAAACTATGGGCTTGACAGATAGGTTAGTAATATGGAAACAAATTGTCAATTATGTGGCAAAAGGTGATTCGCTCACCCTAGCGCCTCCGCCAAACCATCCCTAGGCTAACACTGAGGAGATAAATTACGGGTGGCTATTAGCCATTAGTGCAGTGGCCAAAACATAGGAGAAGACATACTCAAACAATCTGAATTTCAACCCCATGATGTAATGTGGCAACACCCCCATATCTTAACTACCACATCGTCCGACAAATTTTCACTCATGCAGATAGGGACGTGAGTGCCGTGAACAATCATATTGTGGAAACAATAAGATTTAATAGACTTGTGTGCACAATTCTTGCTTTAAATGAATCCTTTCAACAAGAAATATAACATAGCCTTTTTAGCAAATAAGGTTAAGCAAGAATTTATGTCAGTGCAGCTTTTCTACTTTCTATCTTCTCCAATTAACTTTTACAGTTGGAGCAGAAACTGGTATTAGCTGTGTAGTTGGTATCGGTAGAACAGTAGTTCCAAAGATGAGAAGAAGTCATGATTTGGGAAAGGAGGAGGAGAAAGAAGCAAGAAGAGGAAGAAGAAGATAGAGCCGGACATTTTTTGTACTGTTTTGGCAAATGACTACTAAAGGAAGAGATGGCTCGTAGTTTAATTAAGCATTGGAGAGGACGATGCTATTAGAACAGTCAACCATTTGAATTTTTCATTTTTTTTTTTTTTTTTTTTTGATCATGAAACAGGGCAGAAAGACTCGTAGCTTGCGTCTAACATTCGATTCAACAACGATAATTTACGACCATAAAAAATGCATAGCAGAATTTAGGGGGAAAACAAGTTTAAGAATCACCTGCCTTCATTGCTAGTAGGAGATGAAATTGGAATCAATAACGGCGGAGGAGAGGCGACCTCTGTAGCCGAACTGTTGAAGAAAGGGTACATTTCATATCGAATACCGCAGCTCTGCCCTAGCACCTTGCACCCCTGCCTCCCCATGCACGAGATCGGTATGCTCCCCACTGCCTGAACAATACAATTGTAACAGTCATCGGGGTACAAGTCCCTTGTGCACTGCACCAACCCAAATATTTTCGTCAAGCTCGTCAGGCTCACATTCCCCGCCGCGAACATCTTCGACGAGCTACGTGCTGCCTTCGTGGCGAGACTATTCATCAGATTTCCTAACTTATCGTTGAAGTTTCGCAGGTCCGATGCGTTGTTGGAGTTGGTTTGAGTAAACTTGATGGAATTGTCGGCGGTGGAGAAAAAGTTTGTGTTGGAATAACGGAGCATGCATATGTCGTACCATATGGTGGAGCTCATGCCGTTGGGGCAACTTCGGGTGATTTGTGTTGCGGAGGCATTGAAACAGCCCCTGCAGTCACTAAAGGAGAGGTCTCCTCTGCACGACGCGAGGCCGTATACTTGTTCCGCAGGTCGGCCTATCGTGTCGTTGTAGAATCCTGCGGCGGCAGCGGTGGTGGAGGAGAGGGAAGAGAGGAGAAGATTGAGATTGGTGTGGAATGCACTGCCTGCTGTGTAGTTTGCTTCAGTTGGGCAGTTGCAGTCTAGGAAGACTGGACTGCTGGCAGTTACTACTGCAGGATTAAAGTGGAAGATAACGAGGAGAGACAGCAAGTAAGAGGAGGACGAAGGCCTAAACTTGCGATGGCAATTCATCTTCATAAATTCAGGCAGAGATGGAGCCACGGAGGGGATTGAACCAAGCAGCAGAAGAGAAGAAGCTCATAAAAAGGCGTGAACGAACTGTGAAGAGTTAACCAGTTTTTCCTGTTCGTCGGCCAGGAATTCCATGGCTCTCTTTTAATTGCACCGACGCCGACTATGATAAAAAATCTTAAATCTAATTATAAGTTTTAAATTTTAAATATTTTTAAAATTTAATCGTATCTATATTATAATTTAGTAATATCGTAACATTTAATAATATTTATGATATAATTTTAATATAAGTTAATATAAAATATAATTTTAATAATATTTAACTTATGTTATGATAATATATATATATATATATATATATATATATATATATATATATATATATATATAATTTAATTTAATATTAATTAAAAGTTAATATAATAATATCTATGGTACATTTTAATAATATTTATAATATGAGTTAATTACAGTTACAGATTAATAATAATTTAAAATCATTCATATAAAAGAATATTTTAAATTTTAAATAAATTTATAGGTAAGACTAAACTCCTTCTAATTAATAATATTGAAGTCGGTCGTGGCTTATGGACTATCAATTATAATCACACCGCAAGATTTTCCGTTTCGTCCCAGACCTGCCGGTTCGATTCCACAGCTGCCGATGCTCCGTCATTTTCTATTGAAGACCGTTGACTGTTGGCGTATTCGAAAATGTGATATTAATGTCAAATGTGGCAAAAGGTGAAATCGCTCGCCCTCAGCGTCTCCGCCGCACCCACCCAAGGCCATCACGAGGGAGGTAAATCATAGCATCCTGAGCGAGCATGTGACAGGTGGGGTGAGTTACACAGGGACCGGGGATTTATGCCCCGACTACCTCGAATTTCGACTCCGCGATCTCATGTGGTAAGCATCCCATCACATACCAACTAGGATGACCTATGAGATCGATATTAATGTCAAATGGTTTAGTATGGTCGATGTTACGATAAAATATAAAATATAGATAAATAAGTTATAAAAAAATATTTTCTTTTAATATATAAAATATAGATAAATAAGTTATAAAAAATATTTTCTTTTAATATAATGGTCTTTTATATAAGACATATCATACACTTAAACCATATTTTATAATCGTTAATTTTAAAATCTATTAAAATAAATATTTATATAAATACCAATCTGTCACGCTCTAAAGGAGTCCCTGTTCGAAAAAATTTCGGCAGCATCTCTTCTATACGGGTGACAATCTGAAGCATTACTACATACAAAATATACCTCAGCCACACTCGACTGAAATATATATGCAAAATAGAAATAACATAACCATGCAGTTAATATACACAGCCTACCCGGCTGGACATAAATGAATAAAACATATAACATAATACAACAGCCCACACGGCTGGAACAAAATAAACACACAGCAGCGGAAGACATAAAACGATACGAACGTAAAACCAACAACGACACTAACAAAAATACTTGTCATCACAGACTTGACCCAAAATTCATAGCGACTTATTGAAAACAAAATACACAAAATCAATATACCACCCCAAACGATAACAAAACCAAAACGAAAACTATCCTCGAGTGTGACCTGGGACTGGCAGTCGAGACTTTCCAAACATCCATGACTCATCTACCTGTTACCTGGCGAAAGAAAACCAAATTGCGAGGTGGTGAGTATTGAAACTTAGCGGGTAAGGAAAGAGATAGTGCATGAACATAACATATAAGTAGAGAGTGTCAATAGTATACAGTCTCATAGGAAGAATAGTAGATACTATAATAAAACCAAAACAAATGCTCATACCTGAGACCATATCCTAGGCTAGATATAGTAGGTCAGAACTGGTACTAATCTGCTACAGTACTGCTCATACTACAGAGGTAATATGCAAGGTATATACAAATTTCTAATGACTAAACATTTACAATGAGAATATATCTCAACACAAGTAAGCATATCAGCATATATGAACAACAGCAGTAAGTAAGCAATATCAGCATATATAAACAACAGCAACCATAACAAATATAATAATAATAGCGTATGCACGGATGGTTACTCCCGCCCACCTCTCTGCACCATGACCCCTGTATGGTCGAGAGGCCGGGTCAGTGAAAGACTGTACACCACTCCAGCTACCACTCACACGAGTGGCCGAGGGGACAGTTGCATAGTAGCTAACTAGCTACATCTGCGATGGGGTCCTTGCTGCTCGTACTCTAGCTACCACTACCCATGAGTGGTCGAGTGCGGCACGACAGGACAAGCGGCATCAACTCCAGCTACCACCCTCTCGAGTGGCCAAGGATGCGACCCCTTTTTAACGACTCTCTCGACCGCAAGGGAGAATTGGTCGTTGACATGATGCGCCAAATGCAACAATCATCATACAAATATAAACAAATTTAGGTATGCTACATGAAACCAGCATGCTCATTATAGTACATAATAAACAACAGTTAAAGTATACAAACATGATATCTAGTATCTGCTACTGATCATTAATAACAACAAGAGACTGTATAGATATGGAAATGAATTTCTCAAAGATCACATGGAAGTATCAAACGCAGGAAAAATAAGAGTGGAGTCAAGGTAAAATAGTCCTTATCCAAATATAGTTCATGCACAAAGTTCATAGAACTATAGAATCAAGGTAAGAAGTACCCGCCTCAAAAATAGAGATCGTATCTGAAAGCTTTCACGTCAAGACACTATCTCGAATCCAAGTCCTGCAAATCATATATTATATAATTTAGCTAACAGATAAGCAACAAGCGGTTAGACCTAAAGATCCAAACCCTTGGAGGAAAACCCTATTCAACATTTAATCTCAATTTATCCAATCCATTTGATTGAGTCAGGTTTAACCCAACATTCCTAATTCATCGAATAAATCGAATAATCCTCAATCGAAAACAAACACTCCATGTATGACAATCAATTCAATGAGCCCATCGACAAACATACAATCATGATATTCAACTAATCCAAATTACGCAAACCATGAGAGATTTACTAACACAAAATCCACGTTTAACCTCATCAATCAACAAACCAAATCCAATATAGAAATGAAATGAAATTAACAACAATCCATTCCTAACTTAACCCCAAGTTAACCTAGTTACACATGAACAACCAATTATATAATGGATCAATCCTATCCAAACCAACTCACCCAAACTCGATCGAGGTATTGCTGGTGTTATTGGCCGGAGTGAGTGGTGATCGACAAGGTGACAATGCTGTCCAATTTAAAGAATCGAAGCCCAGATCATTAACCCAACAACAGAATATATAATCAGCAGATAACCTAATGTTTACCTCAAATCTGTGCCCACGAAATTAACTCCGACGAAGACTATCTCCCGGCAGCCAGGTAACCAACGATGGCAGACCCAAATCCGAAACCTTGACCTGTGATCCTCCGCCGGAGACAAGTAGAAGGTGGCGGCAATGAATCAAGGCTAGGGCTCGGCCTTTCCTCTCTTGGCCGAGGTTCTGACCGTGTAGCCGGCTAGTCAAGGAAGAAGGGCAATCGCCGGGAAGACGACAGGGAACTCCTGCTCGGGTCGCGATTGTCGGCGGTGATGAAGACAAAGATAGAGTGCTCGGCTACCGGCGACCAGCTCCCTTGGGGCGCCGACATCAAGGACAACTAGGGCGTGGGGCAGAGAGGAATCGGGCGACGGCGGGGGCTCAACGAAGAGGTGAGGCTGCGGCTATGACTCGAAAGGCAAGGAGAGGACGCTGTGGCTCGGCGGCTGGTGCCCGCGTGCAGAGGAGGAGATCGGCATGGATGAGAGGAGAATTGGGAATTAGGGCATGGGGAGGTGGTGGTGTTCGGCGACAAGGAGGAGGGGCACGGGAGGGTTTTTAAAGAAAAGCGAAAAGGAAATATTTAAGGAAATTAAAAATTTCCTCGTTTAAATCAGGTAACTTAAACAGACTTTATCCTGGCCTAATAATTTATCCCCTTAACCTACGTCAAACAAGCTCCGAAAAATTCTTAGAAAATCTCTTAAATTTTCTAAAAATTCCAATAAAATTATTTGTCAAATAATCCTATTTTTAATTATTATTTTGGGCACCGTATTTTACACAATCACTACTGAAGTAAAACATAACGATATAATATGACAAAAGATAATTCATTCGACTCTAACATCTTTATCAATTCGTCCTTAAATTAACACGAAAAAGATAAAATTATGAATGATTACTGACCATTAGTACGGTGGCCAAGATAAGGAAAAAATGTGACGGCATAATGTGGCATAAAAAAAAGGTGATTCGCTCATCATAACGCCCCCACTAACCCGTCCTTAGGCCAATACAGAGGAGATAAATTATGGGTAGCTACTAGCCATTAGTACAAGTGGCAAGGCATAGGGGAGGGCATGCTAGGAGGTGCCGAATTTCGACCCCAAGACCTTATGTGATAACACCCCATGCCTCAACCATCGCACTGCCCCGAGAGGATGAAATCGTGTAGGGTAAACATTTTTAAGTGATTGGCCCCACTGCCGAGTGACCCCATACTGCAGAAAATCTCCTAAGGGATTTTTTTAGGGAGGCACAGTACTACTATGCTGCTAAGAGGACTCAAATGCGGGAAACAAATATTTGTGCTGCTAAGAGGACCCGAACTCGGTATCTCAGACAGCAGATGTCAATGTGCTTGCCACTAGAACAAAGGCACATTGACAAAAATTGTGTAGGGTAAACTTTTTTAAGTGACTGGCGCACCGTCGAGAAATCTCATAACCCAAAAAACTCCCTAAGGGATTTTTTAGAGAGGCACAGTACCACTGTGCTGCTAAGAGGACTCGAACGCGGTACCTCAGGCAACAAATATTTATACTGCTAAGAGGACTCGAACTCGTAACCTTAGGCATCAGATGTCAATGTGCTTGCCACTAGGACAAAGGCACATTGACAAAAAAAATGTGTAGAATAAACTTTTTTAAGTGACTGGCTCCACCGTCGAGCAACTCCATACCCCATAAAATCCACCCCCTAAGGAATTTTTTAGGGAGACACAGTACCACTGTGTTGCTGCTAAGAGGACTCGAATGCAGTACCTCAGGTAGCAAATATTTATGCTACTAAGAGAACTCGAACTCGGAATCTCAGGCAGCAGATGTCAATGTGTTTGCCACTAGGACAAAGGCACATTGACGAAAATTGTGTAGGGTAAACTTTTTTAAGTGATTGGACCCACCGCCGAGTGGCCCCATATCCCAAAAAACCCCATAAGGAATTTTTTTTTTCGGGAGGTACAGTATCACTGTGCTGCTAAGAGGACTCAAACGCGGTACCTCAGGCAGCAGATGTCAATGTGCTTGCCACTAGGACAACATTACATTGACAAAAACTGTGTAGGATAAACTTTTTTAAGTGACTAGACCCACCATCGAGCGGCCTCATATTCCAGAAAACCCCTAAGAAATTTTTTTAGGGAGACACAGAACCACTGTGCTGCTAAGAGGACTCGAACACGAAATCTCATATAGTAAATATTTGTACTACTAAAAGTACTCAAATTCAGTACCTCAAACAACAGATGTCAATATGCTTGCCACTCGGACAAATTATTAATTTCATCGTGATTTGCAGGAAATCCCACTAACATGTACATGCATTATAATCACACAACACTCCTTTTTTATATCTATTTTGATATAAATACATAAAATGAAGTCCCTCTATGTGATTGCCTATAGAAACTCTCTTGCGAAAAAAAAAATTAATTAGATTAGATAATGTCGAGTCTGAGATGATCAACCCGATCCTACAGAAGTTTTCCATCTGCCACCAGGATAAATCGAGAAATACTAGTGACGGGTGGCCCAATATTTTTTAGTTGCAAGTCCTATTTGGAGGAAAAATCTCTACAAATATATTGTAGCTAATAGAAACTCTCTCACAAGATATAGTTGTTTGCATAATTTTTCTCAGCTTCTTGCAGCAACATCAAGCAACCAAACCATTAAACAAAGCACAAATCAAATATAATCTCATGTCAAACACTACCAGAATACTCTAAAATAGGGACAGAATTAACCATGGAATATAAATTTAGCCAATAATTAACAACGAAATATAAATTTTAATCGTTAATTAGTGGCATTCCATTGCTAATTAGCAATGAAAATCTAATTCCGTCACTAGATTAGCGACGAAAATCTAATTCTGTCGCTAGATTAGCGATGGAATATAAATTCCATCCCTATTTTGTAGATCAAAATTAGGGTTTGATTCCTTATAATTTTGATTCCCGGCCATGAGCGAACTCCTCTCCTCTCCGATCCAATTTTTCTCCCCTCGAGTTCGTGACCACGATCTCACATCCATAAGCTTGGCTGATTGCGAGCTTGGTCAGCCACGAACTCGTGGTCGTGAGCTTGGCCGTCCACGAACTCTGTTGTGAGCTCACCCAACCACGAGCTTGGTTGGCTAGATTTGCTGGAAGCTCGCCCGGTAATGAGCTTGGCCAGCCACAAGACTTCAATGGTTGCCTCAGTCATGTCTGCAAGCTTGGTCGACCACGAGCTCATGCTATTGTATCTCTTGTTGTATTTAAGGTATTATGTAATGTGATTGATTTTAGCTAGTTTTTGGTTATTTTTTATTATCTTCAGGTATACTGTATTTCCTTATCTACATGAGTTTAGCAATGGAGGTGACACCATTCCTGATCTTTCTATTTCAGTGCTACTGCGCTTCTTTTGAGTTCAACCTTAATATTTAGTTTAAGTTTAAGTGGTATTAATAGGATGAAGTTAAGTTTAAGTGCTTATGATTAAGTTTAAATTATATGCATCTTTAGTTTTACACATTTAATAATATTGTAAATTTATTTCCTAGTAGGTTGCAATGTATATGAATAAAGTTTGGATATACAATAGGTTAGAAAATAGATTTATCACATGAGAATATTTTGATGGAGTTAAAGAGTTTGTGAACTTTGCTAAGCATCATCCAAAGTGTATGAATGGTGATGAGTTATATTATCCGTGTAATTATTACAAATATAGAAATACAACTTTTTACGATGAAGATCTCGTGAAAGTATATCTAGGTAAAAATGAATTTATTCCAAATTACTACAACTAGTACTATCATGGAGAACCTTATGTGTTTGAGCCAATTGGACATTCTGTTGCTTTGCCATCTTACCCTTTATTTTCATTGGAAGAATCATCGACTAATGATAATGTAAAACAATCAATAGTTTACAATGTGATGAATGTGGTTGATCATTCAAATATAGATAAAATACCAATACCTAAAGTTTAGAAACTATATGACATGCTAAAAACTAGTGAAAGAGAAATGTAGGAAGACATTCCTTCTGGTCATTCCCAACTATTAGCTACTACAAGGCTATTGAACATCAAGGCAGAACATTATTTCTTACGATAACATTTGTCAATTGATATCAAAGTTGCTCTCTGCTAACAACATAATGAATGATAGCTTCTACAATACAAAGAAATTGATTAGGGATTTATGTTTGCTTGTGGAAAAAATTAATTATTATATAAATAATTACATGATCTTTTAGAATGAAGACAATGAACTAAATGAATGCAGAATGTGTAATCACTCTTGTTATAAGCAACGCAGTCACATATCAAGGAAGAAAAAGAAAAATTTACTATCAAAAGTTATGTATTACTTCTCGTTAACTGTTAGATTGCAATACTTGTATGCATTTGCCACAACAACAAGTTGTTAGGGTCGAAATATGCTAGAGAGGGGGGGGGGGGAGGTGAATAGCTCGTCGTGCTCCGTTGTCTTGCTTTGATGATGATGATATGCAGCAAAAACACACACAAAGCACACTCACAACGCTAACGCTAGGATTTACTTGGTATCCATCTTAAGAATAGGTGACTAATCCAAGGATCTGTCCCTCACTCACTCATCCACTATGAAAACACTCCTTTACAGTAACTACTGTAAGCGGAGAAGCCTTACACAAACTCTCAATACAACAAGAAAAGAAAAACAAGCTTATACAATACAAATCTTACAAGATTTACAAAATCCAAGCTTACTTCTTCTCCTTGTGGAACGCCTCTTGACCTTGGAAGTGCAACAACACTTTGCTCCAAGAAAGCTTCAAGAACTAGTGTGAACAGCTGAGAGTGATCGTGAGAAGTGGAGACGAAGAACTGGCGACGAAGACGCTCGCCAACGGCTTTATCTAGCGCAATGGTTACCTCCCAATCGATCGGTTGATCGATTAGGGAGGCTGAATCGATCAGTTAATCAATTTAGCCCTCTTCTGTGCTCTCTGGAAAGTGCCTGAATCAATCAACCGATCGATTCAGGATTTCTCTAGATCGCGCGAGAAAATCAGTCTCCAATCGATCAACCAATCGATTAGGGAACCCAATTGATTGGCTGATCGATTAGGGAGCATTCTATACTCGCGATTTTGCTTTCCAATCGATCGCTCGATCGATTGGGCCAACCTTCACTCGCGCCTCACTCTCAATCGATCGGTTGATCGATTGGGCTTTGGTCCAATTGATTAGTCGATTGATTGACCATCCTTGGACTTGGCTAAACTCAAGTCCAAGGTCCCTACGCCCAACATCCGGTCAACCATGACCTGTTGGGACCTCATGCCTAGCATCTGGTCAACCTTGACCTGCTGGGGCTTCTTCACCAAGTGTCCAGTCAATCTTTTGATCCACTTGGACTTTTCTCCTCGTGCCAAGTGTGCGGTCAACCTTGACCCACTTGGACTTACCGTCTTGTGCCAAGTGTTCGGTCAATTTTTGACCCAGTTGGACTTCCAGTAGATGTCTGGTCACCCTTGACCTATCTAGATTTCCTCATGCCAAGTATCCGGTCAATCCTTTGACCTACTTGGACTTCCCAACACCAGGTGTCCGATCAATCTTGACCCACCTGGATTTTCACGTGTTTGCTTCACTCACCAGGACTTTTAACTACCTAGCTTCACTCACTAGGACTTTCCATTTGCCTGGCTTCACTCACTAGGACTTTTCATCTGCCTGGTTTCACTCACCAGGACATTCCTTCTGCCTAGCTTCACTCACTAGAACTTTCACTAGCTTCACTCACTAGGGTTTTCACCTGGCTTCACTCACTAAGATTTTTCCGCTGCCCAGCTTCACTCACCGAGACTTTCACCTGCCTAGCTTCACTCACTAGGTCTTTCACCTGGCTTCACTCACCAGGATTTTTCCACTGCTTAACCTCAGTTTGAACTTTCCCAATCAAGTATCCAGTCAACTCTTTAACCTACTTGAATCTTCTTCATATCAACATGGTCATCCCTTGACCAGTCAGGAATTGTATCAACAATCTCCCTAATCAGACGATTGTATCTGCAATCTCCATGTATTGTTAAATATCGAAACTCAAACATCAAGACTCAAACTTGAGCCAACTCAAGATTAGTCAACCTGGTCAACCTGACCAGGGGATATTGCAGCAATAATCTCTCCATTTTTGATATTTGACAATACCTTTAAGTTAGGCTAATCTCATAGCCTCAACTTCTTTTCATGTCAAGGTATGAATTAAGGTTTCCTTCATTCCTTCCCTTCCTAGAGGGCAAACTCCCTATTTGGATAATGGAGGCATAATATAAACCTTACATCCTCCCCCAAACTTTCCTAGAGGAGCAAAGACCTAACTTAAACCCTACATTCTCCCCCTATTGGCACATATCAAAAACTCTCCCCTTGAAGAGTTACTCAATGTTGTTCACAACCTCACTCGTTATTCACAACACCACAATGAAGGTCTCATACCCTTCATTATCTTCAATACTCACCCTTGAGCATTAACAACTTTACAATCACAATGAAGATCTCATACCCTTCATTGTAACCAATGCTCACCCTTGACCATACTCCTTTTCTACAATGAAGATATCCAATCTTTCATTGTTCCCCAATGCTCAACCTTGAGCATTTTTCCAAACGAAGGATTTACCACCTTCAATGGTTTCAGAAAAATATTTCCATGTTTTTAAAAAGTAGCTCCCCTAAAAACATGCTTCAAACTTCTATCATTGCACCAACAATGACTTGAAATCCCTAAACCTTTAGGAAATCCAAAATTGAAAGTTTTAAGGTTTAAATGATTCAAAAATTGAAATCAACCTCATCCTAAACTTCAATCCAGTGTTCCTTAACCATTTCTACATGTTTTCATCATGAAAACTCCTCCTAAATGTATACAAATGTGTTTCAAGGGGTTAGGAATGGTTAAAGAGACTAAAAATGGCTTAAAGTACTGAAATTAGACATTTTAGCCAAAATCAGTTGTTTCAATCGATTGACTTGGGACTCAATCGATTGGCACTGGTTCATTCGATCTATTGATCGATTCAGAGAGGTTCTATTCGCAGAACCTGCCTCTGAATCGATTGCCCGATCGATCCAGACGTGAATGGATCGATTGGTTGATTGATTCCGTGAGCTACTGCACACGGGAAACACATCCCAATCGATCGACTGATCGATTAAGGCTTTGATTTTCTGAAATTCAATTTCAGTGAAATTCAGAAACTCTTAAAAAATTCTACAAAATTCTAAAAATAATGAAAATTATTGTAAACATTATTTAGGGTATATACTATCATAGCAAAAATAGTTTTCTAAGAAAATACATCCTATTTTCAAAGATTGACATAAAATTGGAAACTTGTAAAAACTTTAATATTTCTTCCAAGTTTGTGCTTAACTTTTCAATGATGATTACTATCTAAAGATAGTCTTCACCAAGGTTTTCCAAAGTATATTTAAAATAATTTTCAAAACTAATTTCCAACCATATTCTTTGGGCTCAACGCACATGATTTGTACATTAGCTTTCCCAATGATTGGAGGTCACACAACTATGTGTTTTGATGAATTCAAAACTTGATAAGATGCACTAAATCAACATCTTGAGTCTTGTTCATCATCCTAACATCTCACTTGTATCTAATGTGCACTAAAACACATACTAGTCACCTTATAGTCTTTATGAAATGTAGATTTTGGTTTTGCCCTAAACTAGAGATCATGCAATTCTATCTAGGCATTTTAAGAGTTATGAACATCCACCTAGGATGTTACTTGTTAGTAAATACCATTGTCTTTAATTACAAGGAAATTAAACTAATGGATGATGATTTATAGTATACATCAAAATGAATAATTTTCAAAAGAAAATTTGCTATGACTACATGATGTATATATGACATGACATGATATTTTTATATTTTTCATAATAAAGCATGAATGTAAAATATGATGTCATGACATATGATGGGCAAACAATCATGGCAAATTAGCATAAATAAAATATACCTAGATTACCTATCTAAGTATCCTTAAACCTTAGCTAACTTAAAATAAAATCCTAGATTGCCCACTTTTTCTCAAGAAAATGTCAAACTCCCAATTTTGACATTTCTTTTTCTTTTCTTAATTTGTGTCAATTTAAATTAAGTATAATTCCTCAAGGTTTGACACACTTTATTCTTTCAAAGAGTAATCATTTTAAATTAAGGCCTAACTTGCCCTTAACTCCCTAAGAAAATACCAAAAATCTCAACTTGGCATTTCTTATCCTTTTCTCAAGTGTGCCAAATTAAATTAAGTTCAATTTCTCAAATTTTGGCACATTTTACTTTTCCAAAGAGTAAACATATAATCCTTTTCATTTTCAAAGGTTAACAAAAACCTTGAAAATGCTCTCCAAGTGTCAACTTCATCAAGGTTGGGTTAACTACCCTTTCAATTTGAGTTGACACTCTCTAACCCTCTAGGGTGTAGACAATATGCTCCTTGGAACCCAACACCTATTAGTGCTCCTTGGATGCTCTAGGTACTCACTAGGGATAACTTCTCTAATTACCTTTCTAATGACCTTTCTAGGCTTCTTAGAAGCCTTGGTCACTTCCTCTAGATCAACTCTAGGAATTTCTTCCCTTGTGACCTTCTTTGACTTCTTAGAAGTCTTAGTCACATTTATTGTTGCAAAAATACTCTTAGGGATAACTTGTATCCTTGACTTGACTCCTAGACCTAGGATTGATTTCATAACTATATGGAACCCTATGATAAGAAGGGACATCCTTCTTGGCTTTGGGTTTGTATCCCAAACCTCTATAGCCATTGGATGACTTTTGGTTTCCTAATCCTAGGTTATGCTCTTTTTTCCTCTTAAGGAGACTTTCCATCTTTTTTAGGATCTTTTCTATTTTATCAAGACTTGATTTTCCATCATTAAATCCATAGTTTTGTATTTTTTTTTCTTTAACTCCTTGAGCATTTCTATTTTTGGGCTTGTACCTAAGGTCCTTAGAGTTATTGCCTCGATTGTTATCTACCTTCCTAACCTTAGGTGAGGTATTCTTGGCATAAAGAGCTACATATTTTCCTTTAACACTATCATGCCTCTTATTTTTATGGTAAATAGTATTAAAATGATATAGATTAGAATTATCATGTTTTTTACCATGATTTAAGGGGATAGGCTCAATAAATGACACCTTGGATTTTACCTTGGAAGCTCCCCCTTGACTTGTGCTTTCTCCCTTAGGCTTGACTGATTTCTTCCCCTTAGGACATTGACTCTGATAATGCCCTTTTTGATTGCACAAGAAACACACAATGTGCTCCTTGCTCTTCTTAGTCATGGGGGCGATCTCCTTGGGCTTATCCTTGCCCTTAGGTGTCACTTGGCCCTTTTTCTTGGCCAATTTGAGGGCACTTGCCCTTATAGGGCTCATGTTCCCTACACTCAAAGTGATGATATGATTTTTATTATTTAAAATTGAAATAGTTATACCTTCTTTGCTTGTAGGGGTGGCACCATCTCCTTCTTCTTCACTTGATCTAGAGCTAGAGGCTTCTTCTCACTCCAGAGTTAATGATCTACACTCCCCCTCAATCCTAGAGGTGGAGGCTTCATCATCATCATCCTCATTTACATGAAATAAGGAGTATGCTCTCTCCTTACCTTTTTCTTTGCATTTTGTAGAGGATGAAGCTTCTTGTTCTTCTTCTTCCGATGTTGAGCATCTCTCAACATCGGGCTCCTCTCCTTCTTGATCCAATGAGTTGCCCTCTTTTGATTTCTCTTGATTTGGTATAGTGGAGGGAACCTCATGGACTTTAGCCAATTTTCTCCATAGCTCCTTGGCGTCTTCAAATTCTCTAACTTGCTCCAAGATATTGCTTGGCAATAGATTGACCAATAGTTTGGTCACTTTATCGTTCGTCTCACATCTTTGGATTTGTTCTTGGATCCACTTGCTCTTCTTGAGAATTTTGCCTTTCGAATTTGTTGGAACTTGGAAGCCTTTCATTAGAGCAAACCATTGCTCTATGTCCATCATAAGAAAATTTTCGATCCTTGATTTCCAAGAATCGAAGCTCATGGATATGAATGGTGGAGGCACCCTTGTGTTGAATCTAAGTCCATCTTGGAATTCCATTTGAAGTTGAGACTTTTTATAAATTATTTGAATTGTTGAAATTTGCTTCAACTTCTTCTCCCTCTAGCTTGTTGCCCCTTCCAGCGATGATTCCGGTGAAGAGCGACCTCACTCTGATACCATTTGTTAGGGTCGAAATATGCTCGAGGGGGGGGATGAATAGCTCGTTGTGCTTTGTTGTCTTTCTTTGATGATGATGATATGCAGCGGAAATACACACAAATCACACTCACAATGCTAACGCTAAGATTTACTTGGTATCCACCTCAAGAAGAGGTGACTAATTCAAGGATCCGACCCTCACTCACTCATCCACTATGAAAACACTCTTTTACGTTAACTACTGAAGGTAGAGAAGCCTTACACAAACTCTCAATACAACAAGAAAAGAAAAACAAGCTTATACAATACAAATCTTACAAGATTTACAAAACCCTAGCTTGCTTCTTCTCCTTGTTGAAAGCCTCTTGACCTTGGAAGTATAGCAATACTTTGCTCCAAGAAAGCTTCAAGAACTGGCGTGAATAGTTGAGAGTGATCGTGAGAAGTGGAGAGGAAGAACTACCGTCGAAGACGCTCGCCAATGGCTTTATCCTGCGCAACGGTCACCTCCCAATCGATCGGTTGATCGATTGGGGAGGCTGAATTGATTAGTCGATCGATTTAGCCCTCTTTTGTGCGCTCTGGAAAGTGCCTGAATCAGTCAACCAATCGATTCAGGCGTTCTCTCAATTGCACGAGAAAATCAGTCCCTAATCAATTAGGGAGCCCAATCAATTGACTGATCATTTGGAGAGCATTCTGTTCTCATGATTTTGCTTCCCAATCGATCGCCTGATCGATTGGGCCAACCTTCACTCGGGCCACACTCCGAATCAATCGGCTGATCGATTGACCATCCTTAGACTTGGCTAAACTCAAGTCCAAGGTCCCTAAGCCCAACATCTGGTCAACCGTGACCTGTTGGGACCTCATGCCTAGCATTCGGTCAACCTTAACCTGCTAGGACTTCTTCACCAAGTGTCTAGTCAATCCTTTGACCCACTTGGACTTTTCTCCTCATGCCAAGTGTTCGGTCAACCTTGACCCACTTGAACTTACTGTCTAGTGCCAAGTGTCTGGTCAATGCTTGACCCACTTGAACTTCCACCAGATGTCCGGTCATTGTTGACCCATTTGGATTTTCTCGTTCCAAGTATCCGGTCAATCCTTTGACCTACTTGGACTTCCCAACACTAGGTGTCCAGTCAACTTTGACCCACTTGGATTTCCACGTGTCTAGTTTCACTCACCAGGACTTTCAACTATGTAGTTTCACTCACTAGGACTTTCCATCTGTCTGACTTTACTTACCAGGACTTTCCTTTTGCTTAGCTTCACTCACTAGTACTTTCACCTAACTTCACTCATTAGGGTTTTCACTTGGCTTCACTCACCAGAATTTTTCCACTGCCCAGCTTCACTCACCGAGAGTTTCACCTGCCTAGCTTCACTCATTAGGTCTTTCATCTGGCTTCACTGACTAGGATTTTTCCACTGCCTAACCTCTAGTTAGGACTTTTTCAGTCAAGTACCCGGTCAACCCTTTGACCTACTTGACTCTTTTTCACATCAATCTGGTCATCCCTTAATCAGACGGGAATTGTATCAATAATCTCCCCAATCGGATGATTGCATCTGCAATCTCCATGTATTGTCAAACATCGAAACCCAAACATCAAGACTCAAACTTGAGCCAACTCAAGCTTAGTCAACCTAGTCAACCTGACCAAGGGGATATTGCACCAACACAAGTCACATGAGGTGGCATCATGAGCATGTACATGAAGGGATATAATATGTCATCCTTCTAACTTCGTTGTATGGAAACATCTTGATATAACATTTTATCCTTTACAATGGAACCACGTAATATAAGATTGAGACTTTTAGCCAATAGATTTCAGTCATTTGGTCAATCTAGATATCAATACTCATCTTGGCCAGCCATATTAACATTATATAACTTACCACCATGGATGTACATGAAAGACGGATTCATGTTCTTTACTATGCTTATTCCATATCCAAAAAAATCTGAAAGAGGAGATAGATGTTTTTTTTGGCAACTTCTGATTGTCAAGTTTAATACATTATAGAATGTATGGTTAAAACTTGTGATATTGCAAGTAAAATTAATTTTACCATCATGCATCATTATTATGGACGATTAGTGATTTTTTAATATACTCAATGTTGTCATGATGGAGCATGACTGGTAAATTAGCATGTCCATATTGAATGACAGAGTATGATATATTTTTATTATATTATATTGGAAAGATATCTTAGTTTGATAATCATCATAAATTTTTATCAAAAGATCACCCTTTCAAGATAAATAAAAAAAGAGTTTATAAAGAATGAAGTAGTAAAAAAACTTCCACTCATAATCAAGTCAGGAGAGGAAATACTTGAAGAAATAGACAATAATGGATTTGTATAAGTAACTCAAATGGATTCTGATAATTTAAATAAATATATTATTAGGGTGTGCAAGTATTGTTGGAAGAAAAGAAATATATTTTGGGAGATGTGATATTGGAAGTATCTACTGGTTTAGTATAATTTAGATACAATGCATGTTGAGGAGAAAAATTTGATAATATCTTCAATACTATGATGAATATTCCTGGAAAACTAAAGACATAGCAAAAACACATGAGAAATTGAAATAATTAGTAAGCAAATATAAGTTACATCATAATGAAACAACCAATAATTTCCAAGGGTTTGTTATACATTGGACAAAGAAGATAAACAAGTTTTATGTAATTAGTTGAAAGAAATCAAATTCCCTAATAGGTATACTTTAAATATGGCTTGATATGTGGGTATGAGCAAATTAAAAGTATTTAGAATGAAGAGTCATAACTTTCATATGTTCATGCAAAAACTTATTCTATTAGCTTTCCACACTATAAAAAAAATCAAGTTTAGCGACACTATTAGAGATGGAAATATATTTTCGTCTCTATATTAGAGACGAACCTAAAGTTTCATCTCTAATTAGAGAGGAACTGTAACGTCATCTCTAAAACAATCAGTATTAATTAAAAAAACATTATTAATAAGGAATTATTAGCGACAAAAAATTCCGTCACTAATTAGAAATAGAATCTATATTCCATCTTTAATTAGAGATGGATTTATATATCTGTCGCTAATTAGCACTCTGGTATTTAAATATAGTGACAAAATTTAATATTTGTCTCTAAATTAGAGACAGAATTTAAATTCCATCTCTAATATAGTGACGCGATGGAATAAACTTCTATCGCTAAATTTGGGATAAAAATTAGGGCTAAACTCCGAACTCACATATCTGTTGTGTTTTCCAATCTCTCTGGCGATGTCTCTAGCATTCATGGCCTCTTTGATCTCCAACGTCCTCTCCAATCTCCAACATCTCTGGCATCCTCTCCTTCTCTATCTGGGTATGATCTTCTCCTTTCCATCTCCTCTCATTTTTAACATGTTGAGATCTTGCTACCGTGAGCTTGGTTGGTCGTAAGCTCGCGGCTATGAGCTTGGTCGGCCCTGAGCTCGCAGCTGCAAACTTGGCCAGCCCTGAGCTCGTAGTCGTGAGCTTGGCCAGCCTTGAGCTCATGGCCATGAGGTTGGCCCGCCTTGAGCTCACAACCTTGAGGTTAAAGTTTAAATCCTTTATGGGTTGCATAGCTAAGTATCATTCTAATAGACTCAAGTCTACCTACTGGGGCATATGTTTCATCATAGTCAAGTTCTTCTACTTGACTAAACCCTTTAGCAACTAGTCTAGTCTTTTTCTAATAATTTCTTCATTACTTAGTTTATTTCTGAATACCTATTTTATTTCTATTACCTTTTTATTATTAGCTGGTGGTACTATGTCCCAGACTTTGTTTCTTTTAAACTGGGCAAGTTCTTCCTGTATGGCTATGATCCAGTCTAGATTAAGTAAGGATTATTCTATCATTTTGGGTTCAATTTTTGAGATCAAAGATATTTGACTTAAATTTCTAAAGGATGATCTAGTTTGAACTCTTAGGTCTGGATCACTAATTATTTGGTCAATTGGATGGCTTGGGTTAGCTCTTACCATTCTAGTAGGTTCATTTACTTGAAGTTGTTCTTCTTCTTCATATTCATGACTTAGGTTTTCACTGGCTCCCCCTTGACCTCAAACAAAATCAATTGTTTGAATTTGGGTTTGTTCTAAGTTTTGGTTGGTCTCTTCAAATTTTACATTTGAGGTTCCTTCAATTCTTAGTGTGACTGTGTTATATACTTTATAACCTCTTCTGTTTAATGAGTAGCCTATAAAGATTCCATTTTCTACTTTTGAGATAAACTTTCCTAAGTGTTCTCTTGTGTTTAGTATGTAAGCTAGGCATCCAAATACTTTGAAGTATTTAATATTAAGTTGTTTATTATAATAGAGTTCAAATGATGTTTTATTATTAGTTTTATTTATTGTGGTTCTGTTTTATACATATCAGGTTGTGCTAACAACTTCTGTCCAAAAATATTTTGATAGTTTATACTCATTTAGCATTGTTCTAGAGGCTTCCAGTAGAGTTCTGTTCTTTCTTTCTACTATTCCATTTTGTTGAGGTGTTTTAAGGCATGAAAATTCGTGATGATACCTATTTTTAAGGAAGAATTGATTAAAGTTGTGATTTCTAAATTCACCTCCGTTATCACTTCTGATTCTTTTTATTTTTCTGTCTTTTTCATTTTCAATTTGTTTGCAAAAATAACTAAAGACTTCAAATGTTTCATCTTTATTTTTTAAGAATTTTACCCAGGTGAATCTAGAGTAATCATCTAGTATCGCTAGGCAGTAAAGGTTTCCATTTATTAATTTGATTCCATGGGAGTCAAATATGTCCAAGTGCAATAGTTCTAGTATAGAATTTGTTTGAAGTTGATTAGTTGATTTGTGTGTTGGCTTTGTTTGTTTTCCTTGCTGACAGACATTACAAATTGTTGAGTCTAAGTTGGATAACTTTGGTAAGTCTCTAACTAATCCATTTAATTTACTTAGATTTCTAAAGTTTGTGTGTGGCATTCTTCTATGTCATAACCAGGTTTCTTCTTTTTGTGTGAAGTGACACTCAAGTGAGGAAGCAGTTAGGTTGATTGCATAGATATTGTCCTTCCTAAATCCTTTTAGTTTTATAGTAGGGTTATCTATGTGCTGAATCAAGCATTTGGAGGATCGGAACCTAACCTTATATCCAGAATCACACAATTGACTAATGCTAAGAAGATTGTATTTGAGATTTTCAACAAGTAATACTTTCTTAATAATAAAATCAATTTTGAGTTCAATATTACCTATCCCAATTATCTTGAGTTTTCTATTATTTCTAAAGGCAACTGTTCCTAAGCTTTTGTATGTTAATTGAGTGAATTTGGTGTGATCCCCAGACATGTGTTTGGAACAACCACTGTCCAATATCCACTTGATTTCCTACAACAGGTAGGAGTTAAAAACCAATTTAAATTTAAGTTTAATTTTTATTTTTAATTTATTTTTTTATTTTGAGTTTAAGTTTAATTTTAAATTTAAGTTTAATTTTTAATTTAAGTTTAATTTTTAATTTGAGTTTAATTTTTAAAGTTCTTAGTCATCTCTTCCGATCTACGTTTTTAATCAAGGAATCCTATAATTTTGTGAGATGAGTTAAGTTTAATTTCAAGGTTTAGTTTAAGTTTGTATTAGATTTAGGTTTAGCTTTGGGTTCAACAAATAGATATTCTTTTGATAAACTTCTGGGCTATGGTGAGTCACCTGGACATCATTAAGTAACCATGCCTTCAAGGTTTTCCAAATAGTCTTATCCATTGAACATAGTACAAAACCTTAGTCTAACTAGTTAGGATTCGTAAGAGGTAGCTTCAGTTAGTTCCACTAAGTCAAATGCACCAGGTCGAAGTCATATCTTCCTAGACATGAATAGACAAAGTTTTCCTAACCTACTATCATCTAAAACTTCATCAGTACATTTGTCAAGTTAAATTGTTGTCCCTATTTTGGCTAGTCCTAATTACTCAATTGGGTAAGTTGTTATTTTAGAGGTGCCAACTAATTTAGAGCCTCCCCCTGTATTGTTGAGTTTGATTTTTAAGTTTTGGGTTTGTGTCGATTACTTTTATAATTATAGTAGACTTGATGGTAATTTGATTTGTTTGATTTTATTTCATTTTTAAGTTTAGAATTTAGTTTTGAAGATTTGTTTTGGTTTGAATTTAAGGTTTTAGTTGGATTTGATTTTATATAATGGATCTCATTTTTAGGTACATAATATTGGTTAATTCCTACTTGTGTGGTTAGGCACGCTTTTGGAACCCAAGCTTTAGTTTAGGTCGTATTTTGATTAACTAATGATATAAAGGATTTGTTGGTTGAGCTAGACTTGTATCCAAGTTCGGACTTGTTGTACACAACTCTTTGTGACCCAAGTATCATGTCGAGATACTTGGATCTAGTTGTGAATTTTTGTAGTAATTCTTTTAGTTCAATTATTTTATTTTTCAGTTTGATATTATCCTACTCAAGTTTTGCAACTTGAGTTGGGATTTCAGTTTGAATTGGTTCAGTTGTTGAACTTGATTTTAATTGTTCATTAAGTTTGTTATTTTCTTTTGTTAGTTTATTTATGTAATTTTCAGAGTTAGTTAATTTATTATTTAAACATGCAATAATTTTGAAAAATCTTTTGCTTAAAGTAAAGTATACCTCAGCGAAACCTTCGGTAACGAGTGCAGACTCATGGCTCAATTCAGGTTCGGACCCGTCTTCTGATTTGTTCTCCTATTCTGATTCATAAGCCATCAACGCGAGGTAGTTGGTGTGGTGCTATGGTGCTCCACCATATGATTCATCTCCGAATGATTCGTCCCATGTTGCTTTGAGAGCCTTCTTTTTTCTTTTGATTTAGATAGTTAGTCTTGTAGTGCCCCTTCTTGATGCATCCGAAGCAGGTCACATTCTTGCTATTAGAATTGGAGGTGGAGTTGATCTTTTGTAGATGCTTTTTGCTGAAATTCTTCTTTCTCTTGGTGAACATCTTTCTTACTAGGTTCACCAGGTGTTCTTCATCCTCTGTGTTTTGGTCAGACTCAATTTCAGGTTTAGGTTTGGTTCTAGACTTTTCTTTTGATGTTCCTGCAATAAGCGCAATACCTTTCTCGGTTTTGGAGTTAGTTTATTCGTGTAGCTGTAATTCACAAAATAGTTCATCTAATTTTAATTTTGACAAATTTCTCGAAATCTTATAGGCATCCACAATGGATGCCCACAGTGTAAAATATCGGAAAATAGGCGAATATGAATAAAGGAATTTTTCGGAATTTTTGGAAATTTTCCGGGAATTTTTCGGAGTTCGTATGGACGAGTTAACGGGGATAAAAACGGAGCCCGGGAAAGCCTGTTTAGGCTACCCATTTAAGTGAGGAAAAGTTGATTTTTATTTATTTACTTTTCCTTTCTTATTTCTTTTCTCCCTCATTTTTTTTTATTTCCCCGCGTGCCATTCTTCTTCTCCTTCGCCGAATTCTCCCGAGCCCTAACCGGCGCCGAGCAGTTCCTTCTCCCTCTCTTCATTTCTTCTGCAACACCGACACCATTTTTCCCCTCTTCTATACTTCTCCCTCGCCGAGCCTTTCCTTCTTCCCCACTGAATTTGTGCCCTAGCCGTCAGCCACCCAAGCCTAACACCGCCGGGAGCCACCCCTTCTATAGTCGTCACCTGTGCCCTAGCGCCGGCAGCCGGCCTTTCCTTCTCCTCTTCTTTGAACGTCGGCCACCAGGTCCACCGAGCTCTAGCCGCATCGCCGTCACTCCAACCCGATGCCGAGTCCTAGGTGCCGACGCTCTCTCCGATCTACTCACATCAGAGCCGAGCTCTCCTCACAGTCGCCGTCCCTCTGCCCTAGCCTCTACTTCCGACGCCGGTAAGGGCTCTACCGTGGACACCACTTGGGATCCGTATGCAGTCGTCGCCCCTCCGCTCAGGTTTACTGCCTCCGTAGCCCTTGCTGGAAACAACACCGATGCCCTAACTCCTTCGTTCTCTATTCCAGTGAGTTACTGGATGAAGGTAAGGATCAGGATGAAATTTTAGTTGTGCACTAGTAGTTGATTGGGTAGTTGATGCATTCGTAGTGTGATTTCTTTGGATTTGATTGTTGGAAGACAGTGACCTAGTTGGTTCCGGCTATCACAGCATCAAGAGTTTGTTGCTGTCTCTGCTTGATTCCGGCCATCACTCCCCTGTCAATAGATTGACACACCTGAGGTAAGGTTAGATTGTAAGATGAGTTGTTGTTTGATTTGTGATTCCCAACTATTGGTCTCAATATGATATGATCAGTGGGAAGTATTTCAACAGGGAGTTTGTGTTCTGTGGGCTTACTTGGTTCTAGCAGAAAATTCCAACCAGCAGCACCCCTTGTTCCAGAAATCAACAAGGCTGAGGAATAAGGTAAGGAGTTAAGCATTTTATACATGCTATGGATCATGGTTTGATTCAATTATGTTAGATAGTTGTTCATGAGTAGATGGATTTAGGTTTATGTGTTGATTAGGGTTTTTGCTCTAATTTAGGGTTGGAGAGTTTATTTAACTAATTATAAGAAATTTAGTTAAGTAAATTATATTTATTGGTATTACAGGACTTTGACGCGAGACGAGCATCTCGACGTCATATTTGGATCAGATTTGGAATATCCTATTGGAGGCGGGTACTTTTGACTTTTTGTCTTTGATATGCTTAGTAATGAAATTAACATGTTGCATTAATTGTGTTTCTTATCTGTTTCGGTTAATCACTACCCAAATCTTGGTATATGCTTGATTGATTGATTGGTTTTGCATCTCATGTATTTATACATGCTTATAGGGGTAGTGATATACCATGCTTGACCATGTTCAGGACCTAGGTTTTATACCTTCTGTGTACCTTTGGATTGTTTTGATTCGTTGACCTATGATGCACTTTTATATACATGTGGATTAGGTCAGGATATTTTGTGGTTAGTGTCATGCACCATTTGCATGATTGCATGCTGTGCGATAGTCCGCTCCATTATTGTTGAGCACATCGCCAGTTACATGGATCTGCACACACCACCACTCATGGGTTAGTGGTCGATTCAGGCAGAGTGTGTTGCAGCAGGGACTCTGTTAGGCACCGTTGGTCCACTCATGGGTAGTGAGACACAACGTGTTATCCGGCAGGGATTCCTCCCCGTCATCGTGTACCGGGAGTTGAGAGCATTGCGCTCCCCCATTTATGATTTGGGGTAGGAGGATAGGTGTACTCCGACAGCATCCCGTCCACTCGGTCACTCATCAGGAGTAGTGACGACAGAGTGCACGGTTGTCACAGCCCTACCCACTCGGCCTCACTATTGTGTGTGAGATGATCGACTGGCGTCAGGGGTGACCAGGACGCATCATTGGCATCATATGCATGATGCATTTATTGCTTGTGTTTGTGCTTGCTGCATTTATATGCTGCATATTGTTTGGATACCTATGTTTGACATGCATACAAGATTCCTATACCACTCAGACTGTTTGTCCTTATACTCAGGTCCTGGTTAGTACAGTTCCTCTCCTGTTTACTTCAGATGCATATTTTTATCTTTCTTATATCAGGAGACTGTACGCATGATTAGTGTTAGGTGTTATTTCTTTACTTTGTATATCAATTGTACCTGCTGAGTGTTGGACTCACCCCGCCTCCATTGTTGTTATATTTCAGGTTGATGCTGTCAGGAGAGAGAGTTCCAGTTGCTAGTCCCCTGCAGACCATCAGCTATAGTTATCTTTGGTTTTGTTTATGCTTCTCATTTGACTATGTTTTAGACTTGGTTGATTTGATACTTGGATATTTTATTTTAGCTTTGCTCTATCAGACTTTGTTTTAGTCTTGTTTTGGATTTTATATATGGATATTGTATGGAATCCTTCCGTTTTGATGGACTTTTGGTATGATTTGGATTTTATTCTACTACATGCCTGCCTGGACGGTAGAAGAGGTGAGTTCGCCGGATTTGAGCTTTACGAGTGTAGTTGAGTAGGGTGGATTTTGAGTCAGAGTACTATTGTTTGTGATTACTATTATTAACTGCGTGGTTGTGACAACCAGAGGCTGAATATCTATATAAACTGCGTGGTGATTATTTTTATTTACTATTATTATTCCAGCCGCCTGTGGCTGAGGTATATGAGGATGTAGAAAAGTTTCAGATTGTCCACCGTACAGGGGAGATGCTGCCGAAATTTTCTCGGACAGGGGCTCCTCCGGGCGTGACAATTTAGTGGTATCAGAGCACAGTTATACGATCTTTTGTTTTCGTATTTTGGATGTTTGGGATAACCTGATACCAATTTATTTACTTGGTATCAGAGCGCCATGTTTGGCGATACTTGTTGGATTTTTGTATTATGGATTTTCGAGATTTATCTGATACCAATTTATTTGGTATCAGAGCGGGTTATGATACCTGCTTTTGGTGTTCTGGAGATTTATTAGATACCTGTTGTGGGCATTCTGGATATTTGGGTTAGCCATGTTTGTGAGTCAGACTGGGCATTTTCGGATTTTCAATATGGTTACGTTTCGGATTTCCGTTTCGGATTTATATGGATTTCCGGCGATATTCTCATTCGGAATTTTGAGGTCAAAAGTTGGGGACTGGACAGCGACCGAACATCTCCAGACAGCAAATAGGTATGATGTTTATTTTATGATAGTTATGACATGTATTAGCACTTTATCTTTATTACCTGTCTGGTTGTTGTAGCCATATTACATGTGATGGGTTATCCACTGATCTTGGTCGACCCTAATAGAGATCAAGGATTATTGTCTCTGGTGATTTTTCATATCATACCATCAGTAGTTTTAGCTTCTGTTACTACTAGTAGAAGATGGAGGCACATACCAGCCTCTACTATTGTTAACTGACTAATGGATGATACCTACATATTCCTGTTGACTTAGCCACTAGAGTTTTTATACTCATATCTTTTGGATATTAAGGTACCCGATACGATGAAAATTGGGCATTGGAGAGTTATCATGTTTGATCATTGTTGAGAAAGGTTTGAGGTTGAGGGATATTGTGAGATCAGATATTGTGATATGTTGATTTCAAATGATTTATGAAAGTAAATGTTATGTGGTTGTTTGATGATCTATTACTAGATATTTGTTTTGATGATCTATTATTTGGGTTGTCGTTGATGGTGACATAGTGAGTGTCATGTATGATATTCACAGGTTTGATGATTATAGTTGGTGATCAGATATAGATCGGGTGCTAGAGAGTTTACGGTTGAGTGTGCCTATGAGATTTTAATAAATCTAGTTAGTTGTGGTTGGTTAACAGGATGATTAAAATTGATATTTGTTTCATCTGATATTGAACTATATGGATAAATAATGATTTGATGTTTGGAGTATTAATTTGCTCTCATGGGGAGTAGAGACTTATTCATCTGACATTATGTGGGCTGATATTTTTGAGGATAAAAAATGAGAGTGTCTTGATGTTCTTGAATTCTGACTTTATCTTTTGGGTCGTACCCCTTTATACATATGATTATTGTGGGTTCTAGTAGATTATACCCGAGTGGTTAGACATACATGTCTGATTGTTTATTGGAGGTATTTGTTAATTAAAAACTAAGTTGTGGAATGTGCACATATGTTTGAGTGTTTTATTGGATGTATCTTATCGATTCAATCTGAGTTGTGATATGTGCAGATGTGTTCGGTGTAATATTTGAGGTTTCTTGTTTATTATATGATTGTTCTGAGAGTATACTCGTGTCGATTATGATTTGTTGGAAGTATTACGTTGATTATACTCTTGGCATAAGGTGTATATATGCCATGTGAGGTTGTTTGAGGTGTATTGTCGATTATACCTATGTTGATATATACACACGGGTTCGATAGGTATTGTTGGAGGTATCACATTGATTTATACCTGTGCTATGAGTGTGTTTGGTGTGTACAAATTGGAGGATTATATCGATTATACATATGTTGTGTGAGCAAGTGTGCCAGGTGTATTGTTGGTAGCATCATGATGATTCTACCTATGTTGAATGTAGAATGCTGAGTGTCTACATTATGTTATTGGTTGTATAACCCTGTCAACTAATTCTTCTATTAGTGGGTGATCAACCCACTAGGATGATGATAGAGTTGACTATGGATTTGATTTGTTTACTAGGTTGTTTATACCTTTGGCTGCCTACAGTGATATGTGGTTGAGTGATCTCGTGCAGCCTCTAGTTGGATAGTTAGGTGCCTTGGACACTTATGGATCGTTTGTGGTGGAGCGGAGCTCCCACATATACATATTTCAGATTGCTTGTAGCGGAGCATTGCTCCCATATTAATTGCAGATACATGTTATGGATTATTGTAGTGGAGTGTTATTCCTACATATTGAGGATTTCTTGTGGTAGAGCGTTGCTCCCACATATGTGGTGTTTTCTGTGATGGAGCGTTGCTCTCACACGGGTGGATCTATTCTTGGTGATTTGTATTGTTGGTGATTATATTTCAGACTTATTGTCAGGGATCTTATGGTTAGAAATGTCTGTGATACGGACATTATGGGTCATGATTTTACCACTAGGGTTTGGGAAGCCTTAGATGTTTTCAGAGACTTGATGATTTTGGTATTCCCAGGATGTTTGGATCGGTTTCCATTGTCTTTGTTGATGATGTTGTGATCTATTTCGGAGTTACGGTGAGTCACGCACATCAGCTTTGCATAGTTCCAGAGATGTTTCGGTGGAAACGTCTAGATGTGAAGATCAGTAGTGCGTATTTTGGTTGTCTTCTGTGAGATGTTTGAGACACACGGTCACCAGTAGGAGTATACCGTGGTTCCACAGGAGGACGAGGTTGTTACCGTTGGGAGTAGACGGAGTCTATAGAAGAGACTCGCAACTTCCTTTGTTTGGCTCGATATTTCCGGAGATACGTTGAGGGTTTCTCACGGATTGCTATGTTACTTACACGCCTGACCAGGAAAGGCGTGAAGTTCACTTGGACTGAGGATTATGAGATCAGCTTCCAGGAGCTGAAGCGGAGATTAGTGTCGATTCCGATTTTGGTTTTACCTTCTGGAGAGGACGGATATGTCCTCTACACCGACGATCTATTCAGGGTTTTGAGCGCTGTTTTGATGCAGCACGATATGGTAGTCTCCTATGATTCTCGTCGATTGAAGGAGCATGAGAAGAACTACCCTGTGTATGATCTGGAGCAAGTCGCCATTATTTTAGCCATGAAGATTTGGCGTCATTATTTATATGATGTTACATTTGAGATGCTCACTGACTATAAGAGTCTCAAATATCTGTTTACTTAGAAGGAATTTAATCTCCGACAGAGGAGATGGATGGAGTTCCTGAAGGATTGTGACTGTACGATTGACTATCACCAGGGAAAACTAATATATTGCCGATACGCTTAGCAGGAAGTCCGGAGGGATTTTAGTTTGTCACCGAGTTGTGGTCACAGACTTGATTTAAGGTTTCTCCGATTTGGGCCTTGAGGGGTAAGGACAGACAGAGCAGGGTACTCTGGTTACCATGGTTGCTCAGTCGTTGATCAGGACAGGAATACGAGAGCCATAGGCTGCTGATCAGTATTTGCAGTTTATTTATAGCCAGATAGCTTCCGGGCAGCGGACCGAGTTCACACGAGACGAGGAGGGTGTTATACACTACCGAGGCAGATTTTGCGTGCTTCAGTCTCATCCGGTCTTATAGGAGTTACTTCCGGAGGCTCATCGCTCATGATTTGCTGTCCACCCAGGTGGTACCCATATGTACCAAGATTTGAGATG
Organism: Zingiber officinale; assembly: GCF_018446385.1. Classification (NCBI taxonomy): domain Eukaryota; kingdom Viridiplantae; phylum Streptophyta; class Magnoliopsida; order Zingiberales; family Zingiberaceae; genus Zingiber; species Zingiber officinale. The sequence goes on from NC_055992.1 coordinate 107,534,601, forward strand.
TTTCTATTGGTGGAATGACATGAAGGACGACATGAAAGAAGACATCGCGGATTTTGTAACTAGATGTCTTGTCTGTCAGTAAATGAAGGCCGAGCACCAGAGACCTGCCGGCTTACTTCAGCAGATTCCTAATCCTGAGTGGAAATGAGAACACATTACTATGGACTTTGTGGTAGGTTTGCCGAGGACACGACGAGGCCATGACGCGATTTGGGTAATCGTTGATCAATTAACCAAATCCGCGTACTCGTTAGCGATCCGGAAGACTGATTTCCTGGATCGATTGGTAGATCTGTTTTGCCGGGAGATTATCAGATCACGTGGTATTCTGTTGACTATTATTTCGGATAGAGACCCCGGTTCATGTCTCGTTTTTGACAGAGTCTGCAGTAGGCCTTGGGCATGCAGCTCTGTTTAGTATAGTTTTCCATCCTCAGACAGATGGATAGTCAAAGCGGACCATTCAGACTCTAGAGGACATGCTGAGGTCATGTGTATTGGATTTTGGAAGCAGTTGGGAGAACCATTTGCCATTGGTAGAGTTCGCCTACAACAACGGTTTGCATTCGACTATCCAAATGCCACCGTTGAAGTGTTGTATGGTAGGCCTTGTCGGACACCCACCTTCTGGATGAGGTTGGGAAGGCCAGTTGTTGGGACCTCATAGAGCCTAGCATGAGGCAGAGTTGGTCCGTACTATTAGACAAAGGATGGCAGAGGTATAAGACTGCCAGAAGAGTTATGTTGACCGGAGTCGGAGACTCTTAGAGTTCTCTATTTGCGACCATGTATTTCTGCGACTTTCACCCGCAAAAGGGGTGAAGAGATTTGGCTTCAGAGGTAAGCTAGTTCTACGATACATTGGACCTTTCTAGATCTCGGAAAGGATTGGAGCGGTAGCTTACCGGTTGGCACTACCACTGTCCTTGGCAGGAGTGCACGATGTATTCCACATATCTATGCTGAGGAGATACGTACCCGAATCGACACATGTGCTGACAGATATCTCAGTTTCAGTACAGCCTAACGTCACTTATGGGGAGATTCCGATACGGATTTTAGACCGGAAGGAGAGTCAGTTGTGGAACAAGATTATCCGGCTTGTTAAGGTTAGATGGTAGTATCATTCGGACGAGAAGGCTACTTGGGAGCTCGAGGATATTATCCGAGCTTGATATCCCCATCTTTTCACTTAAGGTATATGATTTAATTTACCGTTCAGCATTTATATACTTTATATATGTTGTTAGTACTTGCTGATGGTAGATAACGAAATTTGGGGACCAAATTTTTATTAGTGGGGGAGAATGTAAAATATCGGAAAATAGGCGAATATGAATAAAGGAATTTTTCGGAATTTTTGGAAATTTTCCGGGAATTTTTCGGAGTTCGTATGGACGAGTTAACGGGGATAAAAACGGAGCCCAGGAAAGCCTGTTTAGGCTACCCATTTAAGTGAGGAAAAGTTGATTTTTATTTATTTACTTTTCCTTTCTTATTTCTTTTCTCCCTCATTTTTTTTTATTTCCCCGCGTGCCATTCTTCTTCTCCTTCGCCGAATTCTCCCGAGCCCTAACCGGCGCCGAGCAGTTCCTTCTCCCTCTCTTCATTTCTTCTGCGACGCCGACACCATTTTTCCCCTCTTCTATACTTCTCCCTCGCCGAGCCTTTCCTTCTTCCCCACCGAATTTGTGCCCTAGCCGTCAGCCACCCGAGCCTAACACCGCCGGGAGCCACCCCTTCTATAGTCGTCACCTGTGCCCTAGCGCCGGCAGCCGGCCTTTCCTTCTCCTCTTCTTTGAACGTCGGCCACCAGGTCCACCGAGCTCTAGCCGCGTCGCCGTCACTCCAACCCGACGCCGAGTCCTAGGTGCCGACGCTCTCTCCGATCTACTCACATCAGAGCCGAGCTCTCCTCACAGTCGCCGTCCCTCTGCCCTAGCCTCTACTTCCGACGCCGGTAAGGGCTCTACCGTGGACACCACTTGGGATCCGTATGCAGTCGTCGCCCCTCCGCTCAGGTTTACTGCCTCCGTAGCCCTTGCTGGAAACAACACCGATGCCCTAACTCCTTCGTTCTCTATTCCAGTGAGTTACTGGATGAAGGTAAGGATCAGGATGAAATTTTAGTTGTGCACTAGTAGTTGATTGGGTAGTTGATGCATTCGTAGTGTGATTTCTTTGGATTTGATTGTTGGAAGACAGTGACCTAGTTGGTTCCGGCTATCACAGCATCAAGAGTTTGTTGCTGTCTCTGCTTGATTCCGGCCATCACTCCCCTGTCAATAGATTGACACACCTGAGGTAAGGTTAGATTGTAAGATGAGTTGTTGTTTGATTTGTGATTCCCAACTATTGGTCTCAATATGATATGATCAGTGGGAAGTATTTCAACAGGGAGTTTGTGTTCTGTGGGCTTACTTGGTTCTAGCAGAAAATTCCAACCAGCAGCACCCCTTGTTCCAGAAATCAACAAGGCTGAGGAATAAGGTAAGGAGTTAAGCATTTTATACATGCTATGGATCATGGTTTGATTCAATTATGTTAGATAGTTGTTCATGAATAGATGGATTTAGGTTTATGTGTTGATTAGGGTTTTTGCTCTAATTTAGGGTTGGAGAGTTTATTTAACTAATTATAAGAAATTTAGTTAAGTAAATTATATTTATTGGTATTACAGGACTTTGACGCGAGACGAGCATCTCGACGTCATATTTGGATCAGATTTGGAATATCCTATTGGAGGCGGGTACTTTTGACTTTTTGTCTTTGATATGCTTAGTAATGAAATTAACATGTTGCATTAATTGTGTTTCTTATCTGTTTCGGTTAATCACTACCCAAATCTTGGTATATGCTTGATTGATTGATTGGTTTTGCATCTCATGTATTTATACATGCTTATAGGGGTAGTGATATACCATGCTTGACCATGTTCAGGACCTAGGTTTTATACCTTCTGTGTACCTTTGGATTGTTTTGATTCGTTGACCTATGATGCACTTTTATATACATGTGGATTAGGTCAGGATATTTTGTGGTTAGTGCCATGCACCATTTGCATGATTGCATGCTGTGCGATAGTCCGCTCCATTATTGTTGAGCACATCGCCAGTTACATGGATCTGCACACACCACCACTCATGGGTTAGTGGTCGATTCAGGCTGAGTGTGTTGCAGCAGGGACTCTGTTAGGCACCGTTGGTCCGCTCATGGGTAGTGGGACACAACGTGTTATCCGGCAGGGATTCCTCCCCGTCATCGTGTACCGGGAGATGAGAGCATTGCGCTCCCCCATTTATGATTTGGGGTAGGAGGATAGGTGTACTCCGACAGCATCCCGTCCACTCGGTCACTCATCAGGAGTAGTGACGACAGAGTGCACGGTTGTCACAGCCCTACCCACTCGGCCTCACTATTGTGTGTGAGATGATCGACTGGCGTCAGGGGTGACCAGGACGCATCATTGGCATCATATGCATGATGCATTTATTGCTTGTGTTTGTGCTTGCTGCATTTATATGCTGCATATTGTTTGGATACCTATGTTTGACATGCATACAGGATTCCTATACCACTCAGACTGTTTGTCCTTATACTCAGGTCCTGGTTAGTACAGTTCCTCTCCTGTTTACTTCAGATGCATATTTTTATCTTTCTTATATCAGGAGACTGTACGCATGATTAGTGTTAGGTGTTATTTCTTTACTTTGCATATCAATTGTACCTACTGAGTGTTGGACTCACCCCGCCTCCATTGTTGTTATATTTCAGGTTGATGCTGTCAGGAGAGAGAGTTCCAGTTGCTAGTCCCCTGCAGACCATCAGCTATAGTTATCTTTGGTTTTGTTTATGCTTCTCATTTGACTATGTTTTAGACTTAGTTGATTTGATACTTGGATATTTTATTTTAGCTTTGCTCTATCAGACTTTGTTTTAGTCTTGTTTTGGATTTTATATATGGATATTGTATGGAATCCTTCCGTTTTGATGGACTTTTGGTATGATTTGGATTTTATTCTACTACATGCCTGCCTGGACGGCAGAAGAGGTGAGTTCGCCGGATTTGAGCTTTACGAGTGTAGTTGAGTAGGGTGGATTTTGAGTCAGAGTACTATTGTTTGTGATTACTATTATTAACTGTGTGGTTGTGACAGCCAGAGGCTGAATATCTATATAAACTGCGTGGCGATTATTTTTATTTACTATTATTATTCCAGCCGCCTGTGGCTGAGGTATATTAGGATGTAGAAAAGTTTCAGATTGTCCACCGTACAGGGGAGATGCTGCCGAAATTTTCTCGGATAGGGACTCCTCTGGGGCGTGACACACAGTGCATTTCAAGGAAACGCATTTAGAGCATACCTGATTATATCCCGGTTCTCCATCTGGTGGTCGATGGTGTGAAGTCCGTTGAGGATATCTTTTATCCTCGTATGCAACTGATTGACAGTCTCACCTTCCTGTATTTTTATATTAAATAATTTATTTAGATATAAGTTTCTTTTCGTTACCTTTGCATCATTGGTCCCCTCGTGTAGTTCTATGAGTTTGTCCCATAGCTCTTTGGCGTTTTCATGAGGGTCAATGCAATTCAGCACTTCTTTTGTTAGCCCGCACTGGATTGTGTTAAGGGCCTTGAAGTCAATTTGTGCTTTTTTCTTCATTTCAAGATTCAAATTTTCTGGGTCCATTGAAATTTCGGCGCTATCCATTGGTGTTTTGTACCCTTTGGTGATGTTGAACCACTGGTTGAAGACCATTTTCAAGTACACTTCCATACACTTCTTCCAATACGAGAAGTCATCACCATTGAAGAGGGGATGATGGACGGTTCTGTATCCTTTGTTTTGGGTCATTTCACAGTTGTAGATAGAAAACTAAAAGAGGTGTCAAGACTTGGTCTTGGATTAGCAGAGTTTGAGATAAAAAAAATATAAAAGAACTTGAGAGGTGTTGCACTAACTTCAAGTTAAAATCGAACGGAAAATTATCTGAATAGGAAAAGTTTTACCAATAGAGTGCGAAAAACAAAAAAATGATTCCCCTGATTGGTGATTGCACCAATTCAGAGCAAAACTAAGCTTTGATACCACTTGTTAGATCGACCGCCTGTGAGAGGGGGGGGGGGTGAATCACATGGTTTTCAAAAACTCATTTTGTCAGTTTTAAAATCACAAGTATGCACAGCGAAAAGTACGTATGAAATCGAAATTAAAAAGATACGAGAAAGACACAAGCGGTTTACTTGGTTTGGAGCCTTTGGCGACTCCTACTCCAGGACCCAGGTCCCGTGGACCTATCGATGGGGTAATCTACTAAAGGCCTCTTCTAGTACCTCCAGAAGAGGAAATTGAGTACAAAGAAAGCTCGAACAAGTGAAACACACTACACTTGTCCTTTTGCACTAATCAAGTACACAAATGAAATGTTACCGACACTTTTAGAAATAGAAGTAGGAGCACTTGTGTGTTGGTGTCAATCTACTGGTCGCGATCGGAAGTTCTCGGAGTAGTTGTCAAGCGCAGCAGCTTCGCAGCAGAGTCGTAGCAGAAGCCTGGGGTAATCGGAAGCTCAAAAGGATGCGCGGTAGCTTGTATATCAGCATCATTTGAATGCCTTCTCGAGATTGCCTTATATAAGGCATGGAAGGTGCCTTCCATAGAAGTTCAAGGTGCCTCCAATGGATTAAACTTGATCTCGAACAACCTGGCACTTATCCGTGGCGAGGTCAAAATATCATCATGCGGAAGGTGCCTTCCATAGCCATGGAAGGCGCCTTCTATGAACCGTACGAAGGTGCCTTCACTGCTCGAAGGCGCCTTCGAACACTGTTCATGCGAAGCTAAATATGCTCCTTTTGTCCTACAAAATAACGTGAGTCCAAATAATGTGCAAAACAAATATTAGGATAATAATAATTAATAATAAAGAGTAGTAATTAGTTCATGCCCTTCTAGGACCAGGAACTAGTCAAGGTCTTAGTTTAGGGATCCTAAATGGACCTAAATTGGATCGACGCCTATTGTCCCTCAACCGGAATGCATCCTCACAAGGTCTCTCTTCTCCAGTGAATTACCTTAACTTACCAACTTGCCAGACATCCGGTCAACCCGTCGACCTGTCTGGACTTCATACCCACTATCCGATTGGCCGTTGACCTAGCTGGATTTCTTGCTAGATATTCGGTCAGCCCATTGAACTATCTGGACTTCGTACCAACTATCTGGTCGACCCGTTCACCTAGCTGGGGTTCCTTCCAGATATCCAGTCAGGCCATCGACCTATCTGGACTTCTCCTGCACACTTAATCAAGTGGTTAGATCACAACAAAACCTATCTTAACTTACTTGTCATTCATCAAAACCTGAGTTAGATTATTAGTACAAACTGCACCAACAACTAGTTCATTGGAGTGACTCACTATAATTTCATATGGTTATATATATATATATATATAGCATGAGTGCAAGTTTCCTTTGACTTGAGGTATACAAGTCATCTTGGTCATAAAAACTTATACTTTGATATCTTAAGCAAGCATCGCATTGAGGTGTGGACTTGGGATGATTGGGTATGAGTTGAAGTGCCCGAAGGTATTTGGATAGCCCACAGAAGATTCATCGCTTCTTGCAAGGAGACGTGTATCCTATGGTCACCCGTTAGGATTATTACTCAAAGTCTTTGACCAAAGCATCACATGTTAAGAGTGCGAGACTCTTGTACACATATACGAGTAAATTGAATCCGTAGAATGAGGAAGTATTACTTGGGTTAGGTATGACGTAGTCGGCCTAGTGGGGACAAGACACATAGATAATGTCTTGAACCAAGTAGGTATAAGATGAGTGAAAAGAATGAGGCACGACTCACTATAGCTATTAAAGGGTTTCAAATTAATTCTAAGATTAACTATGATTTTACATCTAATTGGGAATCATGATATCCTACTAGGTTACACTCATGATCATTCTATAATTAAGTAATTAATTATGGACAACCAAGATAAATTGGGAACCTATTGGGTCACACGCACTAACGAGTCTCTAAAAGACGTAAAACAAGTTAAAGAATAGGATTCTTAGATCAAGAGATAAATGTTTGGTTGGACCATACATAAGACAAATATGAAAATATTTATCTCAATGGAAGTGCGGATGAGTCACATCTCTTATGGAAAAGTTGGACCATATTTGGTTTAATTATGAATTAGTCATGAACCAACTTGGTTTAGTTGTGAACTAAACCAAGGGGGGTTAATGGGCTAATTTTTGGTTAAGGGATAATAGGTTGGATTTGGACTTTCTAATCCAACTCATTAATGAGGGCTATATATTGATATGGTTGAGAGAAAATTATGCACATGAGATCATTAATTAGCTTGTAAGGTTTTTGGAAAACCTTAACCTAATTTCTCTTCTCCCCTTTCCCTCCTCTCTCTCTCCTGCCACCAAAAAGAGGGGCTCCCTCTTGTTGTCGTGACCACCATAAGGAAGAAATCTCTTCCTTGTGTGCTTCTCTTTCTCTTCCTCTTGATCCCTCTTCTTCGCTCATGGATAGTAACTTCCAAAGGAGAGGCTTATACTCAAGGAGTTGTCTTGAGGAGCTCAACGTGGATACGAATAGAGGTGAGATTCGACAATGTCACTACAGTTGATGCCCTTCTCGTTATAGGTCATCCGTAAGGTACACCTAGTATAAATTTATTTTTCATAAAAATTTAATTATATGATCATGTTTGGCATGTTGTATTCTTGTATGCATGTGATGCATGTGATATAATAATTTAGGAATTATTATTATTTTATTTTGCATTATGCATGTTTATGAAATGTGTATGCTTTTAGCATACACTGCATTGGGCATATCCCAACAGTAAGTATCGCAAGGTAGTTTTGATGTGATTAACTAAGTCAGGTTAGGTCCTGTTGGTTTATAATCCCTGTATCTAAGTGTGTAGGAACTTAGGAGCATAGGAAGTCAAGCTAAAGACACAACTAGCGAGAAAGACGACATGGGAGAGATCCGACGGGCTCGGTGCATCTAAGGGATGAGGTGCTGCAGAAGAGTACACAGGCAGATGAGAAGGAGGTGTGCGGTGTTTTCAAGGGATGAAAAGCCAGAGTAGAAGACTACTCGAGGAGACGAGCAAAAAGACGCAGCTAGCGAGAAAGACGACACAGGAGAGAGCCAACAGACTCAGTGCGTCTGAGGGATGAGGTGTTGCGGAAGAGTATGCTGGCGGATGAGAAGGAAGCATGCAGCGGTTCCGAGGAATGAGAAGTTGGAGCAGAAGTTTACTCGAGAAGGTTGGAAGTAGGGTTTGGGTGAGCCCTATTTCGGAGAGCCAAAATCACCCAAGCAAGCGGAGCTGGAGCCGAAACGGAAGACCCAGACCCAAGTGAGAAGAGCCAGAGCAAGAACCTGGACCAAACAAGTTAACATAAGGTTAACTTGGTCTGGGCGCCCAGACCATGAAGTTTATCTGGATCGCATTTAATGCGATCTGTTGCGACAGGGATAAAGTTTTATCTCCCTAGAGGCACCTGGAACCCTTCCAGGTGCCTCGACCAGGGCTATAAATACAACCCTAGTCCCAATGGTTCACAATGACCCTTGTAAACACTTCTAGTTTGTTCTACTACTTGTTCGTGAGCCATCAATGCTGTAAGAGGCTTCTCTACTTGAAGGAGACTTTGATAGTGATCTTCAACTTCCTTAGATTAATAACCTTCCCAATTATAACCAAGTAAATCTCATTGTGGCTCTTCTTTCTAGTTTCTTATTTATTTTATGCAAGTGTTAGTTTAATTAAGCTATAAAGTTCGAGGAAGGTTCGTGTTATTTTTTGCAAGGTTATTCACCCCCCCCCCCCTAGCCGACCACCAAGGGTCCTACAAGTTATATTAATACCATACGACTTACCACTATGGATGTGTATAAAAGATGAATTCATGTTCCTTACTGTACTTATTCTAGGTCCAAAGAATCTAAAAGAAAATATAGATATTTTCTTGCAACCTTTGATTGCCGAGTTGAAGGAATTATGGAATGTAGGCTCAGAGACTTATAATGTTACAAGTAAAACTAATTTTATATTGTATATTTCCTTATTATGGACTGATATGGGTTAGGTTTCATGGGTCCCCCGATAAGGAAGGGAAAGGAGATAGTCGAACGAAGAAGGAAGGCCAGTATCGGCCGGGATACGCCTTCAGGAAGGAGGTAGGTCTATATCGACCGAAACATACTTCCAAGAAGGAAGACCTATATACCCCAAAGGAGGTAGGCTAATATCGGTCGGGACATACCTCAATAAGAGGTAAGTCTATATCGACCGAAATATGCTTCCCAGGAGGAAGATCTATATACCTCAAAGGAGGTAGGCTAATATCGGATGAGATATGCCTTCAAGGGGGAAAGATCCATATCACTTGGCGTATACCTCAAAGGAGGTAGGCTAATATCGGTCGGGACATACCTCAATAGGAGGTAAGCTTATATCGACCGAAATATGCTTCCCAGGAGGAAGATTTATATACCTTAAAGGAGGTAGGCTAATATCGGCCGGGATATGCCTTCAAGGGGGAAAGATCCATATCACTTGGCGTATACCTCAAAGGAGGTAGGCTAATATCGGTCGGGACATACCTCAATAGGAGGTAAGCCTATATCGACCGAAATATATTTCCCAGGAGGAAGATCTATATACCTCAAAGGATGTAGGCTAATATCAGCCGGGATATGCCTTCAAGGGGAAAGATCCATATCACTTGGCATAAACCTCAAAGGAGGTAGGCTAATATCGGTCGGGACATACCTCAATAGGAGGTAAGTCTATATCGACCGAAATATGCTTCCCAGGAGGAAGATCTATATACCTCAAAGGAGGTAGGCTAATATCGGCCGGGAGATACTTCTGAAGCATGTAAAATAGTATCGACCGAGACATGCCTTGAAGAAGGAAGGTTAATATCAGCCAGGTCGACCAACACCTTGGAAAAATACTTGATAAAATATGGCCTATTGCTAGTTAGGATAATTAACATAGAAGGGCGCGGACAGAAGCCTCATGAGGAAGGATAGAGATAAATATTTCAAATAAGATAATTAATGAGGATATCTACAATATGTAACCACATGACAGGTGTTATATATTTCGACAGGAAATGTGCTTTTAGATTATTTTGCAGGTGCTAAACGACAAAGGAGGTACATCTGGGGTACAAGAAAGATTCCTTAAAAGTCATTTATCACAAGTACGCAGCTTACGTCATCTCATAACAAACTCTAACAAACCGGGGTCCACTTCATGACTACGGAGGTTATATGAAGTGGTATAAAAAGGGGAATCCTCTCCGTGGACAAGGTAAGTTCATATTATCGCGCACATTGATAACCCTAATTTTTCAACTACTGTTCATCTTCTTCCTTCTTCCACACCGAGAGAGAGATCACTGACTTGAGTGTCGGAGGGCCTAGCCAGGGATTCCCACCCCGGTCTTAGGTCACTGACGGTAGTGTTGGTTGGTCTCTTGTGCGCAGGAAGTCTTGGAAGCTTCGGATCTGGGTTTTTTCTCTTCATATTTGGATTTCTTCTTCGTCATCAGGTCTTCGTGCGAGGAGGACTTTCGGTAACTCTATTTTTCCCGATCCGCTTTGGGTTTCTCGGATCGCTATTTTGCGGACATTATTCTTCATCACCGCGGTGGGTTTCTTTCTTCCGGATCTCCGTCCTGCCCAGCTTCTCAGACAGGATCATGGACTATTAGTGATTTTCCAGCATACTCAATGTTGTCAAGATGGTGCACGACTAGTAAATTAACATACTCACATTGCATAACAGAGTATGATGTATTTCCATTATCTTGTAGTGGCAAGGTGTCCTGGTTGGATAATTATCGCAAATTTTTACCAATTGAAGACCCTTTTAGGTGAAATAAGAAAATTTTCATAAAGAATATTGTAGTCACAAAACTTCTACTAATAATCAAGTCATGTGAAGAAATTAACTAAATAGGTAGCTATGAATTCCTATCAATATCTCAGCCTAATTATGATAAGATAAATAAATATATTAGCAGGCAATACAAGTGTTGTTGGAAGAAAAGAAGCATTTTCTGAGAGCTACCATATTGGAATTATCTACTAATTTGACATAATTTAAATATGATACATATTGAGAAAAAAAATTTCAATAATATCTTCAACACTATGATGAATGTGCATAAAAGAACTAAAGACACTATAAAATTATGTGAAAAATTAAAAGAACTATTCAACAGAACCAAGTTAATAGGATGAAACAACTAATAAATTTTCAAAAGACTTGTTATACATTGGACAAAGAAGGTATGCAAGTTTTATGTAATTAATTGGAAGAAATCAAATTCTCTAATGGGTATGCATCAAATATGCCCCGATGCGTGGATATGAACAAATTAAAAATGTTTTGAATGAGGAGTCATGGTTGTCATGTGTTCATGAAAAGACTTATTTAGTAGCCTTCCATGACTTACTTCCTCAAAATGTTTGGCAAACACTCATAGAATTGAGTCTATTTTTTAGATATTTGACAACAAGTTGTATTATAATGGCTGATATACCTTGCCCAGAAATAGACATTCCTCTCATACTATATAAGCTTGAGAGCATATTCCCACCCATTTTTTTTGATTTAATGGGGCATCTATCAGTTCACTTATCTTACGAGGTACAACTAATTAGTCTTATATAGTATAAATGGATGTATTCATTTGAACAGTTTTTAAGAAAATTAAAGAATAATATTCCTAATAAAGTAAGAGTTGAGGGGTTAATATGCATGCTTATTTAGTTAAAGAAGCAGCTTCTTTCTACTCATATAATTTTGCAAAAAAAAGTAAAAACTAGATATCGCAAATGTCCTTAAAATTTTGATAATTCTTAGCCGACTAATAAACCCAAAGATGCTTTTTATTTTCAAGTTTTTTGATAAGCCAATGAATGCATTTGTTTTAAAATGGTTAAATCAACAAGAATATCATACTACAAGAACATACATACTCCTGAACTATGATGAGGTCAAACCCTATATAAGGTGAATTGATTAATATAAAATTCATCAATTTGTGCAAGTGAGATAGTAGAAAAATTAGAGACAAAATTTGCATTATCGTTTCAAATCTATGTAAGTTAGAACATGATTTATATTTCATACATCCCTATCAAATCTCCACCTAATTTATATCATAATTACTTTTATAGGTGAACGATCATAAAATATCAAATGTACAAGATTCTAGAATAATTATTTTTGTTGGTGCAGGTTGCACCAGAATCAAACCTAAGTTTTGATGTTGTTAAAGGTTCAAGTTAAGTCTTGTTGTGATTTAACAAGTTGACTAACTATGCAGGTTGTTTACTCAACCAGGAAAGACCTAGTTAGAGGCTAGACAGAAGAAGTCTTAGAAGATCATGGAACCCAGGTGGAAAGACCAAGTGGGTCAAGAGGACTCGACACTTGGCAGTGAGATCGAGAGGTCTTGAGGACCGAAGATAGAGAGAAAGTCCTGGTGAGCCGATCAAGGCTAAGTGAAAAGTCCATACAGATCTGGAGGATCAAAGTTTGGCAAGTAGGTTAAAGTAAATAACTGGAGGAGTGACAGTGAAGTTGTGTTCCTGAAAGGAACAACCTATGGTCGCTGATCCAACTGAAGAAACCGGAAACATTTCCAAGTTGGGATCAAGATAGTTGAACTGTCTATTATTATTACTCATGCATTTTATATATTACTGTGCTAATCTCTATTTTGTAGGAATGTACTATTTAACTTTGTTTTGCATGTTCGGCCTGATCGATCTATCAAACAGCAGGATCGGTCGATCGAACAGCAGGATCAGTCGACCGAATAGCAAGATCGGTCGACCAAACAAGACTAACTCAAAACAGACACCAGTTCAGATCAAAGCATAGTGAAATCCGATCTAAGCTTGATCGGTCGATCAAACCAAAGGATCAGGTGACCGAACCCTAACAATGTAGCACAGATCAGTTCGGTCAGAAGCAGAGAAGGAAACTAAGTTGATCGGTCGACTGAACCAGCAAATCGGTCGATTGAATGATCACCTCATTAATATAACATTAAGTGTGAATCTCGGTGAACAAGGAAATTCTCTATTCGGTCGATCGAAAAAAAAGATCAGTCGATCGAACACTTTAATGTCATTAAATGTCGAAGATCGAATCAACATCGGAGCTCAGCGAAGATGGAAGGGAGCTGGTTCGATCGACCGAACCTAGGGATCGGTCGATTGAATGTCGATGACTCTTATAAAAGTGAGCTCGAGGTCCGAGGCTAGGAAACAAAATTTGGTGGGTTCGAAGTTCATCTCTGTGCTCTCTGCTATTGTTCGTCCTACTGCTCTACAACTCATCTTCATACAAGCAACTACTTCGTTCAAGCGCCGACCGAGCATCATCTTCCATACAAGTGTTGGTATATTTTTATTTTAAGAATCTTGCATTGTACTTAAACTCACATAAGATAGTAGGTTGTTACTATCTATTGTACGCATTGCTTCGTTCTGTGGTTTTCGAAAAGAAGAGTTTTAGTGGATTGTCCAACGGTGTGATCAAAGATCATAGGCCTTAGAGTAGGAGTTGACCTAGGCTTCGAACCAAGTAACCGAACCTGTTCTTTATTTTCCGTTGCACAACTTTGATTTAAACGATTAAAAGAAAAGTTTTTAAAAGCGCGATATTCACTCCCCCTTCTATCGCACTCTTTCGATCCTACAATTGGTATCAGAGCCCTATAGTTCTGATAGTACTTAATCATTTTTTGAGCACTTTTAAAAAATTTTCTTTTCCCTTATTCTTTTTCTTAACTCTTTTTCTAGCACTACTAATCCCAAGACGAGAGTCTTGGAAATTTTCTTGTCTTATTTTTTAATACAAGGATGTCGAACTCCTACCAAGAAGAGTATAGCACCATCCGACCTCCACTATTCAAAGGGGAGAACTTCAACTATTGGAAGAATAGAATGGAGTGCTATCTTAAATCTGACATTGAGTTATGGTTTACAATACTAAAAGGCTACACACGTCCAACAAAAGATGGAGTGCCACTAGAACCAGAAGATTGGACTCCTCCAATGATTAAGAAGGCACAACTAAACTACAAGGCGATCAACACCATTCAGTGTGGGCTCACAATGGAGGAGTTGAATTGAGTCAACCCCTACAACAATGCTAAAGAACTGTGGGACTGTCTGGTACAGCTACACAAAGGGACCAATGAGTCTAAGGTAAATAAAAAAGATCTACTATTAAATAATTTATTTAATATTAAAATGCTCCCTGGAGAAACGGTTTCACAACTACACGCTCGACTAAAGGACATCCTCAACAGCCTCCATCTGATCAGACATAACCTGGAGAACCGCGACATAATAAGGTACACACTAAATGCTTTTCCATGGAATGCTTTGTTGGCATAAATAGTAGATGCTTACAAAGTTTCTAAGGATCTTTCAATTCTTAAACCAAATGAGTTATTTTGCAAATTAGAAATACAGGAACAATCTAACTTGAGCCAAGTTGAGAAAGGAGTCGCTTTGTATGCAGGTCCAAGCAAGGAAACCAAATCAAGAACAAAGATCAAATCATAAAGTGAGTCAGACTCTGATTCAACAAATGAAGAAGAATTGATCAATATGTTCTGGAGATTGCTAACAAAGAAGAAATCCAAAAGAAGCTCCAAAAGGACACCAATCAACCAAACGCAAAATAAATCAGAAATGATTTATTGCGGATGCAACAAGAAGTGGAATTTCAAAAACGAATGCCCAAATCGGAAGGAAGAAAGGCCCAAGTTGACAAGAAAGATGAAAGCCCTCCAATCGACATGGGACGAGACATCTTCCGACGAATCCGACACGGAAAAACCAAAGTACTCGAGCCATCTTGCATTTATGGTAAGAAACAAAGACTCCAAACCCGAGGAAGAATATGAGTCTGAAACTAACACCGAATCTGAGATCGACATCGAGTCCGAGAGAAGTCACGGATCTGCATCTGTCTCCGAAGGTCCAAATATGGTAACGATTTATTCAAAGTCAAATTTACTTAAAGTAGTTAAATGTTTATTTAAAAAATTATCAAAATTTGGAAAACAAAATATCTTGCTACTTAAGAAAATAGAGCACCTTAAGAAGCAAGTTAACTTAAGTGACTCGACTAACAAAGTTCAAGTGAAAACTTTAACTCAAGTTCAAGGTTCTAAAATTCGCTAGGCGCTAGTCGAGAGGCAGACCAGCGCCTGGCGGCTAGGCCGCCTAGGCGGGGACTAGGCGCCGCTAGGCGGATTCCTCGGTATCCCTTGTTTCATGTGGACCGTGGACAATGTTATATGCAAATCTAAATGTTGTCTTAAACAATTTCATAGCAATGAAGATCTAACTATGTATGCTGAAATAAATACATACTTTCCAATATCAAAAAATGAAAAACTATAAAAGAAAACTAATAGTTTTGTGCAAAGGAAATATACTAGGCTCAGTAAATATGAGTAAAAGAAACAGTTAAACAATAGAACATGCAGTAAGTTATCATAATCATATAGTAAATAGTAGAACATTGGAAAATAGTAGAAATAGTTCAATTCAAGATTATAATGCATTGTGAACTAGTAACCACTAAGTAAAATATAATTGTTAAATAACATAAATCATGTCTTAACAAAATGAGTTCAAAATTACACAACTAATAATATCTCATAGACTCATATTTATTTTGCTTCTTCTTCTCCATAATTTTCAATAACTTGTTCTTCATCGGACACAAACTCAATATCATTATTGTGATCCTCGTCTTCTTCTTCGGATTCAAAATCATCTTCATGGAGTTCTCTCACTCTAGAGCTTCTTCGGGGTTGTAGATTTTCATCTGCTCCACTTGCTTCATCAACCATTTGCCAAGTGAGCCCGGAACCTAGTTCAACTTCATCATCTTCCCCACCATCCACAATCCAACCTTGTGCATTTGAAGCATCTTTTGCAAGAAGGACATCAACATTTCTTTCTTTTTCTCTTTTTTGTTTGTTCAACAATCTAGCATTAAATTGAACAAATATTAGATTGTTCAACCTGTTGGCAGTCACCTATTTCTTTTCTTTGTGTGAATCTAAAAAAACAGAGAAAGTAAATACTATAGTTAGTACCTGAATATAGAGTATAGATGTTAAAAATTATAACTAATTTAATTAAAGAGTAGACTGAAAGTTTAAAACTTACTCCTTCAAATGTACTCCAATTTCTTTCACACCCAGATGAACTTGTAGTTAATGAAAGTATCCTCAATGCCACCCTTAGCAAGTTAGGTGTGTGAGCACCGTATGTACTCCACCATGCACATGGATCAAATGTATCATCATTTTTTCACATGCTTTTGCTGCCAATGTTTTTCCAAATAACCCAGTCTTATTTCTATATTTTGGAAATTCCTTGTTAATAATTGTATCTTGTAGATCTAACTCATTGTCATGCAAAGTTTCCATGCATTCAAAAATCCCCATCGCGACCTCCTCATAAAGAGCAATCGAACTATCTTTGTAGTAAAAATAAGGATTCAACAAAAATGCAGTGTATGCAATGATGTATCAAGTCTATCCTTCATTTTTGACTTAATAATGACTATGATAGGCTGATAATTTGATTCCACGTTATTCAGAGCCACCTTGATATCTTCTTTAGCTTGAAGAAGCTCCCCATATAGAAACCCCATCGATGGCTTTCTATCTCCATCTACCAATCGAAGAACTCTTACCAAAGGAGCAAATATTTTCAAACAAAGTGTCACACCATTCCAAAAACTCATGCTCATCACTGTAGAGTAAGCCAATTTTCCTTTGTTTGTTTTTGACCATTTACATTTCTCCCACATATCACTTGTAAACATGACCCTTAAACTAGCTTTTTTTTTTCAATCAAACTTTGCAATGTGAGGAAATTTGATGCAAACCTGGTAACTCCTGGTCGGACTATGTCTCTCTTCTTCGTGAAACTTCTCATCAATGATAAAGTCTTATGGTGAGCATAGATGAAAATGGTAAAAGCCTTGGACTGCTCAATCACCTTTTTATATCGTGGAAGTTTGCTAATACTTTCAAGTATAAGATTAATAGTGTGAGTTGCACATGAACTCCAAAAGATTCTGGGTCATTTTTCTCTCATCAATTTAGCTGCAGCCATATTGTTGGTGGCATTGTCTGTAACAATCTGAACAATATTCTGAGCTCCTACTTGTTCAACACACTTGTCAACATACTCAAAAATAAGTTCAGCTGTATGCACCTCCTCTGAAGACTCCTTAGACTCTAAAAATGTAGTACCCTCCTTGCAATTAACACACACATTTAAGATGCTTCTTCTTTTTCTATCACTCCATGCATCTGTCATGATCGAGCATCCATTCTTTGCCCATTCTTCTTCATGTTTCTTCAGCAATTGTTTTATTCTTTCAACTTCGGCTTTCAATAGTGGCTCCCTAAGTTGATATTGAGTTGGAGGCTTGAATCCTGGTCCAAATTGATCCACTGCCTCCATTAGTTGCTTGAAGCTATCATTATCAACAACATTGAATGAGATTCCATTTTCATAAACCCATCTCCCAACATATTGTTGAACTTGTTGAGTTCTCTCTTTGAAAAGAGCCTCATTTATATTTTTTTGGCGAAGCACTTTACTTCCACTGGAGCATGCATTTTCTTGAGCAATTGCCGATGCATATCTATCCATGGGGCCAAGTGGAAGAGGTTTTTTAACTCCATCCATCCCTTCAATTTCAAGACCTTCTTCTTCATCTACGGAAATAGCCACCTCTGCTCTACAACTTTGTTCTTCCATTATTTTGTTCTTCTTTCTGTTTCTCCCTTCTAAAATAGCCTGTTTTCACTTATTTTTATCTTCTTGAGATGCTTTTCGACAACCAGATACATTTCCAGGTATATTTCCAATGTGCTCCTTTATCCTATACACTCCTCCTGACATTGCTTTTCCACATAACTTACATTTAATTTTGTCGAGGTTCTTAGGATCAATCAATATCTCAAACTTCCATCCGATGTCATTTGACTTTCTTCTAACAATCCCAGATTCGGGTTGAGTGACAGATGCTGTCGAAGATGGATTGCTTGCCATTGATAACAGATAATCTGAAGGAAAAAAAATTATATATAACAAGACATAATATGACAATAAAATTTAATTATATCACACAAATATACAATACAAAATAATAAAAATATGAAATATAACATTAAGTCATTAACAAGTCTGAGAATATTTTTTTATATATCTTAATCTAATTAATAAAATTTATTAGATATTTGTTTAAATAAATTTAATTTTAAATATATTTTTTATATTATTAAATCTGTTATATACTTATATATAAATTAATAATATTTATTAAAATTTTTAAAATTGTAATTTAATTTTCATATTTTTAAAACTGATTTATATAAATTAATAATATTTATTAGAATTTTTAAAATTTTAATATAATTTTAATAATTAATATTTATAAATCCGATTAATATACATTTATAATATAAAAATTATAAAATTTATAAATATGATTTATATAAATTAATAATACTTATTAAAAATTTTAAAATTTTAATATAATTTTAATATGTATAAATCCGATTAATATAAATTTATAATATATAAAATTTATAATTTATAAATAATTAAATATGATATATTAATTATTAATTATTAATATGTATTATATGTTTTTTAATTTTAAATATTTTTATATTTTTAAATCTGATAAAGTGATAAATGATAATATTTATTATAATGTTTTAAATATGTTAATATATAAATTAATATTTAATATTATTTATTTAAAAAAATTAAATATATTATTTATATATTTAAATATGATTATATAAATTAATAATGGTTATTAGAATTTTATATATAATTTTATATATTTAAATTTGTTTTATATAAATTAAGAATATTTATTATAAAAAAGATAAATTTTAAATATATTAAATTGGGATCTTAATTTTATTAGGGTTTATGAACTCAACCTTATTATTAAAATTATCCCCGTTAGGAGTTAGGAATTGTTTTAATTTATTAAATCTAAAAAGAATTTAAAAAAAATAACGCTAAAATCACGTCTCTGTCGCGAGTCTTGCGACAGCGCGGACGCCACGGGCCGCCACCGGCGGCTCGCGAGAGGCCTCCAGCGCTGCCGGAAGCTTCGCCGGACGAGTCTGATGCGTCCGGCGAAGTCCGGCGCTGCTTCCAGCAGCGCAGGTAGCGTCGCGCGGAAAGCTTTTGGCACAGCCAGAAGCATCGCGACCCTACCGACGTTGCTCGAAGCAACGCCAGACTTCGTCGGACGCGTACGGCGCGCCCGACGAAGCTTCCGACAGCGTCTGACACTGCGATGCGTCCGGTGTTGCCGCGACGAAGATTTGAGAGACAAAAAAAGTGCAATGAAACAAATATGAACAGAAACAAAAACTTACCGGAAGCAACGCGATCAGGGAAGATGAACAGTCGGCGAAGAGTCGGGGCGATGAAACAAACGAACGCCTGGCAAATACCTAAAAATCGGGTTTAACATGCCTTAAAAAGCTTGGCCCGCCGAGCCCGCCGAACCCGCCGAAGCCCGCGGAGGACCGCCGAGGACCGCCTAGGTGGCCTAGCCGCCTAGGGCTTCCGCCTCCCTAGTTTCCGGCGCTGCATCCTGCCGCACAGCGCCTAGGCGGCGCCTAGGCGGCTGCCTAGGGCGCAATTTTGAACACTGCTCAAGTTGCAAAACTTAAGGAAGAAAACGCCAACTTGAAAAGTCAAGTTGAGCAACTCAAGAAAATGTTGGAAAAGTTTGAACTGGGATCCAAGTGCTTAAACATGGTATTTGGATCATAACGAGCCATGTATAACAAATTAGGACTTGGCTATAAATCAAATCAAACAAACAAACCATATTTGACCTTAATTAGTCAAAATGTTAAAAGTCAAGTTCAAGCATGAGTTCCAATAAAATGTTTAACCAAACTAATCAAACCAAACCTATACTTGATTCATAAGAGTCAAATCCATTACTTAGATAGACCATATCTAACCTATGACTCAAGGGGAGCAAATAGAAAAATGGTTCAACCAACTTGATCAATCTACTATACATGATTAGGATTATGTTTACTTTTTACTTAGAATGGTTAGTTAAAAAGGTTTACCCAAGCCTATAACATAGCATCAGAAGGGATTGGGATGATAGTACGTCAAGGAAGCTTTGTCGAACACATGTCTAGGCTGAATCTTATGTATTCTACCTGGTGCACTAAACTTAGTGGATCTGACCGAAGCTACCCCTGTCAAACATGAGCTAGTTAGACCAAAATTTAGTATTAAGTTTTTTGGACAGGACTATTTTGGAAATTATTGTGGTCCACCGTTGATACACAAGAAGGCTATATGCCTCGCCATTAAACTGAAAACTTATCTTTAGGATGTATGCTTTATTAACCCAGAACTAAGTTTGAATCTAACATCGGTTCAATAAATTTTTTCAAAAATTTAATTCAAATTCAATTAAAAACATAAACTAAAATTCAAATTTATTTCAAACTTAACATTAATTAAAATTTAATTTAATTTAAATAAAAAAAACTCAATTAAAATTATTAGAATTATCTTAAAACTTAATTAAATTATTTTAAAAACTTAATTATTTTAAAACTTAATTAAAAAATCAATTAAATTATTTTAAAACTTATTTAAATTATTTTAAAACTTAATTAAATTATTTTAAAACTTAATTAAAATTATTATCACAATTATTTTAAAACTTAATTAAAATTATTATTTTAAACCTTAATTAAATTATTTTATTATTGTAAAACTTAATTAAATTATTTAAAACTTAATTAAATTATTTTAAAACTTAAATTATTTTAAAACTTAATTTAAATTATTTTAAAACTTAATTAAAATTATTTTAAAACTTAATTAAAATTATTTTAAAAAACTTAATTAAAATTATTTTTAAAAAATAATTAAAATTACTTTAAAAACTTAATTAAAATTATTTTAAAAAACTGAATTAAAATTAATTTAAAAATTAATTAGAATTATTTTAAAAACTTAATTAAATTATTTAATTATATAAAAAAAATAAAATTTTTTTTAAAAAAATCAATTAAAATTATTTACTTAAAAACGTTCCGTCTATCGAACGATATGTTCGGTCAACCAATCCAGAAATTAATACAGTAAAATCACGTTTAATTTATCGGTCGACTGAACACTTAAATTCCACTTGAGCCTCTTCAATTGTTCGGTCGATCGAACATAGGTTCCGTGGACCGAAAATCAAACTTTAATCTCTACCAGTGTAAATTTATCAGTCGACCGATACTTTTTATCGGTCGACCGAACAACTACTACCAGGCCAAAAAGGACATTGTATTAAAGGGATCGGTCGACTGAACCCCTTATCGGTCGACCAATCCAAGTCTATAAATACATTGCTCGGGCAAAACCCAAGCCTCATCCCACTCTCCTCTCCGCTTTGTCTTCTTCTTTGCTTTCAAAGTTTCTTTTGCCGGATCTCACTTTCCTTGGAGCGCGATAATACCTCATTAATTTTTCTCCGAACCTTCTTTCTTTATCTATTTACAAATTATTAAATTTATTCCTTTATTATTAGTGAAAAGAGTAAAATAACTGCACAAAAGAAGGCTAGCTCCTTAAATCCCAATCAGGACCCTAATTCTCAACTAAAGATCTGTGTCAGTCTTTCCCTAATAAAAAGTTTAAAGTCATAGGAACTCATTGTTTGGACCTTCCTTTCTATCAAACCTATTGTCCGAAAGTCATAGATATTACTCAACACCTTTCAACTTAGCAGCGTTGTCTTCTGTCGTCATGCTTACAACCCAATTCTATGTTCTGAATTCTATCATAACTTATGTGAAATTGACTCTCATCATTATAAAACTAGAGTTGCTACTAGGGGCTTGTTATTTGACCTTGATTTGTTTCTCAGATTTTTGAGAATTCGACTCTCTGCTAACCATATTTTTTTTAGTACCTCCCTTCCCGACACATTATCTGCTCCTTTTGCCCATCTTACTCTAGATCTTATGAATGTCGATTTTTTTGAGGGGGCACGTCCTAAGAAGATGTCTACTGTACCACTAAGTCCAACTTACAATGCCCTTTATAAATAGTTGTATCTTGCATTCATCCTTTGTCGTCTAGGAATCAGGGGGTTTTGTGTCCTATTCATCTCTTTTTGATATACGCACTACGACACCATCTTGACTTTGACTTAGGGTACTGGGTTTTTTGATCTATTATCTACTATTCAGGGTACAACACCTCGAATAAAGTCCAAATGATCCAGTGCCATGTCCTCACCGCTTACATTGCTTCTTTAGGAGTAGGAGTTCACCGTGGTGAACTAATCGAGTTGTCTGATTTTGATCTGGTTGGAATTCGTCAGTTGCCCTTGGCTGGGATTAGGACTAGTGCTGAAGGACTTGTCTATAAGTGGAACCTGTTAGGACCAAAAGTAACTAGAGGGGGGGGTGAATAGCTCGTCGCGTGCTCGTTGCTCGGTGTTGCTTGTTTCTTCAAGAATGCGCAGCGGAAAATACAGAAACAAACACAAACACGCTAACACTAGGATTTTACTTGGTATCCACCTCACAAGAGGTGACTAATCCAAGGATCCACACCAACGCACACACCCTCCACTATGAATAACACTCCTTTATGGTAACTACCAAAGGCGGAGAAGCCCTACAACACTCTCAATACAAGAAGAAGAAAGGGAAATACAAGTTAAGCAAAAGCTTACAAGATGTACCGTAAAAACCCTAACCCTAACTTCTTCCTCTTGCAATAGATCCGCCTCTTGACTTGGAAAGCCTCCAAGAACCTTCAAGAACTGGCGATCACGTGCTTGTGGAGAGCTGTGGAGGAGCTGGAATGAATCTGAGAAGAGCTCGTGAAGAGATACCGAAGACCACGCTCGCCTGCGGCTTTAAACCCGACGCAACGGTCGGATCCCGATCGATTCGAATGTTCCCAATCGATCGGGGAGGCTTTGGATCGATCCACGGATCGATCCAGAGTGCCTCTGTGCTCTGGAAACGCGCCTGGATCGATCCACGGATCGATCCAGCGCTTATCGCGCGAAGCAGCATCGTCCCGATCGATCGGCTGATCGATCGGGACCTCTGGATCGATCCACGGATCGATCCAGAAGCTTTCTGTTCGCTGGGAAGAATCTAGATCGATCCACTGATCGATCCACAGCCTGGATCGATCCACGGATCGATCCAGCACTTGGTTTTTGCCCAAAACCAAGTTCCAAACCTCCCTAACCAACATCCGGTCAACCTTGACCTGTTGGTACATCATGCCTCGCATCTGGTCACTCCCTTGACCTGCCAGGACTCCCCACCAAGTGTCCGGTCAATCCCTTTGACCCACTTGGACTTTTACTCGTCGTGCCAAGTATCCGGTCACTCCATTGACCTACTTGGACTTCCACCAGATGTCTGGTCAACCTTGACCCATCTTGACTTCCTTCCTTGCCAAGTATCCAGTCAATCCTTTGACTTACTTGGACTTCCCAGCACCAGATGTCCGATCATCCTTGATCCATCTGGATTTTCCCTTGCCTGGCTTCACTCACCAGGACTTTCACCTAGCTTCACTCACTAGGGTTTTCATCTGCCTAGCTTCACTCACTAGAACTTTCACATGGCTTCACTCACCAGGGTTTTCCATCTGCCTAGCTTCACTCACTAGGACTTTCACCTGGCTTCACTCACCAGGATTTCCATTTGCCTAGCTTCACTCACTAGGACTTCCTTCTGCCTGGCTTCACTCACCAGGACTTTTCTTCTGCCTGGCTTCACTCACCAGGACTTTCATTTTGCCTAACATCCCCGTTAGGACTTCCCAGTCAAGTATCCAGTCAACCTTGACCTACTTGACTCTTCTTCAATCAATATCTTATTGTCAAACATCTAAACCCAAACCAAGACTCAGCTTGGTTACCCAGGTCAACCTTAACCTGAGGGATATTGCACCAACAATCTCCCCCTTTTTGATGTTTGACAATACCACAATAACACTTACAATCCCATATGTAAGTTAGGCTAATCCCATAGCCTCCTTCTTCATGCCACTAGGTAATGAAAGCATAAATTAAGCTCTTCATTCTCCTCCTAAGAGGGCAAACTCCCTCTAGGTAATGAAAGCCTAACTTACTCCCTTTCATGAGTCCTTTCATTCTCCCCCTATGACCTTCCCATAGGTAATGAAGGACTAAGCTTAACCATACATTCTCCCCCTATTGGCACACATCAACCGATGCTCCAATTCTGGGCACACTTCAACAAATCCATTTGTTGAAGACTCTCCCCCTGAAGAGTTGCTCATCGTTGTTCACAACATCACTCGTTGTGATCAATGCGATAATGAAGGTCCCATACCCTTCATTTATCCTTAACTTCTCCCTCAATGTAGACAACTACCCAACCTTGAGCATTATCTACCACATGAGTGTCCACTTGAAATAATGAGGATATCCACTCCCCATTTCTCCCCATTTCAAGTTTAAATGCTCAACCTTGAGCAAGTTCACAACAGAAGGTTAACCGCCTTCCAAGGTTCATGAAAAATAATTTTCATGTCTTTAAAGAGTCCCTCCCCCTAAAGACATGGTGGTAACTTCTGTCATTGCACCAACAATGACTTGGAATCCCTAAACCATTAGGAAACCCAAATGTGGAAGTTTTGAGGTTCAAATATTCAAAATTTGAAACAACCTCAACCTAAACTTCTACTTAGTCTTCGTTAACCAATCCATCCTTGTTTTCAACATGAAAACACCCTTTGTATGTATACAAATGTATTTAAGGGGTTTGGAATGGTTACCTAGACTCAAAGAGGTTCAAAGATGCTGAAATCAGGCCTTCCCAGCCAAAATCAGCAACTTGGATCGATTGGAGTTGGGTTCCAATCGATTGAACCTTGCTGAATCGATCCACTGATCGATTCAGACTCCCTGGATCGATCGGCTGATCGATCCAGCGAGCTTCTGCTCGCGGGAATTGCCGTTTGAATCGATCCATGGATCGATTCATGGAACTCCAATCGATCCATGGATCGATCGGAGCTCTGATAGTTGCTGAAATTCCATTTCAGTCAACTTCAGAAACCCCTAGAAAATTCTACAAAAATCCAAAAATTATGAAATTTCGTGTAGACATTATTTAGGGCATACTTAATCATGGAAAAATAGCTTTCTATGAAAATACATCATATTTTCAAAGATTGACACAAACTTGAAAACTTGCAAAAACTTTAGTGTTTTTCTTCAAGTTTGTGTCTAACTATTCAATGGTGATTACTATCAAAAGATAGCCTTCACCAAGGTTTTCCAAAAACATTTTAAAACATTTTCAAAACCAATATCCCATCATGTTCCTTGGGCATAATGCACATGACTTGTACATTAGCTTTCCCAATGATGGGAAAACACATAACTATGTGTTTTGATGAACCTAAAACTCAAAAGAATGCACTAAATCAACATCTTGAGTTTTGTTC
The DNA here is from genome assembly GCF_018446385.1 of Zingiber officinale. Classification (NCBI taxonomy): domain Eukaryota; kingdom Viridiplantae; phylum Streptophyta; class Magnoliopsida; order Zingiberales; family Zingiberaceae; genus Zingiber; species Zingiber officinale. Next base: position 107,560,242 of record NC_055992.1, read on the forward strand.
ATCATCCTAACATCTCACTTGTATCTAATGTGCACTAAAACACATATAAGTCACCTTATAGTCTTTGTGAGATGTAAAATTTGGTTTTGCCCTATTCTAGGGATCATGCATATCTATCTAGGCATTTTAGAAATATTAGACATCCACCTAGGATGTCACTTGTCAATAAGTGTCGTTAGATGCCATTCGTCCTTAATTACAAGGAATTAAACTTAATGCATGATTATGTTATGGCATACATCAAAATAAAATAGCTTTCAAAAGAAAGATTTCTATAACTACATGATGTATGTATGGCATGACATGGTATTTTTATATTTTTCATGATAAGTCATGAATGCAAAATCCAAATAAGATAAAATATGATGTCATGGCATATTATGAGCAAACAATCATGGCATGGTTTAGCATAAATAAAATATACCTAGATTACCTATCTAAGTATCATTAATCTTAGCTAATCCTAAAACTTAAACCCTAGATTGCCCTAAAGTGCTTCAAGAAAAAGCCAAAGCCTAAGTTTGCATTTCTTATTCCCTTGATTAATTTATGCCAATTAAAATAAACATGTCCTCAAATGTTGGCATATTCCATTTTTCCTCAAGAGTAGCACTTTTAAATTTAAGGCCCGGATTGCCTTAAATTGCCTAAGAACATACCATAAACCCAACTTGATAGTTCTTATTAATTTTCCAATATGTGCCATTTAAGATAAAATCAATACTTCTCCAATTTGGCACATTTACTCTTTCAAGGAGTAATCATTAATTCCATTTCATTTTCAAGGGTTAACTAAAACCTTGAAAATGCTCCTTGAGTGTCAATTTCCTCAAAGTTGGGTTAACTACCCTTCTAATCGGAGTTGACACTCTCTAACCCATCTATGGGGTAGAGAAGATGCTCCTAGGAACCCAACACCTATTGGTGCTCCTTGGATGCTCTAGGTACTCACTAGGGATAACTTCCCTAGATACCTTCCTAGTGACCTTGTTGGGCCTCTTAGAAGCCTTGGTCACATTTTCTAGGTCAACTCTAGGGATAACCTCCCTTGCGACCTTGTTTGTGACTTTCTTAGACTTCTTAGAAGTCTTAGTCACATTTATTGTAAAAATACTCTTAGGGATGACTTCCCTAGTATTCTTGGCTTGACCACTAGACCTAGGGTTTGTTCCATAACTATATGGAACTCTATGGTAAGAGGGCACATCCTCCTTAGCCTTTGGTTTGTATCCCAAACCTCTATGGCCATTGGATGACTTTTGTACCCCTAAACCTAGGTTATGCTCATTTTGCCCTAATAGGATATTTTCCATCCTTTTTAGGGTCTTTTCCATTTTATCAAGTCTTGACCTCAAGACTTGATTTTCTCTCACTAAGTCCTTAGTATTTGACTCATGAGCATTTTTGTTTCTAGGCTTGTATCTAAAATCCTTAGAGTTATCGCCTAGGTTTTTACCTACATTCCTAGCCTTAGGGATAGTAGTTTTGGCATGTAGGGCCACATGCTTTTCCTTAAAGCCCTCATGCTTCCTATTCTTATGGTAAATCGCATTAAAATGATAAAATTTAGAACTATCATGCTTTTTACCATAATGTAAAGGGATAGGCTCAATAAAGGTTACCTTCTTCTTTACCTTGGAGGCTCCCCCTTGCCTAATGCCTCCTTGAGCCTTGACCATCTTCTTCCCCTTGGGGCATTGACTTCGGTAATGCCCTTTTTGTTGACACAAAAAGCACACAATGTGCTCCTTGCTCTTCTTTGTCCCGGGGGTGGTCTCCTTGGGCTTCTCCTTGCCCTTTTGTGCCACTTGGCCCTTCTTCTTGGCCAAGTTGGGACACTTGCTCTTATAGTGCCCATGTTCCCTACACTCAAAACATATTATATGATTTTTATTATTAATTGAAATATTTATACCTTTGCTTGTAGGGGTGGCATCTTTTTCTTTGGATCCGGAGGTAGAAGCTTCCTCTTGATCGGACCTTGATTCTCCTCCATTTGATTTTTCTTGACTTGTGGAGGTAGAATCTACTTCCTCCTCTTCGTCTCTTGACCCGGATGTAGAAGCTTCTCCTTCCTCTTGATCCGGCGTCACCAAGGATTGCTCCCCCTCAATCCTAGAGGTGGAGGCTTCATCATCTTGAATATGAAACAAGGAGTATGCTCCCTCCTTGTTCCCTTCGTTGCATTCCCTTGAGGATGAAGCTTCTTGGATTTCCTCTTCTTGGGAGGTTGAGCATCTATCAACCTCGGAATCCTCCTTTTGGTCTTGCTCCAAAGAGTCACCCTCTTTGGATTCTTCATGATCTTGTACAGTAGAGGGGATCTCTTCATGAAGCTTGGCCAATTTGCTCCAAAGCTCCTTGGCATCTTCGAATTCTCCAACTCGAGCCAAGATGTGGCTAGGCAATAAGTTGACCAGAAGCTTGGTCACTTTGTCATTTGCCTCGCCCCTTTGAATTTGCTCTGAGCTCCATCTGCTTTTCTTTAGAAGCTTGCCCTTGGAGTTTGTTGGAGCTTTGAAGCCTTCCATTAGAGCAAACCATTGCTCTATCTCCATCATAAGAAAATTTTCGATTCTTGATTTCCAAGAATCGAAACTCATAGAAGTGTATGGTGGAGCCACCCTTGTATCAAATCCAAGTCCATCTTGGAATTGCATCTTGAAGTTGAGCTTCTTGAATTCTTTGACTTTGATGAATTTGCTCCAACTTCTTCACCCTCTAGCTTTTGTTGTTATGCTTGACCCTTCCGGCGATGATTCCGGTGAAGAGCGGCCTCGCTCTGATACCACTTGTTAGGACCAAAAGTAGCTAGAGGGGGGGTGAATAGCTCGTCGCGTGCTCGTTGCTCGGTGTTGCTTGTTTCTTCAAGAATGCGCAGCGGAAAATACAGAAACAAACACAAACACGCTAACACTAGGATTTTACTTGGTATCCACCTCACAAGAGGTGACTAATCCAAGGATCCACACCAACGCACACACCCTCCACTATGAATAACACTCCTTTATGGTAACTACCAAAGGCGGAGAAGCCCTACAACACTCTCAATACAAGAAGAAGAAAGGGAAATACAAGTTAAGCAAAAGCTTACAAGATGTGCAGTAAAAACCCTAACCCTAACTTCTTCCTCTTGCAATAGATCCGCCTCTTGACTTGGAAAGCCTCCAAGAACCTTCAAGAACTGGCGATCACGTGCTTGTAGAGAGCTGTGGAGGAGCTGGAATGAATCTGAGAAGAGCTCGTGAAGAGATACCGAAGACCACGCTCGCCTGCGGCTTTAAACCCGACGCAACGGTCGGATCCCGATCGATTCGAATGTTCCCAATCGATCGGGGAGGCTTTGGATCGATCCACGGATCGATCCAGAGCGCCTCTGTGCTCTGGAAACGCGCCTGGATCGATCCACGGATCGATCCAGCGCTTCTCGCGCGAAGCAGCATCGTCCCGATCGATCGGCTGATCGATCGGGACCTCTGGATCGATCCACGGATCGATCCAGAAGCTTTCTGTTCGCTAGATCGATCCACTGATCGATCCACAGCCTGGATCGATCCATGGATCGATCCAGCACTTGGTTTTTGCCCAAAACCAAGTTCCAAACCTCCCTAACCAACATCCGGTCAACCTTGACCTGTTGGTACATCATGCCTCGCATCTGGTCACTCCCTTGACCTGCCAGGACTCCCCACCAAGTGTCCGGTCAATCCCTTTGACCCACTTGGACTTTTACTCGTCGTGCCAAGTATCCGGTCACTCCATTGACCTACTTGGACTTCCACCAGATGTCTGGTCAACCTTGACCCATCTTGACTTCCTTCCTTGCCAAGTATCCAGTCAATCCTTTGACTTACTTGGACTTCCCAGCACCAGATGTCCGATCATCCTTGATCCATCTGGATTTTCCCTTGCCTGGCTTCACTCACCAGGACTTTCACCTAGCTTCACTCACTAGGGTTTTCATCTGCCTAGCTTCACTCACTAGGACTTTCACCTGGCTTCACTCACCAGGGTTTTCCATCTGCCTAGCTTCACTCACTAGGACTTTCACCTGGCTTCACTCACCAGGATTTCCATTTGCCTAGCTTCACTCACTAGGACTTCCTTCTGCCTGGCTTCACTCACCAGGACTTTTCTTCTGCCTGGCTTCACTCACCAGGACTTTCATTTTGCCTAACATCCCCGTTAGGACTTCCCAGTCAAGTATCCAGTCAACCTTGACCTACTTGACTCTTCTTCAATCAATATCTTATTGTCAAACATCTAAACCCAAACCAAGACTCAGCTTGGTTACCCAGGTCAACCTTGACCTGAGGGATATTGCACCAACAGAACCATCCTCGGTTTATCCCACCTATAGCTAAGGAAGATGTTGCTGAGGATGATCTGATTCCAGTCGAAGTGCCTCTTCCACCGATTGTTGATCCAGGATATACCTTAACGCCTTATTTTGATAATGCTCAGAGCAATTCTTATGCACCTCCTCCTAGTGATTTCTTTAGCCGTCTTCGAGATGACATTTTTAGTCGGTTTGACTCATTAGAGACTAAGATGAATGATCACTACAACTCTCTCCAAGGATAAATCATAGACTTTCATCAAGAGATGATAGACCATACTGATGCATTAGAAAGGGAGCAGCGGAGGATGTTTGATTATCTTCGAGCTGATGATGGGGTTGAGGATGAGTGACCTCTAGGAACTATTACTTTGACTTATTGTATTTATGGGATACTTTGCATTATCACTATGTATGCTTTTGGGTACTTTTCAGTTATGATCCTCCTTCAGTTTTTTTATATTGTTTATAGAATAGGTTTCTTAACATATTTTTAAAATTATTACTTAGTATCTTTTCAAAATTTATTTTTATAAAATTTCCCCTTACAAAATTTTGTTTTCAAAAAATTTTCAAAATATTTTATTTTTCTCGAGTAGCCTAGATCTTACCATAGAATTGCATGATCCTATAGTTTTAGCAGTCAGCATCTCACAAGCATAGTAGGATTCCTTGCTTGTAAAACTTAGAATGGGTCGCGGGTGAGATGCTTAGGACTTAGCCTAAGATTTCAGATGCTTATGTCAATGCATTGCCATAAATCTAGGCTTTAAACAACATATATCGATCAATTTGAGTACTAACTAGTAACAAACTAGTTATATCTAAATGATCAAATTGACCAACCCGAGTCAATATCTACTATCTTGTGGTAGTAAGCATTATACAAAGGTTAGACATTTCATCATAAGGACATTTTTTTAGTTTTTAAAACATGCTTGGACTTTTAGGAAATTATCAAATTTAGGGGGAGCTTCAAACTAAATTTTCTATCTTATCAAATTTTAAAATCCTTTCCTTTTTAAACCTTTACAAAATAGTTTAAAAATTATTTACTTTTAAATTTTTTTCTATAATTTTCAAACACCTTCAAATTATTTTCTTTACAATTTTTAAAAAAATTTCCTTAGAAACTTTTCAAATTTTACCTATAATTTTTCAAAATTTTTCCTTAATAACTTTTCAAAATTTAAACTTTACTAAACCTTTTAAAATTTTAAGCATTTCTTTTGAATTTTACTTTCCAAAATTTTCCGAAATTTTACCTTTATCTTTTCAAATACTCACAAATTTTTTTATCTTATTTTGAAAATTTTACTTTATGATTTTTTTTTAACTTTTCAAAAGTTTTCTACTTCACTATATTTTCAAAATTTTCTCTTATTTGAAAATTTTACCTTTCTAAATTCTCGGAAATTTTCCTTTATAAATTTTCAAAATCAAACTTCTCTTAAGTATAGTTGCTTCCCCTATTTTTGATGTGTGTCAAAGGGGGAGAGATAGTGAATTCAAGGAGAAATATTTAACTCAGGGGGAGAGTTAAAATTAAAAATGCTTGCTTATTTATTGCATATTTTAACTTAACTTTGAACCTTAGTTGCCAAAGATCAAAAGGTGGAGATTGTTGGTGCAGGTTGCACCAGAATCAAACGTATGTTTAGATGTTGTTAAAGGTTCAAGTTAAGTCTTATTGTGATCTAACAAGTTGACTAAGTGTGCAGGTTGTTTACTCAACCGGGAAAGACCTAGTTGGAAGCTAGGCAGAAGAAGTCTTAGCAGATCATGGAACCCTGGTGGAAAGACCAAGTGGGTCGAGAGGACTCGACACTTGGCAGTGAGATCGAGAGGTCTGGAGGACTAAAGATGGAGAGAAAGTCATGGTGAGCCGATCAAGGCTAAGTGAAAAGTCCAAACAGATCTAGAGGATCAAAGTTTGGCAGGTAGGTTGAGGTAAACAATTGGAGGAGCGACAGTGAGGTCGTGTTCCTGAAAGGAACAACCTAATGTCGCTAATCTAACTGAAGAAATCGGAAAGGTTTCCAAGTTGAGATTAAGACAGTTGAACTGTCTATTATTATTACTCAAACATTTTATTTATTAATGTGCTAATCTCTTTTTTATAGGAATGTACTGTTTAACTCTGTTTTGCATGTTCGGCCTGATCGGTTGACCGAATAGTAGGATCGATCGACCGAACAAGGCTAACTCAGAATAGACACTAGTTCAGATCAAAGCAGAGTGAAATATGATCTAAGCTCGATCGGTCGACCGAACCCTGAGGATGTGGCACAGATCAGTTTAGTCAGAAGCAGAGAATGAAACTAAGCTGATCGGTTGATCGAACCAGCAGATCAGTCAACTGAATGATCACCTCATTAATACAGCATTAAGTGCGAATCTTGGAGAACAAGGAAATTCTCTGTTCGATCGACCAAAAATAGTGATCGGTCGATCGAACACTTTAATGTCATTAAATACCGAAGATCGAATCAACATTGGAGCTCAACGAAGATGGAAGGGAGCTGGTTCAATCGACCAAACCTAGGGATAGGTCGACCGAACGTCGATGACTCTTATAAAAGTGAGCTTGAGGTCTGAGGCTGGGAAACGAAATATGGTGGGTTCGAAGTTCATCTCTGTGCTAGCTGCTACTGTTCGTACTACTACTCTACAAATCATCTTCACCTAAGCAACTACTTTGTTCAAGCGCCGACCGAGCATCATTTTCCATACAAGTGTCAGTATATTTTTATTTTAAGAAGCTTGCATTGTACTTAAACTCACATAAGGTAGTAGGTTGTTACTATCTTATATTCTTTTATATTGTACACACTACTTCTTTCCGAGGTTTTTGAAAAAAAAAGAGTTTTAGTAGATTGCCCAATGGTGCGATCAAGGATCGCATGTCTTGGAGTAGGAGTCGACCTAGGCTCCAAACCAAGTAACTGAACTTATTCTTTATTTTTCGTTGTACGACTTTGATTTAAATGATTAAAAGAAATTTTTTTAAAAGTGCGATATTCCCCCCCCCCCCCCCCCTCTATCACACTCTTTCGATCCTACAAATTTTACATATGAACCTCTCCGTAAGATAATAGTGTACTCTTGTTACTATGTTAATGGCTTCAAATTTCATGTAGCACAGCTGGATTCATACAGACTAACATTCAATTTAGGTGTTGTGTAAAAGGATCTAGCAAAAATACTAATAGTGAATTTGATTACTACGGTAGACTTCACAAAATCATTAAGGTTGAATATTCTGCTTTACCTATAAAAAGGTGTGTGTATGATCTAACTCCCAAAATAGGTACAAGAATACATTTAAACTATAAATTAGTTGAGGTTAATGCAAACAAAAGCTTCATGAAGTATGAACCTTTTATATTTGTGGTACAAGTGGGTCAGATTTTCCATCTTGAATATCCAACCAAGAGAAGAAGAGCTAGTGAATGGTTAATGTCAATGAGTGATTGTTAGTGGGTTAGGTCTCTCCCTTTTGGGTTAGAGAGAGAAGCTCTCCCTTCTCTCTAGAATCTCTAGAGATATGGTGACTGGAGGTTGGTAGGGGCACCGAGCTCCCTCCCCGCTGGACTGAGACTGCATGGAAGTAGCATTTGGTAGTGGTGGTCCTCCTACTAAGAATGGCCTACGTCCCTTTGTTGGTACAATTTTCCATGGGTCAAGGTTGATCAGGTTGACTAAACTTAAGTGGCTCAAGCTTAATTCTTGATATTTGAGTTTTGATATTTGATAATATATAGAGATTGTAGGTGCAATTGTCCATATTGAGATTGATGGTCAAAGTTTTACCAAAAGTCAAGTAAGTTAAGGTTGATCGAATACTTGACTAAGAAAGTTTTAAATAGAAGTTAGGCAAGGGCAAGTCCAACGGGAAGGTTGGCAGAAGATGAAAATTCAAGTGGATCAGTGTTGACCAAACACTTGTTGTGAAAGTTTCGATAAGTGAAGTTAGGTAGTGGGAAGTCCTGGCGATTGAAGCTAGGCATGTAGAAATCTAAGTGAGTCAAGGTTAACCGAACACCTAGTGTTTGGAAGTCTAAGTGGATCATGAAAGACAGGACACTTGGCATGAGATGGTAAGTCCAAGTAGGTCAAGGTCGTCCCGAACACTTGTCACGAGGAGAAAAGTACAAGTGGGTCAAAGGATTGATCAAACACTTAGTGACGAAATCCCAGCAAGTCAAGGTTGACCGGATGCTAGGCAACCAGGAAATCCCAGTAGGTCATGGTTGACTGGATGTTGGGCAAAGAAACCTTAAACTTGAGTTAAGCAAGTTGGGTTTGGTAATTCGATCAGGTGATTGATTGAACTAGATCCAATTGATTGATTGAGAGAGTGTTACAAGGAAAGGTAGCTCAATTGATCAGCTGATCGATTGAGAGTTGTGTCAATCAATCATTTGATCGATTGAGCAGTGCTTTTGATGTGAGGAGCTCAATCAATCAGTCGATCGATTGAGAGGAAATCGTGAAAGCACAGTGTGCTTCCTAATCGATCGATCGATTAGCTACTCCAATCAATTAGTTGATCGATTGGCTACTCCAATCGATTAGTTGATCGATTGGGGATGGTTTTCTCGCAATGATGTGAGGCAACTAGAATTGATTGGTCATTCGATTCTAGGGTCTATTGTGATAGCACAAAAGGATTCTAGATCGATCAGCCAATCGATCTAGCTACCCTCAATCAATCATTCTATCGATTGAGAGATGACTGTTGCACATGATGCGAGATTTGGATGGCTGGGGTCGCTTGGATCTAACATGGAAATTGATTGAGAGTAGACCCAATCTATTGGAGCCCTAAAAACACAGATATAAAAGCGAGTCGAGTTCAAACTCATCAACTCTTCTCCACCTCTTCTCCGATTCTCACCACTAGCTCTTGAAAGTTCTTGGAGCAAAGTGTTGCTGCATTTCCAAGCATCTAGAGGAGTTTTCAAATAAGAAGAGAGCAAGCTAGGGTTTCATTGTTATAAATCTTGTAATATTTCATTTGTTCATCTTTTCATTTCTTTCTTGTTGTATTGAGAACTTGTACAAGGTTTCTCCACCTTCGGAGTGCTTCCAAAAAGGAGTGTATTTATAGTGGATATGTGAGAGAGGGATGGATCCTTAGATTAGTCATCTTATTTTGAGGTGGATACCAAGTAAATCCTTGTATTAGTATTGGGGAGCTTGGTTTCAAATTTATCCACTGCAACAACATCTACGAAGAAAGCAAGTGAGCTATTCCCCCCCCCCCCCCCCCCCCCTCTAGGTCTAGGTGTCCCAATAAGTGGTATCAGAGCAAGGGTACTCCTCATCAGACTTATCGCTAAAAGGGCAACGAGCTAGAGGAAGAAAAAGAAGTTGAAGCCTAAAGTCAACCAAGTCAAAGACTTAATCAACAAGCTCAACTTCAAGATGGATTTTTGAGATGGATTCTGATATGACACAAGGGTGTCTCCACCATTCATATTGACAAGCTTCGATCTTTGGAAATCAAGGATCGAGAATTTCTTCATAATGGAGATAGAGAAATGGTTTTCTCTAATGGAGGAAGGCTCCAATGGATAGCAAAGGCAAAATCATCAAGAAGAGCAATTGGAGCAAGGAACAAATCTAAAGAAGCGAGGTAAATGATAAAGTGACCAAATTGTTGGTCAATCTATTATCGAGTAACATTTTGAGCAAGATTGGGAAATACCAAGATGTCAAGGAGCTTTGGAACAAATTAGCAAAGGTTCATGAAGATCCCTCCACTATACCAAAACAAGACAAATCCAAAGAAGGAGATTCAATGGATCAAGAAGAAGAAGATACATCCTCAAGAGAGCATTAAGACAAAGTTAAAGGGGTATACTCTTTGTTTAATGTGCACGAGGATTCGAAGGTTGAGAGGTGCTCAACATCTGAGGAGGAAATTCAAGAAGCCTCCACCTCAAGGATTGAGTGGGAGCCTCATTCATTGACACCAGAGCAAGAAGAATCTTCTACCTCTGGGTCAAATGAAGAGAAAGATGGTGCCACCTCCAAAAATAAAGAAAAATTAACTGGAAGATTAAGTGCCACCCCTGCAAGAAAAGGTATAAAAATTTCAAATTATAATAATAAAGATCACATTATATGCTTTGAATGTAAGGTAAAAGGATACTACAAAAGCAAGTATCCAAAGTTGACCAAGGAGAGGGGTCAAGTGACACCAAAGGCTAAGGAGAAGCCAAGAAAGGTTGGCCCCATGATATGGAAGGGCAAGGAGCACATTGTATGTTTCTTGTGTAGCCAAAAAGGATATTACCAGAATCAAAGCCCATGGAGGAAGATACCGACCAAGAGTCAAGAAGGAAACTCAACTCAAAGGAGAGCTCTTAAGAGCAAACCCATGGTATCATTTGTTAAAGTGATTCCTTTAAATCATGATAAAAAGAATGCTAGATCAATTTATATCATTTTAATAATATTTATCATGAAAATAGAAAGCATGATAAAATTAAGGAAATATATATGTAGTGTATCATGCTAAAACTACCTCACCTAAAATTAGGAAGCTAGATAACAATTTAGGCAAGAAGTCTAAAGAAATTAGATATATGCCTAAGAAAAAGAAAACTCAAGGTTTTAATGAAAAATCAAAATTTGATAACTTAAGAGAGGAGAATCAAGTCTTGAGGTCAATATTTGATAAATTATAAAGGGCCTTTAAGAAAATGACAAAGGGTGTCCAAGGGTCTAAAAACAAAAACCTAGGAATATATAAGGAAGAGTCATTCAATGGTCATAGAGGTTTGGGATAAACCTAAATCTAAGAAGAATGTGCCCTCACACTATAGAGTTTCATATAATTATGGAACTAACCCTAAGTCTAGGGGTCAAGTCAAGGTTATAAGGGAGGTTATTCCTAGAGTTAACCTTGAAGAGATCAATGTGACTAAAGCTTCTAAGAAGCCTAAGAAAGTCACTAAGAAGGTCACAAGGAAAGTTGTCCCTAGAGGAGTCTAATGTAAGGCTTCTAAGAAGCCTAGAAAGGTCACTAGGAAGGTATCAAGGAAAGTTATCCCTAGTGAATAACTAGAACACCCAAGGAGCACCAATAGGTTTTGGGTTTCTAAAAGTATATTCTCTACACCCTAGATAGGTCTAGAGAGTGTCAACTCCAATTTGAAATGTAGATAGCCTAACCTTGAAGAAGTTGACACTTGGAGGGCATTTTCAAGGTAGTCGTACTCCTTGAAAATGAGAAGAATTAATTGTTTACTCTTTGGAAGGATAAAATGTGACAAAATTTAAAAATTTAGATTTAATTAAATTGGCATGATTATGATAAAACAAAGAAATGCCAAGTTAGGATTTTGACATTTTCTTAGGAAAAAAGGGGAAACATAGTATTAATTTTGGTTTAGCAATTAATTAGGGATACTTAGATAATCTAGGTATATTATTTATGTTAAATTGCCATGATTGTTTACCCACCATATGTCATGACATCATAAATTTCCATTCATACTTGTTATGAAAAATAAAAAAATACCATGTCATGTTATACATACATCATGTAGCTATAGTATGTTTTTCTTTTGAAAATTAACTCATCTTTGATGTATGTCATAAATCATCATGTATTATTTTAATTTCTTGTAATTAAGGACAATGACATTAGTTATAAAATGAAATCATAGGTGGATGATCACATTTTAAAATATCTAGATAGATATGTATGATCTCTTAAATTAGGATAAAAACAATATCTACATCTCACAAAGATCATAAGTTGACTTGTATACATTTTAGTGCACATTAAATACAAGTGAGATGATAGAAGGATGAACAAAACTCAAGATGTTAATTTAGTTCAACTTTTTATATTATAGTTTCATCAAAACACATAGTTATGTATCATCTAATCATTGGAAAAGCTAGTGTATAAGTCGTGTGCATTTAGCCCAAGGAACATGGTTGAAAATTGATTTTAAAAATCATTTTAAAATACTTTTGAAAAACCTTAGTGAAGGCTATCTTTTGATACGAATCACCATTGTATAGTTATTCATACTCTAGAGCAAAATATTGAAGTTTTTAATAGTTTCAAGTTTTGTAGCAATCTTTGAAAATGGGATTTATTTTAGAAAACTATTTTTCCATGAAAGTATATGACTTAAATAATGTCTACGTAAAATTTTTATGATTTTTAGAAAATCATAGAATTATTTAAGAATTTTTAAAATTTGACTAAAAGTTGATTTTAGAAATATCAGAACTCAATCAATCAGTTGATCAATTAGGCATATTCAATCGATCAGTTGATCGATTCAACTGGGCTTTTCACGAATAGAAGCTCGCAGAATCGATCAGTTGATTGATTAGACCCGACTTCAATCTATCAGTTGATTAGTTGAAGCAGTTTTTCTACAAACAAAAGCTCACAGAATCGATCAATTGATCGATTGAATGACCTTAATCAATTGTGCCCCAACTTTAATCGATTGAAAAAATTACTTTTGGATGAAATGGTTTGATTTCGGTTCATTAAGACATGTTTAGTCATGTTAACCATCCTTAACCCTAAGAAATTTATTTATGAACATTTAAGGGTTCTTGATGAAAACAAGAATAAAATGGTTAAAGAAGACTAAGTTGGTGTTTAGGATGAGGTTTAGTTTCAAAGTTGAATTTTGAACCTCAAAACTTCAAATTTTAGATTTCCTAAAGGTTTAGAAATTCTCATTCATTGTTGGTGCAATGACAAAAGATTGGAGCATGTTTTGAGGGGTAGCTACTCCTTAAAGACATGAATGACTATTTTTTGAAACAACAAAACAATAGAAGGTGGGAAACCTTCATCGTTGTGTATGCTAGGGATGAGCATTTGGGCACAATGAAGGGTATGGAACATTCATTGTGATGTTGTGAACAATAAGTGAGGTTGTCAACAACATGTGGATAACTCTTTTAAGGGGAGAGTTTTGATGTGTGCCAAAGTGGGAGAATGTAAGGTTTAAGTTAGGAAACCTTCATTACCCAAAGGGGGAGGTTACCCTCTTAGAAAGGGGGAGAATGAAGGAAACCCTTATTCATGATTTGGCATAAAGAAGAAGTTGGTGCTATGAGATTAGCCTAACTTAAATGTATTATTAAACATTAAAAAGAGGAAGATTGTTGGTGCAATTTCCCTTGTGTCAAGATTGACCAAGTTGACTAAGCTTGAATGGCTCAAGCCTGATTCTTGATGTTTGACTTTTGATATTTGACAATATATGAAGATTGCAGGTGCAATTATCCATATAGAGATTGATGGTTAAAGTTTGACTCGAAGTCAAGTAAGTCAAGGTTGATCGGATAATTGACTAGGAAAGTCCTAACTGAAAGTTAAGCAAGGGCAAGTCCAACAGGAAAGTTGGCAGAAGATGAAAATCTTGTTAGTGTGGGAAGCACCACACAATCAAACCTGCGTTTTGATTATGTCAAAGGGTCCAAAGTTAAGTTATCTTATGATCTAACAAGGTTGATTGAGCTTGCAGGAAAAGTCCTAAGTGTGCTTAGGCAAAAGTCCTAGTGGATTCTAGGCAGGTGGAAAATCCTAGGGGGTGGTAACCCTAGGTGATGAAAAGTCCTAACTGCGGTTAGGCAGATGAAAAACCCTAGAGGGTGGTAACTCTAGGTGGAAAGTCTTGACGGGTCGAACGCTTCGGGCAAAATTCTAGAGTCGGGGACTCTAGGTTGAAATCCTGGTGGTCGTGAACTGGGTTGAAGTCTGAACGGGTCGTAGAGCGGACGTCCAGCATGAAGACTGGAAGCCTCGGGTGCTGAGAAAAAGTCCAATCGGTCTGAAGGATCGGTCTGGAAATAGGTAACTTTTCCTGAGAGGAGTAGGTGAGGACGTGTTCCCCAAAGAGGGAACAGTAGGCGTCGGTTCGACTTAGAGTTTTGATGAAACTCAAAGTCAGAATCGGACAGTCAGATGCTGTCAAATCTCATAATATATATATTATTTTATGTCTGGACTAACTTTATTTTGTAGAAAATAAGGGGCAGGAAAAAGCTAATCTGGGCGCCCGGAAGGGGTTCGGGCGTCTGGAGCTAGTCCGGGCGCCCAGAAGGGGTTCGGGAGTCCGGAGCTAGTCCGAGTGCCCGAAGTTGGTCCATGTGCTCGAAACTCAAAAGTTATATGCAAACTAATGTGGCTCGCATCGATTGGGCGAACCACGTGTTCCAAGCACCCGGAATAGCCTATAAAAGTAGGCTTTGACCAGAGCTTCACAATAAGATCACGAACAACTTTTGCTTCATCGAGCTGCTCAGAAAATGCTTATACAATGCTCGAAAGCTTTGACGACGATTCTACTGAAGATTTCCTTATATAAAATCGTCGATATTTTTAAATTTTCAAATTACTTGTAAAACTGTATTTGTACTCTTTCCGACTAATTAGTGATTGCCCATCGAAAGCACTCTCACGTGCGGGCCTTGGAGTAGGAGTCACCACAGGCTCCGAACCAAGTAAATTCTTGGTGTTTGTGTTGTTTATCTTTATTTTCCGCTGCGTATTTACTCAAAACGAACGAATTAACCATGAGCACTATTAATCCCCCTCTAGCGCTTTTACGATCCTACAATTGGTATCAGAGCAAGGTCGTTCTGAATTTGTGAAACCACCAATCGGGCAAAGGGGGTTCCTTTTTGAAAGAAAAATAGATATAGTTTGTGTTCAAAATAAATCCTTACGTCTTTCATTTTTTCCCTCCAAAATTATTTTTGAAAAATTCATTTTCATCTCTTCACCATTTATTAGTATTAACAAAATATCGCATTTAACAAAATTTGAAATAATATATTTTATTATTATTTTTTAATTATTTTTTTAAAATTAGTAAATTGCTATTTTTATTTTTCTCCCGCACTACTAATCCAAGACCAAGTCTTGGAACATTTGTTATTATTTGTTTTTGTGTGCGAGATTCCTCTTTAATGGCCCACCAAGAAGGGTATAGCACTGCACGCCCTCCCCTCTTCTCCGACGAAAACTTTGGCTACTGGAAGAGTCGAATGGAGTACCACCTCAAGACGTAAGTCGAGATGTGGATAATCATCCAAACTGATTTCGAACTCCCACTCGACGGTGCTAGAAAGCCAATATCATGCCAGAATTGGGGCACAACCTTGATGAAGAAAATTGAGGCTGGCACCAAAGCAACATGCACTCTTCAATACGGCCTAACCAAAGAAGAATTGAATCGGGTCGGCCCCTTTAAAAGCACGAAAGAACTATGGGAGAAGCTGATCATGCTGCATGAGGGAACCACGGACACTAAGGTAAGCAAACGTGATTTGATATTAAATAAACTTTACAATATAAAAATACAATATAAATGAATCGGCAAGCCAACTTCATGCGCGGATTCAAGACCTCTTCAATATCCTTCATGCAATTGGACAGAAGGTGGAGAACCATAATATAATCAGGTATACACTCAATGCATTTCCGAGGAACACTTTGTGGGCATCCATGGTAGAGGCTTACAAAGTATCCAAGGGTCTCTCCTTAATAAAATTAGATGAATTATTTTCTGAATTCTTCACGAATAAACTAATACTACTCGGATCGAGAAAGGTATTGCTTTGATTGCAGGAACGAGCAGAATGCGAGAATCAAAAGCAAAGCACATAACTGAACTCGAGTCCAAAGATGAATCAGAATCAAAAGATGACAACGACGAGATTATAGCCGAACTCGTCAACCTTGTATGAAAACTCTACAAAAAGAAAAAAGGCTTCACCAAGAAAGATATCAAGAAAGTGATTCAATCCAAGACGGTGCAATCAAGTCTAAAAGTGAAGTCCGAAGTAATCTGCTACGGTTGCAACAAAAAGTGACACATCAAAGCCAACTTTCCGAACCAAAAGGAAATGAAGAAGCAAAGGAAGAAGAAAGCACTACAGGCGGCATGGGATGAGTCTTCTTCAGAAGACTTTAATGAACAGCTCAAACAGGTGAGCTTCCTCGTGCTTACGACCCAGGAACAAGTCGACTAATCTAAAATCGAGAGTGAGTCAGAAATAGAATTCGAGAGAAGCCATGGATCCGTATCCATTTCCGAAGGACCTAACCCCACTGTAAGAACTTCTCAGATATTTAAACTGCATAACTTAGTTAACTATCTCATACGTAAGTTAGCAAAATCTAACCTCCGAGTCAAGTCACTCCAAAATGAGGTAAGAATCCTTAAGGAGGAGACTAACATAAGTCCTTTGACTGAGCCAGTTCAAAATGGAAGTTCAACCCAAGTCCAACAATTTGAGGAAGAAAATTCCAATTTGAAAACTCAAGTTAAAGGACTTAAGGACATGTTGGAACGGTTCACCTTGAGTTCCAAGAATCTTGATCTAATTCTTGGAAAATAAAAAATTGTTTACAACCGATCCGGACTTAGATTTAAGGCTAAACAAAAATATAGATATTACTTATCACTTGTACATAGAATAAATAGAAAATTAGTCCAAGCATAGGTCCCTAAGTCAAACTTGATTAATCAAGTTGGACTTGGTCAATATTGGGTCCCCAAGGATCAAATCCACTACCTTGATAGACCCTATCGAGACTATGATCCAGGGGGAGCCGATAGAAAGATCATTTTTATCGATAGATAGATTTGTTTGATGCTTGTTTTGCTGCTTTCACTATACATGCTTAGACTAAGGTAGATAAGGACCTAGGCTTGATTTACACTTGACTAGTTAGACCGAGGAGTTTCAGAAAGGAAATTAAATATTCAATTTCTTTGAAAGGTTTTGTCTAGAAGTGGTGGATGATCTCATACCCAAGAAGGCCTAGTGCCTTGCCATAACCTGGAAGTCAATCATTGAAATAAATATTTAATTGACTAACTGTAAAACCTTAGTCTAACGCGATTATAAATTAATCCTTAGATTGTAATCTAAATTGAAGATAGCATTAACCATCTCACAAAATTTTATTAAGGTTCCCTAATTGAAAATCTAGAAAAGGGTGAGATGGACCTAGGTTTAAAAAATAGTTAATCAAACCTAAATTAATTAAACTCAATCCAATCAAGTTAACTCAATTAAAATTCAATTAAGTTTAAAATATAATAAATTTTAAAATCTAATTAATTTCAAAATCTTAATTAATTACAATGATTTTAAAAATCTTAATTATTTTCAAATGTTCAATTAATCTTCAAATTTTAATTATATTTTAAAATAAAAAATTTAAATTTATTCCAAAATTTGAAATTCAAACTCATTGAAAATTTAAAAATCTCAATTTTAATATTTTTGAATATTGATAAAATTAAAATAAACTTAACTCCATCTCACACAAACTCATAAGTTTTACATATTTGATAACTTAGAAAGGGTGAGATGGAAAATCAGGAAAAATAGAAAACTACCTTGGAAAATTAGAAAAATAGATAATTTCTTTTATCTTATACAAGCTTGGACTCTAGGATCCTCAAAATATTTTTGAGACATTAATCAAGGGGGAGTGAAGGGAGTCAAGTTAAGTGTTTGTTTTGAAAACTTAAAGTATTCTTTTTTAAACTTTTCTTTTTGCTTTTTGAAAAGTTAAAGGTTTTTTAAAGGAAATTCAGTTTTCTTGTTTAACTATTTTTTTAAATAATCCTTAAATATTTTATTTGAAAAAGTAAGTTAAATTTTTTTGTATCTAGAAAAATAAGTTTTTTTTTAAAAAAAAAAGGTATTTAACTAAGCTTCTTATCAAAATCATTTTTAACCAAAGTACTTAACTAAGCTTTTTATCAAAAAATTTTTAAAAAGCTAATTGTTTAACTAAGTTTTGATAAAGCTAAGTATTTGATAAAGTTTCTTTTTAAAAGAATTCATCTTCTTAGCTAAGTATTTTTACAAGGAATTCTTTTTAAAGTTAAATGTTTTATCAAAATATTTTTCAAAAGCAATTATTTTCAAAGCTTAAGTTCAGCTAAGTGTTTGTTGAAAAAACTAAGTATTTTCAAAGAATTCTAATTTAGTTAGGTGTTTTTAAAAGTAATTATTTTCAAAAGCTAAGTTTAGCTAAGTTCTTTTTTCAAAAGCTAAGTCATTTTCAACTCATAAAAATTAGCTAAGTTTCTTTTTACTACCTTTCAAGGGAAGCTTAAAGTTAAACAGAGTAAATTTTTTACTATATTTATATATTAAACAAACTTTCTCTCTACTTATTTTATTTTTGATTTATGTCAAAGGGGGAGAGAAAAGTTAAAAGTTAAGGGTTAAACATAATTTTTGTGAAAGGGGGAGCATAAGGAAGTTTTTTTTACAAATTATTATATTTATGCTCATGCTAAAATTCCTTTAATTATCATTATGTTTTACTTAACTTTGAACCAGGTTTCCATAATCAAAAAGGGAGAAATTATTGGTGTGGGAAGCACCAGACGATCAAACCTGTGTTTTGATTATGTCAAAGGGTCCAAAGTTAAGTTGTCTTATTATCTAACAAGATTGATTGAACTTGCAGGAAAAGTCTTAAGTATGCTTAAGCAAAAATCCTAGTGAATTCTAGGCAAGTGGAAAACCCTAGGGATGGTAACCCTAGGTCCTAGGGGGTGGTAACCCTAGGTGATATAAAGTCCTAGCTGTGGTTAGGCAGGTGGAAAACCCTAGGGGCGGTAACTCTAGGTTGAAATCCTGATGGTCGCGAACTATATGGAAATCTGGATGGGTCATGGAGTGGACGTCCAACATGAAGACCGGAAGCCTTAGGTGCTAAGAAAAAGTCCAGTCGGTCTGGAGGACCAGTCTGGAAACAGATAACTTCTCCTGAAAGGAGTAGGTGAGGACGCGTTCCCCGAAGAGGGAACAATTGCGTCGGTTCAACCTAGAGTTTTGACGAAACTAAAAGTCAGAACCAGACAGTCAGAGGCTGTCAAATCTCATTTATATATATTGTTTTATGTTTGCACTAACTTTATTTTGCAGAGAATAAGGGGGTGAAAAAAGTTGGTTCGGGCACCCGGAAGGGGTCCAGGCGCACGGAACTGGTCTGGGCGTCCGGAACTCAAAAGTTATCTGCAAGCTGATGTGGCACGCGTCGATTGGCCGAACCACGTGTTCCAGGCACCACGAGGGGTTCCAAATGACCGAAACAGTCTATAAAAGCAGGCTTCGACTAGGAGCTTCACAATAAGATCACGAACAACTTTTGCTTCATCTAGCTACTCAGAAAATGCTTCTACGACGTCCAAAATCTCCGACGATGATTCTATTGAAGATTTCCTTATACAAAGTTGCTGGTATTCTTTAATTTTTAAATTACTTTTAAAACTGTATTTGTACTCTTTCCGACTGATTAGTGATTGCCCATCAAAGCACTCTCACGTGCAGACCTTGGAGTAGGAGTCGCCACAGGCTTCGAACCAAGTAAATTCTTGGTGTTTGTGTTGTTTATGTTTATTTTTTGCTACGTATTTACTCAAAATGAATGAATTAGCCACAATCGCTATTCACCCCACCCCCTCTAGTGCTTTACGATTCTACAAATCTAAGTGGGTCAGTGTTGACCGGACACTTGGTGTGGAAGTCCCGGTGAATGAATCCGTGCAGTGGGAAAATCCTAGTGAGAGAAGATAGGTAATGAGAAGTCTCGATGAGTGAAACCAGATAGTGGGAAATCCCTAGTGAGTGAAGATAGACAGATAAAAAGTCTTGGTGAGTGAAGCCAGGTGAAAACCCTAGTGAGTGAAGTTAGGTAGTTGAAAAGTCCTAGTAAGTGAAGCTAGATAGTTAGACAATCTTGGTGAGTAAACCTAGGTGAAAGTCTTAGTGAGTGAAGTTAGGCAGATGGAAATCTTGGTGAGTGAAGCCAGGTGAAAATCCTAGTGAGTGAAGTTAGTCAAATAAAAGGTCTTTGTGAGTGAAGCCAGGTGAAAAATCCTAGTGAGTGAAGCTATACAGTTAAAAATTCCTAGTGAGTGAAGTCAAGTGAAAGTCCTGGTGAGTGAAGACAGGTAAAAGTTCTAGTGAGTGAAGGTAGGCAATGAGAAAGTTTTGGTAAGTGAAACCAGGTATGTGGAAATCTAGGTGGGTCAAGATTGACCAAACACCTGGTATTTAAAAGTCCAAGTGGGTCATGGAGGACCGGACACTTAGCATGAGATGATAAGTCCAAGTGGATTAAGGTTGATCTGACACTTGGAATGGGGAGAAAAGTCTAAGTGGGTCAAAGAATTGACCGGACACTTGGTGACGAAATCCCAGCAGGTAAAGGGGATGCTAGGCAACGAGGATGTCCCAATCGATTACGGTTGACCAGATGTTGGTCAAGGGAATTCTAGACTTGAGTTAAGCAAGTTAGAGTTGGTCAATCGATCAAATCATCAATTGAACTAAAGCTGAATCTATTAGTTGATTGATTGGGAGAGTGTTGCGAGCAAAGGTAGCTCAATCAATTAGCTGATTGATTGAGAGTTGTGTCAATCATTCAGTTGATCGATTGAGCAGTGCTTTTGACTCGAGGAGCTCAATTGATCAGTCGATCAATTGAGAGGAAATCGCGAGAGCATAGTGTGCTCCCCAATCGATTAGTCTATTGATTGGGCTACTCTAATTGATCAGTTGATTAATTTGGGTTGATTTTCTCGCAATGACGTGAGGTAGCTGGAATCGATTGGTCAATCAATTCTGGGGTCTTCTGTGATATCTCAGAAGAATTTTGAATCGATCAGCCGATCGATCCAGCTACCCCTGATCGATCAGCCAATAGATTGGGAGATGACTATTGTGCAGGATATGAGGTTTGGACGGCTAGGATCGCTTGGATATAACATGGAAATCGATTGAGAGCTAGCTTAATCTATTGGGAGCCCTAAAAACGCAGATATAAAGGTGACGGTGAGTTCAAATGCAACAATTCTTCTCCACCTCTTCTGTGATTCTCACCGCCGGTTCTTGAAGGTTCTTAGATCAAAGTGATGTTGCATTTCCAAGCATCAAGAGGCATTTCCAAACAATAAGAGAGCTAGCTAGGATTTCATTGTTGTAAATCTTGTAAGATTTCATTTGTTTATCTTCTCATTTCCTTCTTGTTGTATTGAGAACTTGTACGAGGTTTCTCCACCTATGGAGTATTTCCAAGAAGGAGTATATTCATAGTGAATGTGTGAGAGAGTGTTGGATCTTTGGATTAGTCACATTATCTTGAGGTGGATACCAAGTAAATTCTTGTATTAGCATTGGGGAGCTTGGCTTCGAGTTAATCCGCTGCAACAACATCTACGAAGTGACCGAGTGAGCGAGCTATTCATCCCCCCCTCCCCCCTCTAGCTCTTGGTGTCCCAACACCCTTGGTTGGTTTTTTTGGTCGTAGTTGAAGGGGGCGACAAGCTCTCATCAGGTTTCTTTTGAAAGGATCTGTTATTGGTTAAAAGTTTCATCTTATATATTCGGTAAACCTACTCCTTGATTAATAGTTTGTTAAACAAAGCCTTGCTTGACCATAGAAATATTGAACTCTATCATGACCCAAAACCATGATTTATTTCAAAATGAAGAACTGGAGATACATTCAGTAAATTCCCAGATTCAATCAACATCTCAATTACTTGTAGATGTTAATGTACCTTATGAGGATATAGATGATGGAGAGATATTCAACAGTGAGGAGCTTGTTGAGCTAACACAGTCTAGTGAGGAGGACCTACAAAATGTTAATGTTAATTATTCAGATTCTTAAATCTCACTAGTTATACTCAATAAGTCATTAATGTTAAGGTGAATTTATGTTTAGATCTAAATCTTACTAGTTATATCATATAAGTCCTTATTATTTTAATTTGATTATTTTTATGAATGTGTATGCGTTATAATATAATTGTGTAGATATAGACATCTGAATCTATTAGTTGAACCCAGTGACTAGACTATGTTGTAGATTGTTAGGGGTTGGTAAGTATTAGTGTTATTAGAAATTTTCATTGCGTATATTTTTTTAGTTGTAACATATTTGGAATGATATATTTTTTTGATGTAGTTTTATCCTAGATGGTCATCGGGTGACGACGTACATAACGTTAAATTTTAAAGAATTATTGTGCCCTTCTGGTACTACATGGAGGCGTGTAGACAAAGGGATGAAAGATTTTTATTATTATGAATTTCTAGTAAGTAAAATTTATTATCAAGAATTTTATTATTTTTTAAATAAATTGTGAACTTATTGTTGCAGAAAAGATATATTTGGTAGCCAGGGCACGAGGTAGCATTTTATGCAACTTGGAACGCCCCTTGTGCCAAACTCTATAAAGATATACTATACAAAGCAAGACAAAAGGGATTAAGGATATCGTATGTATCAAGGGATATTTGGGATGCATGTTGAGTCATCTGGGATGCAGACAAATTATACCATTGCTTGAGTCAATAGAAACACTGAGCTAGCTGGCCCTAGTACCGGATCCACACAGCATACAACTGGATGTCAATCGATCGTCGAGCATGCCTTAGACTTGGTGAGTTTATAATTAATAAATTTATATAAGAATTATGTGATTATCAATGAATTCAATATTTTGATTTAATTGCATTCTTTAATATTTAGGAAAGTCAACTACAATAGCCTCCTACTTGTTGCGAGATATTTACCAAGACACATAAATCAAAAGATGATACATTTTGTTGACCATCATTTGTCGACATTGGAAATAAGAATACAAACTTAAATATCTGTCACTGTTTACAATAATTAGCTTTTTGAATTGTATATCTGATAATTCAATTTTTTATGTAAATAGGAAGAATGACTGCCAAGGTTGCACAAACATCTCAGCCTGCTACAGATGGAGGTGAGGCACACACTCTATTTACCGACCAGTTAAATGAGATATATTATGATGTGGTCGGTAGAAGGAAAAAGACCACCACCCTCTATGGTCTTGGGTCTCAAGCGAGAGTCGTATATGATCGGGTGATAACTCCTAGGGCCAGGGGTCATCCCAGCAGATCATCTAGTTGATTTGGATCATCTACTAGAGTAGATGTCTTAGAGCAAGAAAATAAAGATTTGAAGAATCGACTCTTGACATTAGAGAGAGAATTTGAAAAGGAGAGACAATCCCAAATAAGATATGAGGAAATTGGATGGAAAATGCGAGAATTCATGGCTTAGATGAGTCAAATGTTGCATCATTTTGATTCTAAGGAGACTCAGGACCCTCAAGACAATACTGATGAATAGTTGACTCAGAGATATGTTGACCTTTTACTTTCCTATTATTTTAATTTGTTTATCACTTATGAAACATGCAAAATATATCTATTAATTTTCATATTAAATGTATCTCTAATTATATTATATCTTTTCAAAAATATTATAGATCTATTCTATATATCACCATCAATAAATATTCAGACTAGCATTCAAGTATGTAAAATAATTTTCTAACTAACATACTTTGTCTATCCAAACTTCTCATATTATTATAGTGTTCACCTTATTTAGTTTAAATTCAATTTGTTAGTCATAATTCTAATGATATATCATTATTATTATTTTCTTATTTTATTAATAGCCTATCACATTTTACTTTCTACAAATTTTAATACTACTAGCTAGTTTTGGAGTGGATTTGATTGTCTTTGCTAGGAGATGTTGTATTTCGTATTATTAGATTCAAATGTATTACACTTTATTTGAGATGTCTGGATATTCATCTTTGTTTTGTTGTTGGATTGAATTTGATACTTGATGAGAATAGATTTGATACTAACCGTTTTTGTGAATGTGTTATGTGGATTGTATCGTTTGTGTAATGTGAATGTTATGTTTGAGAATGTGTTATATGAATGTTATGTTTGAGAATGTGTTGTGTTATTTGTGAATATATAATGTTAATGCGTAATGTGAATGTGTTTGAAAACCATCATTTGTAATGGTGTTGATTGATATATATGTAAATAGAGGAAGCCAAGAAAATAGGTTGATGTTGTCGGAAACATTGCGATAATTAGCGATGGAATTTTAATATTCCGTCTCTAATTAACAACAGGAATTTAAAATGTCATCGCTAATTACCGATGAATATTTAAAATATTATCTCAAATTAGCAACGGTAATTAAGAACTCTATCGCTAATTAACAACAAAGGTTTAAAATTTTGTCTCTAATTAGTGATGACATTTTAAATTTCCATCTCTAATTAGTGATGGAGTATTAAAATTTCATCTCTAAAAATGAGAATATTTTTAAATTTCATATCTGTAGTTAGCAATGATTTTTTAATAATTCATCTCTATTTAACGATGAAAAATTATATTCCATCACTAAGTTTTGATGGCACCATTAACAAATTAGAGATAGAATTAAATATTTCATTGTTACTAGAGACAAATTTAATATCTGTATCTAAAATTAGCAACGAGATTAATAAACTTCCATCTCTATAGTTAACAACGGACTATTTAATTCCATCGCTAAATTTAGAGTCGAATATTAAATTCTGTCTCTAGTAGCAACCAAATATTTAATTCCATCGCTAAATGATGTTAGCGACCAATTTCACAGTGACGACAAGAATCATTTGCTAATCAATCACTATGTTCAATTAGCGATCGATAAGCGATGAATATTTCTGTCACTAAAGAACTTTTTTTGTAGTGTAATAACTTATTTTCTAATAATGTTTGACAAATACTCATGGAAATGAGTCTGTTTTTCAAAGATTTGACATCGAGAGTTATTATGATAACAGAATCAATGTTTTAGCTAGAAACAAAAATAACTTTGATACTATGTAAAATTGAGTGTATATTTCTACCCATTTTTTCTATTTAATGGAACATCTACAAGTTCATTTACCTTATGAGACACAACTAGCTGGTCCTATGTAGTATAGATGGATATATCCATTTGAACAATTTTTTAGAAGATTAAAGAATAATGTTCATAACAAAGCAAGAGTTGAGGGGTCAATATATAATGCTTATTTGGTGTAAGAAGCATCTTCTTTCTTCTTATATTATTTTGTTGATAATGTGAAAATCAAACATCGCAAGTATCCTCGAAATTCTGATGATACTCAGCCGATAAACCCAGAGATGTTTTCTATTTTCAAATTTCTTGGTAAGTCAATTGGTGGTTGTTAATCTAAGGCAAGTGAATGTGCACTAAAGTTTTTCATTGTTGAAGGTGGAGTAGCCTCTTACAGGCTTTGGAAGCTCAAAATTGACTAAAGAAATGAGTACAGTGATTATTTCTTTAACTCCTAGCCCCAAGTTGTTATTTATAGCATTCTAGGAAATGTTATCATTATGCTGACGTGGTTTGGAGGCGTCTTCAAAGGCATCCTTGGCACCTCCAAGTGGATAAAGTTTTATCCACACAACAACGGTCACTCAATGGCTCTATTGTGTTGGAAGCGCCTTTAATGTGTTTGGAGATGCCTCGACACTGTTCATCTAAGGCACCTCGAATCACCTAAGGCACTCTCACGCTCCATAGATTGGAGGAGCCTCCAGTTGCCCTCAGGCGCCTTGAGTCCTTTGCTCAACAGCTTCAACAGATGAGCATCCAAGGCACCTCCAAACAACTAAGGCATCTCGGGTCTTCAAGTCAACCTTTGAATTGACCTTTTTTGCGCTCCCGATTGCTTGGGTGATGTCCCGATCGACCTTCTCCTTGAACAAGCTTCCTCCCGACTTCTCATCCCTTGAATGCTCTATGTGCATCCTTCTCATTCACCGATGTACTCTTCTGCAGCTTTTCATTCATCGGATACACCAAACCCATCAACTCGTTTCTCATGCCATCCTTCTCACTCATCACATCTTCTGCTCGACTTCTTATGTTCCTAAGTTCTTGCACACTTAGACATAAGGCATCAAAACCATAAGACCTCTCCATAACATGAGAGTCTACTCTAGTTAGTATGTTAGTGGATTTAAATTTCATATAGTACAATGCAATTAACACCTATAATTCATGTGTTTGAGTAAAATGATCTATCAGTAATAGTAATACTTAATTTGATTACTAAGATAGACTTGATAAAATCATAGAGATGAATATCCTTCTTTACCTATAAAAAAGGTGTATTATTCAAATGTTTATGGTATGATCTAACTCCAAGAATAGGTACCAAAATATATTCAAGCTAAAATTTTAGTTAAGATTAATGCAACCAAAAAATTCAATAAGTTTGAATCCTTCATTTTCGCGGTACAAGCTGGTCAAGTTTTTTTTTATCTTGAATACCCGACGAAGAGAAGATGATTTAGTGAATGATTAGCAGTTTATCAAATGAAGTCTCTCTTGACTATAGAAATACCGAACTCCATCATTCAGTTGATTCACAAATTTAATCCACATCTCAATTATCTTGAAAACTGTGATGTATTTCAATATGAGAAAGTGGAGATGCATTCAGTCGATTCATAAATTCAATCCAGATCTCAATTACTTGTAGATGTTAATGTCACTTATGAGAAAATAGATGATGAAGAGACGTCCAGCACTGAAGAGCTTAATATAATAGAGTCTAATAATGAGGACTTACAAACTATTAATATTAATTATTCAGATAATTAAATCTTAGTAGTATTTATCCTTTACCATTAATGTTAATGCTTCTTAGCTAACTCTCACTAGTTCTACCCTATATGTCATTATTGTTCTGATTTGATTATTATTTTGAATGTGTATGTATTATAATATTATTTTGCAAATATCATTATGTCAGATATTAAAACAGTACACAGTGACTAGATTATGTTGAGGATGGTTAAGAATTGGTAAGTATTGATATTATTAGTAATTTTAATTCATCTGATCTTTTATTTATTATTTTGCCATATTGAAAATTTTTTTCATACAGTTTTACTCTAGATGGTCATTATGTATTTGCGTACATCACTAACAAAAAATTAAAGAACGAGTATATGTTTATGGTTCTACATAGAGGTATGTAGACCAAGATCTGAAAGATTTTTATTATCAAGAATTTTTGGTAAGTAATTTGAATATTATTGATACTATATAATATAATATCATTTTATACTAATTTTTTAAATATTATTGCAGAAAAATATACCTGAGAGTCAAGACACAAGGAAGCATTTAAAGATATATGAAACAATTATTGTGCCAAATTATAAAAGGACTTGTTATGCAAGTGGAGAAAGAAGGGAACAAGATTGACCCATGTATCAGTTGAGATTTGGAATGCATGGAGGACAATTGGGTTGCAGAAAAATGGCATCAAAATTCAGTGACTACTCGAAGCAATAGAAATATTGAGCTTGTTGGCCCAAATATCATATCCACAAATTATACGGTTGAATCATAATCTATTATAGATAATGCAATAGATTTGGTAAATTTACAATAATAATTTGAACTACAATTTTTTAACTATTAATGAAATTATTTTATTTTATAAAAAAAATTATGTATGTAAAAAGATACTTTACAGAGACCTCTCACTTGTTGAGAGGTATTTTCCAAGACACATTAAAAAAGGATGATACATATATCAATCCTCAATCAAAGGCTATAGATGTAAACATATAAACTTTATTACCATTCACAATTAAAAATGACTAGTTTCATTAATTTTATATTAGATACTAATAAGTTTTTGGTTTTACATATGATGAAATTGTTAGTTAGAGCCCTAGAGCCAATCATTTGATGATTGTTGTATGGACTCGTTGTATCATATTCTTGTATATAAATAAAGGCATTTGTTTTTGGTTATTATACTTACTTGTATTGGTGCCAAATAAATAAGTATAATAGCATCCTTGAGTAGAAGGTTCTTACCTATATCAATCGATTGGTTGAATCGAAGTGAGATGATATAGGGAACACTACTCTTAATCATTCCTAGTCGAGTATTAACATTCAGGGACAATGTTAATGCGACGAGACTAGCATGTAGGTCAACTCAATGACTTGATCTCACAAGTCATGGATATAGAGATATCAAGTAGATACATGGGTATGCATTGGAGAATGTATACTAAATGACCCGCCATGAGAAAGTATCATGGATCGTTATATGAGTGTCATATACTTTCTCATGTGGCTATTATTATGATTACTAGTCCTTGGACCTGAAGTCACCATGGTTCCCTACATAAGGAGTTGCATACTTTGGCTTCGTCAAATGTCACCCGTAACTGGGTGGACTATAAAGGCGATTACTGGGTATGTAACAAATTATGCGGAGGGATGTGAGTGATGTAGATGGGATCTATCCCTCCTATATGATGGGAGTGACATCGATATTCTTGATAGAGTGAGACCACTAAGTGCATGGTCATGCCCAAATGAGTCAATATGAGATATTGAGCTTATTTTATTGAGTGAGTCTACTTGGGATTCAAGATTTAAATTGATTAGAGAATGACACGGTCTATGCCTCATATTGATCAATCTAGATGTCTAGGATAGAAGGACAATGTCATATATTGTGAAGAGTCACAAGGTGATGTTGGATCTCAACATTCTTGTAACTTGGGTAGTAATGATTTGTTGCTAGATACCGCTCATTACTTATGCTTCTAAAAGAGTTTAGGAGAATTGTCAACGTTACAAGAATCTATAGGGTCACACACAAAGGGCAATTAGATGGAGATTAGGTTCATTTGATGAACCTAAAGGATTAGGTTCATGTGATGAATCAAATTGGATTAAGAGTAATCCAAAGTAGGCTAATTGAGTTGGACTCAATTTGTTTCATGTATTAGATGAGTCTAATTTGGACTTAGACTCATTGAATTAATTTAATTCAATGAATAGAGATTCATTAAATTAAATTTGACTTGAACCAATGGTTAGATTTGATCAACCTAGGGAGAGAAGTGGACAAGTTTGACTTGACTTGACTTGAGAGGAAGATGAATGGTCAATTTTGACTTGACCATTTGCCACCTCATTGGTGAGTTGGCATGAAGTGGGCCAATGATGATGCTCCACATCATCATGGTTGCTTAAGTGGGATGCCACCTCATGGGAGTTACCAAGTGTTGTGACTCTTGGCATTCCATGGAGGTTACATTCCCTCTTAAAGTGGCCGACCACTTTTAATGAGATAGTTAGTGCAATTGTGTGCTTTGAGTTGTAACTCTCATCTTCTTCCTCAAGCTCTCTTCTCTCCCTCTCCTCCTCCACCCTTGGCCGAACCTTACAAAGGTGATAGCACACCTTTGTGTTAGGTTTCTCCATCTCTTGCTTGTGTGGATACACATAGAGGAGTATCTACCTTGATACTCTTGAGATCCGGCGAACCTTTGGACGAGCGGGATTACGCAAAGGGCTTCGCATCAAGGGTAACCTCCTTTCCTTTGTAGATCTAGGTTAGAGAAACTCGTACACGAAATTTTATTTTATAAACTTTGCACAGATCCGTGGCATGGGAATTTCGAGGTTTCCGCAACGCAAAAAGTGATTTTTGCGACCCGAAAAACCCAACAGAAATGACTAATCGAGTTGCACAGCGTCTCAACCTACTATAAAGAGAGAGGAGTTACAGACTTTATCTATCGATGTTGTAAATAATATTTATTATGAGATTGTCAGTGGAACAAAAAATAACTCCCTTTACGACCTTGGTACCTAGGCAAAAAATGTATATGATCGTGTGATGGCTCCTATGGTCATGGGTCATCTTAGTTTTTTATCATCTACTGAAGTGGAAGCCTTAAGGAAAGAAAATCAAGAATGGAAGGATCGGGTCAGGACAATAGAGGAATCGATTAATGATCGGGTCAAGACGGTAGTAAAGCGACATGAGCAAGAATTCTTCACTAGCATTCCATTAATGAGTCACTTTGTTTTTCGAACACCACATGATTTTGACTCCTAAAAGACTCAAGACCCGAACACTACTAATAAGTAGCTCATATGAGGTGTGTTGACTTAGTTTTTTTATTTATCACTCATAAAAAATGCAAAATTATTTTGTTATTTTTGCAACTACATGCATCTTGATGAGTGTAAACCGCAAGTATGATTATCAACAAATCATAAAAGGTATTGATCCTTTGAGGGCTATAAATCAAGTACTAGCTGGAATTGTAAAATAAGTTATCTAGAAAGTCATAGATCGCAAGCGCACATGAGAGCTTGACGGAGAGAAAAAAGAGAGAGATTCAAGAGAGCTGAGATAGATTCTAGAGCAATCAAGACATTGAGGGTGAGTGAGTGGTCGAGAAAGAAGTCTAGATTGAGAAATGATTTTAGGACTTTGGTTTCACTATTTGACCCCCTAAGTGTTATTCCTTTTCATATATGTATGTTTACTCGCTTGTAGGGTTTCCTATCCAAATTACTGATATAGATTTGAGGGGATTATACTGGAGTGCCTACCCCTAACTTGACGTTGCTTAGCAAGGTGATAATGCTAAATTGTCCCTTAAGGGTTACCTTTGTCACATGGGGCTCCACAGATATAAATCTAGTTTATCTCCTACACTTCATGATGTCAATTTGAGACAAACCTATTAAGGCTTGTGATATTTGTCCCCTTATGGAAAATTGACCTCCATTCAAAGTGATAATACTGGAATGTCCGCTTAAGGGTTACTCGTGTCACATGGGGCTCCACGGGTATACAATCTAGATTATCCCCTCTACATGGTGACCAATCCTTCACATTCTATTGCATTCAAACACATACAATAAAGTAAGAACAAGGATAAACAAGTCATGCAATAGGAAAGTTCACAAATACTCAATTCATGCATCAACAATTACATTGTAACTACTTCCTACTCCTAGAATCTGAGAACTACTCCATAGCAATGGGGATACAACCAAAATAAATTAAGGGAAGTATCAAACAACTCCAAATGAAAAGAAGAGATAAGAGAAAGCTTAGTAAGATGATGTCGATGTCTCTGGAAGGATCTCCATGTCCGAAGGTGGACAGATCGTCAACAGCTCTTGGAATGATGCCTCTAGGGTTTTTCCTTTTGGGAAAACTCTTCCTCAGGAAAAGGGAACAGAGCCCCAAACCCAAGATTCCCTTACAAGATGGCCCTTCATCCTTTTATTGCTTCCCAAATCTGTTGTACCACCTAAATCGGTGGGGCCCTGCCAAAATGAGTTTTTAGGCCCTTAGATTAGGTTTTCTTGGGTTTCACCCTGAATCAAATTTGTAGGGCTTGAAATTATCTACATTTTAATAGTTCATAGGCTAGTGGCTCAAACTGATTCGAAAGTTATGCTCATTCGAACTTTGGTCTGTAGTTTGGGCCGGAGGGACATGGTCTTGCCTGAGAGGCACGACCAGGTTATGTTGGGTACTGGATTTTCTATAGATTGACATGTCTGTGCCTGGGAGACATGGTCGAGATGTGTTGGAGGCTGTAGACTCTTTTTTAACACTGTTTTAGAAAAATTTTGTTTGGAGGAACACACCCGTGTCTTGAGACACGACCAGAGCATGCTCCTTGCTCTAACTCCACGTTCCATGGGCTTTATATGTCATTTTAGCTATGAATTCATGTCCTATCAATGAAAATAAGTAAAGAGCAATTCTACACACCAAAAGAGTAAAAATAATGCAAACACATAAAAAGAGGGTGTGCAAATGTAAAATATGCTCATGAAATACAATAAAATATATTCTAAACAATGCTTAAAAATATTCATAAATTACACACATCACATCTCTAATTGTATTACATCTTTTAAGGAACAATGTAGATGAAAGTATATTTTATCACCATCACAAGATATCCAAACTTTCATTAAGGTATATATTTTTTTAAACATGTTAAACTTGAACTAATCATTTTTTACATTTTTCTAATAAATAGTTTTGACTTTGTATATATCTAGCCAGGGCCGGCCCTGAGGCATGTCACCGGGGGCGACGGCCAAGGGCCCCCAATTTTTATGTAACAACCCAATTTTCCCTATTTCAAGTTCTAAAAGTCCATAAAAATATTGGTAAATACCTTTAAAATATTCTAGAGATTTTTAGAAATTTTAGAGTATTTTTACGTAATTTTTGGAGATCGTTTGGTATTTTTACTAAATGAAAGAAGTTTCAGCAAAAATAATATTCAAGCCGAGATTCGAACCATGGACCTCGGACTTGAACCGAGCCTTAACCGAACCAAGCCAACCAACTGATCCGCGGGTATTTCGTGAAAAGATATGAAGCGAAATATGTTTAAGTTATAGTAAGGATCAGAAATTAAACCTAGGTTATAAAGGGTTAATTTCTTTCCCCGAGCCCTAATCCCTTTTCTTCTCGTTCCTTTCTCCCGACGCGTGCGACGTCGCTATGCTTGGGCGAAGACGAAGCCGAGTTAGGGCGCTTCCTCCGGCGGCCGGCGAGGGGTTTTTCCGAGAATCCTTCTCATCCTCGTGACCTCCTCGACGTGAAGAGTACGTAGACGCGAAGAAGGCGCGGTGATTTCAAGTCCCGCCGAACCCTAGCAGCCCTCTCCTTCGGTTGTAAGTGCAAGCACATCGCGGTAAGTACTACTCACCTGCGGTAGGAGTTGTTTCGGGTTTCCTTTTTGATTCTTCCTTTGTTTCCGAGGCCTGGCATGAACCCTAGACCTTAGGATGTGGCGGCAGAGCAAGTTTGACCTCTCCTTTATACGAGCACAGCACGTTAAGATTGAGAAATTGGGTTCTTTGTTCATTTTGAATGCGAGGCATGTTGTAGAGATTTTTGGGTCCTTTTAGCTTTCTGCCGTGAGACCTAAAGGAAGAATATGAATGATTAGGTTCAGTTTGTTTGGATAGCGTGTTCTGCCAATGCTGTTTGTTCTTTATACCATACAGATTAGGGCAGGTTACATCATTTCTTGCTTATGCTGTAATTTTCCTGATACAGTTAGGTGATAGCATATTCTGCCAATGCTGTTTGTTTTTATACCAAGTATATTTTGAGCATTTCTTACATAGAAACTCTATTTCGAACTCCTGGTTAAACTGGACAGCCTTAATTTCAGCTTATAGTTGTCTCTTTAGCATGCCTACAGCCTTAAATGTAGTATTCGTGTAGGCCTAATTGCTGTCATAAATTCCAGCAAATGGATTTAGGGTTTTTACAACATGATAAGAAACATAAAGTTGCATTCTTTTACTTTTATTGCAGCATGCTAAAAGTCTAAATTAGCATTCTTTTGCCTATATTACAGCATGATAAAAACTAAAGTAGCATTCTTGCTATATTTACAGATGATTGGAATCACTAAAGTAGCATTCTTTGCCTATATTTACAGTATGATTGGAATTAGTTTACTCCCATGCTACTACCATGTTTTAGAATTCCTGAAACCATTTTTCTGGAAGTAGTTTAGGATTAAAAGAACACTAAAGCTTAATTAAATGCCAGGGCATTTTTAATATCAGAATAAGAAAGATAACAAGTAAGTAAAGCAAGAGGCTAGTACCCGACATCCAAGAGCTTGTCGTTAAACAAATCCAGGTGACCATTTCCGAGGTCTTGGCCCTGGTAGACCGAGGTCTGCTCTTTTAGGATTGGTGGCTCGCAACCCCAACCTATTAGGGAACGCGCATGAGATGGTACTAAGCCTGGGCCCAAGAAAAGAAAACCTAAGAAAAGAAAAGTTAAGTAAGAAGGAAGAAAGAAAGAAGAAGAAAGTAAAAGATAGAAATTAAAAGATTAATTTCTAACACAAGGATACAAGAAATGAAATAAGTTCCAAGCTTAGAATAAATAAGAATGGTTAGTTTTCTTTGATTCTAAGTTTACATTGTTAGTTTCTTGTTATCCTGCTTGATACTGAGTATGATTTGTATTCTGTTCATTTTCTGTATACCATGAGCACATGCAGATAGCTTTATTATTTCAGTTTCAGCACTTATGCATTTCGTTTATGCATTTCGAGTTTTGTGAGATAGATTAGTACTTACTAAGCGTTTTCGCTTATAGATCTTGTCTTCTTTCCTCCTACTGCAGATAAAGGAAAAGCTAAGATATGAAGGGAGGCGACAGGGTGGTGGTGATGATGGATGTGTGTGGTGACTGAACTATGGAGAGGTCCAGAGGGGACTAGCAAGACTTATTTATTTAGAGTTTATGTCTAGTTTATTTTCCATATTTCTGTTATGAAATTATGAGTTTATGATTGAGTTTGATGTGCATTGTAGCTTATTATGCTTCATTCTGGGAGCTTGAGTTTAGTTCATGTTGCTAGATTAGTTTTTGATTATGATATGATTTATTACTGCGTGGTTGTGAATAAATTGTGATCCAGCCGCATGTGGCTGTGTATATATCTTGTGTATTATGGATTTCGTCACCGGTACAGGGGAGACTCTGCCAAAATTTTTCAATAGGAATTTCTCTGAACCGTGATAAATCTAAGTGTCGCTAATAATAGCATAAGTGACATTAGTAAGTAGAGTAGGAGTTAGGTAACGGTCGCCCTTAGAGAGTAGTAGTAAGAAGGGTGGTTATTACAGTTGGTATCAGAGCAGTGTTCCATTCTCCAGCATCACACACACATCAGCATCATCCTTGCCGTCTCCAAGTAAGAAAGTATTTAAATCCTTTCTTATTTCTGCTTTTCTTATTATTAACTGCAATATAGAGTATTTGTTTTTGAATGCTTAAGTAAGATAGAAGTTTTGTTTCTCTTTTATTCATATTTAAGTATGATTAGAAGGGTTAAAGTAAGATATCAAGCCTTTACCTTGAATAAATAGATGGCAAGAAGAGGACGTCCCCGTGCTACTCACACTGAGGAACCAGCTCAAGGGAACGAAGTGCCTAGAGCAACTGAGCCCAACCTTTCTGAAGTGGTTGCTCAGCTCCAGAGGCAAGTAGCAGAGCAACAGCAAGTGATTGCCAATCTGATGGCAAACCAGCAAGCAGTTCCTCCCCCTCCTCCTGTTGTCACTGCATAGACCCCAGTGGTAACTGAGACTCCACCAGCTACTCAGGGAACCGTCACAGCACCCCAGATACCAGAACGACTGAGGCCTGGGATGCCCAGGCTTGGTTTAAAACACTAGAGAGCACTATGGAGCTTCTTGACTGGCCAGAAGTCGAGAAGGTCAAGTGCGCCTCTTTCTGTCTGTCTGGAGATGCTCGTATGTGGTGGGAGAGGATAAAGACCAAGAGAGCAGCTGATCAGATGACCTGGGCAGATTTCCAGTCAGAGTTCTATGAAGAGTTCTTCCACCTACAGATTACCAACAAGCACTACGAGGAGTTTATAGAGTTCAAACAAGGTGACTTGTCAGTGGAAGAAGCAGCCAAGAAGTTCAACAGGTTAGCTCGTCTCTGTCCAGAGCTAGTGAGTACAGAGAAGGAGCGAGTCAGGCTGATGCTCAGAATGCTGAGACCACAGATAGCACTGAATGTGAGCAGTGGAGCTCATCGGCCCCAGACTGGCGAAGAATTGATCAGTAGAGCATTAATCGCTGAACATTACATGAACAACATCAAAGCACAGTGAACACAACATCAGTCAGTAAAGACAGAGGACAAGACAGCAGGAAGCCAGAAGTCACATCCAAGCAAGCAGAACTGGAAGGGCAAAGGTAAAAGGAAGCAGTGGAACACAGGAGGTGGCCAGAAGGGAGGACCAGCAAACAAGCAGACCAAGTTCCCTCCCTGTCCCAAATGTGGGAGAACACACC
Source organism: Zingiber officinale (assembly GCF_018446385.1). Taxonomy (NCBI): domain Eukaryota; kingdom Viridiplantae; phylum Streptophyta; class Magnoliopsida; order Zingiberales; family Zingiberaceae; genus Zingiber; species Zingiber officinale. The sequence continues at coordinate 107,596,193 of NC_055992.1, forward strand.
TAGGAGCCTGCCTTTTGGGTAAAACTGGATGTTACTCCTGTGGTCAGGAGGGACACATAGCTAAAGAGTGCCCTAACAAATTCAAAGCACCTCAACCACAGCCATTGCAATATGGAGGCCAGCCTGCATAGTTGCACCACATGGGAGCGGCATTGGAGGGACCCTACATCAGTCAAGGAAGGTTAGAAGCCCCACCAGTTCCAGCCTTTGATGGTGCGAGTATTCTCCCTCACCAAAGAAGAAGCTGCTAGTGCCTCCACTACTGTACTATTTGACACTTGGGCGACCCATTCTTTGTATCGATACCTTTTGCCAGAGTTTATAGGTGACTACAGAAAGTATGAACTCCAAGTTCCTGACAACCCTACCTTCTGGGGAAGTCATGGAATCCAATCAGTGGCTTCGAGCTGTACTGGTTAGAATTGCAGACCGAGAGCTATATGTAAATCTAATAGTCCTCGCCATGCAGGATTTCGATATCATTTTGGTATGGATTTCCTCAGCAAGTACAGTGCCTCAGTGGACTGCCGTAGAAAGAAAGTAATTTTTAGTCCAGAAGGTGAGTCAACTTTTGAGTTCACCGGAGTGCCAAGGAGGAAGACCCAGAAGCTCCTCTCATCCCTAGCAGCACACCAGATGTTAGCTAAAGGGTGTGCAGGTTTTCTTGCATACATAGTAAAGGCAGAAGAGGAGAAGGGACTCAAGCAGGAGGAGGTCCGGGTAGTATGTGAGTATCCAGAAGTATTTCCAGAAGAGCTACCTGGACTACCTCCCAACAGAGAGGTGGAATTTGAGATTGAATTGGTTCCTGGAACCGGTCCAATTTCGAAAGCTCCGTATCAGCAGAGCTGAAGGAGTTACAAGAGCAACTACAGGAGTTATTGGACAAAGGCTTCATTCGCCTAGTCACTCATCTTGGGAGCTCTGTGTTGTTTGTCAAGAAGAAAGATGGGACAATGCGGATGTGCATAGACTACGAGCTTTGAATCAAGTGACAATCAAGAACAAGTACCCCCTTCCGGGATCGATGACTTATTTGATCGGTTAAGAGGAGCGACGGTGTTCTCAAAGATAGACTTGCGCTCCGGGTACCATCGGTGAAAGTGAAAGAAAGAGATATACCCAGAGCGGTTCGAGACCAAATATGGACACTACGAGTTTGTAGTTATGCCATTTGAGTGACCAATGCACTGCGGTCTTCATGGACCTAATGAAGAGTGTTCAGAGAATATCTTGACAAATTTGTCATTGTATTCATCGATGACATTATGGTCTATTCAAGGACCCCAGAGGAGCATGACACGCACTTGAGGATAGTACTGCAGACTCGAAAGCGACTTTATGCTAAATTCTCAAAGTGCGAGTTCGTTAAATCGGTGGCGTTTTAGGTCACATTATCTCTAAAGAAGGTATTCGAGTGGATCCAGACAAGTGGAAGCGGTCAACAACTAGAGTAGACCCAAGAACGTCAGAGAGAAGCTTCCTTGGTCTAGCGGTACTACAGGAAGTTCGTGGAGGATTTTTCCGGATAGCTTCTCCACTAACCCTCACCGGAAAGAACAAGAGATTCGAATGGTCGGATAAATGTGAGCAGAGCTTCCAAGAGCTAAAGAAGAGGCGATCAGTGCTCCCATGACTGTTCCACAGGGCGACAAGAGTTTCGACATCTACTGATGCTTCCAAGATGGGTTTGGGGCTGTACTCATGCAAGAAGGAAAGGTCATAGCTTATGCTTCCGGACAACTCAAAGACTATGAGAAGAACTATCCTACTCATGATCTCGATGTAGTTTTTGCACTTAAACTCTGGCGACATTATTTGTATGGGGTCCAGTGTAGAATTTTCACCGATCATCAGAGTCTTAAGTACTTCTTCACTCAGAAGGACTTAAACATGAGACAGCGTAGGTGGCTGGAATTGGTCAAAGATTACGACTGTGAAATTCTCTACCACCCAGGCAAAGCTAACAAAGTGGCAGATGCACTCAGCAGAAAATCTAGTGCATCACTGATGTCTTTGTCATCACTAGCCCTGCCACTGTAGAAGGAGTTGTCAGATTTTGGACTTGAAATTATCGAAGGACAACTCTCTACATTGACCTTAGAGTCTACACTGCTTGTGGAGATACAGAGAAAGCAAAGTGAAGATCCGGACATCCAGAAGATCAAGCAAGGGATACAGAAAGAAGACAACTCAGAGTTTAGAGTGACAGATAGCGGAATTCTTTATCAGGGGAGTCTCATTTGCGTGCCCAATGATGAGGAACTGAGGAAGAAGATCTTAGAGGAAGCTCACAGTACACCATATTCCATGCATCCTGGTTCTTCCAAGATGTACCAAGATGTGAAACAGAGGTTTTGGTTGTCACGCCCCCAGAAGAGTCCCTGTCCGAGAAAATTTCGGCAGCATCTCCCCTGTACGGCGGACAATCAAAATTTTCTACAAGCACTAAATACTCAGCCACAGGCGGCTGGAATAATAACAGTAATAAAAAATCAATCAATCAAGCATGTAAGATTTGGGTAGTGATTAACCGAAACAGATAAGAAACACAATTAATGCAACATGTTAATTTAATTACTAAGCATATCAAATGACATAAGTCAAAAGTACCCGCCTCCGCAAATAGAAAGGTCCGATCTGACTCCGAGATACTCGTCTCGCGTCAAAGTCCTGTGTTAAATCGCACAGTTTAGCTAATTCAATTTTAAACAAATAGCTAAACTAATTCCTAATCCACTAACCAGTTAGGGTTAGTTACATTAACCCCAATTACACCGTTATACAACTTATAAACCTAAATCAATAATTATTGCTAACCCAACTAGCAATAATCTAACACAAAGATCGAAACCATAAACCTTACCTCAAATCAACCGCTGCTAGACCAAGCTGCTGCCGGAAAACAAAACTCTACTGCTAGCAAAGATTAATTGCTACTGTAAATCAAAGGGTCGCTGCCAACAAACCTAATGATCAAATAATTATCAATCAATTATGTGTCAATTTATCCTTCACTCACATAAATATTAAATCACCAAATTCCTTACCCTAATACTGCTGGATCAAGGTTTGTGGCTGAAGTTACTGCCGGATCCAGTGATTGCAGCAAGGTGGGGGTCAAAATCTCCACTCAAACACTCCTAACCACATTAGCAGGTTACTCTTTGGTGAAGAGTGTCACTGATTGGAAACCGTAGCCTACTCCAGTGAGTGGGGAAATCGGCCGGAACTACGGTAGAAGATGCCGCGGCAGTGGCACTGTGCAAAGGCTAGGGCTTCGGCAGCAGAGGAATTAAGGCCTCGGCGTCGACTGTGGTGGCGGCACCGGCGCTAGGGCATGGAAGGGGAAGGCGTCGGGCGGCAGTGAGGAGAGGCGCCGGCGAGTAGGGCAAGATGCGGCGGCGGCGGCCGACGCTAGGGCACAGAGAGCCCTTTTGGCCGACGCTCGGCGTCGGCTGGGGCGGTAGAGGAGAGGAGGAGAAGGAGAACCGCCAGATGGTCGGCGGTTAGGGCAAATTCGGCTCGGCGAAAGGGAGAAGAAGAGAGGAGAGAATGAGGGCTCGGGCACGGGCACAGTAACGAGGAAGAAAGAAAAATATAAATGAGGAAAAAGAAAAGAAATAAGGAATTTATAAAGAAACAATTCCTCGTTAAAATGGGGTAGCCTAAACAGGCTTTCCCGGAACCCAAATTTTATCCCCGTTAACTCGTCCATACGAGCTCCGAAAAATTCCCGAAAAATTACCAAAAATTTCGAAAAATTTCCTTATTCATATCCGCCTATTTTCGGTATTTTACATTCTCCCCCACTAATAAAAATTTGGTCCCCAAATTTCAGTATCTACCATCAGCAAGTACTAATAACAGACAGCAAGTATAAATGCTGAACGGTAACTAAATCACATACCTCAAGTGAAAAGATGGGGATATCGAGCTCGGATAGTGTCCTCGAGCTCCCATGTAGCCTCCTCATCCGAATGATGCTGCCATCCGACTTTAACCAGCCGGATAGTCTTATTCCGCAACTGACGCTCTTTCCGGTCGAGAATCCGTACCGGAACCTCCTCATACGTAATGTCAGGCTGAACTGGAACTGGAATATCTGCCAGCACATGTGTCGGATCAGGTACGTATCTCCTCAGCATCGATACGTGAAACACATCGTGCACGCCTGACAGGGACGGTGGTAGTGCCAGTCTGTAAGCTACCGCTCCGATCCTCTCCAAGATCTCGAAAGGACCAATGTACCGCGGAGCTAGCTTACCTCTGAGGCCAAATCTCTTCACCCCTTTCGTGGGTGAAACTCGTAGAAATACATGGTCGCCAACAGAGAACTCCGATCAGCGTAACTCTTCTGGCGGTCCTGCGCCTCTGCCATCCTCCGTCTGATAGTACGGACCAACTCTGCATCCTGCTGAACTCTCTGAGGTCCCAACAACTGAGCCTCTCCAACCTCATCCCAAAGGACGGGTGTCCGACAAGGTCTACCATACAACGCCTCAAACGGTGCCATCTGGATAGCCGAATGGAAGCTGTTGTTGTAGGCAAACTCTACTAACGGCAGATGGTCCTCCCAACTGCCTCCGAAATCCATAACACATGACCTCAGCAGGTCCTCTAAAGTCTGAATGGTCCGCTCTGACTGTCCATCTGTCTGTGGATGGAAGGCTGTACTGAAATGGAGCTGTGTGCCCAAGGCCTGCTGCAGACTCTGCCAGAAACGTGACGTGAACCGTGGATCTCTATCCGAAATGATACTCAGCGGAACACCATGTAGTCTGATAATCTCTCGGCAATACTGATCTGCCAATCGATCCAGGGGATCAGTCCTCCGGATCGCTAAAAAGTGCGCGGATTTGGTTAATCGATCAACGATTACCCAAATCGCGTCGTGACCTCGTCGTGTCCTCGGCAACCCTACCACAAAGTCCATGGTAATGTGATCCCACTTCCACTCAGGAATAGGAATCCGCTGAAGTAATCCTGCAGGTCTCTGGTGTTCAGCCTTCACCTGCTGACAGACAAGACATCTAGCTACGAAATCCGCGATGTCTTTCTTCATACCGTTCCACCAATAGGAACGTCTCAAGTCTCGATACATACGGGTTCCGCCTGGATGGATCGCAAATCGAGAACGATGTGCCTCCTGAAGTAGCTCCTGTAAGACCGAATGAGACTGAGGTACGCATAATCTGCCTCGGAAGAATATAATACCCTCCTCGTCTCGTGTAAACTCGGTCTGCTGTCCGGAAGCTATCTGACTGCTAATAAACTGCAAATGCTGATCACTAGCCTGTGCCTCTCGGATCCTCGTCCTGATCGACGACTGAGCAACCATGGTAACAATAATACCCTGCTCTGTCGGTCCCTGCTCCTCAAGATCTAACTCCGAGAAACTCTGAATCAAGTCCGTGACTGAAATCCGGTGGCAAGCCAAAGTCCCTCTGGACTGAGCGCATCTGCAACTACATTAGCTTTCCCAGGGTGGTAGCTAATGGTACAATCGTAGTCCTTCAGGAACTCCATCCATCTCCTCTGTCGGAGATTAAGCTCCTTCTGAGTGAAAATGTATTTGAGACTCTTATGATCAGTGAGAATCTCAAATGTGATACCGTATAAATGATGACGCCAAAACTTCAGAGCAAAGATGATGGCAGCTAACTCCAAATCATGAACTGGGTAGTTCTTCTCATGCTCCTTCAACTGACGAGAAGCATAAGAGACTACTCTGCCGTGCTGCATCAGAACAGCGCCCAAACCCTGTAGAGACGCGTCAGTGTAGAGTACAAATCCATCCTCTCCAGAAGGTAAAACCAAAACTAGAGCCGACACTAATCTCCACTTCAGCTCCTGAAAGCTGGTCTCGCAATCCTCGGACCACAGAACTTCACGCCTTTCCTGGTAAGGCGTGTCAGCGGCATAGCAATACGCGAGAAACCCTCGACAAAACGTCGGTAATATCCAGCCAATCGAGCTGCGGATCTCTGAATCGACTTTTGCTCCCAACGGTGTGACCTCGATCTTCGAGGATTAAGCGAAATACCTCTGCTAGAAACCACGTGTCCCAGAAACCCGAGGATGCCAGAATGCACACTTGCTGAACTTCGCGTACAACTGATGTCGTCGAAGAATCTCCAAGACTGCTCGAAGATGTTGTACATGCTCCTCCTCGGAATGCGAGTAGACCAATATGTCATCAATGAAAACGATAACAAACTGATCCAGATACTCCAGAAAGATGCGGTTCATCAAGTCCATAAACACCGCTGGAGCATTGGTAAGCCCAAATGGCATTACCAAAAACTCATAATGACCGTATCTGGTACGGAAAGCTGTCTTCTGGATATCAGAATCTCTGACTCTCAACTGATGATATCCGGATCGCAGATCAATCTTAGAATACACTGATGTACCTCTGAGCTGATCAAACAAATCCTCGATCCGTGGTAATGGATATTTATTTCTGACGGTCACTGAATTCAGCTGCCTGTAGTCAATACATAATCTCATGGTGTCGTCTTTCTTCTTGACAAATAGAACTGGAGAACCCCATGGTGAAACACTAGGGCGAATAAATCCCCTGTCTAAAAGCTCCTGGAGTTGAACCTTCAGCTCGTTCAACTCTTTTGGTGCCATACGATACGGAGCTTTCGATGTCGGCGCGGTTCCCGGAATCAGCTCAATAGCGAACTCCACTGGCCTTCTAGGAGGCAAACCTGGCAGCTCCTCTGGAAATACATCTGGGTATTCCCGGACAACAGGAACGTCGGAGAGCTGCGAACTACTACTGTCCTCAGTACTGATCAACGACAACAGAAAACCATGACAGCCGTGAGACAGCAGCTTCTGCGCCTGAATCGCCGAAATAATCGAGATGCCGTCGTCTCTGATGCCAGTGAAACTCCACGAGGGTTGGTTCGGAGGCCGGAAGGTGACCACCCTCGTCTGGCAATCAACGGTAGCATGATATACTGATAGCCAATCCATACCAAGAATGATATCAAACTCGACCATCTCCAATACTAGAAGATCTACCGTAAGTATCATGTTGCCAAAGTCTAACGGGCAACCTATGATCTCCTGGGTGACGTCTAAAGTATCACCGGACGGTAGGGAGACAGTCAATCGCCGCAACCTAACAGTAGGTAATCTACCAATCTCCCGCATAAAAGTACGGGATATAAAAGAATGCGAACTACCAGTATCAATCAAAATATCAGCAGTAAATGCATAAATGGAAATCGTACCGCGGAAAACGGATCCGTCGGCCCGCTGAGCATCCTCTCTGGTAATAGCATGAACACGACCAGTCTCTGGCGGAGGAGGAGGTGGTAATCTTTGCTTCTTGGTGGCGAAGCACAGGTATTTGGACTATGTGCGAGATAAGGCGAGAGGATGGTGGCGATCTTGTGCGGTGGCATGGCGAGTCCTTGAGGTCGGATAATAAGGTCCGGAGCAAAACTGGGGTGCTCTGAAGGAGTACTCATCCAAGTATGCCAAATCTTTGCTGCGGAGGAGCTACTCCTAGCTTGTGAAGATTGGGCTTCGCCTCCTCGATATACAGTGACTAGACTGTCCCCTCGACTGACCCTCCGGAGGCGGGTGTCTTGAGCCTTGGTGACAATCTCGGCTCTGGTGCCCCAGGTTGCAATAAAGCAATCCCGAAGAACAAGCGGGGTGAGGTGATCTGGATCCACATCCGAAACAATGAGTATCACGGAAGTGGTTGCAGGTTCTGCTTGAGAAAGCAGGGCGTCTGAAGAAGACCGCCACGATTTACGAGGCCTACGAGACACCCGGAAGAACTCGACTGTATGCGACTACTACGAGGCATCGCTGAGTCTGCTGGACACTACGATGTCGACCCGTATGCTTTCTTTTCTGTCCGGATATCTTTGCTGAGCTAACTCTATCATCAAGCTCGATTCAATGCATCGAGTATGATGTAATCCCTAATCCGGCAAGTACATGCGAGATAACCATCCAATCCACATATAAAGCTGCATCATGCGAGTTCGTCCTCCATGACTAACTCTGGACAAAAGCGAGCCAACAGGAGGAATTACGTATTATACTCGGTCCTTTGGCGGTTATTACGCCTCGGACTCATAAAATCCATCGTGAGACATCGATAGGGCGTGGAAAAGCGGCTCTCAAAGCCTCTCGAACTGGTCCATGTGACGTTCGCTCACCGATAATAGAGAGTAACCCACAGGCATTAGCTTCATCCGTAAATGGTAGCGGCCGGCTGCTTTCTCCCACTCGGACAAGCCATATAGAAGAAATGCGCTCCATAGTCTCTATCCATGACAGAGCCATACTTGGATCAAGATCCCCCGGAAAAGAGTGAAGCGAGTCTTCATCGACTCGGCCGGTCTTTGGAATCCTAGCTCGTCTGTGACAATATCGATGGTGTCGGGACATTGCGAGGCTGGCGGGCTCTGGGTGATACTACAGGTGGTACCGCGGAATATCTGGGAGGAGGAACTCCGGTCTTCTTGTATATCTGGGAGCATATCAGTCGGTGAGTGCTTGCTGGGGACAAAAGTGGTGGCGGTGGAGTGCAGTGGGTAATGGTACGGATATGTGCATTCTTGCTCAGGCCTTTGGGGCACAGTGTGTCTGTGAGGTCAGTGGTGGTGGCCTTGAATCGTCGTGAGGCTGAGCGGATGTCGGGTACACCAATGGTACTCGATGGTGCTGTAAGCGGGGTAGGCGTGGATACCGTCGGTGTGGCCAAGTAGGTATCTCTACAGGAGCTATCGGGTTGAGGCCGATGCTCATCTGATGTCATCACGGTAGCGGGCTCACTAACGGTGGGCATCTCGGCATATCAGAGATCCGTGGTCCTCATGCGTGGTCGTCCAGCACCACGTCTCGTAGCAATACGAGTAGATCGTCTCATATCTGTTAAATTAAATTACAAATATCAATACCAATATAACCAACATAAAATAACAACATACATATTTGCTGTCTGGAGATGTTCCGTCGCTGTCCAGTCCCCAATTTGACCTCAAAATTCTGAACGTACATATCGCCGGAAATCCAAATAAATCCGAAACGGAAATCCGAAACATAACCATATCGAAAATCCGATAATGCCCAGTTTGACTCGCAAACCTGGCTAACCCAAATATCCAGAACACCATAAGCAGGTATCATAACCTGCTCTGATACCAAATAAATTGGTATCAGATAAATCCCGAAAATCCAAAATACGAAACAAAAGATCGTAAAACTGTGCTCTGATACCACTAAATTGTCATCAGATAAATCTCGAAAATCCAAAACATATAGCAAGTATCGTATACCTGCTCTGATACCACAAAATTGTCACGCCCCCAGAAGAGTCCCTGTCCGAGAAAATTTCGGCAGCATCTCCCCTGTACGGTGGACAATCAAAATTTTCTACAAGCACTAAATACTCAGCCACAGGCGACTGGAATAATAACAGTAATAAAAATCAATCACCACGCAGTTTATATATATATATATATTCAGCCTCTGGCTGACACAACCACGCAGTAATAATACTCTGACTCGAAATCAACCCTACTCAACTACACTCGTAAAGCCCAAATCCGATTTTTCTTACCTCTTCTGCCGTTCAGGCAGGCATGTAGTAGAGTAAATCCAAATCATACGAAAAGTTCATCCAACGGAAAGATTCCATACAATATCCATATGTAAGTCCAAAACAAAACTAAAATAAAGTCTGATAGCGAAAAGCTAAAATGAAACAACTCAGAAAACCGGAGTAGCACTCGTGCGGTGGGGACTAGCGATGGAACTCCCTCACAGCATCAACACGAAAATAACAACAATGGGCGGGGTGAGTCCAACACTCGATGCAGTTGATATGCAAAGTAAAGAAACAACACCTAGCACTAATCATGCATACAGTCTCGATAAGAAAGATAAGAATGCATCTGAAATAAGCAGGAGAATACTGTACTAACCAGAGTATAAGGTCAAGCAGTCCGAGGGATAAGGAATCAGATGCATGTCAAACATAGGTATCGAACAATATGCATATAAATGCAGCAAACACAAACACAAGCAATAAATGCATCATGCATATGATGTCAATGATGCGTCCTGGTCACCCCGACGCCATCGATCATCTCATACAAAAGTGAGGCCGAGTGGGTAGAGTTGTGACAACCGTGCACTCTGTCGTCACTACTCCCGATGAGTGACCGAGTGGACGGGATGCCGTCGAGTACACCTATCCTCCTACCCCATATCATAGATGGGGGAGCGCAATGCTCTCAACTCCCGGTACTCAAAGGCGGGAGGAATCCCGGATAACACGTTGTGTCACACTACCCTGAGCGGACCAACGGTGCCTAATAGAGTCTCTGCTGCAACACACATCCTGAACCGACCACTAACCCATGGTGGTGGTGTGTGCAGATCCATGTGGCGATGTGCTCAACAATAATGGGCGGACTAACAGATGCAATCATGCAAATGATGCATGGCAATAACCATATAAACATCGACCTAATCCATATATATAGAAAAGTGCACCTAGGTCAACGAATCATATCGAATCAAAGGTACACAGAAAAAACCTAGGTCCTGAACATGGTCAAGCATGGCATATCACTACCCTATAAGCATGTATAAGCAGTAAAATATACGAGATGCAAAACCAATCAATCAATCAAGCATGTAAGATTTGGGTAGTGATTAACCGAAACAGATAAGAAACACAATTAATGCAACATGTTAATTTAATTACTAAGCATATCAAATGACATAAGTCAAAAGTACCCGCCTCCGCAAATAGAAAGGTCCGATCTGACTCCGAGATACTCGTCTCGCGTCAAAGTCCTGTGTTAAATCGCACAGTTTAGCTAATTCAATTTTAAACAAATAGCTAAACTAATTCCTAATCCACTAACCAGTTAGGGTTAGTTACATTAACCCCAATTACACCGTTATACAACTTATAAACCTAAATCAATAATTATTGCTAACCCAACTAGCAATAATCTAACACAAAGATCGAAACCATAAACCTTACCTCAAATCAACCGCTGCTAGACCAAGCTGCTGCCGGAAAACAAAACTCTACTGCTAGCAAAGATTAATTGCTACTGTAAATCAAAGGGTCGCTGCCAACAAACCTAATGATCAAATAATTATCAATCAATTATGTGTCAATTTATCCTTCACTCACATAAATATTAAATCACCAAATTCCTTACCCTAATACTGCTGGATCAAGGTTTGTGGCTGAAGTTACTGCCGGATCCAGTGATTGCAGCAAGGTGGGGGTCAAAATCTCCACTCAAACACTCCTAACCACATTGGCAGGTTACTCTTTGGTGAAGAGTGTCACTGATTGGAAACCGTAGCCTACTCCAGTGAGTGGGGAAATCGGCCGGAACTACGGTAGAAGATGCCGCGGCAGTGGCACTGTGCAAAGGCTAGGGCTTCGGCAACAGAGGAATTAAGGCCTCGGCGTCGACTGTGGTGGCGGCACCGGCGCTAGGGCATGGAAGGGGAAGGCGTCGGGCGGCAGTGAGGAGAGGCGCCGGCGAGTAGGGCAAGATGCGGCGGCGGCGGCCGACGCTAGAGCACAGAGAGCCCTTGTGGCCGACGCTCGGCGTCAGCTGGGGCGGCAGAGGAGAGGAGGAGAAGGAGAACCGCCAGATGGTCGGCGGTTAGGGCAAATTCGGCTCGGCGAAAGGGAGAAGAAGAGAGGAGAGAATGAGGGCTCGAGCACGGGCACAGTAACGAGGAAGAAAGAAAAATATAAATGAGGAAAAAGAAAAGAAATAAGGAATTTATAAAGAAATAATTCCTCGTTAAAATGGGGTAGCCTAAACAGGCTTTCCCGGAACCCAAATTTTATCCCCGTTAACTCGTTCATACGAGCTCCGAAAAATTCCCGAAAAATTACCAAAAATTTCAAAAAATTTCCTTATTCATATCCGCCTATTTCCGGTATTTTACATTGGTGGTCAGGACTCAAAAGAGATGTAGCTAAGTATGTCAGTACCTGCTTGACATGTCAGAGAGTCAAAGCAGAACACCAGAGACCAGGAGGAGTTCTTCAGCCTCTTCCAATACCAGAATGGAAATGGGAAGATATATCCATGGACTTCATAACAGGTCTTCCAAGAACCACCAATGGATATGATGCGATATGGGTAATAGTAGACCGATTGACCAAGTCTGCTCACTTCCTAGCCATCAAGGTGTCCCACTCCATAGAGCAGTTGGCCCAGCTATATGTTAAAGAGGTAGTCAGACTTCATGGAGTTCCTAAATCTATCGTTTCTGATAGAGATGGGCACTTCACCTCACACTTTTGGGAGTGCGTTCAGAATGCACTAGGCACCAAACTCAAGTTCAGCACAGCTTTCCATCCACAGACTGATGGACAGACAGAGCGAGTGAATCAGATTTTAGAAGACATGCTCAGAGCTTGTGCGCTAGATTTCAAAGGAAGTTGGTGCAAGTATTTGTGCTTAGCTGAATTCGCTTACAACAATAACTATCAGGCCACCATCAAGATGGCACCTTATGAAGCACTTTATGGCAGGAAATGCAGATCACCCATATGCTGGCAAGAAGCAGGAGAGAGAAAAGAGATGGAAGCAGAGCTGGGCATTCAGACAGGTGATAGGCGAGACTACTCAAGCAATCAGAAAATCGAGAGAAGTGAGGCGCGGAGGCGAGCGGAAGAGTTATCACGGACCTGGTAGGCCATTGGAATTCCAAGTAGGAGATTCGGTTTTCCTCAAGGTCGCTCCTATGAAGGGAGTGATGAGATTTGGCAAGAAGGGCAAATTAAGTCCTCGCTACGTAGGACCTTACCTAATCATAGAGAGGATTGGGAAAGTAGCTTACAGGCTGGACTTACCACAAGACATGTCAGCAATACACAATGTATTTCATGTCTCCATGCTAAAGAAGTGTCTCCATGACCCGAGCCAAGTGATTCAGCCTCAGTCAGTGCAGATCCAAGAGGATCTTAGTTATGAGAGCAGACCTACACAGATAGTGGACAGAGCAGTCAAGAGATTGAGAAACAAAGAAGTACCACTAGTGAAGGTCGTCTGGCAGAACCAGAAGCACGAGGAAATCACTTGGGAGCGGGAGGACAGTATGAGACAGAAGTATCCAGAGCTATTCTAAGTTCGAGGACGAACTTTTTATAAGGTATGGGGGATTGTAACAACCCAATTTTCCCTATTTCAAGTTCTAAAAGTCCATAAAAATATTGGTAAATACCTTTAAAATATTCTAGAGATTTTTAGGAATTTTTAGAGTATTTTTACGTAATTTTTGGAGATCGTTTGGTATTTTTACTAAATGAAAGAAGTTTCAGCAAAAATAATATTCAAGCCGAGATTCGAACCATGGACCTCGGACTTGAACCGAGCCTTAACCGAAACAAGCCCACCAACTGATCCGCGGGTATTTCGTGAAAAGATATGAAGCGAAATATGTTTAAGTTATAGTTAGGATCAGAAATTAAACCTAGGTTATAAAGGGTTAATTTCTTTCCCCGAGCCCTAATCCCTTTTCTTCTCGTTCCGTTCTCCCGACGCATGCAACGGCGCTGTGCTTGGGCGAAGACGAAGCCGAGTTAGGGCGCTTCCTCCGGCGGCCGGCGAGGGGTTTTTCCGAGAATCCTTCTCATCCTCGTGACCTCCTCGACGTGAAGAGTACGTAGACGCGAAGAAGGCGCGGTGATTTCAAGTCCCGCCGAACCCTAGCAGCCCTCTCCTTCGGTTGTAAGTGCAAGCACATCGCGGTAAGTACTACTCACCTGCGGTAGGAGTTGTTTCGGGTTTCCTTTTTGATTCTTCCTTTGTTTCCGAGGCCTAGCATGAACCCTAGACCTTAGGATGTGGCGGCAGAGCAAGTTTGACCTCTCCTTTATACGAGCACAGCACGTTAAGATTGAGAAATTGGGTTCTTTGTTCATTTTGAATTCGAGGCATGTTGTAGAGATTTTTGGGTCCTTTTAGCTTTCTGCCGTGAGACCTAAAGGAAGAATATGAATGATTAGGTTCAGTTTGTTTGGATAACGTGTTCTGCCAATGCTGTTTGTTCTTTATACCATACAGATTAGGGCAGGTTACATCATTTCTTGCTTATGCTGTAATTTTCCTGATACAGTTAGGTGATAGCATATTCTGCCAATGCTGTTTGTTTTTATACCAAGTAGATTTTGAGCATTTCTTACATAGAAACTCTATTTCGAACTCCTGGTTAAACTGGACAGCCTTAATTTCAGCTTATAGTTGTCTCTTTAGCATGCCTACAGCCTTAAATGTAGTATTCGTGTAGGCCTAATTGCTGCCATAAATTCCAGCAAATGGATTTAGGGTTTTTACAACATGATAAGAAACATAAAGTTGCATTCTTTTACTTTTATTGCAGCATGCTAAAAAGTCTAGAATTAGCATTCTTTGCCTATATTTACAGCATGATTGGAATCACTAAAGTAGCATTCGTTGCCTATATTTACAGCATGATTGGAATCACTAAAGTAGCATTCTTTGCCTATATTTACAGTATGATTAGAATTAGTTTACTCCCATGCTACTACCATGTTTTAGAATTCCTGAAACCATTTTTCTGGAAGTAGTTTAGGATTAAAAGAACACTAAAGCTTAATTAAATGCCAGGGCATTTTTAATATCAGAATAAGAAAGATAACAAGTAAGTAAAGCAAAAGGCTAGTACCCGACATCCAAGAGCTTGTCGTTAAACAAATCCAGGTGACCATTTCCGAGGTCTTGGCCCTGGTAGACCAAGGTCTGCTCTTTTAGGATTGGTGGCTCGCAACCCCAACCTATTAGGGAACGCGCATGAGATGGTACTAAGCCTGGGCCCAAGAAAAGAAAACCTAAGAAAAGAAAAGTTAAGTAAGAAGGAAGAAAGAAAGAAGAAGAAAGTAAAAGATAGAAATTAAAAGATTAATTTCTAACACAAGGATACAAGAAATGAAATAAGTTCCAAGCTTAGAATAAATAAGAATGGTTAGTTTTCTTTGATTCTAAGTTTACATTGTTAGTTTCTTGTTATCCTGCTTGATACTGAGTATGATTTGTATTCTGTTCATTTTCTGTATACCATGAGCACATGCAGATAGCTTTATTATTTCAGTTTCAACACTAATGCATTTCGTTTATGCATTTCGAGTTTTGTGAGATAAATTAGTACTTACTAAGCGTTTTCGCTTATAGATCTTGTCTTCTTTCCTCCTACTGCAGATAAAGGAAAAGCTAAGATATGAAGGGAGGCGACAGGGTGGTGGTGATGATGGATGTGTGTGGTGACTGAACTATGGAGAGGTCCAGAGGGGACTAGCAAGACTTATTTATTTAGAGTTTATGTCTAGTTTATTTTCCATATTTCTGTTATGAAATTATGAGTTTATGATTGAGTTTGATGTGCATTGTAGCTTATTATGCTTCATTCTGGGAGCTTGAGTTTAGTTCATGTTGCTAGATTAGTTTTTGATTATGATATGATTTATTACTGCGTGGTTGTGAATAAATTGTGATCCAGCCGCATGTGGTTGTGTATATATCTTGTGTATTATGGATTTGGTCACCGGTACAGGGGAGACTCTGCCGAAATTTTTCGGTAGGAATTTCTCTGAACCGTGATAAATCTAAGTGTCGCTAATAATAGCATAAGTGACACTAGTAAGTAGAGTAGGAGTTAGGTAACGATCGCCCTTAGAGAGTAGTAGTAAGAAGGGTGGTTGTTACAGTTGGTATCAGAGCAGTGTTCCATTCTCCAGCATCACACACACATCAGCATCATTCTTGCCGTCTCCAAGTAAGAAAGTATTTAAATCCTTTCTTATTTCTGCTTTTCTTATTATTAACTGCAGTATAGAGTATTTTTTTTTGAATGCTTAAGTAAGATAGAAGTTTTGTTTCTCTTTTATTCATATTTAAGTATGATTAGAAGGGTTAAAGTAAGATATCAAGCCTTTACCTTGAATAAATAGATGGCAAGAAGAGGACGTCCCCGTGCTACTCACACTGAGGAACCAGCTCAAGGGAACGAAGTGCCTAGAGCAACTGAGCCCAACCTTTCTGAAGTGGTTGCTCAGCTCCAGAGGCAAGTAGCAGAGCAACAGCAAGTGATTGCCAATTTGATGGCAAACCAGCAAGCAGTTCCTCCCCCTCCTCCAGTTGTCACTGCAGAGACCCCAGTGGTAACTGAGACTCCACCAGCCACTCAGGGAACCGTCACAGCACCTCAGAGACCAGAAGCTTATCTTATACAGTGGCTGAAGCTGAAACCAGAGAGCTTCTCAGGCACGACTGAGCCCTGGGATGCCCAGGCTTGGTTTAAAACACTAGAGAGCACTATGGAGCTTCTTGACTGGCCAGAAGTCGAGAAGGTCAAGTGCGCCTCTTTCTGTCTGTCTGGAGATGCTCGTATGTGGTGGGAGAGGATAAAGACCAAGAGAGCAGCTGATCAGATGACCTGGGCAGATTTCCAGTCAGAGTTCTATGAAGAGTTCTTCCACCTGCAGATTACCAACAAGCACTACGAGGAGTTTATAGAGTTCAAACAAGGTGACTTGTCAGTGGAAGAAGCAGCCAAGAAGTTCAACAGATTAGCTCGTCTCTGTCCAGAGCTAGTGAGTCTGAGAGAAGGAGCGAGTCGGTGATGCTCGGAATCCCGAGACCACGAGATAGCAGAATGTGAGCGGTGGAGCTCATGATGGCGAAGAATTGATCGATGAGCATTAATCGCTGAACATTACATGAACAACATCAAAGCACAGCGAACATCATCCAAGGCGGAGGACAAGGCAGAGTCCACATGAGAGCAAGCAGAATTGGAAGGGCAAAGGTAAAAGGAAGCAGTGGAACACGGAGGTGGCGAAAGGAGGACCAACAAACAAGCGACCAAGTTCCTCCTGTCCCAAATGTGGGAGAACACACCCAGAGCCTGCTTTTGGGTAAATGGATGTTACTCCTGTGGTCAGGAGGGACACATGGCTAAAGAGTGTCCTAACAAATTCAAAGCACCTCAACCACAGCCATTGCAATATGGAGGCCAGCCTGCACAGTTGCACCACATGGGAGCGGCATTGGAGGGACCCTACATTAGCCAAGGAAGGTTAGAAGCCCCACCAGTTCCAGCCTTTGATGGTGCCAGAGTATTCTCCCTCACCAAAGAAGAAGCTGCTAGTGCCTCCACGGTCGTAACAGGTCAAGTAGTTATTTTCCAGCACATAGCTACTGTACTATTTGACACTGGGGCGACCCATTTTTTTGTATCGATACCTTTTGCCAGTAGTTTACAGGTGCCTACAGAAAGTATGAACTCCAAGTTCCTGACAACCCTACCTTCTGGGAAAGTCATGGAATCCAATCAGTGGCTTCGAGCTATACTGGTTAGAATTGCAGACCGAGAGTTATATGTAAATCTAATAGTCCTCGCCATGCAGTATTTCGATATCATTTTTGGTATGGATTTCCTCAGCAAGTACAGTGCCTCAGTGGACTGTCGTAGAAAGAAAGTAATTTTTAGTCCAGAAGGTGAGTCAACTTTTGAGTTCACCGGAGTGCCAAGGAGGAAGACCCAGAAGCTCCTCTCATCCCTAGCAGCACACCAGATGTTAGCTAAAGGGTGTGCAGGTTTTCTTGCATACATAGTAAAGGCAGAAGAGGAGAAGGGACTCAAGCAGGAGGAGGTCCGGGTAGTATGCGAGTATCCAGAAGTATTTCCAGAAGAGCTACTGGACTACCTCCCAGAGAGGTGGAATTTGAGATTGAATTGGTTCTGGAACCGGTCCAATTTCAAAGCTCTCAGCAGAGCTGAAGGAGTTACAAGAGCAACTACAGGAGTTATTGGACAAAGGCTTCATTCGCCTAGTCACTCACCTTGGGAGCTCTGTGTTGTTTGTCAAGAAGAAAGATGGGACAATGCGGATGTGCATAGACTACGAGCTTTGAATCAAGTGACAATCAAGAACAAGTACCCCCTTCCGGGATCGATGACTTATTTGATCGGTTAAGAGGAGCGACGGTGTTCTCAAAGATAGACTTGCGCTCTGGGTACCATCAGTGAAAGTGAAAGAAAGAGATATACCCGAGCGGCATTCAAAACCAGATATGGACACTACGAGTTTGTAGTTATGCCATTTGGAGTGACCAATGCACTGCGGTCTTCATGGACCTAATGAGCAGTGTTCAGAGAATATCTTGACAAATTTGTCATTGTATTCATCGATGACATTCTGGTCTATTCAAGGACCCCGGAGGAGCATGACACGCACTTGAGGATAGTCCTGCAGACTCTTGAAAGCGACTTTATGCTAAATTCTCAAAGTGCGAGTTATGGTATCAGGTGGCGTTTTAGGTCACATTATCTCTAAAGAAGGTATTCGAGTGGATCCGCCAAAGTGGAAGCGGTCAACAACTAGAGTAGACCCAAGAACGTCGAGAGATCGAAGCTTCCTTGGTCTAGCGGTACTACGGGAAGTTCGTGGAGGATTTTTCCAGGATAGCTCTCCGCTAACGACCCTCACCGGAAAGAACAAGAGATTCGAATGGTCGGATAAATGTGAGCAGAGCTTCCAAGAGCTAAAGAAGAGGCGATCGGTGCTCCCATTGACTGTTCCACAGGCGACAAGAGTTTCGACATCTCTGATGCTTCCAAGATGGGTTTTGGGGCTGTACTCATGCAAGAAGGAAAGGTCATAGCTTATGCTTCCAGACAACTCAAAGACTATGGGAAGAACTATCCTACTCATGATCTCGAAATGGCAACTGTAGTTTTGCACTTAAACTCGCGACATTATTTGTATGGGGTCCAGTGTAGAATTTTCACCGATCATCGAGTCTTAAGTACTTCTTCACTCGAAGGACTTAAACATGAGACAGGTAGGTGGCTGGAATTGGTCAAAGATTACGACTGTGAAATTCTCTACCACCCAGCAAAGCTAACAAAGTGGCGGATGCACTCAGTAGAAAATCTAGTGCATCACCGATGTCTTTGTCATCACTAGCCCTACCACTGCAGAAGGAGTTGTCGATTTTGGACTTGAAATTATCGAAGGACGACTCTCTACATTGACCTTAGAGTCTACTTGCTTGTGGAGATACGGAGAAAGCAAAGTGAAGATCCGGACATCCGGAAGATCAAGCAAGGGATACAGAAGAAGATAACTCGGAGTTTAGAGTGACAGATAGCGGAATTCTTTATCGGAGGAGTCACATTTGCGTGCCCAATGATGAGGAACGAGGAAGAAGATCTTAGAGGAAGCTCACAGTACACCATATTCCATGCATCCTGGTTCTTCCAAGATGTACCAAGATGTGAAACAGAGGTTTTGGTGGTCGGACTCAAAAGAGATGTAGCTAAGTATGTCAAGACAGCTTGACATGCCAGAGAGTCAAAGCGAACACCGAGACCAGGAGGAGTTCTTCACCTCTTCCAATACCAATGGAAATGGGAAGATATATCCATGGACTTCATAACAGGTCTTCCAAGAACCACCAATAGATATGATGCGATATGGGTAATAGTAGACCGATTGACCAAGTCGCTCACTTCCTAGCCATCAAGGTGTCCCACTCCATAGAACAGTTGGCCTAGCTATATGTTAAAGAGGTAGTCGACTTCATGGAGTTCCTAAATCTATCGTTTACGATAGAGATGGGCGCTTCACCTCACACTTTTGGGAGTGCGTCGAGAATGCACTAGGCACCAAACTCAAGTTCATGACTTTCCATCCGGTGATGGACAGATGAGGCGAGTGAATCGATTTTAGAAGACATGCTCGGAGCTTGTGCGCTAGATTTCAAAGGAAGTTGGTGCAAGTATTTGTGCTTGAATTCGCTTACAACAATAGCTATCGGCCGCCATCAAGATGGCACCTTATGAAGCACTTTATGGCGGAAATGCAGATCACCCATATGCAAGAGCAAGAGGAGAGAAAGAGATGGAAGCAGTGAATGGCATAGGTGATAGACGAGACTACTCAAGCAATCCGGAAAATCAGACAGAGAATTGAGACTGCCCAGAGCAGACACACGCCGTAGGCCATTGGAATTCAAGTAGGAGATTCGGTTTTCCTCAAGGTCGCTCCTATGAAGGGAGTGATGAGATTTGGCAAGAAGGGCAAATTAAGTCCTCGCTACGTAGGACCTTACCTAATCATAGAGAGGATTGGGAAAGTAGCTTACAGGCTGGACTTACCACAAGACATGTCAGCAATACACAATGTATTTCATGTCTCCATGCTAAAGAAGTGTCTCCATGACCCGAGCCAAGTGATTCACCTCATCGGTGCAGATCCAAGAGGATCTTAGTTATGAGAGCAGACCTACACAGATAGTGGACAGAGCAGTCAAGAGATTGAGAAACAAAGAAGTACCACTAGTGAAGGTCGTCTGGCAGAACCAGAAGCACGAGGAAATCACTTGGGAGCGGGAGGACAGTATGAGACAAAAGTATCCAGAGCTATTCTAAGTTCGAGGACGAACTTTTTATAAGGTATGGGGGATTGTAACAACCCAATTTTCCCTATTTCAAGTTCTAAAAGTCCATAAAAATATTGGTAAATACCTTTAAAATATTCTAGAGATTTTTAGGAATTTTTAGAGTATTTTTACGTAATTTTTGGAGATCGTTTGGTATTTTTACTAAATGAAAGAAGTTTTAGCAAAAATAATATTCAAGCCGAGATTCGAACCATGGACCTCGGACTTGAACCGAGCCTTAACCGAACCAAGCCAACCAACTGATCTGCGGGTATTTCGTGAAAAGATATGAAGCGAAATATGTTTAAGTTATAGTAAGGATCATAAATTAAACCTAGGTTATAAAGGGTTAATTTCTTTCCCCGAGCCCTAATCCCTTTTCTTCTCGTTCCTTTCTCCCGACGCGTGCGACGGCGCTGTGCTTGGGCGAAGACGAAGCCGAGTTAGGGCGCTTCCTCCGGCGGCCGGCGAGGGGTTTTTCCGAGAATCCTTCTCATCCTCGTGACCTCCTCGACGTGAAGAGTACGTAGACGCGAAGAAGGCGCGGTGATTTCAAGTCCCGCCGAACCCTAGCAGCCCTCTCCTTCGGTTGTAAGTGCAAGCACATCGCGGTAAGTACTACTCACCTGCGGTAGGAGTTGTTTCGGGTTTCCTTTTTGATTCTTCCTTTGTTTCCGAGGCCTGGCATGAACCCTAGACCTTAGGATGTGGCGGCAGAGCAAGTTTGACCTCTCCTTTATACGAGCACAGCACGTTAAGATTGAGAAATTGGGTTCTTTGTTCATTTTGAATTCGAGGCATGTTGTAGAGATTTTTGGGTCCTTTTAGCTTTCTGCCGTGAGACCTAAAGGAAGAATATGAATGATTAGGTTCAGTTTGTTTGGATAACGTGTTCTGCCAATGCTGTTTGTTCTTTATACCATACAGATTAGGGCAGGTTACATCATTTCTTGCTTATGCTGTAATTTTCCTGATACAGTTAGGTGATAGCATATTCTGCCAATGCTGTTTGTTTTTATACCAAGTAGATTTTGAGCATTTCTTACATAGAAACTCTATTTCGAACTCCTGGTTAAACTGGACAGCCTTAATTTCAGCTTATAGTTGTCTCTTTAGCATGCCTACAGCCTTAAATGTAGTATTCGTGTAGGCCTAATTGCTGCCATAAATTCCAGCAAATGGATTTAGGGTTTTTACAACATGATAAGAAACATAAAGTTGCATTCTTTTACTTTTATTGCAGCATGCTAAAAAGTCTAGAATTAGCATTCTTTGCCTATATTTACAGCATGATTGGAATCACTAAAGTAGCATTCGTTGCCTATATTTACAGCATGATTGGAATCACTAAAGTAGCATTCTTTGCCTATATTTACAGTATGATTGGAATTGGTTTACTCCCATGCTACTACCATGTTTTAGAATTCCTGAAACCATTTTTCTGGAAGTAGTTTAGGATTAAAAGAACACTAAAGCTTAATTAAATGCCAGGGCATTTTTAATATCAGAATAACAAAGATAACAAGTAAGTAAAGCAAAAGGCTAGTACCCGACATCCAAGAGCTTGTCGTTAAACAAATCCAGGTGACCATTTCCGAGGTCTTGGCCCTGGTAGACCGAGGTCTGCTCTTTTAGGATTAGTGGCTCGCAACCCCAACCTATTAGGGAACGCGCATGAGATGGTACTAAGCCTGGGCCCAAGAAAAGAAAACCTAAGAAAAGAAAAGTTAAGTAAGAAGGAAGAAAGAAAGAAGAAGAAAGTAAAAGATAGAAATTAAAAGATTAATTTCTAACACAAGGATACAAGAAATGAAATAAGTTCCAAGCTTAGAATAAATAAGAATGGTTAGTTTTCTTTGATTCTAAGTTTACATTGTTAGTTTCTTGTTATCCTGCTTGATACTGAGTATGATTTGTATTCTGTTCATTTTCTGTATACCATGAGCACATGCAGATAGCTTTATTATTTCAGTTTCAGCACTTATGCATTTCGTTTATGCATTTCGAGTTTTGTGAGATAGATTAGTACTTACTAAGCGTTTTCGCTTATAGATCTTGTCTTCTTTCCTCCTACTGCAGATAAAGGAAAAGCTAAGATATGAAGGGAGGCGACAGGGTGGTGGTGATGATGGATGTGTGTGGTGACTGAACTATGGAGAGGTCCAGAGGGGACTAGCAAGACTTATTTATTTAGAGTTTATGTCTAGTTTATTTTCCATATTTCTGTTATGAAATTATGAGTTTATGATTGAGTTTGATGTGCATTGTAGCTTATTATGCTTCATTCTGGGAGCTTGAGTTTAGTTCATGTTGCTAGATTAGTTTTTGATTATGATATGATTTATTACTGCGTGGTTGTGAATAAATTGTGATCCAGCCGCATGTGGCTGTGTATATAACTTGTGTATTATGGATTTGGTCACCAGTACAGGGGAGACTCTGCCGAAATTTTTCGGTAGGAATTTCTCTGAACCGTGATAAATCTAAGTGTCACTAATAATAGCATAAGTGACACTAGTAAGTAGAGTAGGAGTTAGGTAACGGTCGCCCTTAGAGAGTAGTAGTAAGAAGGGTGGCTGTTACATTTTAGGGGCCCCCAAATTTGACATACATATATATTATATATTATTAGATTGTTTTAATAAAAACCCTCCAAAAAAAATTATTGGATTAATAGAAAAAAAAGAAGGAAGGTAAATGACCATTTTTTCTCTTTCCAAGATTTTATTATTTGTACAACTCTTTCTTTATTAATTTATTTACAGAAATCATAAATTTTTAAAAAGTAAAGTATGAATCATGAACGCTAATTTTCTCCTTTCTTCTCCTTTGAATCTCTTTAAATTAAATTATAAAAGTTTATTCTCTAGTTGAAATTTTAGTTTCATCAATATTATCATTCATCAATATATAAACTTACAACGTAAGTTTCTTATTGTCAATATTCAATATTGATTTTTAATATTGTATTGGAGCCAATATTTTATGATTTTTCTTATAGATTTGAAAGAGTTAAAATAAATCATCCTAATTTTAATCATCATAGAATATATTATATCGATTGCTTTAAGTATAAACCAAGTTTGATTGTTCTTCAATTATTATTTTCACTACTTGTGTTTATTTCATTGTTAGCTTTGTTGCTGGTTTTATGTGTTTTATTTTTACACTTGAAATTAATAGTACAAATATGTTTTCAAAGAAATATCAACCTTGGAGTCAGAAAATAAACAAAAAAAAGAGTGGAACAGATTATTAAAACTCACAAATGTATTATTTGTAAGTTTTTTAAAGCTAGCTCTTCAATTGAAGATTCAATTGATGAATTACAAGAAAAAAATCATGAAGAACTAAATGATCATACAACAAATGAGCAGCAATTGAGTAATTAAGAAGAACTAAATGATAATACAATCAATGAACGAGAAGAATTGAGTGAAAATGATGATCATAATCATGCAACGAATGAGCAGGAAGAATTAAGAGAAGATGATGATATTGATTTACATATAAATAGCTTGACAATTTTATATATCGAAAATGAGGCGCTAATATATTAATTTTCAAGTTTTCTTATTAAACTTATTCAGATTATATGTTAGTATTTTTTTTTTCCTACAGAGGTCCCTTTTTTCTTTTCGCCCAAGGGCCCCGAAAAGTCAGGGCCGGCCCTGTATCTAGCTTAACTTTAAATTTATATATGAGTAGGTTGATTTCAAAATAGAAAAATGTAGTGAAATTTAAACCATGTGCTTGCATTTTATAATAATATATCGTATTATACTTACTACAAGATAATATGATGAGATGCAACAATGATGAATGTATTGGTTTTTTTTTATCATGATCATGTATTGAATTTGAACTCTATGTGTTTGTTTTTGTGATGGAAGTATTGGGAATGTTTTTGAACCATGTGCGATGTTTTTGTGATGGAAGTATTTGGAACGTTGAATGTATCGTTAGTTTGTCTTGGTTTGTTGATATAAATATGCGCTCTTTTTGTTTATATACTGAATGTTGCGGTACCTATACGTTGATATCGATGTTGATGTGATATCATTGTGGATATCATTGATGTGATGATATATATGTAAACAGGATTGAAAGTTTAAATAGAGGAGGTGCTGCTAAAATCTTATAGAAAATTAGCGATGAAATTTATTTTCGTCACTAAATTATCGACAAACTAAACTCTTCATTGCTAATTTAGCAACTAAAGTAAACTTTCCGTCGCTAATTTAGTAACGAAAAATTAATTTCATCGCTACAGCTAGCGACGGAAAGTTTATATTCGTCACTAATTTTAGTGACGGAAATTAAATTCCATCGCTAAAGGATGTCGACAACCAAACTTTTAGTGATCGAAGTTTTCGGTCTCTAATCAGTCGCTATTTGTAGTTAGCGACAATTAGTGATCGAAATTTCGATCGCTAAACCCGGCCGGTTATTCTTGTAGTGAAAGCTACGAAGATAGTATTCTAGATCATGATTGATAAAGTTTATAACGCAAACAAAGTTAGTTAATTACCTTATTGATTGCAGCAAAAAGCTTCGCAACCAGTTTAAAGTGTTTTATTTCTGTCGCTAGGGCAATGATGCAACGGTAGAGCGTCTTCTCAATTTCCTAATCATCTAAGGATTAAGTCCTAATTTCGACGAATTAATGGATGAATTTTCTTAATGGATAATTGACCTAAGAACGTTGGACTGATGGGTCACCTGCTGCGAGCGCTTCTTGATTTACCTTAGTAGTCAGTAGTAAACTTTCATGGGATCGGGTCAGTCACCTAGGATTAATCGACATAAGTTAGATACCAATGTCAACTAAAAAAAATGATTTATTTCTCATCCATGCAAAGATGGTAGTGTTGAGAACATAACACAAATATCCTGCCTTGATGCCGAGACGTTCCATCATATAGATTCATTCCTTTTTATCGATCAATTTTTTATAGTTAAGAATATTCTTGGCTGACTTTCTTCACTATCTGATGTGTGCTTGTGCTGGATTCTGTTGAATCTAGCTAGGCAGTTGGATTCGGACATTTGTTTTATTTCTTGATCCTCAGTTAATTAGCTTAAGCAAACCAGATAGTTTGTACTCTTCCTTTTACATGTCATAGTACGAATCATCACCCCCAAATCCATATAAAATACAAATTAAATGTAACACAAACCTGAACATGCACTTGAAACTAATATTTAGACACGAGCTCCAAATTTATTATAATTCAATACAAATTCAAAAAGTTTATATGATGAAAAATAATACTTAATTTAGTGCATATGAGAAAAAAACACACTAAGCTTTCCATGATCATGTTTGGACCTGTTGTTATCTAGGTTCCAACTCAGAGATTGAAACCTCATTTATAGAAAATTTTGTTGGCTTCACCTGGTTTTCACTATAATTTCTGCCCCTCCCTAAAACATCATTTGTTTCAATGGTTGTGCTGCCAGTATGATTGACAAATGCTGGAGCTGAAGGTGTAGGAAGACTAACAGAGTGGCTGTTGAGCATAATAACAACATTGGCCATGGTAGGTCTTTGAACTGGGTCTTCTTGCACACACAGCAATCCTATATGCATGCATCTTAGTACTTCTTGAGTCGGACATTGGTTGACTAAGTTTTGATCGATTGCTCGTAGAGCATTTCCTTGAGTCCAATTGCGCCAGATCTTTGTGAGTCAAATGAGAACAAAACAAGTTAATGATTTATTTTTCGTTCAAACAAAATACATTCAATCAAAGGAGAAAAGATGATTGATACTTACATGAGTAACAAGATCAACAGAATATACTGAGGATGACCCTCGATAACTATTATTCTTCTGACCCGTCAAGATCTCCAAGGTTAGTTCACCATAACTAAACACATCTGATTTTATTGATAAAAGACCATGAAGAACATATTCCGGTGCCATATATCCACTATAAAAAAATAACTTAGATTTAGCACTTTCTTTATTCTTGAACTTTTTCTTAGTAGGAATGTTAGGTTTAATCGAGTAAATAGAGTGTTTACATACTATGTTCCAGCAATTCTACTAGTATTTCCTTGTGTTTCATCCACTCCAAAAAGCTTCGCCAAACCGAAATCCGAAATTTTTGGGTTCATGTTAGCATCTAGCAAGATGTTACTCGCTTTTAAGTCTCGATGAATGATCTTCAGTCGTGAATCTTCATGAAGATAAAGAAGTCCTCTAGCAATGCCCTCAATAATCTTAAACCGCCTTGTCCAATCTAATTGCACCCTCTTCAAAGGATCTGCCCCCATCAATATATAATATTATGTTACTCGAGTTTGAACTAGTTATGGCGTGTGCAACAGAGCAACAATATTCTCAAACTTTGCATAGCATGATAAGCAATTAAAACTAAACTACTATATCTAACACTATCAATCTGAAAACATATGAGAAGATTCATGTTGTAGCCCATCAATGTTTTCTGCCAGTAAGTTAACCAAAAGCAAAATAAACTGGGATAAAATTGCCATATATTGGGCATATTGTGCTGCAAAATTTTACTTATAAAGTAGTTAAGTACGTACCGAATAAAAACTTATCAAGACTTGTATTAGAAAGGTACTCATAAACCAATAGTTTCTCCTCAGATTCTAAGCAACAGCCCAATAATCTGACAAGGTTTCTGTGTTGAAGTTTGCAACCAAAAGCACTTCATTTTTCAGCTCAACTAGTCCTTGCCCTGAGCTTCTAGAAAGCCTCTTCACTGCTATTTGCTCTCCATTCTCCAGTCTTCCCTGAATCCAAAGTATCATGAACATCATTTCTCAATTATCAAATTTAGAATCGTCCGGTCCACATATTTCAGTCTGTATACCAACCTTATAAACTGGTCCAAATCCTCCTTCCCCTAACTTGTTTGCATCAGAGAAGTTGTCTGTAGCGATTCGAATACTCTCAAGATCAAACAATAAAGATTCTGCAGCTCTTATTTCACCTTGATATTTATTATCTGTTCAAAAATATTTTTTCATAGTAAGCAATAAGCATCTGCGCATGCTCAAACACTATATAAGAGTTCAGCAGTCATACTGAATATATGTGAAAGTGGTTTCCATCTTGGCATTTTTGCTTTTGTTCTTCGACGACAGATAAAAATGACACATAGTAACAGCAACACTGCTGCAGCCAGAGGGATGATGATAAATAGAATTGTTCCCGGACCGTTGTTAGTATTTCCTAAACAAAGAAATGATAAATGAAACTTGATGCTTCAAATGAAAACATTATAGACTGCCCAAATGAAATTAGCATATAATACATACACGTTTCTTGTTTGTCAAAGTCAAAAAAAGTAATATGAAACCTTTACGTGTAATACAATTTGTCGACAATTCATATAGGGACAGGAGCACTGTTGAAGAATTTAGCTAATGGGCATGTAACGGTAGGCATACCTTTAGCCCGTCAACAACGGTAGCTTAATTGTCCATTTCTCCTCTTTAATACTACGTTACGTCGCTGCGGCCTCGTCTTCTTTGTTCTAATCTAACAAATATTGACTATTCTAACTACGACATGAGTAGATTAATAAATATCTCAAGCCCACAATTGATAAAGAAAGTCGGTCTGCGTAGTGACTGATAATGAAATCGTGACGCACCTCCAATTGCCTCACGAAACCAAAAAATGAGTATATGAAACTTACTGTTTCAAAATGAAAACAGTAAAATATAAACTGCCCAAATGAAATTAATATGTAGTAAATGCAAATTTCATGTTCTTTGGTCTTACTAAAAAAGAGTTAAAAAAAAGTAAAAAAATTAGTTTTTTACCGAATTAGGTAGGTAAGTTTATGAAATTATCAAATTGTATAGGTTACTTTTAAAATTATGAAATCACGTACACACGTCTCGTTTTACAAATAATCAGTCAACTGATAAAAAAATTAGTCAAATTGATTTTCTATTTGAAAATCAGTCGACTGATTTTGAACACCATGTCGAATCGATTTCAATCTGTGTCAAAGTTTCGAGAAAATCAATCGATTGATAATGAAAATCACTTGAATTGATTTACTTTTATATCAAAATCAGTTTTGGACAAAATTGGTTGATGGATAAACGACATCGGATTGACATGAAACTAATTCTATTGTGTTCGGCTAATTTTGCTAATTATATCCATGTACTCAAACACCAATTTGACCAAATATATTGAGAGCTGTGATTTTTTAAATACGAATATGTTTAAAAAATTCAATTCATGATCCATCAGTAGATTTTGGGCAAAATTGACAAATGGATCAAACGCCCTCGAATTGACATGAAACTAGTTATTTGTTCAGTTAGTTCTCTTGATTATTTTCATGTTCTCAAACATCAATTTGACTAAATATATTGAGAGCGATGATTTTTTAAACAGGAATATGTTTTAAAAATTCAATTAGTGTTCAAAGAATCACTTCTCTCAATATATTGAGGCAAATTGATGTTTGAGGGCATGATATAATCATGAGAAGAAAACGAACACAAATGAGCTAGTTTCATGTCAATCCGAAATTGTTTAGTCCATCGGCTGATTTTAGGCAAAATCGACTTATGGACCAAACATCCTCGGATTGATATGAAATTATTTCTTGAAATTATTTCTTATGTGTTCGGCTAGTTCTCATAATTATATCTATACTCTCAAATATCAATTTAACATAATATATTGAGAGCGATGATTTTTTGAACACAAATATATACGAAAAATCTAATTCGTATTCAAAAAATCACAGCTCTCAATATATTGGATCAACTTGATATTTGAGGTTATTAATATAATAAGGAGAACTAAATGAACACATAGGAATTAATTTTATATCAATCTGAGAACATTTGGTTCATCAGTCTATTTTGGATAGAATCGACTAATAAACCAAACAACCTCGGATTGATATGAAATTGTTTCTTATGTGTTCGGCTAGTTCTCATAATTATATCTATACTCTCAAACATCAATTTAACATAATATATTGAGAGCGATGATTTTTTTAACACAAATATATTCGAAAAATCTAATTCGTATTCAAAAAATCACAGCTCTCAATATATTGGATCTAACTTGATATTTGAGGATATTAATATAATAAGGAGAACTAAATGAACACTTAGGAATTAATTTTATATCAATCTGAGAACATTTGGTTCATCAGTCTATTTTGGACAGAATCGACTAATAAACCAAACAACCTCGGATTGACATGAAACTATCTCCTATATATTTAGCTAGTTCTTCTAATTATATTCATATCCTCAACTAACAATTTGACCCAAGATAATAAGAGCAACGATTTTTTAAATACCAATTAAAATTTTCAAATATATTCGTGTTCAATAAATCATCGCTTTTAATATATTGAATCAAAATGATATTTGAGTGCATTAGTATTATTAGGAGAAGTAGATGAAATCAATCCAAGGTTGATTGGTCCATCAACGGATCTTGCCCAAAAATGACTGATGAACCACAAAATTTTTTCGAATATATTAGTGTTCAGAAAATGACTGCTCTCAATATATTGGGTCAAATTGATATTGAGAGCATGTATATAATCAGGAGAATTGCCCGAACATATATGAATTAGTTTCATATTAATCCGAGAACGTTGGGTCCATCAATCAATTTTGTCCAAAATCGACTTTAATATAGAAGCAAATCGATTTAATTGATTTTCATTATCAGTCAAACCGATTTGCTCCAAACTTTGGTAGAGAAAAATCGATTCAACTGGTGTTAAAATTCAGTCGACATGATTGTTTTTCAATCCAACAAATATTACTTAAAACTATTATAGGGACTACGACAAGTTTAAAACAAGCTCAATAACTGATCAAACAAGTAAAAATTTTAAATAATTAAACAAGTTTGAATTGAGAGCTCAATAACATCTAAACGAACCAAACTCAAGCTCAAATTGAACTCTAAATTTCAATTAAGAGCTCGATAACATCTAAATAAATCAAACTCAAGACAAGGTTCAAAGAAACGTAAGCTCATGCAAAATAAACTAAGCCAAACTTAAATAATTATTTCAAAGATTTGGTTATTTTAAATTTAACTTGACTTGATTCGATTACCATATCAAATAAACTTAAACACTTCAAAACTATACTCGATTCCGAAACAGTCATATTGTGGAAACAATAAGCTTTCTCATTAATTACTTAGACTTGTGTAGCCAAGTCTTGAGTCCAGTCCTTGACAGGTATATCTTTGACCCGCCAGCCGGTGGCTTACTTCTTCATTTCTCCCTATTATTCTACGCGCATGACTCCTGGTCCTTGTTCTAATCCTACTAATATTACTTAAAAACTATTCTAGAGTAGGGACTACGACACGAGTGATTAATTATACTAAATTTTAATTATACACTATGATGCGGATATATCTATTGTCCAGAGGAATTTTGAGAAGAAGAGGGCATTTTAGTCTTTTTCACATGTGGAAAGTTTTGGAGTTTTATGACGCACGGTTTATCACGTTGAGAGGAGGAGGGGCGTTTTCTTCGTCGCATCAGTCCGCTGCCACCACGGACACAGGAAGACATAGCCTCTGCCGCTCACCAGACCGGCCAGCGCTGCCTATCCCAGCACCGCCCTCTCACGCTCGCCTCTCCTTGACCCCGTCACGAATACCGCCGTCATTTCCTCTCACAATGCCACAGTCACCTCCCCTTTTCCCTCATCGCCCGCCGACAGCCTCTGGCCATCGTCGGGAACCTCCTCACTGGGGGTTAGCCCACTGCCACTCACGCTGTCTCCCTCTCTGTCGGGACTCCGGCGTCCACAACCGCTTCCAGCGGCCGCCGCCCTCAGGACCGCCGGTAGCCAAGCGTTGTCTCTATCTCCATCTTTTTGGCATCCACAGTCGTCCATCAGCAGTCTCCTCCAGAACGCCACAGCATCGCCTCTCTACAGGCCACCTCCCGGCCGTCCGTACTGTCATACGCTTCCAATGTTTGATCGGGCCTCTGAGCCCTCAATGTCATTGTGCTTTGATTTGACTTGTTGTATTCTAATTTCGTGCCACTGTGGTGTTCTGACCTTCGCGCCGTTGTTGTATTTCGATTTGTGTGTCGTTGTTGTATTCCGGCCTGCGTATCGTCTTCCGGATCCATACTGCATTCAGCTTCGTGACGTCGCCTCCCAACCCAGTTCCTCATCTAGCTCACATTCACCTACTTTTCTGGGTCACGACGACTCGATCAATCTTACGACCAGCTCACTGGTCTATCAGAGAGCGCCTCCCGAGACCAGGATATGTCACCGTACTCACTCTTCATTCGTTTCATTATTTAACTTTTATCTTGCTCCTATATCCGTGAGATTTGTCTCGAGCATTGGGATGCAAGGGATCGAGGACACTCAGGTTCTGCCTACAGATAGCGTTGACAAGAAATCTTCTGATGACTTAGTCAATATAGAAGATAATTCATGATACCCTCCCCGTCTTCTCAGCTTTCAGACCGGATCATACTATTATTTAAAACCCATTCTAATCTCTAAAAAAAATGATTAACCAGGCTGGGTAACGTCCAGCCTGAGGTGACCGGTCCGACCCCACGAAAGTTTCTTACTGGGCACCAGGGTAAATCGGGAAGCGCTCGCAGTGGGCAGTCCAGTATCCTTTAGT
The DNA here is from genome assembly GCF_018446385.1 of Zingiber officinale. Lineage (NCBI taxonomy): Eukaryota > Viridiplantae > Streptophyta > Magnoliopsida > Zingiberales > Zingiberaceae > Zingiber > Zingiber officinale. Next base: position 107,628,341 of record NC_055992.1, read on the forward strand.
TGCATGCTCCATTTGGAGGAAAAATTCCTGTAAATTCGTCATAGTTGGGGCTCGAACCGTGAGTGTCTGAGTGACGACTTGGATACTCAGCTACTGCACCATAGCTCCGGGACCAAAAAAAAAAAAACATTCTAATCTCTAGGGACTCCGACATGAGTTGATTAATTAAGTATACACAATTTTATTTGATAATGCAATCTTCTCGTACCTCCAATTGCTTCGTTTGGCCTGGAACCATTGGAACTCCGAGTCGACGGTGGTGGTGCTTGCGGAGGCGCTTGCGGAGGCGGAGCACCTACGCCGGAAAGATTATAGAAAGGGTACAACTCGAATCGAAGGAAGCAACTCTGTGAAAACAGTGCTGCCCCTTGTTTTGAAACGCAGCACCTGGAAATCGACGACACCATGCTTCGGAGACAATAGTAACAATTGTCCGGAGAAAAGTCCCTGGTGCACTGCACCAGCCCGTATATCCTGTCGAAGTCTGACACGTTCTCCGTTCCGGCCGCGAAGAGCCTTGCCGAACCGCGCGCTTCCTGCGTGAGCGAGTCCATGAGGTTCCCCAGCAGGCTGTCGAACTTTTGGGGGTCGCTGGCGTTGTTGGTATTCCACGCCCACAACTGGTAGCCAATGTCAGGGACGAAGAAAAAGCTTTCGTTGGAGTAGCGGAGGAGGGATTCGTCGTGGCCGATGGTGGACCTGGTGCCGTTGGGGCATGTGCTGATGATTTCTACGGCGACAGATGCGAGGCAGGCTTGGCAGACGAAGGAGGAAACGTCGCCGCGGCAGAGAGCGAGGCCGTTGACTCGGGATGGGGGCTAAGAACCGACGCTTGTATTGAAGAAGCCGGCGGCAGCGGTTGAGGGGGAGGAGAGGGCCGTGAGGAGGAGATCGAGGTTGGAGCGGAAACTGCTATTAGTTGTGTAGTTGGTATCGGTAGGACAGTAGTTCCAAGAATTTAGGGGTGTCAATTCGGGTGGGTCGGGTCGGGTTGGGTCGGGTTGAGTTTTTTTTTTTTTTTTAACCCAACCCGAACCCGACCCGAACCCGAGTTTAACCCAAAACACCTCAACCCGAACCCGAACCCGACCAACCCGATCAACCCGAACCCGACCCATATAACCCGAAAATCCGATTCAAAATGACTTTTTGGGGCTATTTTCCCTATAATTCTTCACTTTTATCTCAATATTCCATCATTATCATACAAACATGATATTAATATACATAAAAACATCTAAATTTTTAAAATAAAATTTGATTTAACCCCAAAAAAACTCACAAAACCCTATATTTAAGTCAACCCGGGTCAACCCGAACCCAACCCGACCCAACCCGAGACTCATTTACTCTCCAACCCTCCAACCCAAACCCGACCCGAACCCGAAAATGCCCAACCCGAACCCGATTTTTTTCGGGTCGACTCGGGTTGGGTCGTAGGATCGAGTTCATTTTTGACACCCCTACAAGAATTAATAGTTTGGGGAAGGGGGAAGAGGAGAAGAAGCAAGGAGGGGAAGAAGAAGATGCAGTCGGACATCTTCAGTGACGTTTTGGCAAATGACTTCTGCAGGAAGAGACCACTCGTAGTTTAATTAAGTAATGGAGAGAGCCAGAGAGGAGAGGGATGATGCTAGTTAGAACAGTCAACCATTGGGAAAGTTTTTGTCATATCATTCAACCACGATAGTTTACGACTGTTACGAAATGCATAGCGGAGATTTACATTAAAAACCTGTCGGAGATATGATATTTGTAAATTTTAAAAAGAAATTGATAATTATATATTCTAGATAAATTAATTCAACCAAATTACAATATAATGAAATTAAATTCTAAAATAATATAATTAACCATTATATTGCCTAAACAACTTAATCTTAGACTTGATAAAAACTTTTATCCAAAGTAATTTACATAAGAGTTTTAACAATTCTTCAAGATATTTGGTTGTATGAATAATTTTTCTCAGCTTCTCGGCAGCCAGACCATTAAACAAAGCACAGATCAGACAATCTATTGTCAAATCTACAAAGATATATAGTAATCCCATTCGGAATCTAAATCAGATGGAGGTCGGTCACGCTGTCGCTGGTTTTGACAGAAGGTGACGGAGACCCTCAGTACTTCGAGGGCAGGCTCACACGAGCTGCTGACACGGGGCGGTGCTAAGGATGACGAAGCGAGAGTTCCCTGCGCACACTCAGACGAGCACCCTCTACGTTAGGGACCAAGAACCAGGAAAAGATTCCCCGGAGCAAACCCTCCGACGCTAAAGTCAGGTACTTTTTCCTCAGAAAAACAGTAAAAATGTAGAAAGTAGAAGACAGATGCGAAAAAGTTAGTGAGCGTACCCGCGCAAGGGAGAGGACACCCCTTTTTATGACATGCGTACTTTGGGCCTCTGCAAGTAGCAGGGAATGTCGGGTGACAGACCTTGTCTGGCGGTGAGGGACACTTGGCATCTTCTTATAGGTCCAAGGAAGGTTCTGTTATCAGCGAGTCACAGACCGTTAGAATATACCCTGACACACAGCAGATATTCTCTGACAGGTGGTTACAATTCTCTGACTCTGTTGTCGTTTTTGTTGATCGGGCATGAACAAGAGAACTCCTGACCTGGATGTATCTGAGTAGTCCGCCATGTCCTGACCAAGCGTATCAAGTTCCTATATATATCTACTATGAGAAAAACCCGCCTGGTAGAGATAGTTCCTGTTCTTCCTTCACTGTTCCTTACGTTACCAGTTTGACTTCCTAATTCGGACATCTCGACCGAGCAATCATTCTGAATTCCCGACCTAAACATCCCGACCGAGCAAATATTCTGAATTCCCGACCTGGGCATCCCGACCGGGCAACTCGTCTAAATTCCCGACTTGGGCGTCCCGACCGAGCAACCAATTTAAATTCCCGACCCGTGCATCCCGTCCGGGCAACCAATCCAAATTCCTGACCTGGGTCTCTCGACCGAGTATTAACCGAGCAGCGGCTTTTAACAGTTAGAGCCTTTCTTTGGAGCGATGCGTACTCTCGACCTTAGATTGTCACGTCCTCTTGACTTCTGATTGCCGTGTCCTTTTGACTTCTGACTGTCACACTTCCTTAACTTCTGACTGTCACGTCCTTTTTATCAGACCCTACCATTATGCACCATATCATATAGTATTCTCGATCATGATTGATAAAGTTTGTAACGAATCAAAGTTAGTTAATTACGTGATTGATGCATGGCCTCAAAAATCTTCCCAGCCAGTTCAAAGTGGTTTGTTTCTCCTCCTTGCAAAGATGATGGTATTGAGATCATAACACAAAATGTCCTGCCGTGAGGCAGATCTTCCATCATATAGATTCATTCCTTTTTATCGATCAACTTTTTACAGTTAAGAATGTCTTGGCCGACTTTCTTCACTATCTGATGTGTGTTTGTTCTGCATTCTATTGCAATCTAGCTAAGCACTTGGATTCTGACATTTGTTTTATTTCTTGATCCTCAGTTAATTAGCTTAAGCAAACCAGATATTTTGTACTCTTCCTTTTACATGTTATAGTATGAATCATCACCCCCAAATCCATATAAAATACAAATTAAATGTAACACAAACCTGAACATGCACTTGAAACTAATATTTGGACACGAACTCCCGAATTTATTATAATTCAATACAAATTCAAAAAGTTTATATGATGAACAATAATACTTAATTTAATGCATATGAGAAAAAAAAACACTAAACTTTCCATGATCATGTTTTGACTTGTTATCTAGGCTCCAACTCAGAGATTGAAACCTCATTTATAGAAAATTTTATTGCCTTCACCTGGTTTTCACTATAATTTCTGCCCCTCCCTAAAACACCATTTGTTTCAATGGTTGTGCTGCCAGTATGATTGACAAATGCTGGAGCTGAAGGTGTAGGAAGACTAACAGAGTGGCTGTTGAGCATAATAACAACATTGGCCATGGTAGGTCTTTGAACCGGGTCTTCTTGCACACACAGTAATCCTATATGCATGCATCTTAGTACTTCTTGAGTCGGACATTGGTTGACTAAGTTTTGATCGATTGCTCGTAGAGCATTTCCTTGAGTCCAATTGCGCCAGATCTTTGCGAGTCAAATGAGAACAAAACAAGTTAATGATTTATTTTTCGTTCAAACAAAATACATTCAATCAAAGGAGAAAAGATGATAGATACTTACATGAGTAACAAGATCAACAGAATATACTGAGGATGACCCTCGATAACTGTTATTCTTCTGACCCATCAAGATCTCCAAGGTTAGCACACCATAACTAAACACATCTGATTTAATTGATAAGAGACCATGAAGAGCATATTCCGGTGCCATATATCCACTGTAAAAAATTAACTTAGATTTAGTACTTTCTTTATTCTTGAACTTTTTCTTTAGCAGGAATGTTAGGTTTAATCAATTAAGTAAATAAAGTGTTTACATACTATGTTCCAGCAATTCTACTAGTATTTCCTTGTGTTTCATCCACTCCAAAAAGCTTCGCCAAACCGAAATCTGAAATTTTTGGGTTCATATTAGCATCTAGCAAGATGTTACTCGCTTTTAGGTCTCGATGAATGATCTTCAGTCGTGAATCTTCATGAAGATAAAGAAGTCCTCTAGCAATGCCCTCAATGATCTTAAACCGCCTTGTCCAATCTAATTGCACCCTCTTCAAAGGATCTGCCCCCATCAATATATAATATTATGTTACTTGAGTTTGAACTAGTTATGGCATGTGCAACAGAGCAACAATATTCTCAAACTTTGCATAGCATGATAAGCAATTCAAAACTAAACTAACACTATCAATCTGAAAACATATGAGAAGATTCATGGTTTAACATAGCTCCATGTTTTCTGCCAGTAAGTTAACCAAAAGCAAAATAAACTGGGATAAAATTGCCATGTATTGGACATATTGTGCTGAAAAATTTTACTCATAAAGTAGTTAAGTACATACCGAATAAAAACTTATCAAGACTTGTATTAGAAAGGTACTCATAAACCAATAGTTTCTCCTCAGATTCTAAGCAACAGCCCAATAATCTGACAAGGTTTCTGTGTTGAAGTTTGGCAACCAAAAGCACTTCATTTTTCAGCTCAACTAGTCCTTGCCCTGAGCTTCTCGAAAGCCTTTTCACTGCTATTTGCTCTCCATTCTCCAGTCTTCCCTGAATCCAAAGTATCATGAACATCATGTCTCAATTATCAAATTTAGAATCGTCCATCCATATATTTCAGTCTTTATACCAACCTTATAAACTGGTCCAAATCCTCCTTCTCCTAACTTGTTTGCATCAGAGAAGTTGTCTGTAGCGATTCGAATACTCTCAAGATCAAACAATAAAGATTCTGCAGCTCTTATTTCACCTTGATATTTATTATCTGTTCAAAAATATTTTTTCATAGTAAGCAATAAGCATCTGCGCATGCTCAAACACTATATAAGAGTTCAGCAGTCATACCGAATATATGTGAAAGTGGTTTCCATCTTGGCATTTTTGCTTTTGTTCTTCGACAACAGATAAAAATGGCACATAGTAACAGCAACACTGCTGCAGCCAGAGGGATGGCGATAAATAGTATGGTTCCCCGACCGTTGTTTCTATTTCCTAAACAAAGAAATGATAAATGAAACTTGATGCTTCAAATGAAAACATTATAGACTGCCCAATGAAATTAACATATAATACATACACGTTTCTTGTTTGTCAAAGTCAAAAAAAGTAATATGAAACCTTTACGTGTAATACAATTTGTCAACAATGCAGATAGGGACAGGAGTGTTGTTGAATAATTTAGCTAATGGCCGTGTAACGATAGGCATACCTTTAGCCCGTCAACAACGATGGCTTAATTGTCCATTTCTCCTATTTAATACTACGCTACGTCGCCGCATGCCTCGTGTTCTCTGTTCCAATCTAACAAATACTGACTATTCTACGGACTGGACTACGACATGAGTAGATTAATAAAATCTCTCAAGTCCACAATTGAGAAAGAAAGTTGGTCTGCGTAGTTGGATTAACTATACAAGATTTAATTGATAATGAAATCGTGACGCACCTCCAATTGCCTCGTTTGGTCTGGAACTGTTGGAACTTGGAGTCGTCGGTGCTGGCGGAGGCGGAGCACCGACGGCGGAAAGATTGTAAAAAGGGTACGACTCGAATCGAAGGAAACAACTCTGTGAATACACTTTCCCCCCTTGTTTTGAATCGCAACACTTGGGAATCCCCGCTACCATTTGTCGGAGACACAGGTAACAATCGTCCGGGGACAAGTCCCTGGTGCACTGCACCAGCCCGAACATCCTGTTGAAGGCCGACACGTTCGCCGTTCCGGCCGCGAACAGCCCCTCCGAGCCGCGCGCTTCCAGCGTGAGCGTGTCCATGAGGTTCCCCAGCAGGCTGTCGAACGTTTGGGGGTCGGTGGCGTTGTTAGCATTCCACGCCCAGTACTGGAAACCAGTGTCAACGACGGAGAAGAAGCTTTCGTTGGAGTAGCGGAGAAGGCAATCGTCGTAGCAGATGGTGGACCTGGTACCGTTGGGGCACCGGTTGATGATTTCTACGACGGCGGATGAGAGGCAGGTTTGGCAGGAGGAGGAGGAAACGTCGCCGCGGCAGAGGGCGAGGCCGTTGATTCGGGATGGGGACTGAAAACTGACGGTTGAGTTGAGGAAGCCGGCGGCGGCGGTTGAGGGGGAGGAGAGGGACGCGAGGAGGAGGTCGAGGTTGGAGCGGAAACTGCTATCAGTTGTGTAGTTGGTATCGGAAGGACAGTAGTTCCAGAGAAGGGAAGAATTAATGGTTCGGAGACAGAGGAGGAGAAGAAGAAAGGAGATTGAGAAGAAGATGGATTCGGCCATTTTTTTGTGATGTTTTGGCAAATAACAAATCACATACGACTCGTAGTTTTAAGCAAGCAATTGAGGAATGGCCATTCGATTGGAATTTTTTAATCACGAAATGAGGCTCGTCAACCACAATAATTTACGACTATTCGAAATTCAGAGCAGAGTTTACGGGTAAAACAAGTTCACCTTTACTGCTGGTGCTCGACTGCAACGGTGGAGGTGAAACTGGAGTCAACGGCGGCGAAGATACTTCTTCTGTAGCAGAAATGTTGTAGAAAGGGTAAATTTCATATCGAAGATCGCAGCTCTGCCCTAACACCTTGCACCCCTGCCTCCAGCCGCACAAGGTGGGTATGCTCCCCACTGCGTCAAGAAGACAATTGTAGCACTCACCGGCGTACAAGTCCCTTGTGCACTGCACCAGCCCATATAACTTCGTAAAGCTCGTCAGATTCACATCCCCCGCCGCGAACAGCTTCGACGAGGTAAATGCCGCCTTCGTGGCGAGACTGTTCATCAGATTTCCCAACTTATCGTTGAAGATCTGCGGGTCCGATGCGTTGTTGGGGTTGGTTTGATAGACCTTGTAGGAAATCGTGTCGGTGGAGAAGAAGTTCGTGTTGGAGTAGCGGAGCATGCAGATGTCGTACCATATGGCGGAGCTCATACCGGTAGGGCAACTGTGGGTGATTTGTGTGACGGAGGCACTGAGGCAGCCCTGGCAGTCACTGAGGGAGAGATCTCCTCGGCACAACGCGAGGCCGAAGGCTTGGTCCGGAGGTTGGCCCATCGTGTCGTTGTGGAATCCTGTGGCGGCGGTGGCGGAGGAAGAGAGGGAAGCGAGAAGAAGAATGAGATTGTTGTGGAATGCACTGCTTATTGTGTAGTTTGCATCAGTTGGGCACAAATTCCATAGGAAGTTTGGAGCGTTGGTAGTCACAGCAGGATTAAAGTAAAAGATAATGAGCAAAGACAGCAAGTAGGAGGAGTAGGAAAGCCTAAACTTGTGACGGCAACTCGTCTTCACAAACCCATGCAGAGATAGAGCCATGGAGCTAGGGGATTGGGATTGAACCAAGCTGGAAAAGAGCAGCTCATAAAAAGGCTGAGAAGACTTGACCAGTTGCTCTATTACAGGAAGTCGTTGTTCAGGAATTCCATGGCCCTTTTAGCGACTAGCTAGCTACATAAAAATCAATAATCAAGGTTATTATACTAATTATATCCTTAATATCCTGTGGCTCCACGAGCAAGCCGTAAGCCCGCGGCCAAACAATCGATGATGAGCTCACAATCAGATTAAGTGGTTGTTGTCAGGTGGCTATCATGAGCTCGCAAGCAAGTTATGAGCTTGTCATTGGGCTGGCAACAATTCATAGAGAGAACGCTTGGAAGACGGTGCAATATAATTGAGATTTTATGAGGAGGTAAAAAATGTTTGTTTTGTTTGGATCATAATTTGACAAAAAATAATCTACAAATAAATTATAAATCCATCCTTACACTAATTATACGTCTAGTTAATAAAGAAAGTATCCGAGTTAATTTAGCATAATTAAAGGATATATAAAAGAAAATTGAATTATTCCTGGCCAAAACAAATAATGTAACGAAAAATTAAAGAAAAATCCCCACGGGTCAAAGTCCAACTACCATCAATGTTCCGTCATGCAATCCCTTGTTTTCACTTCCTACATGTAAAGTTTCATTTACTTCAACTCCCTCATGCAAATATCATTACCTAATTGCCCTTTAAATTTTTTAAGTATAAAAAGTTTAAAAATGAGTATAATTCATCTTAAATTCAGCACTTTAAACTAGAATTCAGTATATTTCTATCAAAATTCAGGACTTTAAATAAGAATCCAATATATTTCTATCAAAATTGGCCCCTCATATTTTTTAGGCATAAAAAATCTAAAAATAAATATAATTCCTTTTAAATTCCGCACTTTAAACTAGATTCCAATATATTTTCTATCAAATTGAACATGATCTTTTTTTTCCTACTTAATATAATTCCTTCTAAATTCACAATTCAAAGAAAATCTAGTATATTTTCTACCTAATTGAGTATCATTTAAAGAAAATCTAGTATATTTTTCATCTAATTAAAGTGCAAAAAGAGTCGTGCTCAATTTGATAGAAAATATACTGAATTCTAGTTTAATGTGCTGAATTTAAGAAAAATTATACTCATTTTTGAACTTTTTATACCTGAAAATATCAAGGATAATTAGGTAAATTAGTATCTATTATTTTGGACTAGGGAGTGGAAACAAATATTTTGATCAATGGAAACTATATACAAAATTGAATTTATGATTGAGGACTACATACAAATTTACATAAATTAAAGAAAAATCCCCACTAGTCAAAGTCCAACTACCATCAATGTTTCGTCATTTTCTATTGAAAAATTAAAAATCAAAAATCAAAAAGTCTTTTTAGGGGAACAGTCTTGACTATTACGTGTCATAAGATACTCGCTCACGTCACATCATATCTTTCCTAGAGCATCCACAGTGGATAAACCCCGTTGAGAGCTCCTTCGTTGCCACGTCTGCGCCACATCAAAAGTTAAAAACCTCATATCTTCTTCCACTATAAAAAAACCTCTCAACAACTCCCTCATGGGTCCCACACTTTTTATTATATATAATTCTCATTTCTCCTTCATAATTCATACACCATTAATTCTTTATAAATTTAATTCATACACCATTAATTTTTTATAAAATTTAAATTTATAAATGGATAACATTAAACAACATTAATAATTAAAAAAAATACATAAATATTACAGTACATCAAATAAAAAGACATAAATTATAATAATATTCCTAACAATAAACATAAACTCATCTACACCAAGTCAATGTCTCTGTTTAATTTTTTCCACCATTTTATCTTGTAAATAAAGTTGTCTTGGTGTCATCTCACTAGTATCCTTCATAAGAATTTCATAATCCTTATGAAAGATCTCGGCTTCTCGCAAAGTCATTTTTTGGATTTGATATTCTTTAATATCTTGTCATTCTTTATCGCAAAGTCATTTTTTGGATTTGATATTCTTTAATATCTTGTCATTCTTTGTCGATGCTATGTTCCATTGTGTCACCCTCTCTGGCTTTAGATTTGCCCTTTCTCTTCGCTGCCTTTTGCCCTATAGGACGAATGCGGACTTCAAAGTCATCTAAATCAACACTTGTATCTGGATTTGATGTTGAAGTGTTTCCCCCTGATTCGGATGTCCTTGCTTTCTTGTTAGAGTAATGAGCAATTGATTGTGGAGTATATTTCTCATATTCTTTGAGAACCCTCCACACATGCATATAATTAAAATCCTTGCCTTTGTTGTTGGCTTTCCACATATTCAATGCATTCTCCAACACATTCTCGTCACTCCAACCGCTTTGCCGATGAGTATAAAAATTATTATAAGTTGCAGAAAATTCATTTACCATTGGTGCAAACCTATAATAATGTGATTTCAGCCGCTGATAACTTCTCGTCATAGATCCAGTGGGTCGATGTTTGTTGAAGTAATCAGCTATACGTTTCCAAAAAGCTTGATCCTTCTGTTGTCTGCACCTGGAACACCCCAACAGAATGGTGTAGCAGAACGAAGGAATAGGACTCTTATGGAGATGGTTAGATCAATGATGAGTTATTCAGAATTACCAAATTCGTTTTGGAGATATGCTCTGGAAACAGCAGTGTATGTTCTGAACTTAGTACCTTCTAAATCAGTTTCTTCTACTCCCATAGAATTGTGGAATGGGCGAAAACCCAGTCTAAGACATATTCGGATTTGGGGTAGTCCAGCACATGTGCTGAAACCAGATGCTGATAAGTTAGAATCCCGTACAGAAGTTCATGTGTTTGTAGGATATCCCAAAGAAACGAAAGGTGGTTTATTTTATAGTCCTAAAGACCAGAAGGTCATTGTTAGCACCAATGCCCAGTTTTTATAAGAAGACTATATAATGGATCACAAGCCCAGTAGTAAAGTTGTTTTAGAAAAACTAAGAGAGGACACGTCTACTTTAGTACCAACAGTACAAGATGAAGTACCACAAGAGACTACAACACGTGTCACACATGATACACAACCACAGACAGTCCTTCGTCGTAGTGGGAGGGTTGTGAGGCAGCCTGAGAGATTAATGTTTTTGGGAGAGTCTTCGGACTTGATCCCGGGTAAACATGAACCTGATCCCCGGACATATGGCGAAGCACTCCAAGATATAGATGCAACATCTTGGCAAAAGGCGATGAATTCTGAAATAGAGTCTATGTACTCTAATAAGGTCTGGGAGCTTGTAGAACCACCTGATGGTGTGAAAGCCATTGGATGCAAGTGGATCTACAAAAGGAAAAGAGGGACAGATGGGAAGGTAGAAACCTTCAAAGCTAGGCTTGTTACGAAAGGGTACACTCAGAAAGAGGGAATCGATTATGAGGAAACCTTTTCACCGGTAGTCATGCTTAAGTCTATCCGGATACTCTTATCCATTACTGCTCATATGGATTATGAGATTTGACAAATGGATGTAAAGACAGCTTTCCTTAATGGAAGTCTTGAAGAGAACATCCATATGAAGCAACCAGAAGGGTTCATTGAAAAAAGCAAAGAGCATCTAGTGTGTAAGCTCAATCGGTCCATTTATGGACTGAAGCAAGCTTCAAGATCTTGGAACATCCGGTTTAATGAAGTGTAACGGAAACGTGGTGGTATTTCTTGTACTATACGTAGATGATATTTTGTTAATTGGCAACAATGTCAAAGTATTATCAGACGTAAGGGTATGGTTGTCCAAACAATTTGATATGAAGGACTAGGAGAGTGTGCACACATTCTTGGGATCAAAGTAATAAGGGATCGCAAGAAAAGAATGTTGTGTCTGTCCCAAGCTTCATATATAGATACAATCCTTGCTCGTTTTAGCATGCAGGATTCCAAGAAAGGTTTTTTACCTTTTAGGCATGGAATAGCTCTATCTAAAGAGATGTCTCCTAAGACATCAAAGGAGATAGAAGACATGAAAGCAGTTCCTTATGCCTCGGCTGTAGGAAGCCTTATGTATGCAATGCTATGTACGAGACCTGATATTTGTTTTGCCGTGGGCATGGTCAGCAGATATCAGAGTAACCCTGGACAAGGACATTGGACTGCAGTAAAGCATATATTAAAGTACCTGAGAAGGACTAGAGATTATATGCTAGTTTACCAAGCAGACGATTTGCTCCCTGTGGGTTACACGGATTCAGATTTCCAATCAGATAGGGACAACAGTAAGTCTACATCAGGCTATGTGTTTTGTAACGACCCAACTCCTGGGTACTAATCTGTGAGCCGGATCGCTACATTAACTACTGAAGCTACTGTACGGAAAACTGGGTAAAATAAAATTTCACTAACTGACTCGGTTAGTCTGACAACTGATACACCCATGCTGTTATAAGGAAGGATTCAAGACCCTTTCCTGTTGGTGTACACGTGCTAAGGAGAATACTTGATCTCCCATCTGAGCTAGGAACTCAGAATTTACTTGATCGATCCACGGATCGATCAAACTTCTACGATTCTGTGCCTTGCTGGATCGGTCTGCGGACCGACCAGGAACTAATCTGTCGCGGACCGATCCAGGTGTGTCTGGATCGGTCTGCGGACCGATCTGCACTGAAATCTCCTCGAGGCTCTTGTCGGCTGGATCGGTCGGTGGCCGATCCGGGAGATCTGATAGCATCTTATCTCTCTGGATCGGTCGGTGGCCGATCCAACTCGGACCAGACGATCGGTGCGGGGACCGATCGATGGCGATTTCACTCGAGAGTTACGATTTGACACTTTGGCGTGCCAAAACATCACACAATAGTTCTAAAACAATGGAAACACATATAAGCATATAAGTACCAATGTTCTAAACGTGATAAGCTAAACCAAACATAGTTACTAAGCTAGAACAATTAGTAACAAGACTAAATATGAAACTAGACATGTTAAGTGCTAAAACTGAAATAAAAGCGTATAGATCCCAAGGATCTTTATTCCAGACCCCTTGCACACACACATCATTGTAGCATCGCCTTTCAGCCTCCGCTAATCCACTTTTCTTTTACCAGTATCTGCAGTATAAGAAAAGTAGTATCTGTAAGCCAATAAGCTTAGTAAGAAACCATCTACCTCACAAAAGCATGCATACGATGCAGATATGATTTTAAATCATGCTATTTGAAAAATATACTGAATATGCAAGCATGGCATGGCATGGTATCACACAAGCATGGCATAACATATAAACCGAACATGCTTTAAACTGATCATGGCATACTTACAAACTAAGCACGAAACTGAACTAGTCAAGTATATATCTAAATCTGTACACAACCTCAAATCATGTAAACTGAACCTGAACTGAACTGAAAGCTAAATTAGTGTTCTCATCACTGGTTTCAAATTTGAAAACTATACATATAATAGATGAAAATACTAAACATGCTGCTGGGGCCCTGGCAACTGTACATACTGTGCGCGCATCCCTACGAGACCCGGGATTGCAAGTTCCGAATCCAGCAGGGTTACTAGGTTATCTGAACCTAGGGACGACTGTGGGAGTCCAGCCCATGGATATCTGATCCAAGTACAGTGCCAACTGAACAAAAGTAAAATACTGAATACTGTTTTATTTTACTTTGCTGTTCTAGGTTATCTGAACCTAGAGCTAGGTTATCTGAACCTAGAGGCTACTGTGGGAGCCTACCCAATGGATATCTGATCCATAAAGCTGTAATAACTGATAAATAACTGAATAAAATGTTTCTAATACATTTTACATGCTGTTAGGACGCCTACTAGTGCATCCTTCTGAACTGGGCATTCTACCGAATGCTTGGTGTGCACTGAAAGCACACCCTAAAACTGAAAACTGTAAAACTACTGAACTAACGCTAAAACTAACAAGCGAGAGCAATTATACTGCAGGTGAGGGGTTTCTTACCTCAATCGTAAGGTTTTCTTACGATTCTATCCGCTAGGTTTTCTAGAAAACTGATATTTTCGACGATCCGCTCACGTCTTCGCGTTCCTCTCGCGAAGAAGAACCTCTTTCGTGTTGGAGTCGTCGCCGGAAGATGATCCTATGGACCCTTGCCTTGGTGTGCCGTGCGTGAGGAAGAGGAGAAGAAGGGAGAGGCGGCGGTGAGGTTTGGAAGAGAAATTGGCGTGAGGGCTTTGGTGAAGAGAGATTTGCCGAACCAAACTTCTAAAATAAACCAAACCCTACTTAAGTTTATTATTTATATTAAGTGGTTTAATGAACCCAACTCTAATATAAATATATTTAGTTCTCCTTCCTTTCAGCACGGCCCTGCTGGGTTCACTGGTTTCTAACATTATCCGTAAACCGAAGGTCTCGGGTTCAATTCCCGCTTAGGCCGTTTTACGATTCTATTTATTTTTGCTACTTCCGCTACTCGGAAAATTCCGGAAAAATATCTAATAATTTCAGAAAAATCGTACCATAATTCTAATATAGTTTTGAGAATTTTCGGGCGTTACATGTTTACTTTAGGAGGTGGAGCCATTTCATGAAGGAGTGTTAAGCAGAAATGCGTTTCGGACTCAACCATGGAAGCAGAGTATGTAGCAGCCTCTGAGGCAGCTAAAGAAGCAGTATGGCTCAGGAACTTTCTAATGGACTTAGATGTGATTCCTGGTTTGCCCAAAATCATCACAATTTATTGTGATAATAGCGGTGCAGTTGCAAACTCGAAGGAACCACGAGCTCATAAGGCAAGTAAACATATAGAGCGCAAGTACCACCTGATACGAGATATCGTGAAGCGAGGAGAAGTTGACATCGCCAAGATTGCATCAACGGACAACCTGGCAGATCCTTTCACTAAGGCCCTTCCGGCGAAAGCTTTCGATCGACATGTGGAGGGAATGGGAATCAGATGTATGGTAGAAGATATGACAGCTTAGTCATTAGTATAAGTGGGAGATTGTTGGAGTGTATACTGAAAGCCTAAGCTTTTGTAAACATTTATGTTAAATAAAGAATCACATTTTGGTCAATTTATCTATATTTGTTTGTAGTTGTTCAATTCATTTATATTGTAGATAACATAGTATGTGGTGTCACATATAGAAGATGATGTTATCAGTACCTTATAAATTATAAACAGTAGCTCACGACCAAAATGGAAAGGAACAAACCATTGGAAGGTCGTAATGTAATTAGGAATTAGTTTATCTTGACTATATAATTACACTAGTACACTTAGAGTGTATTGAGTAGGACCATTTGAGGTTGTTTCTTTTATACTGACTTTATAAAGGAACAAATACCTCAGTTATTATGGAAGAGTGTACTCTTAATCCTAATATAATAACAAGCACATATATTTGATATTTATTTCTTTAATTTATCAATGGGTGAGATTTAGTTCGATGAATCAATAAACCCGATAAGTTGGGAAATGATATCACTTATAGTGTGTGTTATTGATTATAGAAGGAAACTGTGTCATAGAGATACTAGGTTGATAATGTCCCCAAGAAGAGCTCATAAGGATTGTCATGTTAAACCCTGTAGGTGGACTTAGTCCGACATGACGATAAGGTTGAGTGGTACTACTCTTGGACTAAGATATTAATTAAATGAGTTGTCAGTAACTCACTTAATTATTGGACATTCTATATCTTAAACACAGGGAGACTAACACACTCATAATAAGAAGGAACCCAAAAATGTAATTTGGGATTGGTGCGGTAGTTCAATAATAGTTCTCTAGTGGAATGAATTATTATTGATAAAATTAAGTTGTGTTCGGGGCGAACACGGGATGCTTAATTTTATCAGGAGACCAAAACCAATTCCTCCTCTCGGTTCCTATCGTAGCATCTTATTTATAGAGTACTATACCCACCTATACCCACCTTCTATACCCATCTAAAAGGGGCCGGCCAAGCTAGCTTGGAATCAAGCTAGGGCCGGCCTAAGCATGGTTTAGGGTGGCCGGCCCTAGCTTGAACCCAAGCTAGATGGGGCCGGCCATAATTAAATTAAAAATAATTTTAATTTTAATTTTTATTATGTGGAAGATAAAATTTATTACAGAGAATTAAAATTAAAATATCTCTCTTTAAAGGATCTACAAAAGATTAAAAGAAAGAGATTAGATCTCTTTCCTTATTTGTAGATTGGAAAGATATTTTATTTTTTCTCTTTGAAAATTATTCACATGATTGAAAATTAAAATTATAGAAATTTCTTTTTATCAACCATGAAGAGATTTTAAAGGGAAATTTTATTTTTTTAAATTTCCAAAGACAAATAAGGAAGTTTTAATTGTTGATTAAAAATTGGCTTATTTGTTCTCCATGAGGTGGCCGTCCACAATTCAATTAATTAGGAAATTTTATTTATTTTTTATTAATTAATTATTGTCAAATAAAGTTAAGGAAATTTTATTATAAATAAATTTCCTTATTTGACAAAGCCAAGGAATATAAAAGAAGGGGTAGGGGTGCCTTCATGGGACACAATTTCTATTATTTCTCTCCCTCTCTTATCCCTTAGTGTGGCCGGCCATCCTCTCTTTTCCTCTTCCTCTTTGTGGTGGCCGAACCTCTCTCTCTCTTCCTTTGGAGCTTTTGTGGTGGCCGGATACTACTTGGAGAAGAAGAAGAAGAAGGAGAGAAAGCTTGCATCCCTTGGAGCTTGGTTGGTGCTTTTCTTTCATCCTTGGTGAAGCTTTCTTTGTGTTGGCCGAACCTAGCTAGGAGGAGAAGAAGGTTCATTGGTGGTTTCTCATCTCGGAAGATCGTTGCCCACACAACGTCCGAGGTTAGAAGAGGAATACGGTAGAAGATCAAGAGGTTTTTCTAAAAGGTATAACTAGTAATTTTTCTTTCCGCATCATACTAGTTATTTTTGGAAATAATACCAAATACAAGAGGCTTACGATTCTAGTATTTCGAATATGTTTTTCGATGTTGTGTTCTTTTGTTTTATTTTTTCTTGTGATTTGATTGTTCTTTTCGGTTAACCTAAAGTTATTTTAGGAAATTAAATATTAGCTTTCCATAAAAGGTTTTGTCTAGTCGGTGGTGGTTGCTCCCATATCCAAGAAGGTCGTGTGCCTCGCCACGTCAGTACTGGGAACCAATTATGGAAATTAATATTTAATGGAATTAATAACTTAAGGTGATTTGGGTCGAACGTGTTAAGTTCCGCAGGAGACCCAAGTTAAAACCTAAAAGAACAAATAGATTAAGTTTTGGATCAAACGTGTTAAGTTCCGCAGGCGATCCAAAATTTAATTTAAAAGAACACATGGTAGCTAGGAAAAGGTTCAGACCTTTGTATAAAATTTTTGTACAGTGGAACCTCTAGGTTTTCCGAGTAGCAACCAACAATTAGTGGCTCTCGTATCTATACACTAGGTGCTGGTAGATAACACCGCTAAACATGTTTCAACAACTAGAGTATGAGATATATCTTTATTGTTTTGATTCCTATGAGGGCAGTCCGCCTTCCAATGCCCTGTCTGCTTGCAAATGAAGCACTTGCCTTTCGGCTTCTTCATTCTAACTTTTTGTCCCTGAGGTTTATTCACTCTCTTCGCTGAAAAGACCTGTTTCTTCTTCTTCTTGCCTTTCGGCTTAGAAGTAAAACCATTTTCAGCATAGTGAATCTGAGAACTTTGACAAAATATACCTTCTGCTGCCTATAGTTCTGTTAGAAGTTCCGCCAACGTGTACTCTCTTTTGTTCATGTTATAGTTTAGGCGGAACTGCTCAAAACTTCTGGGTAGCGTTTGGAGAATTATATCGACCTGGGTTTCCCCATCGATTTCTCCTCCAAGGACTTGTATTTCATTCAGATAAGCCATCATTTTGAGGATATGATCCCTTACGGGTGTCCCCTCAGACATGGTGGCTGTCATTAGCTTTCTCATTGCCTCTTGCCTAGCAGTCCGACTCTGGTATCCAAAGAGTTCTTTGAGATTGTTCATTATATCATAAGCTGTTGGTAAATCTTGATGCTGATGTTGCAATACATTTGACATAGATGCCAAAATATAACACCGCACTATTTCATCAGCCTTTACCCATTTCTTATGATACTCAATCTCCTCTGGGATACAGTCACCGTCAAGTGTATCAGGGCAAGCCTCAGTCAATACAAACTTATAGCTTTCTACAGTAAGGACAATGTCCAGGTTTCTTTTCCAATCAATATAGTTGGGACCAATAAGTTTGTTCTCTTTCAGTATAATAGCAGTGGGTTGAAAGTCATCCTAAGAATCACAAAAATAACTTTGGTCAGGACTCTAAATTTAGAATAATATTGATTCCTCAAACAATACTATTTTAAATTAACCAACACCTCAAAACACCGTGAATTTTGTATGTCACGATAGTGTGGACGTATACACATTCAACATTTGTAAAAGGAGGGTGTAACCCATTAATTTTATTATCTTGTCAACCTAACTTTTTGACAAATAAAATTAATAGTTGGTTTCCTTCGGTCACACAAATAATAGCAGTGACTCCGATGGGGAGGATACTATTAGATGTGCCTAAGTGTATATCATTACTTGACACTAAGTCCATTAACAAGATTGTGCCCCTTCCGATGGAGAAGATCACACGATCTTAATTAACTTCCTATATCATCATAAATGGAAGTTTGATCTAGTGATCCGCAAACAAACTCATCCGATATGGAGGAAGGCACTCAGAGCCAACGCGCAAGTTTGCTTGCATCACTTACAAACCAGTAATGGAGACAGTGAAATTTATTAAAATAAATCTCTCTCCCACTTAGTTATTTAAAATGAGGAATTTTAAACTATCCTAGCATACATCACATGCATATAAACATCACAGTAAATAAAAGCAATAAATTTGGAAATTAATTTTTCAACTATTATAACATTTTCCATCACTGTCTTCAGTATGCTCCAACCCTAGCTGCTGCCATCTTTAGCCACCGCCATCAAGTCGAGTTGTCGCATCCATCTTGCTTCTTATTCCGCTGCGCCTCTGGTGCTCCAAAAGTACCACGCCTCGCAAGAATCCGATTCGCGACAAAAATAGAATTTTACATATATCGATTCTATATTCCACGAGGGAATGTACATGTAACCTAGATCGAAAAATAAAATTCTAAAAATAATATAGCTCCTGCTATATTTTATACATACAATCATGCACACAAATAATGCCCTTGACATGTCCAAGGGTCCAATCACACATAATATCAATAAACCATAATAGTTGGAGCCTGCAATCAAAGAGTTAGCACATCCTACTATTTTCCTGCCTAAATTATGTATGACATGTGCATAACCTATTTGAATTCTAAAAATACACAGAAACAAACTCTAGCTCTGATACCAATTGTTGGTTAATCCTAGAAAAACGTACCGGTTCCACTGTATAAAATTTTTTTGTACAAGTGTCGAACCTTTCCTTAAATAACCTATTGTGTCCTTTAGAAGTTAAATTAGGAATCACAGACGGAACTTAACATCATTGATTCCAAATTTAACTTATCTATTCTTAATGGTTTAGATTTGAATCGCAAGCGGAACTTAACACTATTGATTCAAATCTACCTAAGTTATTAATTCCATAAATATTAATTTCTAAAATTGGCTCCTAGGACTGCATGGCGAGGCACATGACCTTCTTGGATATGGGAGCAACCACCACCGCCTAGGCAAAGTCTTTTAAGGAAAGCTAATATTTATTTCCTTAAATAACTCTAGGTTAATCAAAAAGAACAATCGAATCACAAATTCAAAAAAGAAGAAAAACACAAAATCGAAAAATAAATTTGATAAACTAGATCTAATTGCCTCTTGTATTTAGAATTCTTACAAAGAAAATAACTAGTATGATGCGGAAGAAAACTACTAGTTATACCTTTTCTTTGTAAGCTAATAACCTCGAGATCTTCTATCGTATTCCTCGCCTCACCTTGGATGTCGTGTGGGCGACGACCCTCCAAGATGAACACCACCCAAAAGAGTCCTTCTCTTCCTCTAGAATTCGGCCACCACCACCACCAAGGAGAAGAGAGCAAAGGGAAAGGGAGAAGGGAGAGGGCCGACCACCAAGAGATCTCCAAGCAAGAGAATAAGAGTTGTATCTCATGAAGCCCCCTCGCCCCTTCTTTTATATTACTTGCCCAAGGCAAATAAGGAAAAACTTTTTACAAAAAATAAAATCATCCAAGAGTTTTTCCTTTTCTCTTTTAATTTTTCCTTTTCTTTTCTCTTGATTGAATCAATCACCAAATTTAATTTTGTGATGATTTTAATTAAATTAATATGGCCGACCACTTGCTTGGGCACCAAGCACGGTGGCCGGCCACCTTATCAAGGGGAAAAAGGAATTTTATTTTTATAAAATTTTACAAGAAAAACTCTTATAAAATTTTACAAGCTCTCTTTCCTAAAGTAGGAGTTAAAAAAAGGAAAGTTCTAAAAATTAAAACCATGTTTTAAAATTTAAAACTTCTCTTACAAAATTTCCTTTTTTAACATGATGATAGAAAATTTAATTTTAAAACTTATCTCCCTTTTTCTTAAACCATGAGGATGGTTAAAAAAGGAAAGTTTTAAAACTTTTAAAACTTTCTATTAAAACATGTGGCCTAATTCAAATAAGGAAAGTTTTTTTAAAAAATTAAAATCTCTCTTTTAAAACTTATAGTTTTCTACAGAGAGAAGATTTTAAAAATTCAAAACACCCCTCCTATTTGAATTTATCTTGGCCGGCCCCTACAAGCTTGGTCACCAAGCAATAGGGCCGGCCCCTATAAGAGGATGTGGCCGGCCATTGCTTGGTCACCAAGTAATGGTCCGACCCCCTTCTTGGACACCAAGAAGAGCCTTACATTTGGATGGACTTGAGGCTATAATGAGGCTACGACAGAGACCTAGAGGAGAAATTGGTTTTGGCCTTCCGATGACCTTGAGTATCCCGTGCTCGCCCCGAACACACAACTCAAGTTCATCGATAATAACTCATTCCACTAGAGAGTTATTATTGCACTACTACACCAATCCCAAATTACATTATGGGCTCCTTCTTATCATGAGTGTGTTAGTCTCCCTGTGTTTAAGATTGCGAATGTTCACTAATTAAGTAAGTTACTGACAACTCACTTAATTAATATCTAGCTCCAAGAGTAGTACCACTCAACTTCATTGTCATGTCAGACTAGGTCCACCTGCAAGGTTTAACATGGCAATCCTTATGAGCTCCTCTTGGGGACATTCTCAACCTAGATAACTAGGACACAGATTCCTTCTATAATCAACAACACACACTATAAGTAATATCATTTCCCAACTTATCGGGTATATTAATTTATCGAGCTAAACCTCACCCTTTGATAAGGCAAAGAAATAAATATTAAATATATGTGGTTGTTATTATATTAGGATTAAGAGCACACACTTCCATAATAACTAAGGTCTAGTTCTTTTACTAAGTCAGCACAAAAAGAACATACCTAAATGGTCCTACTCAATACACTTAAAGTGTATCAGTGTAATTTATTAGTCAAGATAAACTAATACTTAATTACACTACGACTATTCTGATGGTTTGTTCCTTTCCATCTTAGTCATGAGCAACTTGTTTATAATTTATAGAGAACCGACAACATGATCTTCTGAGTGTGACACCACACTCCATGTTATCTACTATATAAATTAATTGAACAATTACATTTAATAAATAAATGCAGATATTGACCAATGTGATTCTTTTATTTCAACAAATAAATGTTTACAAAAGCTAGGCTTTTAGCATACATTCTAACACCAAATTCCTTTCGTCTTTTGTGCGGGGTAATTATCTTGTTCCGCTTGCATCACATCCCTCTGACCCCTTCGATTTTCCACTACTTTTATTACCCAAAGCTTTCCGATCAGCCGGGCACCTTCCTCTTGTAAGCTTGCCCCGGTCTGGTCTTTTTTTACGAGTTACCCTCCTCCAACAAACATTGGAGGGAATATTTCTTTTTTGTCCATTTTCCCGATCGGCCCTCCTTCCAAATGTAACACCCCACCCCCCTCGCTACTAGACTGTGAGGGCGGAGCGCTACTGGACTACTAACTTTACTTAACTATCCTTGTTCACATGTTGATAGTAATTCCTAAAACTCTTGGAGAACTCAAAACTTACAATTAACTAGCAGCGGAAAACTAAATGCCTCATCTAATACATTCTTAATAAATGACAATCTTAATAAATTCTTATGCTAGGTCCCAAGACTTCTATAGTCCAGGCATCACACATCCATCCGCACCTCCTTGTCGTCTTCCTTTGCTATAACTTTTCCTTTCCTTTATCTGCAGTAAGAGGAAAATGCAACTATAAGCAAAATTACTTAGTAAGCGCTATCTAACTCACAAAACTCGAATATGCATGTAACTGGAAGAAGTCTAAAACTGAATGCTCAGAAAGAAATACTACTCATACTCATCTACTAATAAAAGAACAAGACATGCTGAAATGCTAAACATGTAAAGCTACTCATGCTCAGAAAATAGCAAAGAACAGTAAGCTAATCTAAATAACATGCTAGCATAAAAGAAAACTCAGCTTGCTGATTTTAAACCAAAGTGAAACTTAATTCATCTGTTCTAAACTTATTCTTTAATTCACTTGTTTAAAACTTATTCTTTAATACTTTATACTTATGTAAAAATTGCTTTACTTGTTCAAAAACTTATACTTATAATACTTCAAAATAATAATCAACTTCTCTTGGGCCCGGCAACTGTGCTTTTACTTTTGTAACGACCCGACCCATTTGGCGGCCCATTTCACGACCCTCGGGTCGTCGACCGTCGACCGTCGGCCGTGCCGTTACTACTGTAGGATCGAAAAGAATTTAAATATCTCCACAATGACATGATATTGTCTACTTTGGGCCTAAGCCCTCATGGTTTTGCTCTTGGGCTCTACCCAAAAGGCCTCATGCCAATGGAGATATCTTTCTCTTATAAACCCATGATCTTTTCCATGTGTTTTCAATGTGGGACTATGTTTGCAACCTTGCAACCCCAACAATCCCCCCCTCAAACAAAGGACCATGGGCTTCTCACGTCCAATCCTCGACCCACCAGGTCTTCCTGCCCCTCGGTCTACCTGACCTACTAGGACTTCCTGCCCCTCGGTCTACCCGACCTACTAGGACTTCCTTGCCTAGCCGCAACTAGGACTTCCTGCCCCTCGGTCCACCCGACCTACTAGGACTTCCTGCCTGGTGTCTGGTCCTCTTGATCCGAACATAGAAGCCCCCACTTTCTTTGTTCGAGGTCAATATTGTACTCACATAGTTCAATCAGACCATAGCTCTTGTGCACAGTCGGCGGTTAAACCTTCTGGCAGTTCGGGCTCTGATACCAATTATAGGATCGAAAAGAATTTAAATATCTCCACAATGACATGATATTGTCCACTTTGGGCCTAAGCCCTCATGGTTTTGCTCTTGGCCTCTACCCAAAAGGCCTCATGCCAATGGAGATATCTTTCTCTTATAAACTCATGATCTTTTCCATGTGTTTTCAATGTGGGACTATGTTTGCAACCTTGCAACCCCAACAACTACTAAGTTATCTAAACCTAGGGACGACTATGGGAGCCCAACCCAAGGACAACTGAGAGTCCAACACAGTGCCACTGATAAAAGTAAAATACTTGTTATCTTTTAATACTTCTAATATATAATGCCTCGGCATTTTCTTTAGCACCTTGTGTGTCAAATTCCCTAAAGTCTTGACTTTGGGATCTACTTAAGGCCTTGGCCTTTTTCTTTCTTTTCTTTATCTTTCTTATACTTTTCTTAAACTCAAAATACTGATAGGGAACTCAAAATTTGTAATTGAAATGCTTAATGAAAAATCTACACTGCAATGCTTAATTAAAATCTGCATTATAAGCTTACATAAAAATCTGCACTTATAAGCTTAATTAAAATCTGCACTATAGGCTTAATTAAAATTTGCACTATAAGCTTAAATAAAAATCTGCACTATAAGCTTAATTAAAATCTGCACTATAGGCTTAATTAAAATCTGCACTATAAGCTTAAATAAAAATCTGCACTATGAGCTTAATTAAAATCTGCACTATAGGCTTAATTAAAATCTGCACTATAAGCTTAATTAAAAATCTGCACTATAGGCTTAATTAAAAATCTGCACTATAAGCGCTTCTTATACTTCGAATCCAAGAAGAACAAAGGTCCGAAACTACTTCTACTGCAGGTGAGAAGCACTTACCTTGATTCTTGGACTCACAACCGAACAAAAAGGGCTTCTAGGACCTTGGCCAGCCGCCGGAGATGATGCCCTAACTCCCTTTCGTTTTATGCCCGAGCTCCGCCATCGTACGCAGAAGAGAATGAGAGAATGGTTTAAGTCACGGAAAAACAGAGCATCAACTTATCCCTTTTTATAACTTAATATTTCTGTTAACTCCTTAAATAAATTCGCTATCTTTTCTAAACAGACAAATCCAACATCAACTTATCCCTTTTATAATCCAATATTCTGTTAATTATCTTAAATAAATTCGTTACTTTTTCTAAACAAACAAATCCAACATCAACTTATCCCTTTTATAATATTCTGTTAACTATCTTAAATAAATTCGCTACCTTTTCTAAACAAACAAATCCAAGATCAACTTATCCCTTTTATAATCCAATATTCTGTTAACTATCTTAAATAAATTCGCTACCTTTTCTAAATAGAAAAATCCGTTTGCCCACCTGGTCAACTGGGTTTTGACCGAGTCAAAGGTCGTGGGTTCAATTCTCGGCTTAGACATTTTTTTGTCGAAACTTCCTTCGTTTAGTAAAAATACCAAACGACCTCCAAAAATTACATAAAAATACTCTAAAAATTTCTAAAAATCCCTAGAATATTTCTATAGCATCTTTAAATATTTTTAAATTACTTTTAGGACTCTAATTGAGGAAATTTGGGACGTTACACCAAACCACTTGACAACTTTCGTTGGGGCCTCAACCTTCACTGCTCCGCTATAAAAGTGCTCCGGACTACTTGCATGTTGCCTCTATGCTGGCTGGTCAGAAGTTCAATATTCACAAGTTGCTGGGGGAAGGAGTTCTGCCACTCTTCGGCCTTAGCCCGATCAGCCAGTCCGAGCCGATCGACTTAGGTAAACTGTTCACTTGCTTCTCTTCTCTTTGTCTAACTGATTTCTTTCTTTATTTTGCAGCCGACATCATGATGAGGGCACGCTTGGTCGGGCAATCAAAGCTTTCCAGCGCCGAAGTTGACAAAGTAGTGGTTGAAGTTTTAGACGAGCGGGGATTTCAATAGGAAGATCTTCCAGAGCAGATACCCCGCGAGCGCGAGCCTATTTAGGAGGCTGGTGGGGGGGGGGGGGGGGGGGGCCAGGTGCCAGTCGAAGGAGCAGCGACTGGTGCACCGATCGAAGAGCTTCCGGCCGATCAGCTAACTCCAGAAGAGGTCTCGCAATCGGAAGCGCCGCTTGAGAATACGCGCAAGAGGCGTCGAGCAGAGAAAGCTGCTCGCTCCGCGTCTTCAGTAGCGAGGATTGGCGATCGGCCTAGTGCTTCCGGACCGATATTGTCCGAGGCCGCCAATATCTCTTCATATTGGACACCCTCTGACCCTCTTGTCGCCTCTCCAATCGCCAGCTTGCCGTCACTATCGGCACAGGGCTGCATTCTAAGGTCGAGCATCAACCCTACACCCTCTTCCTCCCGCGTGGGCCGATCGGCTTCTTTCCATTTGGCCCTGATCGGCCGGAGACGTGTCACAGCCACCCTCCACCTTCCTATCGAAGAGCTTTCGGCGTCGGGAGGCTCGGCTGGTCAGACTGAACACCGAATCATCATTCGAGGCCATTTGGTCGAGGTGTGGAAGATGCGCGCACCCAAGCGGCGACCACACCCCCGGGTGTATTAGCGGACAGCCACACTAGGCAACTTACCGACGTGAGTTTTTCTTTCAGCTTCTGTACTAATTAATCTGGCCTTGTTTCTGATCTACTTCCAATTTTGATTTCTACAGTTTTGGATGGACGGCCTTGCTATGTGCTAGAGGCTCGCCTTTGTGGAGGATGAGCTGAAACGGCTGAAGGAAGCCCTCGGCCAGTCGAATACCACTCATGGCCTAAATGACACTCAGGTGGCTCAACTGCAGGCCGACTTGGCCAAGAGTGAAGAGCTGCTCATTGCCGAGCGGGGCAAGAGTACTGAGCAGGCCGAGTACATTGACCGGCTCAAAAAGGAGATTACCACCTTCGAGAGCAAGATCACACTCGCCACTAACCGCAAGCAAAAAATACAGAGGACCTGCTAGCGTCCGAGCGGCAAGCCCGCGAGTTCGAAGAAGCCACTTTAAGGAGCCAGCTGTCCGACAAGGATGTCGATATTGCGGTTGTGAAGGCAGACCTGGAGAGCGCCCGGTCGACCTTGGAGGCACTAAAGAAAGCGGAGCCTAGCCGATTCGAGGAAATGAAGGTGGCTTACATCCGGTCCGACACCTTTGTTGATAAGTTCGTTGCCCGGGTTCTCAGACTCTTTGGCTGCGCCGTGGACAACATTTTTGATCAGCTCAAGAAAAAGGGGCACCTGCCTGCCGATCTGCCCGGCGCTACAATTGACCGCGACCAGCTCAACGACTCTATCCCCAACGATGCCCTAGCTCACTTGGAGTGAAACCTTTAAAGTGTTTTCTTTTTGCTCAGTTTGCTAAGTGATTTTTTGAACTGTACTTGTCTGCTCCCGTGTGTACCCGGTCGGCATAAACTTTTAAGGTGTAATTCGATCTTGCCCTATATTCGACAATTCTCTCCGTTTTTTCGATGTTTTTCGAATATGACTAGGTGATCGTCTTGTCCCTACTTATCGAACGATGATCCGAGTGCAACCTTTATGCCACTCGATCGCCGATGAACCGAGGGCTTAAGGTCGCCACTTGACTGCCGATAACGCGAGGGCTTAAGGTCGCCACTCGACTGCCGATGACACAAGGGTTTAAGGTCGCCACTCGACCGCTGATGACGCGAAGGTTTAAGGTCACCGCTCGACCGCCGATGACGCGAGGGTTTAAGGTCGCCGCTCGACCGTCGATAACGTGAGGGTTTAAGGTCGCCGCTTGACCACCAATGACGTGAGGGTTTAAGGTCGCCGCTCGACCGTCAATGACGCGAGGGTTTAAGGTCGCCGCTCGACCGTCGATGACGCGAGGGTTTAAGGTCGTCGCTCGACCATCGATGACGCATGGGTTAGAGGGGGAATTGATGAGATTCTGAACTGTTTTCTTCCTGCATCAACAAGGATATACAAGCGAAAGGATACATGAATTCACTCGCGCACCTCTTTACCTGGCTCTATAGTGTTGGAGGTGGTTCGCGCTCCATGGTCGATCCAGTTTTCTTCCCTCTGCATCCTCCAAATAGTAGGCGCCTGATAGTAGCTTTTCCAACACTTTGAATGGGCCTACCCATGGCGCTTCCAACTTCTTGACATCACCGACCGGCTTGACTCTTTTCCAGAGTAGGTCGCCCACCTGAAAAGATCTAGGGATTACTCGCCGGTTGTAGTTTTACCGCATCCTTTGTTTATATGTTGTTAGTTGGGCGGCTGCTTTATCGCGAGTCTCATCGATCATGTCGAGTTCCATCCGCCTCCTTTCGTCATTTCCCTCGCCATAGTGCAACACCCGATCGGACTCCACGCCAATCTCCACAGGGACGACAGCTTCTCCGCCATATACTAAATGGAATGGCGTGAGGCTGGTTCCCTCTTTGGGGGTCATTCGTAGTGCCCATAACACACTGGGTAGTTCATCCACCCAACTGCCTCCCAGGTGATCCAGTCGAGCACGTAGTACTCTGAGGATTTCTCGGTTGGTAACCTCAGCCTGCCCATTGCTTTGAGGGTAGGCTATGGAGGTAAAAGCTTGTTGTATACCATAACTCTCACACCATTCCTTTAGTTCTTGGCCCACGAACTGTCTCCCATTGTCCGAGATGAGTCGGCGGGGAATGCCAAACCGACATATAATGTTTTGCCATATGAACTTCTTGACCATACTTTCCGTTATCCTCGCTAACGGCTCCGCTTCCCCCCATTTTGAGAAATAATCCACGGCTACAATCAGGAACTTTCTCTGGTCGGTCGCCATAGGAAAAGGGTCGACTATGTCCATTCCCCATTGGTCGAACGGGCATGCGACAGTGGACGCTTTCATTTCGGCGGTCGGTCGATGTGTCAAATTGTGGTGCCTTTGACAGGACAAGCAGGTGGCTACCACCCGGCTTGCATCTTCTTGGAGTGTGGGCCAAAAGTATCCCGCTAGGATAACTTTCCTTGCCATAGATCGTCCACCCGGATGCCCCCCCCCATAGGAACCTTGATGTACTTCTTGAAGGATGTATTCAGCATCTTCAACACCCACACATTTGAGCGAAGGGCGTGAGAATGCCTTCTTATACAATTTCTCACCCACCAACGTGAACCGAGCGGCTCACCTCCTTAACTTTCGTTCGGCCTCATGGTTTTTCGG
This sequence comes from Zingiber officinale, assembly GCF_018446385.1. NCBI lineage: Eukaryota > Viridiplantae > Streptophyta > Magnoliopsida > Zingiberales > Zingiberaceae > Zingiber > Zingiber officinale. Next base: position 107,656,835 of record NC_055992.1, read on the forward strand.
TAGAACTCCTGATTGGAGGAACTCGATGATGGGTGTCCTCCAATCCCTCGGAAATGATATCCCTCCCGGTCGGTCAATATTCGCCACTAGGGAGACCTGCTCGATTGGGCGACTGACGATGATCGGTGTCATTGCACTAGCCAGTTTTGCAAGCTCATATGCTGTTTGGTTTTCCGATCGGGGAATCGTGTGGATGCTAACCTCTTGGAAGTTTGCCTTGAGCTTCTCGAAAGCCTCCGCATATAGCCGGAGTCGCGTACTATTGATCTCAAACGTTCCATTCAGTTGTTGGGCTGCTAACTGCGAGTCCGAGTGTAGGAGTATCTTGGTGGCCCCAACGTGCCGAGCAGCTTGTAGGCCGGCTATGAGCGCTTCATACTCATCTTCATTGTTGGTGGCTCGATAATCCAGCCAGATGGATAGGTGCATCTTATCTTCTCTCGGAGATATAAGTAGAATGCTAATTCCGCTTCCTTGACGAGCGGACGAGCCATCCACGTACACCCTCCATGAGGACTCTAGCTCCAGATTTTGTACTTCCGTGACAAAATCTGTCAATGCTTGTGCTTTTATAGCCGACCGGGGTTGATATTGGATGTCGAATTCACTGAGCTCAGTGGTCCATTTGATCAGCCGACCGGATGCTTCTGGGTTGAGCAGAACACGACCCAAGGCGTTGTTAGTCATCACAATTATGGAGTGGGCCAGGAAATAGGGCCGAAGCCTTCGAGCGGCAGCATTAACGCGTAAGCGAGATTTTCGAGACCAGTGTAGCGAGACTCAGCATCTTTCAATATGTGACTTAAAAATACACTGGTTGCTGTATCCCCCCCCCCCCCTCTTGCTTGACCAATGCTGATCCGATCACATCCCGGGTAGATGATAGATAAATTCACAGTGGCTCCCCTATAATCAACTTAGCCAACATGGGCAGGGAGCTGAGATATAACTTGAGCTCCTCGAAGGCCTGGTCGCACTCGCCATCCCACTGGAACTTGTTTGGCTGCCGCAGAATCTTGAAGAACGGTAGACTCCGATCGGATGACTTGGAGATGAATCTTGATAAAGTCGTGATCCTCCCGGTCAACCTCTGCACCTCTTTTAAATTGCGGGGTGGTGGCATGTCTTGGATCGCCTTTACTTTACCAGGGTTCGCCTCAATCCTTCACTCGGTCACGATGTAGCCTAGAAAATGCCCACTCTTAACGCTGAACAGGCACTTGATCGGGTTGAGCTTGATCCCATACTTTCTCAGTGTTTGGCAAGTTTCTTCTACGTCTGCACATAGGTCAATAGATTAGAGAGACTTGATGAGGATGTCATCCACATATACCTCCAAGTTCCGCCCGATCTGGTTTCAGAACACCTTATTCATCATCCGCTGATAGGTGGCACCGGCGTTCTTTAACCCGAACGACATGACATTATAACAGAACGTCCCATCAGCCATGACGAAACTGACTTTTTCCTGATCTTCATGCGTGAGGGGCACCTGGTGGTAGCCCTGATAGGCGTCAAGCATGCATATCAGCTCACACCTGGCCGTCGAGTCCACCATCTGGTCGATCCGCGGTAATAGGTAGGAATCCTTGGGGCATGCCTTGTTCAAATCCCTGAAATCAATGTACACTCATCATTTATTACCTGGCTTGGAGACCAATACCACGATGGCGAGCCAAGTTGGAAATTGAATTTCCCTGATGTGCTCGGCCTCTAGGAGCTTGTCGACCTCGAATCGGATGATCAAATCTTGCTCGGTGCTGAAATCTCGCTTCCTCTGCTTGACTGATCGAGCGTCTGGCCGGACGTGCAACTCATGCTATGCTATGCTCGGATTGACTCCATGTAACTCATGCGTCGACCAGGCGAACACATCGTGGTTCCTTCGAAGGCAGGCGATCAGCTCCTCCTTTTGTTGGTCCGGCAGATCGGATGCTATGAAAGTATTAGCCTCCGGCCGGCTCGGGTGTATTTGCACCTCCTCCTTGTTGTCATACACCAGCGTGGGAGGCTTCTCTCTGATGGTGTTCACCTCCAACCAGGGGCATTTGCTGACCAGTTTAGCTTCTGACTTGACCATTTCAATGTAACAATGTCAGGCCGCCACCTGGTCTCCTCGAACCTCGCCCACCAGGTTCCCCACAGGGAATTTGATCTTTTGGCAATATGTTGACACTGCGACCCGAAACTTGTTGAGGGTCGGCCGACCCAAGATTACATTGTACGCCAAGGGCGTATCCACCACAATGAAGTTCGTGGTGCGCGTCCTAACCAATGGCTTTTCTCCGAGCGAGATGGCTAACCTTGCTTGCCCGATCGGCAATACCTCATTGCCGGTGAAATCGTATAGCGGAGTTGCCATGGGGCGGAGCTCGACTCGATCAATTTGCAACAAATCAAATGCTTGCTTAAAAATAATATTTACCGACCTTCCCGTGTCAACGAAGGTCCGGCAGACGGTGTAGTTGGCAATCACCGCCTTGATGATTAATGCGTCATCATGAGGGACCTCTACTCCCTCCAAGTCCTTTGGGCTGAAACTGATCTCTGGCCCTTCCACCCTCTCCTTGCTGCGCCCCACCGCGTGAATAGATAACTGCCGAGCATGGCTCTTTCTGGTTCGGTTGGAATCTCCTCCAGTTGGGCCACCTGAGATCATTCTAATTTCTCCGCGGGAAGCGCTTCTTCTATTTTCTTCTTCTCGCGTAGAGTGTCTGTTCCGCTTGGCGGAAACTCGAGCGGGGCTCTGATCTCGCGAGTGATGCTCCTTCCACTCACGCGTCCTCTGACCACCGGTTCTCTGTTTGGCTTTGCGTTCGGGATGTCGATCCAGAGTGAGTGACCGACGTCGGTATTCCCTGGGCTTGGGCTGGTGAACTATGGGATCGCCACGACATTCCCATGTGTTGTGTGTTCCTGACTGGTGGAACTTACAAAACATTGGCATCCATTTTTTCCCTTCTTCTGTCGATTGGTCTCCACATGCACCGCATGCGTTCTTGGCTCGGGGTACTGTGGCGCTCTTGCGGCCCAGGGCCCTCTTGGGGGCTGATGACTGCTTGGTACTTTTCGATCGGATGGTGCATGGGGCTCGACGGGCTCTTCTTTTCTGCGGGTCGCCTGTGCTTCCTCCACATTGATATACTCCATGGCCTTCTTCTGTAGATGAGCGAAGTCCCTCGGTGGCTTGCGGATGAGTGACCTAAAGAACTCACCTTCCACGAGTCCTTGGGTGAAAGCATTTACCAGTACGTCCGAAGAGACTTCGGGTATATCCATCGCGACTTGGTTAAAGCACTGGATATAGGCCCTGAGCGTTTCTCGCGGACCTTGCTTTAGCGAGAACAAGTTGACACTTGTCTTCTGATGTCGGCGGCTGCTCGCAAAATGGTGGAGGAAGGACGCTCGGAAATCTTTGAAGCTGCGAATGGACTCGCTCGGCACCCGTGTGAACCACCGCTGCGCCGTCCCTGATAGGGTTGTTAAGAAGACCCTACACTTAACCCTATCGATGTATTGGTGCAGTGTAGCCGTATTGTCGAACTTGGCCAAGTGATCGTCAGGATCGGTGCTTTCATTGTATTCTCTGATCGTCAATGGGGGTAATGTCGGGGTAGGGGATCCTCCATAATTCCTCTTGAGAATTGATCGTTGATCCTTTTAGGAGAGTCCTCGTCTCGTGCCGCTTTTCCCTTCCTAGCATCCCTTTCGGGTGCCTCATCTGACGAGGAGCCCCGGTCTCGGCGGGCTCGACCTCCTTCCTCCGAGGGCGTCCTAAACAATGCTCGGTGAAAAAGGATGGGCATGTTTGGTGCTGGCCCGATCGTGTCTGATCTTTTGCGGATTTCCTGGTCAGCTACGGGTTCAGGCCCGCGACCATGATCCCCGGGTTGGCCGGATCCTGAGACAGCTGGCTCCTGTGCCGGTCGATCAGCCAACATTCGCTGCTGCTGCTCCATTGCCCTTGCCACTCCAGCTTGGATTAGCTTCTCCAATTCTTCCGTCGTCAGCGTTACAGTTGTTAATCGTCCGGCGTCCTCCATCTTCTGCTTCTGGGTTCAGGTTGAGATTTCCACAGACGGTGTCAATTTGATCCTGCCCTGAAGTTGAGTAGATGGTAACCGGGAAGTAACGCTGAGGTGGCTCGCCCTTCGTCTTCGCTGGTGCTCCTCCGTTCCTGCAACCACAAGTCGTTAGTGTCAAGCCGGGAGGGGGTTCCCGGCGATGACCCTCCGACGATCAAGTCACACACCGGCAAGCGAGGAAAATAGAATAAAGAAGAAGAAGTAGCGAACAGTGACTCCCAAAGACATATGTGTGTACCTCCGGCAAGCTCTTCTCCTTATATAGGGCTTCGACGAGTAGGCTGCACGCTTCCTGAACGGATGCGTACTCCCAAACTTTCCCCAAAAGCTAACATTGAGAAAGGATCCCTGACCTCTTACCATAACGGGGCCAGCATATCTCTGCCACGGCGGCGGGATCTTCTTCCGTATGATCTTCTGTCCTTCCTCACCGCCAGTCAGCGAAATTGACTCCCAAAAGGATATTCTATCCATACGCACCATTAATCGGCGGCATTGACTCCCAGAAGGATGTTAGCATGTATCCCCCGTCTTATTTGTCGGTTGTCGTCTGGCCGGCTTCCCCTTGATGGGGTCGACCGGCCTCTTCTTTAGCCCCATGCATGTAAAATACCGAAAATAAGTGAATATTAATAAGGGAATTTTTCGAAATTTTTGGAAATTTTTAGGGAATTTTTCGGAGCTTGTATGGACGAGTTAACGGGGACAAGAACGGGGCCGCGAAAAAAAAACCTGTTTAGGCTACCCATTTAAGCGAGGAATTGTTTATTTTATAAATTCCTTTTTTCTTTTTCTTATTTCTTTTCCTTTATTCTCTTCCTCGCCGAAACCCCGTGCCCTCACCCGCGCCTATTTTCTTCTCTCACGCTCGACGCCGGCCCTAACTGGCCACGGCAGTTCCTTTCCTCTCCCCATCGCGCCGATTTTTTCTTCCTCCCCCGAGTCGAACTCCTCTCCTCTTCTGCCCTAGCCTTTGCACAGCGTCACCGCTGCCCTCTCTGGACCGAAGCAGCGCCAGCCACCGCGACTCCCTCCTTTCTTCTTCCCGAGACCTCGCCGGCCACTAGGTTCGACCTAGCGCCACCGCCCCTCTCCGATCTCCTCTGTGCCGGCCTCCTCCACACCGTGCCCTAATTCCCCGATCTCCTCTCATCAGAGTCGAGCCTTCCTCACAGCGACTCGTGCCCTAGATCACCGGGGATAGGGAGTGTGCGCCGAGGACAAGGCTGATCACCAAGTTTTGTCGTGCCATCTACAAACCCTTGTTTGGTCCGATGCCACCAGATCGAGTCGGTGCCTTCTTCCGTGCTTCCACACGATAATGGATCTGTGCCATCGTTGGTCCTTGCACTATTGACACTCATCTGTGGTAAGGAGGTCAAATTAAACTTGTGTTGGTGATAGGTTGATGTGTTGGATTCTAATCTTGTCCTTTGTATTCGGTTGTTTTCAGTAAGGCAAGGTTTTGTTCTGTGGGATTTCGGGTAGAAATTCCCTCTAGTAGCACCTGGTTTCCGCAGCGGCTGTGATTTGAGGTAAAGTGTAGGATCGTGATACATTTTGTAGTGAATTTGGATTATATGGTTAGTAGGTTGGTTTAGGGTTTGTCCTAAATAGATCTTAAGAATTTATTTAGCTATTTATGTAAATTGTAGATAAATAAAATATATTTGATTGTTCCTGACTTAGGGTTTTGACACGAGACGAGTATCTTGATTACCGGATTTGACCACTTTATTGGAGGTGGGTACTTTGACTTATGTCTTTGATATGCATAATAATATGTTTAACATATAGTGGTGATTGTGTAATCATTTTGTTCGGTTGGTCACTACATGATAGTTACATGGTTGCTTGTTTATTTATTCTGCACTGCATATTATTTACCTGATCATATATGCTTTAGGTAGTGACCCAACCACATGTTATGTTATCTTCTGGATCTAGGGTTTATTTGATGCCCTATCTGATTTGTGTACCTTCTATCTGATACACCTTCCAGTGGTACACACTTCGTATTATTTATTTGGTCATTACTAAGTTATTCATGAGATTGCCATGCTTAGTGTCATGCATTATGATTGCATGCTGTGCGATTGTCGGCTCCACTATGGTTGAGCACATCGCCAGTTACATGTATTGCACACACCACCACCCATGGATTAGTGGTATATCAGGCAGGTGTGTGGCAGTTCTGCTGTTTGGATCCATTGGTCAGGTGACTCAGCGTGGTAGCCGGCAGTCAGTTTCGCTCTGTTTGGCTCCGTTGGCATTTAGTGTAGCAGCGTGGTAGCCGGCAGATGGTGGACTCTGTTTGGCTCCGTTGGTCAGATGATTCAGCATGGTAGCCGGCAGAGATATCCTCCCTGTCATCGTGTATCGGGAGATGAGAGCATTGAGCTCCCCCATTTATGATTTGGGGTCAGAGGACAGGAGTACTCCGACAGCATCCCGTCCACTTGGTCGCTTATCAGGAGCAGTGATGTCAGAGTGTACGGTCACTATATGCATTTATTGCATTTATTGTTTGTGATTGCTGCATTTACTTGCTGCATTTATATGGATGCATATGATTGACATGCATACAGGATTATGACTTCCCCGGTCTGACGACCCTGCTACCTTTGTACTTTGATTCTGGTTAGTACAGTTATCTCCTGATTTCGTTTCAGTTGCATTTATCCTTCTCGTATTCAGGAGACTGTACGCATGATTAGTGTTGTCTGTTATTTGTTTTATTATGCATATCAGTTGTACCTGCTGAGTGTTGGACTCACCCCGCTTCCATTGTTGATATATTTTCAGGTTGAGGCTGTCAGGAGCAGTTCCAGTCGCTGGTTCCCACAGCACGTAGTGCTAGTCCTCTGCTAGTTTTGAGTTGTTTATTTTATTTTAGCTTTTCTCTATCAGACTTTGTTTTAGTCTTGTTTTGGATTTTACATATGGATATTGTATGGAATCCTTCCGTTTGATGGACTTTTGGTATGATTTGGATTTTATTCTACTACATGCCTGCCTGGACGGCAGAAGAGGTGAGTTCGTCGGATTTGAACTTTACGAGTGTAGTTGAGTAGGGTGGATTTCGAGTCAGAGTACTATTGTTTGTGATTACTATTATTAACTGCGTGGTTGTGACAGCCAGAGGCTGAATATCTATATAAACTGCTTTATTATTATAATTCCAGCCGCCTGTGGCTGAGGTATATGTGTTATGTAAAAGTTTCAGATTGTCCGCCGTACAGGGGAGATGCTGCCAAAATTTCTTCGGACAGGGACTCCTCTAGGGCGTGACAATTTATTTGGTATCAGAGCCAGGTTTTGCGATCGTTGTTTTCGTATTTTGGATATTTGGGATAACCTGATACCAATTTATATGGTATCAGAGCGCCAAAGTTTGGCGATACTTGTTGGATTTCCGTGTGTTGGATTTTTGAGATTTATCTGATACCAATTTATTGGTATCAGAGCAGGGTGTGATACCTGTTTTTAGTATTCTGGATATATTGTGCTAGCCAAGTTTGCGAGTCAAACTGGGTAGTTATTTTTGGTTGTACGGATTTTCCATTACGTATATGTTTTGGACTTTCGTTTCGGATTTTATTATGGATTTCCGATGATTTTTTCGTTCGGAATTTTGAGGTCAAATTGGGGACTGGACAGCAATGGAACATCTCCAGACAGCAATTAGGTATGATGTCATTTTGGTAGTTGGTTATACTGGTAGTAATATCTGTAATATAATTTAACAGATATGAGGCGATCTACACATATTGCTGCGAGACATGGTGCTGGACGACCACGTACGAGGACCGCGGGATCTCTGGATACTCCAGAGATGCCTTCTGTTGATGAGCCTGTCAGCCAGGGACAGACTCAGCATGCTGCGGGCGCGTCGGGCTCTCAGACCCCGATGGCTTCCTTAGAGGTACCTACGTCAGCTGCACCGATAGTATCTACTCCTACTGTATTTCCGATATCATCAGGGGTACCGTTGACATTCCCGACACCAGCTCCAGCCCAGCCTATGGCATACGCGGCACCACCACCACCTGGGCCTACAGTGTACCCTACACCAGCGACACATGTGCTCCCAGTACATACGGTGTACCCAGCAGCACCTGCATTAGGGATACCGGCTACTTCTTATCCGGTACCATTACCTACTGTACCTCCAATCGCGGCCACCTATGTTCACCCTACAGTGCCACCGACAGCATATGCTCCAGTTTACCCAGCAGCACCGGGAGTACCTCCTCCGGTTTATACAGTGGTACCACCCGTAGCACCAGCTCCAGTGGTTCCGCCAGTTCCGACAGCCGTTCCGACACACCTCACTGACATTGCCGCGGCACGAGCCAGGATTCCAGTGTTGGTAGAATCGATGAAAAGTCGATTCACACTCTTCCGAGGAGACAGAGATCCGAGTGTGGCCTTGTCTTGGATTGAGACTATGGAGCAGACTTTCTTTTATATTGCTTGCTCCGAGTGGGAGAAAGCAGAGCTGGCTGCTTTTCACTTACGGGACGTGGCAGACACTTGGTGACTTACCCAGCGTTCCATCATCGGTGAGCAGAACATCACTTGGGCCAGATTCAGAGAGGCTTTTGAGAGCTGTTTCTTTCCACGAGTTTATCAAATGGCTTGTCGGCATGATTTCTTGAGTTTGCGACAGAATAATCAGACAGTGACTGAGTATAATGCAGAGTTTAACAGATTGACCAGATTTTGTCAAGAGCTAGTTGCTGAGGACAGTTCACGTATGCAGCGGTTCATTCAGGGGCTGGATGGACATTTACAACTAAGGCTTGTCGGTCTTGGTATCACATCTTATGCGGAGATGTTGGATAGAGCCCTCATTATTCAGTTAGCTCAGCAGAGAGTTTTTCCGAATAGGAAAAGGAAGCAGCCGAGTCAGACATCTGGACAGATCCAGCAGCCTCAGGCTACACCACAGCAGAGCAGGCGTAGTCGATCAGATCAGGGTACATCTGGGGTATCACGTAAACCTCAGAAATCAGGGCAGTCTTCTTCAGGATGTTTCCGGTCTTCCCAGCAGAGCCGGAAACAAACCGCCAGCGACATTCGCTGTTTCAGATGTGGGTCCAGAGATCATGTCACTTCATCCTATTCTCTGAGACAGTCAGTTTTCTTTCATTGCAAACTGTCTGGGCACCAGAGCCGAGATTGTCCGCAGAAGACTCAGCATATGACTTCCGGAGGGTCTGATCATGGAGGACAGTCCGGTCAGTCCGGAACTTATCGAGGAGGGCGAAGAGCCCAACCTTCACCTACAGCAGCGGCATATGTCATGCTTGGACAGGAGTACTCCAGTGCTTCCATAGCACCCCAGAGTTCTGTTCCGGGACTTTATTATCCGACGCAGGGGCAGTATCAGATGCAGCCTCAGCCTTTAGGCCAGTACCAGACTCAGTCCCAGCCAGCTGCACCGTATCAGACACTGTCCTCTCAGTCTTCTCTGGCGCAGTATCCAGCACCGCCTCAGTGGTAGGCTTCTGCCCAACCGCAGCAGCCGCTGGCAGCGTTACCTCCTCCTCCGCCAGAGACTGGACGTGTTCATGCGATTACCAGAGAGGATGCGCAGCGAGCCGACAGATCTGTTTTCCGCGGTATGATTTCCATTTATGCATTTTCCGCTGATATATTGATTGATACTGGTAGCTCGCATTCATTTATATCTCGTACTTTTATGCGGGAGGTTGGTAGATTACCCACTTTCAGACCCCCAGCGATTGACCGTCTCTCTATCGTCCGGTGATACTTTAAAAGTCACCCAGGAGGTCAGAGGTTGCCCGTTAGATTTTGGCAACCTAATACTTACAGTGGATCTTTTAGTATTAGAAATGGTCGATTTTGATATTATTCTTGGCATGGACTGTTTGTCAGCATATTATGTCATAGTTGATTGTCAGACGAGGGTGGTCACATTTCGGCCTCCAAACTAACCCTCGTGGGATTTCACTGGCATCAGAGACGACGGCTTATCGATCATTTCGGCGATACAGGCTCAGAAGTTGCTGTCACATGGCTGTCAGGGTTTTCTGTTATCTTTGATCAGTACTGAGGACAGCAGCAGTTCGCAGCTTTCTGACGTTCCTGTAGTCCGGGAGTACCCAGATGTATTTCCAGAGGAGCTGCCAGGTTTACCTCCCAGAAGGCAAGTCGAGTTCGCTATTGAGCTGATTCCGGGGACCGCACCGACATCGAAAGCTCCTTATCGAATGGCACCAAAAGAGTTGAACGAGCTGAAGGTTCAACTCCAGGAGCTTTTGGATAGGGGATTTATTCGCCCTAGTGTTTCTCCATGGGGTTCTCCGGTATTATTTGTTAAGAAAAAAGACGGCACTATGAGGTTATGTATTGACTATAGACAGTTGAATGCAGTTACCGTCAGAAATAAATATCCTTTACCACGGATCGAGGATTTGTCTGATCAGCTCAGAGGTACATCAGTGTATTCTAAGATTGATCTGCGATCCGGATATCATCAGCTGAGAGTCAGAGACTCAGATATTCAGAAGACAGCTTTCCGTACTCGATACGGTCATTATGAGTTTTTGGTAATGCCATTTGGGCTTACCAATGCTCCAGCGGTGTTTATGGATTTGATGAACCGCATATTTCTGGAGTATCTTGATCAGTTTGTTATCGTTTTCATTGATGGCATATTGGTCTACTCGCATTCCGAGGAGGAGCATGCACAGCATCTTCGTATAGTCTTGGAGATTCTTCGACGACATCAGCTGAACGCGAAGTTCAGCAAGTGTGCGTTCTGGCTATCCTCAATCAGTTTTCTGGGACACATGGTTTCTAGCAGAGGTATTTCAGTAGACCCTCAGAAGATCGAGGCTGTCACCGGTTGGGAGCAGCCGAAGTCAGTACAGGAGATCCGCAGTTTTCTGGGATTGGCCGGATATTACCGACGTTTTGTCGAGGGTTTCTCGCGTATTGCTATGCCGCTAACACGCCTTACCAGGAAGGGCGTGAAGTTTACGTGGACCGAGGATTGCGAGACCAGCTTTCAGGAGCTGAAGCGGAGATTAGTGTCGAATCCAGTTTTGGTTTTACCTTCTGGAGAGGACGGATTTGTACTCTACACCGACGCTTCTCTACAGGGTTTGGGTGCTGTTCTGATGCAGCACGACAGAGTAGTCTCTTATGCTTCTCGTCAGCTGAAGGAGCATGAGAAGAACTATCCAGTTCATGACTTGGAGTTAGTTGCCATCATCTTTGCTCTGAAGCTTTGGCGACATCATTTATACGGTATTACATTTGAGATTCTCACTGATCATAAGAGTCTCAAATATATTTTCACTCAGAAGGAGCTTAATCTCCGACAGAGGAGATGGATGGAGTTCTTGAAGGACTACAATTGTACCATTAGCTACCACCCGGGGAAAGCTAATGTGGTTGTCGATGCACTCAGCAGGAAGTCCAGAGGGACTTTGGCTTGCCACCGAGTTTCAATTACAGACTTGGTTCAGGGTTTCTCTGAGTTAGATCTTGAGGAGCAGGGATCTACAGAGCAGGGTATTCTGGTTACCATGGTTGCTCAGTCGTCGATCAGGACGAGGATCCGAGAGGCCTAGGCCAGTGATCAGCATTGTCAGTTCGTTGGCAGCCAGATAGCTTCCGGGCAGCAGACCAAGTTTACATGAGACGAGGAGGATGTTATATACTTCCGAGGCAGATTATGCGTACCTCAGTCTCATCCAGTCTTACAGGAGCTACTTCAGGAGGCTCACCGTTCTCGATTTGCGATCCATCCAGGCGGGACCCGTATGTATCGAGATTTGAGACGTTCCTATTGGTGGAACGGTATGAAGAAAGACATCGCGGATTTTGTAGCTAGATGTCTTATCTGTCAGCAGGTGAAGGCTGAGCACCAGAGACCTGCAGGATTACTTCAGCGGATTCCTATTCCTGAGTGGAAGTGGGATCACATCACTATGGACTTTGTGGTGGGTTTGCCGGGGACACGACGAGGCCATGACGCGATTTGGGTAATTGTTGATCGATTAACCAAATCCGCGCATTTCTTAGCGATCCGGAGGACTGATTCCCTGGATCGATTGGCAGATCTGTATTGTCGAGAGATCATCAGACTACATGGTGTTCCGTTGAGTATTATTTCGGATAGAGATCCACGGTTTACGTCTCGTTTCTGGCAGAGTCTGCAGCAGACCTTAGGCACACAGCTCCGATTTAGTACAGTTTTCCATCCACAGACAGATGGACAGTCAGAGCGGACTATTCAGACTCTTGAGGACTTGCTGAGATCATGTATTATGGATTTTAGAGGCAGTTGGGAGGACCATCTGCCGTTGGTAGAGTTTGCTTACAATAACAGTTTTCATTCGGCTATCCAGATGGCACCGTTTGAAGCGTTGTATGGTAGACCTTGTCGGACACCCGTCCTCTGGGATGAGGTTGGAGAGGCCCAGTTGTTGGGACCTCATAGAGCTCAGCAGGATGCAGAGTTGATCCGTACTATCAGATGGAGGATGTTAGAGGCGCAGGACCGTTAGAAGAGTTATGCTGATCGGAGACGCAGAGCACTAGAGTTCTCTGTTGGCGACCATGTATTTCTGCGAGTTTCACCCACGAAAGGGGTGAAGAGATTTGGCCTCAGAGGTAAGCTAGCTCCGCGGTATATTGGCCCTTTCGAGATCTTAGAGAGGATCGGAGCGGTAGCTTACCGACTAGCACTACCACCGTCCCTGTCGGGCGTTCACGATGTATTCCACGTATCGATTCTGAGAAGTTACGTACATGACCCGACACATGTGCTGGCAGATATCCCAGTTCCAGTTCAGCCTGACATTACTTATGAGGAGATTCCGGTACGGATTCTGGACAGGAAAGAGCGTCAGTTGCGGAACAAGACCATCAAGTCGGATGGCAACATCATTCAGACGAGGAGGCTACTTGGGAGCTCGAGGATACGATCCGAGCTCGATATCCCCACCTTTTCACTTGAGGTATGTGATTTAGTTTACCGTTCAGCATTTATACTATCTGTCTATTGTTAGTACTTGCTGATGGTAGATTACGAAATTTAGGGACCAAATTATTATTAGTGGGGGAGAATGTAAAATACCGAAAATAGGCGAATATTAATAAGGGAATTTTCTAGAATTTTTGGAAATTTTTCGGGAATTTTTCGGAGCTTGTATGGACGAGTTAACGGGGACAAGAACGGGGCCGGGAAAAAAAAACCTGTTTAGGCTACTCATTTAAGCGAGGAATTGTTTATTTTATAAATTCCTTTTTCCTTTTTCTTATTTCTTTTCCTTTATTCTCTTCCTCGCCAAAACCCCGTGCCCTCACCCGCGCCTATTTTCTTCTCTCGCGCCCGACGCTGGCCCTAACTGGTCGCGACAGTTCTTTTCCTCTCCCCATCGCGCCGATTTCTTCTTCCTCCCCCCGAGTCGAACTCCTCTCCTCTTCTGCCCTAGCCTTTGCACAGCGTCACTGCTGCCCTCTCTGGACCGAAGCAGTGCCGGCCACCGCGACTCCCTCCTTTCTTCTTCCCGAGACCTCGCCGACCACTAGGTTCGACCTAGCGCCACCGCCCCTCTCCGATCTCCTCTGTGCCAGCCTCCTCCACACCGTGCCCTAATTCCCCGATCTCCTCTCATCAGAGTCGAGCCTTCCTCACAGCGACTCGTGCCCTAGATCACCGGGGATAGGGAGTGTGCGCCGAGGACAAGGCTGATCACCAAGTTTTGTCGTGCCATCTACAAACCCTTGTTTGGTCCGGTGCCACCAGATCGAGTCGGTGCCTTCTTCCGTGCTTCCACGCAATAATGGATCTGTGCCATCGTTGGTCCTTGCACTGTTGACACTCATCTGTGGTAAGGAGGTCAAATTAAACTTGTGTTGGTGATAGGTTGATGTGTTGGATTCTAATCTTGTCCTTTGTATCCGGTTGTTTTCAGTGAGGCAAGGTTTTGTTCTGTGGGATTTCCTGTAGAAATTCCCTCCAGTAGCACCTGGTTTCCGCAGCGGCTGTGATTTGAGGTAAAGTGTAGGATCGTGATACATTTTGTAGTGAATTTGGATTATATGGTTAGTAGGTTGGTTTAGGGTTTGTCCTAAATAGATCTTAAGAATTTATTTAGCTATTTATGTAAATTGTAGATAAATAAAATATATTTGATTGTTCCTGACTTAGGGTTTTGACACGAGACGAGTATCTTGATTACCGGATTGGACCACTTTATTGGAGGCGGGTACTTTGACTTATGTCTTTGATATGCATAATAATATGTTTAACATATAGCAGTGATTGTGTAATCATTTTGTTCGATTGGTCACTACATGATAGTTACATGGTTGCTTGTTTATTTATTCTGCACTGCATATTATTTACCTGATCATATATGCTTTAGGTAGTGACCCAACCACATGTTATGTTATCTTCTGGATTTAGGGTTTATTTAATGCCCTATCTGATTTGTGTACCTTCTATCTGATATATCTTCCAGTGGTGCACACTTCGTATTATTTATTTGGTCATTACTATGTTATTCATGAGATTGTCATGCTTAGTGTCATGCATTATGATTGCATGCTGTGCGATTGTCGGCTCCACTATGGTTAAGCCCATCGCCAGTTACATGTACTGCACACACCACCACCCATGGATTAGTGGTATATCAGGCAGGTGTGTGGCGGTTCTGCTGTTTGGCTCCGTTGGTCAGGTGACTCAGCGTGGTAGCCGGCAGTCAGTTCCGCTCTGTTTGGCTCCGTTGGCATTTAGTGTAGCAGCGTGGTAGCCGGCAGATGGTGGACTCTGTTTGGCTCCGTTGGTCAGATGATTCAGCATGGTAGCCGGCAGAGATATCCTCCCTGTCATCGTGTATCGGGAGATGAGAGCATTGAGCTCCCCCATTTATGATTTGGGGTCAGAGGACAGGAGTACTCCGACAGCATCCCGTCCACTCGGTCGCTTATCAGGAGCAGTGATGTCAGAGTGCATAGTCACTATATGCATTTATTGCATTTATTGTTTGTGATTGCTGCATTTACTTGCTGCATTTATATGGATGCATATGATTGACATGCATACAGGATTATGACTTCCCCGGTCTGACGACCCTGTTACCTTTGTACTTTGATTCCGGTTAGTACAGTTATCTCCTGATTTCGTTTCAGTTGCATTTATCTTTCTCGTATTCAGGAGACTGTACGCATGATTAGTGTTGTTTGTTATTTGTTTTATTATGCATATCAGTTGTACCTGCTGAGTGCTGGACTCACCCCGCTTCCATTGTTGATATATTTTCAGGTTGAGGCTGTCAGGAGCAGTTCCAGTCGCTGGTTCCCACAGCACGTAGTGCTAGTCCTCTGCTAGTTTTGAGTTGTTTATTTTATTTTAGCTTTTCTCTATCAGACTTTGTTTTAGTCTTGTTTTGGATTTTACATATGGATATTGTATGGAATCCTTCCGTTTGATGGACTTTTGGTATGATTTAGATTTTATTCTACTACATGCCTGCCTGGACGGCAGAAGAGGTAAGTTCGTCGGATTTGAGCTTTACGAGTGTAGTTGAGTAGGGTGGATTTCGAGTCAGAGTACTATTGTTTGTGATTACTATTTTAACTGCGTGGTTGTGACAGCCAGAGGCTGAATATATATATAAACTGCGTGGTGATTGTTTTTATTTATTGTTATAATTCCAGCCGCCTGTGGCTGAGGTATATGTGTTATGTAGAAGTTTCAGATTGTCCGCCGTACAGGGGAGATGCTACCGAAATTTCTTCGGACAGGAACTCCTCTCGAGCGTGACAATGCACCTATGTCTTGGCCGATCAGCGTGAATGTCTTTTGTCTCGCTGGACTCCACCTTGATCGGTCCGACCGGCCTCTTCTTTGGCCTCATACGCCTATATCTATGTCGCTTGGCGTGCAATCCCTTGCCTAGGCTTGGCCAACCCCCTCCAAACTCTTCTGCTCGGACGGGGACGAGGGGCCTTCTGACCGGCTAATCTCTCGGTTGACCACCCCTTGACTTTGACGTTTACCAAACCGCTGAACTTCCTTGGAGGACTTCCTTGGAGGTGGGCTCTTTTGGGTCATCACCGGATCAATTTGATTTCTCACTTTTATATTTTATTTGTAATCAAATTATAAATAAAATATTCTCTCTGATTTAAATAATAAATAATTTTAATAAATTTTATGAGAATAAATAAATAATTAAATTAATTATTTAAAAAAATCCATCATGATTACATGAGATGTTTTGGAGACCATGGACCCATAATTTCAAGCTCATACTCTTGAGAATTATAGAACATATTTACTCAAATAAAGTCAGGTGATCCTTTCGAGGCGGTGCGATAGTTAAGGCATAAGGTATTGTCACATTAGGTCATGGGGTCGAAACTCGACGCATTCGAGCATGTCTTCCCTCATACCTTGGTCATTGCACTAATGACTAGTAACCATCCTTGATTTATCTTCTCTGTATTGGTCTAGGGACGGATTGACGAGGGTACTAGTGGCAAACGAATCACCTTTTGTCACAAATAGAGCCAAGTGAAGTTATCGTTTTAACACTCAAAATAACCATTTTAACACCCTTTCGGAAGTTATGAATTCTGTATATATAAATCATATTCTTAGTTGAATGTATAACCGAGTCTTCAAAATGTAAGTATTATGTCTATTATTAAAACAAGTTTTAACAAACAAATCAAGAGATGTATTAATGCAAACAAGGGGTCTATGACTACTCAAGACTTAGATTGATTTACATATAATTATCTTAGCGATGTTGATTTGAGTCTTTGTAAAGATACTTTAAACATAGACTCTTAAATCATATCTGGTCCTTGCATTATATAATCATATTATATAAAATATTTCTACTTACTACACTAACTCTCGAAATAAGACTATCATATTCATAATATTAGTAAACTACATTAATGATTATCAATTAAATATCCATATTTTAATGGATCATGCACATTTTAAATATATTATCTATGATTTTAATCCTATTATATAAATAACAATCTTACATACTAAAATCATAGTTACAATAATATATTATGAATTATATATATATATATATAAGCACACAACAATCAAACAATTAAAGGTTATATATATATTCTTTGTAACAATATTTTAAACATAAACTCTTAAATCACATTGATTCTTGTCCTATATAATCATATTATATAAAATGCCTCTGCTTAGTGTCACTACACTGATTGTCCAGATAAGATTATCATATTCATAATGTCAACAAACTACATTAATGATTACTCATTAAAGATTCATACTTTAATCAATCATAGACATTTTAAGGGAGTGTTTAGAAGAGCTTTTGCTTATTTAAAAGTGATTCTTATAGAAATTATTTTATAGGTTAGTGAGAAGCTAAAATATGGAGTATTTGGAAATAGAAATCAAAAGCTAATATAAGGTAAAGTTTGAGTGTTTGATGAATAATTGCTTTCAAGCTTAATTTTTAGCTAAATGACAATAATATCCTTAAATTATATAAATTAATCTTTTTTTTTAATTATCTATATATAATTTTGATATACCATCAATAAAATGTTTATATAATTATTATTATATTTTTAATAATATATCAAAATTATCTTTTTAAAAATATATATATATAATTAATAAAAAAATAAATATAAAAAATGATAAAATTTATATAAATACACAAAAATATGTATAAAAAATTCTTGAAATGTAAATTATATGAATATATAAAATATTATTTAGAAAATAAATACTTATAATAAAATATGATTGAAATTGTATAAATAACTTGGGAAGTGATATAAATGAAGAGAGAAATTAGGTCAAAAGTGCCGTGACAATTATGTAAAATTATAAATTTATTAAGAATATAAATGTCAACTTTTAATTTTAGACCTTAAATAAAAAACAGAAGCAAGAAAAAACATCAAATTTTTTGTTTTTACTTTTGAGTAAAAGTTATAGAAGCTAAAGCAAAATTTGACATTCACAAACACTCAAAAGTGCTTTCATATAGTTAAAATTTAAAAAGTGCTTAGTAGAAACTCTACCAAATACTCCCTAAATATATTATCTATGATTTTAATTCTCTTGTATATAATAATCTCACATACTAAAATCATAGTTATAACAATATATTATGAATTTTATATAGATATTCATTTTTATATAAATAAGCATAAAACAATCAAAAAATAAAATAAATACTTCTTTTATTTAATTTAGTAACTAATAATAAATATCTATTTTATGGGCATATTCTCAACAGATTACACCCCAGGCATTCCTCATAACTCGTCCCCAGATTATATGAAGAGAAGTAAATCATAGGATTAGCTTATAACCGACTAACAAGTAGCGAAGCATAGGAGGAATTTTTTTCAGGGGCATGCATGCTACTAGGAGTTGATGTCTTACCCCAAGATTTTCCATTTCCCTACTGATATCAACATTGTCTATTAATTGCAACAAAAGGTTATTACATTCATCCTAGATGTCTCTCACAGTCCATCTTATGTGAAGTAAGGTAAATTACGGGGCTAGCATGTCCTATTGATGATGAACCAAGTAACACTGAACTTGGGGCAACTGGCCCGACCCCATGAAAGTTTTATATTGGTCGTCAAAATAAATCGAGAAGTGTTCGCAGTGAGTAGCCTAGAAGCCCAACATCCAGTGATTGGTGTCCCATTTGGAGGAAAAATCCCTACAAATGTATCATAATTGGAGATTGAACTGCAGGTGTCTGGATGACAACTTAACGCACTTCCTTTGGACCATAGCCTGGGGGGCAACATAGCTTGTTGATGATAGCAAAGGTGATTATGCTCATCACAGGCGCCCATAGATCATGTGAAGGGAGGTAAATTACGGAGTTTGCTTATAGTCGACCACCAAATTAATTAGAGAATGTGAAGAATTTTTGAATTGATCCTTTACTGGCATGGCCATGTGGCAAAAAGATGATTCGCTCGTCCTAACATCCCGCCAATCGATCCTTAGGACAACACGGAGAAGGTAAATCACAGTTGACTACTAATCATTAGTGTAAATAGTTAAAACATGAGAAAAAATATATTCAACAATATCAAATTTCGATCCTACGACTTTATATAATAATATTTTAGGTCTCAATCATCGCACCAACTCGGCCCTTTACCCGCATGGCCATGAACTTATTGAAGTAGGTCATGGCTTATCGATTATAATCACACCGCAAGATTTTCCATTTCGCCGAAGACCTGCCGGTCCGATGCGACAGCTAGCGATGTTCCATGATTTTCTATTGTCAACAAATCAAACCAAAAAGTCTTTTGACTCAGCCTGTCCGATGCAGCTAGCGATGTCCCATCATTTTTCTATTGAAAAAAAAAACAAAATCAAGAAGTCTTTTACGGACAAAAATCAAATTGAACAGCTTATTTTCTTTATGTGTTCGTGTTAAAAGTATATCAGAATATAATAGCATTTTATTTTTCTCCCCAAATTATCTTTTTTTTTACTTGATAGTTCAATATTATTATAGCAATTAGTTTTGATTATAACCGCTCCAATATTAATTGAAACTATTTTAACGTTAGTCAAAATTATTCCAACGCTATTTAAATTACTCAAACACTAATTAAAAGCATTTGGTCAAAATTCCGTCGAAGACCTGACAGTCAATGCAACAGCGATGTTCCATCATTTTCTATTGAAAAATCAAAACCAACAAGTCTTTTTGACTCTGCCGGTCCGATGCAACAGCATGAATGTTCCATCATATTTCTATTGAAAAAAATAAAACCAAAAAGTGTTTTAAAGGAAGACTGATGACTATTAAGAAAATTACATTTTTAATTCTGTAAATGGTAATTTTTGAATTTTGGTCTGTTATCTATAAATTCATATTTTTAGTATAGTAATTTATATTTTTTTTTCGTTTAATCCTTTTTTATCTCGAATTTAAATTGACCATTATTAATTACCTAGTTGGCAGAGATAATACATAAATAAAAAATGAATTTGAGTATTTTTACTTGTGGTAAATAAAGCATGGTGAAATTTTTAAGTCCACCTAGGCATTAAAATAAAATTAAAATAAATAAAGTATACAAAATCAAGTTACCCCACCTTAAAAATAAAATCAATAAAATAAAATTCTTAAAAAATATATTCATATTTCTTCCCTCATCCCCCAACCAATGATCCCCCATTCTTCTCCACTATAAACCCTAGGTTCAGAAACTCTGTAACTTGACTCAAGCCTCTAAATCTGGTTTTCTTACCTAAGTCGGAAGATAACGAAGCAGCATTCACATTTAGATATGTAATTTATTTGAAAAAGCATGATGTCTTCATCTTCCGGATGTGCATTCATATTCTGTAAATGTGTGAAACATTTAGTGTTGAAAATTTCTTGGACAAATAATAAACTCGATAAGAGATTTCATAGCTGCATTGATTGGAAGATGATATTTTTTTTTCCTTTCATTTATTCTTAATTATTATTGATGTTATTGTGATGTTAATGTCTCACACTCTTATTTTTGACAGACGAATGGTTGTAAATTTTTTTGTTGGAAAGATCCACCCATGTGTTATAGAGCTATGCCCATATTTTCATGATTAAAAAGTTAACTGTGCTTGAAGAAGAAAATCGAAAAATGACGACAGAGAATAAACTTTGAAGTTACTGGCTGTGCTGCCATAGTTACTTTTGTTTGTTTTGTGGATGTTTTAATGGGTGATTTTGAAATTTTGATTTTGTGTTCTTGTTTATTTTAATGCCCAGATGGACTTAAAAAAATATTTCATAGGCGATTTACCCATCAAAAGTAAAAATGCCCAAATTCATTTTCAATATCATCATCGTTGCTGTTAGGTAGGTAATTAATGATGGTCAATTCATTTTGGATAAAAAAGGATTGAAATTGGAAAAAAAATATATAAATTAATGTACTAAGAATATGAATTTGTAGATAACGGGATAAAAATTGAAAAAAAAAAAACAACTTACGGGACTAAAATTATAATTCCCTCGATGTGTGTATATGTTTACCCGATACATAAACATTCACTTGAACTAGTTTATAGACAAACTTGAAACTTATTATGAGCAATCCACTATAAATTAATAAAGTTTATAAAATGACACAATCTTTCTTTTGTGAAGATGAAAAAAAAAACACACACACTAAGTTTCCATGATATTTTGATTTATTACTATCGAGGCTCAACTCAGAGAGAAACGTCATTTATAGAAAATTTTGATGGTTTCTCCTTCCATTATAATTCTTGTCCCTCTCTGAAACACCATCTGATTCAAGTGGTTACAGTACCACTATGATTGACAAATGCTGGAGCTGAAGGCATAGGAAGACTAATAGAGTGGCTGTTAAGCATAACAACAACGGTGGCCATGGTAGGTCTTTGAATTGGGTCTTCTTGCACACACAATAGTCCTACATGCATGCATTTTAGTACTTCTTCAGTCGGACACTGATCGATTAGTTTTTGATCGATTGTTTGCAGAGCACTTCCTTGAGTCCAATTGCGCCAAATCTTTGCAGTGAGATGAAAAGGCAATACAAATCAATGATTTTACTTTCATTAAAACAAAATATATTCAATCAAGGGAGATGGAGAATTCATACTTACATAAGTGATAAGATTGACGGAATACTCTGATGATGACCCTAAACAACTATTATTCTTCTGACCAGTCAAGATCTCTAAGGTTAGTATACCATAACTAAACACGTCTGATTTAATCGATAAGCGGCCATGAAGAACATACTCTGGTGCCATGTATCCACTGCCATTAATAAGGAAAAAAAATATTTAGATTTAACACTTTAATTATTTTAGAAAAGATCTTTTCAATAAGAAATGCTAGATTTAATCAAATGAATAAATAGTCTATTTGCATACTATGTTCCAGCAATTCTACTAGTGTTTCCTTGTGTTTCATCTACTCCAAAAAGTTTCGCGAGACCAAAATCTGAAATTTTAGGATTCATTTCAGCATCTAACAAGATGTTGCTCGCTTTTAAGTCTCGATGAATGATCTTTAATCGTGAATCTTCATGAAGATAAAGAAGTCCTCCAGCAATGCCTTCAATGATCTTAAACCGCCTTGCCCAATCTAATTGTACTATCTTCAAAGGATCTGGCTCATCATGTCCAACAGAAAAACAATATTCTCAAAACTTTTCATAATAAGTGATTCAAAATTAAACTACTAGATCGAACGTTATGGTGGATAAATAATCAAGCTGAAAACATAATCAGAAGATTCAAAATTGACTCATTATGTAGTTAAGCACATACCAAACAAAATTTTATCAAGACTTGAATTAGGAAGGTACTCATAAACCAAAAGTTTCTCCTCTGACTCTAAGCAACAACCCAACAATCTGACAAGGTTTCTGTGTTGAAGTTTGGCAACAAGAAGCACTTCATTTTTCAGCTCAACTAGTCCTTGATCGGAGCTTCGCAAAAGCCTTTTCACTGATATCTGCTCTCCATTCTCTAGTTTTCCCTGCATCCCAAGTACCATGAACATTATTAATTAGTCGATTAACAAAGTTAAGAATCGTTCATATATTTTAGTCTTTAGACTAACCTTATAAACCAGTCCAAATCCTCCTCCTCCTAGCTTGTTTGCATCAGAGAAGTTATCTGTAGCGATTCGAATACTCTCAAGATCAAGCAATAGTGTTTCTGGACCTCTTATTTCACGTTGATCTTTATTGTCTGTTTAGACATATTTATCCTAGTAAGGAATAAACATTTGTACAAACTCGAACACTATATAATAATTCAACAGCCATACTGAATATATGTGAAAGTGATTTCCATCTTGGTAATGCTGTTTTTGCCCTTCGGCAACAAATAAACATGGCACAAAGGAACAGCAACACTGCTGCAGTCACAGGGATGATGACGATAAATAATGTTGTTCTCCGACTGTTTTTAGTATTTCCTACAAAAGACAAAAAGATATGCACATGACTGATCGTTGAAGCAATATGTTAAACACTCGTAGTTTGTGTCTAACATTCAACCATAATAATTATATTAATTTACGACTACGGAATGGATAACAGAATTTAGGGGTAAAACAAGTTTAAGCATCATCACTTGCCTTCATTGCCCGTGCTCGACCGGAACGATGGAGGTGAAACTGGACTCAACGCCGGCGGGGGAGAGGCGATCTCTGTCGCATAAGAAATGTTGTAGAAAGGGTAGATTTCATATCGAATATTGCAGCTCTGCTCTAACACCTTGCACCCCTGCCTCGCGTTGCACAATCTTGGTATGGCGCCTAATGCGTCAACAAGACAATTGTAGCAACCATTGGCGTACAAGTCCCTCGTGCACTGCACCAGCCCATATATCTTCGTGAAGCTCGTCGCGTTCGCATTCCCCGCCGCGAGCATCTTCGACGAGCTACGTGCTGCCGTCGTGGCCAGACTGGTCATCAGATTTACCAGCGTGTTGTTGAAGATCTGCAGGTCCGATGCGTTGTTGGGGTTTTTTTCATAGAACTTAGAGGAAGTGTCGACGGTGGAGAAGAAGTTCGTGTTGGAGTAGCGGAGCATGCAGATGTCGTACCATATGGTGGAGTTCACACCGGTGGGGCAACTGTGGGTGATTTGTGAGACGGAGGCATTGAGGCAGCCCTGGCAGTCACTGAGGGAGAGGTCTCCTCGGCACAACGCGAGGCCGAAGGCTTGGTCCGGAGGTCGGCCTATCGTGTCGTTGTGAAATCCTGCGGCGGCGGCGGAGGCGGAGGAGAGGGAAGAGAGAAGAAGATTGAGATTGGTGTCGAATGCACTACCTGCTGTGTAGTTAGCTTCGGTTGGGCACATGTCTCGTATGAATCTTGGATCGATGGCGGTTACGACTGCAGGATTAAAGTGGAAGGCAAGGAGCAGAGGCAGCAAGTAAGAGGAGGAAAGCGTAAACTTGTGACGGCATTTCATCTTCACAAATCCAGTCAGAGATGGAGCCATGGAAGGGATTGAAGCAAGCAGCAGAAGAGAAGAAGCTCATAAAAAGGCGTGATTGAATGAGAAGAATTGACCACTTGTTCTATAACAGGAAGTCGTTGGTCAGGAATTCCATGGCCGTTTTACTTGGGGCGACGATCATAAACGGCGTTGAAACTCGACGCTTCCTCTCTCTGGTTGGTGGTGGATTTGTCACAAGGTTTTGAAATTAAATGCACAATGCTTTTTTATTTTTATTTTATTTCTACCGGATATCTAGATTATTGGAGATTGCTCGTTGAAGTCGAGCGCGGCTGTGTTGAGAAGCATGGCAGGGTGTGATATAGCTTCAGTTCTTCGACTAGTGCACACGGTCATGGTGCCGATCACAGTCAAACCGTGCCACCGATCATGGTATGGTCGTGACTCAATCTGTTGGAGCAGACACGCCTGAGGCACGGCATGATCGTGCCCGTTCTGGAGTAGCACGCGAATAGGTCAAGCCCGTGCCGCAGGCATGACAAAGGTCATGGCCTAGTTGTGACCTGCGCTAGAGGCGTCAGGTTAAATCGAGTTGCAAAATTTTTGACAAACACATCTATATAGATATTATAGGTTCAAAATACTATTTAGAAGTCAGAACTGTATAACTAAGATTATTATAATTTAAAAATTATATGAAATTTTCTAATAGAAAGTTCTTGATCGTATCATGGAGTAAACACATCATGATGATCCATTGTCTTCTCCCCTTTCGTGTTTCTTCTCGTTCTTGGTTCTTCTCTATGTTTCTTCTCTATGATGCTTTATTGTTGTGGTACGATCTTAATATAAATTTTACAACCGTATTAATTCTAGGATAGATGGTCCAATTTCATATTCTGCCTATCAAATAAATCGAGAAAGTACGGTGATTCCTAATTGTCACCCTAACTTCATTAGTAATTCAATGATGGTTGATGTGTTATATATAAAAATTGAACTCTAAGAGCATATGCAATGCAATGAGAGAGTTATAGCATACGATTTATGTTATAAATTTCTCAATATAAACCTCTCCCCACTATATAGATGAGGTTTATAGTTTTTTTATAAACCAGTCCTAAAATCTTAGGACTAGGTTTATAAAAAATAATAATGGAGAGAGGATGGAAAAAGAATTTAAAAAAATGAGGTTTTTAAAAAGAGAGAGGTTTATGATAGTGATCCGGCGGTAAGAATGGGGGACCCATAGATGGGGTCCCGTCCGAGCGGAGCCAGAGATTACCCAGCCAAAGGTTTGAGTTTCTGACGCCAAAGCAGAAGAACCGGAGCCGAGTGGCCGAGCGGAGGTGTCCGCTCGACCGAGGATAGAATGGCCGAGCGGAGGTGTCCGCTCGGCCGGAATCGTGGCGAGGAAACAGTGGTTAGCCGAGCGGCCTATTCGCTCGGCTCGGGATATGATATGTCAGCAAAGGCATGATGATTAGACTGTACGCAAGATGACACTATTAAAGGCCCCACCATCACGTCACGGAAAGGTTGATACAGTAGCAGTATGGTCTTATGGATGCCCTTCTGACAGGCCCACACCTAGGCATGGTCGAAAACAGGTGATCGTTTCGATTGGTGTGCCCAGGTTCCCTCGAGAGGTCTATATAAGGCTTCTATTTCTTCAACCGGAGGTACACAAGTCTACATTTTCTGAGCCGCTTTCTTATTCCCTTGCCTAACTTGAGCGTCGGAGGGCCGTCGCCGAGACACCCCCCCCCCCCGGCTCGGTTTTGTTGCAGGTTCGCCGGAGCACTCGAGGATCCAGCAGGGAGTGCCACATCCCCAGCGTCCATTGAGCCTGGTTCGGACATGATCAATTTGGCGCCGTCTGTGGGAACGCGCCTGTATCCGAGCGGGATAGATGGACGAAGCTGGGCGACCTCACCGTGACGCTCTCCCAGGAGAAACTCGACGCTCTAATTTAGGCAAGAGCAGCTAAGCTCGTGGAGCAACAGAAACAGAAGGCTCAAGCTGAGCGGATATCTGAGCGGCCCAGGAGGAACGACCGGAGAAGCATTAGAAATGGGGGCAAAATAAGGGTCCGACCAGCACTCAAGTGGGAGTAACTCCTGCACCGATATCGGTCCGACGAGGAAGCCATGATGAGTTTCGACAAGTATATATATTCTTCATCACTCCACGGGTATTCGGGAGTCGAGAAATTGGGTCAGAACCCTCACTGGTCGGCAGGTCAGTTCTTCAGTTATCCTCTTTCCGTTGTAAGATTTATTATAGTTCCTCGAGCTAAAAGCCCGTGCCGCTCGGCCGGGAGTATATAAACCGAGCCATGAGCTCGATGGGAAGACCCCGTGCCGCTCGGCCGGGAGTATAAGCCGAGCCCCGAGCTCGATGGGAAGACCCCGTGCCACTCGGCCGGGAGTGTATAAACCGAGCCAAGAGCTCGATGGGGAGCCCGTGACGCTCGGCCGGGAGTATATTAGCCGAGCCCCGAGCTCGATGGGAAGACCCCGTGCCGCTCGGCCGGGAGTGTATAAACCGAGCCCCTAGCTCGATGGGAAGCCCGGACCGCTCGGCCGGGAGTATATTAGCCGAGCCAAAGGCTCGAGTGTTGAAGGCCCCGTACCGTTCGGCCGGAGGTAAATTATCCTAGCCAAACGCTCGAGTGTCGAAGGCCCCGTACCGTTTGGACGGAGGTAAATTATCCGAGCCAAACGCTCGAGTGTCGAAGGCCCCGTACCGTTCGGACGGAGGTATATTAACCGAGCCAAAGGCTCGAGGATCGAAGGCCCCGGACCGTTCGGCCGGAGGTAAATTATCCGAGCCAAACGCTTGAGTGTCGAAGGTCCCGTACCGTTCGGACGGAGGTATATTAGCCGAGCCCCGAGCTCGATGGGAAGACCCCGTGCCGCTCGGCCGGGAGTGTATAAACCGAGCCAAGAGCTCGATGGGAAGCCCGTGCCGCTCGGCCAGGAGTATAAACCGAGCCAGGAGCTCGATGGAAGGCCCCGTACCGTTCGGACGGAGGTATATTAGCCGAGCCAAAGGCTCGAGGATCGCAGGCCCCGGACCGTTCGGCCGGAGGTAAATTATCCGAGCCAAAGGCTCGAGGATCGAAGGCCCCGAGCCGTTCGGCCGGAGGTAAATTATTCGAGCAAAATGCTCAAGGACGAAGGCCCAAGCCGTTCGGCCGGGCGTGCGATATCCTTGCATCGGCATAAAAAATCGAAGGCCCCGAGCCGTTCGGCCGGAGGTAAATTATTCGAGCAAAATGCTCAAGGACGAAGGCCCAAGCCGTTCGACAGGGCGTACGATATCCTTGCATCGGCATAAAAAACCGAAGGCCCCGTGCCGCTCGGCCGGAGGTAAATTATCGGAGCCAAGCGCTCGACGACGAAGGCCCCGAGCTGCTCAGCCGGAGGTATATTGTACGAGTCAAAGGCTCAATTCCGAAGACCCTGTGCCGTTCGGCCAGGTAAACATTGTCCAAATTAGGCTTAAAAGCCCGACGAGCTCCGTCGTTAAAGATCGAGAGCCGCGCCGACCGGCTATAAATATCCGCGCCGACGAGCTCCGTCGTTAAAGATCGAGAGCCGCGCCGACCGGCTATAAATATCCGCGCCGTCGAGCTCCGACGTTAAAGATCGAGAGCCGCGCCGACCGGCTATAAATATCCGCGCCGACGAGCTCCGTCGTTAAACATCGAGAGCCGCGCCGACCGGCTATAAATATCCGTGCCGACGAGCTCCGTCGTTAAAGATCGAGAGCCGCGCCGACCGGCTATAAATAACCGCGCCGTCGAGCACCGACGTTAAATATCGAGAGACGAACCGACGTCTATAAACGTCCGAGCGGAAGACCGACGAGCCCTGTCGTTAAAGATCGAGAGCCGCGCCGACCGGCTATAAATAACCGCGCCGTCAAGCACCGACGTTAAAGATCGAGGGCCGCGCCTATCGGCTCCGAGCGGAAGACCGACGAGCCCGTCGTTAAAGATCGAGAGCGGCCGGCTATAAATAACCGCGCCGTCGAGCACCGGCGTTAAAGATCGAGGCGAGCGGCGTCTATAAGCGTCCGGCGGAAGATCGGCGAGCCCGTCGTTAAAATCGAGGCCGCGGCCGGCTATAAATAACCGCGCCGTCGAGCACCGGCGTTAAAGATCGAGGGACGAGCCGTCGGCTATATCCGCGCCGACGAGCCCGTCATTAAAGATCGAGAGCCGCGCCGGCTGGTAAATAACCGCGCCGTCGAGCACCGGCGTTAAAGATCGAGGGACGAGCCGGCGTCTATAAGCGTCCGAGCGGAAGACCGACGAGCCCGTCGTTAAAGATCGAGCCGACCGGCTATAAATAACCGCGCCGTCGAGCACCGGCGTTAAAGATCGAGAGCGGCGCCGATCGGCTATAAGCGTAAGACCGACGAGCCCCGTCGTTAAAAATCGAGAGCCGCGCCGACCGGCTATAAATAACCGCGCCGTCGAGCACCGACGTTAAAGATCGAGAGACGAGCCGGCGTCTATAAACGTCCGCGCGGAAGACCGACGAGCCCCGTCGTTAAAAATCGAGAGCCGCGCCGACCGGCTATAAATAACCGCGCCGTCGAGCACCGACGTTAAAGATTGAGAGACGAGTCGGCGTCTATAAACGTCCGCGCGGAAGACCGACGAGCCCCGTCGCTAAAAATTGAGAGCCGCGCCGACCGGCTATAAATAACCGCGCCGACGAGCTCCGTCGTTAAAGATCGAGAGTCGCGCCGACCGGCTATAAATATCCGCGCCATCGAGCTCCGACGTTAAAGATCGAGAGCCGCGCCGACCGGCTATAAATATCCGAGCCGACGAGCTCCGTCGTTAAAGATCGAGAGTCGCGCCGACCGGCTATAAATATCCACGCCGTCGAGCTCCGACGTTAAAGATCGAGAGCCGCGCCGACCGGCTATAAATAACCGCGCCGTCGAGCTCCGACGTTAAAGATCGAGAGCCGGGCCGACCGGCTATAAATATCCGCGCCGACGAGCTCCGTCGTTAAAGATCGAGAGCCGCGCCGACCGGCTATAAATATCCGCGCCGTCGAGCTCCGACGTTAAGAGCCGCGCCGATCGGCTATAAATATCCGTGCCGACGAGCTCCGTCGTTAAAGATCGAGAGCGACGCAGCCTATAAATAGCCCGACGAGCTCTGTCGTTAAAGATCGAGAGCCGCGCCGACCGGCTATAAATATCCGTGCCGTCGAGCTCCGACGTTAAAGATCGAGAGCCGCGCCGACCGGCTATAAATAACCGCGCCGACAAGCTCCGTCGTTAAAGATCGAGAGCCGCGCCGACCGGCTATAAATATCCGCGCCGTCGAGCTCCGACGTTAAAGATCGAGAGCCGCGCCGACCGGCTATAAATATCCACGCCGACGAGCTCCGTCGTTAAAGATCGAGAGCCGCGCCGACCCGCTATAAATATCCGCGCCGTCGAGTTCCGACGTTAAAGATCGAGAGCCGCGCCGACCGGCTATAAATATCCGCGCCGTCGAGCTCCGACGTTAAAAATCGAGAGACGAGCCGGCGTCTATAAATCCCCGAGCGGAAGACCGTCGAACTCCGACGTTAAAAATCGAGAGACTAGCCGGCGTCTATAAATCCCCGAGCGGAAGACCGTCGAGCTCCGACGTTAAAGATCGAGAGTCGCATCGACCGGCTATAAATATCCGCGCCGACGAGCTCCGTCGTTAAAGATTGAGAGCCGTTATCCGCGCCGACGAGCTCATCATCTAGCCGTTCATCTCAAAACAAAGGGCGTCCCATCGTACGGAGCGTCACCGCCACTAGAGACGAGCCACGTGGCGCTCTGTCACCAAGCGCAATTAACGCGCCCATACCGCGCATGCTTCGGCTTAATGAAAAAGACTTGAGCGATTTTCAAGAGGATTTAGACATGCAAACATCCACGTTGGGCGCCAAGGCATACAAAGCGAAGAGCCGAGCGGATAAATTTGGCATGAGGGCCGAACGGCTCAAGGGATATCAACAGCAGCGATAAGGCGACGACCGCCCGCTCGGACACACAGTCCAGTCAGTCGGACTCACTGCCTCCTTCGACTAGACTTGAAGGGTAGGCAAGTGATCCGGCGGTAAGAATGGGGGACCCATAGATGGGGTCCCGTCCGAGCGGAGCCAGAGATTACCCAGCCAAAGGTTTGGGTTTCCGACGCCAAAGCAGAAGCGGAGGTGTCCGCTCGGCCGAGGATAGAATGGCCGAGCGGAGGTGTCCGCTCGGCCGGAATCGTGGCGAGGAAACAGTGGTTAGCCGAGCGGCCTATTCGCTCGGCTCAGGATATGATATGTCAGCAAAGACATGATGATTAGACTGTACGCAAGATGACACTATTAAAGGCCCCACCATCACGTCACGGAAAGGTTGATACAGTAGTAGTATGGTCTTATGGATGCCCTTCTGACAGGCCCACACCTAGGCATGGTCGAAAACAGGTGATCGTTTCGATTGGTGTGCCCAGGCTCCCTCGAGAGGTCTATATAAGGCGTCCATTTCTTCAACCGGAGGTACACAAGTCTACATTTTCTGAGCCGCTTTCTTATTCCCTCGCCTAACTTGAGCGTCGGAGGGCCGTCGCCGGGACCCCCCCCCCCCCCCCCGGCTCGGTTTTGTTGCAGGTTCGCCGGAGCACTCGAGGATTCAGCAGGGAGCGCCACATCCCCAGCGTCCATTGAGCCTGGTTCGGACAGGATCAGATAGTGTCGAGAGATTTTTAAAAGAAGTTTTTTTAACTTTTGACGTGGGAGTGATGTGGCAGAGCATAAATCTCTTTAAGAGGGTTACAACTATGAATACCCTTAATCCTGTCTGAAAACGGGAGGGTGAAAAACTGGGGATGTGGTTGTTGTGTTGACTGGTTGTAAACCGCACTCCACTCTGCAAAACAAGTAATGTCAGCGTCGAGCTAAGGAAGGGGTCCTCGACGTTGGTCCTCCGATGCTCAAGTCAGTCACCAGAATTGTAGAGGAAA
The DNA here is from genome assembly GCF_018446385.1 of Zingiber officinale. Taxonomy (NCBI): domain Eukaryota; kingdom Viridiplantae; phylum Streptophyta; class Magnoliopsida; order Zingiberales; family Zingiberaceae; genus Zingiber; species Zingiber officinale. The sequence continues at coordinate 107,687,933 of NC_055992.1, forward strand.
GCGGAGCAACAGTAACACAAGTGCAAACAGTAATAACGCATACCTCCGTCGGTGCTTGAACCCCCCTTTATACAGAGCCCTGGTGGACGACGTGTACGCTCCTTGAGGCATGGACACATTCTCCAATGTGTCATATAAAAGGATCTATTAGGAAAGTGTCTCTGACACCTATCTTAACAAGGTATGCATATCCCTGACAAGACAGTAGAAGTTTCTGTCGTATGATCCGCCTGTTGATCATGCCTTGTGTCAGCGACACTATCTCCCAAAAGGATATCGAGAGATATAACAATGATCCCGCTGCTTGGCCAAGCGGGGTAGCCGCTCGGCCGGGACTCCTCCTCTCTGTCGGCATCAGAGAGATAACAATGGTCCCGCTGCTTGGCCGAGCAGGATAGTCGCTCGGCCGAGACTCCTCCACTCTGTCGACCTCAGATGCTCTTCCTTGCAGTGACTAGGCGTAGTAGCTTATCCATCCTGCTCGGACAAACTCTTCGGTCTCCTCATCATCCTGCCGCTCCGCACTGAGCGTCTGACCGTCTTACGGTATTAGCCCGAGATGAACGGTTGGCCCGCTTTGACACTGATCGACCCGACCAACCGTTGTAGTCTCCTGTTGATCGAACATTGATTGCCCTAGCTGGCTATTGTAGTCGACCTCCTCTCGGGCATTGTAGGCGAGCCTTTTGACACCCTACCGTTAACCACCTTGACTTTCACCTCCACCCAGTAGTTGACCCGTGCCGGGCGAGGCCCCCCTTTATCGTTCATCACAAGCTTCTCCCTCAAGTTTAGTCAAAGGAGCTACAAGTCTAACTAACTGGACCAATAGAATCTTTGGTGATTTCCACATCCGATTGGACCGTATTCACCCCGAGTTTTTTATCGGATCACATGTCTTCATTGTTCAACTTTATTTCGCTGGCCAGATTTGTAACTGTTGTTCGAATCATACCGCCTGAGGCAGATGGTACATTGGTTGCTCGGCAATGTGATAACCAACTTTTTGTGTCAATCTAGACGATGGACGACAACACTTAGGCGAAATTTTTCCTTTCCTTGTGCTCCCTTGGATGAGCGCCCTTTCATAGTAGCCAACGTCATCCAAATTTCTTGAAGACCGTGCAAATCTCTGATCATTATGGCCGAGCACGCGGCCATATCTTTTAATTAAGCCTCATTAATGTCTTTCGCTAGCTGAATGCCATGTGTCCCACTCTCTGCCGCCATACGTTTGACGTGACAGGTGGATATTTGCTAGCGATGTGACAGACACCTTTTCAAATTCTACGGTCAGATCTTCTCCTGGTTTTTCGAACCCTGGATCGGACGACTCAAGGCGATCGACCGCGAGGGTTATAAACCCCACTTCACGTCGCCGTCATCTTCATTTTGTGCACCTTCGTCTTCGAGCCTTTTCTGCGACGCTTCACCTTTTCTTCTTCTCCGGCAATCGTTTTCAGTAAGTTTCTTCACTTTGCCCCTATCTGAATCCATTCGTTGCTCCTTCTCGAATCTTTTATCTTCAATGGTCAGTTCTTCGCAACCCCCCGTCTTCGTCCCTGGGCTCTGGTATACTTCCATCAAGTTCAAGTTTGATGGGGATGACATTGAAGGGATGAAATCCACCTACCACTACCCATCTGAGTACGAAGTTGCCATTCCGTCTGCGTATAACCGGTCACATGAGCCACCAACGGGCTTTCTGTGTTTCTTTAAGGATCAGTTCACCGTCGGCCTTCGGTTCCCTGTTCATGCATTTTTCCACTGTTTGTAAAAATTTCTATATTTCCCTTAATCAGCTGATGCCTAACTTCTTTAGACCGCTATGCGGGGTCATTGTTTTGTTCCACTTACACGACATTCCTTTAACTTCTTGGGATTTTCATTATTTTTATTATCCTAAATTGTCCAAACTGGGGATCTTCTTATTTCAAACTCGAGTGGGTTCGGTCTTTTTTGATAAAATGACATCCTCCAATGAGCATTGGAGGGAACATTACTTCTTTCTTCATTTTTTCGAGTTGTCAGATTTCCCAACTAGCTAGCAGATGGAAGTAATGAATCCCCTGACTCTCGGGAAGTACAGAAGCCAATCGAACTTTCTCCAAGCAGCTTCCTATTTGGTCAGTCAAAAATATATATCATATTCAGCGATTTCTGTTGGAGGGTGTTCTTTACGTATTCGGCTTGAGCCCGATTCACACGCGACTTCCGTCCAGCCTAGATATGCTCTTTCTTTTCTTCATCTTTGAATCTAACTAATTTTGTCTTCTTTTTTGCAGCTCGCATCATATTAAGGGTGTATCTACCCGGCAAGAGCAAACTCATAGATGCAGAAATTAATGTCGTGGTTGTGGCCGAACTGGAGAGTCGAGGTTTACAGTCGGTTGCCTCCCATGAGGATTCGCTCGGCGACACCGAAGGAACGCAAGCGTCGGCCAACAAGGGTGGAAGAAGTTAGACTGCGGCTAGTGATGCAGCGACCGCTACAATGGACCTTCCTCCCGAACGACACTCGATGCTGCCAATCGCGGTGGCTTCTGAGTCGACCACTTCCAACAAACCCCTGCAAGGGCACAAGAGGCGTCGCGCAGAAGCGTCTTCCCGCTCTTCCACTTCTGCACTATAAACTTCTGCCCAAGCTGGCTCACGACCATCCCCCAAGCGCGGTGAGACATCTGAGCTCGCTCTTCCCAAGCAAGGAGCCATAGCGCTCCACACCTCCCTGTCATCCGACCAGACACCTTCATTGCATCAATCACCTTCATGCCACCTCAATCCTTGCCAGCAGCCCAAGTCTCTCGCATCCGACTGGTCACAATGCCCCAGTCGACGGGCAGAGCTATCTCTAAACCCTTTGGTCCGAGCGACCAAAGGCAAATAATGACAATTATCCATTTGTCGACCGACGAGTGGCACAGTTCAGATGACATTGTGTCCCGCACCCCGAGCATCAGATATGGATCCAAGGGTCGCTCGCACAAATATGGGTCGATGACCAAGCCCGTGCGACGGTTATCTCTCCAGGGGAGCTCGTGAACAGTCATACCCAGATGTTCACCGGGTATGTAAGTTGTCTTTGTACTTACTGTTAGAGTAATCCCAATGGTTCGTGCGACCATGTGTTTTGGTGTTTGGGCAAAGGGTTTAAGTTAGGTTTATCCTTGTATTTGATATGTATATATGAGTGTGTAGGTTTGCAGGATACACATATGACTCAGCTTGATGGCTTCGGGTCCGGTGAAGGATGGAGCATCCGAGGGACCGTGGACAAGATAACAAGGATAAGGGCTGAGGGAAGCGACTTCGAGACATACGTGAAGGATGACATTGGGGATGAGCCGCAAGCCTAAATGCATCCGAGGGATGAGAACCCAAGGAAGTAGGCTTGAAGGCAAGAGGTCAAGGTTGCAACGAACAGTCAAGTGAGTCGTAAGGGTGAGAGTCCGAGTGCTGAGAGATTGTACTCATGTACCAATCGACTAGTGGTTTCATCAGTTGACTGGTTCAGTCGATTGGGTAGTCAACTGAAAGCAAACAGAATGCTTCTGTTTGCTCGGTCAGTGTGGATCAGTCGACTGGTACTTTCATCAATCGATTAGTATCTAGTCGTTGGATTATAACGGTCGAATATCCATAGAGGGCAGTCGACTGGTAGGCGGGATTTTCCAACCCATGTCATATATAACCAAAGCTTTGGAGCTTGGTTAAAATTGATGAAATAGATGTGGTTAACCCTTATTAGTAGTCTACTAGTACCCTAGCTTCTCAAGAGTTCTTGTGAGAGTTGTGGTGAGGTTTCTCCACCCACAAGGAACTGCGTGAGCTAGCCGGAGGTCTTCTGAAGAGTAATCCACCGACGGATAGAGATCGTCCACCTTACGGACAACCGTGAAGTAGGAGCTTTATCTCCGAATCACGTAAATCAATGTGTATTGGTTTGCGTATTCTTTCCTTATTGTCTTTAGCTTTTGTATTCATATTTGTTTTTGTATTATTCCACTGTGCAACTAACGAATACCTAGGAAGCGATTGATTTAGGGTTGATGTCTATCCAACCCTCCTTCTGACTGATCATACAAGATCCCCAACACTTACTTCTTTTTATCTGCTTGGTCCTTACCATTTTTCTGTTATTGCAGTGCTAGGTTGAGAGCCCAGCCAGGTGCCAGAGACTCACATTTTTTGAGCATGAAGTATAGTAGTTGTGCACTCCGAGCAGCCAATCAACGGCTTCTAAGGCATGCCTAGAGCAGCTGACTGCCGAGGCCGCTCAACTAAAGGTCAATCTGCAAAAGAGTGTCGAGCTGTTGGACGCAGAGAGGGGCAAGACTGCTGAGCATGCTTCACAATTGGCGAGGCTTAATAAGCAGGCAAGCTCCTTCGAGGCGAAGATCCTTTCGGCCAATACCAGGAAGCTTCGAGCCATTGAAAACCTAGAGATCAAGAACAAAGAAGCTTGGGTCCTGACCTAGAACCTAAAGGAGGTGGTCACAACTTTGAATGCCGAGCAGGAGAGTCAATCGGTTGAACAAGCAACGGTGCAAGAACAACTCGCCACTAAGGATGCCGAGCTGACTACTTTGAAGGCAGAGATGGAGGCTTCCCGAACGGCCTTGGAGGAGTATCAAGGCGAAGGGTCCAGCCGATTTGAGACCCTGAAGCAGGATTAGCTTTGCTCGGACCCTTTTAATGACTGGCTCACCTACTAGGCGCTCTGCCTCTTCAACCTCGCATTGATGGGACGCTCGACCAGTTGAAGGGCAGTGAATATATCCCAATTGCATTGACCAACAAGGTCATCAGTCGGGACAAGATTACCGAGTCATTGCCCGATGATGTGCTAGATTACCTTGAGTAACCCCGCCCCCTGCGAAGCTGCGAAGCTACGAAGCTCACCTTCTTTTGTACTTTCCCTTACAAACTTGTAAAAATTTTCTAGGTCTTAATGCATGAGCGCTCGTTCGGCGTATCTCTATTTTTTTTATTATGTATTTCATCATGCATCACCGTTCAACATTTCTTTACTTTGTTGGTTGTCTCACTTCTTCATGGATACATCACTACTCAGATCGAGTAGGACTACGAACCACTTACCATTTTGTGAAAAATTTCTAAGTGCGGTGCTATGTCCTCCCGATCATCGATGTAACCAATCACTAGGATGCCCGAGTGATCAATTCAACACTATCGAACGACCTTATTTTAGTGAAAATGCTTCTCGGAGTAGCACGTTTCCTGGTCAGCCTTATTCTCGTCTTATATATTCGTCGATCCTCTTCATTTGTCGTAGACTTTATTTTAGAGAGATCGCTTAGCCGTTATTCATTGTAGACTCAGGTTTATAGCCGTCACTCGGCTATTGAAGGCGCAGACTTGGGTTTAAAGGCACCGCTCGACTGTTGGCGAAGACAGGGGTTTAAGGTCACTGCTCAACCACTGACGAAGATAGGGGTTTAAGGTCGCCGCTCAACCGTTAATGAAGATAGGGGTTTAAGGTCATCGTTCGACCATTGATAAAGACAGGGGTTTAAAGTCGCCGCTCGACTGTGGACGAAGACAGGGATTTAAGGTCGCCACTCGACCATTGACAAAGACAGGGGTTTACGGTCGTCGCTCGACCGTGGACGGAGACAGGGGATTAAGGTCACCGCTCGACCGTTAATGAAGAAAGGGGTTTAAGGACATCGCTCGACCGTTGACGAAGAAAGGGGTTTAAGTTCACCGCTCAACCGTTAACGAAGATATGGGTTTAAGGTTGTTGCTCGACCGTTGGTGTAGACTAGGGTTTATAGTCGCCGCTCGACTTTTAACTTGATCAATCGACAAAGAGTCTTGGATACTTGTGAATTTTATTCCTCATTCACTTGCATTTACAGGACATACTCTGATACAATATTATTTATATTTAATCATGCACCGCTCAACCGACCCTATAGGGTTGGAGATGGTTCACGCTCCAAGGTTGATTGAGCTTTCTTCTGTCCTTGTCCTGTAGGTAGTAGGCTCCCAAGCGGAGTTTCTGCATGACCTTGTAAGGTCCCACACACGGGGCTTCGAGCTTGGTAACATTGCCGATCGACTTTATTCTTTTCTACACCAAATCTTCGACCTGTAAGGATCTCAGGATTACCCTCCAGTTGTAGTTTTACTTCATTCATTGCCTGTACTCCGCGAGTCGGACGACAACCTTATCCTGAGCTTCATCCATCAAATCAAGCTTCATGAGTCTCTGCTCGGTGTTCCCCTCATCATAGAATTACACCCGGTCGGATTCTACTCCGACCTCAATGGGGGCCACCGTCTCATCGCCGTACACTAGCTAGAATGGAGTGACGTCGGTTACCTCTTTTGGTATTGTGCGAAGAGCCCATAGGACACTAGGGAGTTCATTGACCCAGCTGTTGTTGGTACCCCAAGGTAGTTTTGATGTGATCTAACAAGTTAAGTTAGGTCCTATTGTGTTTAACCCTGTGTCTAAGTATGCAGAAACTTAGGAGCACAGGAAGTCGAGTGAAAGACGCAGCTAGCGAGAAGGATGGCACGGGAGAGAGCTGACAGACTTGGTGCATCTGAGGGACGAGGTGCTGTGGAAGAGTACACTGGCGGACGAGAAGGGAGCGTACAATGTTTTCGAGGGATGAGAAGTTGGCGTGGAAGATTGCTCGAGGAGCAAAAGGCGCAGCTGCCTGAGGGACGAAAAGCTGTGGAAGAGTACGTTGGCGGATGAGAATGAAGCAAGTAGCGATTCCAAGGGACGAGAAGCTAGAGCGGAAGTTTGCTCGAGAAGGCCAGAAGTTGGGTTCGGGTGAGCCCTATTCCGGATGATCGAAATCACCCAAGCGAGCGGAGCCGGAGTGGAAGACCCAGACCGAGGCGAGTGGAATTGAAGAAGGAGGCCCAGACCAAAAGTCAGCAAAAGGCTGACTTCTGATGCTCGGGCCCCTCGGACTAGTCCGGGCCCCCGGATCAGGTCGGGCGCCCAGATCAGTCTGTGGCGCCCAGACCAATCCACGGCGCCCAGACTAGTCTGGGGTGCTCAGAACCTGACTTTTATCTAGATCGACGTGGCTTTTGACTGTTGCATCGGGGATAGATTTCTATCCCATTCCAGGCGCCCCGAGTAGGGCTATATAAACAGTCCTACTCCCAGAAGCTAAGCACAAAGAAACTGTGAAATAACACTTGTGTGCTTTTAATTTTCTATTTAGCTCTCTGACTCTATGCTATCTTTGTTGTAAAGAGACTTCTCCGCCTGAAGGAGAAATTAGTGCACTTTACTTCCTTGAATTAACAACCTCCCCGGTTGTAACCAAGTAAATTCTTGGTGTCTCTATCTTTTAGTTTCTTTATTATACTTATGCAAGTGTTAGATTTATAAAGCTGTAAATCCAAGGAAGGTCTTTTTGTTTTGTTTTTGTGCCGGGGCAATTCACCCCCCTCTTTCCGGCCGCCAAGGGTCCTATCAGCTACCTCTTATGTGGTCGAGCCGAGCCTGTAAGCCTCTAAGGATCTCCCAATTGATGACTTCCGCCTGGTCATTGCTCTAGGGGTAGGCTACTAAGGTGAAGGCTTGCTGAATGTCATAGCCTTCGCATCACTCCTTGAGCCTCCGTCCGGCGAACTGCCTCTTGTTGTCCAAGATGAGCCGACGAAGGATGTTGAACTGGCACAAGATGTTCTGCTAGATAAACTTGATGACCATCTTTTAGGTTATCTTTTCTAGTGGCTTAGCCTCCACCCATTTTGAAAAATAATCCACCATGACAAGTAGAAATATTCATTGACTGATCGCTATTGAAAACGGTCCAACGATATCCATGCCACATTGGTCGAACGGGCAAGACACTGTGGATGCCTTCATCTCCTTGGTCGGTCGGTGTTGGATGTTGTGATATTTTTGGCACGACAGATAGATGGCTACTGTCTGAGTGACATCATCTTGAAGCATGAGCCAGAAATATCTGGCGAGGAGGATTTTTGGGGTCAGCGATCGGTCGCCCAGATGACTTCCCCAAGAGCCTTGATGCACTTCCTGAAGGATGTACTCTGCGTCCTCCGGTCCAACACACTTGAGTAGGGGCCCAGAGAAGACTCCTTTATATAGTTGATCCCCGATCCGAGTGAACTGTCCGACCTCTTTTTCAGTAAGCGGGCTTCTTCCTGATCGGCAGGTGTGATGCCCGATCAGAGGAACTCTATCAGTGCTATCCTCCAATCGCTCGAAAAAGTTATTCCATCCATCTTGTCGATGTGAGCCACTAATGAGAATTGTTCGATCGACTGCTGTATCACAATTGGCGACAATGAATTGGCTAACTTAGTCAATTCATCCGTAGCCTAATGTTCCTTCTGGATCATCACCTCTTGAAAACTGGCTTTCAATTTCTCAAAAGCTTCTGCATATAACCTGAGTAGGGAGCTGCCTATCTCGAACTCCCCTAATAACTGTTGAACGGCTAACTGAGAGTCCAAGTGGATAAGGACTTTTATAGCTCCGACATATCGAGCTGCCTGCAAGTCAGCTATCAATGCTTCATCTTCAGCTTCATTATTCATCACCTAATAATCCAACCGAATGGATAGTTGCATCCTGTCCTCTCGCTGAGAAATTAGAAGAATGCATATCTCGCTGCCTTGCCCAGTGGATGAGCCGTCCACATATATCTTCCACATTGCATTTAGCTCGACGTTCTCAACCTTTGTAACAAAATCAACTAAGGCCTAGTCTTTGACCGCCGTTTGGGGTTGGTACTGTATGTCGAATTCACTCAGCTTGGTTGTCCATTTATTTAGCCGCATGGACGCTTCTGGGTTGAGAAGGACCCTTCCCAAGGCACTGTTGGTCATCACGATAATGGGATGCGAAAGAAAGTAAGGACGAAGTTTCCGAGCAGCGAGCACTAGTGTGTATGCCAACTTTTCAAGACAGGTATAGCGGGACTCTACATCTTTTAATATATGACTTAGAAAATACATTGGTTGTTACTCATGGCCATTTTGCCTTATCAATGTCGAGCCAACTGCATACTCGGTGGAAGACAAGTAGATCCAGAGTGGCTCACTAGTGCTCGACTTGGCCAATACTATTGGATCGTAATCGTTCGATAGAGGGGGGTGAATATCGATTTAAAATTTATCAAAAAGAGTTAAGTACAACGGAAAAAGAAACGAGCCAAAGATGACATAGAGATTTACTTGGTTTGGAGCCTTTGGCAACTCCTACTCCAAGGCCCGCACACAAGGGTACTTTCGGTGGACAATTACTAATAATTCGAATAGTAATTACAGAATTGAGGTATAGGAATTAATTAGTAAAATAAAACCGACAATTAGAAATGGAAAAAAGCAAACTAAAACTTTGTCGAAGAGCTTTTGCAGCGTCGTAGGAGCACCAGAGATCGAATTGAGAGTTGATGTTCTAACTCCAGCCTTGACCCTCCTTATATATGAGGTTCGGAGCGCTTAGAACCTTCAAAGCGCCTTGGTTGTGACGTAGCCGAGCCAACCGGCGAACTCCACATGGTACAACGACGTTGGGGATAGAATTTGCCTCCGGGTGCCTGGGTACCTCCCGGGCGCCCGGACCCTGTTTTCCAACGATTCCCTACCTGCAAGAAAACGTTAGTCCGAGGCAAATATATATCCTACAAAATAGAGTGTTAGCATAGTTTATCATTAAATAAAATATTAATTAGATTCCATCTCTCCGAGACCGGAATCTAGTCAAGATCTCGACTTAGAGTTCCGAAATGGTTCTAAGTCGGATCGGCGCCTAAGTTCCCTTCCCGGAAATGCGTCCTCACAATTACTCCCCTCTAGTGACTTACCTTTACTTACCTGTCAGCTATCTGGTCAGCCCGTCGACCTAGCTGGACTTCGTGCCAAATGTCCGGTCAGCCCGTTGACTCATTTGGATTTCGTGCCAGCTATCAGGTCAGCCCGTCGACCTAGTTGGGCTTCATGTCAGACATTAGGTTAGCCCGTCGACCTGTCTAGGCTTCTCCTGCACACTCGGTCAAAGTGTTAGATCAACAACAATACTAACTTAACCTATTTTGTCATTTATCAAAACCTGGGTTAAACCGTTAGTGTTAACCGCACCAACAATCCCCCTTTTTTGATAGAATGACAACTTGATTAAGTTAGTGTAAAATGTAAGTAAAATAAGCATTAATAGGTTTTTAAGTTAGTTTTTATTTTCAATTTATTTTAGCTAACTTAACCACCTAACCCTCCCCCTTTGGCATTCATCAAATATAAACATGGATCAAATAATCATAAATACAAAAATATTGAAAAAAGAGTGCAAACACAAATCAGATCGACTCAGGGGAGTTAAATAATTAGAAATTTTACTTTAAAAAGTATCTCTTATCCTTTTCAAAAATAGTTAAGAAAGATAACTTAGAAAGAGTAATTTTTAATAACTTTTCCGAAATAACTAAGTTTTGAAAAATGACTAAGTTAGAAAGATAACTAATTTAGCAACATATCTTAGTAGTAAGTTTGCCGATTAATTTTCAAAAGATAATTATTGCAATCATAAATTTATACAAGCTAATTTTTCAATTATAAGTTTAAAGTTTAACCAAAACAAATCCAAACTTCCAAACATAAGTTTATATGTTCCAAAATAAACTTGAACTTGAAACATTTTCCAAACATAAAAGATAATTTTACAAAAGTAAAATTTTCAAAAACTAGGTAAAATTCAATGTTCGACATCTAATTTTTCATTTTCAAAACCAGTTTTCAAACCAAGTTTATAACATACAATTTTCAAAACCAAAGAAAATTTAACATAAAACTTAGTTTTACAAAGCTTTAGGTTTCATAAACACATTTCTAAAACAATTTTAGAAAAATATTTTCCAAAACCTTATTTCAAAAATATTTTTAAAAATAGATGTGAAAATAATTGTTGCTCCCCCTGAACCTGACATTACAAAATTTGTCTAACCAGTTAGCTACTTACTGACTATTCAGAGGATAGCAGTTTTCACTTGGTTAGTCAAGTTAAGTCTAAGCATCAGTTAGTGTTTGACTAAACCGAATGACTTAACTTGATTACTATTTGTTTGGTATTTAACGCCCAGGCTTATATTGATGCACTGACATAAGCATCTTAAGTTCAGGCAATTTGCATATGCATCTCACACCTTTCTATGTTTGGCAATCACAAACAAGGGAATCCTAGGGTGTTGGTGAGATGCTCAAGTACTAGCCCTAGGGGAACATGATTTCTAATGAATTACTCTAGTCTAAGGCTAAAATTGTTTTGAAATTCTAAAAATAGGAAATTTTGAAAGCATTTTACTTAGAATTTGAAAATACCTATTTTTGAAAACAATTTTTGTAATCCTAGTATATTAAACAAACCAGAGTCAATCATTTTCAAAGTTGAGATATACCTAAGTAGGTGTAGAATATCATAAGTTACTGTCAAAGTACAGGTACAATGATCATCATAAAATATATATAGTGGTCGAGATATCTATCAAGATGAGGAGGAGGGGGTGGTCCCGGTGGTCCAGATCCCAAGGAATGGAACATCTCGATCAGCTCGGTGTGACAGGTCCGGGCATCCTCTTTGGAACTGGATAGATCGCGTCGAAGGTCTGAGATATCCTGTCTCACGTCTCGTCTCAAGTCGGATACCTCCTACCGAAGACTTGTCATGGATAGCTCGAGTCCGACAACACGATCGCCTAGAGTGCGAGGAGCAGGATGAGGTGCTCGGCCTGGAGGTGGAGGTGGTACATGGGTCGGAGCATCCTCTCCGAATAACGCAACCATAAACTCATCATGTGCTGCCGCCTCCTGGGCATCTGGGTCTGGCTGGTGCTGGGGCCCCCTCCGCTACGACATGACACCATCGTCATCTACATGGACACCTGCTAAAGAGTAGCTCCTAGGTCCTATGACGTCGAACTCACTCATGGCCTGAACATTACCTCGGGTGACGTCAATATGTAGGTGGGTGAAATATGCCGTCAAAATATGACAATATGGCATATGAACTCGACCGCTGGTGATATATCCAGCTGAATAGATAATGGTCTGAAAGATATGTAGACTAATATCTATGTCTAATGTATGGCACAAGACATACAAGAGAAAGGAGTGAAATGGTCTCATCATCGCTATGTCTCGAGTGGATAGTGGTAAGATGCAGAAAACCAAAACCCTATAGAGTGCATAATCATGAACTCGAAGGCCTACTGACCTAAACATAGTCACCGTGGGTACACGCTTCCCTCCGAAAAAATATGAGTAAATCGTATCCAGAGTAATGTGTGAGTAGGGATTACCAAATGGTAGATCCCTAGGAGGGTAGCACTGAAAATGACACGTAGATGATCGTAACCCTAAGAAGTCCTGAATAGTGGTAGGAGATAATGTTATATCCGTACTAGCTACCCTAGTGATATAAGTGAGATCTGTTAGAGTGTATACTAAAAGCCTAGCTTTTGTAAACATTTATTTTTGAAATAAAAGAATCACATTGGTCAAATGTCTACATTTATTTGTTAACTGTAGTTGTTCAATTAATTTATATTGTAGATAACATGGTGTGTGGTGTCACACACAGAAGATCATGTTATTAGTTCTTTATAAATTATAAACAGTTGCTCACGACTAAGATGGAAAGGATCAAACCATTGGAATAGTCGTAATATAATTAGGTATTAGTTTATCTTGACTAATAAATTACACTAGTATACTCTGAGTGTATTGAGTAGGATCATTTTAGGTAAGTTCTTTTTATACTGATTTAATAAAAGAACTAGACCTTAGTTATTATGGAAGTGTGTGCTCTTAATTCTAATATAATAATAAGCACATATATTTAGTATTTATTTCTTTAACTTATCAAAGGGTGAGATTTAGCTCGATAAATCAAAAGGCCCGATAAGTTGGGAAATGATATTACTTATAGTGTGTGTTGTTGATTATAGAGGGAAACTGTGTCCTAGTTATCTAGGTTGAGAATGTCCCCAAGAGGAGCTCATAAGCATTGTCATGTTAAACCCTGCAAGTGGACTTAGTCCGACATGACGATAAGGTTGAGTGGTACTACTCTTGGACTAAGACATTAATTAAAGTGAGTTATCAGTAAACTCAATTAAATTAATGGGCATTCGATATCTTAAACACATGGAGCCTAACACACTCATGATAAGAAGGAGCCCGTAATGTAATTTGGGATTGGTGCGATAGTGCAATAATAACTCTCTAATGGAATGAATTATTATTGATGAACTTGAGTTGTGTGTTCGGGGTGAACACGGGATACTCAAGCTCGTCGGAAGGCCAAAACCAATTTCTCCTCTATGTCCCTGTCGTAGTCTCAATGAAGTCTTAAATCTACTCATGAAAAGCCCATCTTGGTGTTCAAGAGGGGGTCGGCCCATGGCTTGGTGACCAAGCCATAGGGGGCGGGCGACCACTTACTTCTCAAAGGGGTTGACCCTTTGCTTGGTGCCTAAGCAAGAAGGAGTCGGCCAATAAAATTCAAACTAGGAGGGATGTTTTGAATTTTTAAAATCTTCTATTTGTAGATATGTATAAGTTTTAAAAGAGAGATTTTAAAATATAAAACTTTCCTTATTTGAATTAGGCCACATAGTTTAAAAGTTTTAAAACTTTCCTTTTTTAACCATCCTTATGGTTTTAGAAAAAAAAGGAAAAGAGTTTTAAATTTGAAACTTTCTATTTTTATAATCATGTTAAAAAAAGAAAATTTTAGAAGAGAAATTTTAAATTTTAAAACTTTGTTTTAATTTTTAAAACTTTCCTTTTTTAGCATCCACTTTAGTAAATTAAAAGAGAGGATGTAAAATTTTATAAGAGGTGTCCTTCATTGCTTATAAATTTTTTACAAGCATTATTTTCTTCCTTTTAAAGGGTCGGCCACCCTTGCTTAGTGCCCAAGTAAGGGGCCGGCCAATCAATGATTGATCCAATCAATGATTGATCCAATCAATGATTGAATCAATCAAGAGGAAGGAATTAAAAGGAAAAACAAGAGGAAGATTTTAATTTTTGTAAAAATCTTTCTTTATTTGCCTTGGGCAAGTAATATAAAAGAAGGGGAGGGGAGACCTCATGAGATATCAATTCTTATTCTCTTGTTGAAGCTCTTTCTTATGGCCGGCCCTCTCCTCTTCTCTTTCCCTTGCTCTCTTTTGCTCCGTGGTTGTGGTGGTGGTCGAATACTAGAGAAGGAGGAAGAAGCCTTTTGGGTGGTGTTCATCTTGGAGGATCGTCGCCCACATGACGTCCAAGAGGAGACGAGGAATACGGCAGAAGATCTCGAGGTTATTAGCATACAAAGAAAAGGTATAACTAGTATTTAATTTCCACATCATGCTAGTTCTTCTTTGTACGAATTCCAAACACAAGAGACATATGATTCTAGAGTTTCGGATTTGTTTTGAAGTTGTGTTCTTGTTTGTTTTTCGAATTTGTGATTCGATTGTTTCTTTTGGTTAAACCTAATGTTATTTTAGAAAATTAAATATTTAATTTCATTAAGATTTTGTCGAGGCAGTGGTGGATGCTCCCATACCCAAGAAGGTTATGTGCCTCGCCATGTTTATCCTGAGAACCAATTTTCGAAATAGATATTTAATTGAATTTGTAACATAGGTTGATTTGGATCAATAGTGTTAAGTTCTGCTTGCGATCCAAATCTAAACCATTAAGAACAGATAAGTTAAATTTAGAATCAATAATATTAAGTTCCGTTTGTGATTCCTAATTTAATTTCTAAAGAACACAATAGATTGTTTAGGAAAGGTTCGACACTTGTAAAAAAAATTTGTACAGTGGAACCGGTACGATCTTCCTAGGACCAACTAACATCATCTACCCTAACCAAGTTATTATAAAATTCAGCACATAAATTTATGTTTACTGAACTGGTACAGTAAACAAGGTTCTGCAAGTTATAGTGGCTAATAACCTCTACAACTGGAATACATGAACATACGAAAAACTCTCTATCTAGGCACTTAGTCCTAATGGGCATATAAATAGTCGACTCAAACTTAATCCTAAGTTCGTTAGTAGGGAACCTAGGGTCAATACTAGCAGTCGAGGGTCCAGCACCATATCTAGAGTGTTTTCTACATTATTAAAAAAATCTACACTTAAGAAAGTAATCAATGAAATATTTAAAGAAACTTAGGAGGAAAAAGAGAGTTACCGAGGCATTGTAACTAAAGTTTTTTTTAGAGATGACGATCTCGGTTGATTCGCAGCAGCGTAATAACCACGGAATGAAGTAAAATTATTTTGATCACTCTCGTAGTAAAGCTCGAAAGGAGCCTTAACAAGAGTGAAGAGAATGTGGTGCAAAGGTAGAGGGCGCCCCTGCCCCCCTATATATAGGAGGTTGCGGCTGCCCGGACCGTTCCCGGGCGCCCGGGATCAGGTGGGGCGGGGCGCCCCGGAAGGGAATACCAGGGGCACCCACCCTTGGTTTTTGACCTTTTTTTTTAAGGATTTTTAAAATTTATAAAAGGGGTTTTAAAGGGTTTTTTAAAACAAAATTTAAAAGAATTTTTAAGGTTTTTTTTAAGTTTTAAAAATAATTTTTAAAAAGATTTTTAAAGTTTTAAAAAGTTTTTTTAAAATAAAATTTTAAAAGGATTTTTAAAGTTTTTAAAAGTCTTTAAAATACATTTTAAAAGGATTTTTAAAGTTGTTTTTAAAATAATTTTTAAAAGATTTTTAAAGGAGTTTTAAAAATAATTTTTAAAAGATTTTTAAAAGGAGCTTAAAAAAATTAAAAGATTTTTAAAAGAGTTTTTAAAATAATTTTAAAAATATTTTTAAAATAATTTTTTAAAAGATTTCTAAAAGTAGTTTTTAAAAAAAAAATAAAATATTTTTAAAATAATTTTTAAAAGAATTTTTAAAAGAGTTTTTTAAAATAATTTTTTTAAAAAGATTTTTAAAAGAGTTTTTAAAATAATTTTTAAAAGAGTTTTTAAAATAATTTTTAAAAGATTTCTAAAAGTAGTTTTTAAAATAATTTTTAAAAGTTTTTTTTAAAAGAGTTTTAAAAATAATTTTTAAAAGATTTTTTAAAAGTAGTTTTTAAAAGATTTTTAAAAGTAGTTTTTAAAATAATTTTTTAAAAATATTTTTAAAAGAGTTTTTTAAAATAATTTTTAAAAGATTTTAAAAGTAGTTTTAAAAATAATTTTTAAAAAGAGTTTTTAAAAGATTTTTTTTAAAAGAGTTTTTAAAATAATTTTTTAAAAAATTTTTAAAATTAGTTTTTAAAATAATTTTTAAAAGATTTTTTTTTAAAAGATTTTTTAAAGTATTTTTTAAAAGAGGTTTTAAAATAATTTTTAAAAGATTTTTAAAAGTAGTTTTTAAACGATTTTTTAAAATAATTTTTAAACGATTTTTTAAAAAGAGTTTTTAAAATAATTTTTAAAAGTAGTTTTTAAAATAATTTTTAAAAGAGTTTTTAAAAAGATTTTTAAAAGTAGTTTTTAAAATAATTTTTAAAAGATTTTTTAAAAGAGTTTTTTAAAATAATTTTTTAAAAAGATTTTTAAAAGAGTTTTTAAAATAATTTTTTAAAGATTTTTTAAAAGAGTTTTTTAAAATAATTTTTTTAAAAGATTTTTAAAACATAATTTTTAAAAGATTTTTAAAAGTGTTTTTTAAAATAATTTTTTTAAAAGAGTTTTTAAAATAATTTTTAAAAGATTTTTAAAAGTAATTTTTTAAAATAATTTTTAAAAGAGTTTAAAATAATTTTAAAGAATTAACTTAATTTAATTATAATTTTAATTGAGTCCTTAATCATCTCTCCCGATCTACGTTTTTAATTAGGGAATCTTATAATTTTGTGAGATGAATTAGGTTCAATTTTAGGGTTTGGTTTAACTTTGTGTTAGATTCAGATTTAACTTTGGGCTCAACAAATAGGTATTCTTTGGATAAACTTCTGGGCTATGGTGAGTTACTTAGACATCATTAAAGTGACAATGCCTTCAAGGTTTTCCAAATAGTCTTATCCACTGAACTTAATACAAAACCTTGGTCTAACTGGTTATGATCCATAGAGGGTAGCTTCGGTCAATTCCACTTAGTCAAATGCACCAAGTCAAAGCCATATCTTCCTAGACATGCATAGACTGAGCTTCCCTAACGTACTATCATCCAAAATTTCACCAGTACCATGGGTCAAGTTAAACTTGGTCCCTTTCTAGTTAGTCCTTATTACCCTACCGGGTAGGTTGGTTTGGGTTACCCTGTCGGGTAGGTTAGTTTTGGAGGTGCCAGCTATTCTAGAGCCTCCCCTGAATCATTGGCCTTTAATTTCTGGTTCTTGGTTTATGTATGTTCTTTTTGTAGTTGTAATTTACTTGATGATATTCTAAGTCTTGGTATGACTTAAAATATTTAGATTTTGAATTTGTTGGTCTAGGTTTGAATTTTAATTTTTGATTTGATTTTATGTAATGTATTTTTTCTTTGGGTATGTAGTATTGGTTAAGTCTTACTTGTGTGGTTAAACACGCTTTTGGAACCCAAGCTTTACTTGTTGGTTTATGTTGGGTTATTAATGATTTAAATGTTTTACTTGAACTTGACTTATAGTCAAGTCTGGTTTTGTTGTAAATTGTTTTTTGATTATTTAAGATTAAATCTAAATTTTTAGATCTTGTTATAAATTTTTCTAACATTTCTTTTAATTTATTAATTTCTATTTTAGTGATAAATTCTCCTCCTCAAGTGTTAAATCTCGAGTTGGATTATTTTTTGTAATTTGTTCCTTGAGGTTTTGGTTTTCCTCAAGGAGTAATTTGTTTTCATCTTATAATTTAACTAATTTCCTATTTAAACAAGAAATAATTTTAAAGAACTTTCTATTTAAATTTAGGTATACCTCTTTGGGATCTTCGGAAACGAGTACGGACTCGTGGCTCGATTCGGGTTCGGACCCATCTTCCGATTCGTCTTCCGACTTGCTTCGCGGGCCATTAGTGCGAGGTGACTCTGGTGCTTCTGATCTTCGACCTCCAATTCGTCCGAGGAAGAGTCGTCCCACATCGCTTTGAGGGCCTTCTTTTTGGTCGTCTTCGATTTATCGATCTTCAATCTCGGGCACTCGTTCTTGTAGTGGTCCTTCTTGTTGCACCCGAAGCACGTCACATTCCTTGGTTCAGTTGGAGAGTTGATCTTCTGCAGGTCCTTCTTGCTGAAGCTCTTCTTCCTCCTGGTGAATATTTTCCTTACCAGGTTCACCAGATACTCTTCGTCTTCAGAATCCTGGTCAGAATCTTCTTCAGGTTCAGGCTTGTTCTTCTGTTCTTTGGAGGAGCCTGCAAACAAAGCAATACCTTTCTCGGTCTTGGCGTTAGTTTGCTCATGTAATTCTAATTCACAAAACAGTTCGTCTAATTTTAATTTAGATAGATTTTTTGAAATTTTGTAGGCATTCAAGATAGATGCCCACAAATTATTGCGTGGAAATGCGTTTAACGCGTACCTTATTAGATCTTTGTTTTCCATCTGGTGGCCTATCGCGTGGAGCCCGTTGAGGATGTCCTTGATCCTCGCGTGAAGCTGACTCGTCGTTTCTCCTTTCTGTATTTTTATATTAAATATTCTATTTAATAACAAATCACGTTTCATTACCTTAGCGTCGCTGGTTCCTTCGTGCAACTTGATCAACTTGTCCCAAAGTTCTTTCGCGTTCTGGTGCGGTCCTACCCGATTCAGCTCTTCCCTTGTTAGCCCGCATTGTAGCGTGTTGATTGCCTTGTTCTCCGTCGATGCTTTCTTCTTTATGTCCGAAGTCCATTGTTCCGGATCAAGTAAATTTCCGGAGTTGTCAACTGGTGCTCTGTAGGCTTTTGTGATACTGAGCCATTGGTCAAAGTCCGTCTTCAGGTAGACTTCCATCATTTTCTTCCAGTACGGAAAATCATCCCCGTTGAATAAGGGAGGATGTACCATGCTGAAGCCTTCAATCTGAGACATGCTAACCCTGCACAGAATAAAGCAACGACAAACAAAGTCCCAAGACTTGGTCTTGGATTAGTAATGCGGGAAGAATTAAGAATAATAAAAAGAGCTAAATTGGTGTTGCACCAAATTAGATTTAATTGCAACGGAAAAAATTTTCAAAAAGGTAATAATACAAGTTTGGAATTATGCGAAAAATTGAAAGCCGAAACCGAATAAAAGGAAAGTTTTCACCCCTTTGTCTGATTGGTGGTTGCACCAAATCAGAGCGGTGCCTGCTCTGATAGAACTTGTTGGATCGTAATCGTTCGATAGAGGAGGGGTGAATATTGATTTAAAATTTATCGAAAAGAGTTAAGCACAACGGAAAAAGAAACAAGCCAAAGACGACACAGAGATTTACTTGGTTCGGAGCATTTGCGACTCCTACTCCAAGGTCCGCACACAAGGATGTTTTTGGTGGGCAATTACTAATAATTTGAATAGTAATTACAGAATTGAGGTACATGAATTAATTAGTAAAATAAAAACCGACAATTAGAAAAGGAAAAAAGCAAACTAGAACTTTGTCGAAGAGCTTTCGCAGCGTCGCAGGAGCACCAGAGATCGAATTGAGAGTTGATGTTTTGACTCCAGCCTTGACCCTCCTTATATATGAGGTTTGAGGTGCCTGGAATCTTCAGGGAGACTTGGTTGTGACGTAGCCGAGCCAACCAGCGAACTCCACGTGGCACAGCGACGTTGGGTATAGAATTTGCCTCCGGGCGCCTGGGTACCTCCCGGTCGCCCGGACCTTGTTTTCCAGCGGTTCCCTACCTACAAGAAAATGTTAGTCCGAGGCAAATATATATCCTACAAAATAGAGTATTAGCACAGTTTATCATTAAATAAAATATTAATTAGATTCCATCTCTCCAAGACCGGAATCTAGTCAAGATCTCGACTTAGAGTTCCGAAATGGTTCTAAGTCGGATCGGCGCCTAAGTTCCCTTCCCGAGAATGCGTCCTCACAGTCATTCCCCTCCAGTAACTTACCTTTACTTACCTGCCAGCTATCCGGTCAGCCCGTCGACCTAGCTGGACTTCATGTCAAACGTCCGGTCAGCCCGTTGACCCGTTTGGACTTCGTGCCAGCTATCCGGTCGGCCTGTCGACCTAGCTTCGTGCTAGACATCAAGTCAGCCCATCGACTTGTCTGGGCTTCTCTTGCACACTCAGTCAGAGTGTTAGATCAACAACAAGACTAACTTAACCTATTTTGTCATTTATCAAAATCTGCGTTAGACCGTTAGTGCTATTCGCACCAACAAATACAGGCAAGGAGTTAAGGTACTCCTTAAGCTCCTCTAACACCTTGTCGCACTCTACGTCCCATTGAAATTTTGTCACTCGGCACAACAGCTTGAAGAATGGATGACTCTGGTAGGATGACTTGGAGATATACCTTGATAGCGCAATGATCCGCCCGGTCAGCTGTTGGGCCTCCTTTAAGTTGTGGGGCGGAGGCATGTCCTGTAGCGTCTTCACCTTACTCAGATTCATCTTGGTGCCCCATTCGATGACGATGTATCTGAGAAAGTGGCCACTCTGTGGCGAACATGCACTTATTGGGATGCAGCTTTATTCCGTAGGCCCTCAAGGTTCGGTAAGTTTCCTCTGTTGGAGCAATCTAGGTACCCTAGATTTTGATGTTTAGGCAAAGGTTTAAGTTAGGATTATTATTATATTTGATATATATTGTGAGTGTACAGAATACAGGTACAATAAGGAGAGTCCAAGTGTGATCTTGGCAAAGGAGAAAAATCCAAGGGTGAGTCTTGGCGGTGTAAGTCCAAGCATATAGTCTTGGCAACGTAAGTCCAAGTGTGACTTGGCAATGGATGAAGTCTCGGAGGCGCGACCTCTTGGCAAAGGAAGACCCGACAACAATGACAATGTTGATGGAAGCTCTAGAAGGCAAGACGTGAAGGATAGAGAGACATTCGAGGGATGTGAGGCTGATGGAGGAGACTAGAAGGCTAGGTCTAGGTTGTGCGGGCAAGGACGAGTGCATAAGAGACTCTATCTAGGGTAACATGTGTTGGATCGAGAATCGCTAGAGGGGGGTGAATAGCGCTCGTGACTATTTCGTTCGATTATCGTAAAACAAATGAGTAAAAGCGTGCAGCAGAATGAGCGGAAATAAAATAAAGAGACAACACAAAGAGACAGGTCGATTTTACTTCGTTCGGAGCCTAAGTCGACTCCTACTCGAAGGCACACGATCCTTGATCGCTTCCGGTGGACAACAACTATAAGCTCGTTAAAAGATTACAATTATGAGTACAAATAAAAGCTATCAAAAATTATACCGACAACAAGAAATGCTAATTCTGAAGCTTCGGGTCGTCGGGCACTTGTAGTAGCACTTCGGAGCGTCTTTTGGAGCAGCATATAGATGAAAGATCACTTAGAATTCGTTGTTCCTTGAAGCTGCACCTCAACCCTCCTTTTATATGCGGTTCCGGGCGCCTGGATCCCTTCCGGGCGCCTGGAGTGTGACGTGGCCAACCAACCAGGATGCTCCATGTGGCGAAGTCGCGCAAGGGATAGAATTTGGTCCCGGGCGCCCGGACAGCCTTTTTCCAGCAGGTTCCTCACCTGCAAACAAAGGTTAGTCCGAGAAAAATACCCTACAAAACAATGTTAGAATATGATAAAACACAGTAAGTAATAATTGACAGTCTTCGGACTGTCCGAGTCTGACTTTGGATTTCCAGCCGGAAGCCCTAGGTCGACCCGACGCCTACTGTTCCCTCTTCGGGGAACGCGTCCTCACCTACTCCACTCAGGAGATTTACCTGTTGCCAGTCGATCCTCCAGATCGACTGGACTTTTGCTCAGCACTCGATGCTTCCGGACTTTCTGCTGGATATCCGCTTCCCCGGCTAGTCCAGTCTTTCACCTGGTTCGCGACACCAGGACTTTTCACCTAGGGTTACCACCCCCTAGGACTTTTGCCTGAAGCCATCGACCTGCCAAGACTTTCCGCATAGGGTTACCACCCCCTATGACCTAGGGTTACCACCCCCTAGGGTTTTCCCTTTGCCTAACCGCAGCTAGGACTTTTCTCCACCTAGGGTTACCGCCCCCTAGGACCTAGGGTTACCACCCTCTAGGACTTTCACCTTTGCCTAACCGCAGTTAGGACTTTCCTGAAACACTCATTCAACATGTTAGATAACAGAGAATCTTAACTTTGAATCCCTTTGCCATTATCAAAACTTAGGTTCGATCGTCGGATGCTTCCTGCACCAACAAAATGGCAGTGTGTACTGTAGCAGTACTGTAATGTTACTGTAGCAGTCAACTGGTGTTTTCATTAGTCGACTGGTAGTCGACCGTTGGTTTGCAACGGCCTAATTTCATTTAGGACTAGTCGACTAGTGACGGGAAAATACCTTGGTGTTTTCTTCCCGAGTTCTATTTAATAGAGCTTGGAGTGCTTAGACATGACTGACGAAAATAGAGGCAGTTAACCCCTATTAGAGTCTCCAAGGTCTTCTTAAGTGATCAAGAGCTTGTGCGAGTTTGTGACGAGATTTCTCCACCCATAAGGAGCTACTCGAGCTAGCTGGAGGTTTTCCGGGGTGTCATCCACCGACGAATCGGGATCATCCACCTTACGGACAGCCGTGGAATGGGAGCTTTATCTCCGAACAACGTTAAATCAATGTGTTAGGTTTATTTTTTCTTGTTAGTATTTATTTTTGTATTTCGCTGTGCATACTAACCATTGTAGGAAGCAAACGTTAGGTGAGTCGCTATTCACCCCCTCTAGCAGTGTCAATGTCCCAACATCCTCGACGTCTGCATGCACAAAGGTCAACAGCTCAGAGGGATTTTATTAATATGTCATCGACATATACCTCCATTTTGTGGTCGATCTGTTATCGGAATACCTTGTTCATTAGCCTTTGGTAGGAGGCGCCGGTGTTCTTCAGTCCAAACGACATTATATTGTAACAATAGGTTTCATCGGCCATTATGAAGCTGACATTCTCTTGATTCTCTTGGGCAAGCGACATTTGATGGTATCCTTGGCAGGCGTCGAGCATGCAGATCAACTCGCAGCCCGTCATAGAGTCCACCATTTGATCTATCATAGGCAACGGATAGAAATCCTTCGAGCACACCTTATTCAAATCACGAAAGTTAATGCAGACCCGCCACTTGTTGCCTAGCTTGGAGACCAGCATGACATTGGCTAGCCAGCTCGGGAATTGAATTTCTCGGATGTGACCGACCTCCAATAATTTTTGTATCTCTGCCCGAATGATCTAATTTTGCTCAGCGCTAAGTCCCTCTTCTTCTGCTTCATAGGTCAAGCATCCGGTCAAACATGAAGCTCATGCTAAACTACGTTCGACAAGATGCCTGGGAGCTCGTGCGTCGACCAAGCGAACACATCATGGTTTTGCCTAAGGCAGGCGACCAACTTTGACTTCTTCTCGCTTTCCAGGTCGACGGCAATAAACGTAGTTGCCTCCGACCGGCTTGGGTGGATCTGAACCTCCTCCTTTTTTTCATAAACCAGCGAAGAAGGTTCCTCCCTGATAGCATTCATCTCCAAGCGCGGGTTCTTCCGAGCGACCCTTGCTTCGAACTTGACCATCTCGACATAGCATCGCCGAAGGGTTAGCTAGTCGCCCTTGACTTCACCCATGTCGTTGTCCACCGGAAACTTAATCTTTTAGTAGAAGGTGGGCACTACCGCTCAGAACTAGTTAAGGACCGGTCGGCCTAGTATGACATTGTAGGCGGATGGTGCGTCCACCACAATGAAGTTCGTCATCCTCATCCTCTTCAGCGGCTTCTCTCCAAGCGAAATGACCAGCCGTGCTTGACCGATCAGCAATATTTCGTTGCCTGTGAAGCCGTAGAGTGGGGGTTGTCATTGGCTGCAATACGCTCATGTCGATTTGTAGCTAGTCGAACGCCTTCTTGAATATAATATTCACTGAGCTCCCTGTATCAACAAAGGTCTGATGAATAATATAATTAGCGATTATCGCTCGGATGATCAAGGCATCGTCATAAGGGATCTCTACTCCCTCTAAGTCTCGGGGGTCGAAGCTTATTTCAGGTCCTTTGACCTTCTCCTTGCTGCATCCAACAGCGTGGATCTCTAATCCTCGAGCGTGTGATTTCCTTACTCGATTGGAATACCACCGATCGGCTCACCGATGATCATTCCAATCTCTCCTCGAGTGGCGTTGCTCTTGTTCTCTTCCTCTTGAGCTGAGGCTATGTTCTGCTCGACAGGAGCTCGAGCGGGGCTCATGTCGTTCCTCCGCTGGGGTTGACGATGTCGGTGCTCGGACACCCCTCTCTCTTCCTCCCTCCGGCCAATTGACTGACATCTATGATGTCGATAAGGTGATGGTGACCGGCGACGATATCCTCGTGGAGTCGGTTGGCTTCTAATCATTGTCAGATCATAGTAGTCTCGTATGTTGTGCATCGCCGACTGATGGAAAGCAGAATAGTGGCATCCATGCCTTGCCTTTTCCAGTCTTTGGGTGACCAACCGCTACATATTGCACGGCATGTGTCCTCGACCCCTGGTGTTGCTGGGCTTCTCCCGATCGGGGCTCCTTTGGGGGTTGATGACTACTCGATGGTCGCCGCTCGGGCGCTGCTAGGGTCTCAGCAGGTGCCTCCTTTCTCCTGCCCGCTTGGGCTTCTTTCACGTTTACGTACTCTGTAGCCCTCCTGACCAGATGATCGAAGTCCCTTGGCGGCTTCCTGATGAGTGATCAGAAGAACTCCCCTTCAGTGAGGCCCTGAGCGAAGGCATTCACCAATACTTCTACGGAGATAGAGGGAATGTCCATAGCTATCTGGTTGAAGCGCTGGATGTAGGCCCTCAATGCCTCCCTGAGCCCTTGCTTCAAGGAGAATAAATTGACGCTTGTTTTCTAGTGGCAGCGACTACTGGCGAAGTGGTGTAGAAACGCCACTCGAAAGTCCTTGAAGCTGTGAATTGATCCGTTCGACAATCTCTTGAACCAACGTTGTGTTGATCCGGAGAGGGTGGTGAGGAAGACCCGACACTTCATCCCATCGATGTACTGATGAAGTGTGGTCGCGTTGTCGAACTTGGCCAAGTGGTCATCCGGATCAATAGTTTCGTTGTATTTCCCGATCGCCAGCAGGGTGTAGTGCCTTAGTAGAGAGTTGTCCAGAATCCCCTGCAAGAATTGTTGATTGATCCGCTTGGGGTGAATCGTCTTTTCTAGGTGTCTTTCCTTTTCGCGCGTCCCGAACGGGTGAATCATTCAAGGAAGTCCGGTCCTTGTCCGCTCGGCCTCGTTCCTTTGATGGAGTCATGAACAACGCTCAATGAAAAGGGATCGACGCATTTGGGTACCTCCCCTATATGTGTCGGTTGATTTCTTATTTTGTCCCTGAATGAATACATGCTCCGTTCGGTCTCCATATCCTGCTTGATGCCCCGCCGCTAATGTCGCGGGCTCATGTACTTGGCGCTTAGCCAGCGTTTGTTGCTGTTGTTGCTCCACTATTCTTGTCGTTCGGGCTTATATAAGCATATCAAGCTCCTCCTTTGTTAGCGTCATCGTGGTGAGTTGTCCAACATCTTCCATCTTCTTGTTTCGGATGCAGACTATGTTTCCACAGACGACGTCAAAATGATCCTGTCCAAAAATGGGAGGGTGGAAAGCTGGAAATGTGGCTGCTACGCTGACTGGTTGTAGACTACACTCCACTCTACAAAACAAACAATGTCAATGCCAAGCCAGGGAAGGGGTCCCTGACGTTGACCCTCCGACGCTCAAGTCAGTCACCGGAATGGTAGAGGAAAGCGGAAAAACAGTAACGCAAACACAAACAGTAATAACGTGTATCTCCATCGGTGCTTGAACTCCCCTTTATATAAAGCCCTAACGGGCGACGTGCACGCTCCTTGAGGCGTGTGATGTGCGTAGATTGTATACATTTATTGGCATGTTTTGATGCACATTCACATACTTTGAGCATGCTTGATCTATGCATTTTCATACTTTCAGCTTTTCTTTTTAGCATATTTACTCTCTTTGTTCGGAGATCTGCTTTTGTGCATTTTCTGTACACAGGAGTCGAAATTGGTGAAGATTTCATGTTTGAAGCCAAATCTGTGAGCAAAACAAAGGGAAGAAGGTGCCCTACCTGAACCACACACTGCCCTGCTCTGGGGTTGCCCAGGCCGTGTGGAGATCACGGGCCAGAAAGCTGCAGCAGGAAACAAAGAGGTCATGGTCGTGTGAACCTCATACGGTCGTGCAAGGATCCGAAGAACCCAGATTGAGAAGGAGCCTAGGTCGTGTGCACCACACGGCCATGTGAGTTTTCCAGAGAAAGGAGAAGCCTCGGCCGTGTGTCTCACACGGCCGTGTGGGGTTCTCAGTGGCAAGGAAGGAGGCAGGTCGTGTGCATCACACGGCCATGCCAGATTTACAGAGGCTAAGATAGTTCAGGCCGTGTAGATCTACACGGTCGTGTAAAGGGGCTATTGGGGATGTTTGCCACGGCCGTGTCTCGTACACGGCTGTGCAACGCTGGCAGAGAGGAGAATGGGCAGGGCCGTGTGAATCTCACACGGTCGTGCCACGGGGCCGTGTGGCGCCCAAACTTCACCTCTATTTAAACCCTTCTTCAAGATTTGAAAGGGAATCTTCTCCTTCTTGGGGAGAGAGCGAGATTTGGGACTTTCCTTCCATTCTTGGGAGGATTTCTGGGCGATCTAAAGATGGATCTTCAACGGAATCGGCTCCGGGAGCGTGGATTGGATCCGAAGATGAAGCTTCATCTTAGATAAGTTTTCTTTCTCTCCTCTTCTTGGATTGGGGGTCAAGAAATACTTGTATTTTCGGATTTCTCTCTTCGATTCATGGAGTAGATCTCTTTGTTCTAGTATGGAGGGAGTATTTGTATGATGAATTGATGTAAACTCTTGTGGATTTGTCATTTCCTTATTTCTATGATGTTGTTTTGTTTGTATCAATTCAATTTTGGATGTATTGTTGTGATTTGGACCTAATTCACATTCTTGATTGATTGTTTAAATGTCTTGTGGATCTTGTAGAGATTATCTCTCACTCGATTTTCCGAGGGAATCACGCGTAAGGTGCAAGCCCGTGTAAGGACGTGTGAGGGATGAACTTTAGAGGGGAATAGGATAATTTAAGAGGGTAGGATAGATGTATGCATTAATTTTTATATCTTATGGGTTGAGAGGCAATGATTTCTATGTTGATTTTCCGAGGGATCTTCGTGACAGGAATATGTCCGTGTAAGGACAACATAGGCTCATATCCAATTGATCGCATTTATGTATAGATTTCAGTCCTAAGCCGGTTGTCTATTGCAAGAGAGAACTGACAACCTTCTATAAATGTTGGACAATTGAGAAATAAGGTTTGGTAGATCATTTACATTGAGGAATCTTACAAAGAAACCAAAATTTCTAGAACATTCCTTTATTATAGCCCATAATCTTGTTTGTTGATCTTTCATTCCTATGTTTACTTTTCATTAGTTACATTTAGCTTTTGGAAATCAATTGATTAGTTGTTTAGCTAACTCGTGTTGAAACATTTCTAGTGCTTATTCCAGTCCCTGTGGATACGATAATCTTTTATATTACTTGCGACATTTCCGTATACTTGCGGAACGTAACAGCGTGGACTCGTTCTCCAATGTGTCCTATGAAAGGACCTGTTAAGAAAGTGTCTCTGACACCATACCTTAATAGGGCATGCATATCCCTGACAAGATAGTAGAAGCTTCTGCCGTATGATTCGCCTATTGACCATGCCTCGTGTCAGCGGTACTATCTCCTAAAAGGATATCAAGAGATATAACAATGGTCCCGCTGCTTGACCGAGCGGGGTAGCCTCTCGGCCGGGACTCCTTCGCTCTGTCGACTTCAGAGAGATAACAATGGTCCCGTTGCTTGGCCTAGTGGGCAGCCGCTCGGCTGGGACTCCTCCGCTTCGTCGGGCTCAGGTGCTCTTCATTGCGGTGATTGAGTGTAGTAGCTTGTCCATCCCACTTGGGCAAGCTCTTCAGTCTCCTCAGCGTCCTGTCGCTCCACATTGAGCGTTTGACCGTCTTACCGTATTAGCCCGAGCTGAACTGTTGGCCCGCTCTAACATTGATCGACCCGACCAGCCGTTGTAGTTTCTTATCGATCGGACATTGATTGCCCTGACCGACCGTTGTAGTCGCTTGCCGATCGGACATTGATTGTCCCGACCGGCCATTGTAATAGACCTCCTCTCGGATATTATAGGTGGACTTTTTGACATCTTAATATTGATCATCTTAATTTTAACTTTCATATTAAAAGTTGACCTGTGTCGAACGGAGCCCTTCTTTATTGCCACATCAACCCTAATGACTTAAAAAATATATACCACGTATCTTGCCACCCCCACCAAATCTCAGAGACAGCAAATGCACAATGTTGAATCATAAAATATTGTAAATCTAAAATTTACGCATACTTTGTAATGTTTCTCACAATCAAACATGATGCTGTCAATGATTAAATTAGAAAATTAATTAGTGACAGAGAAAACAAATCCAAGCTCAGAAATAAATGGGGCACCTAATGCCCCTCGACTCGGGCAAAATCCTTCCGTCTGACCCCACCACCACACGGCACTCCACGTGCAAATGATGCTGCCGCGTGTCCCACACCCTCACCTTGAAACGCACGATCGAGCTCAGCTCCAACCGTAGCTCCACCCGCCCCGCCGCCGCATCCGCCGCCAATTGAGCCGCCACCGCGCTCCCCTTCGGCATCCTCACACCGGCCACCTGCCCCGCGATCGCCGTCGTGTTCTTCGACGGCTGGTAGAACGGGAACATCACCGGCCCGGACGCCACTAGCCGTCCTCGGTAGTAGACCGAACCGTCCATGGCGTCATAGTACACCCCGATCTTCTGGTTCGGGTTCCGGTCCGTGACGTTGAACGAGAAGGCGGAGTCAGCTAAGCTGGCCGGGTCAACGATGCCGGGGGCCGCGAAGTCGGCGAGGTGAAACCGGGGACGGTGCGGCCGCAGGCTGAGCCAGAGAACGAAGAGGATGACGCCGGCGACGAGGAGGAGAGAGAGGAGGACGGAGCAGAGGCACTTAGCGAACCGGCTCGTGAGGCTCTCGAGAGTACGGCGCGAGCTGAACCGGGCTCGGTCACTAGGCATGACTGCCTTGCATGCTTCACGCATTCGTTCCGTGTTCTTCGTCTTATAGAGATCAACGCTCGACCATTTGCTCCTCAACTTTAACAAAACTGATCGAAGAAAGGAATATACTTGAGAAACTGTGTCGTTAAAAGAATTTATATTAGTTTATTCTAATAAATATCATGATCATACAAAAAAGTTGCAAAGAACCCAGGCAACATGTAGCGGTCAAACGTGTAATGCAAGATCGTCGAAAGCTAGAATAATTCTGCTCATCATCTCCACTCAATTGAAACCTCCTCTTTCTTCAATTCTGCACCAAAAATTCAACAATGCCAAACTCTTCCTCATGGCGAACAGGCAGAGAAATAATTCAAGCTTGGCATCTGCTCCTCTTCCGGCCTCTCCACCGCGGTGTCGGAGGAGACTTCCGTGCAACCGCCGCAGCAGCCAAATAAGGCGGCTTCCAGAGTAGTCGGAGTAACGAGCACGTTGGGCGCTGTGGCTGGAGCTTTATCATTTGCATTTTGAGGTTGTGTAGTTGCTGATCATTATGCGAGCCAATAACTGAGATCGAGTTTGCAACAATATAGTCTATTATTTAACCCATTTTTACAATTTCCATCGGTTTTATACTGACCGATTTATTACCAGTTCACAGTTTTATGCACAATTTTGATAGAATCGATACAAGAGTTCCCATGTCTGTTGATTATCCAAATCAATGGTCTGTCCTCCTAGAGGTAATGTACTGACATGGAACTAAACAAGCATTCTTGGGTCCATCTGTTCCGTCAATAAAATTGAATCCATCTTCAACTTCTTTCAGTTCTTGATCATTCATAACCTGAAATGCAAATTTATTCAAACCAAAATTTAGCAAAGCGAACATACGAATTGACTAAACAACTGAAAAATAATACCTTGGTTGTTGTGTGATCGATTTCAGCAGCCTGTTTGAGGATGAAAAAGAGCACATAATCCTTAATAGATGGGATTAGAACTGAATAGATTCATAAAGAAAGGTCTACTGTAACCTTGGAACTGTTGAACGATGAGGAGGCAGTATCTTGCAAAGAATCATCGTCCTTCTCCCACGTCAGTCTCAGTTTTCTGCACTCTGTTGACACTGCTACATCAACTGCTCTTGTTGAAGCTGAAGCAGCATCCCAAATGGTGGAAGAGCAACTCGCCACCTGTGATTTCTCCTCTGCTGCCATGAAGTCCTCCAAGTACATGGTCCATCCACTCTCCTCTGAGCAACAGCGTGAGCTGCTCAGAGATGAGTCGATCGATTCCTCCATGTCTTTTGAGATGGTGGAACAGCCCCGAGGAGTCTAATTATATATACATATCAACAAAGAAGACAGAGAGAAAACTTGATATGATAACCAGAAACATTACAGATAGTTAAAACTTGATTGTGAAATATCAACTTTTCTTTGTTCCAATTTTTTTCATTTCCAGACCTCCCTAGTACTAGCCTTGAATGGCCATTCATGCTCCATAATATCGGCATGGAGGTGGCTCTGCCCACATGGGGCTGCTATTTTATCACAACAAATGCTCGTGAACCTGTGGACACAGTTTTGAATGTTCATCAAAGGCCAAGGCCCTACTACTCCACCCAATTTATTCTGAAAAAGACATCTGCTTTTGGCAATTTCAATTTTCAACCTCCTGCTTGACACTTGATCCAGCTACTCCCTCACTCCGATGTTCAGCATTTATGCAAACAGGAAACTTTCTGGTTGAACTTCACATGCTTCATGTGTTGGAAGAAGAACTATGCGCCTCATTTTACAGACTGAACATGACAAAGGGGGGCTTCAGTATTATCATCATATATGAATTTTCAGCAGCCTAAAGAGAAGGGGATTTGTAGGTGTTGAAGATTGAGGTCCCTGTTAATAGAATGGGGAGCTGTCCATGCAGTTCTGACAGTGCCATGCAATAATTGAAGCGAGACATGTTCCCAAACTCTGCCTCTAGACTGTTGCTCATTGAACCGAGACAAGCCTCTTGCCCTGCTATAGAGGAATGAGGGCAGGGACTGCATTCATGGCAAC
The DNA here is from genome assembly GCF_018446385.1 of Zingiber officinale. Taxonomy (NCBI): domain Eukaryota; kingdom Viridiplantae; phylum Streptophyta; class Magnoliopsida; order Zingiberales; family Zingiberaceae; genus Zingiber; species Zingiber officinale. Next base: position 107,719,240 of record NC_055992.1, read on the forward strand.
CTAGAATTAGATAGCTTGCGACCATGACAAGTTGGCAACCACATCACTGTTTATTCCTTATCTGCTGAAGACTGGATCAGGTTTTTCTCTAAAAAAGAGAGAGAGAGAGAGGTTCTCATCTTGACTTGAACACAGGATGGTCTGCTTGGCTTTCTCGTAAGGCATGGCAAGGGCAACAAATATAGCAGCAATGATGTAACCATAAGAGTAACTAAACTGTTGCACTTTAGGTCACCCAATCAATTGGTTGATGAAGCAGTAGTTAAATAAAGAGGATATAATTTTGCAAGACTTGTAAAATGAATCCACACATTTTGACTGAATAACCAATTTAACCACATCTTTTCACCTTTTGCTGCTGCATATTGAACATAACTGCATGGGACTAGAGGTTGATTGCAACTTGCAAAAGGTACAGTTACATTAAGTTCTATATAGACTCAAACCAGATACAAAGCAGATAGAGAGGATATAATTTTGCAAAACTTGTAAAATGAATCCACACATTTGAACTCAAGGTCCGATTTAACCACATTTACCTTCTGCTGTTTGAGTTCCACAGTGACAAAAACCAAATACAATGCAAATAAAGAGGATATAATAATGCGAGCTTTTAAAATGAATCCACACATTTGGACTCAAGAACCAATTCAACTGCATTTTTTTTTACCTTTTTGGTGCTGCTTAAACATGATACTGAGCATAACTGACAAGGAGTAGTTATTGTTTGCAAAAGGTACGGTTTCATTAAGTTCTACAAGGATTTAATCCAGAGACCAAAGAAAATTTCAAAAGAATCTCATTGTGCTTGAATAAGTTATATAGATCATGCTTTCTGAACCGAGAAGCCTAAGATAAATTCCTTGATCTCATCGCTAGCTGCTCTATCCAAAGCTGTCCTTCCATCTCCATCTCTGATATTATAGTTAGCACCTGCTCTAATTAGTTCCTCAATTTTAGGTTTATCACCTTCAGAAGCAGCTAACATCAACAAGATATCCACAGGATGAATGTTTTGGCTTAGAAGTTCCTCCATTTTATCATATGAACCTTCAACAGCAAGCATTCCCATATAATTGAAATACTGCAAAGAGTAGGCTATACATTAGGTCTTCTCTCCAACAAATATCACAGATTGATTTCGTGTTAATAAGCAGTTCAAGCTTTACAATTGTAGCCTCTGTTTCTTCCACTAGTAGTACTACAGGGATGATATTCAAAAAGGATGCGAAGGAAAATTAATTGCAAGAACCTACAACTCTACAAGATAACAATAATAATAGATATTGTCTAGAATTCATCATCTAGGTATTATTAGACACTCCACATCGATTCAAAACTTTATTCAGAAACATGAACCTCAAAACTTTAAAGGTTTAAATGCACTTATTCCTCCTATATTATGTTGTAACAAATAAAAATTTACTTCTTTTCCTTTATTAATGTTCACACTTAAGTTCCACAATTTCCTCCTGTCAAGTCACTTATTCAACTTCTCATCTTACAAGAGCGTATATGTCCTAGAGGATTAAGAATTCATCCGCAAAGCCTCTGTCAGTTATCGTTTCCGGAAGTAGTTTTAGAGTTGTTATCCCCATTACCATTTTCGGCAGATCAATTTTTGTGCCCTCTCATCAAACGAAGAACCATGAAATTCTCATCGTACGAAATCTAAGCCCAAGAGTGCGTTACAAACCCATGGATTTACCAAACAATGAATCAAAAAAATACAAGAAATATTGCCGTAACTAGGAGAAAAGGATCACCTGTTCTACATCGTCCCTATCGAAATCATCCCGCTTCTGACTCCCATATATGCCAGCTCCTTCAGAGTCAACTCCACGGTTACCAAATTTAAACCAGCACGTAGTTCTATACCCGTTCGTCTCAGGCCCCATCTTGGACCTCAACCTGGAGTCGCTCAACCATCCCAGTCGCCTCGTGAACGCAAGAAATGAAGAGCTCAGACTCACCGAAGACGAAGGAGAAGTAGTAGTAGTAGTAGTAGTACGAAGTGGAATTTGGTATTGTACGGTACAGGGAATAGAGGCCATGTCGTTCACTCTCTCGCCCTCACCGCGGGCGGAACTCAGAAGAGAAGAGGAAGACGAAAGGTGGGATTTTTATTGGTTTTCCTTGCATTATCCAACCCAAATAGCAGTATCTACATTTAAACGTCACGCATTGCTACGCAACCCATTTTCGTCTCGCACTTTGATTCCTGCGGCCCCACTTTGTTTCTTGTTACGATCGCGTTCAGCTGCTCAAAATACACCCCAGTAAACAAGAAATTGTAACAGCAGTAATTCCTAAATTTCTCAACGCAAAAGAAGAATAACATTTTCGTTTTTTCTTGCAAAAACCAGAAAAGAGAACCATCAAATGCGAAAGCACAGTATACAGGACATTACCTGACGGCGATCGCTACTGTTTGGAGGCATTTAGTCAGCAGCAGGTGGACCAAGTCATCACGTTCTCATCCATTTCATGGTGGTCCTTTCCTTCCTGTCATATGAAACACACCGCTTGACTTAAAATAAAGATTGTTTAGCTTCACATCAAGCTCTGATAAGTTCACTAAATTAAGTTAAATCACAGTTAAAAGTTCAAAAAAGGCAGGAAATAATGCATTCAGGAGTGAAATAAATCAGTGCCTCTGTTTCAGCATCAAACGTAGCTGCTAGACAAACAGCAAGATATAGATAAAGACAAGGTGACACCAATCTCCTTCACGAAACCGGCATTATGTGACAGGCAAGCACCCTCTGCTCTCCGAGCCTCAAACCAAATCACTTGTTCCTCAGCTACTCCACCGTTCACTCCATCATTCCATAAAACCATAGCCCCTGCTTCACCTTTGAGCAATGGCAGCTGCGCCGTCGCCGGTGGAGATTGGCGCCAGGGGAACGATTGGAGCTCTGGTGTCCAAGGAGATTGCGTACTTTGAAATGCTAAATCCAGGCCACCATGAACCCTCCAGCCAGAAACTGGACCAGGTGAGCACACAAGTAGCCTCCACAAGTGGAGGATCTAAGCAAAAGTCAGGCTCGAGTAGAGAAGTGAAAAGGAGGAAAAAGAAAAAGAAGTCACCAGCTAGCAGAGGGTTCCTTCCGAGCATATGCTCCGCGGTGGATGCCATCGACACCAGCCAAAGTGAGAAAGTTACAGGAATCAGCTACAGGAACTTGCGAACTGTGGGATGAAGCTGCTGGAGAACTAGTTGAATTCTCGAACTTGCTGTTCCATTGGAGGATTGAAGCAATTGAGATCTACTTAGATACTAGAACTTTAATTCTCTACGAGAGTGTGTCACAGCGACGTCATATTCGTTTGTCTGATTTGTTCTCTGTAATGTTCTACTAGGATCGTCACCAGGGCGGACAAAAATAAAGTTTTGTTTCTTTCACTAGATTCTTCTGAAAAAAAAAAAAATTAAGGCATTGATGGAAACTTAGGCCATAACTAGATCCAAAATATTATATTTGTATAATGTGTAGAAGAAGCAGCTGGAAGGAGACAGTTTTTTCAAGAGTTACAGTTTGCAGTGGTAATGTTAATAAACAAGCTATTCAGTATTTATGAGTAAAGAAAGGGTCTGATGGAAGTAGATGATATAAAATTAAAAACAAAGAATAAAATATATCTGGGCAATGGTGCAACACGCCTTCCCAATTTTTCAACATCTAATAATTGAGTCAAATTGATGAATTAACCAGATAATTTTTTTTAATGGATGATTGAGTTAAAAATATTGGGTCAATGACCGTCTGCTGTAAATATTTTTTAATTTATCTGACTGATCGATGAAATATTTCTGATCGATTGGATCGATCTTTTTCGACATAAATTGGATATATAATGCTAACTTAAAAAAAAAAGTGCAAAGCTCTGTTTTTTCTCTGATCTTAAAAAATGAATTAGCGCTATGTTGACAAGTTCCTTAAGTTGTTCCTACTCATAGGTCAAAAGAAGTTGTTTGAACAGTTACAAGGATCAGTAGTCAGATCATTAGAATCATCACTTCCTTTTAGCACGTTGAATCAAGTAAAATAAACTTCAATTGTAAGATCATTAAAGAACATCCTGGATAGATAATCATATGAACAAAATATAAGTTCTTTTGGGACGATCTAGTAGTTAGCACATGAGGTACTGCTACCATAAAGTTTAAGTTCAAATCTTGGCATAACCGAGGTAAATGTCTCCCTCATACATCAGTTATTATTTTAAAGGCTAATAGTCATCCGTGATTTACCTCATCCGTATTGACCCTGAGACGAATTGACGGGGGTACTGGGGGACGAGTGTAGTTGTCTTTTGCCACCATATGAACAAAATATAAGGACTATTAATGTGATCAAAGAAAAATTAACCTTTTTTATAAAGTAAGTAAGGTTCTAAAATTTGTTAGAGGTTAGTTGGGCGCTACACTAGCACCTAGTGCCTAGGGCGCCTGAGCGAGGACTAAGTCCTGTTAAACAGATTCTACGGTATCAACATAAATTACATAATTAATCATTAGTTAATTGTAATAACCCAAAAAAAGATTTAAGAATAAAATCAGCAACTTTGAAAGTTATGTGATTTAATCGATTCATCTTATCCATCATTTTTCTCACAATTTTATTGAACCTTCGATATTTAACAAGTAAAAGACTGCAGCTCCAACTTCAATTAAATTCATAAATCGGTTTGAAATTTATTTTTGTCGTAGGAATATTATCGGCTAAAGAAATAACAAAACAAGAACATATTTTCTTTTCATTAAGAAAAAAAACAGAAATGGCAGAGTCACGTAAAAATCGAGTGAGGAAAAATCAAAATTAAAATAAATTATTTTTCAATTTGTGAAAGGGAGTGTTAGTGCAATGGTAAAGTTGTTACTTTATGACCAAAAGATCATGAGTTCGAATCCTGGAAACCTCTTGCAAAATGTAAGGTAAGACTGCATATAATAGATCATTCCCCGAGATCGCATACCCACATAGCGGGAGCTTCGTGCACCGGATTATTTTTTTTCAATTTCAATTTGCAAGTATCAAAATTAAAATAAATTATTTTTCAATTTGTAATTATCAAAATTAAAACAAATTACCTTTTAACTTCAATAAATATTACAAGTGTATGATAAAATAATGTTTCCAAAGAATGAGGCTTGAGCCAACCTTTAATTCAATCTCTTCCAAGTCGTTCAGTTGAGAAAAGATCAGACAATAAATTTTTCTTCAAATTGAATTCTCCAACATTTTAACTCTTTGGTTTCTTCAACATATGGACTTCTTCATTGACTCTTATTTCGCCAACTCTGGTTATTCAATACAATGAAGATGAAATTTGGTGATAGTTACTTGGACAAGTTAACAAATCAATTTTCTTATTAGACAAATTTAGGACTTATAAAATTTAAGCCCAACACATAAAAAGAAGGGTTACATTTTATTTTATTTTAATTGGACTTTAAATTTAAAATCTCAAACTAAAAAAAACATGAAAACCTATGCTATTTCTACAACGCCTAGATGATCATGATTCGATCTATTAGTTGGCACTAGGACAACTTAATCCCACCTACATACCAAGGCCGCCTAGGCTGATTTTTAAAACACCGATTGTAAGTTTATGCACTTTTATGGTTTCTGATACACGGCTCTACATAGCACCCATGTAAAAGTTGTAGGGTTTATGTGTATTTCATCCAACACAACTCAGCACAAGCATTCCAATAAAAAAGATAGAGTCGACAATGTAGTCTGCATGCATCCTCATCTGGTAATATGAATATTATCTTGTATGAATCTAATTTGGATATATTATAAAGTCCTTGATGTTTCTTCTTAAGTGGCCTGAGAAAAGGACTAATACGATCGAAAGCCATATGAGCTGAGCTTTCCCCAAGGGCAATATATGCAAAGGAAATCACTAATAATGAACATGAATGCCCAAGAATTCGTGAAAAGATGATACCTTGTCGAAAGTAATGTTACCGATCCGATCAGACGCGGCCACAGCATACACAGTCACGCGATCCCCTGCCCGATTCAAGAACACGCCGTCGCAGATCCTCTGTTGGTTCTCAAATACCGGCTCGATTGCGACCACCCTGAACCCCATCGCGGACGCCGTGAAGGTCGCCATCGCCACATTGGCCCCCACGTCCACAATTAAACCCGCATCCCTCTCCTGACCTTCGAGGAACTCTTTCAGTGGCGCCGATATGTCGGGACGGTGAAAGGGCTTCCTCTTGAGTATGCGGGTCATGCTCATGTGGGGCTTCTCCGGGAGTGATCCGAAGTAGGAAAGAGAATACAGGAACTCAGGAAGGAGTACTGAGCGCCCTCGACGACTGCGGGCAGGAGTGGCAGTCAAAGGACCGGATCCCGGTAGTGGATAGGGCGACAGTTCCATGGGCGCGGAGGGATGTGGAATTGTAGGAATAGTCGAAGAAAAGGAATGGGAGGAACGAGGAGAGGGGCAAGGAGATTATGGTTCTTCTTCTATAGGAGTAGAGGTACATGGGCTTCTCCCTCCTCCACGAGTTCGATATTGTTGTGCAATCAAGAGATCACGAGATCCAGCTCAATACCCGTCCCAGCCCAGCCCAGCCCAGCCCACTTGTGATGCAGCACACCGCACACCGATTCTATGTGCGGACGCGCGCATGGGTGGGTCAACGTGCGGCCTCCTTGCCAATAATATCTTCCCCTCTTCTCTCTAAAAAAATTGCTTATCTGATTTCTACCCGACAATGTACCTCATATTTTAGCGAAAATTTATAGCACGTAGGATATCATAGCTTGGGTAAAACAACGTGTATGAAAATGCAAGTAGAAGAACAAGCCGCCTGTTTTATGATTGTTCTCGAAGTATAAAATCTTCTCTGCTTCTGGTTTTCCACGGCCTCTTATCCCATCATTTCTAGGGTTAGGGTTCTTACCGACGCGTCCCTCCATCTTATCACCTCCGGATCTTGTTAAAGAATTATTCGTCTATAGAATCGAAAGCGCGTTGGTGATCTAGTGATCGATTTGTATCCATCGTCGCCCGATTGAAACGAGAGGCTTCGAGGTCGTTGATCGTTTCCTTAGCTCGACAATGATGCAGACGGGTGGTGGAATGGTTCAGCCCCAATCAATGGCACCGCCTCCGATGGAGCAGCAGCAACCTCCCCAGCAGTGGATGATGATGCCGCCGCCGCCTCCTCAAGCGCAGTACTACCAGGCTGGCCCGGCGCCGCCCATGTGGAACCAACAGCCTTCCCAGGTGCCTCCGCCAGTCCCCCAGCCTCAGTACCAGGCCCCAGCACCGGTTCCACCGCCCCAGATGCAGTATCAAGCAGCGTCAGGTCCAGGCCCGGCCCAAGCATTGGCACCCCAGCCTTCATCGGCTGATGAGATCCGGACGCTTTGGATCGGTGAATTGCAGTACTGGATGGACGAGAACTATCTCTACACTTGCTTTGTTCAGACTGGAGAGGTCTCTGTTTCATTTCCTTTCTTTTTCTATGCTAACTTTTTTCTTAATTTATTTGATTGTGTTGTTCTGGACTAATGGTCTTATGTGCTGGTAGAATCTTTATAGCCAAGATTAATATGACTGTGTCTGTGTCACTACTTTTAGAAATAAGTATCTTGCGCAAGCACAGATTTTAGTTGCCAATGAAGCAGTACCATTAATAATGGACGTGGTTAAGTTTTCCATCGGAGATTAACATTTTCTTATGATTGATTAAATTTTCAATTGTAGAAAAATTGAGATTTCTTTGATGAATAGCGAGTTAACTGAATATAATTTTTATTTTTCACAATCGGGTTGTTATCCTTTCTTTTTATGATGCTCTAATTTGATTGATTCCCTCTTTTGTATTAGGTAAATTGCAAAGTAGTGCAGTTAACTAATGCTTTTAAAATATTCATATATTGCCAAGTAGTCACTTTTGACACAGAGACTAATGATTTTGATATTTAATGAACAACACACAACTAGAAGTAACATGGAATCCTGAACTATAATATCCAAGATGAATACAAGTGCTGTTTATTGAATGGGCTAATTTGGCAAGCTGAATGTTGTATAGGGCATAGAGTAGCAATCAGATCTTTCTTCTTACAGTATTGTGGTAACTAGTTAGCTATCTTAGTTTTTTTAGAAATGAATTTGCCAATAATTGTTTCTGAAATTTAATGAAAAATTACTGAAGTATCAGTTTTACTTGTTTTGGTATGGGTGCAATGGTGCATGCTACATTATGGTGTGTATTAATTTAGTTTTCTTTTCTGATTCCATGTTTCTAACATTCCAGGTTATTTCAGTTAAAGTAATCCGCAATAAGCAGACAGGGCAGTCTGAGGGTTATGGTTTCATTGAGTTTGTATCTCGTGCTGCTGCAGATCGAGTTATTCAGATGTACAACGGTCAAGTGATGCCTAACTCAGAACAAGTTTTCAAACTGAATTGGGCATCAAGTGGAGCAGGTGAGAAACATGGTGATGGTGTAGATTATACAATTTTTGTTGGGGATTTGGCTGCAGATGTCACTGATTATATGCTGCAAGAGACATTCAAGAACCAATACCAATCAGTCAAGGGTGCCCGAGTTGTTACTGATAGACTGACTGGGCGCACCAAGGGTTATGGGTTTGTTAAATTTGGTGATCCAAATGAACAAGCAAGAGCCATGACAGAGATGAATGGTGTTTACTGCTCTACCAGAGCCATGAGAATTGGTCCAGCTGCCAATAAGAAGAGTCTGGTAACCCAACAGCAGTTCTCTACAAATGGTATGTGGTCATATTAGTTTCTGAAGTTCAATTTTGTATTTACCTAGCAGCCTCATCCTGCTACTGGATTTGAAATCCCTCTTGATTTATTGGTTGAATGCTGACATCAAATGTGTATTTGATAGATAGTGAAATAAGACAACCTTTGATTTTTGGTATTAACTTCAAGTTGAACCTAGGTGTCAAGGCCATTGCTTTCTTTTTACAAGTTTTCTTCAAGAGCATATCCTTTGTGAAATTGGGCTAATTAAAAATATTATTTAACAAAGTGCTCTTATAGAAACTCGTATTGTCTCAAAGCAGGATTCCATACTTCCTTGTTATAGGACATGGAATTGGCTTCAGCTGAGATGCATATCTACTATAGTGGTGGCCCCAGTTAGGTCAGTGTTTTGATATTGTCATAATGTGTCTAGTCCTTTCTTGTGGCTTTATTGCTACAATTTGTTTTTATTTCTATTTAATCATCGCAAGCTATTTTTTATATCAACTCACTGTCACCTACTTGCCCCTGTATTTTAATTCTCTCAGTTTCATGCATTTGGCATCTATCAGTCAAATTTATTACTGCTATAATCATCATGCTGATCAAGCCTATTCTTTTGGTCTTCATTCTTTGCATCTACCAGCTTTGTTTTTATACCATCTATTGAATATTGCAGAGGTTTTTAATTCTATTTTGAAAGGATTAACATGTTTTAGGTTGTCATTATTGTTCTTTGAGGGTCCTAAATTTGTTACTCTTGGCCTTCTTGATTGTGATCCCTCAAGTCTTTACTAGCATTTGTTAAGTTATTACTCTAGTCTTTTTTTGGTTTTATGTTTCATTATCATGCCTTTGCTATTGCTCCTAATGCAAGTTGTGTTTTCTCCAAATGACCTCTCTCTAATGTCTGGAGAAGATGACTTGATTCCAGTTTACATTGTTGGCATCATTTTCAATCTTATGTTCCTACTGAAGTCTATAATTATTATTGACTAATTTCCTTTCACTTCATAGCAGTTGTTTTGATCTGACAAAATATCTACAGTTAAAAAATCTGATTGTTTTAGTTCAGCAGACCCTCTTACATGCTTTCTCTGTTGCTTAACATGGCGGCTTGAATTTTCATTATCTAAATTATTATTTTTGTTTCAGTAGATTTGTTTCAACTTTATGTTAAATAATTATTTAATATTGTAACCAATACACTTCTTGTCATCCTGTTTGCTATCTTTGAGGTCAGAATCTGTTTTTGCTGTGTGTGTGTGTGTGTGTGTGAGAGAGAGAGAGAGATTTTTGCTTATGGTAACACACTTGGTGGATATATAATGGTTGGATGAATCTACTGGTGATACAGTGTTTTGTAGCATAGAAATGGTTGAAGATAAAATCTTCTGTGGATCTATTTAAACCATTTCAGTGCGTCGACTAGAATTATTCTTATTTTCTTAAGAAAAGTGTCTGTAATTAGGAATCTTGCCTCTATTAATATTTATTTAAATCATACTATATCAATCGCTAGAAATGTATGACGTAGCAATTAAAAGGAAACCCACAAATAGAAGATTAATTGCACATTCAGTAAGTAAAACAAATGAATCCATTTTTTCAAAAAAATTTTTTATTTTAAAGGTAAAAATCTCCTTATATTTGTCATTTGCAATTTGTAAAATTTAATCATAATGCAAGCTTGGATGCATATAGCTATTACCAATCAGTGTCATGCCTTTATGCGTGCCAGTAGGTGTGTGGAATAAAATTTTTTGCTTTTGCCAATTGGCATGAAATGAAATTTGAAACCATGCTGATCATGGTTATGACTACAAACATCATGAATGATAAAATATAATGATCATTGTCTTATGAGATTATTTAGCTCTATTCAGAAAGTTCTATTTTTATTTGCAGCTTCCTACCAAACTCCACAGAGTGCTGACTCTGAGAATGATCCTAATAATACCACTGTGGGTATTTGCTCAGCTTTACATATGATGAGCTGTAAAGCCTTAGAATACTCATATGTGTCATTTGGCTTGTAGTTATTTGTTGGCGGGTTGGACCCAAATGTCACCGATGATCATTTGAGGCATACATTTGGCCAATATGGTGAAATAGTCTATGTTAAAATACCTGCAGGCAAGCGTTGTGGTTTTGTTCAATTTGCTAATAGGTGAGCTCCTCATTGGACTTGGAAAATTAAGTAGGTAACAATGTAAATTACCATGCTATTTCTTGTATAGTAATTTGTAAATTGATTTTTATCAGAGCTAGTGCTGAGGAAGCTTTGAGGATGCTTAATGGGATCCAGTTAGGTGGTCAAAGCATTCGGCTCTCTTGGGGTCGTAGTCCAACAAATAAACAGGTTGAACACTGCTATGTTCTAAAAAGTTGCTGATTTATTTTACCATTTATTCATTCATTTGTCTATTTTATTGGTTATCAGCCACAACAAGATTCCAGCCAATGGAATGGAAGCTATTATGGGTACAACCAAGGCTACAGTGCCTATGGATATGCTGCTCAAGATCCTAATACATTTGCTTACACAGGATATCCTGGATATGGAAACTTTCAGCAGCAGCAGCCGCCACCTCAGGTAAAAGCTGTTGATAATGTTATCTCAATCTCGTTAAGAATAAGTTAGAATCCTAACCATTATATCTTGCAATGTAATAGTATAAATATGAATGACCTAGACAATAACATAGGCAATGATTATGGATCTGACACTGTCAGTAAGTTTCAGATGCATGATATTATTGGTGATCATACTGATGGAATTTTTATGGTTCCTGTCATATTAAATTTGATATTTGTTCTTTGATACCAATGTACGATTCTCTTTTCATTGTGTTCAGGTCCATAAGTGTCGAGGTATATTTTCTTGGATTTAGGATCAATTAAGAATCTCTCTTTCTTGTATTCTTTTTTTCTGTATTTGTTATTCCAGACTTTAAACAAAAATAAAAAGATCCACTGCAGTTTTGTCACATACTTGATTGCAGTCATTTTTTGTATAACACGCATCTTGGAGAATTTGCTCTACATATTGGATATTAAAGTTTTTTGTCTCATCCAGTAATCTCTGGCGTTCACATCAATTTTCTACTGGCTAAAAGTTTGCATACTTAACAGCGTCTTATTTTTGAAATTAACTGCAGCATGCTGGAACTAGAGGTACCGCATTGCATTGTCCAAGTAGTTCATAGTAGAATATCAAATTGATAAAAACTTAAATCCAAAATAGATAAATTTCTTGGTAGATGCAAAAATATCTGGTCGTGTTCTACCATGCAAACAATAACATGGCTGAACCTGGTGCTCTCTGCCTTGTCGCTATCAAGTTTGAATTTTATAGTGTAGACAAGGAAAATACATGCCTTGGGGACGGACAGTCATTGCATAGTGTACTGGATGCTTTGCTGATATCAAATATTGTGTCATAGAAGTCTATATTTACATATTGATTCGACATGGTTGTACAATTACAATGTTCCATGTGTACATATTAATTCATTGTCTTGATTTTGCAGGCTTGAGTGTATCATCTGAAACGGAAACATCAGCTATCCAACTTCTCTTTCGCTGGGATATGTGGGTGTTGGGCAATTCCTCTGTCGGTTTGCCCGGTGTGTATTTTGCTGAGACTCATACTTAGTGTACTGGCAGTTTAGACCAGTTTTGACAGATTGTGTTGTCAGAGATTATCCTCTGTGTGCTACTGTTATTTATGTACTGTTGACATGCTTATCTAAACTTAATTGCTTGCTGCCATTCGTCTGTTTTTGATCCACTAATGGTATATTTTATCTCTTCATTCTTGTTTAATTATTGATTATGGTTTTTAACTTCAATTAACGGGTGGGAGGGGGGATGGTTATTTTTTGCAACTTGCACTCATGGTTTTAGTTTGCTTTGTTGCTGGACTAACTGTAGATTTGATATAATTTTAGCTAATATAACAGGACTAGTTTTGCAAGGACCGAGTATATATGTTCTTGAAAACTGATGAGCAAGTTTAGGATTCTTTCAGTCGGTCTTTTACATAAACTGACAGCACATTTCATGCGATGGCCACGTGGCTGATGAGTTGTTTGGCTTCAAAGATTTTAATATGGGTGATCATATTTGAACGAAGGTGAATACGAAGGATATTATAAAATTATTATTGGGCGGTTCATATTTAAATGAAGATAAATATGAAAGCTGTATGAAAGAAAATTTTATTAATAGAATTTTTTATAATAGAATTTTGTTATATTTTTTCGAGTTTTGTTATGGTTTTTATAACAGAAATATGTTATAATTTTTTTAGATTTGGGTGTAGGCATTATTTATAAGAATTATTTTTAACCTATTGAATGATGAAAATTATTGGATATGATTCAATTGTACAGAGAGAATTTTAATAAAATTTTGACCGATTTTATGAAATAGGCGTGTAGTTGAAACACGATAATTCTTTTTTTTTCTTCTTCATCTTCTTCTTCCTTTTGTTTGCTTTTTCTTTTGCGTCTTTATCTCGTTATTTTGCATGGTCTCTTTCTCTCTTCCTTTTCTTCCGCGTTAGAGGTTGAGAGGTGTTGCCCCCACATCTTATTCAATAATTAGTATCGGAGCAAAATTTTAGCGGATTTTTTTAACATGTCAAGGATGACTTTTATGAAGTTTGATATGGTGAAGTTTGACAGAACTGAGAATTTCGAATTATGGCAGAGAAAAGTCAAGGACTTGTTGGTGCAATAAGGCAAAGTGAAGGTGCTAGGAGAAAGGAAATCGGAAAGCATAGAGAGAATTTTTTAACCTATTGAATGATGAAAATTATTAGATATGATTCAATTGTACAGAGAGAATTTTAATAAAATTTTGACCGATTTTGTGGAATAGGCGTGTAGTTGAGACACGGTAACTTTTTTTTTTTCTTCTTCTTCTTCTTGTTTGCTTTTTCTTTTGCATCTTTATCTCGTTATTTTACATGATCTCTTTCTCTCTTCCTCTTCTTCCGCGTTAGAGGTTGAGAGGTGTTGTCCCCACATCTTATTCAATAATTAGTATCGGAGCAAGATTTTAGCGGATTTTTTTAACATGTCAAGGATGACTTTTATGAAGTTTGATATGGTGAAATTTGACAGAACTGAGAATTTCGAATTATGGCAGAGAAAAGTCTAGGACTTATTGGTGCAATAAGGCAAAGTGAAGGTGCTAGGAGAAAGGAAATCGGAAAGCATAGAGAGATCGAATTGGAAAAAACTTCAAGCGAAGGCAGTGACAACAATTAGATTTTGTCTTACAGATGATGTGATGTATCATGTCATGAACAAGGAGTTACCGGTGACAGTTTTGCAAAAGCTGGAAAGCCGATATATGTCAAAGTCATTGACAAACAAGCGGAGCTAAAGATGACAGAAAGAATCGATTTGAACTAGCACATCAACGTATTCAACCAGATTGTGAGCGATTTGAAACAGGTTGATGTGAAGATTGAAGATGAAGATAAGACGCTGATGTTGTTAAATTCTCTACCTCCTACATATGAGAATTTGGTTACTACTTTGATGTGGGGTAAGAAAACTCTCAAATTGGAGGAGATCATAGGTGCGTTGTTAGATTTTCACCAAAGGAAGAAAACAAGCGATGAAGTTTCTCAAAGAGGACTTGTGGTAAATAGCAATCAAGTACATGGTAGGAGCAAATCTCGACATTGATCTGGTAACGACAACAAGGCTCGTTCTAAGTTGAGAAGGAAGAAGATGATCACGTGCTACAAGTGTGAAAACAAAGGTCATATAAAGAAAGATTGTTCAGAGATAAAGAAACATATTGCAGAGAACAAAGGTAGTTCGACAAAGTCTGCAAACATAGTTGAAGAAAAAAATTCAGAGAGCAGTGATGGAGGTATGCTATCAGTTATGTTAAATTCGGAGCAACTGACAGATACATGGATTTTAGACACTGTATGTTTATATCACATGACTCAAAATAAGGAATGGTTTGACACCTATAGGATAGTAGATTCTGATTCAGTGTTGATGGGAAACAATGCGTCATGTAGAGTTATCGTCATAGGGAACGTCAGAATCAAGATGTTTGATGGTGTGATCAAAACTCTATGTGATGTCAAATATATACTAGAGTTAGGGAAAAATTTGATCTCGCTAGGCACACTAGATGGTATTGGTTGAAGTTACAAATCAGTGAGTGGGGTGATAAAAGTCAGCAAAAGAGCTCTGACAATAATAAAAGGATAAAAGTTAGTAGGGAACATCTATAAGTTGATAGGGACTACAGTTGTAAGTGAAGTTGCCTTGGTGGAATCAATCAGACAGTATTGTCTTGTGGCATATGTGGTTAAGGCATATGAGTGAACGTGGACTTTTAGAACTTTATAAGAGAGATCTGTTGAAGGGTGTCAAGACGTATAAGCTTGAATTCTGTAAATTCTATGTTCTTAGGTAACAAAGCAAAATACAATTCAAACGGCAACAAATAAGATGGAGGGAATTCTGGACTACGTACATACGGATCTCTGAGAACCAACCAGTGTAGCACACGTGGAGGGCACTTATATTTTGTGAGTTTTACTGATTATTACTTATGAAAGGTCTGGGTATAGTCTATGTGTCACAAGTCAGAAACTTTTGTAAAGTTTAAACTATGGGAAAATTGAAGCGGAGAACTAGACCGGAAGGAAGATCAAATGTCTTAGATTGGACAATGGGATTGAGTACACAGATTCAAAGTTTCAGGAATTTTGTGAGTAACATGAGATAATGAGACATGTCTCGGTTCACAAGACACCTTAGCAAAACGGGGTGGTTGAAAAGTTGAACAGAACAATCATTGAGAAGGCAAGATCTCTCAGGCTGAATGCATGGCTAGCAAAGAATATTTGGGCAAAATCAGTTAACATTACATGTTATCTCATTAATATATCACCAAGGACAGAACTAGAAAGTAAAGTATTAGAAGTATAGATAGGAAATCTAATAGATTACTCTCATGTTTGAGTTTTTAGATGTCTAACCTATATGCATGTATTTAGTGAGGAAAGATCAAAGCTAAATGTAAAGTCAAAGTAGTACATTTTTCTGAGATATTCGAAAGGAGTTAGAGGCTTCAACTTTTGGGATCCTAAGGAAACCAAGGTGGTGATCAACAAAGATATGGTATTTATCGAGAAGGTTATGCTACAATGTACTCAGGAAGAAGGAAAGAAAACACCACAAACTAACATGGAGAAAGATGTTGTGTAGGTGGAGCAAGATATGGTAGTTGTGCAGTTAGATAAATTTGTTTGATGTATGTTCTACTGCTCTCTATTATTCATATTTAGATTAGGGTAGATAAGGACTTAGGCTTGGTTCACACATGACTAGTTAGACCTAGGATTTTTATAAAGGAAATTAAATATTCAATTTCGTTAAAAGGTTTTGTCTAGAAGTAGTTGATGATCCAATACCCAAGAAGGCATATTGCCTCGCCACAGCCTAAAAGTCAATTATTGAAATGGATATTTAATTAACTAACTGCTAAACCTTAGTTTAACTCAAATGTGAAACAATCCCTAGATTTTAATCTAAAATAAAGATAAAATTAATCATCTCATAAAAACCTATAATGTCCCCCTAATTGAAAATCTAAAAAAGGGTAAGATGGATCTAGATTTAGATTACTTGACAACTTAATAAACTTATTAAAATTAAACTTAAATAAAATTAAACTAAATTAAACCTACTTAAACTTAATAAAATTAAACTTAATTAAAATTAAATAAAATCAAACTAAATTAAACTTACTTAAATCTAATAAAATTAAATTAAAATTAAACTAAATTAAACTTACTTAAACTTAATAACATTAAACTTAATTAAACTTAAATAAAATCAAACTAAATTAAATTTACTTAAATCTAATAAAATTAAACTTAAATTAAACCAAACTCAAATCAAATCAACTTTTAAAAAATTATTATTAACTCATAATTACTCATAGGTATAACATGATTGACAATCTAGATTGTGTGAGATGAAAAATTAAGGGAGCTGAATTCAATCAAACTATCTTTTAATCCGTCAAAATTGGATCCAAATCAAATACTTTATGTATAGGAACATAATGGTTTGAACTAATGGATGTTGGATAGTGGATACTCCAGACATATGATTGGAGACAGATTGAAGTTCACTAAGCTAAAACTCAAGAACTTAGGGTCAGTTGCGTTCGACAACGACGGAAAACTTAAAGTAATCGGAACAGGTATCGAACTGAGTTCCAATTTTATTACAAAAAATCCTATTAGTTGATAAATTTAACTTTAACTTACTTAGCATAAGTTAACTGTATGACTCTGGTTATCTAGTTACCTTTTCCAACTCTGAGTGCGTAATTAGAAATGTTGAATACTTGGAAGTTACACTTAAGGGAATTAGGAAAAATAATGTTTACACAATTAACCTACCAACCTCCTCACTAAATTGTCTTCTGACACAATAAGAGAAGACTAGGTTACACTCACACTAGACTCATTTAAAAAATGAGTCAAAATGACCTAGTTAGAGATTTACCCTAACTAAAAAACTTAGAAAATTCAGTTTGCAATACTTGCCAACAACGTAAGCAAACTAAGTCAACTCACAAACCAACAAACCTAAACCGAACCAACTCAATACTTGAGCTCCTACATTTAGATCTATTTGATTCACACAGAGCCAAGTCACTAAACAGAAACTAATACTGCTTAGTTATAATTGATGATTACTCAAGATTTACTTGGGTAAATTTTCTAAAAACCAAAGATGAAACTTTTGAAATATTTAATAATTTATACAAGTTAATAGAAAATGAAAAAATATTAAAATTAAAAGAATTAGAAGTGATCATGGAGGTGAATTCGAAAATTATAAATTTATTTAATTTTGTAAAATTAATGGATATAACAAGAATTCTCATGCCCTAGAACTCCCCAATAAAATGGACTAATAGAACGAAAAAAATAGAACGTTACAAGAAGTTGCTAGAACCATGTTAAATGAATATAACCTAAGCAATCAATTTTAGGCTAAAGCAATAAATACAACATGTTATATTCAAAACGGGATATTGATTAATAAATTTTACAATAAAACCCCTTATGAAATATACTATAACAAAATACCTAATCTAAATTATCTAAAAGTCTTTGGATCTAAAGTGCACATATTAAACACTAAAGATTATTTAAGTAAATTTACATCAAAATCTACAACTGGCATATTTTTAGGGTACTCCACAACTAGTAGAGCCTATAGAAGAGTCTATAACAAAAATATCCAAAATTTGAAGAAACAACTAATGTCATTTTTAATGAAGAAAATAACTTACCTAATTTAATCAATGAAAGTAATCATCAAAATATAAGAAAAATAGATGATGAAAAGATAATAAATGTAGACCTAAACCTAGTGAATCAGAAGAACCAAGTGTTGACCCTAACACAAGACCATCTAGGATAAAATCCAACCACCCATCTAATCAAATTTTGGGTGACCCAACCCTAGAAGTACAAACTAGATCATCCTATAGAAATCAAAGCCAAATAGCTCTTATTTCTAAAATAGAATCCAAAACAATAGAGGAAGCCCTACCTGACCCAGATTGGGTAATCGTAATGCAAGAGGAGTTAGCTAAATTTGAGAGAAATCAAGTCTGGGAGCTAGTACCTAAACCCATAAATAAATCTATAATTGACTCTAAGTGGGTATTCAGAAATAAACTAGATAATAAAGGTGAAATAGTAAGAAATAAGGCTAGACTAGTAACTGAGGAGTTCAGCCAAGTAGAAGGGTTAGATTATGATGAAACCTATACACCTATAGCCAGACTTGAATCTATAAGGATGTTGCTAGACTATGCAACACATAAAGGATTTAAGTTATACCAAATAGATGTAAAATCTATATTCCTGAATGAGTTCATCAAAAAAGAGGTTTATGTAAATCAACTCTCAGGATTTGAAGACCTAGACCACCCAAACCATGTTCTTAGGTTAAAGAAGGCTTTATATGGACTAAAACAAGCACCTAGGGCTTGGTATGAACAACTATCAACATATCTAATATCTAAGGGATTTAACCAAGGTCAAATAGATCAAACCCTATTTGTTAAAACCTTAGAAAATGATATTTTTATCACTCAAATTTACGTAAATGACATAATATTTGGTTCAACAAATACAAAATTCTTAAAAGAGTTTATCAAATTAATGGAAAATGAATTCGAAATGAGTCTAGTAGGAGAACTCAATTTCTTCTTAGGTTTACAAATAAAACAAACAAAAGAAGGAATTCATATCTTTCAAACTAAATATGCTAAGGAATTAATTAAAAATTTTGGAATGAAAAATTCTAAAAATATAAGTACTCCAATGACAACTAATGTTAAAATTGACTCTGACTTAGAAGGAAGTGCAATAAGAAGTCTACTATACCTAACTGCAAGTCGATCTGATATTTTATTTATAGCAGGTATGTGTGCCAGATACTAATCTTGTGTCAAAGAATCACATTTAGCCAATGTAAAAAAGAATACTAAGGTACATTAAGGGGACCCTAAGTGTAGGACTTTGGTACCCTATGACTAACACATTTAACTTAGTTGGATACTCTAACTTAGATTATGTTGGATGTAAGTTAGATAAAAAAGTACAAGTTGAAGCTGCCAATTTCTAGGTCAGTGCCTAGTAAGCTGGACCAGCAGAAAACAACACTGTGCTGCTCTATCCACTATTGAAGCAGAATATATAGTCCTGGGAGAATGTGCATCTCAACTACTGTGGATGATGCATACCTTAAAAAATTACCAGTTAGAATACAAAAATATAAAAATTTCAATTGATAACATAAGTTCAATAATTCTAACTAAGAATCCAATACACCACTCCAGGACTAGACACATAGAAGTTAAACATCATTTTGTAAGGGATCATGTAACTAAGGGTGACATTGTATTTAACTATTTTGAGTCCAACTCAAACTTAGCTGATATTTTCACAAAACCTGTTGGACCCTTGGCGGGCGTCTAGAAGGGGGTGAATAGCCCTGGAAAATTAAATGAACCTTCCTTGAACTTTTGCAGTTTAGTTAAATTAACACATGTATAAACAAAAAAAAGACTGAAAAAGAAGCAAACTAAGAATAGAGGCACGAAGGAGTTACTTGGTTACAACCGGGGAGGTTGTTAATCCAAGGAAGTTGAAAGCTCAGTAAATAGTCTCCTTCAGGCAGAGAAGCCTCTTACAGCGTTGATGGCTTACAAACAAATAGTACAACAAACTAAAAGTGTTTACAAGTGTTGTTCTGAACCATTGGGACCAGGGCTATATTTATAGCCCTGGTTGGAGCGCCTGGAAGGATTCCAAGTGTCTGGGAGGGGATAAACTTTTATCTCTGTCACAACGGAACATGCCACGTCGTGTTCTAGATAATTTTATGCTCTGGGTGCCTGGAAAGGTTCCAGACGCCCGGAGCCCGGGCGCTTGGACCAGGTCCAGGCGCCTCGGATCAACTCAAGGCACCTTGGACCGAAAAATCAACTTTTGTTAATTTTTCGGTCCCAGTCTTCCACTCCGTTTCCGCTCGCCTTGGTCTTAGTCTTCTGCTCCAGCTCCGCTCACATTGGTCCGGGTCTTCCACTCCGGCTTTGCTCGCTTGGGTGATCTCGGCCTTCAGGAATAGGGATCACTCGAACCTAACTTCTGCCTTTCTTGAGCAATCTTACACTCCGACTTCTCGTCCTTGGGAAACGTCGCACAGCTCTTTCTCATCCACCTGTGTACTGTTCCGCAGGACCTCGTCCCTTAGATGCACCAAGTCCGTCGGCTCTCTTTTATGTCGTCATTCTCGCTAGTTGCGTTTTTCGCTCGACTTCCTGTACTCCTAAGTTCTTGCACACTTAGACATAGGGGTTAAATACCAACAGAACCTAATCTAACTTGATTGATCACATCAAAACTACCTTGGGGTACTTACAATCTCTCCCTTTTTTATGTGAGTAAACTCAAGTTAAGTTAAGGTAAACCATAAACAAAATAACAGTTATAATTTTTGCAAAAAAAATTACAAGTATAAAAATTCAAAATTATTATTGTACTACCCTCTTCCTAGACTTAATCTTTACCACTCTCCCTTTTAATCACATTAAAATTAGGGTACGTTAAATATATTACTTGGAAAGTCTAAAAAGTCTTAAGGGAAAACAAAAAGATATGAAAAGTTAAGTTTCAAAAACTTTGATTTTATAAAAAAAACTTTGAAAAAATAGCAAGGGTTGAACAGAAAAAATTTCACAAAAAGTTAAATTTTTGGTAAAAGCAAAAAATTTGTATTTTGATCACTAGTTCATAAAAACTTTAAATAATTTTTTTTAAAAAAATTAAGCATTAGTTAAATGCTTTACAGTAAGTCAATTAAACATTCAATTCAGTAATTGACTTTCAGGCTGTGGCGAGACATTAGGATTTTTGGTTATTGGAGCATCAACCACTTCTAGACAAAGTCTCTTAAAGAATTTAAACAATTAATTTTCTTTTTGAAATCCCTAAGTCCAGAAATACAGTTATCCTAAACATGATTTTGAAACCCAAAATAGGTTCTTTCCTACAGTGATCCTGTCCGAACGCTGAATCAACGGACGCTGGGCACGTGGCGCTTTCCAACTGCTGACTTAGATCTCTGGCCGTCCGCACGGACCTCCGGTGAACCTGCACAGAAGTCGGGTCGGGAAGGGGTTCCCGGTGACAACCCTCCGATGCTCAAGTCAAGCAAGCGAACAATGAAGAAGTGGCTCTCAGTCTCAAAGAACGCGTACCTCTGGTGAAGTGCAAAGCTCCTTATATAGAGCTGGGGGAGGAGCTCAGGCACACATGCCTAGGCAAACACGTGTCCTCAGCCCATATCCCAGTAAGGGCCTATCAGTAAGCTTACCTGACACCATACTGCTACAATCCAAGCATGTCTTCGATGGGACAGCAGAACCCCTTGTCGTAAGATTTGGAGTATGGCCGGATTATAGATCATGTCCGCTGTCAGAAGATGTCCCTTGTCCTTTTCTCCTTTTCTCCTTACTCCCTGCCGGGCGTCCGGCCGGCCGGCCGGCACTCGCCTTATGTCCGGCCGCTCATATATAGTGATCTACTTGGGAGATTCTCGGTAATGTGGTCTGTGGAGACTGTTAGCAGTATGCTACCTTATGTCTTCGGCTGAGCGTGCCATCCGCTCGGCCCTACGATCCTGTTCAACGAGCGTCGGAACCCCGACTCCCGCCGGACGCCTTTTGCCATCAGTTGGACACCAGTCGGCCGGCCGGGCGGTCGACCCACCATTCTCCGGTTGGCATATCGATCCAACCTTTTCTAAGGCGTCCGGTCGATCCATCCTTCTCCGATCGGCCACCTGGCCCTTTGAATTTCACGTGGTGTTGACTCCCCAAGACGGGGGTCCCCTGTTCTTACCGCCGGATCACTTGCCTCCCCTTCAAGTCTAGTCGAAGGAGGCGATTAGTCTGACTGACTGGACCATCGGTTGGGCCGAGCGGCACCATGCAACCACCATCCGCTCGGACACAAAGGGGGTAGCCGAAACGCCAGTCAACGCCCACCATTTTTTAGCGTCTCTTCGAATTTTCCGCCAATCTCCCTCATTAAGGTCGAGCACGCGTGCATTAAATGCATCCCAGTGGCTGAATGCCACGTGGCGGTGCTGTCGTAATCGTACGGCGCCAGCGTGGTGCTCTGATGGGATCGAGGCTGTTCGAAATGGACGGCGCGATGCGCGCTCTGATTCTCGTGAACTGGATCCAACGGTGGAGGCCGCTCGGCCTCCACCCTATAAATTCTTCGCCCTCCCGTCTTCACCGCATTTGCGTTGGCGATTTTGACCTCTGTCCCTGGTGTTTCGGTGGTCCGGCGATCCCGCTCCTGCTCTCCGACGATCTCCGACGTCCCTTCCTCGATCCTTTTCCTCGTCGTAAGACTCTCCTTCTTTCTCCTTTTAGTTCTTGCGCTTTCTTTGCACTTCTTTCTTCAGTTTTCGTACTCGGGTTACTGTTCCGTCGCAATCTTCTTGTTTTTTCCCTCTGCCTTCGTCGTTTTTGGTTTTATCTGATCGGACAATGGCCCAATCTTCCCAACCCGAAGACGAAACTTTCGGCCCATGGTACACCACCATGGAGTCGCGCTTCGATCGGCGCGACGCCGATGTTTTGATTAACAGCTTCGACATCCCCTCCAACCTTGAAATCATCCTACCCTCAGACTCCTCTCGGCCAAACAAACCACCGCGCGAAGCTTTTTGTGTTTTCCACGACCAATTTACAGCCGGTCTGCGCTTTCCCATTCATCCCTTCTTTATAGAAGTTTGCAACTTTTTTGGCATTCTGCTCGGAAGCCTAGTCCCCAATACTTTCCGCCTTTTATGTGGTGTAGTCGTCCTCTTCAAAATCCATAACATTCCCCTCCGACCGGAGGTTTTCTACTATTTCTACTACCCTAAGTAGTCCGAGCCGGACACTTATATGTTCCAAGCTCGGCCCGGCTTGGTTTTCTTCAATAAACTTCCTTCTTCCAATAAGCATTGGAAAGAATTCTTTTTTTACATTCGCCTTCCCGAGCGGGCTCCCTTCCGAACCCAATGGCAGGTCGGAAATCCACTCTCCCCCGAACTCAAAAGATTCAAGACCCGACCGGATTATCTCCACGCCGCCAACATGCTGTCCGGTCTGCGGTTTGACATCAACAAGTTTCTTCCAGAAGGGGTTATGTACATCTTCGGCTTGAGTCCGATCAGAACCCCACTCCCGAGCAGCTTCGGTAAGGATTCCACTTGATAAATTCATTTTAATTGCTAACTGATTTTCTCTGTTTCCCTTCGCAGCGAACACCATCATGGAGTTGGTGATGGCTGGCATCCTGAAAAGAAAGGCGGCGGCGCTCGAAGCCGCGACAACAAGGGAGATGGAGGCGCTCGGCATCCAACCGGTCGGCTCGCATGAAGGGGAGAGCGGGACTCATGAAGGGTCGGCCGCTCAGGCCTCTCATCAGAACGAGGCAAGAGGAGCCACCCCCAGCGGAGGACCAACTGTCCAGGAGGAAGGTTCCGCTCGGGAGGAGGAGAAACCTCGACCAAAGGGACGCCGAGTGGAAACTCCTCTTCGATCGACTACGTCCGCGGTCCAACCGTCTGCCCGAGCTACTGCACGTGCTCGTGGCAAGGCTCTAGAGGTCGAAGCTATTTCGTCCGACTGGACGCCCTCTGAATGGGACGAGCCGGAAGCCCCTATTGAGGCTATTCCGGTCAGCACCCTTTCACCTGCTCCTCAACCAGTCCAGCGTTCAACTATCCTATCTCAATTTTCGGCGCCGGCCTCTGATCCTCTTCTGACCGCCGGTCGGACGACCCTCGGTCATGGCCGCACTGTACGGGTCACTCTTCATCTCCCGACTGAAGAACTGCTTCCAGAGGCCGACCGCCCAACCGCGCCCGAGCACACCATCACCTTGAAGGGGCCCCTAGCTGAGATGTGGACCGATGCTCGAGCGCGCGTCGCGCTGATCCCCCTTCGAAATCTGGCCAATAGCCACATGCAGGAGGCCACGGGGGTAAGTTTGTTTTCTCCGAAGTTTTGTATGCATTCTTTCCGATCGGCCACTAACAACTTCTAATTTCCTTTTGCCAGAGATGGGTGGAGGAGATAGCTGTCTCCAACCGCGCGATGGTGGACGAGGAATAAAGGAAACTGAAGGCGGCAGGCGGTCCGTCTGGCTCTCAAGGTCCTTCGTATGCCGAGCTGCAAAGGGAGTTGAAGAAAGCTCAAGATTTGTTAGCGGCCGAGCAAAAGAAGACAACCGACCAGGCTCACCATCTGGCCGAGCTCGAGCGAGTGAAAAAATCTCTAGATCACAAGGTAAGCTTGGCGACTAAGTGGAAGAACACGGCTATCTTCGACCTGGAGAAAAAGAATGTGGAGGCTCGGGGCCTAAAGCAGAAAGTAAAGGAGCTGATGGACCAGCTCGATGGCGAGAAAGCAGGTCACTCGGCTAACGCACTCAAGCATATAGACGAGCTGAAAACTCTGCAGGAGTCCCTCGCCGCGTCTCAATTGGCCTTCAAAGAATACCAATAGGCCGAGCCGAGCCGGGTCGCTACTCTGAGACAGAATTACATCCGCTCACCCGAATTTTCGGAAAAAGTTTGCGAGCGGATGTATACTGCCTTTGACCTTGCCATGGCCGCCACCACTACCTACTTGAAGTCCAAGGGGCAACTTCCCGAGTCCCTCGCCATCCCGGCTGCAGATCAAGTGGTGCTCCTTGACAATATCCCCAAGGATCTTTATGATTATTTAGAGTAGAAGCTTAAATGTAATCTAGCCGTTCGGCTATAAACTATCCCTTTTTGTAATTTGGTTGCTCGGCCTTATTTTCTTTAATGTAATCTCCTTTTGCTTGCTGTTTCTTTGATATGATATCTTGAATGGAAGTTTACCTGTGTGCTGTCCGCTCGCCTTTTATCACATCTCTAGTATTTGAAAGGGATTTTTATGAAGTATTTTGCGTAGCTTGTCCGCTCGGCTGTGTAGGACCGTTAGATTCGATAGAGGGGGGGTGAATATCGATTCGAAAAAACAAGAGTTTAAGCGCAGCGGAAAAAGATAAAGTAGACACAAATATTTTTACTTCGTTCGGAGCCTGTGACGACTCCTACTCAAAGGCCCGTGGTCCTTGACCACTTTCGTTGGGCAATCACTAGCAAGTCGAAATATGATTACAGAAAAAGTACAGGAGATGCTAGTAATAATAAAGCAATACCGACAAAAAGAAAATTAAACAAAAACCGGAAGAGCACTTTTGTCGGAGCGTTGTTGGCGTCGCACTTGAACGTCGAGCAGCAAGATCAGCAGAAGAGTTCTCAGTCAAAGTTGATTTTGAAGCTCCTGTCTGGGGCTTCTTTTATATGCTGTTCCGGACGCCTGGATCCCTTCCGGGCGCCTGGAGTGTGACGTAACTGCTCAAATCAAGATGCTCCACGTAGCGACGAGGTGTCTGGATAAAATTCGCCTTCCGGGCGCCCGGATCCCCTCCGGGCGCCCGGACCACCTTGTTCCAGAAAGACTCCTTTTTCCTGCAAAACAAGGTTAGTCCGAGACAAATATATATCCTGTAAAACAAATGGTTAGCACAGTTAAAGTTCAACAGATAGATAAAGAGAGTATGACTTAGATTCCGTCTTTCCGAGACCGGAATCTAGTCACGATCTCGACTTAGACATCCGAAATGGATCTAAGCCGGATCGACGCCTAATGTCCCCTTCCCGGGAACGCGTCCTCACAGTCACTCCCCTCCAGTGACTTACCTCACTTACCTGCCAGACGTCCGGTCAGCCCGTCGACCCGTCGACCCGTCTGGACTTCTCGCCTAGAGTCCGGTCAGCCCGTCGACCCGCTTGGACTTCTCGCCAGCTATCCGGTCAGCCCGTCGACCTAGCTGGACTTCTCGCCAAGCGTCCGGTCAGCCCGTCGACCCGCTTGGACTTCTCGCCAGCTATCCGGTCAGCCCGTCGACCTAGCTGGACTTTTCCTGCACACTTGATCAAAGTGTCAGACAACAACACAACTAACTTAACCTATTTGTCATTCATCAAAACCTGGGTTAGACCGTTAGTGCTACCCGCACCAACAGGCTGAACATGTCCTGCTTTTACAGAATGTTCGCTGGATGTTGGAAGTACCTTTGGGTACTGGGCCGAGCGGAACGTATAAGCGGTCGAACGATTATCGATGGCAAATACCTTTGGATATTTATTCACAAAGTCTTTTTTATTGCCTTCATCCGCTCGGGGGTTTATAGACGCCGGCTCATCTCTCGATTTTTAACGTCGGAGCTCGACGGTCTTCCGCTCGGAGGGTTTATAGACGCCGGCTCGTCTCTCGATTTTTAACGTCGGAGCTCAACGGTCTTCCGCTCGGAGGGATTATAGACGCCGGCTCGTCTGTCGATTTTTAACGTCGGAGCTCGACGGTCTTCCGCTCGGAGGGTTTATAGACGCCGGCTCGTCTCTCGATTTTTAACGTCGGAGCTCGACGGTCTTCCGCTCGGAGGGTTTATAGACGCCGGCTCGTCTCTCGATTTTTAACGTCGGAGCTCGACGGTCTTTAAGGCTAATTTGAACATCGCCATTCGGCGAAACTGTTTGTCATCCTTTATCATTTTTGCTGCCTGCATTACAAGTACATAGGCGACCAAAACGTATGCAAAATTACATCAGCGCACCTCTTACCCAGCTCGGTACGGCTGGGGATGATTCACACTCCATGGTCGATCCAGCTGCCGCTCGTCTTCATCCTCCAAATAATAAGCGTCCGAGCGGAGCTTTTCGATGATTTTGAAGGGGCCTGCCCAAGGAGCCTCCAGTTTGCCGACGTCGCCGACCAGCTTTACTTTCTTCCAGATAAGGTCGCCAACTTGGAATGCTCTTAGGATCACACGCCAGTTGCAATTCTGCTTCATTCTTTGCCGGTACGCCATCAGTCGGACAGACGACTTGGCTCGCTCTTCTTCGACCAAATCCAGCTCCATGTTCCTCCGCTCGGCATTATCATCATCATAATTCTGGATCCGGACGGACTCGACGCCGACTTCGACAGGAATAACTACTTCGCCGCCATACACCAGATGGAAAGGCGTGACGTCCGTTCCTTCCTTTGGGGTTGTTCGGATGGCCCATAGGAAGCCCGGCACTTCATCTACCCAGCTTCCTCCCAAATGGTCGAGCCGAGCGCGCAGAATACGAAGAATTTCCCGATTGGCTACTTCGGCTTGACCATTTCTTTGGGGGTACGCCACGGACGTGAAGTGTTGCTCAATGCCATAGCTTTTGCACCAATCTTCGAGCAACTTTCCCGCGAACTGCCGCCCGTTATCGGAAACAAGTCGACGGGGGATGCCGAACCGGCATATGATATGTTGCCAGATAAACTTCTTGACCATCTGCTCGGTGATCTTGGCTAGCGGCTCGGCTTCCACCCACTTGGAAAAATAATCGACCGCCACTAGTAGAAATTTCCGCTGCCCGGTCGCCATAGGAAACGGACCCAGAATATTCATTCCCCATTGGTCGAACGGACAGGACACAGTAGCTGCTTTCATTTCTTCCGCCAGTCGGTGTGAGAAATTATGATACTTTTGGCAAGAAAGGCACGTCGCAACGGTCCGAGCGGCGTCTGCTTGTAGGGTTGGCCAGAAGTATCCGGCCAGTAGGATTTTCTTAGCCAGCGATCGTCCGCCCGGATGCCCTCCGCACGATCCTTGATGCACTTCTTGGAGGATGTACGCTGCCGAGCTCACGCATTTCAACAGCGGGCGAGAGAAAGCCTTCTTGTAGAGTTGGTCTCCAATAAGTGTGACCGACCGGCTCTCCTCCTCAGAAGCTGGGCTTCATCCCGATCAGACGGTGTAGCACCCGAGCGGAGAAACTCCGTGATGGGTGTCCTCCAATCGCTCGGACACGTGAGGCCCTCCATCCGGTCGACGTACGCCACTAAAGATAATTGTTTAATTGGCCTCTGGATGATGACCGGGGATATTGAACTCGCGAGTTTAGCTAGTTCATCTGCAGCTTGGTTCTCCGCTCGGGGTATCTTCTGGATAATAACCTCTCTAAAGTTGGCCTTGAGTTTTTCAAAGGCTTCGGCGTAGAGTTTGAGCCGAGCGTTGTTAATCTCAAAGGTACCAGAGAGCTGTTGAGCGGCCAACTGAGAGTCTGAATGCAGCATCACCCGTCCAGCCCCTACATGTCGGGCGGCCTGTAAGCCGGCTATAAGGGCCTCATACTCTGCTTCGTTATTTGTAGCTCTATAATCCAGCCGGACGGACAAGTGCATCTTTTCTTCTTGAGGAGAGAGTAATAATACGCCAATCCCGCTTCCGAGCCGAGTGGACGATCCGTCCACGAATATTTTCCACATGGCTTCGGGTTCTGGCCTTTGTACTTCGGTGACAAAATCTGCCAAGGACTGCGCCTTTATCGCCGAACGGGGCTGGTATTGAATGTCAAATTCGCTTAACTCAGTTGTCCATTTGATGAGCCGCCTGGATGCTTCGGGATTCAACAATACTCTTCCCAATGGGCTATTCGTCCGGACGATGATAGTATGAGCCAAGAAATAGGGACGGAGGCGCCGAGCGGCGAGGACAAAAGCGAAAGCTAGCTTCTTGAGCCCAGTGTAGCGAGATTCAGCATCTTTTAAAATATGGCTCAGAAAATATACAGGCTCTTCTCCGCTCGCCCTTACTAGTGCCGAGCCGATTGCTTGCTCGGTTGAAGATAAGTAGATACAAAGTGGCTCACCCGCAGCTGGCTTGGCTAGTACCGGGAGAGAGTTCAAATATGTCTTCAGATCTTCGAACGCTCGATCGCATTCTTCGTCCTAGTGAAACTTAGTGGCTTTGCGCAAGATTTTGAAAAAAGGTAGGCTCCGGTCGGTGGTTTTGGAGATGAACTTGAACAGAGCAGTTATCCGACCGGTCAAGCGCTGCACTTCCTTCAGATTTCTTGGGGGCAGCATATCTTGTAATGCTTTCACCTTGCTGGCATTTGCCTTGATGCCCCGCTCGGTTACTATGTAGCCCAGGAAACGCCCGCCTTTTGCTCCGAACAGACACTTCTGAGGGTTTAGCTTAACTCCATATTTCCGCAGCGTTCGGAAAATCTCCTCCATGTCTTCAAAGAGATCGGCCGCTCGGACGGACTTGATGAGAATGTCGTCCACGTATACTTCCAGGTTTCGCCCGATCTACTCTTTGAATACTTTGTTCATCAAGCGTTGATAAGTGGCTCCCGCGTTCTTCAGTCCGAACGACATCACATTATAGCAATAGGTGTCATCGGCTGTAACGAAGCTGACTTTTTCTTGATCTTCTCGGGCGAGCGGCACTTAATGGTAGCCTTGATATGCGTCGAGAATGCATATCAACTCGCAGCCGGCCGTAGAATCCACCAGCTGATCGATCCGGGGCAGAGGATAAAAATCTTTTGGGCACGCTTTGTTAAGATCCCGGAAATCGATGCACACTCTCCATTTGTTGCCCGGCTTGGAGACTAGTACCACGTTCGCCAACCAGCAGGGGAACTGGACCTCGCGTATGTGGCCGGCCTCCAAGAGTTTCTCGACTTCCACTCGGATGATTGCATTTTGTTCGGTGCTGAAGTCCCTCTTTCTCTGCTTCACCGGTCGAGCGTCCGGTCGGACGTGGAGCTCATGCTGCGCTATACTCGGTGAGATTCCAGGCAGCTCATGCGTTGACCAGACGAAGACATCACGGTTTCTCTGGAGGCACTTGATCACTTCCTCTTTCTGGCTTGCCTCCAGATCGGCCGCAATGAACGTTGTGGCCTCCGATCGGGTCGGGTGAATCTGCACTTCCTCTTTTTCTTCATAAACCAAAGAGGGAGGTTTTTCAGTTATAGCGTTCACCTCGATCCGTGGCGTCTTCCGAGCGACATTGGCTTCAGCACGGACCATCTCGACGTAGCATCGCCGAGCCGCCAGTTGGTCTCCTCGTACTTCTCCCACTTTATCTTCCACCTGGAATTTGATTTTCTGGTGGAAAGGGGAGACGGCTGCTCGGAATTCGCTGAGAGCCGGTCGTCCCAATATGACATTGTACGCCGACGGAGAGTCCACCACAACAAAGTTTGCAGTCCGCGTCCTTCTGAGCGGCTCCTCTCCCAGCGATATGGCCAGCCGGATCTGTCCGACCGGCTGAACTTCATTGCCCGTAAACCCGTAGAGGGGGGTTGTCATGGGCAGCAGCTCGGCTCGATCAATTTGTAGTTGATCGAATGCCTTTTTGAATATGATATTGACCGAGCTTCCTGTGTCAATAAAAACGCAGTGAATAGTGTAATTGGCTATTACCGTTTTGATGAGAAGAGCGTTATCGTGGGGCACTTCAACTCCTTCCAAGTCCCTGGGCCCAAAACTGATTTTGGGTCCACTCTCCCGTTCCTGGCTGCAGCCAACCGCATGGATCTGGAGCTGCCGGACGCTCGCCTTGCTTGCTCGGTTAGAGTCGCCTCCGGTCGGCCCGCCAGCTATAATGTTGATCTCGCCTCGGGAAGTATTACTTCTATTTTCTTCTTCCCGAGCGGACGGTCGGGGCCGCTCCCTAGACATCCGGGGATTCTCACACCTCGGAGTGTGATGTTGCTCGGGAGTCAGTTGTTGTCGCCTGTCGACTATCGTCCGATCGGCTTCACGAGGCCTCTGTCACCTGTCAGCTGATGGCGATCGACGGCCGCTACTCCGGGGAATGGGGTGGGCGATTAGAGGAAGACTCCGGCAATCTCTGGTGTTATGTGTGTCCGTCCGGTGGAAGGAGCAGAACATTGGGGTCCATTTCTTCTTTGGCTTGGTTCGTGCGGCAGCTACCTCTTGCACATGGGACCTCACATGGGGGGAGCGGTTTGCTTCGGCCCTCGGTCCTCTGGGCGGCTGATGGGCAATGTGAGGCTTCCGCTCGGCAGGGGGAGCCTGCTCGGTTGGGGTTTCCTTTCTTCGGGCCGCTTGGGCTTCCTCCACGTTGATGTATTCGTTGGCCCAGTGTAGCATATGGTCGTAATCTCAGGGTGGTTTCTGAATGAGCGATCGGAAGAAATCCTCATCCACGAGGCCTTGTGTGAAGGCATTCATCATAGTCTCCGAGGTGGTCGTTGGAATATCCATAGTCACCCTGTTGAACCGCTGGATATAAGATCGGAGCGATTCGCGGGATTCTTGTTTGATGGCAAACAGACTGACACTAGTCTTCTGATAGCGCCGACTGCTTGCAAAGTGGTGGAGGAAAGCCGTTCGGAAGTCCTTGAAACTTGAGATAGATCCGTCCGGCAGTCTCCAAAACCACCATTGAGCCGATCCCGAGAGAGTGGTAAGAAAAACTCGACACTTCACTCCATCTGTGTACTGATGAAGAGTAGCTGTGTTGTCGAACTTACCCAAATGATCATCCGGATCGGTGGTTCCGTTGTATTCACCGATCGCTGGAGGCACATAGTGCTTTGGCAAAGGGTCTCGTAGAATAGCCTCTGAGAATTGACGGTTGATCCGTTCGGGCGAGGCGTCCGCTCGGGGGGCTTTGCCTTTTCTGCTATCCCGTATCGGTATTTCATCTGACGAAGATCCCCGATCGCGATTCACTGCTGCAGCTTCAGGAGGCGTCCGGAATAGGGCCCGATGGAATGGAAATGTGGCCTGAGGTGCTTCCGCTCGGCCCCCTGATATTGATGTCGCTTGCTGCTCCAACAGCTCGGTTGTGCCTTCTGTTTTTGTTCCACAAGCTTAGTGGCCC
The DNA here is from genome assembly GCF_018446385.1 of Zingiber officinale. Taxonomy (NCBI): domain Eukaryota; kingdom Viridiplantae; phylum Streptophyta; class Magnoliopsida; order Zingiberales; family Zingiberaceae; genus Zingiber; species Zingiber officinale. Next base: position 107,751,377 of record NC_055992.1, read on the forward strand.
TCGATTCGATAAGAGCGTCGAGTTCCTCCGTGGAAAGCGTCACTGTATGCGGTCGTCCAGCTTCATCCATTGCTTCCGATCGGATGCGGGAGCGTTCCCACAGACGGCGCCAAATTGAACCTATCCGAACGCTGAATCAACGGACGCTGGGCACGTGGCGCTTTCCAACTGTTGACTTAGATCTCTGGCCATCCGCACGGACCTCTGGTGAACCTGAACAGAAGTTGGGCCGGGAAGAGGTTCCCGGCGACAACCCTCCGACGCTCAAGTCAGGCAAGCGAACAATGAAGAAGTGGCTCTCAGTCTCAAAGAACGCGTACCTCTGGTGAAGTGCAAAGCTCCTTATATAGAGCTGGGGAGGAGCTCAGACACACATACCTAGGCAAACACGTGTCCTCAGCCCATACCCCAGTAAGGGCCTGTCAGCAAGCTTACCTGACACCATACTACTACAGTCCAAGCATGTCTTCGATGGGACAGCGGAACCTCTTGTCGTAAGATTTGGAGTATGGCCGGATTATAGAGCATGCCCGCTGTCAGAAGATGTCCCTTGTCCTTTTCTCCTTACTCCCTGCCGGGCGTCCGGCCGGCCGGCACTCGCCTTACGTCCGGCCGCTCATATATAGTGATCTACTTGGGAGATTCTCGGTAATGTGCTCTGTGGAGACTGTTAGCAGTATGCTACCTTATGTCTTCGGCCGAGCGTGCCATCCGCTCGGCCCTACGATCCTGTTCAACAAGCGCCGGAACCCCGACTCCCGCCGGACGCCTTTTGCCATCAGTTGGACACCAGTCGGCCGGCCGTGCGGTCGGCCCACCATTCTCCGGTCGGCATATCGATCCAACCTTTTCTAAGGCGTCCGGTCGATCCATCCTTCTCCGATCGGCCACCTGGCCCTTTGACTTCCACGTGGCGTTGACTCCCCGGGACGGGGGTCCCCTGTTCTTACCGCCGGATCATACAGGATTAATTAAAAATTTCTTAGGAACATATTTCTGTGATATTTTTCTAATTTGACCCTTATGAAATCTATAATATCAGTTTAATCCTTTATAGTTTCTAAAATTTGAAGCAGAAAAATTAGAACATACAGAACTTTTTAAGTTTTCTATTTGTTCATTTAAATTAGCATTTTCTTTTTCTAAATTAAACATACTTTTAGAAAGCACTTTAATGAACTTAAATAGTTCTTCAGGGGATTGGGAACGTACCTTACTTATCGTTATTATTTCGTTGTCTGATGCTCCTCTTCTTCCTTGCTTTCTTCCAAAGACTCTCCCTCTTCATCGATGCTCATCTCAGAAGAGGTTTCTTTGTCTTTAGGTAGGTACTCGGCTATTAGAGTTGTTTCGACGATTTCCTCGGTTTCAGATTCTTCTAATAATGGTTCGATGTCCATCAAGGAGTTGGATTCGACTTCTTTCAGTTCTTCGTGGAGCTTCAAGAACATTTTCCAAAGTTCTTTTGCACTTTGGTAGTTGCCGATTTTGTCGAGATCCTCAACCGGTAGTATGCTTATAAGATGAAATTTAGCCTTACCGTTTGACGTAAACTCGTCGCGCTGCTTTTTAGTCCAAAGGTGTTCTTCGAGTTCTTCTCCATTCATGTTCTTTGGTGCTTCATAACCATATTTCATTATTAATAAAGTATTAAAATCTATTTTAAGAATATCTCCATTCGAAGTTTCCAAAATACGAACTCCTCCTCGAACGTTTTTGGGTAGATGCTAGCTCCGACCATTTCTTGTTTGCTTCAATCGACGATTAGTCCTTTTGAGGCGACCTTGCTCTGATACCAATTGTTAGACCCTTGGCAGCTGGCTAAAGATGGGTGAATAGCCCTACAAAATTAAACAAATCTTTCTCAAACTTTTGTAGCTTAATTAAACTAACACTTGCATAAACAAAATAGAAAACTGAAAAAGAAGTAAACTAAGAGTAGAGGCACGAAGGGGTTAGTTGGTTGCAACCGAGGAGATTGTTAATTCAAGGAAGTTGAAAGCTCAGTAAACAGTCTCCTTCAGGCGGAAAAGTTTCTTACAGTGTTGATGGCTCACAAACAAATAGTAGAACAAAAAAGTGTTTACAAGTGTTGTTTTGAACCATTAGGGCCAGGGATGTATTTATAGCCCTAGTCGGGGCGCCCGAAGGGTTCCAGGCACCTGAGAGGGGATAAACCTTTATCCCTATTGCAACAAAATGCGCCACATCGTGTTTCGGATAATTTTCTGGTCCAGGCTCCCGGAAGGGTTCTGGGTGCCCCGGATCAGCTCAGGGCTCCCTAGATCGAAAAATCAGCTTTGTTGATTTTTCGGTCCCGGTCTTCCGCTCTATTTCCACCCGCCTTGATCCGAGTCTTCCTTTCCGACTCTGCTCGCATTGGTCTGGGTCTTTCGCTCTGGCTCCGCTCGCTTGGGTGATCTCGACCATCCGGAATAGGGCTCACCCGAATCTAACTTCTGGCATTTTCGAGCAAACTTTTGTTTCAGCTTCTCGTCCCTCGGAAATGCCAAGTGCCTCCTTCTCGTCCGCCCGCGTACTCTTCCGCAACACCTTGTCCCTCAGACGCACCAAGCCCTCGACTCTCTTCCGTGTCATCCTTCTTGTTAGCTGCATTTTCGCTCGACTTCTTGTGCTCTTAAGTTACTGCACACTTAGACATAGGGGTTAAATAGCAACAGGACCTAACCTGACTTGATTGATTATATCAAAACCACCTTGGGATACTTACAAAACCCTTACCTGAACTCGAGTTTGTAGGATCGTAAGGATTTAGCTATCTCCACAATGGTATAATATTGTCCACTTTAGGCCTAAGCCCTCATGGTTTTGCTCTTGGGCTCTACCCAAAAGGCCTCATTCCAATGGAGATATATTTTCTCTTATAAACCCATGATCTTTCCCATGTGTTTTCAATATGGGACTATGTTTGCAACCTTGCAATCCTAACAGAGTTCAGTACACTTAGAGTAGATTAAAATTTTTCAAAATTTTTAGTATTTCAAAAAGTTACTATATTGTCTTGCTTTAAAATTCTAGAAAAATTATTTTTAAAACTCCCAATTTTACTAAAATTTTTAAAGATTGGAAATAGTCTAGGACTTTCCCTCTAGAAAGCATGTACTCATAGGTTTCAGCCAAAGTATCTCACAAGCACACTAGGATTACCTTGCTTGTGTATGAAAAATATTTAGAATGGTGTGAGATGTATAGGGTACTACCTGGACTTCAGAATGCTTATGTCTGTGCATCAACATAAGTCTCGACAATAAATACCAAGTTAAATTAATCAAGTTAAGTTATCCATTTTAGTCAAACTAACTGGAACACTTACTTAACTTGATTAGCCAAGTGAAAGCTACAACCTTATGGTGAACTGCTAGTAGTTAAAGGTTAGAAGTTTAATAAGGAAGGTAGATGTTTGTTTTGAAGATTTGACTCTCTCATGCTTGGACTCTAGGACCCGAAAACTCAATACACTTTTTGGCATTAATCAAGGAGGAATAAAAGGAAGTTAAAGTTTTTTATTTAAGTTAGAATAACTATGTTTTTTTATCTAAAACCTTTTTAAGCTAAGTACTTAACTATCTTTTTTTTATAGTCTTTTTAAAGCTAAGTCTTTAATTAAACTCTTTTAAAATCTTTCAAAAACTAAGTACTTTGAAAATTTTTCAAAAGACTACGTACTTGATAAAATATCCTTAATTTAGCTAAGTACCTTTCAAAAAAATCTTTCTCTTAGCTATGTTTTGTTACAAGGATATTTTTCAAAGCTTAAGAATAACTACGGTTTCTTGACAAAGCTAAAAACTTATATTTAACTAAGTGTTTTTGGAAAAAGATAAAATATTTTTCCAAGCCTTAACTAAGTTTTTTTGCTAAGTTTTTGGTAAAAACTAAGTCACTTTTAACACTTAAAAATTAGCTAAGTTTCTCCTTTATCTTAATTCAAGACTAGTAACAAAACCAAGAATTTAGCAATTTTTTTTTTGAGTAAGCGCTACCCTTCAAGGGGAGTTTAAAAGATTAAAAACTAGCCTTTTGAATTTAAAATTCTCTTGTTCACTTTCTTTAAATTGTTTTTGATATATGTCAAAACGAGAGAGAAGATAGAATATCATAAAGTTAAGGAGAGAAAGTTAATAATTATTCTAAAGTTAAGTGATTAAAGGGGGAGCTAACAAATTCTGAATGAATCTCTTAACTTGTTCTAATTTTGAATGAATCTCTTAAATGCTGCATTTCTTAATTATTGCATTTTCTAATTATTGATGTATATTTTACTTAAATTTGAATTGTATTGCCATAATAAAAAAAGAAGAGATTATCGGTGCGGGAAGCACCAAACGATCGAACCTGTGTTTTGATAATGACAAAGGGTTCAAAGTTAAGTCGTATTGTTATCTAACAACTGTGATTGAGCTTACAGGAAAGTCCTAAGAGTGCGTTTGGTTCGGGGTTATTCTTGATAACTTTGGTTATCCATCCAAGGTTATCAACAAAAACCTTGTTTGGTTTAGGTATTCGATGATTCCCGAGTAATGTTCCATGCCCGACACGTCAGCAAAAGGGTCATGAAGTCCGGAATCGGAAAACCTCATAAAACTAAGATTTTTCTTGATTCAGGGGTTAACGATTTTTTTTTACCAAAAATACCCTCCGATAAGAAAAAACATAAAAACAAAGAGAAAAAATGTAAAAAAAATATTAAAAAATTTTAAAAATAAAAAAATGTTTAAAAAAATTTAAAATAAATAATTTAAAAAAAATTAAAATAAATAATTTTAAAAAAAATTTTAAAATTTTAAAAAAATAAAAAATAAAAATTTTTTAAAATTTTTTAAAAAATTTAAAAAAATAATAAAATAAATAAATAAAAAGAAAAATAAAAAAAATGTAAAAAAATAAAAAAAATAAATATAAATAATATAAAAAAATATAAAAACATTAAAAAATAAAAAAACACATAAAAAGTAAAAAAAAAGGAAAAAGAAAAGTAAAAAAACATTAAAAAATAAATAATAATAATAATAATATTATTATTATGTATAGTTGATTTGTAACTAAGGATAATACGGTAAAATATTAAACTAGGGTATTCATTAAAACCTTAAAAAAAACAAGTTTTTGTTGCATTACCTAGGTTAAACCAAACAACATTTGATTATGTTTTATTCCCCATAACCTTGGTTATGTGATTACCTGGTAATCACATAACCAAGGTTATACATGATGACTTGAACCAAACGCACCCTAAGCAAAATTCCTAGTGAATGATATTAGGCAGGTGGAAAATCCTAAAGGGTGGTAACCCTAAGTTATGGAAAACCTAGGGGGAGGGAACCCTAAGTCTTAGAGGGTAGTAACCCTGGGTAGAAAAGTCTTAGCGGGTCGTGAACTTTGGGTGAAATCCTAGAGTCGGGGACTCTAAGTGGAAATTCTGGTAGTTGCGGACCAGGTGAAAGTCTGGACTGGTCGTGGAGTGGACGTCCAGCATGAAGACCTGAAGTCTTGGGCGCTAGCAAAAGTCCAAACGGTCTGGAGGATCGGTCTGGCAAAAGGTAAACTCTCCTGAGAAGAGTAGGTGAGAACGTGTTCCCCGAAGAAGGAACAGTAGGCATTAGTTTTGGTGAAATCCGAAAGTCAGAACCAGACAGTCCGATGACTATCAAAACATATTTACTTCACATGTTATCTGCCTATTTTCTAATGCCTGTTTTGCAGGGAACTAACATGTTGCAGGTTGAAGAGTCGACCTTGATTGATCGACCAAACCTTTGAATTGACCGACCGAACCACTGAATGAACAGATCAGACTCCAGCTCGCGGTGAAGTGTTGACCAGGGGATCAGTTAACCGCACAGGGAGGCTTAGTCGACCGAATGTGCATTAGCTTCAGACTGGCTTGATCGGATCAGATAAGTCAGAGATTATCGGCGGGATCGGTCAATCGAACGCAAGGATCAGTCGACCGAACGAAGACTCTTATCCGAGCAGAAGCATGTAGACGAGAAGCTGAACAAGTTCAGAGGGTTCGGTTGACCGAACAGCTAGATCAGTCGATCGATCAGCGTCGAGTCAAAGACTGATCCCGAGATTAGTGGATCTAGATCAGGTCTGGCTGGGCTATAAAAGGAGGGTCGACCAACAGCTTTGAACAACAAATTCAGAACGATTTTCGTACATGTGCGTTGCTCTGGAACAACTCAATAGCGCCTAATTGCTGCTCCAACAATCAACGAACTACTAATCATTTGTTGTCGGTACACTTTGTTTTTTGTTAATAATTGTACTTGCATATCTATAAAGCCTTTTCGGATTATAGTGATTGCCCAACGAAAGTGATTAACCATCGCGGGCCTTGGAATAGGAGTCATCACAGGCTCCGAACCAAGTAAAAAAAATTGTATTAACATTGCTTTTGTTTTACTTGTTCTTTATTCCGCTGCGTTTATTCTGTGCTTTCCGAATGAGTGAAAAAATCACAAATGCTATTCACCCCCCTCCCCCCAAGCACGCCATCGATCCTATAAATTATGTTACGATTTTTTATAACATAATTTTGTTACGATTTTTCATGACTAAATTCTGTTGTGATTTTTTATAATAGAAATTTATCATTGTAAACCTATTGAATGATGAGAATCATTGAATATGATTCAATTATGTAGAGGGAATTTTAATAAAGCTTCGATCGATTTTGTGGAGTAAACATGCTATCGAACCGTTATAGCTCTTTTTCATCCTCGTGTTTGTTCTTTTTTGTACGTTTTTATCTCATTGCTCTGTGTAATCTCTTTCTCTCCTTTCACATTAGAGGCTAAGAGGTGTTGCCCCCACCTCTCTACGCAACAATAATTAATGATGCTTTATTCCTGGCCTTCAACGATGAATGCTAAGAGCATCTCCAATGCAAGTTTTTTAAAAGGTTTGTAAAATTAAAAAAGCTCAACAAAAAAACTCTAATGAATGGAGACATAAGCTTTGAGGTTTTTATTTTAAAAGTGGTTTGAAATATCATACCTGCTTTTTTCTCTTGAACATTGAGCCATTAATCATTGAATAATTAATATTGCATGTTTGATTTTTTAAAATAATTAAATATTTTATTTAATAATTAAATTAATATATTTCTTTTAAAAATAAATATATTTGATAAGTTAAAAAATACAAATGACTATAATTAAATTAAAAGTCATAAGTTAATTAAATATTAAATAAAATTATAAATTAAATTAAAATCATAAGTTCATTAATTTATTAATTAAAAATTACAAATAAATTAAATTAATTAATTAAATAACTAAATAAATAAATCAAATAAATTAATTAATTATAAATTTAAATAAATTAAAATCATAAATTTATTAATTTATTAATTAAAAATTATAAATAAATTACATTGGAATCATAAATTAATTAAAATATTAAATGAAAATTATATAGATATATTAAATAAAAAATATATACGATTTATAATGTAGGATAAAAAAAATTATATAGAGGTTTTTTTTATTGTGGAGATAATAATAGGTATTTATACATGTGATGTGACATGATGTGACATATTGAAAATTACAAAAAGCTCATTGAGAGGTTTAACCATTGGAGATGCCTTAAGAGCTTTTTATACTTGTGATGTGGCATTGTGACATATGGGGAACTACAAAGGGCATCACCAATGGTTAAACCTTTCAATAAGCTTTTTTGTAGTTCCCAATATGCCACATCAATACCACATCACAAGTATAAAAAGCTCTTAAGCCATCTCCAATGGTTAAATCTTTCAATGAACTTTTTTTAATTTTCAATATGTCACATCATACCACATCACAAGTATAAATATCTATTATTAATTTATTATCTCCACAATAAAAGAAACCTCTATATAATTTTTTTCCTACATTATAAATCATATATATTTTTTATTTAATATATCTATATAATTTTCATTTAATATTTTAATTAATTTATGATTCCAATGTAATTTATTTATAATTTATAATTAATAAATTAATAAATTTATGATTTTAATTTAATTAAATTTATAATTAATTAATTTATTTGATTTATTTATTTAGTTAATTAATTAATTTATTTATTTAAATTAATTAATTTAATTAATTTTTAATTTTTAATTAATAAATTAATGAACTTATGATTTTAATTTAATTTAATTTATAATTTTTATTTAATATTTAATTAACTTATGACTTTTAATTTAATTATAGTCATTTGTATTTTTAAACTTATCAAATATATTTATTTTCAAAAGAAATATATATAATTTAATTATTAAATAAAATATTTAATTATTTTAAAAAGTCAAACATGTAATATTAATTATTCAATGATTAATGGCTCAATCTTCAAGAGAAAAAACAGGTTTGATATTTCAAATCTGCTCTTAAAATAAAAACCTCAAAACTTATGTCTCTATTCATTAAAGTTTTTTTGTTTAACTTTTTAAATTTATAAACCTTTTAAAAAGATTGCATTGGAGATGCTCTAAACTTCCTGCAAAGAGTTGACACATCGATTGGAGTATTTATGTTGTCTCCAATTAACTGTCTGTATTGGAGAAGTTGAAGCGTCTACGTAATCTGACTGTGAATCTCATTGTGAGTTGGTTTGTGCTTGAAATATGTGTTTTGTAGTTTAAACCATCTTTAAATCCCATAAATGATCTGAAATACTTAATAGTAAGATTGTCGAATTAATTTAATGATTCATTTTGACTAAAGTATATGAGTTCGTTTGCACTTAAAACAAGTGTTTTAGGTTCCATCCAATCTTAAAAAAGGTCTGAAACATCCAAAATTATTGGATATAGATTTATGCACAAATTGCTGAAGTTTTTTTGGTTCATTGACTGCATTGACAGAGCAAAGAATGGGTGATGCAGAAACTATCAAGGAAATTATATCAGAAGTTGATACAGACAATGCGGACCTCGCTTTAAAATTTGCCAATGGTTTCGTTGTTATACCTGAAACTTCTACTGGCTTTCAATCCAACCGCAGGACTCAGATTAAGTAGGAGGAAATCTGTTCGCGAAACACAAGAAGTGAAAGTTATGTAACTTGTTTTCCCGGGACCGGCAAATCTAAATGTTTACCTCTGAATGAATATTGGATTTTCTTGATATTTCATTGTCATCATTGTGATTCAAGTGGAAAAGTGTCACACTTCATGTGTCAAATGATGGATATGATGGATTGAGCCAAACTCCATATCATGTCTATGAAGCTCTGTTAATGGTCCATGATGATTGATGAGGCTCCGAAAATAAACAGCAAATATAAGCATGCATTTGAAAGATTCATATAATATTTCTGCTTTCAACTCGGGCCATGCTTTATGGCCAATTCAAATTCTCAATGCAAAAAGTAGCAAGCAACTATATGAAATACATCATGCGAGAAATGAGACTAGCGATCACATATAAGACCCAAAAATATAAATTATCATATCTATGCGAACAAGACCATGGCAGAGACATGAACTAAGCTCTCCTCAAGGCGCTTGATCAAGCTTATCACGCTCTCGTGACCATGCTTCCATTTCCTTCTCATGGTTTCAGAGCGGCCTTGTTCGACGACCGGATGCCCGGCCGCAGAGGAGGGCGTTCCTGGGGATTGGGTTCTCATCCCTCCATGAGTTGGCCGGAGAGTAGACTCGGAGATAGAACTGCTGCCCCAAATACTGTCTTGCCCAGTTCTCTGACCTGATGTTCCACAGTCCTACATTGTCCAATGGCATGTAGATTGCAGACCATGATTTGGGGTACACCTGCAAATAAAAACCACCATCGATCACTATTTAGAATCGACTAAATTGAATCCTTGTATCCTCACCTGAACTGTGCATCGAGCTACTGCATCTCTCAGGTTGTAACCATCCCTGCTTGCTGCTGTCCATTGCCCTCCATCCATTCTGAAACTAAGCAATCAGTAATCTGAAACACGAAGTCACAGTTCATACAAAATGGCAGCGAGCTAGCCTCACCCGACGACCCAGAATGAGTATCCGTCGATGTGCCATGACTGCACGGTGTCCTCCCCGTTCTCGAAGATGATCTCGACGTAATCTCGCATGTTAGACGCCATGACTGAGGTCTGCAGATAACCAGACCCATAAGTCGGGTTATCTGGAATGCTTCCCAGGTTAAACACTCCCTGGATTTTGTAGAAATCGGCCACTTTGAGCGGCGTGTCGGCCGGAATGAAGGAGACACTGTTGACGGCGTATCTCTGTTTGCCATTGATGACCGGAGCAGAGTTGGCAAGCCTAATGGTTCTGGTGGTGTTCACGAGTCCATAATGATATGAACCTTGTGGATTTGGCCTCGGTCCACTTGCTGTCAGATTCCATCTAATGGATCGCGCCTGGTTGAGCGACCAGTCAATCTGAATAGTCGGCCCTCCCGGAGCTGGACCGGATGACCGCCCCCCGGAGTTGCTGTACCGGAAGACGGCGGTGGTCGATAGCACGGTGCTCGTGAACCGCGTGGAGACGACGATGTTGTAGTCCATCGGAGGCTGATCGGCCGTGACTAGAAACGAGCACGACTGGCCCAAATGGAGGTCGAAGGAAGAGTAAGCGTTTTGGAGAGTGTGCGATCCTTCCACCTCCACCAACAACAATGTGTGTCCTTGGATTCTTATGTTCAGTGATGTGGCCAATCCCACGTTCGATATCCGGAAACGATATGTTTTGCCTTGGTCCACGGTGAAGGTGTTTCCGTACTGTCCTCTGCCATTGATCAGGACGCCATCAGGGAAGGGAAGATCTTTGCCGCTGTCTAATATGTATCTCAGATCCTGTAAAAGTTCAAGACCATCGATCAAGTAGGTTTCGTGCAGCCTTGGGAAGAAGTAGGCGAAGGGATGGAGCTTACAGTGTGGTTAGCTTTGAACCAGTCACCGACCAAAAGCGTGTAATCATCTGCAGGAGGAGGGAACGGGACGGGGATCATCGGCCGGCTCAGGATTCTGATGCCGCCAAATCCGCCGGCGGCCTTGTGGAACCCCAGAGATGGGAAGTAGAAGTAGCTTCCGATCTGGTCCTTCAACTGCATGACGTAAGTGAAGTTGCCACCGGGTGGGATCGGGCAGTTGGTGCCGTAAACACCATCCTGCCATGAGTTTCTCCTCTGCTGTATCCCATTCCTGCCAAACAACTGCGGATGAAGAAACTGGAAGAGGAGCAGAAATGGAGTAAAAGTTACCATGAAATGAGGAAGGGCTCGGGCAAGCTGTTGAAGACATTGATGATGATGTTGTCGTTGGTGACGGCATCGATCGGTGGTCCTGGAAACTGGCCATTGATCAAAATCCCCTGCCACAATTAAAAGAAGCTCCTTGAGCATCCAGAGAACAAGAATAAAGCAACCCCACGATCCCCACACACACACACCTGTTGCTCGACACCAAGAGGCCAGATATAGCCATAGGTCACGTTCCAGGTGTAGAACCTGTAAGGGTTCTCTCCCAGGACACAAGAAGGCAGCAAGAGCAGCAGAGAGAAGAAAGAGACCAAGAGGCTGCTGCTCTTCCCCATCCTGAACATGATGAAGAATGAGCAAGGAGGAGGAAGAGGAGAAATGCGAGTCCAAGAATGGATCCGTGGCATGATATATAGCAGGTGTCGATTATTTCTGACAGTGGGATAGTCGGCGGCCGGCCCCTCTTGCAGGATGTTTGAAAGTAGTGCGACATGAACTGTGAATTTACTGGGTTCGTTAAAGATTCACATTAGCATATAGTTTAGGTAAATTTTTGTGTTCTTGAAAGAAAGATCCTTAGTTGGAGATCTCGAGTAGTTTGCAAGATCCTCCCCACCTGCTACTGTTCCTACTTTTTCTTGTTCCTACTTCAATGTTTGCTAGCTGGACCGTCACTGGCACTACTGCCTGTCACCGATCCCATCCGCTCCACACTGTCAGCGTTGCATTGCTTCTTTATTACGGCCATTGATCTTACTGCAAAACCATGAAAAAAACATGGAAAACCAGATTGAGAGGATCACTAGTGGAAGGACAACCGACATTGGATGCTCTGTGGAAATCTACCAGTAATGACTTAAAAACTAAGTCAAAGATTTTAAAAATTCCAGATTTCATGGAAAAGATACAGAGACTTACCATGTGAAAGGGCAGGGTTCTTCCTTCCAGTTCCGCAGCACGAAGACTCTGGTCCCATTGATTAAGTTATAACCTTAATTATTATAGCGCGTCGGTGGGATTAGAACGCCCCCATCTCGATGCATCATTGCATTGTATCTAATCTAATCGTCCAAATCCATGGACGGTTAAATCTCCATCTCTTAGTCAAAGTCAAACATGGAAAGTAAATAAGTTTTAAATGAGGTTTAATTTCATAATTTTCTTATCATAATGTTTGGTGGGCTTGAGCTGACCCATTGGGAAACTGTCCAGCTGTCCGGCCCACATATTTATCCGGCCCATATAGATGGCGGGAAACAGAGACCGGTCCCACCGCTACGCGGGTGCCTAGATGGCGTTCCCGCCAGTAACGATTTCCCGCCATCCCAAGACGCCTCTTTATTGGCTTTCGGCCGCCCCCGCTTCGTATCTCATTCCTTCTTCAGCCTTTTTCCTCTTCTCTTCCTCCTCGTCCGCCGCTCCTCTCGTCTCCGATCGGCTCTGGAATCTCGATGGACTCGGAAACAAAGGCAACCCCTTCTGCTATGGCCAAGAAGAGGCCTTTCGCCTCCCCGATCTCTACACTGGAATCGTCGGGCAAGGTCTCGCCGGCTGCCGACCAGATCTGCACGCCGGAGAAGCCACCGCAGCGATCCAGCAATCGAAGGCTCGCCTTCTCCATTAACGATGTGCGACGAGTCGCCTTAGGGCTTCAAAGGCCACCTGATCGGTCTAATCTTGTTCAATCCGATGCCAATCTCTCGTCGGTGGAGGACCAGCTTGGGGATGGCACGGCGCCTAGTTCCAGTCCCATGTTGCTGAAGGCTAAAACACTCCTTCCTGAAAAGTATGCTCTTCTTTTTACCCCTTTGACTTCACATGTGCGATTCTAATCAAGATAGCTTTCTCGATTGCCTCATTTGATTCTAGTATATACAGATTAATAGGAAACGCAATCGTCTTATATTTTTAACTTTTTAGAGTAATCATGCTTGAGCGGCATTTATCTTAGAATCTCAGTTATAATTAACTAGTTCATTTTGTGATTAGATACGAGTTGCTGTGTGAATTTTTCAATGCCATGGAGACCTCCATTCGTTTGCTTAGGCTAAAAGGGGCGTCGATGCCTACCTTTTCCAACGTCTGCAACAGTATTCAACATTTGACAGAAAGGTAAAAAATTCTGGCACTATGAATTGGGCACTTCAATTTTGTCATGAAGTGGTTTAATTGCTTATTCAATTGTGTTTTTAGTTTTCTTATGAGGTTATTCTTCAAACTTTCAGGCGTTTCACCTACACGCATTTAGCACAGTTAAAATACATTCTACCTGAAGCTATAAGTCTCAAGAAGATTCTTGTTCATGATGAGCGTACTTGCTGCATGAAGCCAGAGCTTCAAGTTAATTTGCAAGTTGATGCTGTGGAAAAGATCATCAAGGGAAAAAGTGAAACTGGGTATACAGTCTTAAGGACTGTTTTCAGAGAAAGGCTTCTTGGTTTCGTAAATGAACATCCAGAGGTAATGGAACCAAGTTTGTCCCTTTCCTTCTGCTAAATTTAGATATATATTTTTTTTGTTTTCAATTTTCAATCAAGTGTTTAAGTTAATAAATGATCATCATAGTGTTCAGTTCTTCTTTGAATTTACATGGTATAGCACCGAATGATTATATTATCTGTATTGAAGATTGTTCTAGAACCATTTCTGATTGTAAGTTTTGTACATCAGGGAGATGCGGTGCCAGAGGATGAGCTCCCACATCCATTTAATCAAACAAAATTGATTATGCGACCGAGTGTTGACATCAATGCCAATGCAATATGCAGCGAATCTTCATCGAATGCTGCTACCCAGCAGCCCTTTTTAGTTGCATCTCTCATGTCTCAGTCCTTTCAGAGGCGTTTTTCTAAATTTGCCGTTCCTAATTCAAAGAAAACTCCTTTGTCATCTCTTGGTGAGGAATCAGCTATCAATGAAATTGCTGCATCTACTGCTTCATCACCTGCAAAATGTGCCTCTAGTCCACCAATGTGTCGGAAGTCTTTACTTGGTTCGCCTGCATCAACAATCATGTTGAGAAAACGTGGAGGCGATGAAAGGAAAGATGGGCACGAACATAATGATCAAGAGGGAACTCCTGCAAAACTCTTATTCACTCCATTAAAGATAATGTCTAACACTCCGGAATATCCTACACCGAAGAGATGCAGGACAACTAGCTGTGACGATCCACTATTGAACAAATCCGAGAAGAGGTCAACCCGGACAAAATTGTTTATGACTCCAAAGAAGAGTGGAAAATCAGTGGCTGAGGAGGGTTTAGATAGAACTGCATCTACTGATGTCCTCAGTATTCTACCAGAAGCTCTGTTAAAATCGGTGAGTAAATTTACTTCCCTTTCAGTGAATATGCACTACTTGAAACAAAGCAAATGTGTGCCTAATCAATTTGCTTGCATCTTTTTCCAGATTAAGGAGAAGGAGAAGAAAGCAGTACAAGAGAAAGAAGACGGTGTTGTGGAAGCAATTAAAAGGCAAAAGTTGATAGCTTCTTTGCCCAACGTTTTCAACATGATCCTACTCGCTTATCAGTCATGGCAGAGATCTGTTGTGCCAAAGCATGAATTGATCAATAAGTTAATATCGAGTAACTCTAAGATAGTTGATAAAGGTAAGGCAGAAGGAATTCATGCTGGAATTTGATAAGTGATTTGTAAATGTTTTTGGAACTAAAACAACTGAACATGAATTTGCAGGTGAAGTGGAAGAACAGTTGAAACTTTTGATAGAATTAGTTCCAGAATGGATCTCTGAAAAGACTGGCAGCTCGGGGCTCAATCTATGTTGGTAAGCCTTTACAATCACGATTCTTATTCTGAGTTCTGCAATATTCTTTGTAGTCTGTGAAGTCGTTTGTTCTGCAGCAAAACCTTGATTGTACAATGAAATCCCTGCTGACTCATTGCAAAATCTTGTTTTTTTTTCCAGCGTAAACAAGGCATCAAATGCAGATGAAATCCGGAGAAGATTATTAGAAGCAGAATAGAAGAGAAGTACCAGAAAGCTACATGGTTGTCTACTAACTTCAGAACAAACTGCAGATAGCACTTATTTTGATCAAGTGTTGGTGTCATGTTCAACATTTTCTTTTTTGTCCAGAAGCTTGAATCAAAAGTGTAAACTTTGAATACCAGTCTTTTGGTGTTTAAGTGCTATTTATAAGAAGAATGGTGCCTGATGGCACACTTTTCATGTATGTTATGGTCTTCAGAAGCAAAAAAAAGTCCTAGATTAGTATAGCAATAATCAGTTCACCATGTGTTTTTGTTACTGAAGGAGTAGGTGTGGTAGTGTAAATGAGCTGAGTGGAATTTGATTGTTATTGTGTTCAAGATTATTAGGAACAACTAAACATGAAACAAAGATGAAAGTATTGCCAACTAAGCCGGGTAGAGAGTGAATTAGTCTTCCACCCTTTGTTAAAGAATACTTGTCATTTACAGCTTTAGAACTATTTGTGATATCAAAAAAAAAATCATCCTTGAACATAAATAACTTCTTTAATGTCAAAAAATCAACAATGACAGTTAATTTCTTGCTATTGATTATTTTGCTTTAATGTTGATTGTTGAAGTAATAGGCTGTGCATTGATATGCTTGCTTTGTAGGATATCTTTGTTATGAGTTTCGTAGTTTGGTCAAAAGGAATTAACGAACCAAATGAGCTCACGGTCAACGAATCAAACATCATAGAGAAAAACAATTGGATAGATTCAATTTAGAGTTATACGATTTATGACATTGTTACACTTTTAATTCATTTCTAAGAGCATCCACATTGCTGTTAATGCGGGAAGCATTAACACAAGCCGTAGTCCAACAGTCCTTGTCGTACACTGGTTAGTATTGCTCGCTGTCACGGCCACCATGCCGGCATTCGCACTATGAAAATGAGCAACATTGCAGTAAGCCATGATAGTTACATCATTTTCTATCAATAAAAATTATTCGATCCTTAATTATCTTTATGAAGCACTCCAGTTTGTTCGTCCTTTGTAATACTGCCCTTTATCTTGTTTGAAAATCTCACTTTTGTAAGATATTGAGCATCTTTCTGGATGATCTAATGCTGACACTTGATATAATGTGCATCTTTATATAACTAATTATATCAGATGAGCATTCTGAAAGACAAATGAAATAAATATACAGCATCCTCAATGCAACATATCGACACCTTTTCTGGATTTTTACATAAATAAAAGATTTGAAGAAACTAAAAATTTACCGATACCAAATAAATTTTCACCTCAACTGACGATGATAGGAGAAGACTGCACTGCAAAAAGAAGCAGCTTGGTTGTTTGCTCTAATAGTTCTTATGCTCCACTCAATGGAAGATTTTGGAGTGCTAGGGACTACGAAGTTCAGCCAAACACTCAGCCAACATCCCATAGTATATTACTCTTTAATGGATTAATTTCTTTACTTGTATAGGTCTTGATGGCATACTATGCTTGTACCAAGAAGACTTTGGAAATCATCTTTGTATCCACCCCAAATTTTTACATTCAAATGCTACGTCACATAAGTGGTTCTTTAGAGCTGTATCTACTATTTGCATCTGATCAATAAGATCTCTGGAGGTGTATCAATCTAGTCTTTGGCGGTCTTTGGAAGTGTATCCCCTTTTTCAAAAGTTTTCTTTAGGTGGGCTCAAGATATTTGCTCTAGCTTGATATAAAAGAAACAAAACAGCTTAGCTTGCACTCACTCTCCGTGCGCTTCAATATTTTCTTGTATCAAGGCTTTTATATCCACACCTTTTTGCCATCCAGCGCAATTACTTGGCTGCAAGAAGAGTGATATGTATTAGCTGCAAATTCTTATGGTCGAGATTCGAGGAGAATTCAATTCATAATACTCTTCACAGAAAGAAATTAAACTAGCAGACACTACCAGACTTCCTCATGTGACAACTAACTACAATGTACAGACTATCCAATCAAACTATTTTACCATGTGTAAGGAGCATTTTGCATAAAGATTAAGAATATAAGTAATGTAACTAAAACATGTTGTATCATAAACACTAGAGATTCTAATTATAATACTAAACCAAAAACAAGTGATTAGAGATGAAAAATAATTATAATAGGAATAAAGTGTATAGTAGAACTTCTGAAGGAAAAAAATTAACAAAGTTTCAAAACTAAATGGAGTGAGATTTCATAAAAATATTTGTTCGTTCTACGCCTTCTTTCCCAAGACTATAGTGTGCTTGCTTTCTAGGAGATTCCTTATCAATGGATTCTTCAGGTCTTCTTTTCATTCCTATTCTTGAACTCCATAATATGAACATAAGCCCAACATTGCAACTTAATAATATAGGAGAGTACCATATAACTAGCATAAAATTAAGAGATTGTGGCAATCAGAAGATGCAACCAAAAATACTAAAAAAATTCTTCCATTTCACCGCAAGTCTCTTCGTAACCTATTTTGAAGAAATGTCTCTATCGATAATTTGTCATTTAAAAAAATACCATGAATTAAGTTCATAACAAAATATATTATATCCATATATGTTGAAGAAATGGCACTAGAAGATACGTTTCGTGGTACTTGTATTGTTGGGAATGTGTTACAAGTAATTAGAAACACTTAGGGAAATTCTGCTACTACTAATTTCAAGATAGGTCCGATCAATTGTAGTCTAACTTACCTGGCACTGAACTTGCATTGTGATTGGAAACCATACATGTAGTGCCTGTTAATGTTGTAGATGTATTAACAGGGATGGACATAATGTAACACCTAGAAGAAGAATGCAGTGGGTGAGCAGCAGACCGATGTGCAGCTGAGCTGGAAATTTTCTTCTCATAACCAACCAAATGGGAATGATGCACCCTATTATGGCAAAAAGAAACACCAAAAAATGCATGAGAAAAATAAAGTAGTTGCAAACCGAAAGAATTCAAACTTCTTTTGGAAGTACAAACTCGAGGAGCATTACCTACCAGTATGAATATATTATAAAATGCCAAGTGTAACTATAAAATTCTAAATATAACCCAAAGAAAGCATATAGAAGCTAAATCTACAATTTTGGTTAGTTGAAAGCTGGGTTACTTTCTATGACTTGCATTATTTTCCTTCAAATCACTCAACATGCTCAAAATTCAACAAACAAAGACCAAAATCGCACTTTGTCATTAGTATTTTGTGCCCACATTACATTTAGTTATTCCATTTTTTGCAGAAAAGGGCAAATAGCATAAGTAGATAGACAGATTGAGTGTATAGTCACAGATAAATAATGTTTTTACACAGATTAGTCAACTGATCTCAAATTCATTTTGCCTAGAATGTATTACTCATATTATGAAATGGTTTCATGTGGGTACCTTCACTCCCTTCTAATGATCAAGATAGTTGACGGATTTGTGTCTTTATCGTCAACCAAGGGACGAGATCAACCTAACAATGCACACTTGAGGATGTTCTTCCACAGCCCTAATATAAACCTTAAAAAATGTCAGAAAATAGAAATTACTCATATATGTCAGAAAATGTCAGAAAACAGTACTCATATGTCATTTATTTCAATTGAGTCTCCATTTTTCATATATACTTGATCTTTCAAGACCTTGCTAATCATGTGTGGGTTTTAAAAAGTTCACCTCAAGTACACCTTAAAAGGTCAAACAATATAAAAATTTAATCAATAGGGGCAATGACCTCCAAATCTAATGAAAGGTTATTGAGAAGCTTAGAAAGTCCTAATTTTGTACATGAAGCAAAGATAATGACTAAAAGTAAAGCGAGAATGAATTAGAATTGTTACCAACCACACCTTTGCCTCTATAACTTGTTTCACCTAGAATTGTTACCAACCACACCTTTGCCTCTATAACTTGCTCCATGGTGAAACGGCTGAGAAAGTGAAATAATAATTTCAATAAATAGATTCAAGAAATATATGGCTAAGCATATATAGGATGAAGCCATGAAGAAATATTTTAAATGTCATCAATGTATTCAGTTTAGAACAAACCTCTATCTTCTCACCAACGTGTGCTCGGTACTGAACACATTCACAGTATTTGAGATCTCTGGCTATATAATGGTGCTCAACTTCACATCCATATAAAATAATTTTGAAATTGTCCGGCATGTGCACATATAGAATTGAGCAGTATACCTGTAGGATTACAAAGACATGTCTAGAAATAACAATAAAATTTAAAGTGTTTAGAAAACACAAAATGACTTATGATAAGTAGAATATATAAAGTAATACTCGGAGAGAATAGCAAAGTCTCCTTGCAATATGGTTTTGTGTTTTCTGCAAGCAAATACTATTTGTACGCACTTGATTAGGTGCTCCACTTATCAATATATATGGAAACCAGAAAATATCAGCACTAAATTGTTTGACTAATAATAGGTGTCAATGGCTCAATACATCAAAACTATATAAATATTCAGCTAAAGTTCAACAAGACAAGATTTGAAGTTTGGGAAGGATCACAAGTGCATGGAAGAAGACTTATTATATAGGTAGAAACATGATAATGGATTACATATTTGCACATATGTTCAGACATGGCAATATAAAATGCAGCAGATTTTAATTTCAAGAATATGAAAATATTAACCTTTTCATCAATTTCAAAATCAAGTTCTGTCTCCCCTGTGTCATTGTGCCATAAGTTATATATGATTATTTTAGTACCATGATTTCCCATATCATTAAACTGCAAAGTAGATCGAGATGAATGTGATTCTGTTTGCCGGGACAAAGAAACATGATGTTACCATCATCTTAATATATTTTTAAAAAGCTCATGCAGTGCCGCAAGAGTATTGGATCCATTCCACCACCATCGTTTTGTTGTAAAATCAAATCAAGTCAAAAATTCAAGGGAAAATTAGTAAAGGAAAACAAAACACTCTCCTCTTAATATTAAAAACGAAAATAAAAGAAACAAATATTTATTTGATAACAACTACCTTGAATTAATAATGAAGGTTTGCTTGAATGTTGATTACTAAGTTTATCAATTTTGACAAATGTAGAACCATTACTTATCTGGATCACAGGCAACATTAGAATATTGTCAATTTACTCATAGCTCACCAAAGGCTTTCTAAAGCATAAACTAATGCAACTGAAACCCCCACAAAATTTACTATGACATTGAAACATATAAATAAGCCTCCTATATCAAGAAGAGAAAGCTATTCTCATAGAGAAGGCAGGCTGAAGGTCTTGCCTCATCAAATGCTTTATCAAGAAGCTCTGCTATTGCTGGAAATCAAACAAAAGAGATAAAGCAAGATAGTTAGTAAATTGTTGAAAAAGAAAAATCATATTGATTAGATGCAACAGTGGATACACCTCCAAAGACCCACTTATGTGAAGTATCATTTGAATGTAGAAACTTGGGGTGGACACGGAGACGATTTCCAAAATCTCCTTGGTACAAGCATAATATCTGTCCTACATAAGTTTAAGAAGAAATTATGCCATTAAAGAGTAATATACTATGGGATGTTGGCTGAGTGTTCGGTTGAACTTCATAATCCCCAACACTCTAGAATCTCCTACTGAGTGGAGCGTAAGAACCATTAGAGCAAACAACCAAGCTACTTCCATTAGAACTGCAGTCTTTTCCCATCATCGCCAGCTAAGGTGAAAATTCATTTGGTATCTCTTGGTTTTTGTTTTCTTAAAATCCTTCATTTATGTAGTAATCCAGAAAAGGTGTCTGATATGTTGCACCTATAGATGCACATTATATCAAGCGTCAGCATTAGATCATCCAGAAAGATGCTCAATATCTTACAAAAGAGAGATTTTCAAACAAGATATAGGGCAGTATTACAAAGGACGAACAAACTGGGGTACTTCATAAAGATGATTTTTTTTATTCTTTTATGATTCTATGATTTAGATTCTCAGCCGAATAGGAGTTGGTGACTGGTGCAAAACCTGTCTAATCCTTAAGGTTTAGAACCGATATGGAGATGGACATCACAAGCTGTTCTCTGCAAAGTTAACTGGCTGAACTCTACCTGTTCGTTTTACAAGAAAAAAAAAGAACGGAAAGGACTCTCTTCTCCTTCCTCAGTTTCTCCCCACCTTTCAGCTTGGTTTACTTAGATGGATAACCAGGAAGAGGAAGAAACTAGAAAGGGGGAAGGTAAGCAACAAAAACACGACCATGCAGTCCTCATTACCTTTTCATCTATCTTCTTCTACCTTCTCCCATTCAAAATGTACAACCACAACGCTCATATAAATGAAAACAAACAACGCATTCAAGAGAGTGATTACTCTCTCAGCAGATTCAAACCCTTGGAAATGAAGAAAAAAATTAACACCAAAGGATAAAATCAAGCAACACTTACATAGCAAAAACAGACCTTTATGATTCCTTCAACTCTTCAAGTTTAGTGACGCTTCCTGTGAAACCCCCAAGAATCGTTGAGCAACAGATGCCCTGTTAAGAAAACATGACCTAGCGAGAAAAGGGATGTGCAATTTGTAATTTTACATGAATGGGACAGATAACCACTCGCCCCACCGACTATTTCACCTCCACGCGTACGGAGGATTGAAGGGCCGCATACAAGTTCGGGTGACCGTATATAAGAAAGTAGGTTTCAACTTTCAAGGTTCGCAGTTAGTTACGTCGTCTTTTACAGTTTACTACTGACTCGAATTTTATTTTTATTTTTTCAAAAACAACCTTTTTTAAAAAAATTTATCAATTTTTATTGAAGAAGAATTACCGTAAAAAAAGTTATTATTGCCATACTAATGCTCTTTTTGAAAAAAAAAATGCATAGTCTTAGAATAATTTAAATTTTCGAAAATAATCACTAGGCACCGTCATTAATCAACAAGCTTCGGGTGGACAAAATTTAAGGCGTTAATATATTTTTAAAAATAAAGATTAATTTTTAATAAATAAATTTTTATATAAAATATTATTAAAGTCATTTAATTTTTTAAAGTAAAATTTAAAATGATAATTTTATAACTTATAAAAGATTATTTTCACAATTAAAAATTTATGTTACACAGTAGGAACCTTATCGGTATAAAAATTCACTTCTTTATTAGAAAATTGGAAAACATAAAAATTCTTGTATATTAAATTTTTAAGTATAATTTGTTAAAAAAAATAATAAATTTGTCTGATGAATTAATTAAATAAATAAAATTAAATTTCACCGATAAAATATTTAAAATATTAACTAATAGTTAACTACTAATAAATTATTGTAATATTATTAGCTTACGTTTTTAATTACTATTTTAATTTTTTTTATTCATCGATTTCAACTTAAGGAAATCTTGATAAATAAAATCATTATTATAAATAAAATTATTATTGTATCACCTAGGGTAAATGATTCAAATAATTTATATGACCTTGATATGGGATCAAGGGGTGTCATATGGCTAAAGAAGTCAATAGTTTCACTAAAGCCGTCAAAGAAAATAACAAGTAGCTCCAACCCCCACTCCCAACTCCTTGCCCCGACTCTACAAGGCTCTACGGTGATCGATCTTGATACCTTGTTCCTTGATTCAGATAGATCCCGGCTAAATCAGAATGGTGTCAACCACCAATAAACCAAGATGATACGTTGTCACTAGCTAAAAACGTGAGAAAAATAATTGTTATCCCCGAAGAAGTCGAGAAACGTAGCCATTTATTCTGAAATAAATGGGCAATGACAGTCATCTAATTTTGGAAAACATGGGTAATGAAGGCGACAATTCGAGGGCACGTGGAGAATGTGGAAATCAATCACAACCCTATAAAAGGTAGCATATTCTAACGGGCACGAATACACATACAAATAAACACAAAACCCTAACATCACGACTCTTCTATTTTTCTCTTCCATCAAAGATTTATTTGAATGTCGGAGTGGTTGCGCCGGAAAACTCCTTAGTGTCATTCTAACTTTTGCTCCTTGGTGTTTCCTTCTTAGCTTTCACCATACCATTCTGCAAAACCACGTGGCCAAGGGGCCAATGAGTCAATCAATTACCTTGACACCTATTCACCGGTGAGTTGCCCATTAGCATTCTTAGGCAAGATCAAATTTGGGAACTCCCTAATCATCATTCTAACTTGCTCTCCTTGGTGTTTCTTTCTTAAGTTTCACCATAGCATTCTACAATACCATGTGTCTAAGTGACCGTCGAGTTAGTCAACTTCGACACTTGTTCACTAGCGAGTTATCCATCGACGTTCTCAGGTAGGATCAAATTAGTGTCGTCTATATAAAAACTGAGTTAAGACCTAAACTGAGATGTTGAAAGATGGATGACACTGGCATGCCAAGGACACCAGAAGACCAAGTGTTATCACCATGGCCACGGATAACTTCAACAAATTGGTTACGACCATAGTGCAGGCAGTGTTGCAGGGGCAACCCCAACAACCGACACCGCTTGTGCCCGATCCCTCAACTGAATTATTGCCCCACTCTGTTGAGGTACCGCTCACGATCAAAGGTCGACCCAACCTACGAGAATGCCCCGTGTTGCATTCCCTGCTTAGGTTGGTGCTTCGGCTGTAAGGGAAGAATCTTTGGAATCCTCAGGGGAACCCCCGCATCAAAACCCCTCGAGGGGAAGGGCCTGCTCGTCTGGCAAAGCAAAGATCTCCTGGGCCCTCCATTTTCTAAAAGCATCCTTCAAGATAAGTTGTTATGACACTTTCGGGGACTGCAAATTGGATAATATACTGGCGTAACTGATCCTGAGATCACATATACAAATTTAAGAATGCTTCTTTGTTGCATTAATATATAAACAGTGTCAATTGTCGAGTTTTCCTGACGACTCTCTCAGACTCAGCACAAAGATAGTTCAATTACCTTCTCGCATCCTCCATCCAGACTTTCAAGGATTTCAAAACTATTCTCATGCAGCATTTCGCCACCAGTCGGAGGTATCAAAAAACTCCACAAGATTTATTTGCCTTCAAGAAGAAACCTAATGAGGTCTTGAAATAATATTTGCAACGGTTCAATCGGATAGTCGTAGACGCATCTTTGGTCACCCCAGAGGTACATGTCAATGTCTTATCACAAGGCTTGACTGATAAAGACTTCTTTAGATCCTTGGTCAAGAAGCCCCCAGCCAACTTCTATGGGTTATAGGCTTGAGCACTAAAATACGTCCATGTGGAAGAAGCTCGAATAGCAAAAAGAAAAGAAGTTTCAACTCCCACCTCTATCTCTTGTTAGGATGTATACTAAAAGTCTAGCTTTTTGTAAACATTTATTTTGAAATAAGAATCACATTGGACAAATGTCTGTATTTATGTTAAATGCAGTTGTCCATTTAATTTATATTATAGATAACATGGTGTGTGATGCCACACAGAAGATCATGGTATTAGTTCCTTATAAATTATAAATAATAGCTCACAACCAAGATGGATTGGGACAAACTATTAGAATGGTTATAGTGTAATTTGGTATTAGTTTATCTTAACTATAAAATTACACTAGTACACTATATGTGTATTGAGCAGGACCATTGGAGGTTGTTTCTTTTTATACTGACTACATAAAAGAACAAAGTCTCTGTTATTATGGATGTGCGTACTTTTAATCCCAATATAATAACAAGCACGTATACTTAGTATTTATTTCTTTGATTTATTAATGGGTGAGATTTAGTTCGATAAATCAATAGGTCTGATAAGTTGAGAAATGATATTATTTATATGATGTGTTGTTAATTATAAAAGGAAATTGTGTCCTAGTAATCTAGGTTGATGATGTCCCCTTGAAGAGCTCATAAGGATTGTCATATAAACCCTGCAAGTGGACTTAGTCCGGCATAACAATAAAGTTGAGTGGTACTACTCTTGGAGCTAGATATTAATTAAGTGAGTTGTCAGTAACTCATTTAATTAGTGGGCATTCGATATCTTAAACACAGGGAGATTAACACACTCATGATAAGGGGGAGGCATAATGTAATTTGGGATTGGTGCGGTAGTTCAATAATAACTCTTTAATTGTATGAGTTATTATTGATTAACTTGAGTTAGGTGTTCAGGGCGAACACAGGAAGCCAAGCTCATCGGGAGACCAAAACCAATTTCTTCTCTCAGTCCATGTTGTAGCCTCTATAAAGCCTTGTATCTACCAAGTCCACTTCTTACCCAAGTAATGGACCGGCCACATCCTTGCTTGGAGCAAAGGGGGTCGACCAAGCATTAACTTGGAGCCCAAGAGGTGGCCGGCCAAGCCATGCTTGGTGTCCAAGCATGGGGTCGGCCACACCATTAGAACTAAAGGGAGATTTTATTTTTTTGTTAAAATCTTTCCTTTTGTAGTCATTCATAAAGGAATTTAAAAGAGAAATTTTAATTTTAAAATTTCCTTTTATAGCCATCCTCATGGTTTTAAAAGAGAGTTTTAAAATTTTAAAATCTTTCCTTTTATACCTATCTACAAAAGATTAAATAGAGATTTTAATTTTGTTAAAATTTTTCCTTATTTGTAGTTATCTATAATGTTTAAAAGAGAGATTTTAATTTTTGATAAAACTTTCCTTTTTTGTAATCATGATTTAAAAAGAGAAGTTTTAATTAATCTTTACTTTTTATAGTTGTCTACATGTTTTAAAAGAGAGCTTAATTTTAAAACTTTCCTTTATTGTCATGTACAATAGGAAATTTAGAAAAGAGAGATTTTAATTGTTGTTAAAATTTCCTTTTTAATGGGAGGCCAGAAATAAGGAAATTTTAATTATGTTTAAAACTTTCATTTTTTTGCCGTGACCAAGGATTATCAAAGAGAGATAGAGAGTGCCTCATAAAATATATACACATAACCTTAAGCCTCCTCTCTTTTCCTTGGTATGGCCGGCCCCTTCCCTTCTCCCATTCTCTTAGGCCGGTACCCCACTTATCTCCTCTTTTGCTTCCTTAGGGCCGGTGGTATCAAGGATTGAAAAGTCCTTGTGCCCGGTTGCTTGGAGAGGAAGAAGAAGAAGAGGAGAAGCACTTGGTGGCCGGTTGCTTGGAGGAGAAGAAGAGGAAGAAAGTTTTCTATTTTGGCATCCCTTGGTGGCTCGAGAGTCTTTGATGAGAAGAAGTGGTTCGGGTGGATTCCATCTTGGTAGATCGTTGCCCACATAACGTCCAAGAGGAGGAGAGGAATACAACAGAAGATCAAGAGGTCTTTAGCTACAAAGAAAGGTATAACTAATTAATGGTTTTCGCTTCGAATTAATTAGTTAGTTTTCTTTGTATGGATTCTGAAACACCAACACAAGAGACTAACGATTTTATGTTTCGATTTTGTATTTTGATTTTGCGTTTTGATTTTATGTTTCTATTGTGGTCTTTGTAGTTAAACCTAGAGTTACTGTAAAAAGTTAAATATCCAATTTCTTTGAAAGACTTTGTCTAAGAAGTGGTGGATGATCTCATAACCAAGAAGGCCTAGTGTCTCGCCATGTTTAACTTGGAAGCCAATCTTTGAAATAGATATTTAATCAACTTTTGTAATATGATTTAACTTAGGAAGATCACATCGGTTAAACTTGGAGTAAAAATGTTAAGTATCGATTCTAATCCAAGTTTAACTTCTGAAGAGCAACTTGGATTAATAATGTTAAGCATCATTTGCAATCCAAGTTTAACTTTAGTAGAGCACATGGGTAGCTAGGTTAAGTTCTGTGTTTGTACAAATTTTTGTACGGGGAAACAAAATGGAATCCAATTGTAACAACCAACATCTCTATCTAGTCGAAACGTAAAACTCCTCCTCCTCCTTCGCGAAATCAGGATTTTGCAAATCGAAGAGGAAAAAATGTGGTGTAGACAGTGGAAGCGGCCCTGCCTCCTACTCCGAGGTCGAGTCAAGGATTTTTTGAAGGATAATATTACGTCACTCCACTCGAGAGTGCTAACAATACGCCAAGGAATTGCGACTAGTAGCCGATCAAAGAAAGGCTATCTGCAGTCAACTTACTAAAAGATCTCCTGAGCCCTATAATTGTCGCCATTACCCTAGTCGAGAGGCGGATACCCAATGTCATCCTAACCGACGATCTCGCTCTCCTTCCAAATGATCCCGCAGCGACTCCTAGCCCTAGCGAGAGGCAGATTAGGCGAAGGACAAGGACAAGAAAGGCAAAAGCAAAGTCAACCCTTTAGGATAGTTAATATGATTTTGGGAGGTCCCACGAATGGCGATTCCACCAGAGCTCAAAAGGTTGACGGTCACCGATTGGAGAGCTATGGGGTTAGCATAGTCGAGGGGAATCTAGTGACCCCATGATCGGCTTTGAGCCTAGTGATTTGGAAGGGGTGGAAACTCCCCATGACGATACCTTGGTAATCTAAGCTTTCATCACTAACTACATCGTGAAGAGAGTGTTCATATACACAGATAGTTCTGTTAACATCATTTTCAAAAAAAACTTTTAATCAATTACAACTAGATGAGGAGGAATTGCATCCCATAAACGTCTCTTTGTATACATTCATCAGGCATTAGGTACAACTAATGAGTCAGATTTATCTCTCTCTCCTTGGGAGAGGAGCCCTTGAGAAGGATGAGACACATGCCTTTTCTTATCATGAATATTGAATCCTCTTACAACGTCATATTAGGGAGACCGACATTAAGCGCTTTCCAGGCTGCGATATCCATTTTCCATCAAAAAATTAAATTCCCAATAGAAAGTTAAATAGGAGAAATAAAAGGGAATCAATTGGCAGTCAAGAAATGCTATATTGATATAATTCAAACCAATTCCTAGAAGGCTCTCGGAACCAGAGATACCTTTTTCCAAGTTACCAAAAAAGTACCACTGACTCAACCCAATGAGGGTCATAAAGATGTGCAAATTCGTCCTGACCAACCAAGAGGAGTCATCCGAGTGGCCATAAATTTTGATACGGAACTCAAGGGAGAGTTCATCGCATGCCTCTCGTGCAACCAAGATGTATTCGCCTGGTCAACCAAGGAGGTCACATGCATATCTCCTTTTATGATGACTCATCGGCTAAACACACTTCCGTAAGTTTGACCTATTAGGTAGAAGAAACGGAGATTTTCACCTAAGCAAAATCAAGCAATTTAAGCGAAAATTGATAAACTGTTCAAAGCTGGGCACATACAGGAAATCTAATTTCTGACTTGGTTAGCTAATGCAGTACTAGTATCCAAGCCGGAAGGCAAGTGGAAGGTTTGCATTAACTTTTGACCTCAACAAAACTTGTCCAAAGGATTATTACCCAACTCCTCTGTATCCACCAGTTGGTAAGCTCAACTTTCAACTATGAGCTTATATGCATGATGGACACTTACCAAGGCTACCACCAAATCCCCCTGTCTCTTGAGGATCAAGAAAAGGTCAGTTTTATCATCTCTAAGAGGACCTTTTGGTACACTGTCATGTCATTCGACTTAAAGAATATAGGGATGACATATCAACAGCTTATGGATCATGTTTTCAAGAATAAGATTGGGAGGAATGTTGAGGTGTACATGGATGACATCCTAATTAAGTATGTTCGGCTTGAGACCCTGGTCTCAAACATTAAGGAAACATGCAACACTTTGAGACGATACGACCTCAAACTAAATCCCTACAAATGTATTTTCGGAGTCAAGAGCAAAAAATTTCATAGATATATCATCACCGAACGGGGAATCAAAGCTAATCTCGAGAAGGTCCAAGCTTTCCTAAATATGCTGCCACCTTGCAATCTTGGGGAGGTACAACGACTAGTTGGCCGCATCATAGTGCTTTCCCGATTCATTTCTCATTCGGCCACTCGAAGTTTACCCTTCTTTAAGGTATTGAGGAAAGCCACCAAGTTCAAATGAGATGAAAAATGTAATCAAGCCTTTATGGAACTGAAAGAATATCTATCCTGATTACCGTTCCTCTCTAAGCTGGTGACAAGTGAGATCTTATAAGTATACTTGTCAACTTTTGAAAAAGCAGTCGCTATGGTTTTGTTACGATAGGAAGACAAGGTGCAACACCAAATATATTTTTTGAGTCATTTATGAAAAGACGTTGAGAGTAAGTACACATATCTGGAGAAGTTAGCATTCGGGTTGACCGTGGTTGCTTGTCGATTGAGGTTATATTTTTTCGGCCACTCAATCATGGTCCTCACGAATAGCAATTTCGGTCAAGTGCTAATCAACCTAGAAGCCTCCAAGAGATTGATCAAGTGGGCGATTGAATTGAGTGAATATGACATCCAGTATGATCAGCCAAGAACTGATATCAAAACTCAAGCCCTAGTTGAATTTCTTATTGAAATACCCAACAGAGGAGTCGAGGGAACATGAAAAATTTATGTGGATGACTCATCCACTCGATAGGGTAGTGGAGTCGGGATATTATTGATATCCACCAAGAGGATGTGCACTAGTTATCAGTTTAGGTCGACTTCCGAGCGTCCAATAATAAAGCTGAGTATGATGCTTTACTGGCAGAACTTCAGGCAGCTAAGCAAGTTGGAGTTGTTGTTTCCTTGCGGCTGGCAAGAGGGGAGTGAATTGTCCTATACAAAATAACAAACACCTTTCTCAAATAATTGAGTTTTATCAATTACACACTTAATCAAAATATAAAGGAATTAAAAGAGTACGAGACATAAATTTTTACTTGGTTTGTAATCAGAGAATTGCTACTCCAAAGAAAGTCAGCTCAGTAAGAAGATCTCCTTATCGAACAAAATGTCAGAAGTCGAGAAGCCTCGTATACGAAAATGACATTCGGAAATCAAAAACAGAAAGAAACTTGAAGTATAAAGTGTGTTGTACAAAAAGGAAAAGACCAAGGCTCTATTTATAGCATACTAATTGAAACTGACCATTTCTGACTTGACCCGGTTTGGGCACCTTAACCCTCTTCAAGCACCCCTATGATGGAAAATCTTATCGTCTCGTAAACGGTTATGTGATAATCATGATTTCACTGGATTATTTTGATTCATATATGCATGGTTTGATTTGATTTCATAGGTTAAAATCATGGTTACATCACATTTTGTGCATTGTGTGTATTTTTGGATTTAATTGCAAATTACTTTATTTTTATATTATTTGATGCCAATATTTGATTCTTATTTTATAGGCATCAAAGGATCTTGAATTTGGATCTATTTGGACCGAAATTGGGCTCAAATCGGAGTTCAAACAAGAAGATCAAGCTTTGGAGCATTATGGGCCGTTCATCAAGAATAGGACAGATCTGGACCATCCATTGAAGATCTGGCCAATCCAACTTAATGGGGAGCAGATCTAAGCCATTGATGAAGATCCAAAAGTTTTGATGCAGATCTGAGCTCATCCAGCCATTGATCCAGTTTAATTAATCTAGGCCGTTCATTGAAGACTGTGCAGATCCGGGCCATCCAGTGATGATCTGATCGATCCGACCTACAGGAGGGTAGATCCAGACCCTAGATCAACATCAGTACCTTCGGATCGGATTTTGGGCAAGCTTTCACCGTTGATTTAGCTCCAAATCAATCTCAGCCGTCGGTTCAAATCTGAGATCGGTTTAAATGAGAAGCTACAGTGCTTCGTCGATCCTCCACAGAGCAGCTTCGTCCCGGCATGCGTCTTCTTCTGGATTTCGGCCCGATTCCTTCTCCAATCGTCCTCTCAAGCTTCAACTTCATTGTAGAGCTTCACGACAGCTCATCCCGATCATCTGGAGCCGCCGGCAGGTGTTCCTTCCGGCGCAATTCTCTTTTCTGTGATTTTCTATTCCCGCTGAGATTTGGAGGTGGTCCTCCAATCTACGGTATCTTCGTCCATCAGCAACACTCGGAGGTGGTCCGCCGGTGTTGCTGAACTCCATCCGATGCCCATCTGTCATCCACAGCTCCACTCCAGATTCAGAGATCCAGATTAGCAGATTTCCAGGTTTTCGGCACTTGAGTGGGTTCCGGGATGTTCTTAGCTTGCCGGGGGTGGTCCGTCGGTGTAGCTGAACCTTCCTCGAGCTGATACGCTACTGAGAGTATTCATTGAGGTCCAGAGTCGGGTGGTTTCGACTTTGGCACTCTTGTGTGACGGCAAGAGTGTGAGCTTGTTAGATGATTGTGAGAATGGATTGGTTTACATTTTAATTCATTTTGTTATTGTTTTTATAACTTAGCACAGATTACTTTTATGTTTTGTTATATTTTTATGCAAGTAGTTAGCATTTCTTTCCTTGTTGAAGCTTAGTTTAAGTTTTAGTTGATACTTGGTTACTTGTTTAGTGTTTAAATTCTAAGTTAGGGTTTACATCTTGCTTTAGATCATATTTAATTGTGTCTTGCTATTTTATATCTTAGTTTGATGTGTGTTAATGGATTTATCACAACGTAGAGTGACAATGCGTAATGATTTGTTCATTGGCACATAGTTAGGTTTCACTCTTGCTTTAGATTAATTTCTTAATTGCTGTGTTTTTCCTCTGTTAGATTTAGATTTAAAGCTTTTAAACCCCCAACTCCATTTTTATATCGAAAACCCCAAAAAATAGGAATAAAAGACAATCCTAAATTACATTCTACCGTTGGTTCCTCGGATCGATCCTGGGCTCGTTACTACAACATTATTGTTTAATTAAGGGGTTCAGTGGAAAATACATTTGTACAATTTGATTAGCGGATGTGACAGATTCGCTACATCATTACGCAACAGATAAACTATACAGTTTTATCCTGGTCCAGGCGCCTGGACCATCTCCGACAGCTCGGACCGCCTTCGACAAGAGTGCGTCAAGGAGGCGCCCTAGCTACCCAAGGCGGTCTGGGCACTCGAACGGTCAACAGCCTATCCACTGTCTGTTTCTCCTTTATTTTGGCTCTGTTCATTTAGGTGATTTCGGCCATCTAGAATAGGGCTCACACAAACCCAGTTTTTGGCCTTCTCCTCAAGCAAGCTTTCTCTCTGGCTTCTCGTCCCTTGGAAATGTCATGCACTTTCTTCTCGTCCGCTAGCTTACTCTTCCGCATCACCTCATACCTCGGACAAACTGAGCCCGGGCGACTTTTGTTGGTGCAACCTTAGGTCAAGGTTGACCTGGTTGACCCGACTCGAGGTGACTTGACTCGAGTTGTATTTTGATGTTTGACTTGGGAAGATTGTCGGTGCAACCTTAGGTCAAGGTTGACCTAGTTGAGTTGCATGTCGATGTTTGACGAGAAGAGAGTTGTATTCTTGATGTTTGACAAGAATAGGTGGTTGGGAGATTGTAGGTGCAACCTTAGGTCAAGGTTGACCTGGTTGACCTGATTCGTGAAAAGTCCAAGTATGGAGACTTGGCACTGGAAAAGTCCAAGTACGGAGACTTGGCACGGGGAAAAGTCCAAGCAGGTAGCTTGGCACGCGGAAAGTCCAAGTATGGAGACTTGGCACGGGGAAAGTCCTAACTGGGATGTTAGGCAGTGTGGAAAGTCCTGGTGAGTGAAGCCAGGCAGTGAGAAAGTCCTAACTGGGATGTTAGGCAGTTGGAAAGTCCTGGTGAGTGAAGCCAGGCAGTGGGAAAGTCCTAACTGGGATGTTAGGCAGTTGGAAAGTCCTGGTGAGTAAAGCCAGGCAGTGAGAAAGTCCTAACTGGGATGCTAGGCAGTGTGAAAACCCTAGTGAGTGAAGCTAGGTGAAAGTCCTGGTGAGTGAAGCCGGGCAAGGGAAAATCCAGATGGATCAAGGATGATCGGACATCTGGTGTTGAGAAGGTCAAGTAGGTCAAGGGAGTGACCGGATACTTGACACGAAGAGAAAAGTCCAAGTGGGTCAAAGGGATTGATCGGACACTTAGTGAGGAGTCTTAGCAGGTCAAGGGAGTGACCGGATGCTAAGCATGATGTACCAATAGGTCAAGGTTGATCGGATATTGGTTTGGAAGGTTTGGGACTTGGTTTGGGCAAAAACCAAGCTCTGGATCGGTCCGCATCGATTCAGCCGACTCGTTGTGTATCCGATCGATCGGTGACCGATCGATAACAAATGTAAGCAAAGCGCATTCAAGCTTCGATCGATGCAGGGACCGATCAAGATGAATCTGATCGGTCTCCACGACCGATCGAGACGCAGCCGAGAGAGGTGGGATCGATCCGTGGACCGATCCCGATCAGGAAACGAACAGAAAGTTGGGCAACTTTCTGTGGAGCAATCTGATCGGTCTAGGGACCGATCAGCCCAGGGCCTGATCGGTCCCCAGACCGATCAGAAGGGTCCTGGACCGATCAGGGTGGAGCCTGATCGGTCCACGATTCAACCGTTGAGTCACAACGGGTCGCTCCGTCTTCTCCGCTGGCTTCTGTCTTCACTGTGCAGGCTCGCAAGTTATAAAAGGAGATCAAGGCTTTGGTGCTTCTTCTTCCTTCCTTTTTTTCCTTCTCTTCTGCTGAAGATTTGTGGGTTGCGATAAGAGCTCTGTTGAGTTCCTTCCGAAAGCTTCGCGTGAGCTTCCCCGACTGGAACAGCTGCTGCTGTTAGGGTTTTTGAAGCTGCAGCTTCATCCGGACTCCAGTCGACGAGAAAGCAAGTTTGGTAGAGTGCTTGTGTATTCTTATTGTATTTCTTGCTTATTCTTTGTACTTGTACTCCTGTTTGCTGTTGCAAACAAGTGTGGCGAGGTTTCTCCACCCAGAAGGAGTTTTTATTAGCCGGTTTTCCGGGGACTCATCCACCGACGGATTGATTGGGTTCGTCCACCTTACGGACACGCCGAGGAGTAGGAGCATCATCTCCGAACCTCGTACATCGCTGTGTTAAGGTTTGATATTCTTCCTTTCGTTTCTAGTTTATTTTTCCGCTGCGCTAACGAATTGTAGGAAGAAACGAGCGATTTGGGGCGGCTATTCACACCCCCCTCTCTAGCCGAGTACGAAGGATCCTAACAACTTTCTCCCGTGTCATCCTTCTTACTAGCTACGTCTTTCGCTCGACTTCCTGTGTTCCTAAGTTTCTACAGACTTAAACACAAGGATCAAAACACAATAGGACTTAACTTGACTTGGTTGATCACATCAAAATTTTCACAGGGTGCTTACAATCTCTCCCTTTTTTATGTGAGCAACTTAAGTTAAGTTAGGATAAACCACAAATAAATAATAGTAAATTATCAAGTACATAATTTATAATTAATAACATTTAATGCAAAATCAAAAAAATGTATCCTCCCCTTAAAATTAATCTCTAATCCTCCCCTTTATCACATTAAAATAAAAAAACATTGGAAAATAACTTTGAAATAAATCTGAATTGAAGAATTACTAATAGTTAGAAAAATTATGAAGTTTTAAATTTTGAAAATCTCCTTTTTGCGATTTGTAAAGCAGTTTTGGTGAAATAATTTTAAAATTCTTTTCAATTGTTGAAAAATTTTAAAAAATTTTATATAAGTTAAAAAAATATATCCAAATAAGTGATAAAATTTTCAAGAAAAATTAGAAATAATTTAAGTAGTAATAAATTATTTTCTATAATAAGATGTAGTTTCTTAAAAAAATGTTTAAAAATAGCTTCTAAGCTTGAAAAATCTTTAAAAAATTTTTAAGAATGAAATAAAGCAAGTATTCTAGCAGAAAAAATAAATTTTAAAAAATTGACCATTCTAAAATTTTTAATATTTTAAATTATTATTTTTATAAAAAATTCTTAGAAAATTCAATAATGGTCAAAAATTTTGAAAAATATTTTTTTGACAGAGAACATGATATATTTTCACAAAAAAAAATAAAATTTACAAAACTAACTATGAAAAATATTTTTAAATTTAATAATATAATATTTGTTAAAAAATTTATAAAAGATAATTCAACGGTCACAAATTTTAAAATTTTTTCTACTGATAAGTAATGAACTCTTCATTCTAAAAAAAAATTAGGATCAAATTAATTTTAAATAGAAATTATATGAAACAATTTATTTATACAATTCTAAGTAAAAAAAAATATTAAATCAATTTAAAAGTACAACATGCATAAAAGTTTAATCTAAGTATGATTTTAGAACCCAATATAGGTTTCTACTTACTGGATTAATTAGAAAATTTTTTAGAACATATTTTAGTGATAATTTTTTAATTTAACTCTTATGATATTTAAAATATCAATTAAGTTCTTGATAATTTCCAAAATTTGAAGTAATAAAATTTGAACATACAGAATTCTTCAAATTTTTTATTTATTCTTTCAATTTTTCATTTTCTATTTTTATTTTGTTGAAATCTTCTAGTCAATAAGATTTTGCTAAAGCTCCTTTTAGATCTTTATTTTCCATTAATAATTTTTTATTTCCATTTTCTAATTGATAGGAATTTTTTGATAATATTTTAATAAATTTAAATAACTTGTTAAGAGGTAAAGACCCTACTTGACTTATTTTATCGATTTCATTATCTGAAGCTCCCCCTGTAGTGCTGCTTCCTTTTGACATTGCTCCTCTTTCATCTATACTCTCGATGCTCATCTTGGATGTGCTTGCTTCATCATCTTCTTCGTGACTTGCCATCAGCGCAAGTCCAGCATAGGCTTCAATCTCCGATTCTGATGGTGTTTCATCCCATGTTACTTTTAGGTTCTTGTGTTTTTTTTGGGTTGGTCTTTTGTCCTTGTCTTTGTTTTTGTTCTTCAGTTTTGGGCAATTATCTTTGACATGACCTTCTTCATTGCAATGATAGCACCTCACTTTCTTTTTTTTTTCTTTTGGCCTACACTTGATTGAACTTATTAGCTTTCAAAAATCTTTTAAACTTCCTTACCATGAATGATGTTTTGTCATCGTCGAGAGATGTTTCAGAATCTGGTTTGCCTATTTTCACCTTTAATGTAATATTTTGCTCTGGCTCCTTCTTTAGATCTGCACATCTAGACTCATGATTTTCAAATGTAGATAATAGCTCTTCTAAATTACTTATCTCTAAGTCTCTAGAGATGTAATACACATCTACTAGACTTGACCACTCAAGTATTCTAAGAAAAGTGCTAAGCACATATCTTAGTGAATCTCGGTTGGTTACCTTTCTCTGAGATTCGTGAGTTCGGTGACCAGCTCCTTTAGCTTGGCGTGCAGTTGAGGAACTGTTTCACCTTCTTTTAGTCGTAGATTCATCAGTTGATTCCGAAGAAGATCTCTTCTTGTAAGCTTAGCTTTGGAGAATCCTTCATGAAGTTCTAGGAATTTTTTCCAGAGATCTTTTGCATACTTGTAGACTCCGATTGTATTTACCTCTTGTGGTGGTAGCGCACTTAGCAGATGAAATTCTACTTTCTCGTTAGCCACAAACTCAGCTTGTTCCTTCTTTGTCCAGCTTTTGTCTTTCTTTAACTTCCCGTTGTTATCAGTAGATACTACAAACCATTTTTCAAGATTAGAAATATGTCAAAATCAGTTTTGAAATATACCTCCATTTTCTTCTTCCAATGTGCGAAGTATCCCTCAAACTTTGGTGGATGGATGCTTATTCCGGCCATCATCTTTTGTGCTTCATTCTATGGTTAATCCTTCTAAAGTGGTTGGGCTCTAATACCAATTGTTGTTCCCTTATGACCAGCAAGAGGGGGTGAATTACCCTGCACAAAATAATAAACATCTTTCTCAACCAATCAGGCTTTATCAATTACACACTTAATCAAAATATAAAGGAATTAAAAGAGTACGAGACATATAAATTTTTATTGGTTTGCAATTAGAGGATTGTTACTCTAAGGAAAGTCGGCTCAGTAAGAAGATCTCCTTCTTGAACAAAACGTCGGAGGCGAAGAAGCCTCATACACGAAAATGACGCTTGAAAATGAAAAATAGAAAGAAACTTGAAATACAAAGTGTGTTGTATGAAAAGGAGAAGACTAGAGCTCAATTTATAATCCACTGGTTGAAATTGACCGTTTACTGACGTGGCCCGGTCTGGGTGCCCGGACCCTCTCCGAGCACCACTAACGTGGCAAATCTTATCGTCTTGCAAACGACTATACAACGAATCAATTGTAAACTTTTATCCTGGTCTGGGCTCCTGGGCCATCTCCAGGCGCCTGAACCACCTTTGACAAGGGCACGTCCAGGAGGCACCCTGGCTGTCCAGGGCAGTTTGGACGTCTGGACCAGTCCGAGTGCCTGGACTTGGTCGAGGTGTTGGTACCCCAAGGTTATTTTTGTTGGGACTGAAAATGGAGCTAGAGGGGGGGGGGGTGAATATCTCGGCGCGATCTCGTGCTCGTCGTTGCTTATTTCTTCAAAGATACACAGCGGAAAATACAAAGAAACAAACACACAACGCTAACTCTAGGATTTACTTGGTATCCACTTCAAGAACAGGTGACTAGTCCAAGGATTAACACACTCACACACCCTCCACTATAAAAACACTCATTCTCGGTAACTACCGAAGGCGGAGAATCCTTACAATCTCACAATACAACAATGAGAAAGAAAGAAGCAAAAATACAAATGAATCTTACAAGATTACAATGAAAACCCTAGCTTCTTCTTCTTGTTGTTGCAACTAGCCTCTTGACTTAGATGAGCCTCCAAGAACCTTCAAGAGCTGGTGGTGAGGAAGAAAAGATCGCTGTGGAGGTTTGCTGTGATCGCTTGTGGAGAAGAGAGGAAGAACTCGTGCGCAGAAAAACACTCGCCAACGACTTTATCCGCGCCAAGGATCGAATCCCAATCGATTGGATTGCTCCCAATCGATTGGAGAGGCTTTGGATCGATCGGTTGATCGATCCAGAGTACCTCTGTGCTCTTGGAATCACCCTAAATCGATTACCCGATCGATTCAGGGCTTCTCGAGCGCTTTCCAGCGTTCCAATCGATCGATCGATTGGAGGTATCAATCAATCAATTGATTGATTCAGAAGCTCACTGTTCGCTCAAAAACTCTCCCAATTGATTGACCGATCGATTGGGAAAGTTTCAATCGATTACCCAATCGATTCAGCCCATTTCTGCACAAAATCATGTCGCCCAATTGATTGAACCCCCAATCGATTGTCCAATCGATTGGGAAGTAGAAATCTGTGTAGATCTTGAAATTAGCTTCGTTTCGCATCCAAGATCACCTCATTCCGATATTCGAGTCAAAAGTTATGGCCTTCGGAAGTTTACTACGTCCGAACTTCCTGGTTCCATACCAACTCCCTATTGGACTTACGATCACTAAGAATTCGGTCAACTTTTGACCCATCTGGACTTTTTCTTCGCGCCAAGTATCCGGTCAACCATGACCCACTTGAACTTCCTTCCACCAGATGTCCGGTCATCCTTGACCCATCTGGATTTCCTCTTGCCAAGTATCCGGTCAATCCTTTGACCTACTTGGACTTCCAAACACCAGGTGTCCAGTCAACCTTGACCCACCCAGATTTCCACATGCCTGGCTTCACTCACTAGGTCTTTCCATCTGCCTAGCTTCACTCACTAGGTCTTTCACCTGGCTTCACTCACCAGGATTTTCCCACTACCCGACTTCACTCATCGGGACTTTCCATCTGCCTAACTTCACTCACCAGAACTTTCACCTAACTTCACTCACTAGGACTTCTCATCTGCCTGGTTTCACTCACCAGGACTTTCACCTAGCTTCACTCACTAGGATTTTCTGGTCAAGTATCCAGTCAACCTTGACTTACTTGGCTCTCCTTTACAATCTCCCCACATGAACAATTGCACCTGCAATCTTCATGTATTGTCTCAATGTATTGTCAAACATCGAAACATAAACATCAAGACTCAAGCTTGAGCCAACTCAAGCTTAGTCAAATAGGTCAACCTTGACCTAGGGATATTGCACCAACAATCTCCCCCTTTTTGATATTTGACAATACCTTTAAGTTAGGTTAATCTCATAGCCTCAACTTTCTTCATACCAATGTATGAATGATGGTTTCCTTCATTCTCCCGCTTTCCTAGAGAGCAAACTTCCTCATTAGGTAATGAAAGACTAACTTAACCACACATTCTCCCCCTATTGGCATACATCAAAAACTCTCCCCTTGAAGAGTTACCCAACGTTGTTCACAACTTCACTCGTGGCTCACAATACGATAATGAAAGTCTCATACCTTTCATTTTCCTTAATGCTCACCCTTGAGCATTACCACTTAAACAATGAAGATATCCACTCTCCATTGTATTCAAATGTCCAACCTTGAGTATTTTCACAAAAGAAGGTTAACCACCTTCCAAGGTATATGAAAAATAAATTTTCATATCCTTAAAGAGTAACTCCCCCTAAAGACATGCACGTAACTTTTGTCATTGCACCAACAATGACTTGGAATCCCTAAACATATAGGAAATCCAAATTTAGAAGTTCTGAGGTTCAAAAATTCAATATTGAAACCAAACCTCAACCTAAACCTCTACTTAGTCTTCCTTAACCAATCCATCCTTGTTTTCATCATGAAAACTCCCCCTAAATGTATACAAATGTGTTTTGAGGGGTTAGGAGTGGTTTTATAGACTAAAAATGGTTTAGAATGCTGAAAACAAGCTTTTCCAGTCAAAATCAGCATCCCCAATCGATTGGAGTTGGGTCCCAATCGATTGAACCTGTCTGAATCAATCCACTGATCGATTCAGTTAGTGTGGATCGATCGGTGGATCGATCCAGCAAGCTTCTGCTCACGAGAAATGCCTTTTCAATCGATCGCCCGATCGATTGAGGCACTCCAATCGATTGGGTGATCGATTGAAGCTCTGAAATTGCTAAAATTCCATTTCATTCAACTTCAGAAACTCCCCAAAAATACTACAAAATTCAAAAAATCGTGAAAATTCATGTAGACACTACTTAGGGGATATACTATCAAGAAAAAAATAGTTTTCTATGAAAATACTTTCTATTTTCCAAGATTGATACAAACTTGAAAACTTGTAAAAACTTTAGTGTTTTCTTCTAGTTTTTGTCTAACATTTCAATGATGATTACTATCAAAAGATAGTCTTCATCAAGATTTTCTAAAAGCATTTTAAAATGATTTTCAAAACCAATATCCAACCATGTTCTTTGGGCTCAATGCACATGACTTGTACATTAGCTTTCCCAATGATTGGAAAACACATAACTATGTGTTTTGATGAACTTAAAACTCAAAAGAATGCACTAAACCAACATCTTGAGTTTTGTTCATTATCCTAACATCTCACTTGTATTTAATGTGTACGAAACCACATACAAGTCGCCTTATAGTTCTTTGGTGAGATGTAAAATCTTGGTTTTGCCCTAAACTAGGGATCATGCATATCTACCTAGGCATTTTTGAAACTATAAACATCCACCCAGGATGTTACTTGTTAGTGAATGCCATTAGTCCTTAATTGCAAGAAATAAACGGATGCATGAAAATGTTATAGCATACATCAAAGATAAATAATTTTCAAAAGAAAATTTCCTATAACTACAT
The DNA here is from genome assembly GCF_018446385.1 of Zingiber officinale. Classification (NCBI taxonomy): domain Eukaryota; kingdom Viridiplantae; phylum Streptophyta; class Magnoliopsida; order Zingiberales; family Zingiberaceae; genus Zingiber; species Zingiber officinale. Next base: position 107,791,988 of record NC_055992.1, read on the forward strand.
GATGTATGTATGACATGACATGGTATTTTTATATTTTTTATAATAAAATATGAATGCAAAAATAAATAAATAATATGATGTCATGACATATGATGGGCAACCAAGACATGACAAATTAGCACACATACAATACCTAGATTACCTATCTAAGTATCCTTAACCTTAGCTAACTTTAACAAATTTGAACTCTAGATTGCCCACTATTTCCCAAGAGAATGCCAAAGTCTAATTTTGACATTTCTTTTGCATTTCTTAATTTGTGCCAATTCAAATTAAGCATATTCCTTAAATTTTGGCATAATTTTCTCCTTTAAGGAGTAATCATCGAGATCAAGTTCTAAATTTTTGCCCTTACTCCTTAAGAACATACCAAAATCCCAACTTGGTAGTTCTTTATGATTTTCCCAATTGTGTCAATTTAATTTAAAATTGAACTTTCAAATTATGGCACATTTTACTCTTCCAAAGAGTAAATGAAACTCCACTTCATTTTCAAAGGTTGATAATAACCTTGAAAATGCTCTCCGAGTGTCAACTTCATCAAAGTTTGGTTAACTACCCTCTGTTGGAACCCCAAGGTTGTTTTGGTGTGATCAACAAGTTAAGTTAGATCTTGTGTGTTTCTAACCTTGTGTCTAAGTGTGTAGGAGCTTAGGAGCACAGGTACTCGAGCGGAAGACGCAGCTAGCGAGAAGGACGGCACGCGGTACGTCCGAGGGACGAGGTGCTGCGGAAGAGTACCCCGGTGGACAAGAAGGAAGCGTGTGGTGGTTCCGAGGGATGAAAGCCGGAGCGGAAGATTGCTCGAGGAGCAAAAGACGCAGCTAGCGAGAAGGTCGGCACGGGGTGCGACCGAGGGATGAAGACTGCGGATGAGTACACTGGTGGATGAGAAGGAAACACACAGCGATTCCGAGGGACGAGAAGCCGGAGCGGAAGGCTGCTCGAGAAGACCAGAACTTGGGTTCGGGTGAGCCCTTTTTTGGATGGCAGAGATCACCCAAGCGAGCGGATCTAGAGGAGAAGAACCGGACCGAGGCGGGACTGAACCAAAGAAGAGGTCCCGGATGAAAAAGTCAACATCTGTTGACTTTGGGCTCCAGGGCACCTGGAGCAGTCCGGGGCGCCCGGAACCCTTCCAGGCGCCCGGACCAAACTTTTGACCAGGATCAAGATTTGACTCGATCTGATCGTTGGGGGATAAAGTTTATCCCCCCAGGGTGCCCGGAACCCCTTCGGGGCACCCAGGCCAAGACTATAAATATAGCCTTGGTCCAGAAGCTTTTTAATGAACTCTGAATTATAATTCCAACGCTTGTAAGCTTTAGTCTAGAGTTGAGCTTCTGTTTTCTGCGCTTCAACGCTGTACGAGGCTTCTCCGCCTGAAGGAGTTTTTAGTGAGCTTAATCTTCCTTAGATTAACAACCACATCGATTGTAACCAAGTAAATCCTTGTGCCTCACTTTTTCTTTATGCTTTTAATTTATCGACTTACTTTATATATACAAGTGTTAGCTTAAAGAGTTCGAGGAAGGGTTGTTCGTTTGCTTTTGTTTTTGCAGGATATCCAACAACCCCCCTTCCAGCCGGCCGCAACGATCCTACAATTGGTATCAGAGCTGAGACGCCTCAGAAGGATTAACCGCCATCTGAAGCAACAAAACGATGGTCGGAGCTAGCGACTACCCACCAACATTCGAGGGGGAGTTTGCTATTTGGAAACAAAAAATGGAGGTATATCTTAATTCTGATTTTGATATTTCTTTAATATTAAAATTTGGCTATGAAGCACCAAAGACAACGAATGGAGAAGAACTCGATCTACGCCACTGGAACAAGAAGCAACGTGACGAGTCAATGACAAACGGTCGGGCAGAATTTCACATTCTAACCGTAATACCAAATGAAGATCTCAATAGAGTTGGCAAGTATAAAAGCGCAAAAGAACTTTGGGAAAAGTTCTTGAAGATTCATGAAGAATCAGAAGAAGCCAAATCCGAGACTAAAGAAATTGCCGAAACAGCAATCATAGCAGAAGACCCACCTAAAGATGAAGAAAGCTCAATCGAGATGAGCATCGAGAAAGGGGGAGAGTCTTCAGAAGAAAGTAATTCAACAAGGGGAGAACCAATGGCCGATGAGGTAAGTAAGGTATGACCTCTACCCTCAGAACAACTGGTTAATTCAATAGAAAAGTTGCCTGGAGATTATTGTGATTTAAAAATTGAATTATCGAATAATTCAATAGAAAAGTTGCCTAAAAATTTTTGTGATTTAAAAATTGAATTATCGAAAGAGTGTTTCGGTTTACCAATTATCTTGAAAGATTCTTACGAAATACAAAATATTTTAATAAAAGAATTTTGCAAGTTAGAAATTTTGCTGAAAGACTTTTGTGAATTACAAAATATTTTGTCGATAGATTTTTGTAAATTAGAATTTATGACAAAATACTTCTGCGAATTACAAAATATTCTTCTGAAAGAATTTTGCAAAATAAAGACATTGCTGAAAAAAGTTTTACAAATTATACTGTCGAAAAATTCTATTAAATTAGAATTTATACTATCAAAATATCTTTGCAAATTAGGAATTCAAAATACAATAGAAAATGACATGTTGCAATTTATACAAATTTCTACATGTTCAAATTTTCTTGCTTCAAAGTTAAGAAATTATGATAAATTAAAATGGAAATTTAAAATTTTCTAATAAAAGCATTAGAATAAAATAAATAAATGCATAGGAATTTTTTTTTAATGTTATCAATTGTCTTAAAGTTTTTTCTTGCATAAAGTTTTGGGCTCAGAAAGATTTTTTCTTGATAGCAAAAACTAAGAAATTTTTTCACAAGTTATTTTTGACTTAGAAATTTTTCCTTGACTTGGAAATATTTTATCTGAAAATCATTGAAATAAATTTTTATAAGTTTCTAAGTGTCAACCTTTAGACTTTTCTTGCAATCCTAATTTTTTATGTGATCAAAGGGGGAGAAGAAAAAAATATAAGTCTAGGGGGAGGTAGAAAAATTGAAAATTAGAATTTTAGAAATTTAATTTTTCTATCTTGTTGCACGTTATTGAAAATTTGAAAATTGTTTAATTTTCATATCTATTTTTGACCCTAGCTTAACTTGGATTGATCACATCAAAAAGGGGGAGATTGTTGGAACCCCAAGGTTGTTTTGGTGTGGTCAAAAAGTTAAGTTAGGTCTTGTGTGTTTCAACCTTGTGTCTAAGTGTGCAGGAGCTTAGGAGCACAGGTACTCGAGCGGAAGACGCAGCTAGCGAGAAGGATGACATGCGGTGCGTCCGAGGGACGAGGTGCTGCGGAAGAGAACCGCGGTGGACGAGAAGGAAGCGTGCGGTGGTTCCGAGGGATGAAAGCCGGAGCGGAAGATTGCTCGGGGAGCAAGAGACGCAGCTAGCGAGAAGGTCAACACGGGGTGCGACCGAGGGACGAAGACTGCGGATGAGTACACTGGTGGACGAGAAGGAAACATGCAGCGATTCCAAGGGACGAGAAGCCGGAGCTGGGAGGCTGCTCGAGAAGACCGGAACTTGGGTTCGGGTGAGCCCTTTTCCGGATGGCAGAGATCACCCAAGCGAGCGGATCCGGAGGAGAAGAACCGAACCGAGGCGGGACTGAACCAGAGAAGAGGTCCCGGATGAAAAAGTCAACATCTATTGACTTTGGGCTCCGGGGTGCCTGAGCAGTCCGGGGCGCCCGGAACCCTTTCGGGCGCCCGGACCAGACTTTTTACCAGGATCAAAATTTGACTCGATCTGATCGTTGGGGGATAAAGTTTATCCCCCCAGGGCGCCCGGAACCCCTTCGGGGCACCCCGTCCAAGGCTATAAATATAGCCTTGGTCCAGAAGCTTTTTAACGAACTCTGAATTGTAATTCCAACGCTTTTAAGCTTTAGTTTAGAGTTGAGCTTCTGTTTTCTGCGCTTCAACGCTGTACAAGGCTTCTCCACCTGAAGGAGTTTTTAGTGAGCTTAATCTTCCTTGGATTAACAACCACATCGGTTGTAATCAAGTAAATCCTTGTGCCTCGCTTTTTCTTTATGCTTTTAATTTATCGGCTTACTTTATATATACAAGTGTTAGCTTAAAGAGTTCGAGGAAGGGTTGTTCGTTTGCTTTTGTTTTTGCAGGATATCCAACAACCCCCCTTCCAGCCGGCCGCAACGATCCTACACCCTCTCAATTTGAGTTGACACTCTCTAACCCATCTAAGGGGTAGAGAAAATGCTCCTAGGAACCCAAAATCTATTGGCGCTCCTTGGATCATCTAGGTACTCACTAGGGATAACTTCTCTAGACACCTTCCTAGTGACCTTGTTTGATTTCTTAGAAGCCTTGGTCACCTTTTCTAGGTCAACTCTAGGGATTTCTTCCCTTATGACCTTCTTAGTGACTTTCTTAGACTTCTTAGAAGTCTTAGTCACATTTGTTGCAAAAATACTCTTAGGGATAACTTTCCTTGTATTTTTTACTTGACCACTAGGGCTAAGGTTAGTTCCATAGTTATATGGAACCCTATGGTAAGAAGGCACATCCTTTTTGATTTTAGGTTTGTATCCCAAACCTCTATTACCCTTGGATGACCCTTGTTGTCCTAAACCTATATTTTGCTCATTTTGCTCTTTTAGGATATTTTCCATCCTTTTTAGGGTCTTTTCTAATTTATCAAGTCTTGACCTCAAGACTTGATTTTCTCTCATTAAATCCTTAGTTTTTAATTTTTCATTTAATCCTTGAGCATTTTTATTTTTAGGCTTGTAACTAAAATCTTTAGAATTCTTGTCTAAATTTTTATCTACCTTCCTAGACCTAGGAGTGGTAGTTTTAGCATGAAGAGCTACATATTTTTTCTTAATGCTATCATGCTTTATATTTTTATGGTAAATAGCATTAAAATGATGAAAATTGTAATTAGCATGCTTTTTACCATTATTTAAGGGGATATGCTCAATAAATGATACCTATCATTTTACCTTGGAGGCTCCCCTTGATCCATGCTTCCTCCTTTAGCTTTGACCACTTTCTTCCCCTTAAGACATTTGCTTTGGTAATGTCCTTTTTGATTGCAAAAGAAGCACACAATGTGCTCCTTGCTCTTCTTTGTTGTGGGGACGGTCTCCTTGGGCTTCACCTTGCCCTTTAGTGCCACTTGACCCTTCTTCGTGGCCAATTTGGGGCACTTGCTCTTGTAGTGCCCATGTTCCCTATACTCAAAACATATAATATGATTTTTATTCTTAATTGAAACATTTATACCTTCATGTGTAGGGATGACATCTTCTCCTTTTGATCCGGATGTAGAGGCTTCTTCTTGATCCGACAATAATAATCCACACTCCCCCTCAATCCTAGAGGTGGAGGCTTCTTCCTCTTCATCCTCGGATGTTGAACATCTCTCAACTTCCGAATCATCATGCACATGAAATAAGGAGTAAACTCCTTTGGCTTTACCTTCGTGCTCTATTGAGGATGGACTTTCTTCTTCTTCCTCCAGTGTTGAGCACCTCTCAACCTCGGAGTCCTCTTCTTCTTCTTTTTGGTCTTGATTCAATAAATCACCCTCATTTGATTTTTCTTGGATTGGTACAGTGGAGGGTTCTTCATGAAGTTTTGCCAATTTGCTCCATAGCTCTTTGGCATCTTCAAATTCTCTAATTTTCTCCAAGATGTTGCTCAGCAATAGATTGACCAAAAGCTTGGTCACTTTGTCATTAGCCTCACACCTTTGGATTTGTTCTTGGCTCCACTTACTCCTCTTGAGAATTTTGCCCTTTGAATTCTTTAGAGCTTTGAAGCCTTCCATTAGAGCAAATCATTGCTCTATCTCCATCATAAGAAAATTTTCATTTCTTGATTTCCAAGAATCAAAACTCGTGGATACATATGGTGGAGGCACCCTTGTGTCGAATCCGAGTCCATCTCGGAATTCCATCTTGAAGTTAAGCATTTTTGATGAAGTCTTCGACCTATAGAATTGCTCTAACCTCTTCACCCTCTAGCTTTTTACCCCTTCCGGCGATGATTCCGGTGAAGAGCGACCTCGCTCTGATACCACTTGTTGGGACCGAAAATGGAGCTAGAGGGGGTGAATAGCTCGGCGTGATCTCGTGCTCGTCGTTGCTTGTTTCTTCAAAGATATGCAGCGGAAAATACAAAGAAACAAACACACAACGCTAACTCTAGGATTTACTTGGTATCCACCTCAAGAAGAGGTGACTAGTCCAATGATCCACACACTCACGCACCCTCCACTATAAAAACACTCCTTGGTAACTACCGAAGGCGGAGAAGCCTTACAACCTCACAATACAACAATGAGAAAGAAAGAAAGAAGCAAAAATACAAATGAATCTTACAAGATTACAATGAAAACCCTAGCTTCTTCTTCTTCTTCTTCTTGTTGCAACTAGCCTCTTGACTTGGATGAGCCTCCAAGAACCTTCAAGAGCTAGTGATGAGGAAGAAAAGATCGCTGTGGAGGTTTGCTATGATCGCCTGTGGAGAAGAGAGGAAGAACTCGTGTGCAGAAAAAAGCTCGCCAACGACTTTATCTGCGCCAACGGTCGAATCACAATCGATTGAATTGCTCCCTATCGATTGGGGAGGCTTTGGATCGATCGGTTGATCGATCCAGAGCGCCTCTGTGCTCTTGGAATCGCCCTGAATCGATTACCCGATCGATTCAGGGCTTCTCGAGCGATTTCCAGCGCTCCAATCAATCGGCCGATCGATTGGAGGTTTCAATCGATCAACTGATTGATTCAGAAGCTCACTGTTCGCTCAAAAACTCTCCCAATTGATTGACCGATCGATTGGGAAAGTTTCAATCGATTACCCAATCGATTTAGCCCATTTCTGCACAAAATCACGTCACCCAATCGATTGACCAATCGATTGAACCCCCCAATCGATTGGCCAATCGATTGGGAAGTAGAAATCTGTGTAGAGCTTGAAATTAGCTTCGTTTTGCATCTGAGATCACCTCATTCCGATATCTGAGTCAAAAGTTATGGCCTTCGGAAGTTTACTACGTCCGAACTTCCTAGTTCCATGCCAACTCCCTATTGGACTTACGACCGCTAAGAATTCGGTCAACTTTTGACCCATCTGGACTTTCTCTTCGCACCAAGTGTCCGGTCAACCATGACCCACTTGAACTTCCTTCCACCAGATGTCCGGTCATCCTTGACCCATCTGGATTTCCTCTTGCTAAGTATCCGGTCAATCCCTTAACCTACTTGGACTTCCAAACACTAGGTGTCTGGTCAACCTTGACCCACCCATATTTCCACATGTCTGGCTTCACTCACCAGGTCTTTCCATCTGCCTAGCTTCACTCACTAGGTCTTTCACCTGGCTTCACTCACCAGGATTTTCCCACTGCCCGACTTCACTCATCGGGACATTCCATCTGCCTAGCTTCACTCACCAGGACTTTCACCTAGCTTCACTCACTAGGACTTCCCATCTGCTTGGCTTCACTCACCAGGACTTTCACCTAGCTTCACTCACTAGGATTTCCCAGTCAAGTATCCAGTCAACCTTGACCTACTTGACTCTCCTTCACAATCTCCCAACATGAACAATTGCACCTGCAATCTTCATGTATTGTCTCAATGTATTGTCAAATATCGAAACCCAAACATCAAGACTCAAGCTTGAGCCAACTCAAGCTTAGTCAAATAGGTCAACCTTGACCTAGGGATATTACACCAACAGTTTTGATGTGATCAAACAAGTTAGGTTAGGTCCCGCTATGGTTTGATCCCTGTGTCTAAGTGTGCAGGAGCTTAGGAGCACAGGAAGTCGAGCGGAAGACGCGACTAGTGAGAAGGACGACACGGGAGAGAGCCAATGGGCTCGGTGCATCCGAGGGACGAGGTGCTGCGGAAGAGTACATCGGTGGATGAGAAGGACGTGCATGACATTCGAGGGACAAGAAGCTAGAGCAGAAGCCTGCTCGAGGAGAAGGCCGAAATTGGGTTCGGGTGAGCCTTATTTCGATTGGTCGAAATCACCCAGGTGATCGGAGCAACGGAAGAGCTAGAGTGGAGCTATTAAGCTGCTAGAGGCACCTTAATAGGAGTTGAAGGTGTCTCCGCAACCTTCAGGTAGAAGGCGCTTTCAATGGCTGAAAGCACCTTCAACTAGCCATGGAAGGGGCCTTCGACAGACAATCTGGCCGTTCCGGAAAAGGATAAAGTTTTATCCTTTGCCTAGCTGGAGGTGCCTTCCAGCCTTATGGAAGGCGCCTTCAGCCCGAGGATAAGTTTTCCTAGGAGCTATAAAAAGACCCCTGGACCTAGGAAAGAAGGAACAACTTGTGTATTCCTTTCCTAGCAATAGTCTAAGCTATTAACGAGTGTAAGAGACTTTTTAAGAGCTTTCATTTGACTTGGATTAACAACTACCTAAGTTATAACCAAGTAAATTCTGGTGTCACTTTATTTAGTTTCTTATTATTTAATTTTATTTGTTATTGTTGCTAACCTGAGTTGAAAGATTGAGAAGGTGCTTAGTTTTTCTATTTCAGGCAACTCAACCCTCTCCAGCCGGCCTACCCGGTCCAATAAGTGGTATCAGAGCCAGGACGCTTCAAGAGGACTAACCGCCGAATGAAGCACACAAGATGGTCAGACCGAGCATCTACCCACCAAAGTTCGAGGGGGAGTTCGCATGTTGGAAAAAGAGAATGGAGGTATTTTTCAAAAATGACTTCGATTTATTATTAATAATGAAATTTAGTTTTGAAGCACCCAAGGGCAAGGAAAATTTTCAATGGACGAAGAAGGAACAAGCCAACTTCGTGGCAAATGGCAAAGCAGAACTTCATCTGCTGAGCATTTTATCATCATAAGAAGCCAACCGGATCGAAACCTATGAGTGCATAAAGAACTCTGGGAGAAATTCCTGGAATTACATGAAGGAACCTCGGAGGCGAAACTTGCGAGATGGGACCTACTTTGCAACCAACTCACCAACCTTCGATTTGAAAAGACGAGACCATTGCGCACCTTCACTCGAGGATTAAGGAGCTCATCACCGGACTTTTGAATCTCGGAGAAAAGTTAAGCAATCGAGATTCGCTAAGGTACACTCTTAATGCATTCCCTAGAAATACGACATGGGCATCATTAGTAGATGCCTACTATATCTCTAAGGATTTAGAATCTATTATCTTAGAAGAGTTATTTTCAACTTTTGAAGACCATGAATCAAGATGTGCAAATACAAAGGAGTCGAAGCACGACATTACCCTTAAGACAAAGATGGACGAATAAGATTCGGAGTCCTCTCTCGACGACGACAAAACAATAATGATGGTAAAATGTTTTAAAAAGTTACTTAAATCTGGAAAATCTAACCATCCACATGGTAGAAAGAGAAGAACAATCAGATGCTACCACTGCAATGAAGAAGGGCACATTAAAGACAACTGCCCTAAGTTAAAGATCAATGAGAAGGACATAGGCAAGAATAAGAAGTCCGTCCAAAAGAACAAATACAAGACCCTAAAGGTGATGTGGGATGAAACATCGTCCGAATCAGAGGTCAAAGCCTTTTTTGGACTTGCGTTGATAGCAAGTCATCAAGAAAACGAACACGAAGAAAGCTCGTCCAAAATGAGCATCGAGAGCATCGATGAAGGGAGAGCATCAACAGAAGAAAGCAGCAGTTCAAGGGGAACTACGAATAACGAAATCGATAAGATAAGTCAGGTACGATCTCTTCCACTTGATAAGTTGTTTAAATTTGTTAAATTATTAACTAAAGACTGTTGTAAACTTGAAAAAGAAAATAAAGAGTTGAAATTAATTCTAGCCAAATCTTCTCCATTAGAATAATTTGACAAAATAAAATTAGAAATTGATATTTTGTAAAAAGAAATAAAGAACTTGAAAAATCATGCATGCCCATATAATACAAGTAGTAGAAAATTTAATGGTCTAAATTAGTATTTTTATTACCACAAAGGACAAGTTAGAAAAATTTCTCAGAAAAATATACCAAAGAAATTTGTAATTAACCCAATTGGAAGGAACCTATATTGGGTTCCAAAGACTTGTCTAAATTATAAGTTTAATTAGACTTAGGGCTTTCAGAGAGTACATTAAATATTTGATTTCATTATGAGGCTTTGTCTAGAAGTGATTGATGATCCAATAACCAAGAAGGCCTAGTACCTCACAACAGTTTGGAAGCCGATTAACGAAATAAAATGTTTAATTGACTAACTGATAAAACATTGAATAACAATTAGATAATGCTTTACATAGTTGTCAGCATTTCTCAAATTTTTTCCTTAGAAATTATTTTTGGAAAATTCCTTTTGTAAAACTTAAAGTTTCTAAATTATTTACGTTGCAAATTTTTCTAAGTGATATCGAACTTTTTTTTTCCAAATTTTTTTTACAATTCTCAAAACACTTGATAAGTTTTTTAAAATTATTAGAAAATTAGTGTTTTTTTTAAAAACTCTCTTATTTAAATTAACCTTAGATTTTTTACCCCATTTTTTATGTGATCAAAAGGGGAGAAGGGAAAATTAAGTTTAGGAGGAGGTAGTCCAATTCAAATTTTAAAAAATTCTTAAATTTAAAAATCTTTTTGCACTTTATTGCATACTTGTAATTTTATTGCTTTAACCTTATATTTGTGTACCTAACTTAACTTGGGTTGCTCACATTAAAAAGGAGGAGATTGTTGGTACTCCAAGGTTGTTTTGATGTGATCAAACAAGTTAAGTTAGGTCCTATTATGATTTGGTCCCTGTGTCTAAGTGTGCAGGAGCTTAGGAGCACAGAAAGTCAAGCGGAAGACGCGGGTAGCGAGAAGGATGACACGGGAGAGAGCCGACAGACTCGGTACGTCTGAGGGACGAGGTGCCACGGAAGAGTACACCGGTGGACGAGAAGGGCGTGTGCGATGTTTGAGGGACGAGAAGCTGGAGCGAAAGCCTGCTGATGTCGGCCTTTTTACATGTCACGTGGCACATCAAAATTAATAAAGATTGGAACTCAATTAAACTAAAGAATAGAGTTGTAGTAAAGAGTCCCAAGTCATATTTTTCTAAAGATAACTAATGAGTGTGTGTGAATCATAGAATTGATTTAAATTGAATTTCCTTCAAACGAATATCAACTAAATTCTATTTCTTATGCAACATTGAATCAAATTATTCAATTACTGTATCTTCCATTCTCAATCAAGTAACCATTAAATTCAATCACCAAACAAACTTGTAGAACCCGAATAGCATCCATTTCATAACCCTAACCAACTCCAACAATCAAGCTCAAACAAATTAATATTGAATAGAAGTAACAATCAAAAACTTAAGGCAAGTATTCAACACTCAAACAAGATCTCAGTAACCTCAAGTCCAATTCAGAGAACAAAGATAAGCTAACTAAATAACCAAAATTAACAAGCTAGTAGCAAACTAAACTACAAATTCTAAACATGACATGAATTGAAAAGTCAGTATGTAGTTTAAACAAAATTCAGGTTGCAAAACTCAACAATATCAGAGTTGCAAGTTGAAACATTCAGAAACAAAATTGCATAAGAAAAATCAATCAAGATCTGGAGTAAGGACTGTAAAACAAAGAATGAAATGCAATCTTTCTATCAGATCTTCAGATCTGAGCAAGATGATGAACAATTTAAAGATTAAGATAAACAAAACAAAACCTAATTGACATTCCACAACCAAAACCCGGATCAAAACTTCTTCACTCTGCCATGAGCAAAATCACTTCTGGGAACACCTCTTGAGCAATCACTGGTGAAAAACCAAGCTTCGACTCATGCAGCACACGGTCACAGCTTCTGGGAATGCCTCTCGAGCTCCCGATTAGCTAGCACTCTCATCGAGTTAGATCAGAGACTAAATTCTAAAGATTTTGCTTCATCCGATCAATTGATCAGATCGACTCGAATTCAGCAGATGAAATGGAAGATGGAATGATTCTGAAGCTACTCGGAACGCCTCTCAAGCTCCAGTTGATAAATGAGATCGTAGATCTCGGGGAACGCCCTCTGTCTGGATCGCATCAGGGAAGGAATCAGAACTCAAGCTTGTGGACTGGGAACGCCTCTCGCCACTCTCTGGACTCGGACTACGACGCCGGAAGCTAGGAGATCGCCGACGATGAAGAAAGATTGCTCACGGATTTGGAAGTTGGGAATGGGAGCTACGGTCGTCGCACGAAGAAGAGGAAGGAACAGTAGGAAATCACGAGGAACCGAGCCCCCTAGTACCCTGTAGCTTCTCAAAGCTTTTAAAGTCTCCCAAATATGATCGGACGGTCCAGATTGTTTCGGGCTTAATCAAAGGCTGGATGAACTCATATCTGGATCAAAACCCTTGGATCTTCATCTACAGTTGTGATGTGCTTCCTCGTAGCTTGGATGGACCAGATCCTCGACGGATGGCTCAGATCTCTCTGATCTTCAATGGATGGTCCAAATCACTCGAAGCTTGATCGACTTATTTATCCCTTGATTTGAGCTCAAATGTGGTCTGATCTGATCGAGTCCATGACCCTTTTGATGCTTACAAAATAATAATCAAATATTAACATCAAATACCATTATAATATGCTAATTTGTAATTAAATTCATATCACATGCAATTATGAAATATGATGTAAATGTAAAATTAAGCTATGAATAGACCATAAAAAACATGCATTATGAATCAAAATAATATAGCAAAATCATAGTTATCACCTGCTCGAGGAGAATGCCGAAATTGGGTTCGGGTGAGCTTGATTTCGATTGGTCGAAATCACCCAGGCGATTGGAGTAGTGAAAGAGCTAGAGTGGAGCTTGTTGGGACCAAAAAGTAGCTAGAGGGGGGGGGGGGGGGGGGGGAATAGCTCTTTGCGTGCTAGGTGCTCGTCGTTGCTTGTTTCTTCAAGGATGTGCAGCGGAAATACAAAGAAACAAAATACACAACGCTAACACTTGGGATTTTACTTGGTATCCACCTCACAAGAGGTGACTAGTCCAAGAATCCACACACTCACACACCCTCCACTATGAAATCACTCCTTTTCAGTAACTACTGAAGGCGGAGAAGCCCTACAAGTTCACACTACAAGAGGAAGGGGAAAGGATACAAAATACAAGCACAAAGCTTACAATGAGTACAAGAAAACCCTAACCCTAGCTTTCTTCCTCTTGCAATAGATCCACCTCTTGACTTGGAAGAACCTCCAAGAACTTTAAGAACCGGCGTGGAGAGCTCTGTGGAGTCGCTGGTGAAGATCTGAGATGAAATCCTGAAGTTCTGCCGCAGCCATCGCACGCCCGCAGCTCAAATACGACGCAACGGTCGGATCCCGATCGATTCGAAAGTTTCCAATCGATCGGGGAGGCTTTGGATCGATCCACGGATCGATCCAGAGCGCCTCTGTGCTCTGGGAAAATGCCTGGATCGATCCACGGATCGATCCAGCGCTTATCGCGCGAACCAGCAGCGTCCCAATCGATCGGCTGATCGATTGGAACCTCTGGATCGATCCACTGATCGATCCAGAGGCTCTCTGTTCGCTGGGAAAGACCTGGATCGATCCACTGATCGATCCAGAGGCTTTCTGTTCGCTGGGAAAAGCATGGATCGATCCACTGATCGATCCAGCTCTTGGTTTTTGCCGAAAACCAAGTCCCAAGCCTCTCAAACCAACATTCGGTCAACCTTGACCTGTTGGTATATCATGCCTAGCATCTGGTCACTCCCTTGACCTGCCAGGACTCCCCACCAAGTGTCCGGTCAATCCCTTTGACCCACTTGGACTTTTCTCTTCGTGCCAAGTATCCGGTCACTCTCTTGACCTACTTGGACTTCCACCAGATGTCTGGTCAATCTTGACCCATCTGGATTTCCCCGTGCCTGGCTTCACTCACCAGGTCTTTCACCTAGCTTCACTCACTAGGATTTTCACCTGGCTTCACTCACCAGGATTTTCTTCTGCCTGGATTCACTCACCAGGACTTTCTTCTGCCTAACATCCCAGTTAGGACTTCCCAGTCAAGTATCCGGTCATCCTTGACCTACTTGACTCTTCTTCAATCAACCTTGTATTGTCAAACATCGAAATCCAAACCAAGACTCAAGCTTGGTCAACCAGGTCAACCTTGACCTGAGGGATGTTGCACCAACAATCTCCCCCTTTTTGATGTTTGATAATACCAACACTATCACTTACAATACCACATGTAAGTTAGGCTAATCTCATAGCCTAAACCTGCTTCATGCCACTGGGCAATGAATACATAAGTTAAGCTCTTCATTCTCCCCCTAAGAGGGTAAACTCCCTCTAGGTAATGAAATCCTAACTTACTCCCTTTCATTCTCCCCCTATTGGCACACATCAAACCATGCCCCATTTTTTGGGCACACATCAACAAACTCACTTGTTGAAAACTCTCCCCCTGAAGAGTTGCTCATCGTTGTTCACAACTTCACTCATTGTGATTAATACGATAATGAAGGTCCCATACCCTTCATTATCCTTAACCCTACATTCTCCCCCTATTGTAGGCAAATGCCCATCCTTGAGCATTATCCACTTGAAACCACTTGAACAATGAGGATATCCACTCCCCATTAAAGTTCAAACGCTCAACCTTGAGCATGTTCTTAACGGAAGGTTAACCACCTTCCAAGGTTCATGAAAAATAATTTTCATGTCTTTAAAGAGTCCCTCCCCCTAAAGACATGGTGGTAACTTCTGTCATTGCACCAACAATGACTTGGAATCCCTAAAACTTTAGGAAACCCAATTTTAGAAGTTTTGAGGTTCAAATATTCAGAATTTGAAACAAACCTCAACCTAAACTTCAACTTAGCCTTCCTTAAGCAATCCATCCTTGTTTTCAACATGAAAACACCCTTTTTATGTATACAAATGTATTTTGAGGGGTTAGGAATGGTTAACTAGACTAAAACGGGTTCAAAGATGCTGAAATCAGACCTTCCCAGCCAAAATCAGCATCTTCGATCGATTGGAGTTGGGTTCCAATCGATTGAACCCTGCTGAATCGATCCACTGATCGATTCAGTCTTCTTGGATCGATTGGCTGATCGATCCAGCGAGCTTCTGCTCGCTAGAATTGCCTTCTCACGATCGGCTGATCGATTGAGGCACTCCAATCGATCCACGGATCGATTGAAGGCTTGAAATTGCTGAAATTCAATTTCAGCCAATTTCAGAAACCCCTAGAAAATTCTACAAAATTCCAAAAATCGTAAAAATTTGTGTAGACATTATATAGGGTATAATTTATCATGGAAAAATAGTTTTCTATGAAAATACATCATATTTTTAAAGATTGACACAAACTTGAGAACTTGCAAAAAACTTTAGTGTTTTCTTTAAGTTTGTGTCTAACTATTCAATGGTGATTATTATCAAAAGATAGCCTTCACCAAGGTTTTTCAAAATTATTTTAAAAACATTTTCAAAACCAATATCCCACCATATTCCTTGGGCTTAATGCACATTACTTGTACATTAGCTTTCCCAATGATGGGAAAACACATAACTATGTGTTTTGATGAACCTAAAACTCAAAAGAATGCACTAAATCAACATCTTGAGTTTTGTTCATCTTCCTAACATCTCACTTGTATCTAATGTGCACTAAAACACATACAAGTCACTTTATAGTCCTTGTGAGATGTGAGATTTTGGTTTTGCCCTAATCTAGGGATCATGCATATCTATCTAGGCATTTTGTGGATATTGAACATCCACTTAGGATGTTACTTGTTAATACCACTTGTTGACAACACTAGTTGAAAACACTTGTTGATAAATGTCATTTGTCCTTGCTTTTAAGAAATTAAACATAATGCATGATAATGTTATGACATACATCAAAATGAGATAGCTTTCAAAAGAAAGATTCCTATAATTACATGATGTATGTATGATATGACATGGTATTTTTGTATTTTTATAATAAGGCATGAGTGCAAAAATAAAACATGATGTCATGACATATAATGGGCAAACAATCATGGCAAGATTTAGCGTAAATAAAATATACCTAGATTATCTATCTAAGTATCCTTAATCTTAGCTAATCCTAAAACTTAAACCCTAGATTTGCCCAAAGTTCTTCAAGAAAGTGCCAAAACCTAACTTGACATTTCTAATTCTCTTGATTAATTTATGCCAATTGAAATTAAGCATATTCCTCAAGTGTTGACATATTTCATTTTTCCATAAGAGGAGCACTTTAAACTAAGGCTAAGATTTGCCTTAAAATATTAAGAAAATACCAAAATCCCAACTTGGTATTTCTTATGTTTTCCCAAATTGTGCCAATTAAGTTTAAAATCAATATTTTCAATTTTCTGGCACATTTTACTCTTCCAAAGAGTAAATGTAAATCCATTTCATTTTCAAAGGTTAATAATAACCTTGAAAATGCTCCTTGAGTGTCAATTTCTTCAAAGTTGGGTTAACTACCCTTCTTTTTAGAGTTGACACTCTCTAACCCATCTATGGGGTAGAGAAGATGCTCCTAGGAACCCAAAACCTATTGGTGCTCTTTGGATGCTCTAGGTATTTACTAGGGATAACTTCCCTAGATACCTTCCTAGTGACCTTGTTGGGCTTCTTAGAAGCCTTGGTCACATTTTTTTAGGTCAACTCTAGGGATAGCCTCCCTTGTGACCTTGTTAGTGACTTTCTTAAACTTCTTAGAAGTCTTAGTCACTTTGGTTGCAAAGATACTTCTAGGGATGTCTTCCCTTGTATCCTTTACTTGACCTCTAGACTTAGGGTTTGTTTCATACCTATACGGAACCCTATGATAACTAGGCACATCCTTTTTAGCTTTGGGTTTGTATCCTAAACCTCTATGGTCATTGGATGACTTTTGTACCCCTAAACCTAGGTTTTGCTCATTTTGCCCTTTTAGGATATTTTCCATCCTTTTTAGGGTCTTTTCCATTTTATCAAGTCTTGACCTCAAGACTTGATTTTCTTCCCATAAATCCCTAGATTTTGATTTTTCATTAAACCCATGAGCATTTTTATTTCTAGGCCTATAACTAAAACTCTTAGTTTTCTTGCCTAGATTTTCATCTACCTTCCTAATCCTAGATGTGGTAGTTTTAGCATGAAAAGCTATATGTTTTTCCTTAATGCTATCATGCTTCCTATTTTCATGGTAAATGACATTAAAATGATATAAGTTAGAACTATCATGCTTTTTACCATGATTTAAAGGGGTAGGCTCAATGAAGGTTACCTTTCTTTTTACCTTGGAGGCTCCCTCTTGACTTGAGCTTCCTCCATGAGCCTTGACCACCTTCTTCCCATTAGGGCATTGACTTCGGTAATGCCCCTTTTGATTGCAAGAGAAGCACACAATGTGCTCCTTGCTCTTCTTTGTTCCGGGGATGGTCTCCTTGGGCTTCTCCTTGCCCTTTAATGCCACTTGGCCCTTCTTCTTGGCCAATTTAGGGCATTTGCTCTTGTAATGCCCATGTTCCCTACATTCAAAGCATATAATATGATTTTTATTATTAATTGAAATGTTTATACCTTTTTGTGTAGGGATGACACTTTCTCCTTTGGATCCGGAGGTAGAAGCTTCCTCTTGATCCGAAGATGATATTCCTCCATTTGATTTTGCTTGACTTGTGGAGGTGGAAGCTTCTTCATCCTCTTCTTCTCTTGACCCGGATGTGGAGGATTGTTCTTGCTCTTGTTCCGGTGTCAATGAAGATTGCTCCCCCTCAATCCTAGAGGTGGAGGCTTCACCTTCTTCTTCATCTTCATCCTCATGTACATGAAATAAGGAATATACTCCTTCCTTGCTCTTTTGATTGCTCTCCTTTGAGGATGAAGCTTCTTGGACCTCCTCTTCGGAGGTTGAGCATCTCTCAACCTCGGAGTCCTCCTCTTCTTGGTTTTGATCCATTGAGTCGCCCTCTTTGGATTCTCCTTGATTTGGTACAGTGGAGGGGATCTCATGAATTGATGCCAATTTGCTCCAAAGCTCCGTCGCATCCTTGAACTCTCCAATTTTTCCAAGAATGTGGCTAGGCAATAGATTGACCAAAAGCTTGGTCACTTTATCATTGGACTCACATCTTTGGATTTGCTCTTGGCTCCATTTTCTTTTCTTGAGGACTTTGCCCTTTGAATTTCGTGGAGCCTCGAAGCCTTCCATGAGAGAAAACCATTGCTCTATTTCCATCATCAAGAAATTTTCGATTCTAGATCTCCAAGAATCGAAGCTTGTGGATGTGTACGGTGGAGCCACCCTTGTGTCAAATCCAAGTCCATCTTGGAATTGCATCTTGAAGTTGAGCCTTTTGATGAAGTCTTTGACTTGTAGAATTTCTTCAACTTCTTCACCCTCTAGCTTTGCTTGTTTTGTTTACCCCTTTCGGCGATGATTCCGGTGAAGAACGGCCTCGCTCTGATACCAATTGTTGGGACCGAAAAGTAGCTAGAGGGGGGGGGGGGGAGTGAATAGCTCTTTGCGTGCTAGGTGCTCGTCGTTGCTTGTTTCTTCAAGGATGTGCAGCGGAAATACAAAGAAACAAAATACACAACGCTAACACTTGAGATTTTACTTGGTATCCACCTCACAAGAGGTGACTAGTCCAAGGATCCACACACTCACACACCCTCCACTATGAAATCACTCCTTTTCAGTAACTACTGAAGGCGGAGAAGCCCTACAAGTTCACACTACAAGAGGAAGGGGAAAGGATACAAAATACAAGCACAAAGCTTACAATGAGTACAAGAAAACCCTAACCCTAGCTTTCTTCCTCTTGCAATAGATCCGCCTCTTGACTTGGAAGAACCTCCAAGAACTTCAAGAACTAGCGTGGAGAGCTCTGTGGAGTCGCTGGTGAAGATCTGAGATGAAATCCTGAAGTTCTGCCGCAACCATCGCACGCCTGCAGCTCAAATACAACGCAACGGTCGGATCCCGATCGATTCGAAAGTTCCCAATCGATCGGGGAGGCTTTAGATCGATCCACGGATCAATCCAGAGCGCCTCTGTGCTCTGGGAAGACGCCTGGATCGATCCACGGATCGATCCAGCGCTTATCGTTTGAACCAGCAGCGTCCCAATCGATCGGCTGATCGATTAGGACCTCTGGATCGATCCACTGATCGATCCAGAGGCTCTCTGTTCGCTGGGAAAGACCTGGATCGATCCACTGATCGATCCAGAGGCTTTCTGTTCGCTAGGAAAAGCCTGGATCGATCCATGAATCGATCCAGCTCCTGGATCGATCCACTGATCGATCCAGCTCCTGGATCGATCCACGGATCGATCCAGCTCTTGGTTTTTGTCGAAAACCAAGTCCCAAGCCTCTCAAACCAACATTCGGTCAACCTTGACCTGTTGGTATATCATGCCTAGCATCTGGTCACTCCCTTGACCTGCCAGGACTCCCCACCAAGTGTCCGGTCAATCCCTTTGACCCACTTGGACTTTTCTCTTCGTGCCAAGTATCTGGTCACTCTCTTGACCTACTTGGACTTCCACCAGATGTCTGGTCAATCTTGACCCATCTGGATTTCCCCGTGCTTGGCTTCACTCACCAGGTCTTTCACCTAGCTTCACTCACTAGGATTTTCACCTGGCTTCACTCACCAGGATTTTCTTCTGCCTGGATTCACTCACCAGGACTTTCTTCTGCCTAACATCCCAGTTAGGACTTCCCAGTCAAGTATCCGGTCATCCTTGACCTACTTGACTCTTCTTCAATCAACCTTGTATTGTCAAACATCGAAACTCAAACCAAGACTCAAGCTTGGTCAACCAGGTCAACCTTGACCTGAGGGATGTTGCACCAACAGAGCTATGGAAATGTTAGAGGCGCCTTCAACAGGAGTTGAAGGCGCCTTCGCGACCTTCAGGTAAAAAGCGCCTTCAATGGCTGAAGGCGCGTTCAACTAGCCATGGAAGGCGCCTTCGACAGACAATCTGGCCATTGCAGAAAAGGATAAAGTTTTATCCTTTGCCTCACTGGAGGCAGCTTCTAGCCCTATGGAAGGCGCCTTCAGCCTGAGAGTAAGTTTTTCTAGGGGCTATAAAAAGACTTCTGAACCTAGGAAAGAAGGAACAACTTGTGTATTCATTTCCTAGCAATAGTCTGAGCTATTAACGAGTGTAAGAGACTTCTCCGCCTTCAGTGAAGAAGGCTTTTTAAGAGGTTTCATTTGGCTTCGATTAACAACCATCTAGGTTGTAATCAAGTAAATTTTGGTGCATCTTTCTTTAGTTTCTTATTATTTAATTCTACTTACTATTGCTGCTAACCTGAGTTAAAAGATCGAGAAGGTGTTTAGTTTTTCTGTTTCAGACAACTCAACCCTCTCTAGCCAGCCTACCCGGTCCAACACCAGGCACCTGGACAATCAACAACCTATTGATTGTCTGGTTCTCCTCCATTCCGGCTCCGTACACTTGGATGATTTCGACCATCCGAAATAAGACTCACTCGAACCCAATTTCCAACCTTCTCCTCGAGCAAGCTTTGACTTTGACTTCTCATCCCTTAGAAAAGTCGTGTGATTTCTTTTCATCTGCCAACGTACTCTTTTGTAACACCTCGTCCCTCTGACGCATTGAGCCTGTCAAGTCTCTCCCGTGCCGTCCTTCTAGCTAGCTGCACCTTTCGCTCGACTTCCTGTACTCCTAAGTTCATACACACTTAGACACAATGATCAAAACACAATAGGATATAACTTAACTTGGTTGATCACATCAAAACTACCTTGGGATACTTACAGGAATTTCTCGAGTCATGATCTACTCAGATTCCTAGTTGGTGGCTCAACAGGTAGGAGGGAATTTTAAGATTAAGAATGAATGACTACAATGCTATGCCAACATCTTTGAGAAGTTGAGATTCGAATATAAAGAGGTCTATCTCCAAAAGATTCCTTGGGCGGAGAATCAAAAGGCCGATGAGTTGGTCAAACTATCTAGTATGCTGGCAAATTGGAAAGCAGAAGACTGCGTATTCCAGATCCTGTTGATCTCTCAAGTCGATCACACCTCAAATCAAGATATGCTTTCCAACTGGAGGGTACCCATCATCACCTATCTCAAGCAGGAAACTTTTCCCGTTGATTTGGAACAAGGCATACTGCTCAAAAGAAGAGCCCCCATTTCACCTTGATCGAAGATGTACTATGTCAACGATCATTCTCCCAATCCCTCCTCAAATGCCTTAGCTCAGATGACACTGACTATGTCATGAGGGAAATTCATGAAGGTATTTGTGAGAATCATATAGGAGGAGCTAGCTTGGAAGGCACTGTTGGCTGGGTATTTTGGCAAACTTTATAAATAGACATGGCTCGATTCATCACTGTCTGCGTTCATTGTCAAAAACACCAGAATCTCTCTCATCACTCGACTGAGTTCTTGAAAACTCTCATTGTAACATGCTTCTTTGATCAATGGAAGCATGAATATTGTAAGTCATTTTCTTATCAGACAACAACAGAAGAAATTCCTTCTAGTGGCAGTAGATTATTTTTCCAAGTGGATGGAGATTGTACCCATAGCTCGGATAATGAAGAACTAGGTTATTAGGTTTTTGTGGCAAAACATTGTTTGTCGATTTGGTTTGCCTCATAAGCCGGTTTTGAACAATGGTTGACAAGTTCAGGGTCACCAACTAAGGGAGTGGTGTGAAGGATTTGACATCTAGTAGGCTTTCACCTTGGTGGCTCATCCACAGAGCAACGAGCAGGTGGAGGTAGTCAATAAGGAGACAGTGCGGGGTTGGAAATTAAATTGGATCGTGTTAAAGGTAGCTAGATAGATGAATTACATAGTATCCTTTAGGCCTATTGAACCACACTGGTAGAAAGCACGAGAATGCCTCCTTTCCACCTTGTTTATAGTGGAGAAACAATGATCCTGGCAAAAATTGGTGATAAATCTACTCGAATAGCATGTATGGACAAGATAATGCTGACTTGGGTCTTTTTAACCTGGACTTAATCATGAAGACTAGAGAAAGAACAACTATTCGAGTTGTTTCATATCACCAGCGAATGCATCTCAATTACAACAAGCAGGCTATTCCTCGCTCTTTTCAAATCAGAGACTTAGTTGAGAAGAAAGTTAAGCTAGTTGAGAATACAGGCAAACTCAACTCGGGATCATGTTGGGGTTATAAGATTACAAACATAGTCCTACATTGAAAACACATGGGAAAGATCATAGGTTTATAAGAAAAAGATATCATGAGGCCTTTTGGGGAGAGCCCAAAAGTAAAATCATGAGGGCTTAGGCTCAAAGTAGACAATATCATATCATTATAGAGGTATCTAATTTTTTTTCGATCCTACAGATCATACTACTTACAGGATTCGGGGAAAGAAGCTGGATCGACTATGGAGCACTAATTACTTGAAACATTATAACTCCTAGATAACCCTCGTATCCTAAAGTTATCCTTTATGCAATTTCAAAATATTTTTGTACTATTTTCTTCATTAATAATAAAACATTTTGCATCAAACTTTGATCTCCTCTCCAAACTCTATCGACTCAAACATAGTCGGGATCGATATCCTAACTACAATATCAATCTCCCCTCTGCACAGGGTCTAGCATATATCATATCGGCGGTGCCCTTTTCACCTTTTCAGAGCTCAAACTCCCCCAACTTGGATATAGTCAGGGTCGAGATATCGGCTATGATATCAACCTCCCCTTCACACAGGTTTGGACATATATTATAACATCCATATTCTTTTCAGGGTCGAAACTCCCCCAACTAGAACATAGTCGGACTCAAGATCGCGACTGCAATATCAATCTCCCCTTCACACAAAGTTGAGTACATATAGTATTGTCTGTGTCCTTTTTAGGGCCTAAACTCATCTGACTCGGACACAGGGTTGAATTCAAGATTGCAATAGCTCAAAAGTTTCTCGACTTGGATGAAGTCAAGGTAAAAATTAGTTTTTTGTGAGGACATCAGGTTAGCCTAGTATCAAGAAGAGAAGCAATGATACAATCTTTTATATGCATTTGGGAGATTGATTACAACAATCAAAATAATCCCGAAAAAGGGTAAATATCAAGTTAAATGAGTAATATCTTCCTCTAGGAGGTTGTTAGTGATCTTGGACAGAATAATGGTTGGAAGAGGCTTGTCAACAGGCAAGGTCCCAGTCTCCAACACCTGCTTAATTGCATCGTCCACTCTATATTGCACCATGTAGATGAGGCGTGTGTTGATTAACTTATAAAATTCTTCACAGCGTTGGAATTCCTTCCTTTTAGCGGCCTAATGCTCGTCCTCCCTAGCATGATACTCTTAGAGCTCTTCCATCTTATTTTCCAATTGTCACCTTTGGGCTTCGAGCGCCACCAGAAGTTCGATATTGAAGGCTCTTAATGTCTCAACTTCAACTTTGGTTGTCCATACTTCCATGCGAATAATCTTCGATTTGTGAAGCTGGGCCTCTGCTAACACCTTGGTGGATTCAGCCTCCTTTGAAAAAGTCACCAGTGCTGCCCGAAACTGTTGGATCGATCGCACGTGAGAGGAGGGGTGAATCACGTGATTTTCAAAAACTCATTTTGTTGATTTTAAAATCACAAGTATGCGCAGCGGAAAGTACGTATGAAATCAAAATTAAAAAGACACGAGAAAGATACAAGCAGTTTACTTGGTTTAGAGTCTTCGGTAACTCCTACTCCAAGACCCAGGTCCCATGGACCTATCGATGGAAAATTCACTAAAGACCTCTTCCGGTATCTCCGAAAGAGGAAATTGAGTACAAAGAAAGTTCAAACAAGTGCAACACACTGCACTTGTCCTTTTGCATTAATCAAGTACACAAATGAAATGTTACCGACACTTTTAGAAATAGAAGTAGGAGCACTCGTGTGTCGGTGTCGGTTACTGACCGCGATCGGAAGTTCTCGGAGTAGTTGTTGGGCGTAACAACTTCGTAGCAGAGTCGTAGCAAAAGCCTGGGGTAGTCGGAAGCTCAAAAAGATACGCGATAGCTCGTATATAAGTGTTGTATGAATGTCTTCTCGAGACTGCCTTATGTAAGGCATGAAAGGTGTCTTCCATAGCCATCGAAGGCGCCTCCAATGGGTTAAACTTGATCCTGAACAACCCGACACTTATCCGCAGCGAGGTCAAAATTTCACCCTAAGGAAGGTGCCTTCCATAGCCATGAAAGGCGCCTTCTATAAACAGTATAAAGCCGCCTTCACTGCTTGAAGGCGCTTTCAGATATTATTCATCCAAAGCCAAATATATCCCTTTTGTCCTGCAAAATAATGTTAGTCTAAATAGCCTATAAAATAAATATTAGGATAATAATAATTAATAATAAAGAGTAGTAATTAGTTCTTATCCTCCCATGACCAGGACTTAGTTAAGGTCTTAGTTTAGGGATCCTAAATGGACCTAAACTGAACCAACGCCTACAGTCCCTCAATCGGGGCGCGTCCTTACAAGGTCACTCTCCTCCAGTGACTTACCTTAACTTACCACTTTGCAGTTGTCCGGTTCACAGACTCAACTGAACTTTGCGCTAGATATCTAGTCAGCCTGTTGACCTATCTCGACTCCCTCAGACTTGTCAACTCCTGCACACTGGGTTAGTACAATAGATAAAATAATAAAGTAAAACAGTATCAACATATTTCAAGATTTGCTGGTCCTATCGTTCGTGTGCGGTCGACCGGAAACCAGTTGGTCACACATTACCTAGGGTTACGTCCCTAAGGTTACCTACCTTCACTCACTAGGACTTCCATTGCCTGGCTTCACTCATCATGACTTCCTCCACCTAGCTTCACTCGCTAGGGTCTGACTTCACTCACCAGAACTTCCATCACCTAACTTCACTCACTTGGGCCCGACTTCACTCACCAAGACTTCCACCACCTAACTTCACTCACTAGAGTCTGGCTTCACTCACTAGGACTTTCACCGCCTAGCTTCACTCACTAGGGCTTGACTTTACTCATCAGGACTTCCACCACCTACCTTCACTCATAGGATCCAACTTTACTCACCAGGACTTCCACTTGCCTAACCTCTAGTTAGGACTTCTCACTTGCCTATCCTTCGGTTAGGACTTAACCTTGCTAGTCATCTAGTCTTGACTAGACTACTCTCTTTCAAATATCAAGTCATGTTTGGATTAACCCTTGGTCAAACTGACCAGACTTAGGTGCATTGTCAAACATCGAAATGCTAGAAGTCAATTGCACCAACAGAAACCCTCTCTTGACTTCAGCAAGGGTGACCTCCACTTCGCCACGAAATGGACTCCAACTCGCCCAGCTGTTCTATGGCTTTGCTGGACTCAGCCTCCTCTCGGGTGACCTCTAAATCCACCTCCAGAAGTCTTTTCGGGTCAGCATCTAGTTCAACCCTAATGGTCTCTACCCCTACTTCAGCTACCCCTAGCTCGCCTCTTGCGCTTCCACCGTGGCTTTTAGCTTTTTGATTTTCTTCCCCAACTTTAGCTTCTTAATTTGGGATTCAAGTGAATTAACCTCTCTCTTCAGCCAATCTTCCTTATAATTCATCTGAAGATTGTCTAACTTCCCTTCAAATATAATCTTCCTCAGTTGGAAGATTTTTTATTGTTTCATAGTCGAGTTCGTCCCTGAGGTTCTTCAGTCGGGTTATCTCAACTTGCGCCAAGGAAACTTTCATTTTTAAAGAGGCCAGTTGGGCCACCAGCTCAGCTATGTGTACTTGCATCTCATAGCAACCCAGCCACACTTTTGGGATCATCAGCTGAAGACCATCAGTTTTAACATATGGTCGGCCCCGAATCCCATAAGCTCCTCCACCAAAGCCCTGAGGGAGATACCCTCCATGGTCGCTTCATCGTCCTTCCACCTTGCTACCACCGAGTCGAGTAGAGTAAGATCTAGCTATAAATCTCCTAGAACTTCCTATCCCTCGGGGGCTCTCGCACTAATCAACGTAGCTTCATCAAGTAGGGTAGGGAGAATGGGCCCGACTATTGGGTTGTGTTGATAATTCAGGAGGCCAAGGTCGAATGTAGGGTACGATGAGATGGCCCCTAGATCCTTCTGTTAGCTGAAGAAAGTTAGGTTTCTAGCCCCAATAGGATTTGGATCGAGCAGATATGAAGAACTGACCTCTGTTGGGTCATCCTCCATCTCAGCAAGGGTCATCCTCTATCTCAACAAAGCCATAACTAACTCCAGATGAAAATAAGAATACTCCATCCTCTATTTTTTTCAGGTAGAAAAAATAATAAAGTCAGGTGGATGTAGGGAGTCGATATAGAATGAAAAGGATGACCACTCTGGTTAGGATTCGAAATAAGTTCGGACCCAGTTAGGATAAGGGCATATAAAAATATTAGTACCTTTGAACACCAGCTATAGGTGGGTGAATAGATGGTTCATCCCAAATCGTTTGTTTGCTTTCTACACTCGTTAGCAAACAACATAAATACAAATACAAAAGTTAAACTAAAATAAGAAAGCAAACTTAACACCTTGATTTATGTGGTTTGGTGATTAGTGTTGGACTCCGTGGTTATTTTGGTTTGATCAACCAAGTTAAGTTAGGTTCTGTTTTAGTTTAATTTGATCCTTGTGTCTAAGTGTGCAGGAGCTTAGGAGCACAGAAAGTCGAGTTGAAGACGCAACTAGCGAGAATGATGGCACGGGAAGGGAGCCGATGGGCTCAGTGCATCCAAGGGATGAGGTGCTGCGGAAGAGTACACCTGTGGATGAGAAGAATGTACACGACGTTCGAGGGACGAGAAACTAGAGCGAAAGCCTGCTCAAGGAGAAGGCTATAAATTGAGTTTGGGTGAGTCCTATTTCGGTTGGCCGCAATCACCCAAGCGATTGGAGCAGTAGAAGAGCAAAAGAAGCTGATGAAAACTGCTGGAGGGGCCTTCAGCAGGAGTTGAAGACGCCTCCAAGGTGCCCGTGCGTCTCTGCCACCTTCAGGCGGAAGGCGCCTCCCATGAGCATGGAAGACACCCTCCGTAAGTATGGAAGGCGCCCTCCATAAGCATGGAAGGCGCCTTTGACCAGGAAAACTGACCGTTGTCAAGGGATAAAATTCTATCCCTTAGCGCCTCATTGGAGGTGCACTCTAAGCCTTTTGGAGGCACCTTTAAGCTACGGATAGGATTTCTAGGAGTTATAAAAGGGTCCCTAGAGATAGAAAATTTAACAACAACTTTAGTAATCACTTTCCTAGTTATTTCTGAGCTTTCAGTGTGTGTAAAAGACTTCTCTGCCTTCAGAGAAGGAGATTCTTAATGAGCTTTTCAATCGCTTGGATTAACAACCAATTAGGTTGTAACCAAGTAAATAGTGGTCTTTTACTTATTTCTTTAAGTTGTTAATTCTGTTTTTAATTGCGTTTCTAGTCTAAGTCCAAGGATCGGGAAGAGGTTTTATTTTTTCTATTTCAGACAATTCGCCCCCCTCTTGTCGACCCCGTTACGCCAACAAGTGGTATCATAGCCCAACCACCTCAGAAAGACTAACCGTCGATTAAAGCATCAAAATCAAGACGATGGCCAAACCAACGATCTATCCACCAAAATTCGAAGGAGAATTTGCGTCATGAAAGAAACGCATGGAGGTATTCTTCAAAACTGACTTCAAAATTCTACTAATAATTAAATACGATTTTATAGCTTCAAAAAACCCCCAAGGAGAAGAAAAAGAAGAATATCAGTGGACCAAGAAGGAGCAAGAAGACTTCGTAGCAAACGGGTGAGCCGAGTTCCACCTACTCAGTGTATTTCAACCCGAGGAAGTAAATCAAATCAAAGAATATGACTCAGTAAAGGAACTTTGGGAGAAGTTCCTGGAACTGCACGAAGAAACATCCGAAACAAAGCTTGGGAGATTGGATATGCTCCAGAATCAACTAACGAACCTCCGGATGGAAGAAGGAGAGTCAGTAACACAACTACACGGAAGACTCAAGGAGTTAATCACTGGATTATCAAACCTTGGAGAAACAGTAACGAATCGGGATGCACAAAGGTATGCATTAAATGTGTTCCCAATAACATCGAAATGGACATCTATAGTAGACTCCTACTATATCTCAAAGGATCTCGAGGTAAGTACACTAGACAATCTCTTTTCCATTTTCAAATTACACAATCTCGGTGTGCAGGACAAAAGAGATCAAGTCAGAACATTACCCTAAAGGCAAGAATGAACGATCCCGACTCTGAAAAATCAATTGATGAAAACAAAGCTGCCCTAATGGTAAGAAAGTTCAATAAGTTTATTCGATCTAATAAATTTAAATCGCAGATGAATAAGGATTATCGAAGTAAAAGGAAGGTCTACTATTACAACTACAACGAAGAAGGGCACATCAAAGATGAATGCCTTAAACTAAAGCAGAAGGAAAATGAAAAGTATAAAAGATCAACATCCTCTAAACATAAGAATCTGAAAGCCACATGGGATGAATCATCATCCTTTGAGTCTGAGGTTGAGGTCTTCTCAGGACCTAGCCCTAATGGCCAACCATCAAGTAGAAAATAAAACCAGATCAGAAATGAGCATTGATAAAGGGGGAGGGTCATCAAAAGAAAGTAGTGATGAAGAGGGAGCATCAGAAAATGAGATAAGTAAGGTACTTACTCTATCTCCTAAGCAGTCCTTTAATTTTATTAAAATTCTTTCTAAAAATTTAGTAAAATTAGAAAAGAAAAATGTTGAGTTAAAATTGAACTTAGCAAAAACATGTCCCTTAGAATTATTTAACAATTTAAAGTTAGAAAATGATAAATTGAAAATGCAAATCAAAAGTTTGAAAAAAGGTGCATGCTTAAAACCAAATAACTTTCAAAAATCAAAACTTAGAATTTATGGAAGGTTAAATTAGTACATTAGAAAACATCAAGGACAACTTAAAAGAATTCCCAAAGGATATGTACCTCCTAGATTCTTAGCTAACCTAGTAGGAAGGAACCTATATTGGGTTCCAAAATTATACTTAGATTAACATTTTTTCTTTGAATCTAAGGCTTTCAGAAAAGTTAAATGTTTAAATTCTTTAAGAGACTTTATCTAGAAGTGGTTGATGATTCAATAGCCAAGAAGACCTAGTGTCTCGCCACATCTTGGAAGCCAATTACTGAATTGAATATTTAATTAACAAACTAATAAGCTTGTGAAATTAATGAAATATTCTCAATCTTTGTCAATTATTTGAAAACTTCATAACTTAGAAATTGTTTTAAATTTTTAAGCCAAGTTATTTTCTTATTGTACCCTATTTTTCTGATGTGATCAAAGGAGGAGGAATATGCACAAGTTTAGGGGGAATTGGCATTTTTAAGTTTAGGGAAAGTTAGAATTTTTTTTTGAATTCTACTAACTCTATTTTATCAGATGTTGTCATTTCTTTTATTTACAACTTTATGCTTAAAATGTTTGTTTTGCAAAATTCTTTTATTGTATCTTGTTCGTTATTACCCTAACTTGAACTTGGGTTGACGCACATCAAAAAGGGGGAGACTGTTGGGCTCCGTGGTTATTTTAGTGTGATTAACTAAGTTAAGTTAGATCCTATTTTGGTTTGATCCTTGTGTCTAAGTGTGCAGGGGCTTAGGAGCACAGGAAATTGAGTGAAAGATGCAGCTAGTGAGAAGATGGCACGGGAAGGGAGCCGACGGGCTCGGTGCATTCAAGGGATAAGATGTTGCGGAAGAGTACACCGATGGACGAGAAGAATGTATGCGACGTTCGAGTGACGAAAAGCCGGAGCGGAAGCCTGCTCGAGGAGAAGGCAAGAAATTGGGTTCGGGTGAACCTTATTTCGATTGGCCGCAATCACCCAGGTGATCAGAGTAGCAGAAGAGTGAAAGAAGCTGATGAAGACTACTGGAGATGCCCTCAACAGGAGTTGAAGGCACCTCTAAGGCTCCTGCGCGCCTCTGCCACCTTCAGGCAGAAGGCGCCTCCCATGAGCATGGAAGGCGCCCTCTGTAAGCATGGAAGGCGCCCTCCATGAGCATGGAAGGTGCCTTTGACCAGGAAAATTGACCGTTGCCAAGAGATAAAACTCTATCCCTTAGCGCCTCACTGGAGGTGCCCTCTAAGCTCTTTGGAGGTGCATTCAAGCTACAAATAGGATTTCCAAGAGTCATAAAAGGGCCCTTGGAGCTAGAAAATTTAGCAATAAATTTGGTAATCACTTTCCTAGTTATTTCTGAGCTTTCAGTGTGTGTAAAAGGCTTCTCCGCCTTCAGAGAATGAGATTCTTAGTGAGTTTTTCAACTGCCTTGGATTAACAACCAACTAGATTGTAACCAAGTAAATAGTGGTATTTTACTTATTTATTTAAGTTGTTAATTCTATTTTTAATTGTGTTTCTAGTATAAGTCCAAGGATTAGGAAGGGATTTTATTTTTCTATTTCAGGCAATTCACCCCCTCTTGTCGGTCCCGCTGCGCAACAATTAGGGTTCCTACTCAATGGATATCTGTAAGGTGAATGATCCCTCAATTCATTAGTGGATCAAACCCCAACAAAATTTGGCTAGCAAACGACTCCTTTTTGGTGGAAAAATGTTGCCACAATCTTGATCACTAATACTTGAATCAATGAGAGCTTGGAGACTCTAATTAGGAGTTAACCACATCTAATTTTGTCACCTAAGCCAGCCATCTCACGTTCCATTATACAGAACTTGGGGGAAAACGTCTAAGCTGTTTTCCTCTATCAGCCAACTGACAACTGGTAAAGTCACTAATCGACTAGCCTCTGTGAAAAATCAATCACTACACCCCAACAGCTCAATACCAGTCGACTAGTGTTAGGACCAGTCGATTGCTCCATATCGACTAAGTAAATAGAAGTATTCTGTTTGTTCCTAGTTGACTAGACTAGTTGACTGATGAAGACACCAGTCGACTAGTAATCCTAGAACCATAAACAATGGAATTTCATTCCGAGTTTGCTGGTTCTCAACCACCGGTTGACTAGGGCATATACTAGTCGAATGGTAAACCCTAAACATAGGGTTTTACCCCGAGTATAATCACTCATGCACTCGTCTTTGCCTGTACAACTTTGACCTTGCCTTCTAGCCTCCTCCATCAGCCTTACGTCCCTCAAATGCTTCCTTATCCTTCATAATTTACCTTCAAGAGATTCCTTTGACCTTGTCTTTTGTTGTTGGGTCTTCCATTGCCAAGAGACTCCTCACCTCTGGGACTTCAGCGTTGCTAAGTCACATTTGAACTTACGTTGCCAAAACTATACAATGAACTTACACCGTCAAGCCTCCACACTTGGACTTTACCTTTGTTGTACCTGCATGCTGCACACTCACAAGCACATCTCAAATACAACAATATCCTAACTTAAACTTTTGCCTAAATATCAAAACCTAGTGTCATACTGTTTGCTTCAACAATCTTCCACTTTTTTATATTTGATAACCTGTTGAAGTTAGAGAAACATATAATGCAATAGCCATACAAATAAAATATGTAATCAACTCATGCATATATCATGAAACTTAATCCTAGGCTCCCTTTTCACCTAAGCTCCCCTTTGAGTTAGAATTTCTTACAAAGGTATTTAGGTTTCTTAATTAAACCAAAACTTCTCCCTCTTTACCATACATTAAAAAGAGCTCCAACAATATATTAATTATTTAAATCTTTAACATATAATGATCACAATTATCATGTATTAATCCCCTCATAAGATTATATACATGTATACCATCTTTTTCGTCATTTCATATTCCTAAAAAATAATTTCAGACTATATTGTAGACTGCCCTATGCCTCAGTGGACTGATATCATCAAAATAACCTCATTAAACCATTATGTATTTGATGAACAGTGTTATCGGTCGACTGATCTCTGATGCAGTCGACTGGCACCCTATTTCAGCCTAAACATCATTTTGAACCTAATTTTAAAAATACACCAGAAATTCTAATGACCTCCAAAATTTTCAAATTTTATAGAGAGGTCTATTTTACCCTTGTCTACTTGGAAAAAATATATTTAAAAATATTTCTATCATAGATCTCAAAATTGGCACAAAATTCAAAACTATCTAAATGGTTCAATTGAACCTTGACCTAAAGTGCTAGTTTTGACTCTCTCTTGATGTATCTGCCCATACTAAATCATAATGCATCCCTAACATTAGTTTATATAGCATTTATACATCTAAAATCAATTATCATGTAATATAAACTCTATTCATATTCTCATGCATGAATCTCATCTCCTATGTGACAACCAACTAGATTAGATACTCAAGTCCATCTCTAACCTCTTTGGCACATTCCATGACACATCTAGAATCCCAACCAAGGTCCACTTGAGATCCATTCACAATGGATCCCAATTTAACTTTTTGAGCTCCTCCTAGAGCTCTTAACTCTAATCACCTCTCTAGGTAAATCATCTAAAAATACGAGGACACAACGGTGCACCTCAGGTGGCACTTGGCCTATAAACTTGACCTTTTTAACCTTAAACACTTTGTCCTTGGTTAATTTCTCTTTATCTTTAAATGACTTTCTCTTGCCGTTTCTTGACCTCTCCTTACTATAGTCATATGTCACCCTAGCATATGACTCTTCTCTAGCCTTGGAGGATTCCCCTTATCATTTGCCCTTGCAATCATTGCATGTGACCTTCTTTTGGCCTTAGGGAAATCTTTTATGGCATATCTGTCAAAGAGATCCAAGGGTAACTTCCCCTTACCCTTGTTTGATGAAGACTAGTATCCCAATCTGAATCTATTACCATTGGGTCTTTGACTACCCAACATCATACCTAATCCCTTAGATCCAATATTAAATCTCTCAAGGGATTTTTCTAACCAATCAAATTTTTTTTCTTAAAGCTTGATTCTCCACTTCTAGGTTCTTAATCATAGAATCAACATGTCCACCTTAGACACTCATAGACCTACCCTTCCTAGGTATGTGTCTCCCCTTCTTGGGATTAATGCCTCAATCATTTCCTACCTCCTTTCCCCCAAGATAGGCTTTCCATTTTTAGGTCTAACATTTAACTTTAATTTCTTAGGGTTATCAACTATGTTAACCATATTCCTATCGTTATACTTAAATCTATAATTATGCATGGGTAAATAACCTACATTGTTATATCTAGCATGCATGCCCCTAAAATTTGAATTAATATTAGAATTAAAGATCAAGTTAGGGGTTACTTTTCTACCTACCATTGGAGCTCCCCCTTGACACGAGCATCCACATAGCTTCATTCTCCTCCATTGCTTCAATTGCTCCATCTTCATGAGTGCTCCCTTCCTTGGCATTTTGTGTAGTAATATCCCCTTTCACCACATTAAGTAAATGATATGCCACTTTTTCTTCTTGGCACCATCTTTCCTACAATCCACATTAGATTCTAAATGAACTTTATTAGGTTTTGGGTTTATCTCCTTTACCTTCTTGAGTGAAGGACACCTAATCTTGTAGTGTCCCATTTTTCCACACTCAAAGCACTTGATATGATTCTTCCCAGTAGATGAGGTTGAGGGTTGAACTTCTAAGACTTTTCTTCACCCGTCTTGGATTTTTCTTCCGCCTTTGAAGACGTGGACAGCTCCACTTCTTCCTCCTCCGAAGATATGGTCGATTCCGCTTCTTTCTCCTCATCGGATGTTGAACACATATCAACATCTGATTGGTCCTTCTCCTTCTCTTGGATCAATGAGCCCTTCTCCTTGGGCTCCTCCACTTCTTGTGCTTATGTAGGATCTTCATGAAGAGCAATCACTTTGCTCCATAACTCATGAGCACACTTCTACTCACTTACACACGACACAATATTAGAAGGTAATACATTTAATATAATTCTAATTACCTTCTTGTTCGCCTGCGATTGTAGCCTTTGCTTCCCGTTACAATATCGTGGCTGGAGGCACTTCCCCTTCTTCTCCAATAGAGCTTCGAAAGGAACTTCTAACATGGTCTAATGGTCCCAATCCA
Source organism: Zingiber officinale (assembly GCF_018446385.1). Taxonomy (NCBI): domain Eukaryota; kingdom Viridiplantae; phylum Streptophyta; class Magnoliopsida; order Zingiberales; family Zingiberaceae; genus Zingiber; species Zingiber officinale. The sequence goes on from NC_055992.1 coordinate 107,826,044, forward strand.
TTTAGAACCAAGTCTCTAAACACTTCCTCCAATACTTGAAGTCTTTTCGATCGTATGGAGGTGGGATTCGGATAACCTATCCTAATAGTCCTTCTTGTTGGTACAATCAACCTCCAAGGTTTTAATATCTGACAAATATGCTTAAATGAGCTTGATCAAGGGATGTCTTAGTCGTAGCTAGGTAAGGGTGAGAAGTTAACTGAGTAACTAGTCCTAACTGCGGTTAGGTAAGGGAAGTCCTAGTTGCGACTAGACAAGGGAAATTTCGATAGATCGTGGAAGCCAGGTGGATTCAATAGGTCTGGAGGACCCGATATCAAATCCCTGGTAGGTCGATTCAATGCTGAGTCTTCATAAGTGAAGCCAGGTAGAGAAAACCCTAGAGGAAGGTAACTCTAGGTTCTGGTGAGTAAAGCCAGATGAAGAAAATCCTAAGGGAAGGTAACCTTAGGTAATAGAAAGTCTTGTAGGAGTGAACTGTAAACAATGTCGATCGGATGGTTTCCGATTGACCATGCGCGGTCGATCGGACAAGTGAATCTCGATAATTATAAGTTTAGTTTTACCATATGGTTATGTATTACTATTATTGTTATTGGCTAATGTAGTATTGCAGAAAAAGTCTTAGTAGATCAGGTGATCAGACATTGAGTAGAGAGTCCAAACAGGTCAGGAGGACCAAATGTTTGGAAAGTAAGTTGAGGCAAGAAATTAGACAGGAGCAACAGTGAGGTCGTGTTCTAGAAGAGATCAAACCCTAGGTTACTGATCCAACTGAAGAAACTGGAAAGGTTTCCAAGTTGAGATCAAGACAGTATTACTGTCAATTACTACTCATACATCATACTATATTGTGCTAACCTTTGTTTTGCAGGGATATATTGTGTTTAACTCTATTTTACAGGAACTGTCCTGATCGATCGATCAAACCCAGGGATCGGTCGATCGAACCAGATCGACTTATACTAGAATACAAACGAGAGTTCGATCAAAGGCTGATCGATTGACCGAACCCATGGATTGGTTGACCGAACCATGCAAACGTGGTACATATCAAATCGATCATGTGAGATCTCGGAAAATTTAATAAATAGGGTTATTTGAGAAATAACCTTATATAATTTTTCTGGAATTTTCAGAAATTTTCTGGGAATTTTTCGGAGCTCGTACGACGGGTTTGAAGGGGATCAATTTTGGGTTTGGATAAAGTCTGTTTGGGATATCCATTTAAGTGGGACTTGATTGAGATTATGACTTATGGGTTAATGAAGTAACCCTAAGTTTAAATATCCCTTTTAATTCCCCAACCAAATGTCGATCCCATTCTACCCTCTCCACCCGACTCTTCTCTGTTCTCTCTCGCGGACAAGCGACGACGACAGGAATGGAGCTTCGACCTCCGGTGACCTTCCTCTGCTGGCATCGACACCCTATGCTCAGCTCCGGCCGGTGTTTCTCCTCTCCAAGTCATCTTCTGCCGAGGATTCTTTGCTACGGTGGTGCCGCGGCCGAACAACGATTCTTGGTGGCTAGGGCACGGTGAGGAGCAAGATTCGTGTCGTCTCCCAATCAATCGACCTTCCCTTTCCCCTCTTCTAGTTCCCTTCATCCCGATTCTGTTCGAGGGTTCTTGCCGAGCCTTAGTTTTGTTCTAGGGCCGTGGGATCGAGCTAGAGCCATCTGATCGCCGGTGTGAGCTTACTTTAGGGCTTCGAAGGTAAGCAACCGAAACCCTTCTTCCCGACTTCTATTTTGATTCGTTGCCGGATTCTTGTGATTCACGGATTTATGCTCTGTTCTGGTGTTATGGTGATTTGGGTGTTGATTTAGGGCACGAGATTGGAGAAGAAGGGTGAAGTGCTATTCTGATCAGTGAGATGTGCTCGGGATTTCAGCAGGATTGTGGTATGTGAATTCATCAGTGAGGGGCTGTTGAGGTGAGGATCTGTTCCAGTGGTGTTTCCTTGCCGGCAGCACACAAAACCAGCATCAACAGTAGCTTGATTGAGGTATGTGTCGGAGTAATTGATACATGTATTGATGAATTAGGGATGAGTTGGATCACATTGATTAGTGTAATGTTGTAGGTGAATTATTCTAGATGAATTAGGTTAAGTGTGATTGTTTAGTTGAATGTAGGTAATTGATCTTGGATGTAGATCCTATTAAATTAGGGATAATTGGATTTCATGATCATCTGTAGATTTAGATGGTGATTTGTATGATTGGTTAGTATATGATTAATTGATACGTGATGTATTGGTTTAGGGTTAAATTGTATTACTATATGAATTAGGTTTATGTGTTGATAAGATTTCCTAATCTAATGGGTGATTAGGGATTAGGTAACTAATCCTAATCGACCATTGGATTTAGTTAAATAAGTTGTGGTTATGTTGATTAGGGTTTTGCCCTAATTTAGTTTTAGGAATTTTATTTAGCTATTTCATTTGAATTTAGCTAAATAAAATGTACATGTGTTTGTTGACGCAGAATTCTGATTCGAGACGGACGTCTCGACCTTGGATTGTTTGACTTGTACCTTCTATTTGAGGCGGGTACCCTTTGACTTATCTTTTAATACTGTCTTATGATATGTATAGTTTTATATATAATTACTAGTGGCAGATGGTAGATTTATTTCTTCCCTGGTCTTAGCTTAGTTGATACCTATCACATGCTTCTTCTGTTAGTTGCTTTACATTAGAACTGGATACTTTTATCTTTTGTCATGTGTATCTATGTTTATAGAGATGGATTTGTATTTATAGTGCTTCACTATACTGGATTAGTTGCTTTACATGTTTGATACGTGTCCTTGGATTCATGATACTTATATCATTGTTATATGTGATGTTCTTGGATTTATGTTGCTTATATCATGGTTATATATATGCGTTTACCTTTTTGGCACACACATATATGGAGGAGGCTATGTTCAGGTATGACATACTGTAGCCGCATGCACCATATTGCATGATTGCATGCTGAGCGATTGACGACTCCATTATTGTTGAGCTCGTCGGCCGGCTACATGAGGGCCTGCACACAGCGTGACCACTGCATGGGTAGTGGCACAACACTCAGGGTGTGTATGGCAGGTTGCTCGGTGGTGCACCGCGGGGGTGCTCATGGGTGGCACGATACAGCGGGGTTGCAGCCGGGATCCCTCCCCGTCATTGTGTACCGGGAGATGAGAGCATTGCGCTCCCTCACTATGTTTGAGGCAGGAGGATAGGTGTACTCCGACAACATCCCGTCCACTCGGTCACTCATCAGGGGTAGTGACGGTAGAGTGCACGGTTGTCACAGCCCTACCCACTCGATCTCACCATTGTGTGTGAGACGGCTGAGCATGGCAGTAGGGGTGACCAGGACATGTCATTTGCATCATATGCACAGATTGCATTATTTATGATTGATGCATTTTGGTGATTGCATATGATTGACATGCATACAGGTTATATGTTTTTGCTCTGACTATTTTTATCTATGTATATTCACAGTCAGTTGCACAAGCCTTGCAGGTGAGTACAGTTTATTTTAGTTATGCATTTTCTTATTATTCTTGCTATAGACTGTACTTTATGCCTATTGCTGGTTATTATAGTTTATTTCAGCTATGCATATCTGTTATACTGTTAGGAGACTGTACCGTAGGTTGTACTGTTAGGAAACTGTACTGTAGACTCTATGGTTTAGTGTACCATACCATAGGATGTTACTGGTGGTTATATGTTGCTGTACATATCTATTGGATTACCTGCTGAGTTTTTTGAACTCACCCCGTTGTTACTATTTTTCAGGTTGAGGCTGTCGGGAGATATTCCAGTCGCTAGCCCCGTTATCGCGAGGATTTTCTTTGTCGGATTATATTTTGCTTTTGCATCTTATATACTTGTATTGTGGGTTTGTATTATGGACTTTATATCGAACATTCGGGTTTGCTACTTTTGTTTTCCGCTGCGGATTTTCTCACTACTTCGTGGATTTGTTTTCTTCGTTGTAGTGAAGTAGGATGTTTACATATATCTTCGAGGATTCTATATCGTTCTTTCTTGATATAAACTGTGTGGTTTGTTTCTTATTTGTATTGTATTGTTCCGGCCGTGTGTGGCCGAGGTATAGATATATGTATTCTGGATTCATATTGTCACCCGTACAGGGGAGATGCTGTCGAAATTTCTTCGGACAGGGACTACCTGGGGCGTGACAGATCAGAAGTAGAGATGAAAGCTAACCTGATCGGTCAACCGAACACATGGATTGGTCAACTAAACGATCATCATATTAAAGGCGCATTAATGAAGAATCTAGACGAATAAGGAAACTACACTGTTCGATCGATTGAATAAGGTGATCGGTCGATCGAACAATAAATGCTATTAATGAGGAGAAGATCAGATCTCAGTGAAGAAGGAAAGTACAGTATTCAGTCGACCAATAGAGGGCTTGATTGACCTAACGGATCAGTTGACCGAACAATTTTTTAGTCGACCGATCAACTCCTATAAAAGCAAGCCTCGAGCACCAAGCCGAGACAACTGTCTGAACATCACTCTGTCTTATTCTACTCATGACTCAATTGTTCTATGTTGCAACTCTCCGTGCAAGATTCTACACTAAGAAGTGCTGACACTCTTAATCATCTACTCCTTATCGGTATAATTTTATATAGCTTGCATTGTACTTAATTTCAATAAGATAGTAGGATATTACTATATTATATTATTCATTGTACGAATTGCTTCTTTCTGGAGGTTTTGAAAAGAAGGATTATAGTGAATTACCCAACAGTGTGATCATGGATTGCGGGTCTTGGAGTAAGAGTCGACGTAGGCTTCGAACCAAGTAACCACTTAAGTCTTTTGCATCATTTTCCTCTGTCGCTTTGGTATTTATTCTACAAGTCATTACGAAAAGAAAAGGTTTTTAACAAATGATATTCACCCCCTCCCCTCTATCGCTCCCTCTCTATCCTTCACTTTCGACTCCATCTTCTTCATCTAACACTTGTTCCTCTAGACGATTAGTCCAATGAAAAATGACCCTGCTCTGATACTAATTGTTGAGACCTTTGAACATCGGTTAGAGAGGGTGAATAGACGGTCCACCCTAAATCGTTCATTTGTTTCGTACACTCATTAGTGCACAGCAGAAATATAAATACAAAAGCTAAACTAAAACAAGAAAGAAAACATAACATGTTGATTTACGTGGTTTTAAGATTAGGGCTCCTACTTCATGGATGTCCGTAAGGTGGATGATCCCTCAATTCGTCGGTGGATCAATCCTTGGCAAACTCTGGCTAGTGACGACTCCTTCTTGGTGGAGAAATCTCGCCACAATCTTGATCACGAACACTTGGATCAACGAGAACTTGGAGACTCTAATTAGGAGTTAACCACCCCTAATTTCATTATCCAAGCCAACCATCCTAAGCTCCATTATATAGAGCTTAGGGAAAAACATCCAAGCTATTTTTTCGCTACCAGTCGACTGGTAAAGTGGCCTCTATGAAAAATCAACCGTTACACCCCAACAACTCAATACTAATTGACTGGTGTCAGGACCAATCAACTGGTGTTAGAACCAATCAACTGCTCTATATTGGCTGAGTGAATAGAAGCATTCTATTCTCTCCCAATCAACTGATGAACACTTAGTCAATTGGTAACCCTAAAACCATAAACCCCAGAATTCTATTCTGAGTTTGTTGGTTCCCAATCACTAGTCAACTAGTAAACTTTAAACCTAGGATTTTATCCTAAGTACAATCACTCATGCACTCGTCCTTACCCGTATAACTTTGACCTTACCTTCTAGTCTCCTCCATCAGCCTTGGATGCCCCACATTTAAATTAAAGACGTGATTGTAATTAAAGTGCAATCTTGTTAATGCCACGCTTAGGATTTGCTCTTTGCCACATAATCAGGATAATTGGGATAACAAAAGTTGTATTAGTCCAGTCCGTCAAACTTATACCTCCTTCAACTAGACTTAAAAGGGAGACTAGTGATACGGAAAGTAATTAGGGGGTGTCACGTGGCCAAAGAAGTTAATAGCTTCACCAAAGTGGTCGTTGAAGACAACAGCAAGCGACCCCGACTCCTGACTCTTGACTTCTGACTCCCGACTCCCAACTATGCGTCCCGACTCCCAACTCCATGGTGATTGATCCCTATACCTTGTTCCTTGATTCAAACACATCTCGGCTAAACCAGAATGGTGCCAACCACTGATAACCAAGATGATAAGCTATCACTGGATGAAAACGTGGGAAAAATAGCTATTATTTAAGAAGAAGGCGAGAAACATAGCCATTTATTCTGAAATAAATTGGTAACAACAGTCATTTAATTCTGGGAAACATGGGTAATGAAGGCGATAATTTGGGGACATATGAAGAACGTGGAAATCAATTGCAATCCTATAAAAGGTAGCATGTACTGATGGTCACAGGTACACACACAGATAGACACAAAACCCTAACTTCACAACTCTTCTACTCTTCTCATTCATCGAACACTTACTTGAGTGTTGGAGTAGCTACGCCGGAGAACTCCCTGACTATCATTTTAACTTGCTCTTCTTGGTGTTTTCTTCCTAGGTTTCACCATAGCATTCCGCAACCTTGATGCATGTTCACTGATGAGTTGCCCGTCTGCATTTTCAAGCAGGATCAAATATCTTATAAAGAAAGATAAAACTGTGTACAATAAACCCTTCTCGTGATCTCATATTGGTGGGAGATTTATGCATTGAGCTACCTTTTATTGCTTTAACTTTGATAAATTATCAATCCAATTTATTTAGGCAAAACTATTTAGTTGTTAAATATTAATGGTGAAAAAAGAGTATGTATAATAACTTATGGAGGAGCAAGAACCTAATAATAACGATATAAAAATGATAACTATAGAATAGAAAGAAATTATAAAAAAAATAAAGAAAAATAATAGTACAATATTAAATATATTTTTTATTTTAAAAATATTTTTATAAAAAAATATCAAGTATTATCGATAAATATTATTAATTTGTTAACCAAATTTAATTTTGGTCATTAAATTAAATTTTTATCAATAAAAAATTAAAAAATATGGATGAAATTTTGATAGAAAATAAAAATAAATTAGCAACTAAATCTAACTTTAACCATAAAAAATTAAAATTATCAACAAAATCTAACTTTGACAAGTAAAAACTTAAATGATGAAATTTAACTTTTATTTATAAAAAAATAAAAATCATTTATCAAATCTAAAAAATAAAAATTATTAACCAAATTTAATTTGAATAATAAAAATTTAAATTTTGATTAAAATAAATATTAAAATTTATTTTGGTCGATAATTTTAAATATTTACTATATGTATATATATATAATATAAATTTTGATAGGCCCCAATATAATAGGTGTAGGTGTGGTAGTGTAAACTAGCCGAGTGAAATTTGATTGTGATTGTGTTCAAGATTATTAGGAACAATTAAACATGAAACAAAGATGAAAATATCGCCAACTAAGCTGAGTAGAGATTGAACTATTCTTCCACCCTTTGTTAAAGAATACATGTCATTTACAGCTTTCGAACTATTTGTGATATCAAAAAAAAAAAAAATCAACCTTGAACATAAATAGCTTCTTTAATGTCAAAAAATCACAAATGACAGTTAATTTCTTGCTATTGATTATTTTGTTTTAATATTGATTGTTGAAGCAATATCATAGAAATTAGGGTAATGTTCCATTGTTTAGGGTTTAAAATATGTTTGCTTTGTAGGATGTCTTTATTATGAGTTTCGTACTTAGCTCAAAAGGAATTAACGAACCAAATGAGCTCACGGCCAACAAATCAAACATAGAAAAATAATTGGATAGATCAATTTAGAGTTATACGATTCATGACATTGTTATATTTTTAAGAATATTAAAATCACACATTATTCCATCAGAGTCGTTGTAGTATAGTGGTGAGTATTCCCGCCTGTCACGCGGGTGACCCGGGTTCGATCCCCGGCAACGGCGTTTTTACTCATATTTGTGTTGTTTTGACAAGCATTAGCGGCTCAGCGCGTAGCCCACCCAGACGCGGCCGGCGTGCGCCGCCACGGCACGGTGGTGGCACCACTTGATGAGCACCGCAGCGAAGGCGGCGGCGAGCGCCACCGCTTCGGCGCCCGTTGACGCGGCGGGCCAAACCGGAGAGAAGATCTCGTTGCCGCGCCACGTGAAGCCAATGCGCGAGCACGCCATCCCTGCTGCCCCCGCCGGCGCTCGCACTGAAATCCTCGTCAGATTCCACGAGGCTAAATAGGCGGCGGGTTTAGATTGCCAATTATTTTATTTTGGGGGCTTTATCGAGCAGCAATCTCCACTTCGATTGTAGCCTATTGATGCAGTACAATCAGCCATAATACTTATTACGAACCAAATAAACTCTTCACTAATGTGCAAAGATTTTTTTAGATATTTGCTCAAGAAACAACTTTCAACTACACGTTCCATTGTAGTCATTTACGGAATGGAAAATGTGAGAAAAGGAACTCCGATTTCCATAACAGATCGTCTCCCTGGAATCAGTCTAAATGTATATTATCTATACATAAAAACCTTTCAAAAATTTGTTGTCACTCTCAAACTTCACACAAGCCTCCATCTTACTTCCGTTCGTTAAGAGCTCATTAGACAATTTTGTGAAATGGTGCTGGACTTGTTCGAGTTCATGCTTAAGCTTTTCAACCTGTAGAACAATTGAAAGTTACTAATTCAATCGATTGGAATTTTGTTTATGTAATTTATCTAAACATATAGCCTTAAAGCAAAGTTAAATAAGTGATATATTCTCTAGCTTGGAATCAAGTTACCTTGCACAACAGCTCTTTCTGTATTCTTTCATGCTCTAAGCACCTGGGCAAAGCATTTTAAAAAATATAGACGTGAGCAAACAACTTAGAAGGCATGACCATATGTTCTAGCATGATATAAAAGAAACAGAACAGCTTAGCTTGCACTCACTCTTCATGCGCTTCGATATTTTCTTGTATCAAGGCTTTTATATCCACACCTTTTTGCCATCCAGCGCAATTACTTGCCTGCAAGAAGATTGATATGTATCAGCTGCAAATTCTTATGGTCGAGATTATCTGGAGGACAATCCATTTCACAATACTCTTCACAGATAAAGAAATTAAACAAAAACATGTGACAACTAATTACAATGTAGTATAAGTAGATTTAACTAAAAGATGTTGTATCATAAACACTAGAGATTCAAGCTATAATACTAAAAACAAATCGATTAGAGATGGGAAAAAATTTATAATAGGAATAAAGTGTATATAGTAGAACTTTTTTAAAAAAATAACAGAGATTCAAAACTAAATGGAATGAGATTTCATAAAAATAACATCTTTAAATGTAAAAAATCTGTTTTCACCTCTCTACCAATACAACCCAACTCACCTCGGATTGAAATTTTGTTTGTTCTATGGCATCTTTCCCAAGACTGTAGTGTTTTTGCTTTCTAGGAGATTCCTTCTTTTCAATGGATTCTTCAGGTCTTCTTTTCATTCCTACATAAGCCCAACATTGCAACTAGATAATATAGGAGAGTACCAAAAAACTAGCATAAAATTGAGTGTGTTACAAGTAATTAGTATAATGCCATAGCACCACTTGGATTTACCTCATTTTTAAAAGTATCCTTATTTAGTATAATGCCACTAGAAGATACGTTGGGTGGTACTTGTGTTGTTGTAAATGTGTTACAAGTAATTAGTAACACTTAGGAAAATTCTGCTACTACTAATTTCACGACAGGTCGAACTTACCTAGCACAGAACTTGCATTGTGATTGATGATAGATTTTCCAGGGATGGAAACCATACATGTAGTGTCTATTGATGTTGTGGAGGTATTAACAGGGATGGGCATAATGCTACACCCAGAAGAAGGATGCAATGGGTGAGCAACAGACTGATATGCAGCTGAGCCAGGAATTTTCTTCTCGTAACCAACCAGATGGGAATGATGCACCCTATTATGGCAAAAAATGAACACCAAAAAATGTATAAGGAAAATAAAGTAGTTGCAAACCAAAACTTAAACATAAGAAAGCATATGAAAATTTCTAACTTCTTTTAGAAGAACAAACTCAAGGAGCATTACCTACCAAAGTGAATATACTAAAAAATGCAAAATGTAAGGACAAAATTCTAAATATAAACAAATAGAAGCTAAATCTATAATTTTGGTTAGTTGAAAGCTCGGTAACTTTCTAAGACTTGCATGATTTTCCTTCACATCACTCAGCATGTTCAGAATCAACAAACAAAGACCAAAATCACACTTTGTCATTAGTATTTTGTGCCCACATACATTCAGTTATTCCATTTTTGTAGAAGAGGGCAAATAGCATAACTAGGTAGATAGTTTGAGTGTATAGTCACGGATAAATAATGTTTTTACCATAGATTAGTCAACTGATCTCCAATTCATTTTGCCTAGAATGTACTACTCATATTATGAATTGGTTTCATGAGGGTACCCTCACTCCCTTCTAATGGTCAAGATAGTGGAAGGATTTGTGTCTTTATCATCTACCAAGGGAAGAGATCAACCTAACAATGCACGCTTGAGGATGCTCTTCCATAGCCCTAATAATAATAATAATAAAAAAAAAAAGGCAGCCCGGTGCATGAAGCGCCCGCTATGCGGAGTTCCGGGGAAGGATCCATTGTACGCAGCCTTACCCTGCTTTTTGCAAGAGGCTGTTTCCAGGATTCGAACCTGTGACCTTTTGGTCACATGGCAACAACTTTATCGTTGCGCCAAGGCTCCCTTTCTATCATAAAGGATCCATTATACGCAGCCTTACCCTGCTTTTTGCAAGAGGCTATTTCCAGGATTCGAACTCGTGACCTTTTGGTCACATGCCAACAACTTTACCGTTGCGACAAGGCTCCCCTTCAAAACCCTAATATAAACCTTAAAAAAATGTCAGAAAATAGAAATTACCAGTACTCATATGTCATTTGTTTCAATCGAGCCTCGAGCTTTTCATATAGACTTGATCTTTCAAAACCTTGCTTGTCATGTGTGGGTTTTAAATAGTTCGCCTCAAGTACACCTAAAAAGGTCAAACAATATTAAAATTTAACCAATGGGGCAATAACCTCCAAATCCAATGAAAGGTTATTGAGAAGCTTAGAAAGTCCTAATTTTGTACAAGTAGCAATGATAATGACTAAATGTAAAGCGAGAATGAATTAGAATTCTTACCAACCACACCTTTGCCTCTATGACTTGCTACATGGTGAAACGGCTGAGAAAGTGAAATAACAATTTAAATAAATAGATTCAAGAAATATCTTATCTTTACTAATTAAATATAGAATACAACTCAAATAATATGCATATGAAATGAAAAAAAAATACAAATTAGCAAAAGAACAAGAAAAATTCTAAATATAGATCTGAAGCAATCTTTTAATTGACCAAAATAGAAGTGTAGGATCAATTGAAATCAACAAAAACAAATAGGATTTATTACTAATTGGAATCAAAGATTATAGTATAAACAAACTAACATAATCATCATATGTCATATATTTTACCAAAATCAACCGGTTCATGTAGTATATATTGAATCCGTGAACATTGACATGTGGAAATTCTTTCAAGAATCCAATGGTGGTGACAACCTCAGCCTGCATTGTGAGAGAAATGATTATGTTGACAATTAAAAATTAGTGTTTTTCATAAATATTTAGGAATTATTTTACCAGAATCCATTAAAAAACTTGAGGTTGATAATGAAAGGGTAAGAATTTACATGTTTATAGTTTATCAGAATAAGTTAGCCATAAAACAATTCACAATTTGGGTTTAACATGAAAAATTAGCCAATATCTGATGGCTAAGCATATATAGGATGAAGCCATGAAGGAATATTTTAAATGTCATCAATGTAGTCAGTTTAGAAAAAACCTCCTCTATCTTCCCACTAACATGTGGTCGGTACTTAACACATTCACAGTATTTGAGATCTCTGGCTATATAACGGTGCTCTACTTCACATCCGCGTAACATAATTTTGAAATTGTCTGGCATGTGCAAGTATAGAATTGAGCAGTATACCTGCAGGATTACAAAGATATGTCTAGAAATAATAATATAATTTAAAGCGTATTCAGAAAACACAAAACGACTTTCTTATAATAAGTAGAACATATAAAGTAATACTCGGAGAGAATAGCAAAATCTCCTTGCAATATGGTTTTGTGTTTTTTGCAAACAAATACTATTTGTACGCACTTGATTAGGCGCTCCACTTATCAATATATCCTGAAACCAGAAAATATAAGCACTAAATTAGATCAACAGGTTTGACTAATAATAAGTGTCAATGGCTCAATACATCAAAACTATATAAATATTCAGCTAAAGTTCAGCAAGACAAGATTTGAAGTTTGGGAAGGATCACAAGTGCATGGAAGAAGACTTGTTATATAGGTAGAAACATGATAATGGAACCATTACATATTTGGACATATGTCCATACATGGAAATATAAAATGCAGCAGATTTTAATTTCAAGAATATGAAAATATTAACCTTTTCATCAGTTTCAAAGTCAAGTTCTGTCTCCCCCATGTCATTGTGCCATAAGTTATATATGATTATTTTGGTACCATGACTTCCCATATCGTTAAACTGCAAAGTAGATCGAGATGAATGTGATTCTGTTTGCCAAGACAAAGAAACAGAATGGTACCGAAGAATAAATTGAAAATTGGAAAGTTACATTCTCTAGCAAACCATTTTCCGTGAGGAAAGGGGACCATTTCAACAGAACAGACAAATTGGAAAAGAATTGCTCTTCACTATTATGAAACAATTTGGTCAATACACCATGGGAGGGATCAAAGGAGTAATCCACCTACCAAAACAAATAGATATTGATTGTAGATGATTTCAATAAACTAAAAAATACAAAAAAATCTAGAATTGCCTACTGAAAAGTGAAAACTATAAAACCAAGCTCAAATAAATGTTATCTTGGACTTACAGCAGGCACTACTACATCATTGTAAGCTTCTTGCCTCAAGAATGTATATGAAAGAAGACCCACACTTTGAGTTAGTACACTGAAAGAAGATATGCTAATCAAAATTAGTGATTTCATTTGACAGTCTTACAGATTATTAGAAAAATATGATAAAAATCAACATAAAATAGTTGGCCAGAGTGTGACAAAAATAGGGAGAAAGGCAGATGCTTCACAAAGAAAAATTATATTAAGAAAATACTAATTGCTTTAGAAATAAAATATCCATGTAATCTACAAATATTATATTTAGTTATGTTAGCGTCATAGAAATCATCTAATCTTCCACATATTTTCTAATCTTTTAGTAGCATGAAAATCTAGAAATCCTCATATCATGTTGGTTGGAACTAGAGAGAAACTCTAAGTTTGGGTGGCATAGAAGCTCATTATATTGGATTGGATAATTGACGACTACTGTAGAAATTCTAAAAAAACTAGAACTACAAGTTATTTTATATTTTATTATCTAAACTAATCTCTACCTTCTCTTCATGCAGCGAGTGAAAACAATTGCATCTGCCCCAAGTCTCATTGTACTAGTCTTGAAGCCATTTCCATCTGATACATAGAACTTTACATGGATAATTAAATAATATTTGCAAAAAATGATAAGACCAAATTCAAGAAGACCATACATTGTCCAATGCTTGAAGAAGCTTCTTTATTAGAAAATCCAAAGCTCATGCAGCGCCGCAAGAGTATTGGATCCATTCCACCACCATCATCTTGATGTAAAATCAAATCAAGTCAAAAACTCAAGGGAAAATTAGTAAAGGAGAACAAAACACTCTCCTCTTAATATTAAAAACAAAAAGGTAAGAAACAAATATTTATCTGATAACAACTACCTTGAATTAATAATGAAGGTTTGCCTTGATTACTAAGTTTATCGATTTTGACAAATGTAGCACCATTACTTACCTGGATCACAGGCAACATTAGAATATTATCAATTTACTCATAGTTCACCAAAGGCTTTCTAAAGCATAAACTAATGCAACTGAAACCCCCACAAAATTTACTGTGGCATTCAAACATATAAATAAGCCTCCTGTATCAAGAAGAGAAAGCTATGCTCATAGAGAAGGCTGAAGGTCTTGCCTCATCAAATGCGTTATCAAGAAGCTCTGCTATTGCTGGAAATCAAACAAAAGAGATAAAGCAAGATAGCCAGTAAAATTTGAAAAATTAAAACTGTATTGATCAGATGCAAACAGTGGATACACCTCCAAAGACCCACTTATGTGAAGTAGCGTTTGAATGTAGAAACTTGGGATGGACACAGAGACGATTTCCAAAATCTCCTTGGTACAAGCATAGTATCTCATCAGAACCTATATAAATTTGAGAAGAAATCAATCCATTAAAGAGTAACTTACTATGTGACGTTGACTGAGTGTTCGGTTGATCTTCATAGTCCCCAGCACTCCAGAATCTCCCGCTGAGTGGAGCATAAGAACCAGTAGAGGGAACAACTTCTCCTATCATCGCTTCATTTATGCAGGAATTCAGAGAAGGTGTCTGATATGTTGCACCTATAGAGGATGCTGTATATTTCATTTGCTTTTCAGAAAGCTCACCTGAGATAAGATATCGACATAATTAGTTATATAAAGATGCACATTCTATCAAGCGTCAGCATTAGATCATCCCGAAAGATGCTCAATATCTTACAAAAGAGAGATTTTCAAACAAGATAAAGGGCAGTATTACAAAGGACGAACAAACTGGAGTTCTCCATAAAGATGATTCTTTTACGACTCTATGATTTAGATTCTCGGTCGAATAAGAGTCGGTAACTGGTGCAAAACCTGTCTAATCCTTAAGGTTCAGAACCGACATGGAGATGGCCATCACAAGCTGTTCTCTGCAAAGTTAACTGGGCGAACACAAAAAGGAACGGAAAAGACTGTCTTCTCCTTCCTCCCCACCTTTCAGCTTGGTTTACTTGGATGGATAACCAGAAAGAGGAAGGAAAGGGGAAGGCAAGCAGCAAAAACAAACATGAGGGAGCCAAAATCAGTAGACGATCATGCAGTCCTCATTACCTGTTCATCTATCTTCTTCTACCTTCTCCCATTCAAAATGTACAACCACAATGCAGCAACGCTCATATAAATGAAAACAAACGACGCATTCAACAGAGTGATTACTCTCTCAGCAGATTCAAAATCTTGGAAATGAAGAAAAATAATTAACACCAAAGGATAAAATCGAGCAACACTTACTTACAGAGCAAAACAAGACCCTTTATGATTCCTTCAACTTTTCAAAGTTTAGTGAAGCTTCCTGCTAAAGCCCCAAGAATGTCCTTTCTAAAAGGAGATCGTTGCGCGACAAATGCCCTCCTAAGAAACAGTGACCTTATATAGCGAGAAAAGGGTGGCGTAATCAGTAATTTTACTTGGAAGGAGACAAATACTTGACCACTCACCGGACAGTACTTCATCCTCCACGCGTACAGAGGATTGAAGGGCCGCATACAAGTTCCAGGTGACCGCATATAATAAAGTAGGTTTACAGAATTACAGGCGATGCGAGTGGCCTCATCATTTCCCTGCCAAAAACCGCCATTATTTTAATTTTATTTTAAAAAAAAAACAGTTTTATAAATTTACAACCATTTATCAAATAACGCACCTAAAAATTTTAATTGGCTAAAAAAAATGTATATTATTTTAGTATTTATCAGAGGATATATTTTTTTCAAATGTATTTCTATTTTTATCCTGCTGATAAATTTAATTTTTTTTAATTTTTTTTTTTCTCTTCTTTTTCCTATCTGCTCTCTATCTCTCCTAAGCATGCAACTTCTTTTATTTTTTGACAATTTATCCAATGATGCATCTAACAATCTTAATTGATCAAAAGACGTATATTATTTTGGTATTTATCAAAAGATATTTTTTCAAATGTACTTCCCTTTTTTATCCTTTTGACAAATCTAATTTTTTCTATCATTTTCCTTTTCTCCCTCTTTTCTTTTTTAACTTCTCTCTCATCTCTCCTATGTATGCAGCTTCTTTTCTTTTTCTTTTCCTCTCTTTCCTCTTTTTTATTTGCATCCATGCATAGCATAAGCCTGATATACAAATCATATTAGTCCAATGACATTTAAAATTTAGTTAATTTTTTAATTACATTTTAATACATTTAGAGAAGCTAATATAAATCATGAATAGTAAATTTGAACTCCTTATAATCTCAGAAATCCATAGGAATTGAAATAAGTGCAATCAAAGCTCTCTAAATCCAACAGTAGGTTTAGGTCAAAATCCATTGATGGACCTAGAGACCTCAGATTGCACTCATTTTAGTTTCTGTGAAGTTCTGATGTTGCAAAAAATTCAAATATACTATCCATTGTTTATTTTGACTTATCGAATGTGTTAAAATATAATAAAAAAATAGATAAAAATTTTCACGTTGACCCTGATATAATACATATCAGGTCCAACGTGGGTCTACTATATATTATATCAGGCCTAATGTGGGCCTAATATGTATCATATCAGGCCCAACGTGGGTCAATCATATCAGGCCCAATGTGAAGAGAATTAATGTACAATGCCTAATAATGAAAAATTCTATTTTACTTCTTTGAGGATACAACAATAAAAAGAGACTTGAATAAACCAACAGGTTTATCATCTGGACCAGCCAAGACCCATGATGATTTGAAATATGGAAGGATTAAGTGCAAATATAAGGTTCTTCATTAGAGAAACAAATAGAATTAACTGACAATGAAATGCTCTAAAATACCAAGCTAACAGGTTTGTGCTGAAATTACAAATTTTATGTAAAGTAAACAGTATAGAATTACTCATGGTTCACTAAGGGTTAATGGCACAAATTTTAGATAAGAGCAACTTGTTAAAAGTAGGTGGGTATCAACAAAACAACAAAACTATGCAAATAAACCAAAATTATTTAAGCATAAAAAGCTATAAAATATCTATAAAGAAACCTTCTATGGTTAGAGAAATCTGATCTCTCAATATGGTAAGCTCACATGAAGGTTCATCTGGCTCCAAAAGTTTTAAATTCTCCAATGTAGTTGTCAAAAGCCCTTGGTTAGCTAGTAATTCAGCATAATTCTCAAAAATCCTCAAAGAAGTATAATAGAATTTCCCATTAATAGGCATTGTACATTCATTCTCTCCACGTTGGGCCTGATATTGAATCATATTAGGCCCAATGTAGAGATTTTTATCGGTTTTTCCTTATTATATTTTAACACATTTGATAAGTCAAAATAAATAATGAATAGCATATTTGAATTCCTTGTAACCTTAGAAATCCACAAAAAGTAAAATGGGGGTAATCTGAGTTCTCTAGGTCCATTAGTAGGTTTCGGTCAAAACCCACTGATTGACCTAGAGAGCTCAGATTACACTCGTTTCAGTTCCTGTGTATTCCTGATATTGCAAAGAGTTCAAATATACTATCCATTGTTTATTTTAACTTTTAGAATGTGATAAAATATAAGAAAAAGAATCAGTAAAAAATCTCCATGTTAGGCATTATATGAATCATATCAGGCCCATGTTGGACCAGAATATGGAATCATATCAGGCCTAACATGGGTCTGATATGATTCATATCAGGTCTAACGTGGAGGTTTTTTGCTGATTCTTTTTTCTTATATATTAACACCTTCTAAAAGTTAAAATAAACAATAGATAACATATTTGAACTCCTTGCAATATTAGAAATCCACAGGAATTGAAATCGGTGCAATCGGAGCTCTCTAGGTCCATCAATGGGTTCCAGCCCTTATTTTTTGCAAAACAAAGTTAGTCTAGGTAAAAACAATATACATATAATATGAAATTATGATAGTCTCTGACTGTCTGGTTCTGACTTTGAGTTTCGTCGAAACTCTAGGTCGAACTGACGCCTACTGTTCCCTCCTCGGGGAACGCGTCCTCACCTACTCCTCTCAAGAGAGTTTACCTGTTTGCCAGCTCAGTCCTCCAGACCGACTGACTTTCTGCCTAGGGTTACCATCCCTTAGGGTTTTCCTCAACCTAGGGTTACCACCTCATAAGACCTAGGGTTTTCCACCTACCTAACCGCAGCTAGGACTTTCCACCACCTAGGGCTACCACCCCTAGGACCTAGAGTTACTACCCCCTAGGGTTTTCCACCTGCCTAGAATCCACTAGAACTTTTACCTAAGACAACTTAGGACTTTCCTACAAGCTCAATAAACCTTGGTAGATCACAAATAATCTTAACTTTGAACCTTTTGTCATTATCAAAACTCAGGTTCAATCGTCGGATGCTTCCCACACCAACCATCGCTCCCTTTTTTATTATGGAAACAAAAGTCAAAGTTAAGTAAAACATAAGAAGATAAATGTGCATGGAAAGATGCAATATCAAGATGCAAGTTTAAAAAGATTCAAAAAGATGCAATATTTATAACAACTTGTTGTATCTTGTAGCTCCCTCTTAATTACGTATTCACTACTTAACTTCACTTTTCTCTCCCCCTTTGTCATATATCAAAAAAAAATACTAAACAGAGAAAAAGATGTAAGGATAGGAACTTTTTATCTGCCCCTGAAATATAGCATTTGCTTGGCAAGTTGAAAGTAGACTTTAATTAAGAAAAAAGGAAAAAACTTAGCAAAGTTTTAAGCTTTGAAAAGTAATTTAGGGTTTGCCAAAAACTTAGCTAGATTTAAAGCTTTGAAAATAACTTAGCTTTTCAAAAACTTAGATAAACTTCAGTTTGAAAATTTATTATTTTTTAAAAAAACACTTAGCACAAAAAAAAACTTAGCTAAGCTTAGCTTTGAAAATAATTGTTTTGTTAAATACTTAGCTTTCAAAAAGAAGTTAATAAGAACTTAGTTTTAATACTTAGTTTTGTTAAATAATTATTGTTTTACATGTAAAGATAGACAAAAAATATTTAATCTATTTAACTTTAAACAGAATTTCTTTAAAAACAAATCTAATAAAAGCTTAGTTTCAAAAAAATTGATAAATGCTTAGCATTAAAAAAAAAACTTAGCTAAGTAAAAGTTTTCTTTGAAAAATACTTTATCAAATACTTAGATTTTGTCTTTTCAAAAATAGTTTTAAAATTAAATTTCCTCTTTCACTCCCCCTTAATTAATGCAAAAAAACTTTTTAAGTTTTAAAGTCCTAGAGTCCAAGCATGAGTAATAATTTATTTTCAAGCATAAACATCTACTTTTTAAAATAAATGTCTAACCGTTAGCTACTAGCTATTTACCATGAGGTAGTAGCTTTCACTTGGTTAGTCAAATTAAGTAAGTGTTTCAGTTAGTTTGACTAAGCATGGATAATTTAATTTGATTAATTTGAATTTGATATTTATTGCCCAGACTTATGTTGATGCACAGACATAACCATTCTGAAGTCCAGGCAGTACTCTATGCATCTCACACCATTCTAACTGTGCTCATACACAAATAAGGTAATCCTAGTGTGCTTGTGAGATGCTCTGGCTGAGACCTAGGGGAACATGCTTTTTAGGGATAAATAACTACGCTAAGTCCAAATTTTTGAAAAAACTAATAAATTGGAGTTTTGAAAATATTTTTCCTAGAGTTTTAAAATCAAACTGTTTTAAAAATAAAGAGGAATATTTTAAAAATAAGCTCTATTCTACTAAGCAGATTCCTATTTGTCTTTTAAGTGCACTGAACTCAAGTTCAGGTAAGGGTTTCATGAAAATGTCAGCCAGATTTGACTTGGA
The DNA here is from genome assembly GCF_018446385.1 of Zingiber officinale. Lineage (NCBI taxonomy): Eukaryota > Viridiplantae > Streptophyta > Magnoliopsida > Zingiberales > Zingiberaceae > Zingiber > Zingiber officinale. The sequence continues at coordinate 107,845,899 of NC_055992.1, forward strand.
CTCAACATAGTTAAGTACAATGTCACCCTTAGCTACATGATCCCTTACAAAATGATGTTTTACTTCTATGTGTCTAGTCCTTGAGTATTGGATTGGATTTTTTGTTAAATTAATTGAACTTATATTATCAATTAAATTTTTTTATATTTTATATTCTAATTGATAGTCTTTTAAGGTATGCATCATCCATAATAGCTAAATGCGCATTCCCCCATGACTATGTATTCTGTTTCAATAGTGGATAAGGCAACACAGTGTTGCTTTCTGCTTGACCAACTTACTAGGCACTGACCTAGAAATTGACAGCTTCCACTTGTGCTTTTTCTATCTAGTTTGCACCCGGCATAGTCTGAATCAGAATAGCTAATTAGGTCAAAGGTGCTAGTTATAAGGTATCAAAGTCTTACATTTAGGGTTCCCTTAACATATCTAAGTATTCTTTTAACATTTGTTAGGCGTGATTCTTTTGCACAAGATTGGTATCTTGCACACATACCTGCTACAAAAATAATGTCAGGTCAACTTGCAGTTATGTAGAGTAGACTCCCTATTGCACTTTAATAGTATTTTAAGTCTGCTGGGTTTCCTTCTAAATCAAAATCAATTTTAACATTAGTTACCATTGGGGTATTTATATTTTTAAAATTTTCCATGTCAAACTTCTTAATTAATTTCTTAGCATATTTTGTTTGAAAAATATAAATTCTGTCTTTGGTTTGTTTAATTTGTAAGCTTAAGAAAAAGTTAAGTTCCCCAACTAAGCTTATTTCAAATTCACTTTCCATTAATTTGGTAAATTCTTTTAGAAATTTAGTATTGGTTGAGCCAAAAATTATATCATCTAAGTAAATTTGGACTATAAAGATGTCTTTTACTAGGATTTTTACAAATAAAGTTGATCGATTTGACCTTGTTTAAACCCTTTAGATATTAGATAAGTTGATAGGTGTTCATACCAAGCCCTATGTACTTATTTTAGTCCATATAGGACTTTCTTTAACTTAAAGACATGGTTTAGGTGGTCCAAATCCTCAAATCCTGGGGTTGACTTACATACACCTCTTCCTTGATGAACTCATTTAAGAATACAGATTTTACATGTATTTGGTATAACTTGAATCCTTTATGTGCTGCATAGGCTAGCAGTATCCTTATGGATTCAAGTCTGGCTACGGGTGCATAGGTTTCATTATAGTCTAATCCTTCTACTTGACTAAATCCTTTTGCTATTAATCTAGCTTTATTTCTTACTATTTCACCCTTATCATCCAATTTATTTCTAAATACCCATTTAGTGTCAATTATGATTTTATTTATGGGTTTGGGTACTAGTTCCCAGACCTAGTTTCTTTCAAATTGGGCTAACTCCTCTTGCATTGCTAATATCCAGTTTGGGTCAAGTAGGACTTCTTCTATAGTCTTGGGTTCAATCTTAGAAATAAGGGCTATCTAACTTAGATTTCTATAGGATGATCTAGTTCGTACTCCCAGGGTTGGGTCATCCAAAATTTGGTCAGATGGGTGGTTGGAACTTATCCTAGAGGGTCTTGACAACTGGTTTTTTTTTATTCTTTAGGTTTAAATTGAATATCTTCATCATCTTCTATGTTTCTTGTATTAATATTTTCTGTATTTTGATTAATATTTTCTTTTATTGAATTAGGTAAGTTATTTTCTTCATTAAAAATCACATTAGTTGTTTCTTCAACTTTTAGGGTATTTTTGTTATAAACTTTATAAACCCTACTGGTTGTGGAGTACCCTAAAAAGATTCCAGGGGTTGATTTTGATGTAAATTTTTTTAAGTAGTCCTTAGTGTTTAGAATGTGAAATTTACATCCGAACACCTTTAAATAGTTTAGGTCAAGGATTTTATTATAATATATTTCATATGGAGTTTCATTATGTAATTTATTGATTAAAATTCTATTTTGAATGTAACAAGTCGTATTTATTGTCTCATCCCAGAATTGTTTATTCAGGTTGTATTCATTTAACATGGTTCTAGCGGTTTCTTGTAGGGTTTTATTTTTCCGTTTTACTAGACCATTTTGTTGGAGGGTTCTAGGGCATGAGTACTCATGTTTGTATCCATTAATTTTACAAAATTCAGTAAATTTATGATTTTCAAATTTCCCACCATAATCACTTCTAATTCTTTTAATTTTAGTATCCTTTTCATTTTCTATTAACTTGCAAAAATTATTAAAGATTTTAAAGGTTTCATCTTTAGTTTTTAGAAATTTTACTAAAGTAAATCTTGAGTAGTCATCAATTATAACTAAGCAATATTGATTTTTGCTTAGTGACTTGGCTCCATGTGAATCAAATAGGTCTAAGTGTAAGAGCTCAAGTATCGAGTTAGTTCTATTTAAGTTGGTTAACGTATGGGTTTACTTGGTTTGTTTACCCCCTGTTGGCAAGTATTACAAATTGTATTTTCTATAAATTTTAATTTGGGTAAACTTCTAACTAAGTCATTTTGACTCATTTTTGAAATGAGTCTAGTATGAGTATGACCCAATCTTCTGTGCCACAACTTAGCTTCCTCTTATTGTGTCAATATACACTTTAGTGAGGACATTGGTAGGTCAATTGTATAGATATTTGGTTTCCTAATTCCCTTAAGTGCAATTTTAGAATTTTTTAACATTTTTAACATTTTTAATTAAACACTTAGATTTTGAGAATATGACTAAGTATCCAAAGTCACATAACTTACTAATGCTAAGTAAGTTAAAATTCAGTTTATCAACCAATAGTACTTTTCGAATCATAAAATCGGAACTTAATTTGATATTACCTGTTTCGATTACCTTAAGTTTTTCGTCGTTGCCAAACGTAACTGATCCTAAGTTCTTGAATTGTAGCTTAGTGAATTTCAATATGTCTTCAGTCATGTGTATGGAGCATCTACTATCTAACATTCATTGATCCAAACCTTTATATTGTTACACATAAAGTATTTAATTTGGTTCAATTTGATGGATTAAAGAATAGTTTAATTGAAATCAGCTCCTTAATATTCCATCTCACTCAGCCTAGATTATCAAACATGTTATTCCTATGGATGATTATAAGATGATTTTGAATTTATTAAGTCAATTAGATTTATTAAGTTAAGTTGTGAACAGGTTAAATTGATTAGTTTCGATAAGATTTATCAATTTATTAGATTAATTTATTGAGATTTATTAATTGATTAATTAATGATTTATCAATTTAGATTAATTAAATTTATTAATTTAGATAATTATTAGATTTATTAATTGATTAGATTAAATATTAATTTAGATAATTATTACTAGATTTATTAGATTAAATATTAATTTAGATAATTAATTATTAGATTTATTAAGATTCATTGATTTGTTAATTAAGATTTATTAATTAAGATTTATTAAATGATTAATCAAGATTTTATTAAATTTAGATTTATTAAAATAGATTAAATTAGATTTATGAGAATTTATTAAATTAATTAATTCTAAATTTTGTCTGAGTCCATCTCACCCTCTTCTAAATTATCAATCAGGGAACCTTATAGGTTTTTATGAGATGGTTAATTTTATCTTTGATTTAGGTTATCATCTAAGAATTGATTTACATTTGAGTTAGACTCAGGTTTTACAATTAGTCAATTAAATATTCATTTCAAGGATTGGCTTCCAGGCTGTGGAGAGACACTAGGCCTTCTTGGGTATGGAATCATCCACCGCTTCTAGACAAAGTCTTTCAAAGAAATTAGATATTTAATTTTCTTTTTGAAACCCTAGGTCTAACTAGTCAAGTATAAATCATGACTAGGTCCTTATCTAGCCTAGTCTAAGCATGTATAATAAAGCAGTAAAAACAAGCATCAAACAAATGTATTTATCGATAAAGATGGTCTTTCTATTGGCTCCCCCTAGATCATAGCCTCGATAGGGTCTATCAAGGTAATGAATCTAATCCTTGGGGATTCAATATTGATTAAGTCCAACTTGATTAACCAAGTTTGACTTGGGAACTCATGCTTGGACTATTTTTTTATTAGTTCTATTTACAAGTGATAAGTACAACTTGTATTTTTGTTTAATCTTAAATCTAAGTCCAGATCTGTTATATACGACTCTTTGTTTTCCAAGAATCAGATATAGATTCTTGGAACCCAAGGTAAACCATTCCAACGTGTCCTTAAGTTTTTTAACTTGAGTTTTCAAATTAGAATTTTCTTCTTCAAGTTGTTGGACTTGAGTTAAACTTCCATTTTGAACTGGCTCACTCAAAGAACTTAGTTTAGTCTCCTCCTTAAGGAGTGTTACCCCCTTTTGGAGTGACTTGACCCGGACGTTGGATTTAGCTAACTTATGCATAAGATAATTAAATAAGTTATGTGGTTTAGTTATCTGAGAAGTACTTACCGTGGGGTTAGGCCCTTCGAAAATGGATACGGATATGTGACTTCTCGAACTTTGTTTCCGACTCACTCTCGATTTCTGATTCGTTGACTTGTTCCTAGGCCGTAAGCGCCAGGAAGTTCGTATGTTCGAGCTTTTCGTCAGAATCTTCGTAGGAAGACTCTCCCACATCACATGCAGTGCTTTCTTCTTCTTTTGCTTCTTTGCTTCCTTTTGATTCGGACAGTTGGGTTTGATGTGTGCCTTCTTATTGCATTTGTAGCAAGTTACCTTGAACTTTACTCTTGGACTTGATTGTACCATCTTGGATTGAATCACCTTCTTGATGTCCTTCTTGGTGAATCCTTTCTTCTTCTTACAGAGCTTCCGTACTAGATCGACGAGTTCGGCTGCTATCTCGCCGTCATCGTCTTCTAAGTCTAGTTCTTCTTCAAACTCGGGTTCAGTTCTACGCTTTGCTTTTGCTTCCCATGTTCTACTTGTACCTGCAATCAAGGCAATACCTTTCTCAGTCATAGGTGTATTAGTCTATTCATGTAATTTAAACTCTGAAAATAATTCATCTAATCTAATGGACGAAAGGTCCTTAGAGACCTTGTAAGCATCTACCATTGATGCCCACAAGGTGTTCCTAGGGAATACATTTAATGTATACCTGATAACGTCACAATTTTCCACCTTCTGCCCGATTGCGTGGAGACTGTTGAGAATGTCTTGGATGCGTGTGTGTAGTTGACTTACAGATTCGTCATCCTGCATTTTTATGTTATATAACTTATTTAAAATTAAATCTCTTTTACTTACCTTCGTGTCAGAAGTTCCCTTATGGAGCTACATCATCTTCTCCTATAGTTCTTTCTCACTTGAGAATGGGTCTACTCGGTTTAGCTCCTCCTTTGTCAAACCACATTAAAGAGTACATGTTGCTTTAGCGTTGGCCTCGAGCTTCTTCATCAGACTTACGTCCCAGTTCTCACAAGATACTAGTTTTCCAGTGTCGTCAAGTGGGAGTGAGATGCCAGTTTTGATGATCATCTACATCTCGAGTTGGGTTTGGAGGTAGTATTCCATTCGGCCATTCCAGTAGCCAAAATCTTCACCGAAGAAAAGTGGCGGGCGAGTCGTGCTAAAGCCTTCTTAGTGGGACATTTAAAAATCTAGCACAACAGAAAAAAATAAGAAAACTTATTCCAAGACTTGGTCTTGGATTAGTAGTGCAAGATAATGAAAAAAAATGAGCTCTAGTGGTGTTGCACCGACTTCGAGAGATGAAAGAATTTGATCAAAAAAGCACATCGGAAGGCGACAATTTTACCGATTTTGATTGACTCCAAAAAATTAAAAACTACCACGAAAAAATTGCTTGAATGGTGGTTTCACCGATTCGAAACGACCCCGCATTGATACCAATTGTAGGATTGTAAAGCACTAGAGGGGGGGTGAATAGCGCTCGTGGCTTTCACTTTCGTTTGTTTCGGAAAACTCAAAGTAAATACGCAGCGGAAATAAGAGAGAGACAAATAGAACAAAGACACCAAGGATTTACTTGGTTCGGAGCATGTAGCGACTCCTACTCCAAGGCACGCACATGAGAGTGCTTTCGATGAGTAATCACTAGTCAATCGAAATAAGTACAAGTACAATGATTGATTACAAGTAATTTAAAACTTTAAAGAAAACCAATAACTCAGGAATATGGATCTTCAGCACGATGGTTGTCAGAGCAATTTTTTAGCGTTGAGGAGGTGTTTTCTGAGAAGCTTGAAGAAGCGAAAGTCGTTCGTTGTGTTGTACTGAAGCTCCTAATCGAAACTGCTTTTATAGGCTGTTCTGAGCGCCTGGACCACGTGGTTCAGCCACTCCACGCGTGCCACATCAGCTTGGCAATAACTTTTGGATTCCGAGTGCCTGGATCGACTCTGGGCGCCTGGACCAGCTCGGGGTGGTCGGACCAACTTTCTCCAGCCCTTATTTTCTGCAAAACAAAGTTAGTCCAGGCAAAAATAATATACATATAATATGAAATTATGACATCCTCTGACTGTCCAGTTCTAACTTTGAATTTCGTCGAAACTCTAAGTCAAACCGATGCCTACTGTTCCCTTGTCAGGGAACGTGTCCTCACCTACTCCTCTCAGGAGAGTTTACCTATTTGCTAGCTCGGTCCTCCAGACCTATTGGACTTTCTGCCTAAGGTTACCACCCCCTAGGACCTAGGCTTACCACCCCCTAGGATTTTCCTCAGCCTAGGGTTACCACCCCCTAGAATTTTTCACCTGCCTAACCGTAGCTAGGACTTTCCACCACCTAGGGCTACCACCCCTAGGATTTTTCACCTGCCTAGAATCCACTAGGACTTTTGCCTAAGACAACTTAGGACTTTCTGCAAGTTCAATGAACCTTGTTAGATCACAAATAATCTTAACTTCGAACCCTTTGCCATTATCAAAACTCTTGTTTGATTGTCGGATGCTTCCCGCACCAACACCTGTTTCGCAAAGATAGCACCCGGGTGGATGTCTGGATAGGTACCCAAGCGGTCTGAGCGGCCCGAGTTACTCCAAGCACTCGGAAAAGGGAAATTTTATCCAAACATCGAGTTAGAGAGCGATGGTTAGCTAAACCACGTCAACAGTCCAGGCGCCCGAAAGGGGCCTGGCACCCAAAGGTGGATAAACTTTGAGGATGAAGTTTCAACGAGAGCTCTCTATGTTAACATAGTCCAAGCGCATGGGATGGGATCTAGGCGCTTGTATGGGACTATAAAAGGAGCCTTCAACTAGCAACTTCAATATATCATGTGTTCTGACTTTTGCTCTTTTGCGCTGCTATGAAAAATCTCCTACGATGCTGTAACGCTCCTCTGACAACCACCAATTAAGTTGTACTCATTTTCTCTATTATCGGTAACTTTTCTTTATAGTTATTGTACTTCAATTTGTAATATTTTGAACTATTAGTGGATTGCCCAACGATATCACTCAATGAGTGCGGGCCTTGGAATAGAAGTTGTTGAAGACTCTGAACCAAGTAAAAAAACTACTTATGTTAGCACTTGTCTTTTTATTTCTCCCTTTTCTCTTCTTAGCTTTATTTCCGCTGTGTATTCTCAATTTTTGAAAAAGAAAAACACGTTATTTAACCCCCCCCCTCCCTGTAGCATCTTTACTATCCAACAAGTGGTATCAGAGTGAGGTTCCACTTTGAATTTGTGCAACCACCAATCAAGCAAAAGGGGGTTTCCTTGTTTTCTTTTTCGATTTTAAGTTTTTTTGACCTAGTTCAAATTGGTGTCATCACCTCTTTTAGATAAGTTTTTCGCATTGAAAAATACTCTAAATTAGTGCAATACCAATCGAGTTTTAGTACTTTTACTATCTCTCACACTACTAATCCAAGACCTAGTCTTGGGATTTATTTGTTAGTTTATTTTTTTATGTGCAAGGCTCTGTCGTTAATGGCCCAAGGAGAATGTTACAGCACTGCTCGCCCTCTACTCTTTAGTGGGGATGACTTTCCCTATTGGAAGAGAAGAATGAAGGTGTACCTAAAGATGGATATCGATCAATGGTTCACCATCCGACGAGTATACAAGGCGTCGGACGAAGCAATAAAAGTGCTTCTCGGCCTAAAAATATGGAATCCAAAAGACAAGAAGGCCCAAATTGATTCAAAGCCATTAAATACACTTCAGTGTGGTTTGACAAAAGAAGAACTGAACTGTGTCGGCTCACACAAGAATGCAAAGGAGTTGTGGGACAAGTTGGTCGAATTACACAAGGGCACGACTGATTCAAAGGTAACTAAGAGAGATTTACTTTTGAATATTCTATTTAACATTAAAATACAAGATGGTGAGACCACAAGTTAGCTCCACGCCAGAATAAAGAACATCCTAAATGGTCTTCACCTAATCAGACATCAACTTGAGAATTGCAATCTAATAAGGTATGCTCTCAACTCCTTTCCTCGAAATGCATTGTGGACATTTATAGTAGATGCCTATAAAACTTCAAAGAATCTATCTAAATTAAAATTAGATGAATTATTATATGAATTAAAATTACATGAATAAACTAACACCAAACAGGTTGAGAAGGGTATAGCTTTCCTTGTAGGTCCATCAAAATAAAAAAAGACTAAAACTTGAGTCAAGCCTGAGTCAGAAGATGAATCCGACTCAAAAATCGATGAAGAAGAACCACTAGTAAATATGGTCAGAAAATGTTCACTAGAAGGAAGAGCAACTTCACAAAGAAAGACTTACAAGAAGTGATCAAATCTACACCCAACGCCGTAAAGGTGAGAATGAAGTGCTTCAAATGTAACAAAAAGGGGCATTTCAAGCACGAGTGTCCAAATCAAAAGGAGGACAAGTCTAAGAAAATAAAGAAAAAGAAGGCACTCCACGCCACTTGGGATGAATCTATTGGTGCAAGAAGCATTCGACAATTAAACCTATGTTTTGATTATGTCAAAGGGTTCAAGTTAAGTTGTGTTGTTATCTAATGTGCTTGAATGAGTTTGCAGGAAAGTCCTAACTGCGGTTAGGCATGTGGAAAATCCTAAGGGGTGGTAACCTTAGGTCCTAGGGGGTGGTAACCCTAGGTGGTGGAAAACCCTAAGGGGTGGTAACCTTAGGTCCTAGGGGATGGTAACCTTAGGTGGAGGAAAACCCTAAGGGGCGGCAACCTTAAGTCCTAGGAGGTGGTAACCCTAGGTGATGAAAATCCTAAGAGGGGGTAACCTTAGTGTTGGTTGCTACTCGGAAACCTAGAGGTTCCACTGTATAAAAATTTTGTACAAAGGTCTGAACCTTTTCCTAGCTACCATGTGTTCTTTTAAATTAAATTTTGGATCGCCTGCGGAACTTAACACGTTTGATCCAAAACTTAATCTATTCGTTCTTTTAGGTTTTGACTTGGGTCTCCTGCGGAACTTAACACGTTCAACCCAAATCACCTTAAGTTATTAATTCCATTAAATATTAATTTCCATAATTGGTTCCCAGTACTGACGTGGCGAGGCACATGGCCTTCTTGGATATGGGAGCAACCACCACCGACTAGACAAAACCTTTTATGAAAAGCTAATATTTAATTTCCTAAAATAACTTTAGGTTAACCAAAAAGAATAATCAAATCACAAGGAAAAAAAACAAAAGAACACAACATCGAAAAACATATTCGAAATACTAGAATCGCATGCCTCTTGTATTTGATATTATTTCCAAAAATAACTAGTATGATGCGGAAAGAAAAATTACTAGTTATACCTTTTAGAAAGACCTCTTGATCTTCTACTGTATTCCTCTTCTAACCTCGGACGTTGTGTGGGCAACGATCTTCCGAGATGAGAAACCACCAAAGCACCATCTTTTCCTTTCTTCAAATTTCGGCCAAGCACAAAGCTTCCAAAAGATGAAGATCTTTTCCACCAACCAAGCTCCAAGGGATGTAAGCTTTCTCTCCTTCTTCCTCAAGCTAGATCCGGCCACCAATTAAAACTCCATGAGCATGAAGAGGTTCGGCCACAAAGAGAAGAAGAAGAGAAGAAGAAAGGGTCGGCCACACCACCAAGGAAAAGAGGGAGAAAAATAGAATAGAGTCTTTAGCCTTGAAGCCTCCTCTACCCCCTCTTTTATAATCCTTGGTCTTGGCAAATAAGGAAAATTTAATAAAAACTTCCTTAATTCTTTTTCCATGAAAAGGAAAATTTTATTTAATTAAAAATAATTTTTCTTCTCCAATTTATTTGGCCGGCCACACCATAAAATTTCCAAGCAAATAAAATTTTAAACACAAATTAAAACTTCCTTATTTGCTTCCGAAAATTTATAAAATTTCTCCAATAATTTTTATCCCTTCATGATTGGTTTATAAAAAGGAAATTTAATAAATTAAAATCTTTCTTTTAAACATGTGGATAAAAAGAAAGTTATCTCTAAAAATTAAAATATCTTTTAATCTACAAATAAGAAAAGATATCAAATCTTTTCTTAATCTTTTGTAGAAACTTATAAAAGAGAATATTTAATTTTAAACTCTCTTTTAAATCATGAACATGGTTAAAAAGGAAAGTTTTCTTAAAATTTAAAATCCTCCTTTAATCAACAAATAAGGAAAGATTTCAAATTTTAAACTCTCTTTTAAACATGTAGATGATTTACAAATAAGGAAAGTTTTTATCAAAAATTAAAATCATCCTTTTAAACTATAAATAAGGAAAGAGATTAATCTCTTCTCTTAATCTTTTGTAGAAAGTTATAAAAGGAAATTTTTAATTTTTAAACTCTCTTTTAAAATCATGATATCCACATAAGAAATAATTTTAATAAAATCCTTTTAATATTCTAGTGGCCGGCCACCTAAGCTTGGGACCCAAGCTTTGGCCACCATCATGACTCATCCACTTGATCTTGGCGGCCCTATCTTGGGTTCCAAGTTAGCTTGGCCGGCCCCATTGGATGGGTAAGAAGGTGGGTATGCGGTGGGTATAAATCTCTATATACTAGAGGCTACGATAGGGACCGAGAGGAGGAATTGGTTTTGGTCTCCCGATGAAATTAAGCATCCCGTGTTCGCCCCGAACACACAACTTAATTTCATCAATAATAATTCATTCCACTAAAGAACTATTATTGAACTATCGCACCAATCCCAAATTACATTTTGGGTTCCTTCTTATTATGAGTGTGTTAGTCTCCCTGTGTTTAAGATAACAAATGTCCACTAATTAAGTAAGTTACTGACAACTCACTTAATTAATATCTAGCTCCAAGAGTAGTACCACTCAACTTCATCGTCATGTCGGACTAAGTCCACCTGCAGGGTTTGACATGACAATCCTTATGAGCTCCTATTGGGGACATTCTCAACCTAGATCACTAGGACACAGTTTCCTTCTATAATTAACAACACACACTATAAGTGATATCATTTCCCAACTTATCGGGTTTATTGATTTATCGAACTAAATCTCACCCATTGATAAATTAAAGAAAAAATATCAAATATATGTGCTTGTTATTATATTAGGATTAAGAGCACACACTTCCATAATAACTGAGGTCTTTGTTCCTTCATAAAGTCAGTATAAAAGGAACGACCTCAAATGGTCCTACTCAATACACTCTAAGTGTACTAGTGTAATTATATAGTTAAGATAAACTAATACCTAATTACACTACGACCCTCCAATTGTTTGTTCCTTTCCATCTTGGTCGTGAGCTACTGTTTATAATTTATAAGGAACCGATAACATGATCTTCTGTGTGTGACACCACACACCATGTTATCTACAATATAAATTAATTGAGCAACTACATTTATCATAAATGTAGACATTTGACCAATGTGATTCTTATTTCTAGATAAATATTTATACCAAAAGCTAGGCTTTTAGTATACACTCTAACAATCTCCCACTTATACTAAAAGACTAAACTGTCATATCTGCTGCCATACATCTGATTCTCATGCCTTTCAAAAAGCTCTTGCCTTAAGGACCTTAGGTTATCATCTAATGCAATCTAGGCGGCAACAACTTCTCCTCGTTATACAATTTCTCGTATTGGGTAGTACTTACGCTCTATTGTGTTTACTTGCCTTATAGACTCATGGTTTTTTCGAGTTTGTTACTGCACCATTATTATTACAATAAATTGTAATAATCTTTGGACAAACTAGAAATCATATCTAAGTCTATCTTGAGGTAATTAAGTCATTCAGCTTTTATGGCTACCTCAGAGGCTTGCCATATACTCAGCTTCTATGGTGGAGTCCAGAAAAACACCTATGCTTATCACTCTTCCATAGTTATGACTTTTCCTCCTAAAGTAAACACAAAACCCCGAGGCCGACTTATTATTGTCCCTATCCGATTGGAAGTCAAAATCCGTGTAACCCACAGGGACCAAATTAACTGCCTTGTAAGCTAGCATATAATCTCTAGCGCCTCTAAGGTACTTTAATATATGCTTTACTGCAGTCCAATGTCCTTGTCTAGGGTTACTTTGATATCTGCTAACTATGCCCTTGGCAAAACATATTTCTGATCTCGTGCATAGCATACATTAGGTTGTCTAACTGCCGAAGCATAAAGAACTGCCTACATGTCCTCAATCTCCTTTGATGTCATCGGAGACATCTCTTTAGATAAAGACACTCCATGCTTAAAAGGTAAGAAACCTTTCGAGGAGTTTTGCATGCTTAAAACGAGCAAGGATTTTCCGATGTATCAAGCTTGGGATAAGTAAAATATATTTTTTCTTTCGATCCCTTATTACTTTGATCTCAAAAATATATACATTCTCCCAAGTCCTTTATATCGAATTATTTGGACAACCATACCCTTACTTCTGACAACATTTTGATATTGTTTCCAACTACCAAAAATGTTATCTACGTATAGTACAAGAAATACCACAACGTTTCCATCACACCTTTTGTATACACAAGACTTATCCATTTACTCAATAAATCCATAGGTCTGGATTACTTTGATAAACCGGATGTTCCAAGACCTTGAAGCTTTGCCTCAGTCCATAGACTGATTGAGCTTGCACACAAGATGCTCTTAGCCCTTTGCAATGAACCCTTCTGGTTGCTTTATATGGATGCTTTCATCAAGACTTCCATTAAGGAATGCTGTCTTGACATCCACTTGTCAAATAGATAAAAGAATCCGGATAGACTTAAGCATGGCTACCAGTGGAAAAGTTTCCTTTTCATCAAGCCTTGCTTTGAAAGTTACTACCTTCCTTTCTATCCCTCTTTTCCTATTATAGACCTTTTTACACCCAAAGGCTTTTACACCATTTGGTGGTTCTACAAGCTTCCATATTTTATTAGAATACATATATTCTAATTCTGTTATTCATTACTCTTTGCCAAGATGTTGCATCTTTATCTTGGAGTGTTTCGTCATATGTCCGGAGATCAGGTTCATGTCCTCCAGGGATTAAGTCCAAAAACTCTCCCAAAACATGAATTTTTTTAGGTTGCCTAACAACCCTCCCACTACGATAAGGCACTTTCTGCAATTGTGTATCATTTGTGATACGTGTTGCAGTTTTCTTGTGGTATCTCATCTTGTACAGTTGGTACTAGATTAGACATGCCTTTTATTATTTCCTTAAGAACAAATTTTCTTATGGGCACATGGTTTATTACATAATCCTTTTCTAAAAATCGGTCATTGATGCTAACAATGACCTTCTGATTTTTAAGACTATAAACCTACTTTCATTTCACTAGGATAACCCACAAATAAGTGAATTCCTGTCCAACTTATCATTGTCTCTCTTCTGCATATGTGTTGGACTACCCAAATCCGAATATGCTTCGAAATAGGCTTACGCCTATTTAGCAATTCTATATGAGTAGAGAGTTCTGACTTTAGAAGGTACTATATTCACTCCCGTTTCCAGAGTATATCCTTAAAATGATTTTGATAATATTCTTAATAATTCATCAATCTACTTATTTCCATAAGAGTCTTATACCTTCCTTTTCCTACACCATTCTGTTGGGGTGTACCAGGTGCAATTAGTTGGGATTGAATCCCTACTTCTGATAAATGACTCCTAAATTCTCCCAAGAGGTACTTGCCACTACGATCTTACCGTAGTGTCTTGATACTTTTACTTTGTCGTTTCTCCACATCAGCCTCGTACTCTTTGAACTAATCAAAACACTTAGACTTGCGGCACATCAAGTAAATATATCCGTATCTCAAATAGTTGTCTATAAAATAGATGAAATATTTGAAACAACCTCTTGCCTGGATGCTCATAGGATCACACAAATTAGAATGAACCAATTCCAATATATCTTTGACTCCATACCCCTTAGACTTAAAAGCTTCTTGGTTATTTTTTCTTCCAAGTAAGACTCGTAGGTTGGAAAGATTTCCACTACTAATGAACCCAAAAGTTCATCAGCTACCAATGAATCCTACTCAAGTTAATATAACCTAGCCTTAGAAGCCAAAGATATAATTAGTTCATTTTCGAAGGTTACTTTCTTTTAAAGTTAGAAGATGTGTTACTAATTTCCATTTGTTTCATCGTGAGAGTTATTGAATTTATAAATTGCCAACCAACGTACCAGAACAGATAACTTCCCTCTTTTTCTTAATAACAACTTTGTTATTAAAAGAGGCAGAATATCAAGTTCTTTGAATAGTTTAGAAACTGAAAACTAGTTCTTTCTAAACTTGGTGCGTAAAGACAATCCATGTTTTATTAAAAGATAAACATCTCCCACTGCAACAGCTACCATTTTTACAGTAGTGCCCATGTAGACAGTGTTTTAATTTTCATTTAGTTGTCGGGTTTCCTGGAACTCTGCAATGAATTGCGGACATGATTAATGGCATCTGTATCTACACTCCAGGTTCTGGTAGATAACACCACTAAACATGTTTCAACTAATGAATTAAATGCACCTATATTGTTCTTAGTTCTAAGAAGACAGTTTACCTTAATGTCCAAGTCCTATTTCCAATCATTACAATTGGGATTACTAAGTCTTTCTTATAGTATGACTACTAGGGGATTGACAAATATTTTAAATCCTAAGAATCACAAAAATACTTGGTCAAGATCAACTCCTTAAAAATCCCCATGAATTTTGTATGCCACGATAGTGTGGACGTATACAAAATCGAAGAGGAGATTTTATTCATTAATTTTATTATCTCGTCAACTTTACTTTATGACGAATAAAATTAATAGTTGATCTGTCTTTAATCAAATATTTGGTTAAAAATTTTTGAATTTTAAAAAAAATATTGATTCCTCAAACAATATTATTTAAATTCACCAACACCTCAAACACCGTAAATTTTGCATGCCACGTTAGTGTGGACGTATACAAATTCAACATTTGTAAAAGAAGGGTTTTAACCCATTAATTTTATTATCTTGTCAACCTAACTTTTTGACAAATAAAATTAATAGTTGGTATCATTTGGTCACACAAATAAAAGCAGTGACTCCTATGGGGAGGATACTATTAGATGTGTCTAAGTGTATACCATTACTTGACACTAAGTCCATTAATAAGATTATGCCCCTTCCGTTGGGGAAGATCACACGCTCTTAATTAACTTCCTATAGTCATCCAAAAATGGAAGTCTGTTCTAGTGATCCACAAACAAGCTCATCCGTTATGGAGGAAGTCACTCAGAGCCAACGCGCAAGCTTGTTTGCATCACTTACAAACCAGTAATGGAGACCATGGGATTTACTTAAAAATCCCTCTCCCACTTAGTTATTTATAAATGAGGAATTTTAACTATGCTAGCCTACTAAATATGTAAACTAACATGCACACACAGCACAATATAAAAGCAATAAATAGAAAATCTAATTTTCAACTATTATGGCTTTTATCTCTTGTTGTCCTCCGTGTGTTGTCATCCCAAGCTGCTGCCATATTTGGCCACTGCCACCAGGTCTAGCTGTCGCATCCATCTTGCTCCTAGTTTCGCTACGCCTCTGGTCCTTAAAAGGTTCCACGCTTTGCAAGATTCGATCCGCGACATAAATAGAATTTTACATTTTGATCCTATATTTCTCGAAGGAATGTACATGTAAACTAGATCGAACATAAAATAAAATTTACATCCATCGATCTATATTCCATAAAAGGAATGTACATGTAACTAGATCAAAAATAAAATCCTAATAAAACTAAATACAGCTCCTGCTGTATTTTATAATACAATCATGCACACACAATAAAATGCCCTAGACATGTCCAAGGGTCCAATCACACACATAATAACTATAAGCCATAATAGTTGGATCCTGCATCCACAAAGTTAGCACATCCTACTATTAACCTGCCTAAATTATGTATGACATGTGCATAATTAAACTAATACCAAATACACAGAGGCAAAACCCTAGCTCTGATACCAATTGTTGGTTGCTACTCGGAAAACCTAGAGGTTCCACTGTACAAAAATTTTGTACAAAGGTCTGAACCTTTTCCTAGCTACCATGTGTTCTTATAAATTAAATTTTGGATCACCTGCGGAACTTAACACGTTTGATCCAAAACTTAATCTATTCGTTCTTTTAGGTTTTGACTTGGGTCTCCTGCAGAACTTAACACGTTCGACCCAAATTACCTTAAGTTATTAATTCCATTAAATATTAATTTCCATAATTGGTTCCCAGTACTGACATGGCGAGGCACATGGCCTTTTTGGATATGGGAGCAACCACCACCGACTAGACAAAACCTTTTATGGAAAGTTAATATTTAATTTCCTAAAATAACTTTAGGTTAACCGAAAAGAACAATCAAATCACAAGGAAAAAAAACAAAAAAACACAACATCGAAAAACATATTCGAAATACTAGAATCGCATGCCTCTTGTATTTGATATTATTTCCAAAAATAACTAGTATGATGCGGAAAGAAAAAATACTAGTTATACCTTTTAGAAAGACCTCTTGATCTTCTACCGTATTCCTCTTCTAACCTCGGACGTTGTGTGGGCAACGATCTTCCGAGATGAGAAACCACCAAAGCACCTTCTTTTCCTTTCTTCAAATTTCGGCCAAGCACAAAGCTTCCAAAAGATGAAGATCTTTTCCACCAACCAAGCTCCAAGGGATGTAAGCTTTCTCTCCTTCTTCCTCAAACTAGATCTAGCCACCAATTAAAACTCCATGAGCATGAAGAGGTTCGGCCACAAAGAGAAGAAGAAGAGAAGAAGAAAGGGTCAGCCACACTACCAAGGAAAAGAGGGAGAAAAATAGAATAGAGTCCTTAGCCTTGAAGCCTCCTCTACCCCCTCTTTTATAATCCTTGGTCTTGGCAAATAAGGAAAATTTAATAAAAACTTCCTTAATTCTTTTGCCATGAAAAGGAAAATTTTATTTAATTAAAAATAATTTTTCTTCTCCAATTTATTTGGCCGGCCACACCATAAAATTTCCAAGCAAATAAAATTTTAAACACAAATTAAAACTTCCTTATTTGCTTCCGGAAATTTATAAAATTTCTCCAATAATTTTTATCCCTTCATGATTGGTTTATAAAAAGGAAATTTAATAAATTAAAATCTTTCTTTTAAACATGTGGATAAAAAGAAAGTTATCTCTAAAAATTAAAATCTCTTTTAATTTACAAATAAGGAAAGATATCAAATCTTTTCTTAATCTTTTGTAGAAACTTATAAAAGAGAATATTTAATTTTAAACTCTCTTTTAAATCATGAACATGGTTAAAAAGGAAAGTTTTCTTAAAATTTAAAATCCTCCTTTAATCAACAAATAAGGAAAGATTTCAAATTTTAAACTCTCTTTTAAACATGTAGATGATTTACAAATAAGGAAAGTTTTTACCAAAAATTAAAACCATCCTTTTAAACTACAAATAAGGAAAGAGATTAATCTCTTCTCTTAATCTTTTGTAGAAAGTTATAAAAGGAAATTTTTAATTTTTAAACTCTCTTTTAAAATCATGATATCCACATATGAAATAATTTTAATAAAAATCCCTTTTAATATTCTAGTGGCCGGCCACCTAAGCTTGGGACCCAAGCTTTGGCCGGCCACCTACATGACTCATCCACTTGATCTTGGCTGGCCCTAGCTTGGGTTCCAAGCTAGCTTGGCCGACCCCATTGGATGGGTAAGAAGGTGGGTATGCGGTGGGTATAAATCTCTATATACTAGAGGCTACGATAGGGACCGAGAGGAGGAATTGGTTTTGGTCTCCCGATGAAATTAAGCATCCCGTGTTCGCCCCGAACACACAACTTAATTTCATTAATAATAATTCATTCCACTAAAGAACTATTATTATACTACCGCACCAATCCCAAATTACATTTTGGGTTCCTTCTTATTATGAGTGTGTTAGTCTCCCTGTATTTAAGATAACAAATGTCCACTAATTAAGTAAGTTACTGACAACTCACTTAATTAATATCTAGCTCCAAGAGTAGTACCACTCAACTTCATCGTCATGTCGGACTAAGTCCACCTGCAGGGTTTAACATGGCAATCCTTATGAGCTCCTATTGGGGGCATTCTCAACCTAGATCACTAGGACACAGTTTCCTTCTATAATCAACAACACACACTATAAGTGATATCATTTCCCAACTTATCGGGCTTATTGATTTATCGAACTAAATCTCACCCATTGACAAATTAAAGAAATAAATATCAAATATATGTGCTTGTTATTATATTAGGATTAAGAGCACACACTTCCATAATAACTGAGATCTTTGTTCCTTCATAAAGTCAGTATAAAAGGAACGACCTCAAATGGTCCTACTCAATACACTCTAAGTGTACTAGTGTAATTATATAGTTAAGATAAACTAATACCTAATTACACTACGACCCTCCAATGGTTTGTTCCTTTCCATCTTGGTCGTGAGCTACTGTTTATAATTTATAAAGAACCGATAACATGATCTTCTGTGTGTGACACCACACACCATGTTATCTACAATATAAATTAATTGAGCAACTACATTTATCATAAATGTAGACATTTGACCAATGTGATTCTTATTTCTAGATAAATATTTATACCAAAAGCTAGGCTTTTAGTATACACTCTAACACTTAGGTCCTAGGGGGAGGTAACCCTAGGTGGAGAAAAACCCTAGGGGGTGATAACCCTAGGTTCTAGGGGGTGGTAACCCTAGGCGGAAAGTCTAGTCGATCTGGAGGACCGGACTAGTATCAGGTATGCTCTCCTAAGTAGAGTAGGTGAGGACGCATTCCCCGGAAGAGGAAACAGTAGGCGTCGGTTTGACCTAGGGTTTTCGGTTGGAAATCCGAAGTCAAAATCGAACAGTCCGGAGACGGTCAAATACTCTTTTTATTGTATTTATATGTGTGCTAACTTTGTTTTGCAGGGTATGTGGGTATTTTGTGAACTAACATATTTTACAGGGACTAAAGTGCACATCTTGCCTCGGATGAACAGTACCCGAGGTGCCCTCATGGAGCTTGGAGGCGCCTCGGGTGCAGAGTGTGAGCTAGTTGCGGACAGGAGCTAGAGGTGCCTCAATGGTCATTGGAGGAACCTTGGACCACTGCTTTGAGGCACCTCAAAGGGGGATGGAGGTGCCTTCAACAGGATAAGTTACGACCAGTTCTGTTCTAATCCATGCGGCTGACTCGGCAAGATGGAGGCGCTCGGATAGGCATGGAGGCACCCTCAACAAGCTATTTAAGGCCACTTCGACCAACAGCTTAGGAACTCAAACAAAAAGGCAATCCTTCTTCAGTACACTACTAACGAGACATTCCGGTTGAGCTACGACAAGTCTCAGACGACCCGAAGCTTCAAGATTGTTATTCTTTGTCGGTATAATTATCATTTCAATTTTAAGACTGTACTTTAAATTTGTAATCTTTAACGATATTATAGTTGTTGCCCACCGAAAACAATTAACGATCGCGGACCTTGGAGTAGGAGTCACCCAAGGCTCCGAACCAAGTAAATCTTGGTGTCCTTGTCTTTTGTGTCTTTAATATTTCCGCTGCATTACTCCGATACATTTTAAATCGATAGTTTTCCGATTACGAAACGCGTGAAAGCCACAAGCGCTATTCACCCCCTGATAACCATCATTTTGTATTGATATTTTGATTCATATAAGCATATCATTTGATCTTCTCATGTGTTAATTCCACATTTATATCACATATTTCATGAATTGCATTCATTTGTGGACTTAATTACAAATTATATCATATTTGAGGTATTTGATAGTAATATTTGGTTATATTCTTTGTAGGCATCAAAGGGCAAGAACTCTAGTTTGATCAACTCAGATAGAGTTCAAATCTGAGCTTAAATAAGGAGATCCAGGTCTGGAATAATCTCAGTCGTTCATCCAAGATCGGAGTAGATCTAAGACATCCGTGAAGAATCTGGTACATCCAAGCCAAGGGGAAGTAGATCACAACCAGTGATCAAGATCTGAAGATTTGGCTCGGATTTGGAGCAAATTACACCGTTGGATCAATCCGAAGCAATTTCAACCATTGACTCAGATTTCAGATCTGATTTAAATGGGAAATGAGAAGCTACAGGATCTTCGTCAATTCTTCTTCTCCTGGCGTCAAAAACAGAGGAAGCTTGCTCCGGCGATCTTCTTCCTCGATCCATTCCACCACCGGCGGTCAAGAGAGGTCAAGGGCATCCCTTCCTCCGGTCATCAGCCATCTTCCAGCCGGCGACGCCATCTCAACCATCTGAACACCAATTTCTGCCGCGACTTTGTGCGAGGAAGAAGAAGCAAAGAAGGAGAAGCAATTCGGTGATTTGAGTCGATTCCTTTGTCTTTCGGTCGGTTATCTTCCTTTCTTGAAGCTCCGCACCCATCTCTGATTGAAGCTTTGCCGATCATCAACAACGCCGAGTTACTCTGTTTGTCTTCATCACTGAGTTCTTCATCCGATGCACACCAAATCCAAGCTAGGGTTTCTCCAGTTTGATTAGTGTGAATCCTCTGAATGCTAGTTTCTTCATCTCTGTTTGAATTTTAGTTTTGTTGTAGTTGATCAATGCATAATTGATTCAAATTCCCTTGATATTGCTTTGAAACCTTCGGTTAAGATCATTGTTCTTGATGTCTGATCAATTTAGATTTTGCATAATTGTTGCATTAGGTTATTCTTGTTTGTTATTTCTTTCAATTCTGTAGTTTAGATTAGTTAGCTTCTTTGTTTGTTAATTTCCATGAGTTGAATTTACACTTAGTTTTAGGTCCTTACTTCTTTTCTTTGTTCAAAAGTCAATTCTGAAATCCCCAATTTATCCATAAAATTCCAAGCCAACAATAATTGATCCTAAGACTATCATTTTACCGTTACATTCGTTGGGAGACGACCCGAGTCATCTCTATGCTACATTAGTGTAGAATGAATTCGGTCACTTAATTCTTTTGATACCCATTTTGCGACAAAATTAGGGTTTATCAAATTTGGCGCCGTTGCCGGGGACTGTAGCGGTGTTTGATACCTAAGGATTATTTCTTTTTCTTTTTACATAAAAATTTGAAAAAAAACATTGTTTCAATTTCTTTCATGTTCATATATCCATGTGTTTGATATTATATGCTCCTGTATCTTCTGATTTTATTTGCTAGTATTTCAGTGTAAGAGCAGGAAACTTCTTTGACCATGGATCCATATTATCAGTACTATCAGCCTCAAACTTGGTTCTATCAGCCTGAACATCAGTACTACCCACCTGTGGATCAATCAAATTTTAGGTCTAAGGTTGCACATAGTCAGTTTACTGACTCATATCCAACACATCAAAGCCCACAGGGAGTTCAGAATGATTATATAGCTATTCGGAAAAAGATTCGTGGTATTCAATAATTCGAGGAGGAGACATTGCATGAATATTGGAAGAGATTCAAGGAACTTTGCTCTAGTTGTCCTCAACATCAAATCAGTGATCAGATGCTTGTCCTACATTTTTATGATGGGCTTTCGCCGTTTGATTTGTACATGGTGGATAAAGCTAGTGGAGGGCCCTTGATTGATAAGACTCCTGATGAAGCTCTGAAACTTTTGGAAACCATGGTAGCCAACCCTCAACAATTTAGAAATGGGCAACCTGTTACCTTAAGAGAAGATGTCGACAGACATGATCTCCTTTCCATTACCCCACAGGACTCCTCTAATATTTCTTATTGTGATGTTGTAGTTGTAAGAATTTCTGACTCTGCTAATACTATTTTTGTAGATGTTGTTGATGATGTAGGTACTGATGTGGATGATGATGTAAGTGTAGGGGATTGCACAATGGAAGCAATACCCCAAGAATCACCTGAACCAGATTTTGATGATGAGAGTGTAGGGACTTATGCTGTGTAAGCAGAGCCCCAAGAATCACTACCTATGGGTGTACATTCACCTGAGCCAAAGCCAGAGTCTGAGTCATTACTTGATGATGAGGATGTCACAGTCACCATTTTAGAACCTCCAAGTACCTTTCAACATGACAAGGTTAGTATTTCTTGTGATTCATTAGAAAATTTCATAGAGGTACCATTAATTGATTTTATTGGATGTGATACATTTCTTGGCATATGCTTTATAGGGATTAATATTGTTACATCTTTTTCTGACCTTATATGCTTGCGAGGGATGTCTGCCTTTCATCTTTATAGGCTTCCAGAGTGGATGCTTAAATTGAACCGTCTTCAACCACCGAGAAGAACCATTCCAATATCGGTGTGCACTCTAATTCTAAATCGTCTGCAACCACCCGGAATAAAGGGGAGTTTGCTCCTTATTTTTCTTTTTGCTTATTACGTTTCTTTTACTTTCATACTTTACACTTTGCATTTTATTTTCATACATTGCATTTTGTTTAGTACATAGCATTTCATTTTTGAATAAAATTCTCCACGGAATTATTCTAGTAATACTTTTAAGATGGTAAAAGTTCTTTAATTTGATCATTAATTTTAGGTCATGTGACATGAGTGGATGCTTTTCTTGTATGATATTGGTTAGTTTGGTGGTGGATTCTAATTTGATTGATTGAGCTTGATTGCATGAAAATTACCTAGAGATGACCACTTTAAGCCTAAACACCATTTTATCTTTGTGTGGTATGCACTCATAATAATTGAAACTCTAGAACTTGCTTAGCTTCTTTTCTGTAACGACCACCCTTCTTACTACTACTACTCTCTAAGGATAACCGTTACTTAACTACTAACTCTACTTAACCGGTATGATTAAAAAATCATATGGAAACCCTACCGAAAAATTTCGACAAAATCTCCCTTGTACCGGTGACCATATTCAACAATACATGCAATATATACTCAACCACAAGCGGCTGGAACACATATCAATCAACCACGCAGTATGATAAATCCAAAATTAAGAAAATAATACCACAGCTCATCACACCATATCACAATTCATCTACTATGTCCTAATCACATCAAAATGTCATGTACTATCTCAAACACTTCTAACATAGCAAAAGACAATAGAAACTAAAATAAAACTTCTTTCCTAGTCCCAAGGCTTCCATAGTCCTGGCATCACACATCCTTCGAACACCTCCTTGTCGCATTCCTTTCTATATCTTTTCCTTTCCTCACTACAACAAAAACATTAAAAGACAACGGTTAAAAACCGTTGTTGTAGGCCATTTAAAACCGTTGTAATTGGCAGTGTTGTTAAAAGTGGGGGGCTACGACAACGGTTTTAAACCGTTGTCTTTGAATGAAAAGACAACAGTTTTGCAATGGTTTTAAACCGTTGTCTTTGAATGAAAAGACAACGGTTTAAAACCGTTGTTATTTAGAGCATTTTTACTGCAGTTACAACCGTTTTTGGGGCTATGACAACGGTTTTTAACCGTTGTCTTTGAGGGTGATAGACAAAAATAACAGTTTAAACCGTTGTTTTTTAAATTATTATCTTTTAATACCAATATATCAAATTTTAATTTAAATATATAATAAAGAATTATAATCAAGAAAGAATATTCCCCACATTAATATCATTCAAAATGTTAGTTATACAAGAATTACAATCACAAAAGAAGAAACATATCTCATGTTTAAATAAAATTTATCCCAATACAAATAAATAAATAAACTCCATTTACAACTAATGAACAATAGCTAAAATACTAGAAACTTGTGATGGTGATTCATGCCATGTAGGATTGCACTTAATTATTGTCAACCCAAGTCCCATCACAATCTTCAACTTGTAGGATTTCTTGATGGGCCTGAGCACAGACTAATCCAGCATATTTTGTCACCTCGAGCTAGTCTTGAGACGTAATAACCTGACAAACCAAATATAATCAAGATAGTAAGGATACATCAAGGCAATTATACATAGAGCAAAAAATGAAGATTGACAAAATTACTATTAATGGCAGAAAACCATTCATTTAGATACAAGAAAAATATTTCTTCTTTGGAGGGAATAGAGGAGCACCATTCATGCTTGAGGTGATCTCCATTCGCTCATCTCTTGCTAGAACAGTTAGTTGCTTGCAATAAAACACCATATCCGTTGAATTGGGTGGAATTAATGGCGTCAAAACAAAAATCATGAGTTTAGGCAGCACCTTTGGCCATGGCCATCACTATGTATGTCAAAACCAAGCAAACCATCTTCATCACTACTGCATGCCTGCAAATTACAATAAGGCAAACGTAAACTATTTCTTAAAGAATTTTGGTAGATGCGTTGAACATATCACAAATAATATATATGAATATGATATAATTTCAAACGAATTTTATTAGCATTACTTTTAAATTGTTTTCTTTCGTCTCAATAGCACAACTACCACAGAGAGTTGAGATGGCCCCAGAATGCCAGTTGTTATTAGCCTAGAGACTCAGACTGATTCAGAATACAAATCAGCAACTAATTGTTGTAGCATAGTCAGAAGATATACCAGGAAATAAAGAAAGATGACATGAAACAATAGCTTGTCTTTATTTCTTTCAAAAAATTGTTCTCAAATCTGCATGCAAATCTAAGTTAACTATTAAATTATGCATCAGGAAGCAATGTCTTGCAACATTTGATAATGAATGCAAAGTTGGATTAAGAATTATGCAAGAAACAGATAGAACTACTAATTAGGAGAGTTAGACTTGGGAGTACAATCTCATCTATTTGGAGGAGTTATTACTATCTGATAATAATATTTCTGGTCAAATACCAGAAAATATGGGTAATCTTCACAACTTAAGGTATTTTGATGCATCAATGAATAACTTGATGGGGCAAATACCATTGAGTTTGGGTGATCTATGCAACTTGGAAACTCTTGATTTGTCTTTGAATAATATTGGTGGAGAACTAGCAAATCTACTTGATGGTTTGTCTAAATGTCCACAAGGATCTCAGTTATGGAACTTTAACATTCATGGCAATAAGTTAAGTGGGTCAATCCCTTTCAGTCTTGGGCAATTATCTCAACTGTAATTCTTGGATATCTCATGGAATTTATTACAGGGCAATATTCCAAATTGTTTCTTGGATTTCATTTTCAATAATAGCTTTAGAGTGCAGCATCTGCATTTGCAAGGGGGAAGTAACTCATCTTGCAACCCAGATAGAAACAATGCATGGACAAAATTAGTAGGATATTACTAATGCATGGACAAAATTAGTAGGATAAATACTTAAAATGTTTTTTCATTTACAATTTAATAAATTGAGAACTTTTACTAAAATTGTTCTAGCATTCAACTCACCTTGACAATTTGTGCACATTTAGTTGCTTCGCCGAGACCAATCATGCTTTCTGCAGATATCTAATAATGAGAGGATTTAATCATTTAACATGATGGTACTGACGTAATTATTTTTCTTTCATCAATAATATCACAACTTACCATCTTGACATATGGGAAATCACTCTCTATACCAATTGTAGCTGCCATTGAAGTTTTGCCACTAACATAAAAGAATAAATAGCAGATTGAATCGGCAGAAAAGTCAGATTAATCAATTAGAAAGCTGGTTGTAAATTTACCTGCAAGTTGGACCTTCCAGAAGGTATGTAACAAGTGGGCTTTGATTGTCTTTGATTTGCTCCACAAGAAGCAGGGCTCTCTCATGGATGTGTTTGTGCCTCTCACCACAATCGATAATCCCATTAAGCCTGAAAGCCATTTGCACATTAAAGATAATGCCACATTATGTAACATTAAGAAAATTCAGAGCACAAAAATCTGTAGGCCCTCCTGAACATCCCCAAGTAGATTTACTTTCAAGGATGTGGAATCAGCTTCAACCGAGACAATGTCAAACTTGAACATACCTGCGTCGTTCAAGATCATCCATTGATGCACCAAAAGCTAGTCCAACCTCATGAAGAGCATTCAAAAAATCATCCATAGTGACTTTTATGCTCTCCTCATCCAAGGGCTTGGTCAAATCGTCAAAGCTTATCTGTCGATTCAAGGCATATGAGACAGCACTTCTAACAACACCTTCTAGTTTAGCGCCACTATAATTTTTAGTTCATGCAGCTGTAGTAAGTACATAAATACATGTAAGGAAATATGTAACTTAACAAGTCTATCATTTAACCTCCAAATGATCTGAAAATGTATGCAACCAAAAATCAAACTGGAATACCTAGATGATGAACAAAACAAGAACAAAAACTGCAATATCTGAGTATCCAAAACAAAAGAAAGCATGAAGAAAAGTTTGCCTCTAATTGAATATAAGCAACCCAATTAGAAGGCAACAACTACAAGAATAAAAGTTATTAAAAATTAAGACATCAATCAGCAACAAAATATAGCCTATGAAAGTCTCAAACTATTTGAACAATGAGATTTTAAAAACATTGGCATGTTCTCTTATCCATTTGTAACAGTTTCACTCCTTCTGTAAGCAAAACACTCAAACTCTTCACAAGGATGCTGACATTCTCTAACAAATATCACATTTACGGCAACAACTGAACTCCAAAAGAAGAAAACAAAGAACAAAAAATATTCATCATTGTCCACCAAACAAGATTAAGTGTAAGACAACTCACCTCGAATTTGACAGTTCCCTTCCTCACAACAATGTTTTTGGTCTAAACCTCCAGATTTCACTTCTCCTTCCAGTAGAACTGGGAAGTGATCTCTGACCAGAACCAGCTGGATCCTCTATCAATTTCTATACATGTTCCGATACTGAAGATACATGATATTAATGTTGAGAAAAAAAAAAGGCAAAACAAGTTTATCCAAGAAACTAAACAACATTCCATTTTAAACTTTTCGCATTCTTCCAAATCGGGAAAAAAAGCACACAACTAGTTCTGTACAATAGCAAATATCACAATCTACAAGTTTCCACAAAAGAATAAAACTTACATAAACCTAAACAAAGCCAAAACTTACTTACAAAAACAACGGAATGCCCAACAAAGGAGGAACCTTCAAGCCATAAACGGAATTAGCCCAAGAAAGCTCAAACCAAAGAGTTCAAGTACAAGCAGCACGCACCTGTTCGGGAGAGGAGATGAGGGCCTGGCTGGAAAATTCTTGTGAGGGGAAGATGAGGTCGTTCTCCTCATTCTAGGGACTCATCGAGGATGATGGCGTTAAGGTGTGAGATCCGACCAGCGCCCGAGGGGTGCAGGGACAAGGATTCCACGTGCCTGAGGCGGTTGGAGAACGCGATGCGCACCTTCGGAGATGCCGCCGCCTCACCTGTCGTCATCACACACCGATCACGACACCCTTCGGACGAGGAAGAAGACCAACGAGGAGGGAAGAGGTTTTGGCGAAGAGGCACTAAGCACAAGCAAGGAGACGAGTCACCGCTGAGATCTGAGACACCCTAAGCCCTTCACATCCTCTTCCAATATGAAGAAGAGGAGAAAACAAAAGAAGCACAGATTCATTCTGCCTTCCTCTTACAGGATGAAAAAGAGCTCGTCGGGGAAGTTGGGTGGATTTTGGTGGCAGCGAGGTGGGATCGAGAAGAGATCAAGAAAGAAAAACGTGAAGTAGATGAAGAGATCGTAGGTTGGACGGAAATGCTTAGGGATCGAGAAGGTAAAGGGGCGGAATCGGCGGCAAAAAATTTCGGGGATAGGGAAAGAAAAACTCGGCGGTAAAAAATGACGAAGGGGAAAAAAATGGTGAGGGAAAAAATATGGTATTCAACAACACTTAATAGACAACGGTTTTTAAAAACTGTTGTCGTAACCCCCCAAAAAAGCGCACATAGACAACGGTTTTCAAAAACCGTTGTCGTAGCCTTTAAAAACCGTTGTCGTAGCCCCAAAAAACATAAATAGACAACGATTTTTAAAAACCGTTGTTGTAGGTCAAAAAAATTGCTAAAAGACAACGGTTTTCGTTAAAACCGTTGTTAAAAGATAAAAAAAACAACAGTTTGGTATAAAACTGTTGTCGTTTGAGTGTTGTTGAATGAGGATTTTCTTGTAGTGCCTGTATCTGCAGTAAGAGGAAGTGTAATCTATAAGCAAAATTTGCTTAGTAAGCGCTATCTAACTCACAAAATCACGAATGTGCATGTATACGAAAAGAACTAGAAACTATATGTAAAATACGGTACCCAAAGAGTAGTTAAATAATAAGGTTATTTGTCAAATAATCTTATGGGATTTTTCAGAAATTTTTAGGAATTTTCTGGAAATTTTTCGGAGTCCGTTTGGCGTAGTTTAAGGGGATCATTTATAGGCTAAGTGGAAGCCCGTTTAAAATGCCCAAAAGTGGGAGTTGATTGAGGAAACAAACTTAGGGTTTAATTGATTAAACCTAAGTTTTAATTAGGCTAGGTTTATAAGCCGAATTTTTCTCCATTCCTTCTTCATTCCGCCCGATCCCTTCTCCCCACTTACGCCGACTCTTCCTCCTCTTCCGCCCGATCGACGCCGATCATCCTCAGATCGTCGGCCAGCCGGGGTTTTCTTCCAATTCCTCAGCATCGCCGTCAACTCTCGCGGGCCGCCTCTCAGCACTGATATGAGCCGAGTCCTCCTCTTCGTCACCGGCGCAGATCTGGCCATCGTCTTCCCATACCTAGCCGTGGACACCCAGCCTCGCCGGTAGTCGGACACTCGATTCCACCCTACCGGCGGAGCCTAGTCGTCACGCGCCGCCTTCTTTCATCCCGATCTCCTCATCTCGCCGACACCACCACCGCGAACCTTCCTTTGCCAATCTCGCCGGTGTTGAGCTTCCTTAGATCCAGCCGTTGGTTGCGGAGGAGCACACCACTGTCAGCTCCGACCTTCTTCCATTTATCCTCTTCCTCAAGTCTCCATCGCCTCTGATCGTCGCTGTGAGTGGCTGTCACCCTCTGCCCTAATCTGAACTTTTCCCCATTCATTTGTTACGAGAAGATGTTCCCTGTGCTTGTAGCTTGGCTCTCCACTAACAGTGGTTATTGGGAGCCAAATACTTCTGCCGGTAGGCCACCTCTTCGCTGTCACTGGCCATGATTGAGGGAGGAGGGCATCTATCAGGAGGAAATCCCTAATCCTTCACAACAATGACCGAGATCATCATTGAACGATTATAGGCTTGCCTGGAGAGTTTCCTCTTCAACACAGTAGCCTCTGCCGATTTGGATTGAAGGTAAGACATGTTTGGTATTTTAATTGAATTTGTAGAGATCTGGATTTCCATTTTAGAATGGAAGTTTGTGTTAATTAGGTTGGTTGACCCTCTGTAGCTCTGGCCGACTTTGTTGAGGACGATCCACAGATGTGAGCAACCTACTTAGATTTGAGTAAGTTGAGAAGGTAAATTCGTGTATGAACTATATTTGATTTTAGTTGTGATTTGTTGCTTGAGTGGATTTGGGCTTGTGTGTGGTTATTAGGTGGATAGATTCGGTGAGTACGATGGATAATTCGTTATTAATTAGATATATTGGATTGTAATTCATGTCTGTCTTGGATTTAATTAAAGTATATGAAGGAAGAGTTTGGATCGGTTTAGACTGATTAATAGTTGATACATTGATTATATATCCTTAGTTTTGTCTCGTATATTGTATTTGTAGGATTTGAGTTGGATGAATCTGTTGGAGTGTTGAAGATGGAGATCGGATTTCATGGTTTGTAGTGGTTTGGTTAGCATTGATCTATGTTTGTTGAAATTGGTTGGACTATGGAGTTATTAGGGTTATAGAATCTAATGTAGATATGATTGATGATGAAAGGAATTAGTTCATTTTATTGAGATAAAACAAGTAGAGTTGATTCATGTTGATTAAGAAGTTGAGAAACTCAAGGATTAGATATTGGATTAATTGATGATTCATGCGTAAACCTAATCTAATTAGATTGTAGTATAATTAAGGTTGATTGGGGGATTACTCCAGGATTATGTTCGATTAGCGTTATCCTAATTAGATTAGGGATTCTGTTTAGTTATTTAGTTCCCACTTGATTAGCTACATTATACATATTGTGATTTGCAGGACTTTGATCCGAGATGAGCGTCTCGATGTGAGGTCATTTGGCACGATCGACATATATAGGCGGGTACTTCTTGCTTTGTCTCTTTGATATTTTGATCCTAGTGCATGAGCTTTATGTTCAGATAGGCGTTGTATCTATCTTGACTCCACTCTTATTTTTCTTGCGTTTGATACTTCCACTCACTCTTTGAGCTACTCGTTCCTGTATCTATACAGTCTCTCGTTGTTATTCATGATATTTAGCAGATACTATAGTACTAGGTATTGGATACCAGATACCAGACATTAGATAGTAGGTATTGGATATATGGACACCTGATACCATGCTTACCTGCTTTGATTGCCTGTTTATTTACACACCTTGCTGAGCATGCTGGCTTCATGTAGCATACCTGTTTTCTGTTTATATATATATAATGACTGCTGCATTATTCGCATCATGTCATTGCATGCATGCCGACGACCATGTCTCCCTTGTGGTTGAGAGGGTCATTGGCCAGGGCTGCACGCTCGGCCACTCATGGGTAGTGGCGGCTGGAGCACGCCGCTTGTCCTGTCATGCCACACTCGGCCACTCATGGGTAGTGGCGGCTGGAGTCGCGGCAGCAGGGACCCCATCGCAGACGTAGCTATTCAGCTACTATGCAACTGTCCACTCGGTCACTCGAGAGTAGTGGCGGCTGGAGTGTCGTACAGTTGTCATCGATCCGGCCTCTCGACCATACAGGGGTCGTGGTGCAGAGAGGTGGGCGGGGTGACCATCCGTACATACGCTGTTGTTATTATATCTGCTGGTTGTTTACTTATGCTGTTGTTGCTTATCTATGCTGCTGTTGCTAGATTATACTGCTGTTGTTTATTTATGCTGTTATGCTTACATAGGTTGAGATTTATACCTGTGATATGTGTATAGACACTGGTCTACTTACTGTCGACATGTATATACCTCACATTATACCATGTAGTTATGAGCAGTACTGTAGCAGGACTTTGCTACACTTTACCTTCTACCACTAGCCTAGGATATGGTTTCAGGTATGGACACTTATTATGATATCACTGTAGTATCTGTTATTTCCATACGAGACTGTATACCTTTTTGCATCTCTAGTTCTTTATGATACTCATGCACTATCTGTCTATTACCCGCTGAGTTTTTATACTCACCACCCCGCATATTGGTAATTTCACCAGGTAACAGGTAAAGGAGTTATGGAGTCGCCTGGAGATCCTGTCCGCCAGTTCCACGTCACATTCGAGGACGACCTTACGATTTTGGTATTTCTTACGTTATTTGTATTTTGGATTTTGTACTTGTTTATGTATTTGTATTGTCTTGTATTGGGTTTGATATTATTGTGTCAAGCCGAGCCGGCTCGCAGTTAATTGATTTGTGTTTTGTGACCGTTTGTGATTTCCGCTGTGTGGATTTTTAGTACAGCCGTGTGGGCTGATTTATATATCTATATAACTGCGTGGTTGTGTTTATTTCTGTTCCAGCCGAGTGGGCTGCTTATATAACTGCGTGGTTGTGTTGATATATTCCAGCCGTATGTGGCTGATGTATATTGTATGTATGTATGCCTCAGTTTGTCACCCGTACAGGGGAGATGTTGCCGAAATTTTTCGGTACGGTCTCCTCTAGGGGCGTGACACTATATGCTCTAAAAGAAAATAAAGCATAAACATAACTACTCATGTCAAACTAATAGCAAAGAAAAGCTAAGGAAACTACTCATGTAATTCCAATAACTAATCATGCTATACAAGGATAAAACTGCATGCTGAAAGATAAAGCTAATCATGCTAAATATCAAATCAGGAAACAAACAAAACTAATACTGCATGCTAGAATTCAAAAGAACTAAACTTACTAATTCTAAGCATAAATGAAGCTCATTTCATTTGTTTCAAAACTTATACTTTATTACTTTAAAATAATAATCAACTTCTCTTGGATCCGGCATTGTACCAATTTGCGCGCATCCTTAATATGAGTCGAGGTAGCTAATCCCGAAACTACTAAGATACTTCTAGGCGATCTTGTGCCTAAGGGCGATCTAGGAGCCCACCCAATGGACCTTGTGTCCGGTACATGCCATTAAAAAGTAAAATACTTATCTTCTTTTTAACTATAACTTCCTTATACTTGTTATTCTTTAATTCTCTTATAACAAAATGCCTTGGCATTTATTCAAACACTTAGTGTGCTTTTAATCCTAAACTTCTGGAATTTAGGATCAATTTAAGACCTTGGTCTTTTTCTTTCTTTTCTTTATCTTTCTTATACTTTTCTTAAACACAAAATACTGTTAGGGTATTTTTTCCATATGCATCTATAGGTAAAATCAACTAGGTAACACACAATCATGCATATTTAAACGAAATATAAAGCCTCGTTCTACAATGCTTTCTATTAACTATTTGTGTCTTTAGAATAAAGACTACAGCTCTAGTTGTTCCATAATTCCAAGCCTCCTAAGCAGTTAGGTGAAGCAACTACATTAAACCTCAATAGTGCAGTAACATTCAAATATCATAAAATCGATGGATCACAACTACATAAATTTAGCTAACATGAGGTAAACTTCAACTCTACTCATTCTACAATCTTGCTCCTTTAGTCATGATAAAGAGTTATATGAACTAACATTACCCTATCTGAACAAATGATTAAACAAATATTGTATATCTGAACATAACCATTACTCTTTCTAGCTAACATGAAAGGTTTGTCATTAAACAAATATTATATCAACATTTAGGGTCATCTAGAAAGAGTAGAAATTATGCTCAGAATTGATCTAACATTTAACTCTCTTTTCTCATCTTCTAGACTAAACTTCTACAAGTTACAACTTGCATATCTAAAACAATCACATACTTCTTACCTGTTAAATTCATCACATCACTTCAAATCATCTTTTAGTCTTAACACGTGGTACCCACCAAAACACCATATTACATATGCTCATCTTCACCCTTTCGTCCACATTTCTGTACTAAGGGGATTACACCACCTACTTCATCATAAATAAACCAAAAATCACTGTCGGATCAACCTCCAATTAGTCTAATAAACCAATACCTAATCCAAGTCATTCTATATTCATTGCCTAATAGCAAAACAAAGATAAACTAAAAGCTTAAAGAAAAATCTAACTATATACTTGGAATAAAAGGCAGTTCGTTGCATAGATTTAACTAAATTCTGCACCTGAAATGTTAACCAAATCTGCACTTTATACTCTAAAGAAATCTGCACTATATTAAATTGCATGCGTTAAGAACTAAAACTCAAACCATTCATTCATATCCAAATCTGATGAAATTTTGAATTAAGCTCCATGGCAACTTCAACCACAGTCAACATCAGAAATTAATCATAATAGAAAGCCCTTTAATCACTTCAATTATGTCTCAAACCAATCTAACATTAAATTCCGAACACTTCCAGATATCATGTAAAGAATCTCTTTAACCCAATAGAACCTCTCGAATCTACAAAGGTATATTCCTGAAACCTCTTAATCTACACCAGAAATTTCCATAAACAAGAAAAGAACTAAAATGTTTCTTATCTTCTAATTCTTTTAATATAGAATGTCTCGGCATTTCTTCGAGCACTTGGCGTGCTGCTGATCCCAAATTCTGAAATTTAGAGATCCTATCAAGACCTTGGTTCTTTCTTTACTTATAACTACTTATAATCTTCTAAAATGATTTAATGAAACACATGCTTTAAATTAAAGAGCTATTCTTGCTCGTTAAGGAAGTAGTAAACTTCAAATCTGCACTTTATTCCTAATAAATCTATGACAACTTAAAACTGAATACTTCACTTCTAAAACTGCAATACTAACAATTGAAACACTGCAATGCCGGTTGGTTAGATCCCGTCCCAGGAGCTCCACCTATTAACCTATCATTAAGTCTCTTAGAATGAACTCTAGGAATGAACCCTAGCATTTGAGGGTACCAGCTTTCGGATATATAAAAAAAAAATAGATAAGTGTAGTACTTCTTGTTAGGGGAGAACTCCCACTTATTGGAATTCCCTGCAGCTCTTTAGGAGGAGGCACGAACACATACTTATAGTAAGAGGTTCACTACTCTTAAGGCTGAATCCTTTACATCACAATCACAGGCCCATCTTAATCTATTACAACTATTACATATCCATCTTAATCCACTTCCTTAATCTGCCATGATTCAACCAATTAGTAATGTAAGAAAGGCTTCAAATCAAAAGCTACAATACTAATTCCAAAGCTTGAAGGATCAAGAAAATTGTTACTAGAAACCAAAACTTCGTGCATGGATTAGCTACTAAGGATCCAACTGAAACTTTCCGAATTAAATCAGTTCATTGTTGTTTACTTGGCAACAAAGGGTTTTCTGACCAAGTGTGCTAGCGATCGTTTGTTATTAAGAAGGGAAGCGAATTTATTTAAGTTGTAATTGGAACATTTAAAATAAATTGAAAAATAAAGTGTGCGGCTGAGGAATCGAAGCCGAGATCTCTGACTTGGTTAAAACCTGGCTAACCAAGTGTGCTGCGGGCGGTTTTGTTTAAGAATAGATAGTAAAATTATTTAAGGTATAGTTGATAATTTGAAACCCTAGTTTAAAAGAGGAATTAGGTTTCTTTTCTTCCCGAACCCAGAAATCCTTCTCCTTTCCTGACGTCGTTTATTCTCTCGCGGCAGAAACGAAGAAGCAGGCGGTAGGGCTCGATCTCCAGCGCCGGCGAAGGGTTTTTCCGGCCGGTCTCCACCCGTGCGTGACCACCTCGACGAGGGGAGCTCGGAAACACCAAGAAGCCGCCGAGATCTTCACCATCTCCGAACCCTAGAACCCCTTTTCCTCCTCGGTTTGAATCCAAGAACACGCTGTAAGTTGCTACTTACCTGCGGTAAGAGTTGTTCCGATTTTAAATTGGTGTTTCCTTGTTTTCTTGAGTTTTGCCGTGAAGAAACTTGTTTTTGTTTGTTGCCGTGAACCCTAAAGAAAGAAGAGAAGAATTTGTTCACTTTAGGCATGAAGGACGGATTTGAATTAGGTTTTAGTTTCCTTCTTTGATTCGGATTAACGTGTACATTCTTTGCTGCCGTGAGTTTCAAAGGAAGGAAGTGATTAGGTTAAGCATGTAGGGTTGCTGCCATGAAATTACTTCTGTTGGCTTCAGATTTTAGTTGGTTAGTTAGGTATATGGTTTGGGTTTTTACAGATTTCGAATTTGTGCTGTAAAGTTCTGTTAGCACAGCAATCACTTCTTTTGGTTTCCTGCCGTGTGTTCTTGTAGGAAGATGAGGAGTTACATTGGGTTTGGTAAATGGTTAGGCCTCTCAATTCTGATAACAAGCAAGCTTGATTACTTAAGGTTTCAACTCAGCAAGCTTGATTTATTAGGTTTCAATTCAGCAAGCTTGATTTATTATGTTTCAATTCAGCAAGCTTGATTCCTTTTGTTTCAATTCCGCAAGTTTTATTCCTTTTGTTACAAATTTAGCGGGTTAGCTAATTTAGTTTTCTTTCAACAAGTTAGCTGAATTCAATCATAGTTTTCTGTGCTAATACTGGGTACGAACAGCTATACAAAGTGTAATTTGTAGCTTAGTTTTTACTTGTTAACTCCATGAGCATGGTTAGCTTTAAGTTTAGTATTTTAACCATTGGATTAGTTGGTCTATGTGACACTTATCATGCCAGGTTGGGTAGCATATTTATATATCTCATCTATTGGTTTTAGGGCTGCCGTGTATTAAAAATGGATCTATAGGGTTGTCGTGTATCTCAACCACTCTAGCTTAATTTGAATATGCAAAAGGGATAAGTTAATACCCTTTAATCTTGGTTTAGGGCTGTCGTGTATTAATAGTAGTTCTTTAGGGCTGCTATAGCATGAGGTTGAAGATTTTGTTAAAGATGGGTGCTTTGTGTATTGAATTGAGGTAATGAATTTATAGAACTGCATATTTAAAGGAATGAACAGAGAACTGCACAAATCCTAATACACGGTAAATTTCAAAGGTTGTTCTGTTCATGCCAATTTAGTAGCACCACCCATTCTGATACTATCAAAGCTATCTCATCCAAAATCAAGAAAAGTATAAACATAACATCAAGATCATTGTTTCATTGACCTAACTTCCCAAGCAACCTAACAACAGGGAATTATCTTATACGAAAAAGAACCAAAATCGATAATCCTTCTTCATGTTTGATACTACAAAGATTTGCTACTAAGAACTTATGAACATAGCTGTTCTTCATGTTTTGTTAACAAAGTATACTATTCTGCAGTAAGCTACAACATCAACCTACAAACTTTAGAACAAAACTAAACCCTCTCTTGTACCTTGCCCAACAACAAGATTCCAAACTAATCATCCTCTTTCTTTCTTTAGGCTCACGGCAGAAAAACTCCTAACTCAATCATCCTTCTGATCAGTACCACAGTAAACAAACAAAAGAAACCAAAGTGCTACTAATAAGGAAAAATTGTCACTGAAAACCTAAATTCAAACCCGTTCTTCATGCTTACTGAACTAATTTGTCTCTTCTCTCTTTAGGATTCACGGCAGCCAATAAAAACCAAGTTTTCTTCACGGTAAAACTCAAGAAAACAGCAAAGAAAAAATCGGAACAACTCTTACCGCAGGTGAGTAGCAACTTACCATGCTTTCTTGTACCTACTGCCGAGAGGGAGAGGCTGCTATGGTTCCGGGTGCTTGCAAGCTTCCGGCCTCTTCTTGTGCCCGCGCGGTCACCGTGCCGAGAGGGGCTCGAATCCGTGAAGGACTCGCGGAGGAGGGCGCTCCCCGGCTGTCGGAGTGGAGCCCTAAGTCGTCTTCGTTTCCACCCGAGCGAGAGCCGTCGCGCGGCATCGTGCGCATGAGAGAAGAAAGGGAATTTCGGGAGAAATTTTAGGTTTAGGGAAAAGGATTTAAAACTTATACTCAAGGTTATTTTCGTTTCCAACTATAACTTAAATGGAATTTTTCTCCTTCCTTAATAACAAATGATCGCTAGCACACTTGGTCAGTCGCTTCGCTTAAATCTTTGCTTCGGGTCCGAGGTCGAGGGTTCGAACCTTGGCCGAAACATTTTTCCACAACCTTTTATAAACTTAAGATATTTCTATATCTACTATCCCTTAAATATGATTTCGCCCATTACTTGATCAGTAATAACCGCCGGCCCATTTGGTTAGTTGAGTTTTGCGCAGATCAGAGGTTGCTGGTTCGAACCTCGGCTTGGATATTTTTTTGTCAAAACTTCCTTCGTTTAGTAAAAATACCAAACGACCTCCAAAAATTACATAAAAATACTCTAAAAATTTATAAAAATCTCTAGAATATTTCTATAGCATTTCTAAATATTTTTGAATTATTTCTGAGCTCAAAATGAGAAAATCTGGGTCGTTACATTTTCAAGGTCACAATAGCATATGTATGCATGGAAATAAAGGATATTTGTCATTTTGTTCCCTCATTATTTCTAATTTCTTTCTCCACAATTTTCTTGAGACATCCTCATCTAGCATTTTAATCTTTGATCATCTTTGCTTGTCATGTTTCTATTGAGAGTTTTGGTTGAATCCTTGATGAGTTAGATTGCTAAGATGGACAAGGTTTTGAGTGTGGGGGAGAGATGACGAGATGATAAATTTCTGGATATGTTAAAGATTTTGCAAGGATTTATGAATATTGAATTGCTAAAGCTCTATTCCCACATCAATCTGGTTATGAACAATTTGAGATACAAATTAAATTCAAGGAGAAGATTTTAAGAGGATAGGTGTCATAGTTGTACTTATTGTGAAGTGGAATGGCTGTGGATTGCCACAAATTGAGATGATGGATTTATGATTGTTGTTGCTGCTGGGTATATATATGTAGTTTGGGGCATGGCCTTACTGGCTGTTGAGAGTAGCATTTCAACAATTCTGTAGAGCAGTATCAATGAGCAATTGAGCATTCCTATTACTGGGATTAAAAATGCTGAATCTGAGTTTCAGAAATTGTTGAGCAGCTATTAGTTTAATTTGTCATGTAGAAAATTTCAGTTGCAAGCTTCTGAACAGCAAGAATTCAAGGGGACCTAATTTTTCTAGTATCATGTCATGTGTAGGTAAATGGATGCATGTAAATTCAATGGTACTTATATTCTGAAACTGTCTTAAGTGCTGGAACTGAAATTTGGAAAACCAGAATTCAGCATTAAGATTAGATATTGTTGAAAGTACATTTGGTTTTTCATTCATGTGGTGCTCGAATGATGTGAAAGTCAAAACCTTTCAATCAAGGAAATTTTTCAACACAATGCAGCAATGTATAAATGAAAACAGGAATACATTGATGTTGTATCGTGCCAAAATAGTAAGGTGCAATCTGAATAGCTTGAATTAGCATCATTGTGAGTTTAAATTCTGGAATTTAAAGAAGAAATAGTAGAAAGAAAGAAAAGAATAAAAGAAAAAAAATGAAAAGAATGAAAAGAAGTAGAGAGAAAAAAAAGAGAGAAAAAAAAGGAAGAGATACCGAAGTTCAGAAGTGGGACTCTTTAGCAGCAAGAAGTCTGGAAATTTTATGTCAGTATAGTACGTGCCAAGTTTCTTGTGCAACTCCCTAATTAGTGAAAGATTCAAGTTAAACAAAACTAGAATCAAAACAAAATCCTGAAATCTGGAAACTGCAGCTAAATCAAATTGCTGGATGTGGAATTCAAGAGCTGCAATCAATTGTTAGTGCACTATTTGATACCAATACTTTAAGAGGATGATCCTACACCTCTACTAAGGAGTTTCAGGTCCAGAAATTCTGAACTTGTTCCGAATCAGTGAGCACATAATGCAGGGAAACAAGAGTTGAAAGCTGCTGTAAGAAATCAGCCCATGAAACATGAAACTACATCAAATTCAAATATGTTTTGTGCCAACTAATCATATTGCTTCTGATTGGAAAATGAACTGAACTCAAGTCTTATCAATTCAATGCTAAATGAGATCTCTTTTCAAGCTGAATCCTTCAAGTCTTAACCTGAAATTTTCCTAGAACTAGAGTTCTGAAACTGAATCCCTTGGTGCTGGAATTTTGAACTAATCTGGAATCTGATGTGTTAAATTTGATATATGATCACTATATAATTGGTTAACTATTGGACGAAGGGATTGCTGAAAATGCAGAATTTGAGCTCTGGAAACTGTGAATGCAAAACTAGAAAAAAATTCAATTCTGAATTGCTGTTGCTGGGCTACTTTAAGCTTGGTTTGGTTCCCTACCAATGCAATGGAATGCACTCCTCTAGCTGGTTGGAAATGATGGTCATATACAGAGGAAGAAAGGAAACGAATTTAGAGTCATAGATTCTGAATTCTGAAATCTGATTCTGTTGTGTAAGTCTGGAATTTGTGGAGCTGAGGTTACTTAAGTGCAAGGGCTGAATGTAACCAACTGTTGGGGAAACTGAACACTCACCTTCATTGAGTTCTATGTGAGTTTGAAGGATGATACAAGAAGTTCAAACGGCTGTTTACCAGACATAAAAAGTTTAGAGACGGCTAATGAAACTTAAAGTGATGTATTAGTTTTAACGTAATGTGCCAAGCTCTTGTTGCAAGTTTCCAATCATTTAAAAAAAAGGTCTAAGTGAAGGATTTAAATTCTCAGTATTACTTGTGTTACTTCTTCTCAAGCCTACTATGGTCCAGAGCATGCAACTCTAGTGAGTTGACTTCTGAAACTGTAGAGTAGAAATTGTTAACTTACTTAGCTCCAAATCAATTCGATTGTCGAACCACTTGAGATGCAAATCGAATTCGAGGAGATTGCAAGAGTATAAAGGTCATTATTGAACTCAGTGTCGGTTGTATTTTGGAATATGAAGTTATATATATGGAGAAATAATTGATCTTGAAACTACTTGGGAACTGAATCTAATACACTGCTACTGGACTATATATATTGAATTCCAATCTGCACAGCTACTTCCTGATTCACAACATTCAATAATCTATTTTAGGTGTGCAACCAATGGCTATAAGCATTAAGTAAACAAGGTATAGAAGAGAAGATGGAATTGGAATGCCTGAGTATCACTCACCAACAGAAGCAGTAAAAGTCTGTTTATCAAGGACTTAACTTGATTTTTGCAACTCCATTGAATTTCGATTCATGAAACTGATCTTTAAACAGATGATGCTTTAAAATTTACATGGATGGAATATGTTCTCAGAAGCTACAATTGAATTAAATGGTTGTTCTCCACTTTAGTGTAGAAGAAGAATTAGAAGAGATGAGTTCAATTGAATGTCAACAAAGTGTGAAATTGACGGAACTTTGCATAATTTGCAGGAACATTCTGGAATTCAGTTGATGATGAGGAAGTTTGAGTGCTTCACATCAGTACAATCTTTGTCCGAGACGGACAATATTTTAAGTGTGGGGGGAACTCTTCTCCATGAAGTGATTTGGGATTATTTTAGTTTCCAAATTATGGAATTAAAGTGTGAAAAAAAAAACAGTAGCAAAGAAGAGTATCAAATAGAGAGGATAGTGTGTCAAGATTCTATGGTAGTGATCAAATTGAAGAAGAAGTTGACTTGATATTTTGTTTTGGCATCGACAAATGGTGTTCTTTATTCCCCATGATAAATTCTTTGATACATCTCAAATTGGTCAACTAATCAAGTGTATTCCTCCAATACTCTCAATTCTTCATTAATTCCTTTTCTTTTGCTTATTTCATTCACTTTCATTGTTTCTTTTGATTCCATTAAAACTCTTAATAAATCCTTTTGATTCATGTATGTTATGTTTTATAGTGGTGGAGAATAAGAAAATAAGCAAGCTTATGGTAGTGAAATGTTGTGAGTGACATTGAGTTGAGCTCCACTTATACATATTTGAGTGTGAGAGTTAGAATAGGTCAATACCTTGTGAGACTGTATCTTGCTTAATTCTTCAATTGGATTGAAACCACCATACCTACTGATTATTGTAGGGATTGAATTCATGATTGTTTGTGATCTTCAGATGATCTTAGTTAAATTCCTTTTACTATTTTCTAGGTATTGCTAGGAAAATGTTAGGGAGATGAATTCTAGTTGTTTCTTTGTTTTGTTTGCTTGCTCGGGATGTGCAAGAATAAGTGTGGGGGAATTTGATAACCATCATTTTGTATTGATATTTTGATTCATATAAGCATATCATTTGATCTTCTCATGTATTAATTCCACATTTATATCATATTTCATGAATTGCATTCATTTGTGGACTTAATTACAAATTATATCATATTTGAGGTATTTGATGCTAATATTTGGTT
Organism: Zingiber officinale; assembly: GCF_018446385.1. Lineage (NCBI taxonomy): Eukaryota > Viridiplantae > Streptophyta > Magnoliopsida > Zingiberales > Zingiberaceae > Zingiber > Zingiber officinale. The sequence continues at coordinate 107,887,606 of NC_055992.1, forward strand.
ATATTCTTTGTAGGCATCAAAGGGCAAGAACTCTAGTTTGATCAACTCAGATTGAGTTCAAATCTGAGCTTAAATAAGGAGATCCAGCTCTGGAATAATCTCAGCCGTTCATCCAAGATCAGAGTAGATCTAAGACATCCATGAAGAATCTGGTACATCCAAGCCAAGGGGAAGTAGATCACAACCAGTGATCAAGATCTGAAGATTTGGCTCGGATTTGGAGCAATTTACACCGTTGGATCAATCTGAAGCAATTTCAACCATTGACTCAGATTTTAGATTTGATTTAAATGGGAAATGAGAAGCTACAGGATCTTCGTCAATTCTTCTTCTCCTGGCGTCAAAAACAGAGGAAGCTTGCTCCGGCGATCTTCTTCCTCGATCCATTCCACCACCGGCGGTCAAGAGAGGTCAAGGGCATCCCTTCCTCCGGTCATCAGCCATCTTCCAGCCGGCGACGCCATCTCAACCATCTGAACACCAATTTCTGCCGCGACTTTGTGCGAGGAAGAAGAAGCAAAGAAGGAGAAGCAATTCGGTGATTTGAGTCGATTCCTTTGTCTTTCGGTCGGTTATCTTCCTTTCTTGAAGCTCCGCACCCATCTCTGATTGAAGCTTTGCCGATCATCAACAACGCTGAGTTACTCTGTTTGTCTTCATCACTGAGTTCTTCATCTGATGCACACCAAATCCAAGCTAGGGGTTCTCCAGTTTGATTAGTGTGAATCCTCTGAATGTTAGTATCTTCATCTCTGTTTGAATTTTAGTTTTGTTGTAGTTGATCAATGCATAATTGATTCAAATTCCCTTGCTATTGCTTTGAAACCTTCGGTTAAGATCATTTTCTTGATGTCTGATCAATTTAGATTTTGCATAATTGTTGCATTAGGTTATTCTTGTTTGTTATTTCTTTCAATTTAGTAGTTTAGATTAGTTAGCTTCTTTGTTTGTTAATTTCCATGAGTTGAATTTACACTTAGTTTTAGGTCCTTACTTCTTTTCTTTGTTCAAAAGTCAATTCTGAAATCCCCAATTTATCCAGAAAATTTCAAGCCAACAATAATTGATCCTAAGACTATCATTTTACCATTACATTCGTTGGGAGACGACCCGAGTCATCTCTATGCTACATTAGTGTAGAATGAATTCGGTCACTTAATTCTTTTGATACCCATTTTGTGACAAAATTAGGGTTTATCACCCCCCCCCTCCTCTAGCGTGATCTCGATCCAACAGAGTCCTCCTTAGAAGAATTAGACATAGAAGATTAGAAGCAAGCTACCTACCTCACACTTATGACAACTTGACCCAAATCGGAAAGCGACTCGGATAAAGGAGAAGAGTTCGAATACAAATCAAGTCACGAGTCCACACTCATTTCCGAAGGTTCAAACGAGGTATCATCTATCTTAACTATAAAATTCTTTAAAATAATTGCATGTCTTAATAAAAAACTAATTAATTCTTAAAAACAAATTGAAACACTCCTTGAGGAAAATCAACACCTCAAGGAACAAATTAAAACTCAAATTAAAAATGAAAATCCAAATCAAGCTATAAAACTTTAGGAAAATATAATTTTAAAAAGTGAAATAGATAAACTTAAAGGATTATGAAAAAATTTAGACTTAATCCTTCAATCACAAAAAGTTGTATAAATAAGTTCAGACTCGGATAAAAGTCTAGCTCGACAAATAAAACTTTCATCTCATTAATAAGTCAAAATAACAACCAAACCAAAGCTTAGGTTCCAAAAGTTTGTCTAACTAAGTAGGACTCAATCAATTTTATGTACCTAAAAATGAAATTCACTACTTAAAACCAAATCCAAATAAACTAACTAATTCAAACTCAAACCTAAAATGTAAATTAAAATCAAGCAAATCAAATTCAAATCAAAAAATTAAATTTAAATCAAATAACTACAAATTCAATCTAAACACAAGTTACAATCAAGCTTATTACAACTATAAAATCAATCAACATAAATCTAAAACTTAAACCTAAGTTCAATAATTCAGGGGGAGGCGCCAAATTAATTGGCACTTCTAAAATAATAATTTACCTGGCTGGGTAATTAGGACTAGCTTAATTAGGGACAAAAGTTTAACTTAACAAATAACACTGGAGAAGTTTTGGAAGATAGTAGGTTAGGAAAACTCTATCTTTGCATGTCTAGAAAGATATGACTTCAATCTAGTGTATTTGGCTTAGTGGAACTAACTGAAGTTGTCCTTTACTAATCCTAGCTGGTTATACCAAAGTTTTGTACTAAGTTCAATGGGCAGAATTATTTGAAAATTTTCAAAGGCATGGTTACTCTAATGATGTCCAGGTGACTCATCACAGTTTTGATGTTTATCCAAAGAATGTCTGCTTGTTGAACCCAAAGCTAAACTTGAATCTAACACAAGTTAAACCAAACTATAAAATCTAATTTAACTCATTTTACAAAATTATAGGATTCCCTTGATTGAAAATATAGATCGAGTGAGATGAATAAGGATTAAAGTTAAAGTTAAATTAAATTAAATTAAAATTAAATTAAACTAAAATTAAATTAAATTAAACTTAAACTTAAGTTAAAATTAAAATCAAAATAAAATAACTTAAACAAAGTTAACTTAACACTTAGCTAAATTTTTTACTCCTACTCTTTGTAGAAATCTAAATGAATATTGGATAGTGGTTGCTCCCGACATATTACTGGGACCAAATAATATTCACAAACTTAACATTCAAAAAACTAGGAACAGTTACTTTTGGAATCACGGCAAACTTAAGATAATTGGAATAGGTAACATTGAACTAGAGTCTAACTTCATTATTCATAAAGTACTACTTATTGAAAATTTCAAATTCAACTTAATTAGCGTTAGTCAATTGTGTGATTCAGAGTATAAGGTTAAGTTTACATCCACTGAATATTTAATTAAACATATAAAAGACCCCACAATAAAACTAAAAGGATTTAAGAATAATAATATTTACACAATTAACCTAATCAGCTCCTCACTTAAGTGTCACTTGACATAAAAGGAGGAAACCTAGTTATGGCATAGAAGACTGTCCCACACTCACTTTAGAAATCTCACAAAACTAAATGGATTAGTTAGAGGACTAAAAAAACTACCCAACTTAGACTCAACAATTTGTCATGCTTGTCAACAAGGAAAACAGATCAAATCAACCCACAAACCAACTAATCAAACTCAAACCAATTCAACATTTAAATTATTACACTTAGATTTATTTCATTCACATGGGATTAAATCTATTAATGGAAATTTATATTGTCTAGTAATAATTGATAATCACTCAAGATTCACTTAGGTAAAATTCTTAAAAAATAAAGATAAAATATTTAAAATATTTAGTACTTTTTGTAAATAAACTAAAAATAAAAAAAAAACTCAAAAATCAAAAGAACTAGGAGTGATAATGATGGAAAATTTAAAAATCATAGGTTTGCTAAATTTTGCTTAGAAAATGAGTATCATCAAGAATTCTCGTGTCCTAATACACCTCAACAAAATGGAATAGTTAAAAGAAAAAAATAGAATCCTCCAAGAAGACACTAGGACAATGCTTAATGAATACTGACTACCAAAATATTTCTGGATAGAAACTGTTAGTACAACCTGTTATGTACAAAATAGAATAACAATAAATAAGAAATATAATAAAACCTCATTTGAAATTTACTATAATAAATTACCTAATATTAAATACTTTAATGTATTTGGATGTCTAATTTATATATTAAATACAAGAGAATATTTAGGAAAATTTATTTCAAAAGTAGAAAATAGAATCTTTGTAGGGTACTCCCTAAATAGTAAAGGATATAGAGTTTACAATAAAACCACTCTAAGAATTGAGAAAACAACCAATATAAAATTTGACAAAATTACTAACTCTAAAGAATCCAACTCAACTCAACCTTAATACCAACCAATTGATTTCGTTAGAGCTAGCACTGATCTAGGGGGGGCAAGTGAAACCCCAAATCAAATAGGTGATCAAGAAGATGAACAAAATCAACCACAAGAAACACAAACTAAATCTAAAATAATAAGAGTCAGCTTAGACCACCCAATTGAACAAATAATAAGTAACTCAGAACTAAGGGTTCAAACTAGATTATTATTTAGAAACTTAAGTCAAATATCTTTAATTTCTAAGATTGAACCCAAAATAATATAAGAATCCCTGCTTGACCCAGACTGGATTATTACAATCTAGGAAGAACTGGCCTAATTTAAAAGAAATGAAGTATGGGATTTAGTACCATTACCTGATCATAAAATGGTTATAGAAACAAAATGAGTATTTAGAAATAAACTAAGTGAAAATGGAGAAATTATTAAAATTAGATCTAAATAATAAGAGTCAGCTTAGACCACCAAATTGAACAAATAATAAGTAACCCAGAACTAAGAGTTTAAACTAGATCATCATTTAAAAACCTAAGTCAAATATCTTTAATTTCTAAGATTGAACCCAAAATAATATAAGAATCCTTGCTTGACCCAGACTAAATTATTACAATACAGGAAGAACTGGCCCAATTTGAAAGAAATGAAGTATAGGATTTAGTATCATTGTCTGATCATAAAATAGTTATAGAAACAAAATGGGTATTTAGAAATAAACTAAGTGAAAATGGAGAAATTATTATAAATAAAATTAAACTAGTAGCTAAAGGATTTAGTCAAGTAGAGGGACTTGACTATAATGAAACCTATGCCCCAATAGTCAGACTTAAGTCTATTAGAATGCTACTAAGTTATGCAGCCAATAGAGGATATAAACTTTATCAAATAGATGCTAAATCTGCTTCTTAAATGGGCTAATAAAAGAAGAGGTATATGTAGGTCAACCACTTGGGTTTGAGAGTCTAGATCATCCTGACCATGTGTTTAAACTAAAGAAAGCTTTGTATGGTCTTAAACAAGCACCTAGAGTCTACTATGAAAGGTTAACTTCTTGTCTAATCTCTAAAGATTCAACCAAGGTCAAATTAATCCAACTTTATTTGTAAAATCACTTAAACAAGATATTTTCATAGCACACGTATATGTAGACGACATAGTTTTTAGTTCAACAAGCTTAGAATTTTTATAAGAATTTATATCTTTAATATATAGAACAAGAATTTAAAATGTGCCTAGTAGGTAAACTAACCTATTTCTTAGGATTACAAATGAAGGAAATTATGTTTACTAGCAAAAATACACAAAAGAATTACTTAAAAATTTTAGAATGGAAAATACCAAAGAAATCAAAACACCAATGACAACTAACACAACTTTAGATAGTGATCTAAATAGAAAACCAATAGACCTAAAATATTATAAGAGTGTCATGGGCAACCTTTTATAATGCAAGTCGACTTGATATTTTATTTGTAGTTAGTATGTGTGTCAGATACCAAATCTATTCTAAGGAATCCCACCTAACAAATATTAAAAGAATTTTTAGATATTTAAAAGGCACAACAAATGTGGGAATTTGTTACCCTAGAACACCTAATTTTAAACTAATAGGTTACTCTGACTCAAATTATGTCGGTTGTAAATTAAATCATAAAAGTACAAGTGGTAGATGTCAATTACTTGGATATTCACTTACTAGCTGATTTAGTAGAAAATAACACTGTGTTGTTTTATCTACTACTGAAGGCAAGTACATAGAAATGGGTGAGTGTGTGGCATAGTTGTTATAGATGATGCACACATTAAAAGACTTTAACTTAGAATATAAAAATGTAAAAATCTTGATTGATAATGTAAATTCAATTAACTTAACTAAGAATTCAGTGCATTATTCCAGAACCAAACATATTGAAATCAAATACCACTTTATTAGAGATCACGTCGTCAAAAGAGATAATGAACTCAACTATGTTGAGTCCAAGTCAACTTTGACTGACATCTTCACCAAACCACTATCAGAGTCTTAATTTAGTAACTTAAGAAGAAAGCTAGGAATGTGCACAATAGACTAGGACTCTTATTATCAAATAATTTTTCAAATAACTTGAAAATTCTAAGCTACTCTTATTTGAATTTCTTTAAAAAAATTTCATTTCTCTAGTGTTGCAAAATTATTTTTGCCTTAGCCTAAATCAAACCCATAGAAAGCATGATCCTATAGAACTAGGGAATGATCATCTCACAGACACACTAGGTCTACCTTGATTGTGTATTCAAAAACATAGAATGGTGTGAGATACGTAAATTATTTGCCTGAACTTTAGATGCTTATATCAGTGTATTAACATAAGTATGGGCGAAAAATATAAAAATATAGTGATCAAGTTAAATAGTCCTTAGTAGATAACTAGCTGGACACATGTATTTAACTTGACTAATCAAGTGAATGCTGCTACATTTTGATGGTCAGTTAATAAATAAAGGTTAGACATTTAAGGATAATTTTTAGATAAATATTATTTTAAAATAATATCAGCTTCAAGGAGAGGATATTTGAAAACTACTTTCAAAAGAGTTCTATTTCAAAATTTGTTTTCTTGATTTTTTTGTAAAATTTTTATGTAAAATGTTTTGAAAACTATTGTATAAATGGTTTTAACAAACTTGCTTTAAAAGGCATTTTTAAACATTATTTAGAAATACTTTGCAAAATTTAGTTTTGCAAAATATTTTTACAAAATTCAATTTTTAAAATTTTGAAAATCTTTTGGAAATTTTAAAAAGCTCCTTTCAAATAACTTTGAATTTTTTTTATTTACTTCTCCCTACAATAACCCTATAAGTTTTTCTGAAAAAACTATACCTTTATAAAATTTATTTACTTGAAATAGTTATTTTCAAAAACTCGTTTTCAAGATTACTATTTAAAAACTTGAAATCATTATTTGTAAACTTATTTGAAAAACTAAGTTTGCAAAATTTGTTTATTTTACTAAAACTTTATTTGAGTTGTTCAAAAACTAACTTTAGTTTGGTAAATAGACTAACTCCTTGATTGAATTACTGTTATTTCTGCTTAATGCATTGTATTATTTTTTGATGTATGCTAAAGGGGGAGGATAGTGGGTTAGATTAGAAAAATTAACTCAATCAATTTATATTACATGTTTAATGCTTGCTTAATTGCATTTGTTTTTCTAACTTTAACCTAGTTTATCATTACATCAAAAAAAGAAAGATTGTTGGTGCAAGTTGCACTAATAATCATGTTTTAATGTATGACAAATAGATTAAAGCTAGATGTGTTGTTTATCTAACTTTTTACCAAGTATGCAAGGCTTGATAGGTCTAGAGGACTGAAACATCAGGCTGAAGTTCAGTTAGAATAATAGCTAGCACGAAGTCTAGATTGGTTGAGATCTGGAAGAAGAAAGTCCAGATTGGTTTAGATCTAGCAAAAGAAAGTCTAGTTAAGTTGACAACTGGTTGAAGTCTAGTTGGGTTGGCAACTGGCAGGAAGTCCTGATGGGTCAAGGGACTTGACATCAAGGAAGTCTGAAATTGGTAAGTAGAGGTAAGTAACTGAAGGAGAGATCCAGTAAAGACGAATTCTAAGTTGAGAGAACAATAGACGTCAGTTTGACCAAAAGTTTCAGCAAAACTCAAAGTCAGGATCGGACAGTCGGAAGAATGTCAAAACTCTTACTTTCTATATTATATTTGTCTAGACTAACTCTTTTTTGCAGGAAAGGTAGTGCTGAAAAAAGGGTGGTCCGGGCACTCGAACCAGTTTCGCAAAGGCAGCGCCCAAGCTAGCGGGTGCCTGGCTAGACACCCAGGCAGTCCGGGCGCTCGGAGTTGCTCCGGGCGCTCGGACAAGGGAAATTTCATCCAGACGCCGAGTTGGAGCATGACAATTGGCCGAACCACATCAACAGTTCAAACTCCTGGAGGGGGTTCGAGCTCTCGGAGGTGGATAAACTTTGAGGATGAAGTTTCGATGAGAGCTCGCCATGTCAGCACAGTGCAGGCGGTCGGATGCGGCTATAAAAGAATCCTTCTACCAGCATCTTCAATACATCAAGTGTTCCAACTTTTACTCTTACGTGCTGCTTTGAAAAAGCTCCTACGGTGTTGTAATGCTCCAACAACCGTCAATCAAGTTTTACTCATTGTCTCTGTTGTCGGTAACCTTTTCTTATAGTTCTTGTACTTCAATTTTGTAACATTTTGAACTATTAGTGGATTTCTTAACGAAAGCACTCAACGAGTGCGGACCTTAGAGTAGGAGTACTCGAAAGCTCTGAACCAAGTAAAAAACTACTTGTTTTAGCACTTATTTTTTTATTTATCCCTTCTCTCTCCTTATCTTTATTTCCACTGTGTATTATCAAGTTTTGAAAAAACAAAAATGTTATCCATCCCTCCCCCCTGCTCTAGCATCTTTACGATCCAACAATAATAGCAGTGCATATTAGTTTTTTTTGTATGAGTCACAAATACTAGATGTATACAAGAACTCGATAATAGAATCGAGGAATGCTTCATTCTTCGAGCATATGTTTCTGTATAAGACCCGAGAGGAAGCTAGCTCCTCAAAATGGGCATATGAAATACAAGGTGAAGGAGATGATGATGAACCAGTTGAGATTGAGTTCAGACAAAGTCGGATGGAAAAATCCTATGGAACATATTTTATCACTTTCATGTTGAAAAGTAAGCCCCATAGTTATTCAAAAGTAGTAAGCTCTTCTAATGAACCTCACTAGAAAGAGGCAATTGGTTCTAAGATAAATTCTCTCTTGCAAAATCACACCTGGGAACTTGTGGATCTTCCACAGGAAGTAAACCACTAAGTTGCAAGTGGATTTTCAAGAAGAAAATAAAGTTAGATGGTACGATTAATAAGTATAAGGCCAGATTGGTAATCAAAGGATACCGACAATGAGAAGCCTTTGATTACTTTGATACATATTCTTCGGTATAGAGAATAACTTCCATTAGAGCATTTTTAGCTATAGTCGCTCTATAGAATCTTGAAATACATCAGATTAATATAAAGATAGCCTTTCTAAATGGATATTTAGAAGAGAAGATCTACATGGAGCAACCTGAAGGGTTTCCTATGCCAGAATAGAAAAATAAGGTTTGTAGATTGTTGAAGTCATTATACGACTTGAAACAAGCACCAAAGTAGTGGCTTGAGAAATTTGATAATGCCATGAAGGAATGAGAATTCAAGATCAATCAATGTGATAAATGTGTCTACATAAAAGTCATAGAGAATAACTATATCATCTTGTGTCTTTATGTAGATGACATACTTATCATTGGAAGTAATAATAAAATTATCAAATCCACTAACAATATGTTGAACATAAGATTTGACATGAAAGACATGGGTCTAGCTGATGTGATTTTAGGAATCAAAATTCTTAGAACAATCGAAGTACTTTTTCTGAGTCAGTCTCATTATATGGACAAGATTCTTGAGAAATTCACTAAGGGTAATATTGTATTAACATGAATGTCGATAGATATGAATCAACATCTATCGAAAAATCGAGAAAAAAGTATCTCTTAGATAAAGTACTCTCGAGTAATTGGAAATCTGATATACCTGATGAGTTGTTCATGACCAGACTTAGCCTATGCAATAAGTAAATTTATTAGATATACGAGTAATCCCAGTGTTGAGGACTAAAAAGGGATAACAAGAGTACTGAGAACTTGAGATATACTCGTGAATATGGACTACACTATACGAGATATCCTATTGTGATCGAAAGATATAGCGATGCGAGTTGGATATCTGATATAAAAAAATTCTAAGTCTACAAGTGGATATGTTTTCATTCTTGGAGGTGCAATCATTTCATGAAAATCTTCTAAGCAAACTATAATAATCAAATTCACGATGGAATCTGAGTTTGTAGCTTTTGACAAATGTAGTGAAGAGGTTGAATGATTACGATAATTCTTAGAAGATGTTCCAAAATAACCAAAACCAATGCCTGTAATTTGCATATCTTGTGATAGTCAATCAGTAATTGACTGGCCATAAAGTCATATGTATAATGGTAAGTCTAGACATATACGTCATAGACATAATACCATTAGATAACTGCTTTCCATGGGAGTTATCACTGTTAACCATATAAAGTTAAAGAATAACCTAACAGATTCATTAACCAAAGGGTTAAACAGAGTTAGTTATAAGTTCATCGCAAGGGATGAGTTTGATGTCGATGGGAAATGTTGGTACAAAGGAAACTCAGCCTATGCAGACTAAAGATCCCAAGAACTAGGTTGAAAGGGACAACCTACCTGTACTGACAAAGTCGCTCTCTATGGGGGAACAACTCAATGAATTAGTGAAGGATGAAGGTTAAAGTACACGACTTTTAATAATCCAATAGAGTAATGTGGAATACTCTTACGAGATCACCTATATAAAAAAGAAGTGGAGTCATTTCAAAGAGAATTGAAGGCATAATTCTTAGAACTGTTGGTGCAAACATGCCTTGGGTGTTTTCAATGTGTTGACAACTATTTAAGTTTAGGTTAATACGTTTGGATCTAACGTGTGTTGCAAGTTTTGCAGGAGAAAGTCCTTACAGGTCAGAAGACCGGGTGTAAGGCAAGAGAAGTCCAAGGAGGTCGAGGACCGGAGTCTTGGCAAGAAAGTCCAGGGATGCGTTTATCTGGCACGAGGTGTTGATTGGGAAACCAGCAAGCAATCGATTGGTAAATCGATTGAGGCACAAAACTGAACAGAATACTGCTGAATCAATCAGCCGATCGACTGGAGTAAACCAATCGATCGGTCGATCGATTGACAGCCTCTGCGCAAGAGCACAGAATGAACTTGGATCGATCAGCCGATCGATTGGAGTAATCCAATCGATCGAGCGATTGATTCACATGCTTTGCGCAAGAGCACAGTGCGAACCTGGATCGATCAGCCGATCGATTGGGTACACCCAATCGATCGGTCGATCAATTCACAAGGTTTCTGCACGAAGGAGCAGTGCGATTTTGAATCGATCAACTGATCGATTGGAGGTAACCAATTGATTGGGCGATCGATTGAATTGACTGAATCAATCCAGTGTTGATTCAATCGATTGGGACGACGCTCAACGGCTAGATTTGAATCGAGTGGAGATGTCCTCAATCGATCAAAGGCGACGATCTCGTGAGAAACGGCTAGTTTTGAAGACGAATAAAAAGGGAAAGAAGTACTATAGCAATGTAACTCTTGTATACTCATTGTGCTAAGCAAAAAGAGAGTTCTCCAAGTGATTTCAAAGAAAAAGATTTGAGTCTCTTCCTCCTAAACCTAGATCTGATCTTGTAACAGGAAGAGGCAACCCTTGTAAAGGTTTCTCTACCTTCGTTTGTGATAACGAGAAGGAGAAGTTCATATTGGAGCTTGATCATGTGGGTGTGTGCCTTGGATTAGTCACTTCAAGGGGGTGGAGACCAAGTAAACCAAGGAGTTAACATTGCTCTCTTGTTTTTCTTGCTTTCCATTTCTTTCTATTTTGCTTCCGCTAACAAGTTGTAGGTGAAAAATTGAAGAAAGGCTATTCACCCCCCCAGCCAAACGCAAAGGTCCTATCTGTAGGTTCGAAAAGAATTTAGATATCTCTACAATGGCATGATATTGTCCACTTTGGGCCTAGACCCTCATGACTTTGCTCTTGGGCTCTCCCCAAAAGGCCTCATACCAATGGAGATATCTTTCTCTTTATAAACACATGATCTATCCCATGTGTTTTCAATGTGGGACTATGTTTGCAACCTTGCAACACCAACAATCCCCCCCCCTCAAACAAAGGAGCACTGACTTCCCATGTCCGATCCTCGACCCACCAGGTCTTCCTGCCCCTCGGTCCACCCGACCTACTAGGACTTCCTGCCTGGTGTCTTGTGTTATGATGTATACTAAAAGTCTAGCTTTTGGTATAAACATTTATCTAGGAATAAGAATCACATTGGTCAAATGTCTACATTTATGATAAATATAGTTGTTCAATTAATTTATATTGTAGATAACATGGTGTGTGGTGTCACACACAGAGGATCATGTTATCAGTACCTTATAAATTATAAACAGTAGCTCACGACCAAGATGGAAAGGAACAAATCATTGGAAGGTCGTAGTGTAATTAGGTATTAGTTTATCTTAACTATATAATTACACTAGTACACTTAGAGTGTATTGAGTAGGACCATTAGAGGTCATTTCTTTTATACTGACTTTATAAAGGAACAAAGACCTCAGTTATTATGGAAGTGTGTGCTCTTAATCCTAATATACTAACAAGCACATATATTTGATATTTATTTCTTTAATTTATCAATGGATGAGATTTAGTTTGATAAATCAACAAACCCGATAAGTTGGGAAATGATATCACTTAGGGTGCATTTGGTTCAGGGTTATTCTTGATAACCTTGGTTATCCATCCAAGGTTATCAACAAAAACCTTGTTTGGTTTAGGTATTCGATGATTCCCGAGTAATGTTCCATGCCCGACACGTCAACAAAAGGGTCATACAGTCTGGAATCGGAAAACCTCAGAAAACTAAGGTTTTTCTTGATTCCGGGGTTAACGCTTTTTTTTTACCAAAAATACCCTCCGATAAGAAAAAACATGAAAAAAAGGAAAAAAAATGTAAAAAATATTAAAAAAATGTAAAAAAAATAAAAAAATGTTTTAAAATTTTAAAAAAAATTTAAAATAAATAATTTTAAAATTTTAAAAAATAAAAAAATTTTAAAAAATTTAAAATATTTTAAATTTTTAAAAAATTTAAAATTTTTAAATTTTTTTTAAAAAATAAAAAAAAATTTTAAAAAATTTTAAAAATAAAAAAAATTTTAAAATTTTAAAAAAATTTAAAATTTTTTAAAAAAATTAAACAATTTTAAAAATTAAAAAAAAAGTAAAAATAAATAAATAAATAAAAATTAAAATGTAAAAAAGTAAAAAAATAAAAAATATAAAAATATAAAAACATTAAAAAAATTTAAAAAAAAACATAAAAACGTAAAAAAATATATAGGAAAAAGAAAAGTAAAAAAATATAAATAATAATAATATGTATAGTTGATTTTGTAACTGAGGGTAATACGGTAAAATATTAAACTAGGGTATTCATTAAAACCTTCAAACAAACAAGTTTTTGTTGCATTACCTAGATTGAACCAAACAAGATTTGGTTATGTTTTATTCCCCATAACCTTGGTTATGTGATTACCTGGTAATCACATAACCAAGGTTATACATGATAACTTGAACCAAACACACCCTTATAGTGTGTGTTGTTAATTATAAAAGGAAACTGTGTCCTAGAAATCTAGGTTGAGAATGTCCCCAAGAGGAGCTCATAAGGATTATCATGTTAAACCCTACAGGTGGACTTAGTCCGACATGATGATAAGGTTGAGTGGAACTACTCTTGGACTAAGATATTAATTAAACGATTTGTCGGTAACTCATTTAATTAGTGGACATTCATTATCTTAAACACAGGGAGACTAATACACTCATAATAAGAAGGAGCCCAAAAATGTAATTTGGGATTGGTGTGGTAGTTCAATAATAGTTCTCTAGTGGAATGAATTATTATTGATAAAATTAAGTTGTGTGTTCGGGGCGAACACTGGATGCTTAATTTTATCGGGAGACCAAAACCAATTCCTCCTCTCGGTCTCTATCATAGCCTCTTAATTATAGAGCACTATACCCACCTTCATACCCATCTAAAGGGGGCCGGCCAAGCCTTGCTTGGAGCCCAAGCAAGGGGTCGGCCAAACCATGTTTAGATAGGATTGATTGTGGCCGGCCCAAGCATGGGTTCAACCTATGTGTGGCCGGCCATTAAAAATAGAAAAGGAATTTTAATTTTAAATTTTTTTCTTATGTGGAATACATGATTTAAAAGAGAGTTAAAAAATTAAAATATTTCCTTTTATAAGATTCTACAAAAGATTAAGAGAAGAGTTAAATCTCTTTCCTTATTTGTAGATTAAAAGGTTGATTTTAATTTTGCTAAAAACTTTCCTTATTTATAAATCATCCACATGTTGAAAAGATAAATTTTTAAATTTATAGAAATTTCCTTTTATAGCATCAACCATGAAGGGATTATTAAAGAGAAATTTTATTTTAAAAATTGTTCCGGAAGCAAATTAGGAAGCTTTAATTTTTCTAGTGAAAAATTTCCTAGTTTGCTTGTTTTGATGTGGCCGACCATATACATTAAGAAAAAGATTTTAATTTTAATTAATTAAAATTTTCCTTTTCAATGGCAAAAGAATTAAGGAAGGTTTTATTAAATTTTTCCTTATTTTCCAAGGCTAAGGATTATAAAAGAGGGGGTTTTGGGTGCCTTCAAGAGACACAACCTCTATTCTATTTTTTCCCTCTTTTCTTCCTTGGTGTGGCCGGCTTCTTCAAATTCTCTCCTCTCTTTGGTGTGGCCGAACCTCTCATCTTTCTTGGAGATCAAGTGGTGGCCGGATCTTAGCTTGGAGAAGAAGGAGAGAAAGCTTACATCCTTTGGAGCTTGGTTGGTGGAAAAAGTTCTTCATCATTTGGAAGTTTTGTGCTTGGCCGAAACTTGAAGGAAGGAGAAGAAGGTGCTAGGTGGTTCTCGTCTCGGAAGATCATTGCCCACATAACGTCCGAGATTAGAAGAGGAATACGGTAGAAGATCAAGAGATCATTATTCACAAAGAAAGGTATAACTAATAATTATTTTCCACATCATGTTAGTTTTGTTTCTTTGTAAAAATACCAAATACAAAAGGCATGCGATTCTAGTTTTTCGAATTAGTTTTCGAAGTTGTGTTCTTTTGTTTTTTTCTTTTCCTTGTGATTTGATTGTTCTTAGCGGTTAACCTAGGGTTACTATGGGAAGGTTAAATATTTAATTTCCTTAAAAGGCTTTGTCTAGTCGGTGGTGGTTGCTCCCATATCCAAGAAGGCCAAGTGCCTCGCCATACAGTATTGGAAGCCGATTTTGGAAATAGATATTTAATTGTCTTTGTGATCTAGGTGATTTGGATCGAACGTGTTAAGTTCCGCAGGAGATCCAAGTCTAAACCTAAAAGAACAAATAAATTAAACTTAGGATTGAACGTGTTAAGTTCCGCAGGCGATCCAAGTTTAATTTAAAAGAACACATGGTGGCTAGGAAAAGATTCGGACTTTTGTACAAAATTTTTGTACAGTGGAACTGTTAGGTTTTCCGAGTAGCAACCAACAATGGAGATATCTCTACAATGGCATGATATTGTCCACTTTGGGCCTAGACCCTCATGGCTTTGCTCTTGGGCTCTCCCCAAAAGGTCTCATATCAATGGAAATATCTTTTTCTTTATAAACCCATGATCTTTCCCATGTGTTTTCAATGTGGGACTATATTTGCAACCTTACAACACCAACAATCCCCCCCTCAAACAAAGGACCACAGACTTCCCATGTCCGATCCTCGACCCACCAGGTCTTCCTACCCCTCGGTCCACCTGACCTACTAGGAATTCCTTGCCTAGTCGCAACTAGGACTTCCTGCCTGGTGTCTGGTCCTCTTAATCTGAACATAGGAGCCCCCACTTTCTTTGTTCGAGGTCAATATTGTACCCACATGACTCAATCAAACCATAGCTCTTGTGCACAGTCGGCGGTTAAACCTTCTGGCAGTCCGGGCTCTGATACAAATTGTAGGTTCGAAAAGAATTTAGATATCTCCACAATGGCATGATATTGTCCACTTTGGGCCTAGGCCCTTATGGCTTTGCTCTTGGGCTCTTCCCAAAAAGCCTCATGCCAATGGAGATATCTTTCTCTTTATAAACCCATGATCTTTCCCATGTGTTTTCAATGTGGGACTATATTTGCAACCTTGCAACACCAACACTATCAATTGGTATCAGAGCAAGGAACGCATCGGAAGAACTCATCATCAACCGAAGCATTGAGATGGCGTTTCGAGAGGGATATAGCACCGCTCGACCACCTTTCTTTGATGACAACGATTTTGCATGTTGGAAAGGTAGGATGGAATATTATTTAATGAATGATATTGAAAATTGGTTTAGTGTTGTAAATGGATTTGAGAAACCAAAAGACGGATCGGGAGCACCTCTTCCAACCAAGGATTGGACAAAGGAGATGGCAAAGAAGGCCCAAGCAAATGC
This sequence comes from Zingiber officinale, assembly GCF_018446385.1. Lineage (NCBI taxonomy): Eukaryota > Viridiplantae > Streptophyta > Magnoliopsida > Zingiberales > Zingiberaceae > Zingiber > Zingiber officinale. The sequence goes on from NC_055992.1 coordinate 107,903,758, forward strand.
AAAGGCCACAACAACCCTACAATATGGACTCTCAAAGGAGCAACTAAGCAAAGTAGGACCATTCAATTCCGCCAAGGAGATTTGGGGAAAACTCATTGAGTTGAATGAAGGATCAAGCGAATCAAGGAGGGCCAAGAGAGATCTCTTGTTAGGGCAACTTCAAACCTTTACTATAAAGACCAATGAGACCGTGAGTCAAATGCACGGTAGATTCAAGGAGATAGTAAATGGACTTCATGTAATAGGTGAAAAAATTGACAATCGAGACCTAGTAAGGTATGTTCTCCAATCCTTTCCTAGAACCACCTTAATTATGGGCATCAATGGTTGATGCATATAAGGTTTCTAGAGATCTTTCTTTAGTTAAGCTTGATAAATTGTTTTGCGAGTTTGAACTTCATGAACAAGCTAATGTGGTTTCAAAAGAGAAAGGTATGACTCTTATTGCAGAAAAGAAGGAAAAGAAAAAGAAGAAAGAAAAGAAGATGGAATCCTCATCATCCGAATCCGAGCAAGAACCATCGAATAGTGATGATGAAATGTCGGCAAGTGAAGTGGCACATTGTGTCAAGAAGATGATGGGAAGATCAAGGAAATTCACGAGAAAGGATGTGAAGAAAATATTTCAATCGTCAAAAGGTAAAAGTAGTCAAAGTTCAAGTTTTAACACTAATGTCATTTGTTATGGATGTAACAAGAAAGGACACATCAAGCCAAATTGTCCGTAATTAAGGAAGAAAGAGGAAAAGGAGAAGAAGAAGGAGAAAAAGAAGAAGGAAGCCATGGTGCACTACAACAAATATCACTTTCCGCAGCGCATCATCAATGGCATGCGATTAAAGCATGTCGTTAATAATAGTTTTTACGGCGCGCTAAAATATGTGTGCTGCAGATAGTATAATATTTATACAAACCACAGCGTACAAAAAAATATGTTGTCAATAAACTTTTCTACGACATATAGAATGCACTATTAAAATTTAATATTAACGGCGTACAAAACGCGCTGTTAATACTTATTAATATTATTAAGGACGACGTCTAAAAAAAAGCACGTTATTAATAACACATGTTTAAATGTTAATATCTAATCTCACCGTGGCTTTTTTCACTCACCGACAAACCCTTAATCCCCAAATCTCATCGCCTTCTCCCTCTCCCTCTTTTGCTTCTTGTCAATCCACCGCCCCCTCCCTCTCCCTCCTCCGCTTCACCAGCCTCCGCTCCTCCTCATCCTCTTCTCTCCTCCTCATCAAGCCTCTGTTCATTTTCTCTGCAAGATCCTCGCCTCTCCATCCCTTTCTTCATCGATCGCGCCCTCGACGACACTGGTGTCCGCGTATCCTCGCAGGATGTGGAGGTCGTGCTTAAGATCTCTTCCTCCCAGTCGGGTGCCGCCTTCGCCCTATCTCGACCATCCAAAAGTTGGCGTTTGAGAGAGGAGGAAGGGGAAAGAGATTCATCCTTGCGGCGTGAGGATGTAGTACCTTCTGTCGCATCCTTCCTGTTCGATCTGGCTTAGATCGCCGACGCATCTCACAACCAGATGGCGGTTCAGCCTTCCGGCACTGTCGAATCTCTTTTTTATGCACAGATGGTAATGGTTTCTTCCCTTCGATTCAGATTCATCACTCTTCCAATGTGATAAGGGTCGAACCCTTTTTTTCAACTTTAGTTGTTGATTTATCGAGGTTTTCCTATTGTTATCAATCGTCGATCTTTGGGAAACTTCTAGATTTCATTAGGTTGGGGAAATATTTATGGATCAGTATTACAATTACCTCTGCAATTCTCCGGAGTTAGTTCATCGTTTTTACTAGGAAAGGAGCAGACTTGGTCATCCTAATGGCCATGGCAACGTTACCTGCCCATCCATTAAATTTCAAGTTTATATGAGACAAACTCTTGATCATCTTGTTGGCTTGTGCGGTGATCTTTCTTTTACACCGAAGCTTCCCAAAATAAAGATTCACCTTGTATGGATGAAATGAGTGATAAAATGAACAGAGACAATGGTTCTTTGAACAACGGAGAAAGCTCAGCTTTGAAGGAAGAAGAACCAGATAATGTGATTGATGTAACTGCCGATAGCTTTCCACCTCCACTGGTTAAATCAGAGACTAAAACTGATCACTAGCAGAATCTCAAAAAGTCTTATGCTTCAGTAGTAAGTGTTGATCTTGAATAGATGCATGTAATTTGTTAGTTCTACTCATGTTCATTAAAACTGTAAAAGAGCAGAATGACTTGATGTATACAGGTCAAAGTTATGAAGGATATTACTTCAAAATCTTCTCCAGCATGGTGTCCTGCTTCACATCATCCAGCTTCTTGTGGCCCTATTTCTGGATCGATTGGTTTTGAAAGCAAAAAAATTTAGAAGGCACAGTATACTAACTTCACATCAAGTTTTTTACAACGCTCTGCAGTTTGATTGCATAAACATTTAAACTTATTCTGCTACTTACAGATGATGCTTATTCATTATATTTGAATTATTTACCATTTGATGCAACACCTGCTCAAGTTGAAGAAGAGTTCAAGAGGTTTGGTCTTATAAAGCCTGGTGCAATGCAAGTCAAACGCTATAAGGTTTCTTTTATTCTCTCTCTTTTTTCCATTCACTGGTTTGCAAATTGCTTCTTCATTGCTTTCATTTGAGTAATCCTCACAATTTTATGGTTATGCATTTTCATCAAAATGACAGTTACAAAATTCTTGCTTTGGTTTCGTGGAGTTTAAGTTCTCGGATGTTGTTCAGCAGGCAATAGAGGTAAACTTCACATATCTCATTTCAATTACATTTATGGATTAATATGAATCAAAGGCTATTCAATTGGGTTTACTCCTTTTAAAATGATGATCAGGGATATCAATTTGTTGCACAATTGACTGGTACACTTAAATTTTTTGTTCTGATGTGTTTAGTTGGTTAGATGGATCTATTTGTGGTTGTGACCTAAGATGTGTTTTGTTCCTAAAGACGTCATAAGTTAAAGGGAAAGAAAAGAGAAGTAAAAAAAACTAAGAAGATTATTAGATACGCTTTCGATACCTGTTAAATCCTAAATCTTTATATGAATAAAATACTCACCAAATTATTATATATTCTTTAAAGATTATGGAATTATTTTCATTTATATTGTTTTGATTTAGGCATTTGTCTCTATATACTGAAGTGGATTCTGAACTAGCAGCAAACATTCAGGTTATGCCTCGTGACCCATCATACAATTTTTTTTTTGTTATCTTCCTTTGGTAGTAGAAACCTGTGTTATTAAATTTTGCAAGGTTTTGATAACTTAGAAGATTAGCTCAAGACATTAGTAGATATGGGCTTTGAGGGGGTATTTTCCAATTGTGATAATTCTGTAGTCAAAGCCTTCTTAGAAAATTAACTCTTACCATTGTAGTGTTGCTATTTGTTTGGTTGTAGAAAGTGTGTTACTTCTCAAATTTATGTTGCCATTGCTCCACTATTATTCTTTTCAAAAAAAATAATGAATTTTTTAATCGGTTGCAACTGCGCTTGAACTTTTTAATCTGTTGATGAAATTTGATTTTGATTATAGGCAAGGTCAATGATTTTGACAGATACATAGACCATGGATCACCTATGGACCAAATTGAAGTGCTGGACTTACAAGAATTGGAAGTCAGTGAAATGACGTCAACAAATCCAAACACAAAAGTGCATCACGTTATTCTTAGTGGATCATGTTGGAAAGTTTGGGTTGATAAAGTTTTGGTAGAAAAGGTGGACCTAATTCGACCAAATGTTGAAATGCAATTTCTTGATGATGCAATAGGAAGCACGGTTGCATGGTTATCGAAATTTATAGTATTGTGTGATTGATACATAATATATTAATTTGTGTGGATTGTAAGTTTAATTGTTATTATGTAATAACTAGTTTGATAGAGATTTCGTATCTTGTTTAAGATCTTTAAATTTTTTTGGTATAATGAAAAACTATGACTTTTGTTAATTTTGTGGATTTATTTGCACTAAATTTGTTATAAAATTTTGGTTTATTATTTTCATCAAATTAATTATTTTTTTTAATATAGTTAAGACTATCAACAGCGTACATTTATAAGTTGTAGATTATTATCCTTAGCGCATAAACATGCTTTCCGCGGCGTGCTTTGCGCGCTGCGGATAATATTATCCGTAGCACGCAAAGCACGCTGCGGAAAGTATTATCTGCAGCGTGCTTTGCGCACTGCGGATAATGTTATTCGCAGCGCGCAAAGCATGCTGTCAATAATTTAGGACTTTTAACAGCTTTTAATTGTGTAGCATGCAATACGCGCTGCGGAAAGCGAATTTGCGCGCTGCGAAAAGCTATTTTTGTTGTAGTGGTGGCTCAAGCTACGTGGGATACACCAAACGTTGACTCATCGGATGATGATGAATTATGTCATGTGACCCGACATATGGCATTTGAAGATAACAACGAAGAGTCAAGTCAAGAGGAAGGGTCAAGTGAAGAGGATTCATCAAATGAAGAGTCAAGTGATGATGAGGTAAAAGAATATCCTAAAATAGAATTTCTTTATAAAACTATTGCTCATCTCCAAAATTCTTTTGTTAAATCACAATCTAAGGTGAAGACCTTGAAGGGAAAGTTTAAGTCCATTAAAAATGATACATGTTCATCTAGTGAGTCAAGCATGCTCAAAGAAGAAAATGAAAAATTGAAGAATGATGTGATTGAGTTAAGAGCATGTCTAGAGAAGTTCACAAATGGATCCAAATATTTAGATATGATCATTAGAGACCAAAGAGTCATTTACAACAAAGCCGGAATAGGATATAGACCTAAGGAAAAGGAAGTTGCATACATGTCTCTAATCAATGGTACTAGAAATGATGCACTTAGGAACAATATTAAGAAGGATCCTAAAGGAAAGGTAAGACAAGCTTGGGTGCCTAATAACTATTTGAATAATATTTCTGAATCAAGTGCATGGGTACCAAAGAGTTGTGTGTTTTATGTTATTTAGGTAGAAGAGAAGAAGGATGCGAGTATGTGGATTGTGGATAGCGGTTGCTCAAGGCATATAACCGGTGATGTGAACAAGTTCTCCACAATAAATTATATAAAGAAAGGAACGGTATCATTTGGGAATAGTGGAAAGCTCAAGATTATAGATAAAGGTACAATTGAGGTATCACCCACAATTATCATTCATAAAGTCTTATTGGTTAAAAATATGGGGTTTAATTTGCATAGTATTAGCCAATTATGTGATTCCAGATATAATGTAGAATTTCACCCTGATAAGTGTTTAGTTAAACACAAAAATCTTGAAAATGTTGTGTTAAAAGGATTTAGAAAGACAAATCTTTATTATGTTGATCTTTCATATGCTTCTAACCCCTCTATTAAGTGTTTGATATCAAAAGAAGAGGAAGGATGGCTATGACATAGAAGACTTGGACATATCAATATGAGGAACATAGCCAAGGTAGCCAAGATGGAGCTAGTAAAGGGATTAACAAAGATCAAGTACATCAAGGACAAATTGTGCGATGCATGCCAACAAGGTAAGCAATCAAGGTCATCACACAAACGTAAAACCTTAACTAGCACTTCATTACCGTTAGAATTATTGCATTTGGATCTTTTTAATTGTCATAGAACACCGTCCTTGGTAGGTAACAAATATTGTTTGGTCTAAATATACTTGGGTTTATTTCTTGAAACATAAGGGGGAAACTTTAGAAACAATTATAGGGTTTACCAAGAGGGTAGAAAATGAAAAGAACCTCAAAATTGATAGAATTAGGAGTGATCATGGTGGAGAGCTTGAGAATTTGAACTTTTCTAAGTTTTGTCTAGAAAATGGCTATAAGCATGAATTCTCTTGTCCAAGAACACCTCAACAAAATGGTGTAGTGGAGAGGAAGAATCGAGCTTTACAAGAGGCAGCTAGAACCATGCTCAATGCATATTCCTTACCAAGCTATTTGTGGGCCGAAGCGATTAGTACCGCTTGTTACATTCAAAATCGTGTCTTGATTCATAAGTTTTTAGGGAAAACACCTTTTGAACTATGGAATGAAAAAATCCCTACAATTCACTATTTTAAAGTCTTTGGTTGTAAGGTTTATATTCTTAATACTAAAGATGACTTAGGAAAATTTGAGGTCAAGTCCAATGAGGGAATTCTAGTTGGATACTCATCTACTAGTAGAGGATATAGAGTATACAACAAAAAGACTCAAACGGTTAAAGAATCATCTAATGTTGAGTTTGATGAGTCTACTAGTACTTACCCTATGAAATCATCTATTGATAAGGATATAATTTAACAAAATCAAGCTATTACTCAAGAAATACAAAATCTACATTTAAAGGGTATTGATCAAGGGAGAGGAAGAGATGGTTCGGATCATGAAAGAAACAATGTAGACAATGATCCTCCCAAAGATGACGATTCCATAACCTTGAGGACCGGAAGGCATTATCAAGATCATCCTGTTGATCAAATAGTTGGAGATGTGGCCCAAGGGGTAAGGACTAGATCCTACTTTAGAGATCATACTAGTCAAATTGCTCTAATATCACAATTTGAACCAAAATCAATTGATGAAGCTTTAGTTGATACGGATTGGATTCTAGCAATGCAAGAAGAGTTGAATCAATTTGAAAGGAGTAATGTATGGGAATTGGTTCTAAGACCAAATGATAGTACAATTGCTACAACAAAATGAGTGTTTAGAAATAAATTGGATGATCAAGGAAAAGTCACTAGAAATAAGGCTAGGTTAGTAGCTAGGAGCTTCAATCAAGTTGAAGGACTTGACTATGATGAAACTTATGCCCCGGATGCTCGATTAGAGTCCATTCGGATACTACTAGGATATGCCGCTTATATGGGTTTTAAAATTTATCAAATGGATGTGAAATCGGCATTTCTAAATGGGTTTATTAAGGAGGAAGTGTATGTGGAACAACCACCCGGATTTGAAGCCATAGATTACCCAAATCATGTTTATAAACTTAAGAAAGCCTTATATGGGTTAAAACAAGCTCCCCGGGCTTGGTATGAAAGACTCTCATCCTTAACTTCCAAAGACTTTAGAAGAGGAACAATTGACCCAACCCTATTTCTAAAGTACCTAAGGATGGAGACATTTTTTTTGCCTAGGTCTATGTTGATGATATCATTTTTGGGTCAAGAAATAATAAACTTCTTCATGATTTTATCAAACATATGGAAAGTGAGTTTGAAATGAGTCTAGTTGGAGAATTGAGTTTCTTTTTGGGCTTACAAGTTAAACAAACTAGTGAAGGAACCCATGTCTACCAAACTAAATTCGCTAAAGAACTTATCAAGAAATTTGGGTTGGAAAACGCTAAAGGAGCATCTACTCCTATGGGGACCAATACCAAGATAGATAGTGATCAAGAGGGAAACCTAGTTGATTCAAAGCAATATAAGAGCATGATTGATAATTTGCTATACCTAACCACTAGTAGACCGGACATATTATTCGCGGTAGGAATTTGTGTAAGATACCAATCTTGTGCCAAAGAGTCGCATTTAGTGGCGGTAAAGAAAATTTTGAGATACATCAAGAGTACCCTTAATGTAGGTCTTCGGTATCCTAGGACCAGGAATTTTGAGTTGATTGGGTACACCGATTCCGATTATGCGGGTTGCAAATTAGATAGAAAGAGTACTAGCGGTAGATGTCAATTTCTTGAACCTTCCCTTGTAAGTTGGAGTAGTAGAAAACAACCTTGTGTAGCCTTATCCACAACCGAAGCCGAGTATATGGCCATGGGTAGTTGTGTAGCTCAATTACTTTGGATGATGCATACTTTAGAAGATTATGAGCTTCACTATTCCAAAGTTAAGGTGTTGTGTGAATGTTAGCACCATCAACTTAACTAAAAATCCGGTGCATCACTCTAGGACAAAGCACATTGAAGTGAAACATCATTTCATTAGAGATCATGTGGCAAGAGGAGACATTATACTAAATTATGTTGATTCTAAGTCAAATCTTGCCGACATATTTATCAAACCACTACTCGAAGTGGAATTTACCTCACTTAGGAGAGAACTTGGTATGTGTTTTGTAGAATAGTGAATATAGCATTACATGATCCCATATCACATTAAGAATTTATCTCATTGCATCTCACAATAGACCTAAGGAGCCTTGCTTGTCTATTTCTTCAATTAGACATTATGTAAGGTGGTTAGGATGATGTTTTTGGTTCAACATGTTAGTCATGATACATTACTTTGAGCCAATATGACATCTAGTAACATTAATCCTACATTACCTTGGTCCAATCATAGGGAAAACAAGTATACAAATCATGTGCACTTAGCCCTACGATTATGATTGGAAATTTTAACTTTACAATATGTATAAAACTTATTTTTGAAACCTTGGTTGAAGTTTGTGTTTGGATGGGAGTTACCATTGAATAGTTAAATATGAATCTATAAAAATATTGAAGTTTTCGACGATTGTCAAATTTTGTGTCAATCTTAAAAAATAAGAGTAATTATTTTTTTTAACCTTATGTTTCCTTGAGAATATGAGCCATATATAGTGTCTAAATGAAATTTCATGATTTTTGGGGTAGTATACATTTAGTTATGCATTTTCAAAACTTGGATATGAAAATTTTCATAAATGCAGTAATATCAGAATTCCCAATCGATCGGTCGATCGATTGGGGAGCTCGCACTTCACCATAAAGGGCAGTTGAATCGATCAATGAATCGATTCAGAGTGTTTTAATCGATCAATGGATCGATTGAAATGCATTTTCAATTTCACAGAAGCCATCTGAATCGATCAATGGATCGATTCAGAATGTTTCAATCGATCAATGGATCGATTGAGATGCAATTTTGATTTCCACAGACGCTATCTGAATCGATCAATGGATCGATTCAGCTTGTTTGAATCTATCGATGGATCGACTAAAATGTGTTTCCATTTTTTAACAGAGGCTTCGTGAATCTATCGACCGATCGATTCACTTCCTCTCAATCGATTGGTCGATCGATTGGGGATTTAAAATCCTACTTAAATCATTGTTAACCTAAAGTCCACCCTCACTTACTCTCATTTCCTCTCTTTTCCCTCTCGATTGCATCTGTGCCCTAGCCTGGGTGATTCTCCCGGCGACTCTCTCGCCTACATCGGTCGTCCTCTCCGGCGGCCCTCTCCGGCGATGAGCGCTCTTCCACCTCTCTCCCGCTTCCTTTCTTCCTCTCTCGACGCACAGGGCCGGTTCTTCTTCCTCATTTCTGCGTCGCCCAATGAGGACTCCAAACCCTAGGTAAATTCTTCCCTCTTTTCCCATTTTCTCTTTGGCTCTTGCTCCTATACTTGGATTGCTAATCTCCGTGTATCTTGTGTGTTTTGTGTGTCTTGCATTGCAATTTCTCTTGCATTGCATTCTCTGCTTTGGTATTGCATTTTTCTTGCATTTTCTTCCTTGCTTTTTATGTTGCACTGCCAATTATCTTGCTATTGCTTGTTCCTTTTCATTGGTTACCCATAGGAAGAAACAAAAAGTTCATGAATCGGGCGAAGGTTCGTCCATACCACCATCACGCCCATTACCTCCCACTGATCAGCGCTTTCCTAATGCTGCTATGCACCAAGCTTTTAGCAAACATACCTTTAAACTAATAACTCCTAGGTCTGTTGATCTTCAATTCTACAGGGACTCTTGTTTTGATACCTATTCCCATTTCAGGCACTATAAACTCGAGTCATTGTTATCTTGTGAGAGGAGTGTCAATGTAAGCCTTGTCTCTGAATTCTAAAACAATTTGCACACTTCTGATGGTGTCAACTATCGCCTTCGCATTGCGAAGCAGAGGTTGGACTTTTCCTATAAGATCCTTCAATCCTTTCTAGGGTGTCTACCATCCAAAAATGATTTTATTTTTTTATCCCACACTTCCTAATGAGTTGCCTCCACCTTTGAGCATCTCAATATTGCATCTATGCATCAATTCCTTTTTGGTCGTCCTCGTCCGGACGGGTCGAATGCACAGATCACTACTTTCTCTTCTCTTGAGTTGTCGGCTGAGAACGCCGCCCTGTTTAAGGTGATCATTAACTACCTCTTTCCCATTGTGTCATGTGCCTTAGCCGCTCTTCGTCCCCCTCACATGTTTGCCCTATATGTCATTCGGCATTCCCTTGACATCAACATTGCTCTGAACATATTTCATTGCATCATTCATTTTACTCAGCCAATGCAGCAGACGGTTCACATGCCTTTCGGTCATCTCAACACTGACTGGCTAGAGTTCATGAAGATAGATGTCTCTCGGGGTCGGCTGGAGACCATGACCGTTGTCTACTCTCGAATTTCTTCCCGCTCTTTCACGAAAACGGGTTTAGCGGCTGGTCCAGGGGAGTCCGATGGCATGATGGACGTGCTCTTGGTGAGGGACCCAAGGCTCTCCACCAGGGGGTCGTACAGGCACTAGTTCCTGCGACGGTTGATGCTGAGGAGGATATCGCCGAGCCTGATTCTCCGACATTCGAGGAGACTATCGATACCCATCTTGAGGAGCTGACCATGGAGGTAGCTAGCATGCGCACAGCGATGGACACCATGGTCCATCGGCAGACTATGATGCAGGCGACTCTGGACACATTAGTGGATTTGGTGAGCTCTTGGGTGTCGGGTCATCCGTCTCTGTCTGTTCCATCCACAGATCCCATCCCTCCTGCTGTAGATGTTCCTGAGGTTGCTGTTGCGTCTGCTGATGCTCCTGCTCCTGCTACTGCATATGCCCCTTCTTCTGACCCTATCGCCGTTTCTGATCCTACTCCCACTGCTCCGGGAGATGATCTCATTGAGTTTTATGGCCCTCTATGACACATGTTATTGTACGTTATGTGGATGTTTGTTGTGGAGTCCCTCTATGAACTTCACTTTATTTTGGATATATGATATACTGCTTTTCTATATTTTATTATGTGTCTAAAATCCAAGTTGTTATCTTATGTTGACATCTGTGTGCTTTAGGAGGAGTTTTATCGTGTTTCCTTCGAATTTATCGTGTTTGCTTAGTGCACAAATTGAGGGGGAGTTTTATTTTTGATCTTTGACAAAGGAGGAGATGTAAATTGAAGTTTATGCTTAATTAAGAAGGAAATTCATGCTTAGTCATATATGATTTGCTATTATTGCTTATAATCAAGTAAGATGACTTTTATGCCTAGTTAGTAACGATATTGTATTTACTGTTAGCTCATGCTTGTTGCTATTTACTGCTTATCGTCTTATTATTATGGCGTGTTGGAAATTAGCCTAAACTCAAATAGATTGTCAAACATCAAAAAAGGGGGAGATTGTTGGTGCAATCATGCCTTGGGTGTTTTCAATGTGTTGACAACTATTTAAGTTTAGGTTAATACGTTTGGATCTAACATGTACTGCAAGTTTTGCAGGAGAAAGTCCTTGCAGGTCAGAAGACCGGGTGTAAGGCAAGAGAAGTCCAAGGAGGTCGAGGACCGGAGTCTTGGCAAGAAAGTCCAGGGATACATTTATCTGGCACGAAGTGTTGGTTGGGAAACCAGCAAGCAATCGATTGGTAAATCGATTGAGGCGTAAAACTGAATAGAATACTACTGAATCGATCAGCCGATCGATTGGAGTAAATCAATCGATCGATCGATCGATTGACAGCCTCTGCGCAAGAGCACAGAATGAACTTGGATCGATCAGCCGATCGATTGGAGTAATCCAATCGATCGAGCGATCGATTCACATGCTTTGCGCAAGAGCACAGTGCGAACCTAGATCGATCAGCCGATCGATTGGGTACACCCAATCGATCGGTCGATCGATTCACAAGGTTTCTGCACGAAGGAGCAGTGCGATTTTGAATCGATCAGCCGATCGATTGGAGGTAACCAATCGATCGGCCGATCGATTGAATTGATTGAATCGATCCAGTGTTGATTCAATCGATCGGGACGGCACTCAACGGCTAGATTTGAATCGATTGGAGATGTCCTCAATCGATCAAAGGTGACGATCTCGTGAGAAACGACTAGTTTTGAAGACGAATAAAAAGGGAAAGAAGTACTGTAGCAATGTAACTCTTGTATAGTTATTGTGCTATGCAAAAAAGAGAGCTCTCCAAGTGATTTCAAAGAAAAAGATTTGAGTCTCTTCCTCCTAAACCTAGATCTCATCTTGTAAGAGGAAGAGGCAACCCTTGTAAAGGTTTCTCCACCTTCGTTTGTGATAACGAGAAGGAGAAGTTCATATTAGGGCTTGATCGTGTGGGTGTGTGCCTTGGATTAGTCATCTCGAGGAGGTGGAGACCAAGTAAACCAAGGAGTTAACATTGCTCTCTTGTTTTCTTGCTTTTCATTTCTTTCTATTTCGCTTCCGCTAACAAGTTGTAGGTGAAAAATTGAAGAAATGTTATTCACCCCCTCTAGCCAAACGCAAAGGTTCTATCATAAATGGTATAATAGTCCAGGAGATATGTTCATGGCTAAGACGAATACACTTATGAGAACTGAGTTGTGTCATGGAGAGTTCAGGAGATATGTCAATGCTTACATAAATGGTATAATAGTTCAAAGATATCACGTCTATTGTCAGCCAGTAAGCAAATAGATCTTCACAAAAGAAGGTTCAAAGGCTAAAACATATCCGTCATATACTGGACTCAGCTGTTGAATGCTTATACTCTATTTCTATTCATGTGGGATTGTTGGATATATGTGAATGGAGAAGAGGTGGAGAAGAAATAAGATCCATTATGAATGGGACTTTTAGTCCCACATTAGGAGCTTCAAGGTATATTGGTTAGTTTATATTAATTCACATGCATTGATGATGCGAACAAATACATGGGGAGAGGCTCTCTCTCAAGCATGAGCCTAAGATGGGGTGCAAATCCATAGCCCGGATTGCACTAAACCAAGTTGACTCATGTACAAGCAAGACCTACGTGTTGGTGCAACCTTAGGTCAAGGTTGACATGGGTGACCCGACTCGAGTTGACCTGACTCGAGGTATATTTTGATGTTTGACAAGAATGGAGAAGTTATATTTTGATGTTTGACAAGAATAGGAACTTGGGAGATTGTGGGTGCAACCTTTGGTCAAGGTTGACCTGGTTGACCCGACTTGAGTTGACCTGATTACGGAAAAGTCCAAGAATGGAGACTTGGCACGGAAAGGTCCAAGCAGGGAGCTTGGCTAGGGAAAAGTCCAAGTATGGAGACTTGGCACGAAAAAGTCCAAGCAGGGAGCTTGGCACGGGAAAAGTCCAAGTATGGAGACTTGGCACGGAAAAGTCCAAGCAGGGAGCTGGGCACGGGGAAAAGTCCAAGTATAGAAGCTTGGCATGCGAAGTCAGAGAGGGCTCGGTAGCTCGTTCTCCGGACTAGGTCAGAGAGGGCTCGGTAGCTCGTTCTCTGGACCGGACGAAGTCGGAGAGGGCTCGGTAGCTCGTTCTCCGGACTAGGTCAGAGAGGGCTCGGTAGCTCGTTCTCTGGACTGGATGGAGTCGGAGAGGGCTCGGTAGCTCGTTCTCCGGACTAGGTCAGAGAGGGCTCGGTAGCTCGTTCTCTGGACTGGATGGAGTCGGAGAGGGCTCGGTAGCTCGTTCTCTGGACCGGACGAAGTTGGAGAGGGCTCGGTAGCTCGTTCTCTGGACTAGGTCAGAGAGGGCTCGGTAGCTCGTTCTCTGGACCAGACGTGGAAGTCGGAGAGGGCTCGGTAGCTCGTTCTCCGGACTAGGTCAGAGAGGGCTCGGTAGCTCGTTCTCTAGATCAGGAAGGCTTTAGGGTTTAAGGCTGGGAAATTGGATCGGTCTGCTGATCGATCCAGTGATACTATGGGTATCTGGATCGGTCTGCTGACCGATCCAGTGATACACTGATTCTCACTGTGCATCTGATCGGTCTGGTGACCGATCAATAACCAAACAGATTGGGAGAAGGAATAGGAGGGATCGGTCGATGGACCGATCCACCTATGGTCTGATCGGTCCACAGACCGATCAGGGCTCTGCAACCAACTCTCTGTGAGAGTTGGGATCGGTCTGGGGATCGATCATCCTAGGGCCTGATCGGTCCCCTGACCGATTAGATCCGTCCTGGATCGATCAGGGTGGAGCCTGATCGGTCCAAGTCTAGCCGTTGAGTCACAATGGCTAGATTTCTGTCTTCTTCTTCGCAGGTTCATATAAATCAAGAGGTGGAGGGCCTCTATAGAAGGTTGAAACGGTTGACTTCTTCTTGCTCCTGCGATCTGAGCTTTGCTGAGCTCTCCATTACTGAAGCTTCGTGTGAGCTTCCCTCGGCTGGGTCTCCAACTGATCAGTTGCTGCTGTGGTTGGCATCCGTGAAGTTGCTGCTTCATCAACAGTCGACGAGAAGGCAAGCAAACTAGTGTTTTTACATTCATATTGTTCTTGGCTTCTTGCTGTATTTCTTGTACTCTGATCTTGCTGTTGCAAGAGAGATTGTGGCGAGGTTTCTCCACCCAGAAGGAGTTTTTATTAGCCGGTTTTCCGGGGTCTCATCCACTGACGGATTGATAGGATTCATCCACCTTACGGGCACGCCGAGGAGTAGGAGTATCATCTCCGAACCTCGTTATATCATCGCGTTTGAGGTTTGATATTCTCCTGTTTCATTTCTATCTTTTATTTCCGCTGCGCTAACTAAAATTGTAGGAAGAAACGTGAATTTGGGGTCGGCTATTCACACCCCCCCTCTCTAGCCGCATCCGAAGGTCCTAACAAGTGGTATCAGAGCGAGGTCGCTCTTCGTCGGATTAACACCCGGGGGAGCACGAGCTAGAGAATGGATCAACTTGGAGAAGACGTCACGATTCCACCCTTCTACGATCGCGACGACTTCGCGTATTGGAAGGTAAGAATGAAGTATTTTCTTATGATTAACCTAGTAAATTGGAATTGTGTACAAGTAGGTTTTATTCCTCCGGTGGATAAAGAAGGAGAACCTCTCGAGAAGAAGAAGTGGACGAAGGAACAAATCCACCAATCCATAATCAACGACGAGGTAACGAAAATCTTTGAATTTTTATTACCTAATGATATCTTGTGTAAGATAGGTAGATACAACAATACCAAGGAGTTGTGGAATAACTTGGCTAAGTTCCATGAGGAGAGCTCCAATTCAAGTCATGAAGAGGAGTCAAGTGAGCCAAGTAGCTCACATCATGGAGGTATGGAATTAGAAGTTGAGGGTTACTCAACATCTAAGGAAGAAGAGGAGGAGAGTTCTTCTTCAAGACTGGAGCAAGAAGAAGAAGCCTCTACCTCCGGAAGGGATGAAGGAGAGAGCTTATATCCATCCTCAACCCTAGGTAACTCAAGCAACTTAATTTCAAGTAAATTACATATAATGTGCTTTGAGTGTAGGGAATATGGATATTACAAAAGTAAATGTCCAAAGAGGATTAGGAAGACTCCACCGGCACCAAAAGTCAAGGAAGTCGGAGTCCCGATACGCAAGGGCAAGGAGCACGTGGTGTGCTTCCAATGCAAGCAAAGGGGGCATTATAGGAGTCAATGTCCAAGGAGGAGGCAACCTCACAAGGACAAGAGACCAAGCACATCTATGGGGGGAGCTAAGGCAAACCCTAAGGTATCCTTTAAGGCACATTCTTGCAATTCTAATAAGACACATGCTAGTAGTTTTATTGCAATTGTCAATAATGATAAGCATGATAACCATAGAAACTGATACATGTGCTTAGGCGCCAAACATGTTAGCCTAGATAAGGACAATGCTAGAAATGCCAACCCTAGAGTTAACTCATCTAAGGTTAAGGAAAACCTAGATAGGAATCCCAAAACAACTAGACATATGCCTAGGAATACCTCAAAGAAAAATGGAAAACTAAAGCTTGAGGTATTAAAGAAGGAAAATCAAGTCTTGAGGTCAAGACTTGACACTTTAAAAAAGGCTCTTAAGAATTTGGAGAAGTCAACTCTAGGGTCTAAGGGTCAAAAATCAAAGCCCAAGGATATGAGAGGTTTGGGTCACAAACCTAAGTCTCAAGTGGTCAAGCCCGCTTACCATAATGTTCCATTCGATTATGGAACAAGACCTAGGGCTAAAAAGACCATCACCAAGGTCACAAGGGGAGTCACCCCTAGAGTTGATCTTGATGAGTCCCAAATGACCAAGGCTTTAAAGCCTAGGAGGGTCATTAGGAGGGTTGCTAGGGAAGTCATCCCTAGTGAATATTTAGTGAACCCAATGAGCTCAAATAGGTATTGGGTTCCTAGGAGCGTGATTCCTTCACACTAGATGGTTTAGGGTGTGCCAACCTTAATTGGATAGGTAGTTAACCTACTCATGGCAAAAGGTGGCATTTTAGGAATTTTCAAGATGTAATCAAGCCTTGAAAATGAAATTAAAAATTATTCCTAAGGTGATTAGGATGTGCCAACCACATTTGAGGAGTTTCCTAGGATCAATCTAATTGGCACATAGTGATCTAAAAATCTTTAGTATATGATTTTAGGTCTATTACACTTAGGAATATAGAATTTATGGTAAAATGATCAAAATTATCAAAAATGGAAACTAAGGCTAAAATTAGGTATTTTCTATACCTTTATATGTTATTTGTCATACATTGTTTGTCATATGCCATGTCATGACATCATATTTATTTTATTATCATTTGAAATGTCATGATAATGCTTAGGTTAGTTATATGTCATGCCTTATTTAAGTTTCATACTTTATGCCATGACATCATGACATTGGCACATATTTCCACTTATGATATTATTTTATGTCATGTCACCATCTCTTGGATTTATGATCAATTAAATTGATTTAAGGATAAAAACATAATTTGATATGGAGATCTAATTGTTGTTTAGAAAATGCATGAGAACTTAGCTTAAGATGACCTAAACTCATATCTCACATCAAAATTGACTTGGATGTGTTTGATACACCTTAGATGTGTGTGAGATATTAGGATTATGAGTTAGGATCAAGGTGCATAGTTCTTGTACCTAGATGAGCCTAATTCGAATTTGAGGATCATAGGGAAAACTTGTGTACAAGTCATGTACATTTAGCCCTAAGATTGTGGTCCTAAATTGAATGGTTTAAGATCATTTCAAAATTGATTTGAAAAACCTTGATGAAGCTTTTCTAGTGATAGCATTCATCATTGAACAAGTTGATACAAAGATGGATTAACCTTGAGCTATTTCAAAGTCTTTCGAACTTTGTATCAAGATTAAAAAATGGAAGTTATTTTCATAGAAAACTATTTTTCCATGATAATATATGTTATGAGGAATATATCCTCAAAATTTTATAATTTTTGGAATTTTCTGTAATTTTTAGGGGTTTCTGAATTTCGGGAGAAAAATTAGAAATTCTTATCAGAGAATTGTGGACCGATCAGAAGACCGATCCAGGGAAGTCTGGATCGGTCACTGTACCGATCCAGGGCAGTGTGGATCGGTCTGGTGACCGATCCAGTGGAGTCCTGATCGGTCTGGTGACCGATCAGAGCGTGCCAAAATGCTGATTTTCGACTATTATCTGAAATTTCAGCTGTGGAAGTTGGTGTTTTAGATTTCTAAAGGGTTGAAACTCTCCAAGACATTGTTGGTGCAATGGTCAAGGAGGAGTTGACCTTTAGGGGGAGTTTTACCTATTGGTCAAGGGGGAGTTGACTTTTAGGGGGAGTTTTTACTCGTCAAGATTTCTGAGGATGAGTGATATGTGATTATCACTAAGTTGATTGTTGATTTTAGTATAAGGGGGAAATTAAGGGTTTCAATGAAAGGTATGAGACTTTCATTAGGAAGAAACTCTTGACCTTGATTCACTTCTTTTTGATGTATGTCAAAAAGGTGGAGAATGTCCAGAGAATGTTCAAGGAAGAACATTGGAGTTTGGGGAGAATGTTCAGAGAATGTTCAAGGAAGAACATTGGAGAACTATTGGAAAACCTAAGTTAGGTTATCGGGTTAACCTAACTTGATTATGGTTTTTGTCAAACATCAAAAAGGGGGAGATTGTTGGTGAAACCTTAGGTCAAGGTTGACTTGGGTGACCCGACTCGAGTTGACCTGACTCGAGGTATATTTTGATGTTTGACAAGAATGGAGAAGTTACATTTTGATATTTGACAAGAATAGGAACTTGGGGGATTGTGGGTGCAACCTTTGGTCAAGGTTGACCTGGTTGAGCTGACTTGAGTTGACCTGATTACGGAAAAGTCCAAGTATGGAGACTTGGCACGGAAAGGTCCAAGCAGGGAGCTTGGCTCGGGAAAAGTCCAAGTATGGAGACTTGGCACGGAAAAGTCCAAGCAGGGAGCTTGGCACGGGAAAAGTCCAAGTATGGAGACTTGGCACGAAAAAGTCCAAGCAGGGAGTTGGGCACGGGGAAAAGTCCAAGTATGGAAGCTTAGCATGCAAAGTCGGAGAGGGCTCGGTAGCTCGTTCTCCGGACTAGGTCAGAGAGGGCTCGGTAGCTCGTTCTCTGGACCGGACGAAGTCGGAGAGGGCTCGGTAGCTCGTTCTCCAGACTAGGTCAGAGAGGGCTCGGTAGCTCGTTCTCTGGACTGGATGGAGTCAGAGAGGGCTAGGTAGCTCGTTCTCCGGACTAGGTCAGAGAGGGCTCGGTAACTCGTTCTCTGGACTGGATGGAGTCGGAGAGGGCTCGGTAGCTCATTCTCCGGACTAGGTCAAAGAGGGCTCGGTAGCTCGTTCTCTGGACCGGACGAAGTTGGAGAGGGTTCGGTAGCTCGTTCTCTGGACTAGGTCAGAGAGGGCTCGGTAGCTCGTTCTCTGGACCAGACGTGGAAGTCGGAGAGGGCTCGGTAGCTCGTTCTCCAGACTAGGTCAGAGAGGGCTCGGTAGCTCGTTCTCTAAATCAGGAAGGCTTTAGGGTTTAAGGCTGGGAAATTGGATCGATCTGCTGACCGATCCAGTGATACTATAGGTATCTGGATCGGTCTGCTGACCGATCCAGTGATACAATGATTCTCACTGTGGGTCATCTGATCGGTCTGGTGACCGATCAGTAACCAAACAGATTGGGAGAAGGAATAGGAGGGATCGGTCGGTGGACCGATCCACCTATGGTCTGATCGGTCCACAGACCGATCAGGGCTCTGCAACCAACTCTCTGTGAGAGTTGGGATCGGTCTGGGGATCGATCAGCCTAGGGCCTGATCGGTCCCCTGACCGATCAGATCCGTCCTGGATCGATCAGGGTGGAGCCTGATCGGTCCAGGTCTAGCCGTTGAGTTACAACGGCTAGATTTCTGTCTTCTTCTTCACAGGTTCATATAAATCAAGAGGTGGAGGGCCTCTATAGAAGGTTGAAACAGTTGACTTCTTCTTGCTCCTGCGATCTGAGCTTTGCTAAGCTCTCCATTACTGAAGTTTCGTGTGAGCCTCCCTCGTCTGGGTCTCCAACTGATCAGTTGCTGCTGTGGTTGGCATCCGTGAAGTTGCTGCTTCATCAACAGTCGACGAGAAGGCAAGCAAACTAGTGTTTTTACATTCATATTGTTCTTGGCTTCTTGCTGTATTTCTTGTACTCTGATCTTGCTGTTGCAAAAGAGATTGTGGCGAGGTTTCTCCACCCAGAAGGAGTTTTTATTAGCCGGTTTTTCGGGGTCTCATCCACCGACGGCTTGATAGGATTCGTCCACCTTACGGACACACCGAGGAGTAGGAGTATCATCTCCGAACCTCGTTATATCATCGCGTTTGAGGTTTGATATTCTCCTGTTTCGTTTCTATCTTTTATTTCCGCTGCGCTAGCTAAAATTGTAGGAAGAAACGTGAATTTGGGGTCGGCTATTCACACCCCCCCCCTCTCTAGCCGCATCTGAAGGTCCTAACACTACGCGCATTGAATGCTGGAACAATCAGGGCAAAAATTGGCCCAAGAGAATGAACCAATGTTTTGCCATAAATTATTTTGCTACTTATTTAAGTGTGTAACGGATGCATTAGTTTAAAGATCAATGCAGAATCTATAAATGGTCAATTGAAACTTTGGCATTTCATAGCTCAGTGAGTAATGATCGTTAATCAATCATTAAACGTTGTTCATTGATCTGAGCTCATATATAAGGAAGCTTTAATCACAGACAAAATGAATACATACAAAAAAGAAGCTCTCTACCTACGCTCTCCCTAGTCTTCTCTATCATACATTTTTTGCTCGACGGTGTACCCATAATAGCAGTCGGGTACCTCTCAGTTCACCGTAACCACTAATACTTAGTATGTATCATGATTAACTATTGTATCATGGGAAACAGATGACCTGAGAAAATCTCGAAGCACAACCAGAGATGGGGCGAATCTGTTTCAAGGAAACTACATTCATTGAAGCCCTCGATCTTCTCGATTCGCTCTGCCGCACGGTCCGCTCTGCCTTTAGGCCACTAGGGATGGCAATTTCACCCGAACCTGATGGAGAATCCGATACCCGACCCGAATGGAGGAGGGTATGGAGAGACTATCAATACCCGATACCCGACCCGAATATCCGATTAAATAATATATATACATATATTAAAGAAATTTTTTCCCCCAAAATCAACTTGCTATTTTTATTTATATTAGGAGGAGACTATATAGATGTTTAATCTATTTTTTAAATTATATATATATTTGTTAATAGGATATTAATTTTAATATATTTTTGTTGAATGATAATAGTTGGATAGAAAGAAGAAAAATTAAAACTATAGAAGATATCCGATCCTTTAATGGGTATGGGTATACCCATCGGAGATCCTATACCTGATGGATATGGCGACAGAGGATATAAAATCCGACCCGAACCCGACCCATTATCATCCCTATAGGCCACTCTGCTTTTAGGCCTATCTGCCTTTAGGCCACTCTACACTCAGTCACTCTGCACTCGGTGACTCTGCACTCATCCACTCTGCACTTAGCCACTCTACAGTCTGCACTCAGCACTTGACAGAAATCAATTTCCGCTAACAGCATGAGATGACCTAAGAAGATAATCTATTACAGGAGGAGGGTGAAAAACAGGACCAATCTTCTTCGCCACCACCTCTCAGCAATCTCTACCTATCAAGCAATCGATTCTCGAAGAGATTAGGCAAGTAGAGGATGCAGAATTTCCCCGATCCAGCCTTAAGGACATGTACTTGGGATGATTAAAATTTGACGCCTTGTAAGTTTGGATAAATTGAGACTAGTTGATGGATTTAATTTATGGAATTGAATTTCAGAAGAAGTTGATATATTGGCTAAGTGGCCTCAAGGTTGACCACAAGGAGACTCCAAGTAGAAGGAACCTGGTGCTAAGAATGAGCATGTGTGTCAAAGAAAAATAGAGGAGGAAGAAAATGTCAGTCATCGAGCCAGGGAGGGGTCCTGGCACAAGCACTTTGACGTTCAAGTTCGACAAGTGATTAAGAAAAAATGGAGGACCGTGAACAATAAATTTTGATAGTGGAGTTTATTTGTACCTGTAGGTAAAGACCCCTTATATAGTATTATTTTCTCTCTATACGAATATTAATATATTACTAAAATAAAATCAACTATTCTAACACTTTATTGTCTTTCCTAAATTAAGTCTATCATCTCTACATTTACAGGGTGTAAGCTTACACCGTATATATTGCACAAGAAATATTCCCTTGATTCTTTAATAACTGTCACACAAGAGGCTACAGAAATATTTTAACTTTTGGAATGATGAATCATACTTTAATGGTGAGCTGACTGAGTCCCCTTTGTTGTCCGGTCTAACATTGCTCTTGGCCATGCTAAGCCGATTGCAGAAGGTTGATCATCTTGGAAACTCAACATTTGATTGAACAAGAGTCTAGTCGGATTGTATATCTAGAAACTTTGATTAGACCGAGAGAATCCAGTTCTCCAATGAGCCAGAATGACTCGTTATTTGATCAAATAAAAGATTCGATTAACTGGAGCGACTGCACAGCCATGCTAACTTTGAATGTTGACCACTTCTTAATTTTAACCGTCACTTTAACTAGCCTTCCTAATTTTGACCCTAACTTCGAAGTCTATCTTATTCACGAATGAATTTCTTCTCCAATCTTTTCAGAGGCTCAATTTATAACCATGGGGCTCGGACAATCCGTCATCCGTGTGAGAAATTTGAAAGTGTTTTAACTCGAGTTAATTGTAATGCACGGTTAGAATTTGGTCAAAGAGAGAAGATTTAAAGAGAATAAAGAATAATTTTCTAGGCACCAAAGGGTTTTATTTATATAAGTGATCTAAAAAATAAAATGCAACGATTGAATATAATGAGATATAATAAGTATAATCCTAAGAACAAATATGATAAATTTAGAAACATTATTTTTTTTACTGTCCATTCATATGGATAATGGCAGATAAAATCAATTCAAGATTGTTGTCCTAAATTACTTAAGTATTATTTTAACTAAAGATGTAAATGAATTAAACGTTCGTTAATAAATTTAGTATTCAACTTCATAAAAATTTATTTATGTTCGTTGAATATACTTAAGATTAATTAAATAAATAAATTTGAATAGCTCGTTAAGCTAAGCAAACAAGTTTGAACATATATATGTTCAGTTTGTTAACGTTCGTAAACAACGTTAATGAACAATGTTCACGAACCATATTCACTAATAAAACTCTTTTCAATATGCTAAATAAACAATAAAATAAAATAAATAAATTTAAATTATTAAGCTCAATAACCAATCAAACAAATAAAAATTTTAAACAATCAAATAAACTTGAATTGAGAGATCGATAGCATCTAAACGAACCAAGCTCAAACTAAGCTTGAATTGAAAGGTTGATAACATCTAAACGAATAAAGCTCAAGTCAAGATTCAAACAAGATCAAGCTCATAAAAAATAAATCAAGCCAAGCTTGAACAATATTTCAAAAATTTAATTCATTTTAAACTCGATTCGACTCGATTACCTCATCAAATAAGTTTGAACATCTTAAAACTCAGCTCAACACGATTTATTTACAGTCCTAATTTTGACACTTAAATAAAAACACTTACAAATCTCAAATCCCATGATTATCTAAGATAGTTAGACATCATTTTAAACATTATACAGTGTATTTTGCCAATGGCTCATTTTGTTTCAGTTTAAAATTATAAAAAGGATCTGATTTTGGTTTACTTTTTGTTTTGAAAAATGATAGATTAATGAACCTAAATTGAATTATATTTTTATTTATAAGGTTATTGCAGAGATTACGTGCAATTCACAATAAATGATCGCTCTTGAGAAGCATACCTGCCTCAAGTAAGGTGACAAGGTTTTACTTACAATGCGAAAATTAAAACAACAAAAAACAAAATAACTTGATTGAATGTTAATAATTACCAAGGGAAAAGGGCCAAAGCAACTCTGTGTTTGCCATATAAAATATGAATCGTAACAAATACTACATTTAATAAAACACCTGAAGTCGAAAACTAAGATTGCAGTCTCATAGCTAGTGTACATAATAAACACATCCGAAGGTGTGTTGTGGTCAGACAGAAATAAAGCAAATATTTACTATCACGGCGAGAAATGGATCTTATTGCTCAAAACCACCATTCATGTTGCATCCTTGACTGCTCAGGCTTTTCTGGATCTTCCTCGTCTGGCTTTTCTTCTTCTTCCTCCTGCTGCTGTTGTTCTTCCTCCTCTTCCTCATCCTCTTCAGGGGGGTCCTCTGGCAGTGGATGTGGCAATGGAGTCTTCATTGGGCTGAATTGTGGGAATATATCTGGTCTCCTAGGAGGTTTGGGTCTCTCCCATTCCTAAATCAAACATATTACTGAGAATTGCATGATCGAAGATTCAATACTTGAGGTAAAGCATATATTTCACTGAAACAAATTTGTATAGTATTGTGAGATCTGCACTATCAACTTATTTGCTATTTTCAAGGATTAGTTCACTGGCAATTATCAAAACTCAAATATGAACAATGATTAATGAAGGATATGTCAAACATGAAGCATTACTTGCACCAATTAGTGTTTACTCTGATTT
The DNA here is from genome assembly GCF_018446385.1 of Zingiber officinale. Classification (NCBI taxonomy): domain Eukaryota; kingdom Viridiplantae; phylum Streptophyta; class Magnoliopsida; order Zingiberales; family Zingiberaceae; genus Zingiber; species Zingiber officinale. Next base: position 107,927,830 of record NC_055992.1, read on the forward strand.
TCTGAACATGAGAATTCATGAAAACTGCTAAATTTTGATAGGTTGCAACCTGCACATGTACAATGATTTGTAGGAATCACCCATAAGACAAAGAAGTTGCTACTGTGTCTAACTCGCTTAAGAAAGGATGAAAGAGGTAAAGAACAAAAATGAATGAGAAGCAAAAATATGTTCACAACAAAAGGAAATTACTAAAGTCCAAATAAGGTGATTTGTGAAGCAAGAAATATTCATATGTTTATTTGGAATTTCATCAACAATTTGCTTGTACAAAAAGAGAATCCAATATTTTCTGTGTTCTTGTGAGAGGAATTATGAAAGAAATTGAACAAAGATGTGAATACAAAGAATTGGTCGCTAAAATATGAAGCATTAGACTGACTCTTGATACACCTCAAAACAACACAGTTATGTTACCTCAAAACGTATTAATCATAGCAGATCATTTGATACGAATCACTTACAACAGAAATCGCAATGATCATCTAAAGGGAAACTAAGTTAGCCTCTAAAAAATGCTAATAAATCTAGTACTACACTGTTCTTTTCCTCCATGAAATTGAGAGCCCTACTTCCACAATGAACAATCAACTCAATAACCCTAAACTACAAGGATAATTCCGGCCGCTGTTGATTATCTGAAAACCTACCCTAACATAACGAGACTCCCAGCCCTCTGAAAAAAAAAAAAGAAGAAGAAGAAGACGATTTGGGCATAAAATTAAAATCAAGCATGTAATTGCAGCATCATATCTTCTAATTAAACCAAAAAGGAAAGGATTAAAGCAAGTGGAGTAGGCATACGATGGGGAAATCGAGAGGAGAGCGACGGGTTTTCCTCTCTTCCTGGGGAGCCATGCAGACGACGCCGTGAGCTCTCCTCATCGGCGAAGGAGCACCCAGGCCAGCGGCCGCCCCCGGAGACTGCTTCGGCCTCCTGGACGGCAACATGGAAGGCACGCAGGTTGGAGAGGCGGTCGAAAGACACCACGACGAGGAGGCCATATCTCGCCGGAGCAGGTAACGGAAGGCGGCGGCGGATCCAGAGAAGGAAGGAAACGCCAGTACACCACGATGAGATAAATAGCAATGGCGGGGTAACCGGGCCGAACTTGTGCCATTTACCATTCCAAATCCAGGCCCATTAAATACCGGGCCTTACTACCGGATCCAACCAAACTGTTCCGCCCAATTAGGAAAACAAGCAGCCCAATGAATAGCATTAAGTTCACGTTTTGAATGAGAAATGTTTCATGGAAAAAAGAGTCCAAAAGTGAGGAGGCTAACAAATCAATCCTCCAAATTTTAATTTATGCCATGACAAGCAAGAAATAGCTTTCCTAATGAAGTGGGACACACGGAGCTTGAAAGAGAAGAGTAGGAGTTGGAGGGTGACTCGGTACCAAGCCAATATCAAATGCAATTAATGTAGTTTCTTCTGCGAGGGCATGAGAACCAGTGAAAGAGACTTCACCCCTCCCCAAAACAAACCAAGCCTATTACTTAATTCTCTCCACCTTCAATTCCTCCTACCACATCTAATGGTGCAGTGTTTTTAGTGCAGCTCTGGGCTCCTTCCGCCTTCTCCCCATGGGCTGGCTTCAGTCCCTCTTCTCCCCTCTCAAGAGGCTCTGGTTTCGCCTCCACTCTGCTCACAGAAAGAGTACGCACCGTTCCACTCCTCGTTTCATCATCATCTTACTTCAGTATTGCTTCACTCATTACTAATGATTTTCATCAGCAGAGAGAGGGATTTACATCCTCTACGAGGATGTGAAGTCGTGCCAATGCGAGGACGTGCAGGTTCTGTGGTCGATCCTCGTGGAGTCGCAATCTCCTCGTCTGCATTTGAAGCGTTGAGGCGACTCCAGTTGATCTATCCATGGAGGAAAACTAGAGTAAGGTGAAGTTTTTTTTGAACTTTTCGTGTATAAAAAAACTTTGTAATGGTGAGAGCGAGAGGAGCGGCTCCTCTAGCTCTAATTCTTGCTTGCAGAAGCAAGAATGAAAAAGAGAAGAAAAAAAAAACACTTTGTAATTACACAGAATCAAGAAAAGTATTTATACAATAACAATAAAATTACATGAGAACAGGGTGCAGTAGAAGGTCGATTTCCTTGTTTCTTGATAGGTGTCGAGTCCATTATGGTTAGTTGTGGGGTAGCAGAGATTTCCTTTTCATTGAGCTTCTGTGGCTGCTTGATGTTAGTGAATAAAAAACAATGTTGTGTGTTATGTATTGGGAAAGAAGCCTGGTGTATGAGTGCTTCTCTAAATGGTTGTTTAAGAAAATTGCACGCTTTTGTTTACACATTGCTAATTATTTATTTCTCCTTGACTGATGTAGACAGAGCAACTTCTGTTTACAAATTCCATCTTGATTCCCAAATCAAAATATTACTGAACTAGAATTCTGAGGAAAGTTAACTACCCAAGCATTGAAATCCAACCAAAGAGCTTCAAACAGGCAGAATTCGCAAGTAACTTATTCCATGATCAAATCAATGATGTCATTGAGATAAAATAACTGACTAGTAGCGAATCACCGACAACGAAGCACCAAGTATTGATTAGTGTTCTTTTACAATTTCCCTTTTTTGTGTGTGTGTTGAGTGACTTGGATTCTGTCTATTCTAAGCACGTCTATAGGAAATCATTGTGGGCCACCGAATCACTTTGTGTAGGCTCATGATAAAATACACTGTGCAATCAGTTCACCTTTTCTCTTAATGTAACTTTTTGGTCTGTTGTCTTTCTTTAATTATGTTGATGATAGTGATAATAATCTGCCAATTGCTTAAAGAAAAACTGAGCAAGTCTTGACAGTTTACCTGTCAAATGGTTCTCTGAATAATTCTCCACAACTGAAAGAATCAAAACATTTATGAAATCTATTCCCATTCTTAGATAACTAAATATATATGAATGTGAGACCCTAATGGTATTTTATGGACTTAAGTTTCTGAATGTTCTGTTAAGGGTATTTTGATTAAGAATACTTACAATAGATGCCAAACAGCCTTGCTGAAGAACCAATCAGAAGAATAAGACTACTTTAACTTTATTTCAATGTGATAAAACCATCAGTATCGTCTGTGTAAAACTCAAATAGCCTGTGAATTCTCACTATGATATCTTCCTTGGTGAGCAAAGTGACATGAAACATGTATTTCACGTTTAGAATATAATATAATTTGTAATTCACCACATCATTAATTAGAACTCATCTCTCCCAATACAAAGTAGCTCAGGAATGCCAATCATTCAACTCTATTTTGTTGTCTTTTTCAAAGGGCGATTAGTTCAATTATTGGGCCTAATCAGTGCTGACAATTCAAGTAGGCTTGATAACTTTACTCATCAGCCACCTTCATGGATAGAGAAAGAACACCCAGTTCAAAGCATTGGGCAAAGTGTGATGCGTGCTTAGGTTAATGAGAAGGTGGCATAACCTCATCTTATGGAGCCACATCTTTATAATGACATCCATGGGGTCGTGTGTAACTCATTGAGCTTGTGTAACTACATCTATCAACCCCCCAAAATCTATTCGTGCTCAAGAACCCTAACTTTTTTATTTCATTCAAAAACCAAATCTGTGTGTGATGCACTTGCAAAATGCAGCAGCAACAAAGAAAACGAGTTTTTTTTCCATTACGATTTAGCTAAACCTTTAATGAATTCACATTGCATGGAAAGAAAATGAAAAGAGCACGGGCGTACTCGTGGTGAATGCCGGCGATGATCTCCTTCCCACGCCGCCGGCAGCATCTCCTCTCCCCCTCTATCTGCACTTGGCGTTCGCCGCGGGTAATTGCTGCTTGTTCTCGCCGGTGGCTTGCGAATACCATTTTGTACTCGTCGACGCCTGCGACGGTAGCACAATTCGATTCGGCTCGATATTAAGCCGGATTCTAGGTATTTTCACTCAGGCCCTTTCATTTCAGCAAATTAGTCCTCTGTCTTCAAATCAAATATCAAGTTGATCTTTTGCTTAAACAACAAGTGAAAGATGCGATTTTTGGTCTCAGACTTTCTTCTTCCCTCTCCCTTCATTGTTCGTCCAGGATTAGGGTTTTCTGACTGCGGTGGTGAGATGGGGCAGCAGTCGTTGACCTACAGCTTCGTGGCGCGCGGGCGGCATACCTGGCGGAGCACACGGAGGTCGCCGGCAACTTCAACAGCATCACCGCCAGCAGAGGCTCCCCTCCAGCAACAAAAAGTTTTCCTCATCGAGGACGGATACAGTGAGCTCCCTTGTGGCTTTGGTCAAATTCAGCAATTATACTCTTTGTATGTCGTATTTTTTCCTTTTTGGAAAAAAAAACACAGAAATTTTGAGTAGTAATTCCAGTACTTGAATTAAATGATTTGCAATTTCAGAAAGGAAAAAGTAGCTCGCCAAATAGAATTCTGATGTTGGCGTTCCAAAAATAACATTCAGTTAAGAATCAACAGCTGAATCAATTAGTCATAGCAGTTCATTAAAAATTGTTGATTATTCACAAAATTGTTGCTTAACAGTACATGGAGGTGATAGAGAGCAGCAACAAAAACAAAAACAAAAAAGGACGATGCAAGTTCGACCATGTACAGGCGTCCTGTTGTTAGATATGGTCGGCAAGCACAGGGAGAAGATGTGATTCTGTTCCATGGCAGTTTTCACAGTTTATACAACAAAACTGATGGAGAAGCCGTAGGGTGTTTAACCTTTTATGACTGCAACTTCCATAGGCATCGTGCTGATCCTGTCATGTGTTGGGCAAGGTAGCTTTTCCATCACTAGCCTTACTGCCAACATGAGCACAAAAGAAACAATGAAAGAATTCTTTGTTAAGTAAGCAGCATGACACCAGCATCACTAGCCCTTGCATCTCTTTGGTGTCATCTCATGTTACAGCATTGAGGCTTTCCTGCTTGCAATTTATCCCACATGCATGTCATTTGCCTTGGAGACTGGTAATGTGCAGTGTAGTAACCGTCAATGCATCCGAACTGGCAGAACTTGAGGCTGTGAACGTATTCAATTGCTCTGGAGTTATTGAACTGCTCGACCCACATGCCCATGCTCACATCTTCCATTTTAAACAACTGCATCAGTTTTGAATTTGAAGATCATGCATCATATCATACTTCCATCATTATAAAGGAAGAGGAAGAAGAATTAGCAAAAAGGAACAAAACAAAAAGTAACCATAATGGAAAGCTCATCATCAGGAAGTCATATTCGTCACAACTATTGAATTCAACTACACAATGTCATATGGCTTTTATTCAAGACTATATCCCCAATAATATTCAAATTCATTTTTTATTCCATAGACGAATCTTTTCTTTTGATCCAACTCCACAGAGAGACCAGGTGCTCTAATGAAATTCTTGTTTTATATAGCTACTAATGTTTTAAATTTATCATTTTTAGTAACTATGCATATCTATCTTAGTCTTTTCATTTCTATTACATTACCCTTTTTTGTTAGTATTTCTGAAATTTCGTACGAAAGAGATTTGAAAAATATGGAGGCAACTTACAGGCTGTTCTAAACAGTGTTATTATCAATGTTAATGCTAAACTAAACTAAAAAAAAATGACCACAAGAAACAGAATTGTGCTTACCCTTAATTTGTGCTTCTCAAAATTATAAATGATAAAATGAGCAATATCAGATGATACAACATATCCTGGACCATTAGCATAGGGTGGATAATCCTCTTCGGGCCATTCCTGCAATGTAGGATCATAAGTCTAACTGGTAGGTGAAATGGTTTACTTAAGATTTAACATTCAAATCAAGTAAGGTACACGGTTTATAAGAACAAACAAACAGAAAAACAATCACTTCAGGGATAGCAATGCAGTCAGCATTTTAAATCAATTGTTGAAAAGTTCAAAGTTTTCTACAGTTTGTCATATTTCTTAGAAAATAGCCAGAATTTTTTTGTTGTTTTTTAATTAATTTTAATTTGGATAAAATGAGTTTTGATTTTATGCTGAATTAATAAAATGAGTTACAAAAAAGAGAGAGAAATTATGTATTATGTCAAATTTTTGAATTAATAAATTCACTTCCAATTCTATTGATGAGATTTTTTTCAATGGTTGAAGTTTTATTTTCTCTTCGTAAAATATTTATATCCTTCACTTCATCTATTTCATTCTGAATTCCTGGACACTTCCACGGTTTGGTTTTGATGTTACGTGATATTTCTTCCATTAGTATCCTTTGTTATTATTAAGATAAAATAGGATTAAATGTTGGACAGAAAACCCTTTTGCAGATATTAGGATTAAATGTTGTTAAAGTCATACAGTCAGAATGGAAGCATAACAACATGCACCTCATACCCAGAACAATTCCTTTGATACTTTTCTAATCAAGAAAGTTTGCTAGCCAATATCAAATAGTCGTTAGAGGTTGTATGTGCATTTCTAATTTAAGAAACATGTCCTCACCATGTCGAAGTTGATCAAACTAGTTTTCTTCTTGCATTCTAGAGTGTAAAGGATGCCTACCCTTGCACAAGATGTGTTTTTATATAATTAGGTAGACCAAAGGGTGAGCAAAAAAAAGGATTTATGTAAACAAAGCAAATAACAAACAAATCCAAATCAATCAAAGTAAGCTCTACTACCCAGCCACAACCACCAAAAGTTTAGTATTTGTCCTACGATTGAACACAGATAAAGAGACTAATGTCATCCTCCAGGAAGCAAAATTCAATGATCATAAGTCTTAACTTGCAAAAAATATAAAACAATCAATAGAAGATGAAATAGATGAAAAATATGGAAATATCACAGAACACACACAATCCACTCAAAACTTTCCAATCATACTGGACACTACAATAAACAGTTTATGGCATCATAGTTGCCCTTCAAACATATTTGTTACCTCATATGTGACCGCCCATTTCCCTTCCCGTAGCGGTTGGTGGTGATAGTTTATGTTACCGATATATAGGCTTTTGTCACTAGGAACTTTCTTGACTTCATTGATCACTGAATCAACTCTGACAAATGTATCATCATCACATTTCATTATATAGCGTGCAGAAACAGAACGGACCTATTGGAGAAAGAGGAAATAGCATCAAAATGGGAAGTCAGTCTATGTATGGATAGAGCAAAAAGAACAAAATAAATCAGAGTTACAAATTGATATAAGATAGAAAATAGTCAATACGAACCCCATATTCACATATGGCAACAGTCTTGAGAACAACAAGATCATAGCTATCTAGAAAAGGAACTATAACTATGTCACCAAAGAACTCAGCCTCTTTCTTCAACTCAATATTCACTTCCTTCCTTCCATGCTGTTTAACCAAGATTGTATTAGTTGAAAGAATTGAAAATGCATGAAACAACATCATGGAGTTTACCAGAGCAACAAAAAACCGAGCCACAATATTGGAAGATTTTCTAACAGTACGCATCCATGATTTCCTAACAGCCATCCGCTCTGCAAAATGGTTGCCTGCAGAAAGGATGCCGATGAAAAGTTCAACTGGTCCATCAGGAAGTGGCAGTGCTTGCCATTCTTCTGACATTTCTAGGCTCTTCTGTGGAGCAAAGCTAGGATGTGAAGTTGGCAATGAGCCAGCAAAAATGGAATGGACATGAATGTCCCCTTTCACTGACAAACCAGTTGCGTCTTCAAGAACATAAGCCTACAGAGAGCACAAAAAAATAAGGTTAATTCTCCATCACAATATGGGAACTTAGCAAGTGCAACTTACAGTTCGATAAGGAAAAGAAGTCACATGTCTTCCATTAACATTGACATGATAACCTTCCAATCCAGCACTAAGTGTGAGAACAAACAACTTCTCTTCGGCAAATGGATATGACCAGTCCAATGAAATCTTTTTTGTCCGACCAATTAATCGGTTTAACCACCATGTTGCCGTTGACTCCTCCATTTTGTTGTCATCCTCACGTATCCACTTTTCACACTTCAATAGCCCATCAACTGCAACAGAAGCCAGCAAACAAGCAGGTTAACAAAAGCCAATTTAAGTGAATAAAACACATTTTTTGCACTTAAATAGATACAAAGTATGGTTGCATAAACGTTGATAGTAAGGTTTGTTTGCAAAGTATGGATGAACAAGGAAACACAGAGGTTCAGAAAACCATGCATCTTGTTTTCTTTAAAGGATAGCCAAGGAGGTAGGAAATCAAATAGACACAGTACAGGGTCCATCCTTCGTAAGTCATCTACCACAACGGGCAAATGTGGGAGTGGCTGTTAATAAAAGAAAATTTCTTGCATGCCACTATTTTTCTTGCACGGGAATGAACACCTAGATTGCTTTAAGACCTATTTGACAAGTTCTTCATCAGCAACAACGGTAGCATCCCTAGCTTTGAGGAAGGCCTGAGTTCTAAGGTGACCCCAACAATGAGAGGGATGGATATAACCTCCCAAAGGTTGATGGAGGCTAGGGCATGGGAATCGATCAGGGCAGTTGGAATAAGCAATGGGAATGTTGAGAACGATCAGGTGCTGTCATTTGTGGAATGCTCAGAGGGAGGTGTGTTTCATGACAAATCCAAATTATATCCAAGAGACCATAAGAAGCTCATTCAAGGTGACCTACCGGTTTCATCACTAGCCGGGGACTTCCAACCCTCGCACCGTTGGGCTGATCCCCACTGCATGCGATAGCAAGTATTCTGCTCAATAACCGGCTTTCCACTCCAATCTCCCTTCAGCCGAGGGTTAAAATGGAGAATCCTAGGCGGATCCTCCCCGTCTACTGTTTTAAGCCCCTGCAGCTCCATCATGAACTGAGACACCATGATCTCCTTCTCCCCTTCGCCCAAGATCGTAATTTTAGGGTCATATTCCGCGTGAGCTCTGAACGGTTTCGCAACAAGGGTTATGTACGAACCCAATGTTAATCCACAGGGGATCACCATGACCTTCTCCCTTTGAAGGAACTCTTCCCCAGAGAGTATGATCGAGTGCGGGCATCTCTCTTCCGTCCGGTTCTCCTCCTTCGTGATCTGAGGTCCTTTCAAAGGCGCTGCTTTTAGCTCCTTGAGCAGCTTATGCCCCACCTCCCACGCGTCCCTCGCAGACTTGTGAAGCCCGGAGGTCGGCCAATCGCCAGCAGCAGTAACATTGAGAAGGAAATTGAGCCCTGATACCGACAGCGTCCTTCCCCGGTCAGATGAGAAACGGAGGTCGGCGGGTCCATGGGCCGATTCATCAAGGCGGTGCGTTCGGCGAGAAGGACGAACCCGCGCGGCCAAGTCCTCCGCTCCGAGGTTGAGGGAGAGGCTCACACCGTCGCCGCCGAGCAGCCCGGCAGCAGCATACCTGGAGGAGGACTGAGCAGGGGAAATCCCGCTGGAGATGAAAGGAACCTCCAAGAGAAGGAGCCCAACGTAAAGAAAGACCGCGATGAGTAATGCCTGCAACGATCGCTTCCGGCCAAGCGAGAGCACCGCCTCCACCTTAGGCGATCGCCTCATCGTACGTTCCACGCCGGTCGGGCACCGGATCAGGAACCGAGAGGAAGGGAAACCCCCAATCCCGATCACTGGCTCCGAGTGCGTTAGGGCAAGAAACCGATGGGAGAGAAGGCGGAGGAAGAAATCGTAGGGGCGGCAAAGGGAAGAGCCGAAAAAGATGCCAATTTAGAGGTCAGTGGAGACTTTCTGAAATTATTCGCTTACTATTTTTCTTTTCCAAATTTTCCTATTTTTTATTGCGCATTTTCGTGGAATTCCCTCCGTAATTAATTACAAAAACATTTTTTAAAATCAATTTTTATTATAAAAAAGATTAAAATCTTATATTCTCTATTATAATTTTCCATAATTATTTTTTCCTTTTTAAAAAAAAAAGTGTTTAGAGTCGACTACAAATCCTTGACTTACAAATTAGAATAAGAATTTTATTTTTTTAAGAAAAAACTGAAATATTTTAATAAAACACATGTTGCCCTCTTATTGTTGTTTAAAGTTGTCTTATTTTATATTGTTTGATAAGTTATCATAGCATCTTCCTTTATTCCAACTGGCAACCTCCAGTGTAAAGATCTCATCGCATGAACATGCATCATTTTTTTATTATATTATCAAAAATAAAGATTACATTTCTTCCAAAGGTCCCATGTAAATTAGAAAATTAAACGGTCCAACACATGAAGGATATTTTTGCCGACTTTGCTATCCTTTCTATTTTTTACAAAACTATCTTGAAAAACAAAGATCACACAGCTTACAGGGGAGATTGTGTTATATGTTAGACAATTAAAATTTAAATCACTATATGATTGGCAAAGTCAGAAGGGATGAACTGGAGATTTTTTTTGAAAAATAATTTATTATCTTTATGTTTAGATAATGTAGTGTAATAATCGATTTTTTATTCGAATGGTCTCTCTTAATTCTTTTTTTTTTTATCAAAGAGGATCCAATTCATTATTACTTATAAAATCACATAACTATCCTCTTATATACTATTTAATATTATTATTATCCCTAAGAGAATTTAGTTGACTAAAATATGACAAACTTACTATAATATGATAAAAGATCAATTTTAAGCAGGTTAGCGATTGATTATAAACAATAATAGAGTCGGGACTAGATCATAACAAACTCAAGAAAAATCAATTATTTATTATATATAACAATAACATTTAAATATACCATATTTACATCAAATAATACATCAATATGCAATATCTAATATGAAGGAGGGATGATAGAGCAATACAAGGCACTAGTGACTCAGCGAGACGACTTTGGTCGGCGATGTAATCAGTTCGTTGCTGGCGAGGCGAGTGTATTTCTGAGGACATTTTCCTCATCCTCATAAATGGGGGGCAGGTCAGCGATGTGACCGGTTCACCGTCGCCAAGGCGAGCATATTTTTTAGGATATTTTCCTCGTCCTCATAGATTGGGGGGCCACCCTCCAAACATAGAGTCCCTCCGCCTTAGGTTATGAGATAATTCTGTGATTTACCTCTCTTCACATGACCTTTTTGTTATAACTATTTGACATTATTATTTCCTGTCACATATATTCAATCCTGAATCGATCGGGCAATTATATGAACATGATAAGTCTATGTTGTAGCAACTACAGTTTTATAGCTGCTATAAATATTGTAATAATTATAGTTTTATAGTTGCTATAAATATTATAGCGTACAACTATGAAACTGTAGATGCTATAAATATTGTAATGGCTATGAAACATTGTTATGCTACTTGATGCAGTGATAAAGGGAGCCCATTAAGTGTGAGTCAAAGGATGGAGAGAGCAGTCGACGTGGAGGTCAAAGTTAAGGAGATCAACGCTAGAGAACCAACGGGCTAGCTCACCGAAGGAGGGTCGAGCAGAGCTCTCTTGCAGTAGGCAATCAAGTATGAACTGCCCGATCGGCAAAGAGGTGGTCCAAGCAGAACGCCCCCGTGCAGCTAAGATCATCAAACGCTTATTATGGAGCAGAGGAGTGTTGGGACGACCGAAATGTTAGCCCGGTCGGGCGGAAGCAAGCTATCAAGTTAAATCATTGCAGGGAAGAGCATCCTACTCTGATCGAGCGGAGGTGCCCCTAGCAGAGCGGCTTCTCCGCTCAACCGATCAGCGAGATTACTGACGTATCTCAGGATATCCTTTTGGGAGATAGTGCTGCTGACACGAGGCATGGTCAACAGACGGATCGCACGATGGAAGCTTCTACTGTTTTGTTAGGAATATGCATACTCTGTTAGAGTATAGTGTCTGAAATACTTTCCCAACAGGTCTTTTCATAGGATAAATTGAAAAACGTGCCCACGACCAATTGGAGAACATGTCTACACCTCGAGAAGCATGCACGTCGTCTACTGGGGCACTATATAAAGGGGGGTTTATACACCAGCGGAGTTACGCGTTATTCATTATTCACATCTGTGTCTACTGTTGCTCCATCTTTTTCCTCTTTCCAGTGACTTACTTGAGTGTCGGAAGGTCAACGTCGGGACCCCTTTCCTTGCTCAGCACTGACATTTCTTGTATTGCAGAGTGGAGCAGAGTGTACATTCAATTAATATAGCAGCCACATCCCTAACTTGTCATCTCTAAGATTTTCAGATAGATCATTGCTATAACACATACTTACGCTATTCAAAAATATTTATATCGTAATCATCATAAAATGATGGCTATTATAATATAAATTTAGTAGGTTCATCACGTTATAATAGTTATAAAACTATAACTGCTACCATTTAAACTTCTCTATTAAGTCATATTCATGCAGTTATAAATCATATTAACTATGACTTAAATGTGTCCAACTCAATAATATTCATGGAGTAGTAATTTTGCCACCATGTAGTAGTAATTTTGATTTCTTAATTATTAAGATATAGATTTATTATATTTATATAATTCACTGATGAATTTAAAATGTAATACGTGTGACTTGAGTTAATAATATTTAATCACATATCTGACACGTTGTATTATTTAACCAGGACTGATGGGCCATTTTTCATAATTAAACAATAGAAAAGGGGCGCTCACGTGAGAGTGCAAAAAAAAACTGCGATTTTTGATTTTTACCTCATTTATTTTACTATTTTATTAAAAATATCTCTTCTTTACTAACTAATTTTAGTGAAGCCTAAAATGAATTTACGTTATTGTCCTTTTTTCTATTCACTTTAAAAATAATTCTAAGGTTTATTAGTAATTCCATAAGCGAAACAATCATTGATATAGAGTTCGAGACTCAGCTGCGGCGTATTATTATGAATTTTTCTCATCATTAATTTTCACTGGTTGTTTTATATAAAAAAATATAATTCTCTTTAGTCCCACATCTTAGAATTGACAACACTAGGATCAAAGAAGTTTCTATAAATATTTTAGGCCAACAATTTTAAAAAATATACTTTTCTTAGTTTTTTTATTAAGATAAGTATAATATTAAATTAAATTAATTTTTTGCATAGGGAAGTCCGTTACATTAGTTTGTTGTTGGGATTTTCTACGAATCTACCCAAATAATTAATTCTTAGTTTATAAAGGTGACACTAGAAAATTCAAATAATTCGGATTTTCAAAGACCCAAATAATTTATATATTATTATAAAGCGTGTGCACGATCACATTAGTATTGTAAGAAAAATTATTCCATTTTTTATCAAAGGAAACCTCATATTTCTTTATTTATCAAAATAATACCTTAATTTTAAAACTAAAAAAAAACATCAAAAATAGTATTATTCCCTTCCTATTCCTCCTGCCAACCTCCTAAATCCCACGTTAGACCTAATATTGGACCATATCATACATACGCTGGACTTAATATTGGACTATATCATACTTAGAGTAAGTCTAATATGAAAAATATCTGATTCACTGTGGATCTTATATGAGATTATAACATATTCAACAGTGGACTTGATATGAAAATATATTTTGTTTTTTATCCTGGATAGAGGGGATGCATTAGAAAATGATGAGAGAGGGGATTTATGCTATGTTTACTCGAAAGCATGGATGAGGAAAGGAAAGGAATTTATAGTAGAAAATTATCCTCGGAGGAAGAAAAGAGAAAGGGTGAAAAAATCTCTTCCTTTACATTGTTTGTTTATCTTGATAGAGAAAGATGTATATATGTAATATAATAAAAAAGGGTTTATGCGTCATTTTTTAGGTACATGGTGTAATTTTGTAAGTCAAAAAGGGTACATGCGTCAATTTTTTAGATATATGGTGTAATTTTATAAATGAAAAGGGGGTACATGCGTAATTTTTTTCTCATCCGCAACTTTTCGTCCGATTTTGAGGTGATCAATTTTGACTCTAAAATTATCCGTTGATGGATTACGTTTTTTTCCATTTGAAAACTTTAATGAAATAAATGATGGAAACTTTTCCACTATAAAATTTTTTCCTTAGTTTTCGTTTCCGCTCTTTTAAATAAACTGACCATTAGAAGGTGAGGGGTAGAAAAGAAAAGTAGTTTTAAAATTAGGATACTCTTCCAGATAAATAAAGAAATGTGACTTTTTTTTAAGTAAAAATTTGAAAATTATTTCTTAATTATATGGAAAATTAATTTTTATTTTATGTTGTGCTTTGGATTTTAAAACTCGGAGGGGGCACATTGAAAAAGAGGATACCTTGCGAATGAAGAGAGTGATTAGGAAAGAAATAATATTATTTTTGATATTCTTTTTGGTAGTTTTAAAATTAGGATATTTTTTTTAGTTAAATAAAGAAACGTGACCTTTTTTTAAGGAAAAAATTGAAAATTATTTCTTAATTATATGGAAAATTAATATTTATTTTATGTTGTGCTTTGGATTTTAAAACTCGGAGGGGGCACATTGAAAAAGAGGATACCTTGCGAACGAAGAGAGTGATTAGGCTCGAGCTTTGTTATTTATATTTTCGGGCTCGAATAAACTAGGGATTCTCTTCCACCAAATTTTCCGACGACGATTGCTTCCCTCCTCCGGTTGCGAGTGCTTCTCAGTTGGTATGTTGTCCTTATTAATTTCTTCCTCCCTCCTAGCCAATGTTTGTTCTTTCTCTGATTGCGTCTTCTTTTCTACTTCGTTTTGTCCCAGGACTCCCTTTTCGTCAGTGTTTTTGCGAGAAGTTTTGGTCTGTTGGTTTACTTGCTGCTTAAGGGGCGTGATCGTGGGGGATCTAGATCCATAATTGCGCCGATCTGATACTTTTATTGATTTGGGCTGGAAAGATCGCGATTTGCTTGCTGAATTATGCGAACGTCATGGGCTGATGCAGTTGCGGACGCCGATAACTCGGCTGCCGTGACCAGCGCCTCCGTTGCCAACGTTGTCACCGCCTCCGCTGCCCCTTCCCGTGGTGGCCGCCCTGCCTACGTGCCTCCTCATCTTCGCAACCGTCCAGTGACTACTGAGTCCTGTGCAGCGCCAGCAGCGCCGGCAGCTCCATCTCCAGTAGGAGGTACGTCAAAGCTATCGGCATCTGCTGCTCCTGCTACTGGTGGGAGCCGCCGGGGTGGTGGTTCCGTCCGTGACGTGGTTCGTGCTGGATCTAGTGGTGCGAGAACTGGCTGGCACTCCAGAGGCGGTGGTGGGAATAGGAAGGAACGTGAGGCGAACCCTTTTTTGAATGATGATGAGACCATTGAGGTTGCATTTGATAGCAAGGAAAATTCAGGGATCAATTTTGATGCTTATGAAGACATCCCTGTTGAGACCAGTGGTGAGAATGTGCCCCCACCTGTGAACACATTTGCTGAAATTGATTTGGGGGACACACTAAATGAGAACATCAGGCGGTGCAGGTATGTGAAACCAACCCCCGTCCAGCGCTATGCAATCCCCATTTCACTTGCAGGCCGGGACCTCATGGCCTGTGCTCAGACTGGATCAGGAAAGACAGCGGCTTTCTGCTTTCCAATCATCAGTGCAATCATGAGGGGACCTCCAGGACCGAGGCAAAGAGGATCAAGGACTGCCCTCCCTCTAGCTTTGATTTTGTCACCAACCCGTGAGCTATCTGTTCAAGTATGTAGTTTTTGGGTTTTAGTCCTCTTTTCATAAAACCTTTTTTTTTCCCTAGCCATTGCTACCTTATTTGGTTGGTCTCTTAACCTAAGTTTCTGGTATCACAGATACATGAGGAGGCCAGAAAGTTCTCTTTCCAGACTGGTGTTCGAGCAGTAGTTGCCTATGGTGGAGCTCCTATAAATCAGCAGGTTCTTCTTCCATCTTTTATGATAATACTTCTTTGATAATTCTTGGTTGGATGAACTTTTCAACCAATGTAGTCAAAGTCAGAAAGCGAATTAACGACACTCCAAAAAAAATGCTAGACCTCTGTTATAACACATTCAGTGAGAGGTGCATGCTAGTGTTTGCCTGACCAAAGTAATATACATATCTGTATTTTCTAACACTATAAAATAGAGAATTGATACCTTTTAGAGTTAATAGTTGAATGAGCTATGATATAATTTTAGGCTTAGTTTACTTAGGTGGAATTGGAAATATCAGAGAGGAATGAATTATACAAAATTGCAAACATATCGGAGTTGCATCATATAGAGCTGAAGCCTGGACAGGAGCACCAAGATGAGAAGAGAAAGGGGTAGTTAAAGGTCGAGAACATGGATGGTCGTATGCCAAGTTTTATTATTTCCATGAAAGGATATTGCCAATTCCGTCATATTCACCAATTTGTAGGTGTTAAATCTGCTACCAAATACCATATGTTAGGTTTGTGCTTTTGTTTTCAAGACAAGGTCGAATGCATTCTGCATTTAGACATTAATTTGAAACTAAGTGCAAGATGAAAGTATTTCACTTTTTTCTTTGCTGTTTTTGTTGTTGTGGATCAGAAGCTTTCAAGTCTAGTATACTTGGACATTTAACAAGAAACTTGACGGAATTGAAACAGACTAAAAGGTAAGATAACATAAGTAGCACATCCTTGCCATCAATAAGAAGTCAAGAGAAGTAGAGGATGGCATGAAAGGTAAAAGAAATGAGCATACTTAGAAACATGAAGGGGAGGAGTGAAACAAAAGCTGAATAAGATATGTGCATTAGAAGTTGGAGATTGTTGTATTCATCTCCATCCTTTTGGTCTATTTGCCGAATTATATTCTTTGTATATGTTATTCCTACTTACCACAGTTGATTATCTACTTTTTGACTGTTTGTCTAATTGAACAAGAAAAAGGTCCATTCCTGCAGTTGTTTGTCAATTGTCGTCCATTCTTTGCAAGTTATTTACCGAAGCATCGGGTGCTAATTTTAAAATTGATTTTTTTGTCCAAATCTCTTGTATCTCTAAATCTTATTTCCCTTTATCTAATTCGTTAAATAGGGAGGAATAACATGGAAAGCTATATTTTCTTTCTATTTCGGCAAGACATTATCCCTCACGGTCTTAGTGTTACACATCTTCTGTTACAATTCATATTTGCAGTTGCGAGACTTAGAAAGGGGTGTTGACATACTTGTGGCAACTCCTGGTCGTTTGGTGGATTTGATGGAGAGGGCTAGAGTTTCTTTGCAACATATTAGATATTTGGCCTTAGATGAGGCTGACAGAATGCTTGATATGGGCTTTGAGCCACAAATTAGGAGAATTGTGGAACAGATGGACATGCCTCCACGTGGTCAAAGGCAAACTATGCTGTTCAGTGCCACCTTCCCAAAGGAGATACAGGTTTGTCTTTCTCTCTCTTTTATAAACAATTGCTTTTGGTGATTGAATTTTGGTATGCTGCTGTTAAATTTGATTGTATATGTGAAAAGTCATTTGGAAAGAAACTGATTTATATTGATGTTGATTTTAACATTCCACTCAAGGTCATGCTTGAGTAAGCTTGAGCTGTGGGTCAAACTCCAATTCTAAGACATTGCAAGATAAGACATATGGGATTTGCATGAAAAGGCCCATGATTAGACAAACACACATTATAGAACAATAGAAAGTCGCTGTGGGAACTCATGACTTATGCTTAAAACCATCCTAATGTTTGATTGGGTGATCTTTTCATTACAAAAACTCGCACTATAAGGCTAGCTGTAGATTTATAATTTATGGTTTGGCGACTAGTGCTGTAGCAGGTGTTGACTTTTGTAAATCTCTAATTAGGTAACTATATCTGACTACAATGTTGGGGTGAACAGACAAGTGGTTGATTTTTACTAGCGTTGTCAAATATTGTCAGACTATTATCTCATATCTTCTTTCTATGCCAATCATTGCTATGTGAACGAGATTGAAGTAGAGATATCCAGTTGTAGCTGCATTTGGTACATTTTCAAATTGAAATGGTTTGAAACTTGAAAACAATTTATTATATTTGTTAAATGTATACTCGTATGCTGTTGTTCATAATTTTCTTACATATCTATTTGTATCTTCTCATGAATTTCTTGTTGGTCTATATGATTTCATTTTATGGTCATACGCCTTCTATTGGTATGTATTGTATTTTTTCTGAGTTTATTTTGTCTTCTTTTTAATCTCTTTCTCATTAAGGAATTACTAATCTGATAAATTGTCTTCATTAATTTTACTTGTGCAGAGGTTGGCTTCTGATTTCCTTTATAAGTACATCTTTCTTGCTGTTGGGAGAGTTGGTTCAAGCACTGATTTGATTGTTCAAAGGGTGGAATTTGTAACGGAATCTGATAAAAGAAGCCATCTTATGGATCTTATTCATGCCCAAAGAGAGAGTGGCGCTCATGGAAAAGTAAGTCTTGACCTATTTGGTGTTTTTTTGCCATAATTATATCATTGTTTTGTCTGCCATTGTTAAGTACTCTTAGAGTATTAGCGTTTTTTACTTCAACTGCCACAGCAATCTCTGACGTTGGTTTTTGTGGAGACAAAAAGAGGAGCTGATTCTTTAGAACACTGGTTGTGTATGAATGGGTTTCCAGCAACCACAATTCATGGAGATAGGACTCAGCAGGTACATATGTACTTAACATTATTTTTCTTTATCTTCCTCTTATTTCCAATAGTTGATTCTGTACCATGAGACAGACTAATTTCTACCTCTGTTACATTTTCTTTATCTAATATTCTTTAGTGTATAAAGAAGCTAGTTCAGGAATGCAAAATGAAAGTTTTAAAGCACAGATCGTTGTCCACTCAACGGCAAAATTAACATGTAGAAAAGAAGAAAAAATTGGCACTAATCATCCTTGGATATCAGATGACTAATAGTGATTCTGACCTTTTTGAAGTTGCTGTTTTTTCTTTTGGTTCGATAAAATGCTTTACATAAGCTCTGTTGTCTTTCAGGAAAGGGAGCAAGCTTTGCGATCTTTCAAGACGGGTGCTACGCCCATTCTTGTCGCGACTGACGTTGCAGCACGCGGGTTGGACATCCCGCACGTGGCACACGTTATTAATTTTGACCTACCCAACGACATCGACGACTACGTGCACCGAATTGGAAGGACAGGCAGAGCTGGAAAGTCGGGCCTTGCCACTGCCTTCTTCAACGACAGTAATGCATCCTTAGCTAGGTCATTGTCTGAGCTAATGCAAGAATCAAACCAGGAGGTGCCGCAATGGCTCACTCGCTACGCAGCTGCTCGTTCTCACAGCGGCGGTGGGGGTGGTAGAAATCGAAGGTCTGGTGGAGCCCGGTTCGGTGGCCGTGACTTCAGGAGAGATTCCTCCTATACCAAAGGTGGCGGAGGAGATTATTATGGAGGATCATTTGGTGCATCTGCAGGATATGGAGGTGGATATGGAAGTGCAGGAGTGGCAAGTGCTTGGGACTAGCTAGTTTCATCCCAAATACCTTATTTATCCTCCCTCATTTTTGATGGATTGATTAGGAGTAATTATTACTAATGTGATGTGTTTTATCTTTTGTTTGCTTTCCTAGTTTGTCGAACGTTTGTCTAAAGTGTTAGTAACTCTTTAGTCTCCCAATCTTGTTATTGTAAAGTGAATACGTTGATGGTTTCTCTGCAAATCTGAACTGACACCAGATAAACAAAAACTTTTTTTGGTGCATCTGTAGGATATGGAGGCGGATATGGAAGTGCAGGAGTGGCAAGTGCTTGGGACTAGCTAGCTTCGTCCCAAATACCTTATTTATCCTCCCTCATTTTTGATGGATTGATTAGGAGTAATTATTACTAATGTGATGTTTTATCTTTTATTTGCTTTCCTAGTTTGTCGAACGTTTGTCTAAAGTGTTAGTAACTCTTTAGTCTCCCAATCTTGTTATTGTAAAGAGAATACGTTGATGGTTCTCTGCAAATCTGAACTGACACCAGATAAACAAAAACTTTTTTTCTTTATTTATTGCAATAAAAATGAATTACATTGTAAAAAGGATAATAAACACGAATGAGAAAAGATAACAATCCAATCCATATTTATACAAAAACACAAAAAACGAGTCATTTAGTAGAAGAGGTAACCAAAGGCGAGGGTGGCTGCAGAGGCGACTGCCATGGCAGCAGAGGAAGACGCCGAGGGAGCAGCAGAGGTCGGTGCAGGAGCAGGGGCCTCAGCGGCGATGGCCGTAGCAACGATCATAGCCAGAGCGACAAGTCTTAGCTTGAAAGAAGCCTCCATTGATGTTACCTTTTACTGGAAAAACTAGGAGGAGGAGGAACTTAAATAATGCAGAGGGAATCAATGAGGTTCGCTTGGAATTGTGGGAGGAAGAGAGGGATTGGAGGAAGCCTTTTATAGGAGAATTCTATGTATGATTGTGGACAAAACAAGCTGTAAAAATCTAAATACAATCTGTAAATTTGTTATGTGCTTGGTTGGACGCTCTGTGATTAGCTGGAAAAAATCTAAATTTAATCTGTAAAATAATATTTTTTCTCTGTTTTGTAGCTATCTTCGCGCTTTTGCTTGGCCCATGGCAGCTGTGTCTCGTCTGAAACCAGCTGCACGACATCTGTGTTTCTCAGCTGGCTTAAGCAAGCTGATAATTTAATCGCATGCTCGCAACTCACTTCTTGTATTTTGTTGTTTATGAAACAAATTTTAATCATTTTTCTCTTGTTTTTTTAAAATCAAATCAAATTTATTTTTCAGTTTGAATGGAATAAACAATTTCCAATTTTATCTTTATTAGTTAATACATTAAAAAAATAATTTGAGTTTTTTTTTTCATTTTAGGTAACTGTAGTATAAGATTTTACATATTTTGATTTAAAAAATAATTAATATAAGATTTTTTTTATCTATAATTTTAATAGTTTTATTTTTTTTTCCTTTTTTTTTTGGGCACATTTCTTTTTTCTCTTATCATTTCGCCCTCCGCCTTACGGCCCTCATTGAGAGAAAAGAATCTAAACTTATGATTTACATTGGCTGCGTTGGTGAGCGTCGTGATAAAGCTGGATTGCTTCTGTTTCCTCCTCCAGATCTCTATGGGTCGGTGGGACGACGACTTTGTTGATTAGGCTACGAGTCCGTTATTCACCGATCGGGGATAAGTAGATAAGCCGGAATGGTTGTTGAGCAGTGGTTTACGTTTAACCCTCTGTTTGGATGAGGTGAGCAAAGGTTCACTAATGGAAGGGGGAAGGGAGGGGAAGAAAGGGAAAGAGAGGGGAAGTAAAGTATTTATAGATAAAAGCTACGTCCTGGTTGGAGGACCTTTAACTGTATGGCCTTGGGAGATCTGATGGTATCTAGGTTCTTCGGGTCGTTGTCGTCTATTTCACATCATTTGGATGAGTTCTCTTGTCGAGAGGATGGGGAAGTGGCAGTGGAAGAGACGGAGCAGGAGACGGCGTAATCGTCTAGGAACAACTTTACAGGTGACGGTTGCTACTGCCGATGGTAGCAACATGGTATACTTGACTCAGACGTTGGATTTCCTTCGCCAAAACTACTCTGACTAGCTTGCACTTCGCCGACTAACGGAGGAGATGAAGCTGCAACACGGAGGGATGCGGATGAAGGGGGGCACGAGACTATTTAGTATTAAGAGGAAAAATTAATATTAGATCAAAGGTATTTTTGAAATAAGAAAATATTTTGATTCTTGAAAATAGAATAATGACTGGTTGAGGGAAAGAGACACAGGAATAAATCATTATTCAATTATAATGATTCATTCCCTTATTTGTATTCCTATTCTTATAATCTAAATATTAACAATGACAATCAATAATTATTATTCATATTCCCCATCCTTATGCCTCTAAACCAAACATGTTGTAATTCGATTAACGTTGAACAAAATGATAATTTCCAATTTATTTTTTCGACTGGAATCGAATAACAGACATTGTAATTCTTAATTTTTATATTTGATAAAAGTTTGTAATCCTAAAAGTCCACCAGAGAAGATTAATCAACAATACATAGACTAGGGTAAGAACGTTGCCCACAAACTTCCAAACTATAATATAATTGTGACAACAAACTTCAAAGTTATAATTGAATATTCCAACCAAACTTTCACTATAAGAACTTCGCCTGCGCACCGAAGGTATGCTCACTGCATCAACAGACGATAGGCCTCATTGTTCATCTGATATGTATACTCGTAGCCAACATTCTCGGCACGGTTCTTGAATTCTTCCAGATCCTCTCCTGGAACTTGAATGCCGACCAGTACATTTGCGCCGGTTTCGCCCTATATACCATAAGAGAAACAATTAAATATAGAGTGTGATGACACAAGAATGCTAACTCTAAAAGTTGAATCAATCAAGGAACCTCTCAGATGAAGCAACGCAGTGTACCTGTGCTCGATAATGGAACAAGCTTATGTTCCAACGGGGACTGAAGGAGTCTAAGAATTTCATTAGAGCACCTGGTCTCTCTGGGAATATAAATCGACACAGTATTTCATTTTGAACATTTGATCGCCCACCCATCTGGAAAAAATATATAATTTAAAATACATTAAAATGATAATTATTATAATTCCATAGGCACATAGCACACTATTTTAGACTGCAGAGGGAAACAACCAAGCTAATTTATTATCTCTCTTTCAATGATTGTGAATCCTGAAGTCTGGTGTGTTAAAGTGCTCTGATAGTGATATACTCAAATGTCAAGAGATACTCACCTAAGAGCCTTTAGTTGGGATTGGTACTCTCTTTTGGACTTCAACAATATTAAACTAAATATCTATGTGAACTGAAGATACAAAAGATAACATCACCATTCAACAGTATGCAGTTATAACTTAGAACAATAAAATGTACTTCTAAGTTTCAAAACAGGTTGTAAATGCCAAAGCAATGGTAAGACGAGATACATACAAAGTATCTAAGATGATCTTTTGCCAAGTCATCATTGGTGAGGTTAAAAGTTTTAAGTTGGGCGTGCTCCATTCTAAGCACCATTGCTGCAAGTTCAGAATCAATATGAACACCAACACTGCAATAACAATATTCATTAATTAAGTGAAAACCAAACAAGTTTCATTACTTTTCTTATCATAAGCTAATTATGGGCATACCTATAAAGAACAAGAGCATTTTCTTTACGTGAATCATATCTGTACTTGAACTCTGTAATGTTCATAGGACCAACCTACAGACGAAGGTTTTTAAATCAAAAATCAAAATTTAGCTTTAAAACAAATTGTGATGTAGAATATAGTCATACATACCAATTCACAGAATTTCTTAAAACTCCCTTTCTCCTCTGGTAGATTGGTTGCCAAAACAGCCTCTCGTTTGCGACCAACATCAGCAAGTTCAGTCACAATTCTCAGTCTGTCAAAATTCATGTTTGCACCACTTGTTATAGCAACAACAGCTTCACCTTTCAAACCATAGTATCTGCAATAGGCCTCTGCCCCAGCTAGAGCAAGAGCACCAGCTGGTTCTAGTATGCTTCTTTTCTCCTCAAACATATCCTATATCACATTTGGTATTTCTCAAAATCTTAACTTCAAAATAATCATTATGAGCAATACTCATAAGCGGGACAGGTATAGGACCTTTATGGATGCACAAATGGCATCACGACCAACAAGAACCACTCCATCAACTAGTTCCCTGCACAAATGGAATGTCTCTTCTCCAACCACTTTTACAGCCACACCATCTGCAAATCCTCCCACTTGTTCTAGCATAATTCTCTCCCCATGAAATAGAGATAATGACATTGCATTTGCATCAGAAGGTTCTACTCCAATGATCTTTACCTGCAGACAAATTTCGACTGACTGAATCTCTCCAGGAGCATCATTCATTGTTTGGATCCATTTTTAGTGATGGGACTACTTAAGGACATTTGTACAATCCACAAGCAGAAAACTTAAGACCTAAGCAGAAAACTTCATATAAGTAAAAGAAATCTAATTTTGAGTAAAAATACAGATCTTTTGTTCAAAAATATTGAAATAAAAAACATTAACAATTTAAGGCACCGTGAAGTAGAGGATATAAAACAGACTAAGATCACGATAATTCAGAACAAGCACACACCTCTGGGAGGACCCGTTTTACATAAGCAGCAATTCCTGCTATTAACCCACCACCACCGACCGGTACAAATATTGCGTGTATAGGACCACTCATTTGGCGAATGATTTCCATCCCAATAGTTCCCTGACCTGCAATAACATCAGGATGATCAAAAGGGGGTATGAATGTACGGTCTTCCTCCTCTCCACATTGCTTTGCATATGTTTGTGCTTCATCATATGAATCCCCCTTTAGGATGACAGTTGCACCTAACCTCTCAACTGAACGCCACTAAAACACATCACAAAGTAGGGTAAGAGAGAGGTACATGCAATTATACAGATGCTAAGAAATGAAATATAAAGCATGATATTTTCTTTTAAATGAAAGTGCATTGCTGAAAAATGCTAAATATCCAAGCAAGTAGACACCTTGATTTCAGGTGTGGTCACTGGCATTACAATTACTGCATTACATCCTAGTTTCTGAGCAGCCAAAGCAACACCCTGTGCATGATTGCCAGCAGATGAGCAAATGACTCCTCTATCTAATTGCTCCCGAGGAAGTTTAGCCATCATATTGTAGGCTCCTCGCAACTTGAAGGAGAACACCTGCATTCCCACAGTTGAGCGTATTAGTGCATCTACATAGGAATATCCAAAAAGGAAGCTGCAAAGTGGGAGTTTCAAAAGTATAATTGCTGCAAGTTAAAGATTAAACAGTCTTTTTGATACGATTTTGAAAACTCTATCTTTACTATTTCCTTCCCAACCCGTTCCATTTTTTTGATATCATATAATCTCCATTATTTTTCCTTTTTCCCTTCTCTTGAATTTATGATATTTGTAAATCTGATCGTGGATAATTAATAGTTTTAGGTCATAAATTGTGAATTTATGACCTTTGGGTCGTGACACAATATCTATGTTCTCAATTTTCTATCTTCTTTCATATACTGAGCATCACAGGAGTTATAGGATACTCTCATATAAGAAACGGAGAAAAGTAACTTTCATCCAAGGATTAAAAAGACTTTTTTTACCGGTTGCAAGTCCTCTCTCTTAAGCCAGAGATCTACTCCAAGTCTCGCAGACAATTTCGTCGCTCGTTGCAGCGGCGACTCGATCGCCACATCATAAACCTTCGAGGTCAAAATACTGGTTAGATACTCCATAGGATTCAACGCCCCGTTTTGACCAACGTCGGCCGCTAACGCAGACGATGGATAAGTTTTCTCAGAAATGCCCCCAAGGTAGCCGCTTTCGTACTGCAGAGAATCCACCGAGACCCTCTTGAGGGGAGGGGAAAGGGATGTTGCATCCGGCTGAGTACTGAAGCCGGCCGACGAAGATGAGGAGACGGCGGCAACCTCGAGCAGTCGACCTCTCAGCGAGTCGGCGTGGATAGATGGGCAAAGGTGGTGGAAGCGGAAGGAGGTGGCAAGGCGTGCTCCCCCAGCCAGCGGCAGCTTCGAGGGCGGGGGAAGGCGCGAAGGGCGGAGGGCGGCGAGAGATTCCATGTCACCGAGCTTGAGATGGATCGGGGCGTTCGGCGAACAATTAGGTTCGGCGTATCAAGAGAATCTTTTCATTTCACCCCCTGACAGTTTATTTTTTTTGAAATGCCTCTTCCTACTTTTAATTTCATTGTATGATGTCTGCTGAACTGTAATTCAACAATGGTATATATATATATACTATTATATATTCAATCGTGGGATCTCCAGATCTCTCGATGTATATATATTCAATCGTGGGATCTCCAGATCTCTCGATGCCACAGCATTACCCATATATATATATATATATATATATATATATATATACTATCAAAAGAGTTCAGATTTCTATCTCAACACCTTTTTATCCGCATCCCATTAGTGTTATATATATATATATATACCTTTTTATCCGCATCCCATTATATATATATATATATATATATATACTATCAAAAGAGTTCAGATTTCTATCTCAACACCTTTTTATCCCCATCCCATAGTTAAACGATAATTGAAAAAAAATAAAACATCATTTTAGATGAAATTTACTAATTCTTTTCTCCTTCCCAAACAACTTCGATGCTCCGTCGGCTTTCCTCCTAGTTTGAATTTCCTTAATCCGTAGGGATGTAAATGAACTAAATGATTCGCGAGCTATTCAGAGTTTGATTCGGTAAAAAGCTTGTTCGAGTTCATTCGTTATCGAGCCGAGCTCGAGCTTGATTTCGAGCTCGACAGTTTTATCGAGCCGAGCTCGAGCTTAAGGATATTCGGCTCATGAGCTCGCGAACATGTTCATTTATAGGCTCGCGAGCAAAAAAAATGAGCCTTAAACTGAGCAAAAAAACGAGCTCTAAAACGAGCCAAAAAATGAGCTCTAAAACGAGCCTTAAACCGAGTCAAAAAATGAGCTCTAAAACGAGCCTGAAAATGAACTTTAAAATGAGCCAAAAAAACGAGCTCTAAAACGAGCCAAAAAAATAAGCTCTAAAACAAACCTTAAAATGAACTTTAAAATGAGCCAAAAAACGAGCTCTAAAATGAGCCAAAAAAGAATTCTAAACGAACCCGAAAACGAGCCCGAGCTCGCTTAATGAGTTAGGCTCATTAACTTTGATAATCGAGCTAATAACGAGCCGAGCTCGAACTGTTCACGAGCATGATAATTCTAAAACGAGCCGAGCTCGAGTCTTGTGATAAAAGCTCGATTCGAGCTCGAGCCAAGCTCGAGCCCGAATATAACTTAAACGAACCGAGCTCGAGCCTAATATTGTTCGGCTCGGTTCGACTCATTTACATCCCTATTAATCCGTTAACTTCTCATCCTCTCCTTTCGTCGACTCCAGCATCACTTGCTTCGTCGACTCCAGCTCTAGAATCTCAAAGGTACCCTAAAAGATTAATTTTAGCCAATGACGATGCTCCACCAAAAATAAGACCTTCCATTTACCCGATTGGTTTTGACGATGGTTAGCTGCAACTCCGTCATTGTGGTTCTCCGTCGTCATCACTCCAGCTCCAAAATCCTGCAGAAGGTGCCCTAAATTCGGATTTCATCACTCCAACTCCAACAGTCGTCACGTCTCTTGTTGGTTGCTACTCGGAAAACCCAGAGGTTCCACTGTACAAAAATTTTGTACAAAGGTCTGAACCTTTTCCTAGCTACCATGTGTTCTTTTAAATTAAATTTTGGATCGCCTGCGGAACTTAACACGTTTGATCCAAAACTTAATCTATTTGTTCTTTTAGGTTTTGACTTGGATCTCCTGCGGAACTTAACATGTTTGACCCAAATCACCTTAAGTTATTAATTCCATTAAATATTAATTTCCATAATTGGTTCCCAGTACTGACGTGGCGAGACACATGGCCTTCTTGGATATGGGAGCAACCACCACCGACTAGACAAAACCTTTTATGGAAAGCTAATATTTAATTTCCTAAAATAACTTTAGGTTAACCGAAAGGAACAATCAAATCACAAGGAAAAGAAATAAACATAAGAACACTACTTCGAAAATAAATTCGAAATACTAGAATCGTAAGCCTCTTGTATTTGGTATTATTTCAAAAAATAACTAGTATGATGCGGAAAGGAAAAATACTAGTTATACCTTTTAGAAAGACCTCTTGATCTTCTACCGTATTCCTCTTCTAACCTCGGACGTTGTGTGGGCAACGATTTTCCGAGATGAGAAACCACCAACACACCTTCTTCTCCTCCTTGCTAGGTTCGGCCAAATCAAGAGCTTCACCAAGGATGAAGAGAAAACACCAACCAAGACTCCAAGGGATGCAAGCTTTCTCTCCTTCTTCTTCTTCTTCTCCAAGTAGTATCCGGCCACCACAAAAGCTCCAAGCAATGGAAGAGTTTCGGCCACCACAAAGAGGAAGAGAGGGAGAGAGGTTGGCCGGCCACAATACCAAGGAAAAGAGGGAGAGAATAATAGAGGTTGTCCCCCATGAAGGCACCCCCACCCCTTCTTTTATATTCCTTGGCTTTGGCAAATAAGGAAATTTATTTATAATAAAATTTCCTTAACTTTCCTTGACAACAATTAATCAAGAAAAATTAAATAAAATTTCTTAATCCATTAATCACGGCCGGCCACCTCAAATAGACAAATTAGGAGAGTTTCAATCAACAAAATAAAACTTCCTAATTTGTTTCCAGAAATTTTAAAATTAAAATTTCTCTTCAAAAATCCCTTCATGGTTGATAAAAAGAAATTTCTATAATTTTATTTTTCAACATGTGAATAATTTTACAAAGAGAAAAAATAAAATATCTTTCCAATCTACAAATAAGGAAAGAGATCTAATCTCTTTCTTTAATCTTTTGTAGATCCTTTTAAGAGAGATATTTTAATTTTAATTCTCTCCAATAAATTATATCTTCCACATAAGAAAAATTAAAATTAAAATTCTTTTTAATTTCATTAGGGTCGGCCCCCTTTAGCTTGGGTTCAAGCTAGGGCCGGCCACTCATAAACCATGCTTAGGCCGGCCCTAGCTTGATCCCCAAGCTAGCTTGGCCGACCCCCTTTAGGTGGGTATAGAAGGTGGGTATAGGTGGGTATAGTACTCTATAAATAAGAGGTTACGATAGGGACCAAGAGGAGGAATTGGTTTTGGTCTCCCGATAAAATTAAGCATCCCGTGTTCGCCCCGAACACACAACTTAATTTTATCAATAATAATTCATTCCACTAGAGAACTATTATTGAACTACCGCACCAATCCCAAATTACATTTTTGGGCTCCTTCTTATTATGAGTGTGTTAGTCTCCCTGTGTTTAAGATAACAAATGTCCACTAATTAAGTAAGTTACTAACAACTCACTTAATTAATATCTAGCTCAAAGAGTAGTACCACTCAACTTCATCGTCATGTCGGACTAAGTCCACCTACAGGGTTTAACATGACAATCCTTATGAGCTCCTCTTGGGGACATTCTCAACCTAGATTACTAGGACACAGTTTCCTTCTATAATCAACAACACACACTATAAGTGATATCATTTTTCAATTTATCGGGCTTATTGATTTATCGAACTAAATCTCACCCATTGATAAATTAAAGAAATAAATATCAAATATATGTGCTTGTTATTATATTAGGATTAAGAGCACACACTTCCATAATAACTGAGGTCTTTGTTCCTTTATAAAGTCAGTATAAAAGAAACGACCTCTAATGGTCCTACTCAATACACTCTAAGTGTACTAGTGTAGTTATATAGTTAAGATAAACTAATACTTAATTACACTACGACCTTCCAATGGTTTGTTCCTTTCCATCATGGTCGTGAGCTACTATTTATAATTTATAAGGTACTGATAACATGATCCTCTGTGTGTGACACCACACACCATATTATCTACAATATAAATTAATTGAACAACTACATTTATCATAAATGTAGTCATTTGACCAATGTGATTCTTATTTCTAGATAAATGTTTATACCAAAAGCTAGGCTTTTAGTATACATTCTAACAGTCTCTGAGGTCCACTGTTGTCGCAGCTCCGTTGCAACAACCAGTAGGTATGAGATTGTTTTGGGGTAGCATTTTAGGGCTTTTATTGAATAGTTGTGGTTATGTCTGTTCTATATCTTTTTGCCCTTATTTGTACGGGTTTTAATTAAATTTTGTTGAATTTAAGTATTATTGTTCTTGCAAATATAGATATACGTATAATGCTCTCTTTGTCCAAATTTATACTGTTTGAGTGAATTTTGGTATTTTATGTAAGTTGGGGTTGTTTTGAGTGAATTTTATCAATTTTTTTAATAAAAATGAGTGATTTTCCATTACTTATGGAAATTGCAACTATTTAGCTTAATTTTGTCAAATTTTACTTCTTTGAGTATTAGGTTGCTATTCAATGACATCATCAAGTAACAGCAGCATCGACCATAACAAATTTGAAACTGTATGATGCAGAGACTGCGGACTAAGAGTATTGGTGCTAGTCTCTAGATCGACTAAGAACCCAAGAAAACTCCACCCATGACGACCGGTCATGGCCGCTCCCAAGCCCGGATAAAGGAGGAGGGTTGTGTTAGGTTGCTAGCCAGCGTCAAACTATGGCAAATACTCAATGAATGAATCCATTAAACTATTGTGCTAATGCTAGATTGTTCCCCGGAAGGAACGCGTTATAGGGACCGATTATAACGTCTCGGCAAGGACCGCTACATCTCCAAAACTCAGGTGTAGTGATAAACATGCAAGAGTTCGGGTTCGACTGTAACGTCTGAGCAAGGACCGCTACATCTCCATGAGAACTTGGGTGTAGTGTTAAATATGCAAGAGTTCTCACACCATAGGTTAGATAAGAACAAATATGATAGAACAACTAATAATCTAAGATTTGGAACATGGAATATGGGAACTCTCACTAGTAAATCAATGGAGGTAGTAGATATGATGATTAGAAGAAAAATTAGTATTTTGTGTGTACAAAAGATAAAATGGACAGGTGAGAAGGCAAAAATGATAGAAAACTCGGGTTTTAAGTTATGGTACACTGGAAAGAGTAAAGCAAGAAATGAAGTGGGTATTATTGTAGATAGTTTGTTAAAAGATGAAGTTGTAAGAGTAGTTAGAAAAGGGGATAGAATTATAGCCCTTAAGATAATAGTGACAAAAGAAACTATAAACATAATTAACGTATATGCACCACAAGTAGGATTAGATGAAGCTACCACATCAAGGTTTTGGGAGGACTTAGATGAAATATTACAAAATATTCCACCAAATGAAATGATTTTAATAGGAGGTAATCTAAATGGGCATGTCGGAGTGAAAAATGAGGAATATGAGAGAGTACATGGGAGTTATGGGTTTGGAACGAGGAATGAGGAAGGGAAAACTATATTAGATTTTGCGATAGCATATGACCTTATATTAGCTAATACGTTTTTTAAGAAAAGGGAAGAACACTTAGTCACATTCAAAAGTGGGAATAATAAATCGCAAATTGACTTTCCTATGGTTAGAAAGAAGGATAGAAAGATTTGTAAAGATTGCAAAGTCATCCATGGAGAAAGCTTAACTACCCAACATAGGATAGTAGTGTTAGATATACGCCTCAAATATAGTATCAATAGAAAGAAAATATATACAATTCCTAGAATTAAGTGGTGGAAGTTAAAGGATGGGAAGCAACATATATTTAAGGAGAAGGTAGCAGTACAAGCATTAGGTGAAATATACGATGATTCTAATACAACATGGGATAAAATGGTATCAAAGTTGAAAATAGTAGCTAAGAGTGTACTCGGTGAGTCAAAGGAATATGCACCACTAAGTAAAGAATCTTGGTGGTGGAATGAGAAAGTACAAGAGAAGGCGAAGGAAAAATGAATAACTTATAAGGAATTATATATTTGTAAGAACGAGGAAAACTTAAAAAAATATACAATAACCAAGAAAGAAGCTAAAAAAGTAGTGAGTAAAGAAAAAAATGAAACTTTTGAACGGTTATATAAAAAATTGGATACAAAAGAAGGGGAAAGAGACATTTATAGAATGGCTAAAGTGAGAGAAAGAAAAACAAGAGATCTTAGCCAAATAAAATGTATGATATTAGTAAACGATGGAGAAATAAAAGAACGGTGGAAGAAGTATTTTTATCAACTTTTTAATGAAGGTTTAGGTGACCAACTTAACTTAGGTAATTTAATTAGGTCAAATGAGCATAGAAATTTTAATTTTTATCATAGAATTCAAACTTTAGAAGTAAAACAAATTTTAAATGAGATGCACAATGGAAAAGTCGTTGGACCAGATGATATTTCGATAGAGGTATGGAAGTGCTTAGAGAAACAAGGTATTGAATGACTTACAAAATTATTTAACATGATATTGAAAATGAAAAAAAATGTCTGATCAATGGAGGATAAGTACTCTAGTTCCCTTATATAAGAATAAGGGAGATGTGCAAAATTGTGCAAACTATAGGGGTATTAAACTAATGAGTCATACTATGAAACTTTGGGAAAAAGTAATAGAAAAAAGATTAAGGAAGGAGACCACAGTGACAGAAAATCAATTTGGGTTCATGCCTGGAAGGTCGACAATAGAAGCTATACATCTTCTTAGACAATTAATTGAAAAATATCGGGAGCAAAAACAAGATCTACACATGGTATTCATTGACTTAGAAAAAACTTATGATAGAGTCCTAAGAGAAATTATATGGAGAATTTTAGAAAAGAGAAGTATTAGCGTAACATATATTGAACTAATTAAGGATATGTATGAGGATGTAACGACCAGAGTAAAGACTTCAGGCGGAGTAACTGAAGCATTTCCAATAAAGATAGGATTACATCAAGGATCAGTTCTAAGTCCCTATCTTTTTACACTAATTATGGATGAACTCACTGCGCACATTCAATACACAATACCGTGGTGCATGTTGTTTGCAGATGATATTATTTTGGTAGATGAGACATGTGAAGGAGTAAATGCTAAGCTAGAATCTTGGAGGGAAACACTAGAAGGGAAAGGTTTTAAGCTTAGTAGATTAAAGACAGAATATATGGAATTTAAGTTTAATAATATTAGAAGTAATGAAACAATTGTTAAGATAGGAGAGGACGAGTTGCCCGGAACTGAGAGATTTAAATATTTAGGATCATTTTTACAAAATGATGGAGGGATTAAGAGAGATGTCTCACATAGAATACAAGTAGGATAGGTGAAATGGAGGGGAGCGTCGAGTGTTTTATGTAACCGTAAAGTACCTCTTAAACTTAAAGGTAAGTTTTATAAAATCGCAGTTAGACCTGCTATGTTATATGGAGCTGAATGTTGGGCTATGACTCAAGCACATGAGCAGAAGATGAGAGTTGCAGAGATGAGGATATTAAGATGGATGTGTGGACATACGAAGATGGACAAAATAAGAAATGAGAGCATTAGAGAGAAAGTCGGAGTTGCATCTATTGAGGGAAAACTTTGAGAGACACGTTTAAGATGGTACGGACATGTACTTAGACGACCAATAAATGTTCTACTTAGGCGATGTGAAACTATGATAAACATGCATATCAAACGAGGAAGAGGAAGACCAAAAAAGACTTGGTTAGCAACAATAAAATGAGATAAAATTTATTCAAATATAGATGTTGATAAAGTAGGAGATAGAGCTCAATGACGTAAAAGAATTCATACAGCCGACCCTACCTAGTGAGAAAAGCTTGGTTGTTGTAAATGGTATGATATTGCTCACTTTGGGTCTAAGCCCTCATAGTTTTACTCTTGGCCTCTACTCAAAAGGCCTCATGCCAATGGAGATATCTTTTTCTTATAAACCGATGATCTTTCCTACATGTTTTCAATGTGAGACTATGTTTGTAACTTTGCAACCCCAACAATCCCCCCTCAAACAAAGGACCACAGACTCCTCCTTGAGTATTAGGTCACTCTTGACCTGCTCAAGGCCTCCCCTCGAGTATCGAGCCACTCTTGACCTCCTCAAGGCCTCCCCTCAAGCATCAGGTCACTGACCTGCTTAGGGTCTCCCCTACTTCGTTCAAGGTTTTACCCATATGGTTCAATCTTGGATCATGGTTCTGACTCATGCTTCTTTCGGCAGTTAGTCTGGTGAAGAGCGACCTTGCTCTGATACCAATTGTTAGCACTGCGGAGACCGACAAGAGGGGGTGAATTGTCTACAAGATAAAGTTAAGCTCTTCTCTCCCTTTACACTTTATTAGTAGCACAATTACAATAATAATAATAAAGATGAATTAAACAACTTAAAAGAAAGACGTAAGAAGGCCAAAAATTAACTTGGTTACAATCTAGATGATTGTTAATCCAAGACAATGAAAGACACTAGAAGATCTCCTTCGTTGTAGGTTGAGGAGGCTCTTACAGACGTTGACAGCTCAAGAAATAGACTAGGAAAGAGTACAAGAGTTGTAGTTCAAGTTGTCTTCTATTTCCTAGCTCCAGGGATCTTTTTATAGCACCTAAAAAACTCTGTCCGAGCCTGGAAGGCACCTTCAATAGGCTGGAAGGTGCCTCCAAGGTAGTAAGTTTTATCTGTACAAAGATAAAACTTTATCTTTGCTAACGGTCACTGAAAGGCGCCTTCAATGGCTTGGAAGGCGCCTTCGTACTGTTCATCGAAGGCACCTTCCAAGCCATGGAAGGCGTCTTCCATACGAGAGATTAGCTCATTTGCTGATCTCTTCGCGTGGGTGGTGCACCGGCTAACCGGAGTTGAACTCACCCGAATCCAAATTCGACCTTTTCCTCGAGTAGCCTTCCTCCCCGACTTCTTGTCCCTCAGACCGCCACGTGCGTCCTTTGTTGGTGAAAATATCCCTTAGGTTAAGGTTGACTAGGTTGACTAAGCTTGAGTTGACTCAAATTTGAGTCTTGATGTTTGGTTTCGATGTTTGACAATATATAGAGATTGCAGGAGCAATCGTCCGATTGGGGAGATTGTTGGTACAATTCCTCTCTTGTCAAAGTTTGACCAGTATGCAGAAGAGTCAAGTAGGTCAAGGTTGACCAGTTACTTGACTGGGAAAGTCCTAATTGGAGGTTAGGCAAAGGCAAGTCCTTGTGAGTGAAGTCAGGTAGTTGGAAAATCCTGGTGAGTGAAGGCAGGTGAAAGACCTAGTGAGTGAAGCTAGGCAGGTGAAAGTCTCGATGAGTGAAGTTGGGTAGTGGGAAAATCCTAGTGAGTAAAGCTAGGTAAAAGTCCTGGTGAGTGAAGGCAGGTAGATGGAAAGTCCTAGTGAGTGAAGTTAGGCAGATAGAAAGTCCTGGTGAGTGAACCCAAGCACGTGGAAATCTATGTGGGTCAAGGTTGACCAGACACATGGTGTTGGGAAGTCCAAGTAGGTCAGACACATGCCTTGATATGCCCCTTCTGATTGCACTCGTAGCACGTCAACTCGAACTTTACCTTGGCTTGGGCCTCCTTGGATTGAATTACCTTCTTGAGGTCCTTCTTGTTGAAGCTTTTCTTTTTCTTGTAGAGTTTCCTCACTAAGTTGACGAGTTTGGCTGTGAGCTCGTCGTCGTCATTGTCCGAATCCAGTTCTTCTTCTGACTCCTGTTTGGTTCTGCGTTTTGATCTTGACTCACGTGCTCTTCATGTACCTGCAATCAAAGCCAAACCTTTCTCGACCGGACGTGAGTTAATCTGTCTGTGAAGCTCAAACTCAGCAAACAACTCATCTAATTTAATAGAGGACAGGTCCTTAGAAACCTTAATGTAGGCATCTACCATGGATGCCCATAAGGTATTCCTTGGAAAGGCATTTAAGGAATACCTAATGATGTCTCGATTGTCTACCTTTTGCCCGATCGCATGAAGCCCGTTGAGTAGGTCTTGTATCCGGGCATGGAGTTGGGTAGCTGTCTCGCCTTCCTGTAATTTAATATTATATAATTTATCAAATATTAAGTCCCTTTTACTTACTTTGGTGTCAGATGTTCCTTCATGAAGTTCGATCAACTTCTCCCACAACTCCTTGGCGCTGGAAAAAGGGCCGACGTGGTTGAGCTCCTCTTTTGTTAGTCCACACTAGAGGGTGCAAGTTGCTCTGGCATTTGCTTCCACCTTATTGATTAATGCTGGATCCCAGTCTTCGCAGGGTACTAGTTTGTCGTCTCCATCAGTCGGTAGTTCAAACCCAGTCTTGACGATCATCCACATCTCGAACTGGATCTTCAGGAAAATTTTCATCCTGCCCTTCCAGTAATTGAAGTCTTCTCGGGTGAAGAGCGGGGGGCGGACAGTGCTGTAGCATTCTTGTTGGTTCATTTAGAGAATAGGCACACAAAGAAACAAAAAGATGTCCCAGGACTTGATCCTGGATTAGTAGTGCGGTATGGAAATAAGAATAAATTGCGTTCTCGAGTGGTGTTGCATCAACTTTAAGAAGAGAATTCGATTACGAAAAGAACTAGATCAGAATGTAGCAATTATGCTAATTCCTATCGACTCCAAAAATTGAAAAACACCACGAAAAGAATGCTTGAATGGTGGTTGCACCAAATCAATGCTACCCCACTCTAATACCAATTGTTGGATCGAGATGCGTTAGAGGGGGGGAGGGGGGTGAATAGCGCTTGTGGCTATCACTCATTTCGGATTCGAAAAACTCGATGAGTAAGCAGTAGAATAGAAAGAAATAACAACAAACACAGAAAGACACCAAGGGTTTACTTGGTTCGGAGCCTAGGGCGACTCCTACTCCAAGGCCCGCGATCGTTGATCGATTTCGGTGGACAACAACTATAATGGCACAAAACGGTTACAAATGTGTATTACAATAAGTGCAAACAAAAAGTTATACCGACAACACAAATTAGGAATCTCGAAGCTCCGGGTCGTCGGTGACTTGTAACATCACTTCAGGGTGTCTCTTGAGTAGCAAGCAATGGCTAGATCACTTGTATATTGTTGTATTAAGGCTGCTGTTCGAGTCCCCTTATATAGCCTGCTTGAGGCGCCTCAAACCCCATTCAAGGCGCCTCCAAGTTGCCGAGTCAGCCGTGTGGATCAGCGCTGAAATCTTCTCCTCTTATCCTGCTTGAGGCGCCTCCATTGTCACTCCAAGGCGCCTCCAAGCCCTGGTCTGAGGCGCCTCCAGCTCCTCTTCACAGCCAATTTCTGCTTTGCACCCGAGGCGCCTCCAAGCTCCATGGAGGCACCTCGGACACTGTTCATCCGAGGTTTAGTTTATTCCTTTTGTACCTGCAAGATAGTTAGTCCCAACACAACAACATACCCTGCAAGACAAAGTTAGACCAGGTATAAATATGTTAAATCAAGTGATCGACAGTCATCGGACTGTCCGGGTTTGACTTCGGATTTTCGTCCGGAAACCCTAGGTCGACCCGACGCATACTGTTCCCTTTGCGGGGAACGCATCCTCACCTACTCCCCTCAGGAGAGATTACCTGATGCCAGTTCAGTCCTCCAGATCAACTGGACTTTCTGCCTAGGGTTACCACTCCCTAGGACCTAGGGTTACCGCCCCTAGGGTTTTTCTCCACCTAGGGTTACCACCCCCTAGGACCTAAGGTTACCCCCCCTTAGGATTTTCCTCCACTTAGGGTTACCACCCCCTAGGACCTAAGGTTGCCGCCCCTTAGGGTTTTCCTTCACCTAGGGTTACCACCCGCTAGGACCTAGGGTTACCACCCCCTAGGGTTTTCACCTTGTCTAACCGTAGTTAGGACTTTTGTCTAAGAACACTTAGGACTTTCCTACAATCTCCATCAGACATGTTAGATCACAAATAAGCTTAACTTTGATTCCTTTGCCATTATCAAAACTTGGGTTCGATCGTCGGATGCTTCCCGCATCAACAAAAGCCTAAGGAGGTCGACCCCATGACAAAGAAGAGCAAGGAACACATTGTGTGTTTCTCGTGCCATCAGAAAGGACATTATCGGAGCCAATGCCCTAAAGGAAAAAAACCGACCAAAGTCAAAGGAGGAAGCTCAAGTCAAGAGGGAGCTCTCAAGAGCAAACTCAAGGTATCATTTGTTGAGCCTATTCCTTTAAGTAATGATAAAAAGTATGCTAGGAAAAGTTTATATTATTTTAATGCTATTTATCATGAAAATAGGAAGCATGATAGAATTAAGGAAAATTATGTAGCTTATCTTACTAAAACCACTCAATCTAAGGCTAGAAAAATAGATAATAAATTAGACAATAACTCTAAATATTTTAGATATAGGCCTAAAAACAAAAATGTTCATAGGAATCAAGAAAAACCATGGTTTTTGTTGATAAAGTTGACACTTGGAGGCATTTTCAAGGTTTTTGTTAACCTTTGAAAATGAAAATGATTAATTGTTTACTCTTTGGAAGAGTAAACTATGCCAAAATTTGAGGAATTGGATTTAATTTAAATTGGAACAAATGAGGAAAACCAAATGAAATGCTAAGTTAAGAGTTTGACATTTTCTTATGAAAATATGGGCAACCTAGGATGATCTCATTTAGTTAAGCTAAGTATTAAGGATGCTTAGATAGATTATCTAGGTATATTTTATTTATGCTAAATTATCATGCTTTGTTTTCCCATCATATGTCTTGACATCATATTTTGTATTCATGCTTATTATGAAAAATAAACAAAAATACCATGTCATGTCATACATACATCATGTAACTATAGTATGTTTTCTTTTGAAAATTACTTATTTTGATGTATGTCATAAATCATCATGCATTATTTTAATTTCCTTGTAATTAAGGACAATGACATTTACCAACATGTGACATCCTAAGCGAATATTCATAATTCGTAAAATGTCTAGATAGATATGCATGATCCCTAATTTAGGGTAAAAACTAAAATATACATCTTACAAAGACTATAAGGTGACTTGTATGTGTTTTAGTACACATTAGATATTAGTGAGATGCTAGAATGATGAACAAGACTCAAGATATTGATTTAGTGCATCTTATTGAGTTTTGACTGTTGGGGCAATTTCCCTAAGTCAAGGTTGACCAGTTTGACTAAGCTTGAGTTGAGTCAATCTTCAGTCAGGATTAGAGTTTTGATGTTTGACAATATAAGGAGATTACTGGAGTAATCACCCGATTATGGAGATGGTCAAAGGCTTGACCAGGTTGATGAGAATACAAGTCAAGTAGGTTAAAGTTGACAGGAGACTTGACTGGGAAAGTCCTAACTGGATGTTAGGCATTTGAGAAAGTCCTGGTGAGGAGCCAGGCAACGGGAAAGTTCTAGCGAGGAGCTAGACAGGAGAAAGTCCTGGTGAGGACCCAGACAGTTGGGAAGTCCAAGTGTGATCTTGGCAAAGGTGAAAGTCCTGGTGAGGAGCCATGCAATTGGAAAGCCCAAGCATGTGGTCTTGGCAAGGTAAGTCCTGGTATGACTTGGCAAGGAAGACCCGACAACTAGGATGAGGCCGAAGGAAGCTCCTGAAGGGAAGACGTGAAGGATGGGGAGATATCCGAGGGACGTAAGGCTGATGGAGGAGGTTAGAAGGCTAGTTCAAGGTTGGTCGGGTGTGGCCAAATGCTAGGCATGGAGACCCAACAGGTCACGGTTGACCAGAAGTTGGGTTTGGGAATTTGGACTTAAGTTTGAGTCAAGTTTAGAGTGTTCAGTCGATCGATTTGGACTGTGCTGCAATTGTGGGAAGGCTCAATCGATCGGTCGATCGATTGGGATATGAAATCACGAGCACAAAGACTTTCCCAATCGATCGGGCGATCAATTGGGAGCTGCCAATCGATCGGTCGATCGATTGGGCAGCAGAAGCTCTCACGCGGATACGAGAGCACAGAAATGTTCTGAATCGATCGGGCGATCGATTCAGGAAGTCCCAATCGATCGGTCGATCGATTGGGAAGTGACCGTTGCGCAGGATGCAGATGATTGACGGTTGCGATGGAGCGGTGCTGACGTGGCAATCGATTGGGGATGAATTCGATTGATTGGGAGGACTGTTTAAAGCCTGAGCGGAGCGTTTTCTTCGCGAGATCTTTGTGATTTCTTTCCTACGAGCTTACAACGATCTTCAGCGACTTTCTTTGATCTTCACCGCCAGTTCTTGAAGGCTCTTGGGAGTGTTCTCTCAAGGTTCAAGAGGCAACAACAAGCAACAAGTAAGCAAGAAAAAGTAGTATTTTCATTTGTATCTTGTACTCTCTTCTTGTATTTTTGTTTGTGTTGTTGTGTGAGTTTGTACGAGGCATCTCCGCCTCCGGCTGGGACCGAGAAGGAGTTGTTCATAGTGGAGATAGTGAGTCATGTGTGGATCCTTGGATTAGTCATCTCTTCTTGAGGTGGATACCAAGTAAATCCTAGGTGTTAGCGTTTTGGTTTGTTGTGTCTTTCTTTCCGCTGCATATCATCAAGACGACGCAAGCACGACGAAACGCTATTCACCACCCCTCTAGTGGGCACATCAACCCCAACAATTGGTATCAGAGTGAGGTCGCTCTTCTACGGACTAACCGTCAAGAGAGCAAGAAGCTAGAGGAAGAAGAAGATGGAGTCAGAAGGACCGCTCGGATGAGATATCCGAATTCCACCTCCGTATGACAAAGAAGATTTCAACTATTGGGGACAAGTTTGGAAACTTGGTTCCAAATAGATTGGAACAAATGGGTTGCATTGGAAGATCCATTTGAGCCTCCAAAGGACAAAAAGGGGAAGCGCCTCCGACCTCGACATTGGACCGAGGAACAAAGGGAGCAAGCGGAGGCGGATAAGGAGATAACAAAAATTTTGTTAAATCCATTACCCTCTAACATAATTTTGAGTGTAGGTGAATGCACGAGTGTAAGTGATCTTTGGAAAAAGGTCATTGCCTATCATGAGAACCCCACTCAATTTCAAGGAGTGGATGAGCCTAAGGAGAAGGGCTCATTGGTCTAAGAAGAGAAGGACCAATCCAATGTTGACATAAGGTCAACATTCGAGAAGAAAAAGGAAGAGGAAGAGAAGGAAGAAGATGAGAGATCTTCTACATCTTCAAGAGAGGAAGAGGTGGAAGTATCCATATCCTCAAGAGTTGAAGAGGTGAAAGCACCCACACCCTCAAGAGGAGAAGAAGAAGAAGATGATGCAACCTCCATAATGCAAGATAAATCAAATGGAGGATCAGGTGTCACCCATACAAGCAAAGGTATAGAAATTTCGATTGTAAATAATAAAAATCATATTATTTTCTTTGAGTGTAGGGAACATGGCCACTATAAGAGTAAGTGCCCAAAATTAGCCAAGAAGAAGGGCCAAGTAGTACCTAAGGGCAAGGAGAAGCCTAAGGAAACAATCCTCACAACAAAGAAGAGCAAGGAAACATTGTGTGTTTCTTGTGCAACCAAAATGGACATTATCGAAGTCAATGTCCAAAGGGGAAGAAAACAACCAAAGTCAAAGGAGGAAGCACAAGTCTAGGGGGAGCTTCCAAGGTAAAAACCAAGGTATCATTTAATGAATCCATTCCTTTGACACATGATAAAAAGCATGCTAGAAATAATTCTTATCATTTTAATGCTAATTATCATGAAAGTAGGAAGCATGATGGCACTAAGGATAAACATATTCCTCCTCATGCTAGATTTACCACACCTAAGGTTAAGAAGGTAAATAACAACTTAGGCAATAACACCAAGGACTTTAGATATATTCCTAAGAATAGAAATGCTCAAGGATTCAATGAAAAACCAAAATCTAGGGATTTATGGAGTGAAAACCAAGTCTTGAGGACAAGACTTGATAATTTAGAAAGGACCTTAGCAAGAATGGAAAACATGCTTAGGGTTCAAAATGAGCATAACCGAGGAAAAGCTAGACAAGAGTCATCCAATGGCTATAGAGGTTTGGGATACAAACCTAAAGTCAAGAAGGATGTGACTTCTTTTCATAGGGTTCCATATAGCTATGGGACCAACCCTAGGTATAAAGGTCAAGTCAAGGATACTAGGGAAGGAATCCCTAAAGGTTCTTTTGGCAAGACCAATGTGACTAAGACTTCTAAGAAATCTAACAAAGTCACAAAGAAGGTCGCAAGGGAGGTCATCCCTAAAGTTGATATAGTAAAGGTGACTAAGGCTCCAAAAAGGCCTAATAAAGTCACAAAGAAGGTTATAAGGGAAGTTATTCCTAGAAGTGACCTAGTAGAGGTGACCAAGGCTTCTAAGAAGCCTAGAAAGGTCCTTAGGAAGGTGACTAGGGAAGTTATTCCTAGTGAGTACCTAGAGCATCCAAGGAGTACCAATCGGTTTTGGGTTCCTAGGAGCATATTCTCTACACCCTAGATGAGTTTAGAGAGTGTCAACTCTAATTGGAAGGGTAGTCAACCCAACCTTGATGAAGTTGGCACTTGGAGAGCATTTTCAAGGTTTTACTAACCTTTGAAATGAGAAGGATTATTAGTGTTATTCTTTGAAAGAGTAAAATGTGTCAAAATTTGAGGAGTTGAATCTAATTTAAATTGACACACTTGAGAGAAACAAAAGTAATGCTAAATTGGAATTCGACATTTTCTTATGAAATTAAGGGAAATGTAAACCTTAATCCAAATTGTCACTCTTGGAAAGAGTAACATGTGCCAAATCTTAAGGAATTATGTTTGAATTAAATTGGCACAATTTGGAGAATCATATGAACTACCAAGTTGGGATTTTGGTATGTTTTTAGGGAGTCAAGGGCAAATCCAGGCTTAAAATATAAGGTGATTACTCCTTTGGAAGGATAAATATGTCAAAATTTGAGGAATGTGCTTAATTTTAATTGACATAAATAAATCAAGAGATTAAAGAAATGTCAAGTTGGGGTTTGACACTTTCTTGATGAAATTGAGCAATCTAGGATTTAATTTTAAGATTAACTAAGGTTTAAGGACACTTAGATAGGTAATCTAGGTATTTCTTGTATGCTAATTTGTCATGCTTTGTTTGCCCATCATATGTCATAACATCATATTTATTTTTGTATTCATAATTATTATGAAAAATATAAAAAATACCATGTCATGTCATATATACATCATGTAGTTATAGGAAATTTTCTTTTGAAAATTATTTCTTTTTGATATATGTCATAACATATCATGCATCATGTTTAATTCCTTGCAATTAAGGACCAATGATATTCACTAACAAGTAACATCCTTGGCGGATGTTTATAACCATCAAAATGCCTAAGTAGATATGCATGATTCCTTAGTTTAGGGAAAAACCAAATATACATCTCACAAAGAACCATAAGGTGACTTGTATGTGTTTTAATATACATTAGATACAAGTGAGATGTTACGATGGTGAACAAAACTAAAGATGTTGATTTAGTGCATCTTGTTGAGTTTTAGGTTCATCAAAACACATAGTTATGTGCTTTCCAATCATTGGGAAAGCTAATGTACAAGTCATGTGCATTGAGCCCAAAGAACATGGTTGTGTTAGAGTGTATACTAAAAGCCTAGCTTCTAGCATAAACATTTATCTAGAAATAAGAATCACATTGGTCAAATGTCTAGCTACATTTATGATAAATGTAGTTGCTCAATTAATTTATATTGTAGATAACATGGTGTGTGGTGTCACACACAGAAGATCATGTTATCGGTTCCTTATAAATTATAAACAGTAGCTCACGACCAAGATGGAAAGGAACAAACCATTGGAAGGTCGTAGTGTAATTAGGTATTAGTTTATCTTAACTATATAATTACACTAGTACACTTAGAGTGTATTGAGTAGGACCATTTGAGGTTGTTCCTTTTATACTGACTTTATAAAGGAACAAAAACCTCAGTTATTATGGAAGTATGTGCTCTTAATCCTAATATAATAACAAGCACATATAATTGATATTTATTTCTTTAATTTATCAATGGGTGAGATTTAGTTCGATGAATCAATAAGCCCGATAAGTTGGGAAATGATATCACTTATAGTGTGTGTTGTTGATTATAGAAGGAAACTGTGTCCTAGAGATACTAGGTTGATAATGTCCCCAAGAGGAGCTCATAAGGATTATCATGTTAAACCCTGCAGGTGGACTTAGTCCGACATGACGATAAGGTTGAGTGGTACTACTCTTGGACTAAGATATTAATTAAATGAGTTGTCAGTAACTCGCTTAATTAGTGGACATTCGATATCTTAAACACAGGGAGACTAACACACTCATAATAAGAAGGAGCCCAAAAATGTAATTTGGGATTGGTGCGGTAGTTCAATGATAGTTCTCTAGTGGAATGAATTATCATTGATAAAATTAAGTTGTGTGTTCGGGGCGAACACGGGATGCTTAATTTTATCGGGAGACCAAAACCGATTCCTCCTCTCGGTCCCTATCGTAGCCTCTATATAAAATCTTGTATCCATCTAAGCCCATCTTCTAATTCATGTAGTTGATGTTGCTATCTAAGTAAGCTTCACATTGTTGAAATCAACGTGAACAGAACATCAACTTA
This sequence comes from Zingiber officinale, assembly GCF_018446385.1. Taxonomy (NCBI): domain Eukaryota; kingdom Viridiplantae; phylum Streptophyta; class Magnoliopsida; order Zingiberales; family Zingiberaceae; genus Zingiber; species Zingiber officinale. The sequence goes on from NC_055992.1 coordinate 107,971,704, forward strand.
TGTTGGTGTTGCTTATCAACATGAGAAGCAATTCACGTTTTTATGCTTGGCAATTAAGTCAACATGAATTACTTAAAACGTGAGAAAGCTTTGTTCACGGTTTTGCTTGGCAATTAAGTCAAACGTGATAAGTTCTGTTCACGTTTGGTTTTGCTTGCAAATTTAAATCAACATGAGAAGTTTGATGATGTGCCAACATGAAATTAAGAGGAGAATAAGTTTTAATTAAAATCTTTCTTGTCATGGAGATTTATTTTTAAAGGAAAGATTTTAAGTTTTCCTTGTTTATAAATATCCATATGTTTAAAGAGAGATTTTAATTTATAAGTTTCCTTTTTTACAAATCACCATGAAGGGATAAATTGTTAGAGAAATTTTATTTTTAAAATTTCCGGAAACAAATTAGGAAGGTTTTAATTCTTGATTGAATTAAATTTCCTTTGCTTAGATTATTGTGGCCGGCCATGTTGATTAATAAAAGAGAAATTGATTTTATATCAATTAAATTTATTTTTCATGGCAAAGGAATTAAGGAAGTTTTTATTAAAATTTCCTTATTTGCCAAGACCAAGGATTATAAAAGAGGGGGTAGAGGTGCCTTCATGACAAGAACTCTATTATTCTTCTCCTCTCTTTTCCTCCTTGGTGGCGGCCCTAGCTTCTTCCTCTTCTCTTCTTCTTATGGCCGGCGGCAACCTCTCTTGGAGCTCTTGATGGTGGCCGGTTCTAGCTAGGAGAAGAAGGAGAGAAAGGTGGTTTTGTTTCTTGCATCCCTTGGAGCTTGGTGGTGGTGGCCGGACCTCTACTTCTCTTGGAGAATTGTGGTGGCCGAAACTTGCAAGGAAGAAGAAGGTGCTTGGTGGTTCTCATCTCGGAAGATCGTTGCCCACACAACGTCCGAGGTTAGAAGAGGAATACGGTAGAAGATCAAGAGGTCTTTTTAGAAGGTATAACTAGTAATTTTTCCTTTCCGCATCATGCTAGTTATTTATGGAAATAATACCAAATACAAGAGGCTTACGATTCTAGTATTTCGAATATGTTTTTCGAAGTTGTGTTCTTTTATTTTTTATTTTTCCTTGTGATTTGATTGTTCTTTTCGGTTAACCTAAAGTTATTTTAGGAAATTAAATATTAGCTTTCTATAAAAGGTTTTGTCTAGTCGGTGGTGGTTGCTCCCATATCCAAGAAGGCCATGTGCCTCGCCACGTCAGTACTGGGAACCAATTATGGAAATTAATATTTAATGGAATTAATAACTTAAGGTGATTTGGGTCGAACGTGTTAAGTTCCGCAGGAGACCCAAGTCAAAACCTAAAAGAACGAATAGATTAAGTTTTGGATCAAACGTGTTAAGTTCCGCAGGCGATCCAAAATTTAATTTAAAAGAACACATGGTAGCTAGGAAAAGGTTCAGACGTTTGTACAAAATTTTTGTACAGTGGAACCTTTAGGCTTTCCGAGTAGCAACCAACAATTGGTATCAGAGCTAGGGTTTTGCCTCTGTGTATTTGGTATTAGTTTAATTATGCACATGTCATACATAATTTAGGCAGGATAATAGTAGGATGTGCTAACTTTGTGGATGCAGGATCCAACTATTATGGCTTATAGTTATTATGTGTGTGATTGGACCCTTGGACATGTCAAGGGCATTTAATTGTGTGTGCATGATTGTATTATAAAATACAGCAGGAGCTGTATTTAGTTTTATTAGGATTTTATTTTTGATCTAGATACATGTACATTCCTTTTATGGAATATATGATCAAAATGTAAAATTCTATTTATGTCGCGGATCGAATCTTGCATAGCGTGGAACCTTCTAAGGACCAGAGGCGCAGCGGAACTAGGAGCAAGATGGATGCGACTCGGTGGCAGTGGCCAAATATGGCAGCAGTTTGGGATGACAACACACGGAGGACAACTAGAGATAAAAGTCATAATAGTTGAAAATTAGATTTTCTATTTATTGCTTTTATATTGTGTTGTGTGTGCATGTTAGTTTACATATTTAGTAGGCTAGCATAGTTAAAATTCCTCATTTATAAATAACTAAGTGGGAGAGGGATTTTTAAGTAAATCCCATGGTCTCCATTACTGGTTTGTAAGTGATGCAAACAAGCTTGCGCATTGGCTCTGAGTGCCTTCCTCCATAACGGATGAGCTTGTTTGTGGATCACTAGAACAGACTTCCATTTTTGAATGACTATAGGAAGTTAATTAAGAGCGTGTGATCTTCCCCAACGGAAGGGGCATAATCTTATTAATGGACTTAGTGTCAAGTAATGGTATACACTTAGACACATCTAATAGTATCCTCCCCATCGGAGTCACTGCTATTATTTGTGTGACCAAATGATACCAACTATTAATTTTATTTGTCAAAAAGTTAGGTTGACAAGATAATAAAATTAATGGGTTAAAGCCCTCCTTTTACAAATGTTGAATTTGTATACGTCCACACTAACGTGGCATGCAAAATTCACGGTGTTTGAGGTGTTGGTGAATTTAAATAATATTGTTTGAGGAATCAATATTTTTTTAAATTCAAAAGTTTTTGACCAAATATTTGATTAAAGATAGACCAACTATTAATTTTATTCGTCATAAAGTAAGGTTTACGAGATAATAAAATTAAATGATAAAATTTCCTCTTTGAATTTGTATACGTCCACACTAACGTGGCATACAAAATTCATGGGGATTTTTAAGGTGTTGGTCTTAACCAAATATTTTTGTGATTCTTTGGATGATGGTCAATCCCTAGCTGATATACTTTAGGATAGACTTAGTGGTCCCAATTATAATTGATTGGAAATAAGATTTGGACATTAAGGTAGACTATCCTTTTAGAACTAAGAACAATATATGTGTATTTTATTCATTAGTTGAAACATGTTTAGTGGTGTTATCTACCAGAACCTGGAGTGTAGATACAGATGCCATTAATCATGTCCGCAATTCATTGCAGGTTCCAGGAAACCCGACAACTAAATGAAAATAAAAACACCGTCCACATGAGCACTGCTGTAAAAGTGGCAGCTGTTGCAGTGGTAGATGTTTATCCTTTGATAAGAATAAAACATGGATTTTGAGTAATTGTCTTTACGTACCAAGTTTAGAAAGAACTAGATTTCAGTTTCTAAACTATTCAAAGAACTTGATATTCTGCCTCTTTTAATAACAAAGTTGTTATTAAGAAAAAGAGGGAAGTTATCTGTTCTGATACGTTGGTTGGCAATTTATAAATCCATAACTCCCACGATGCAACAAATGGAAATTAGTAACACATCTTCTAACTTTAAGAGAAAGCAACCTTTGGAAATGAACCAATTATATCTTTGGCATCTAAAGCTAGGTTATATTAACTTAAGTAGGATTCATTGGTAGCTGATGAACTTTTGGGTTCATTAGTAGTGAAAATCTTTCCAACCTGCGAATCTTACTTGGAAGGAAAAATAACCAAGAAGCTTTTAAGTCTAAGGGGTATGGAGCCAAAGATATGTTGGAATTGGTTCGTTCTGATTTGTGTAGACCTTTGACTATCTAGGAAGAGGTTGTTTCGAATATTTCATCTCTTTTATAGATGACTATTCGAGATAAGGATGCATTTACTTGACGTGCCACAAGTCTAAGTTTTTTTTTTTTTGATTAGTTCAAAGAGTACTAGGCTGATGTGGAGTAATGTCAAAGTAAAAGTATCTAGACACTATGGTAAAATCGTAGTTACGAGTACCTCTTAGGAGAGTTTAGGAGTCACTTATCAGAAGTCGGGATTTAATCCTAACTAACTGCACATGATACATCCCGACAGAATGATGTAGTAGAAAGAAGGTATAAGGCTCTTATGGAATAATTAGATCGATGATGAGTTATTACCAAATTTGTTTTAAGGATATACACTACAAACAGAAATGAACATAATACCTTCTAAAGTCACAACTCTCTACTCCCATAGAATTGCAGAATGGGCGTAAGCCTAGTCTGAAGTATATTCGGATTTGGGTGGACTAGCACATGAGAGACACTGATAAGTTGGGCAGGAGTTCACTTGTTTGTGAGTTATCCTAGAGAAACGAAAGTAGGTTTATAGTCTTAAAAATCAGAAGGTCATTATTAGCATCAATGACCGATTTTTAGAAAAGGGCTATGTAATAAACCATGTGCCCATAAGTAAATTTGTTCTTAAGGAAATAATGAAGGGCATGTCTAATCTAGTACCAACTGTACAAGATGAAATATCACAAGAAAATGCAACACGTATCATAAATGATACACAATTACAGAAAGTGCCTTGTCGTAGTGGGAGGGTTGTTAGGCAACCTAAAAAGATTCATGTTTTGGGAGAGTTTTTGGACTCGATCCCTAGGAGGACATGAACCTGATCTCCGGACATATGATGAAACACTCCAAGATAAAGATGCAATATCTTGGCAAAGAGTAATGAATAACAGAATTAGAATATATGTATTCTAATAAAATCTGGAAGCTTATAGAACCACCAAATGGTATAAAAGCCTTTGGGGTGTAAAAAGGTCTATATTAGGAAAAGAGGGATAGACAGGAAGGTAGAAACTTTCAAAACAAGGCTAGATGAAAAAGGAAACTTTTTCACTGGTAGCCATGCTTAAGTCTATCCGGATTCTTTTATCTATTTGGCAAGTGGATGTCAAGACAGCATTCCTTAATGGAAGTCTTGAAGAAAACATCCATATAAAGCAACCAGAAGGGTTCATTGCAAAGGGCTAAGAGCATCTTGTGTGCAAGCTCAATCAGTGACTGAGGCAAAGCTTCAAGGTCTTGGAACATCCGGTTTATCAAAGTAATCCAGATCTATGGATTTAGTAACCGGATAAGTCTTGTGTATACAAAAGATGTGATGGAAACGTGGTGGTATTTCTTGTACTATACTTAGATAACATTTTTGGTAGTTGGAAACAATATCAAAATGTTGTCAGAAGTAAGGGTATGGTTGTCCAAACAATTCGATATAAAGGACTTGGGAGAATGTATATATTCTTGAGATCAAAGTAATAAGGGATCGCAAGAAAAGAATATTTTACTTATCCCAAGCTTCATACATCGGAAAAATCCTTGCTCGTTTTAAGCATACAAAACTCCAAGAAAGGTTTCTTACCTTTTCAGGATGGAGTAACTTTATCTAAAGATATGTCTCTGTAGACATCAAAGGAGATAAAGGAAATAAAGCGGTTCTTTATACTGTTGGAAGCCTAATGTATGCTATGCACGAGATCAGAAATCTGTTTTGCCAAGGGCATAGTTAGCAGATATCAAAGTAACCCTGGACAAGGACAATGGATTGCAGTAAAGCATATATTGTAGTACCTTAGAGGCACTAGAGATTATATGCTAGCTTACAAGGCAGTTAATTTAGTCCTTGTGGGTTGCATGGATTTTGACTTCCAACCATATAGGGACAATAATAAGTCAACCTCGGGGTTTTGTGTTTACTTTAGAGAGGTAAAGTCATAACTATGGAAGAGTGATAAGCATAGGTGTTTTTCTGGACTCCACCATAGAAGCTTAGTATATGGTAAGCCTCTGAGGTAGCCATAAAAGCTGAATGACTCAATAACCTCAAGATAGACTTAGATATGATTTCTGGTTTGTCCAAAAATTGTTACAATTTATTGTAATAATGTTGGTGCAGTAGCAAACTCGAAGAAACCATAAGTCTATAAGGCAAGTAAACACAATAGAGCGCAAGTACCACCCAATACGAGGAATCGTATAAACGAGGAGAAGTTGTTGACGCCTAGATTGCATCAGGTGATGACCTATAGATCCTTTCACTAAGGTCATTAAGGCAAGAGCTTTTGATGGGCATGTTGAAGGGATGAGAATCAGATGTATGGCAGCAGATATGACAGCTTAGTCTTTTAGTATAAGTGGGAGATTGTTAGAGTGTATACTAAAAGCCTAGCTTCTGGTATAAACATTTATCTAGAAATAAGAATCACATTGGTCAAATGTCTAGCTACATTTATGATAAATGTAGTTGCTCAATTAATTTATATTGTAGATAACATGGTGTGTGGTGTCACACACAGAAGATCATGTTATCGGTTCCTTATAAATTATAAACAGTAGCTCACGACCAAGATGGAAAGGAACAAACCATTGGAAGGTCGTAGTGTAATTAGGTATTAGTTTATCTTAACTATATAATTACACTAGTACACTTAGAGTGTATTGAGTAGGACCATTTGAGGTTGTTCCTTTTATACTGACTTTATAAAGGAACAAAAACCTCAGTTATTATGGAAGTATGTGCTCTTAATCCTAATATAATAACAAGCACATATAATTGATATTTATTTCTTTAATTTATCAATGGGTGAGATTTAGTTCGATGAATCAATAAGCCCGATAAGTTGGGAAATGATATCACTTATAGTGTGTGTTGTTGATTATAGAAGGAAACTGTGTCCTAGAGATACTAGGTTGATAATGTCCCCAAGAGGAGCTCATAAGGATTATCATGTTAAACCCTGCAGGTGGACTTAATCCGACATGACGATAAGGTTGAGTGGTACTACTCTTGGACTAAGATATTAATTAAATGAGTTGTCAGTAACTCGCTTAATTAGTGGACATTCGATATCTTAAACACAGGGAGACTAACACACTCATAATAAGAAGGAGCCCAAAAATGTAATTTGGGATTGGTGCGGTAGTTCAATGATAGTTCTCTAGTGGAATGAATTATCATTGATAAAATTAAGTTGTGTGTTCGGAGCGAACACGGGATGCTTAATTTTATCTGGAGACCAAAACCGATTCCTCCTCTCGGTCCCTATCGTAGCCTCTATATAAAATCTTGTATCCATCTAAGCCCATCTTCTAATTCATGTAGTTGATGTTGCTATCTAAGTAAGCTTCACATTGTTGAAATCAACGTGAACAGAACATCAACTTATGTTGGTGTTGCTTATCAACATGAGAAGCAATTCACGTTTTTATGCTTGGCAATTAAGTCAACATGAATTACTTAAAACGTGAGAAAGCTTTGTTCATGGTTTTGCTTGGCAATTAAGTCAAACGTGATAAGTTCTGTTCACGTTTGGTTTTGCTTGCAAATTTAAATCAACATGAGAAGTTTGATGATGTGCCAACATGAAATTAAGAGGAGAATAAGTTTTAATTAAAATCTTTCTTGTCATGGAGATTTATTTTTAAAGGAAAGATTTTAAGTTTTCCTTGTTTATAAATATCCATATGTTTAAAGAGAGATTTTAATTTATAAGTTTCCTTTTTTACAAATCACCATGAAGGGATAAATTGTTAGAGAAATTTTATTTTTAAAATTTCCGGAAACAAATTAGGAAGGTTTTAATTCTTGATTGAATTAAATTTCCTTTGCTTAGATTATTGTGGCCGGCCATGTTGATTAATAAAAGAGAAATTGATTTTATATCAATTAAATTTATTTTTCATGGCAAAGGAATTAAGGAAGTTTTTATTAAAATTTCCTTATTTGCCAAGACCAAGGATTATAAAAGAGGGGGTAGAGGTGCCTTCATGACAAGAACTCTATTATTCTTCTCCTCTCTTTTCCTCCTTGGTGGCGGCCCTAGCTTCTTCCTCTTCTCTTCTTCTTATGGCCGGCGGCAACCTCTCTTGGAGCTCTTGATGGTGGCCGGTTCTAGCTAGGAGAAGAAGGAGAGAAAGGTGGTTTTGTTTCTTGCATCCCTTGGAGCTTGGTGGTGGTGGCCGGACCTCTACTTCTCTTGGAGAATTGTGGTGGCCGAAACTTGCAAGGAAGAAGAAGGTGCTTGGTGGTTCTCATCTCGGAAGATCGTTGCCCACACAACGTCCGAGGTTAGAAGAGGAATACGGTAGAAGATCAAGAGGTCTTTTTAGAAGGTATAACTAGTAATTTTTCCTTTCCGCATCATGCTAGTTATTTATGGAAATAATACCAAATACAAGAGGCTTACGATTCTAGTATTTCGAATATGTTTTTCGAAGTTGTGTTCTTTTATTTTTTATTTTTCCTTGTGATTTGATTGTTCTTTTCGGTTAACCTAAAGTTATTTTAGGAAATTAAATATTAGCTTTCTATAAAAGGTTTTGTCTAGTCGGTGGTGGTTGCTTCCATATCCAAGAAGGTCATGTGCCTCGCCACGTCAGTACTGGGAACCAATTATGGAAATTAATATTTAATGTAATTAATAACTTAAGGTGATTTGGGTCGAACGTGTTAAGTTCCGCAGGAGACCCAAGTCAAAACCTAAAAGAACGAATAGATTAAGTTTTGGATCAAACGTGTTAAGTTCCGCAGGCGATCCAAAATTTAATTTAAAAGAACACATAGTAGCTAGGAAAAGGTTCAGACGTTTGTACAAAATTTTTGTACAGTGGAACCTTTAGGCTTTCCGAGTAGCAACCAACAGGTTGGATATTGATTTTGAAAATGTTTTTAAAATGCTTTTGAAAACCTTGGTGAAGACTATCTTTTGATAGTATTCATCACTGAAAAGTTAAACACAAACTAGGAGAAAACATTGAAGTTTTCAAGAGTTTTCAAATTTGTGTCAATCTTTGAAAATAGGAAGTTGTAACGACCCACCTTCTGGGTACTGGCTGTAAGGCCGGTCGCTACAGTTTATGCTAAACTATACTGTGCGGAAAGCTTGGCTAATTAAAATTTTACTAATTATCTGATTAATGTTAATTCGGACACTAACATTCCGGGTGTACCTTGGAGTTGTACATATGCTAGGGGAGGTATTTATAACTGGTAACACCCTCCGGATCGATCCACAGACCGATCTACTGATACGGGTACGTCACAAGACCCTGGATCGGTCGGTTGTCCGATCCCGAAGCTACATCGCACATCCCCGGTGGATCGGTCTGACCGATCCGGTGTGGCTCGATCGGCAGCGGATCCGGTATGTATGGATCGGTCGGTGGACCGATCCGAGCACCTGAAATCGGGACTCGCCACTATATTACCGGATCGGTCGGTGGCCGATCCGGAGAATCTGATAGCATCGTATCAGATCGATCGGTGGCCGATCGATGGACCGAGCCACGATCGGTGGGAGACCGATCAGAGTCTGATATCAGACCCGGGAAACTCTGATTTCAGCACTTTGGCGTGCCAAAACCCCACATAACATCTAACTAATGCATCATAACTATTCTAACAACATGTAATAACATTCTAACGACATAAACTAGTAATCTAACTTAACATAAGGCATAGTTTAGGAATTCATGGCAACACACACAACTAAAAGTGCCTAGAACATGTAAACCAAAACCAATAAATAAAGTGCTACAGTAAATGCTAAAGAGTCTAATGCTCAATTTGCTACGTCCCCTAAGGACCTTTGATTCCAGTTCCATACACACCCACCATCTTTGCATTGCCCTCCAGCTTCCTCTGCTAGTCCATTTTCCTTTTTCCTGTATCTGCAGTATAAGGAAAATAGTATCTGTAAGCCAAAAAGCTTAGTAAGAAACCATCTACCTCACAAAAACATGCGACGATGCAAATATGCTTTGAAATCATGCTGTTTAAAACATATGCTGAATGTACTGAATAAACTAAGCATGGCATGGCATATAAGCATACAATCATAGCATATCTAAAGCTGTACATGAAATCAATGGAGATAATTGAACTAAGCATATAAAAGCTAACTGGAGCTAAACTGATACTGAATTCAAACTCAACTAGCAAGACCAATTTTGAGTTTTGAAAACTAATTCGTAATAAGTGAAAATACATAATCATACTGTTTTGGGCCCGGCAACTGTACTTGCTGTGCGCACATCCCTAACTAGGCCCGGGATGGCAAGTTATCTGAACCTAGGGACGACTGTGGGAGTCCAACCCAACGGATATCTGATCCTGTACAGTGCCTACTGAAAATAAAATACTGAATGTAGCTAATTACTGTGTAACTTACTGATTCTAGGTTATCTGAACCTAGAGCTAGGTTGTCTAAACCTAGATGCGACTGTGGGAGCCCACCCATTGGACCGTAGTCCCATATAGCTAAAATAAACTGATTTACTGTTTTAAACGCTTCTAATGCATTTAACTGTACTATCAAAATGCCTAAGCTGCATTTTTACTGATCTAGTTATTTTGTCGAACACTTAGTGTGCCCCAACTCTTCTCTTTATTAGGGTGATCACTTTAGGCACCCGACAACGTCTACAACCCCAACTGAAGAGGGTAAACGTGTCCGGCCCATCTAAAGGTGCTCAACTAAATCCCTAAATCTGAGAGGAGGGTTAAAACACCCTACATGTCCACAAAATCTGCATATTACTAATCTAATGCATAGAAAATCCAAACGGAGCTATTACACTGCAGGTGAGGGATTTCTTACCTCTTGATCGTAATTTCTTACGATTCTATTCGTTAGAGTTCCGGTGGAGATGATCCTCTCGACGATCCGATCACGTCTTCGCGTTCCTCTCGCGGAGAAGAACCTCTTTCGTGTTGGAGTCGTCGCCGGAAGATGAACCTATGGACCCTTGCCTTGGTGTGCCGTGCGTGAGGAAGAGGAGAAGGAGGGAGAGGCGGCGGTGAGGTTTTGGAAGGGAAAAGTGGCGTGAGGTGAGGAGGTGCCGAACCAATCCTAAAATAAACCAACCCAACTTAAGTTCTTCTATTTATATTAAGTGGGTAACTAGGCCCAATTCTAATATAAATATAACTGATTCCTCTTTCTTTCAGCACGGCCCTGCTGGGTTCACCGGTTACTAAACTTATCTGTAAACCATAGGTCTCGGGTTCGATTCCCGCCTAAGTTATTTTACGGTTCTAATTATTTTTGCTACTTCCGCTACTCGGAAAATTCCGAAAAAATATCTAAAAATTCCAGAAAAATCATACTATATTTTTAAAACAGTTTTGAGAATTTTCGGGCTTTACAGAAGTATTTTCATAGAAAACTATTTTTCCTTGATAAAATATACCCTAAATAATGTCTACATGAGTTTTTATGATTTTTAGAGGTTTGTAGAATTTTTGGAGAGTTTTTGAAGTCTGCTGAAATTGAATTTCAGATCAATCAGAAACTCAATCAATCAACCGATCGATTGGGATGGTTTTAATCGATTAGTCGATTAATTGGGATGGTTTTAATCGATTAGTCGATCGATTGGGAAGCCAATTCCTGTGAACGGAGAGTCAGTGGATCGATCAGCCGATCGATTGACCTAGGCTGGATCGATCAACCGATCGATTTAGAGGGAATTTCTACGAGCAGTAGCTTGCGGAATCGATCAATGGATCGATTGAAGTAGCTTCAATCGATTGAGTCCCAAATTCAATCGATTGGGAAGTCTGATTATGGTTGGAAAAGTCTGATTTCAGCACATTAAGCCACTTCAAGTTCCAATAACCATTCCAAATCTCTTGAAATACATTTGTATACATTTAGGGGGAGTTTTCTTGATGAAAACAGGTATGACTTGGTTAAGATAAATCAAAGTGAAGTTTAGGATGGGGTTTAGTTTCAATTTCAAATTTTGGAACCTCAAAACTTCAAGTTTTGATTTTCAAGGGTCATTAACCATTCCTAACCCTTTGGAATACACTTGTATACATTTAGGGGGAGTTTTCATGATGAAAGTGAGTATGGATTGGTTAAGGTAGATTTAGGTGAAGTTTAGGTTGGGGGTTTAGTTTCATTATTGAATTTTGAACCTCAAAACTTTAAGTTTTGGTTTTTCTAATTGTTTAGGAACTCCAAGTCATTGTTGGTGCAATGACAGAAGTTTGACCATGTTTTTAGGGGGAGTTACTCCTTAAATGCATGAAAATTTATCTTCAAGGACCTTGGAAGGGGGTTAAACCTTCGTGATGGATAATACTCAGGGTCGAGTATTGGGGAACAATGAAAGATTGGTTATCTTTATTGCTAGGATGATAAATGTTCTCGGATAAGCATTGTGGAGAAGATTACTGCTCAAGGGGGAGCATTGAATACAATGAATGAGAGTTTCATTGGGAAGTTGATGCATGCTCTAGGATGAGCATTGTGGAGTGAAGTAGAGCTCAAGGGAGAGTTTTGGTGGCAATGAAGAATATGAGATCTTCATTGTGAGGTTGTTAACAACATATGAGGTTGTAAACAACGCAGAGTTAACTCTTATGGAGAAGAGTTTGTTTTCAGTTTTTGATGTGCGACAAAGGGGGAGAGTGGAAGATTAAGTTAGGCCTTCATCCCAAGCAGGGGGAGTTTGCCCTTTAGGAAAGGGAGAGAATGAAGGAAACTTTCAATCATGCCTTATCATGAAAGAAGTTAAGGTTATGAGATTTAGCCTTGGTATAAAGAAGAGGTTAAGGCTATGAAATTTAGCCTTGGTATAAAGAAGAGGTTAAGACTATGGGATTTAGCCTAATTTAGAGGTATTGTCAAACATCAAAAAGGAGAGATTATTGGGGCAATTTCCCTAGGTCAAGGTTGACGAGTTTGACTAAGCTTGAGTTGAGTCAAACTTGAGTCAGGATTAGAGTTTTGATGTTTAACAATATAAGGAGATTGCTGGAGCAATCGTACGGTTATGGAGATGGTCAAAGGGTTGATCAGGTTGATAAGAATACAAGTCAAGTAGGTCAAGTTGACATGAGACTTGACTGGGAAAGTCCTAACTGGATGTTAGGCATTTGAGAAAGTCCTGGTGAGGAGCCAGGCAACGGGAAAGTTCTAGCGAGGAGCTAGGCAGGAGAAAGTCCTGGTGAGGACCTAGACAGTTGGGAAGTCCAAGTGTGATCTTGGCAAAGGTGAAAGTCCTGGTGAGGAGCCATGTAATTGGAAAGCCCAAGCATGTGGTCTTGGCAAGGTAAGTCCTGATATAACTTGACAAGGAAGACCCGACAACTAGGATGAGGCCGAAGGAAGCTCCTGAAGGCAAGGCGTGAAGGATGGGGAGATATCCGAGGGACGTAAGGCTGATGGAGGAGGTTAGAAGGCTAGTTCGAGGTTGGTTGGGTGTGGCCAAATGCTAGGCTGTTAGAGTGTATACTAAAAGCCTAGCTTTTGGTATAAACATTTATCTAGAAATAAGAATCACATTGGTCAAATGTCTACATTTATGATAAATGTAGTTGCTCAATTAATTTATATTGTAGATAACATGGTGTGTGGTGTCACACACAGAAGATCATGTTATCGGTTCCTTATAAATTATAAACAGTAGCTCACAACTAAGATGGAAAGGAACAAACCATTGGAAGGTCGCAGTGTAATTAGGTGTTAGTTTATCTTAACTATATAATTACACTAGTACACTTAGAGTGTATTGAGTAGGACCATATGAGGTCGTTCTTTTTATACTGACTTTATAAAGGAACAAAGACCTCAGTTATTATGGAAGTGTGTGCTCTTAATCCTAATATAATAACAAGCACATATATTTGATATTTATTTCTTTAATTTATCAATGGGTGAGATTTAGTTCGATGAATCAATAAGCCCGATAAGTTGGGAAATGATATCACTTATAGTGTGTGTTGTTGATTATAGAAGGAAACTGTGTCCTAGTGATACTAGGTTGATAATGTCCTCAAGAGGAGCTCATAAGGATTGTCATGTTAAACCCTGCAGGTGGACTTAGTCCGACATGATAATAAGGTTGAGTGGTACTACTCTTGGACTAAGAAATTAATTAAATGAGTTGTCAGTAACTCACTTAATTAGTGGACATTCGATATCTTAAACACAGGGAGACTAACACACTCATAATAAGAAGGAGCCCAAAAATGTAATTTGGGATTGGTGCGGTAGTTCAATAATAATTCTCTAGTGGAATGAATTATTATTGATAAAATTAAGTTGTGTGTTCGGGGCGAACACGGGATGCTTAATTTTATCGGGAGACCAAAACCAATTCCTCCTCTCGGTCCCTATCATAGCCTCTTATTTATAGAGTTCTATACCCACCTATACCCACCTTCTATACCCACACAATAGGGGCCGGCCAAGCTAGCTTGGGAACAAGCTAGGGCCGGCCTAGGTATAAAATTGGGTGGCCGGCCCTAGCTTGAACCCAAGCTAGTGGGGGCCGGCCAAATTAAATTTAAAAGGGATTTTAATTTTAGTTTTTATTATGTGGAAGAAATAATTTATTAAAGAGAATTAAAATTAAAATATCTCTCTTGTAAAAGATCTACAAAAGATTAAAGAAAGAGATTAGATCTCTTTCCTTATTTGTAGATTGGAGAGTTATTTTATTTTCTCTTTAAAAATTATCCACATGTTGATAAAATTAAAATTATAGAAATTTCCTTTTATCAACCATGAAGAGATTTTTAAAGAGAAATTTTATTTTTAAAATTTCCGGAAACAAATTAGGAAGTTTTAATTGTTGATTAAAACTTGTCCAATTTGCTCTCCAATGATGTGGCCGACCATTGAAGTTTAATTTGGAAAATTTGTTTTATTTTTCTAAATTAAATCATGTCAAGAAATTGAGGAAATTTTATTGTAATTAAATTTCCTAATTTGCCTAGGCCAAGGAATATAAAAGAAGGGGTGAGGGTGCCTTCATGAGACACAACCTCTATTGTTTTCTCTCCCTCTTTTCCTTGGTGTTGTGGCCGGCCATCATCTCTTCTCTTCTTCCTCTTTGTGGTGGCCGAAACTCTCTATTGCTTGGAGGTCTTGTGGAGGCCGGATACTACTTGGAGAAGAAGAAGAAGAAGGAGAGGAAGCTTGCATCTCTTAGAGCTTGGTTGGTGTTTTTCTTCTTCCTTGGTGGAGCTTTCTTGTTTTGGCCGAACCTAGCTAGGAGGAGAAGAAGGTGCTTGGTGGTTTCTCATCTCGGAAGATCGTTGCCCACACAACGTCCGAGGTTAGAAGAGGAATACGGTAGAAGATCAAGAGGTTTTTCTACAAGGTATAACTAGTAATTTTTCTTTCCGCATCATGCTAGTTATTTATGGAAATAATACCAAATACAAGAGGCTTACGTTCTAGTATTTCGAATATGTTTTTCGAAGTTGTGTTCTTTTGTTTTATTTTTCCCTTGTGATTTGATTGTTCTTTTTGGTTAACCTAAAGTTATTTTAGGAAATTAAATATTAGCTTTCTATAAAAGGTTTTGTCTAGTCGGTGGTGGTTGCTCCCATATCCAAGAAGGCCATGTGCCTCGCCACGTCAGTACTGGGAACCGATTATGGAAATTAATATTTAATGGAATTAATAACTTAAGGTGACTTGGGTCGAACGTGTTAAGTTCCGCAGGAGATCCAAGTCAAAACCTAAAAGAACAAATAGATTAAGTTTTGGATCAAACGTGTTAAGTTCCGCAGGCGATCCAAAATTTAATTTAAAAGAACACATGGTAGCTAGGAAAAGGTTCAGACCTTTGTATAAAATTTTTGTACAGTGGAACCTCTAGGCTTTCCGAGTAGCAACCAACATAGGCATGGAGAACCAACAGGTCACGATTGACCAGAAGTTAGGTTTGAGACTTTAGACTTGAGTTTGAGTCAAGTTCAGAGTGTTCAATCGATCAGGCGATCGATTGAACAGGGTCCAAATCAATCCGTCGATCGATTTAGACTGTGCTGCGATTGTGGGAAGGCTCAATCGATTGGCCGATCGATTGGGATATGAAATCGCGAGTACAGAGACTTTCCCAATCGACCGAGCGATCGATTGGGAGCTGCCAATCGATCGGTCGATTGGGAGCTGGCAATCGATCGGTCGATCGATTGAGCAGCAGAATCTCTCACACGGATGTGAGAGCACAGAAAGGTTCTGAATCGATCGGGCGATCGATTCAGGAAGCCCCAATCGATCGGTCGATCGATTGGGAAGTGACTGTTGCGCAGGATGCAGGTGATAAACGACTGCGATGGAGCGGTGCTGACGTGGCAATAGATTGGGGATGAATTCGATTGATTGGGAGCACTGTTTAAAGCATGGGCGGAGCATTTTCTTCGCGAGATCTTTGTGATTTCTTTCCTAAGAGTTTACAGCGATCTTCAGCGACTTTCTCCGATCTTCACCGCCAGTTCTTAAAGGCTCTTGGGAGTGTTCTCTCAAGGTTCAAGAGGCAACAATAAGCAACAAGTAAGCAAGAAGAAGTAGTGTTTTCATTTGTATCTTGTATTTTTGTTTGTGTTGTTGTGCGAGTTTGTACGAGGCTTCTCCGCCTGTGGCTGTGACCG
Organism: Zingiber officinale; assembly: GCF_018446385.1. Taxonomy (NCBI): domain Eukaryota; kingdom Viridiplantae; phylum Streptophyta; class Magnoliopsida; order Zingiberales; family Zingiberaceae; genus Zingiber; species Zingiber officinale. The sequence goes on from NC_055992.1 coordinate 107,987,878, forward strand.
AGAAGGAGTTGTTCATAGTGGAGATAGCATGTCGTGTGTGGATCCTTGGATTAGTCACCTCTTCTTGAGGTGGATACCAAGTAAATCCTAGGTGTTAGCGTTTTGATTTGTTGTGTCTTTCTTTCCACATGCATATCATCAAGACGATGCAAGCACGGTGAAACGCTATTCACCCCCCCTCTAGTGGGCACATCGGTCCCAACATTGACTTCATCAAAGCACATAAGTATGTGTACTCCAATTATTGGGAAAGCTAATGTACAAGTCATGTGCACTGAGCCCAAAGAACATGGTTGGAAATTAGTTTTGAAAATAATTTTAAATATACTTTGGAAAACCTTGGTGAAGGCTATCTCTTGATAGTAATCATCATTGAAAAGTTAGATACAAACTAGAAGAAAATATTGAAGTTTTCAAGTTTGTATCAATCTTTGAAAATAAGGTGTAGTTTCTTATAAAACTAGTTTTCCATGATAGTATATACCCTAAATAATATCTACAAGAGTTTTCATTATTTTTAGAATTTTATAGAATCTTTAGGATATTTCTGAATTTTACTAAAATTGAATTTCAGGAAATCAGAGCCCCAATCGATCAGCCGATCGATTGGGATGTGTTTCCCGTGAGTAGAAACTCACTGAATCGATCAGTTGATCGATCCATTCATGTCTGGATTGATCAGGCAATCGATTTAGAGGCATTTTCTGCAAACATAACCTCGTTGAATCGATCAGTGGATTGATTGAGCAAGTGGCAATCAATTGAGTCCCAACCCAATCTATTGAAAAGGCTAATTTTGGTTGGACAAGTCTGATTTCAACACTTTAAGCCATTTTTTTTTGTCCCTTTAACCACTCCTAGCCCCTTGGAATATATTTATATATATTTAAGGGTGGTTTTCATGATGAAAACAAGGAGAATTGGTTAAGGAACACTAGATTGAAGTTTAGGATGAGGTTGGTTTCAATATTGAATATTTTAAACCTCAAAACTTCAAGTTTTGGATTTCCTAAAGATTTAGGGATTCCAAGTCATTGTTGGTGCAATGACAGAGGTTTGGAGCATGTCTTTAGGGGGAGTTACTCTTTAAGGACATGAAAATTAATTTTTCAAACACCATGGAAGGTGGTTAACCTTCGTTAGAGTAAATGTTCAAGGTTGCACATTGAAAAACAATGGAGAGTGGATATCTTCATTGTTGAATTATAGATGCTCTAGTGTGAGCATTATGAAGTTGATCAATGCTCAAGGATGAACATTGGATACAATGAAGGGTATGAGACCTTCATTGTTGGAATGATGAATGCTCTAGGATGAGCATTGTGAAGTGGTTAATACTCAAGATTGAGTATTGGACACAATAAAAAGTATGAGACCTTTATTATGATGTTGTAAACAATGAGTGAAGTGTTAGGATCTTCGGATGGCTAGAGAGGGGGGGGGGTGTGAATAGCCTCTTCTAAAAGCTTAAAGAATTTCTTCCTACAAATCGTTAGCGCAGCGGAAATATGCAAACGAAAAGATAATACAAGAAAAAAAGATAAACACCACTAACACCAGTATGTAAGAGGTTCGGGGATAACTTGCCCCTACTCCTCGGCGTGTCCGTAAGGTGGACGATCTCTTGATCTTTCGGTAGATCACACCCCGGATAGCTTCCGGCTAAAGATTTCCTCCTTCTCAATGGAGTAACCTCTCCACAAAGTCTCAGAAGATATGTAAATAAAGCACAAGACTTACAATGATCAGTGTTTAAAGAGAATGAAGAATATTCTCACAGCCACGTGAAGACGACAGTGAAAGCAAAGCGCAAGAAGGAAGCAGCTTCTCAGCCAAGAGCTCAAAGCTTAGCACACTCGCTTGATCGACAAAGAGTTTTTCTTTCTTAGTTCCTTCTTAGAAAAATCTCTTCATCCTTCTTCTTATGCCTCTGCTTTTCCACTGTGTTCAGCCTGTATCGAATCGCTGTCAACCTGCACCGAATCGCTGCTGCAAGCTAATGCGTCACCAATCACTCTTCCTCCTCATCTGGTTGTCTGAACTCACACCAATAGAACCCATGGTCTTCATAGGTGTCTCTGAGCTCGAATCAATAAACAGGAGTCAAGCTGATTGCCAGCTGATCGCAGCCAGATCGCAGCCAGTAAACGTTGATGCTCCAATTACACCATTTGCATCGAAACACAGTAGAAAGAACACTTTGTCTTATTCTTCTGATGGAGCTTGATTTGAATTTAAGCATTGGCATGATACCTGCAACCTGCAGATTTAAAAATCTCACAGCAGATGGTTAAATCAGACGAATCAGAAGTTGCAGAGAAACAATAGAAACTACAGACCATTATTGTGGATCGGTCAGCAGACCGATCCACAGCCTCTTTGACCGATCAGGCTACAGCCTGATCGGTCCAGGAGGGCTCTGATCAGTTTGTGGACCGATCAGGCTATAGGTGGATCGGTCCACAGACCGATCCCCCTATCCTTTCTCCCGAACTCTGTTGCCTCCTGATCGATCTACAGACCGATTAGTAATTCTCGGTGAGTTCACAGAGAGTTACTGATTGGTTACTGATCGGTCTGGTGACCGATCAGATAACCATAGTATCATTGGATCGGTCAACAGAATGATCCAATGCCTATGTAGGTTTAGAGCTTCCCAGCCCTAAACCCTAAAGCCTTCCTGGTCTAGAGAATGAGCTACCGAGCCCTCTCTGACCTAGTCCGGAGAACGATCTACCGAGCCCTCTCCGACTTCGTCCGGTCTAGAGAACGAGCTACCGAGCCCTCTCTGACCTAGTCCGGAGAACAAGCTACCGAGCTCTCTCCGACTTCGTCCGGTCTAGAGAACGAGCTACCGAGCCCTCTCTGACCTAGTCCGGAGAACGAGCTACCGAGCCCTCTCCGACTTCGCGTGCCATGTTTCCATACTTGGACTTTTCCCTTCCACCTGATCAACCTTGATCAGTAATCAATCTGAGTTTAATCAATATCTGATACAAACTTAAATCAGCGTCAACAACAAAACAACAGTCAGGTCAGACTGTATCAACAATCTCTCCCTTTTTGTTGTTTGACAACACGATTTAAGTTTAGATCAGAAATGCTCATATTTCCATAATTTTAGGAGAATCAAGATCCTCCCCCTAAGACGGATACAACACTATGTAAGGAAGTCAATAATCCTCAAGGTTATCCTCTCCCCTAAAATCAAAACTTCATTCATCTCTAAACTTAGCCATCTTCTCCCCCTTTGTCAAACACCGAAAAGGTGCGAATTAGGTAATAAGACTTAAAGGACTCCCCCTTAACCAATATTGTCTCTTCCTTAATCCACATAGAATTTCCTCTAAGTGTATTATCGGACAGTAAATAAGAGACAATCAAGATATGGCATATGAAAAGCATATAAATAGCCAATAAGAACTGAAACATAAAGAGAAGCAAGTAATAGAAAGACGAGTAGCATAAATATATGAAAACAGCTAATATCCAGGTCAGACACATGTATCTATCAAACAGTATCTGAAACATAGGCAATCAAAATGACCAGCATAAAATAAGGTGTATCAATCAACATCCTCAATATGAGGAGCATCATCATCATCAGCTGGAGGAATGAGTCTCTGAGGCGGCATGCTGCTGCTCGAGGGTGGATAGCACGAGTAATACTGCGGAGGTGGGTAGCTGGCCATCCATCCCAGAAGCACTTGCTGCGTCGCCAAATGCTGACTGCGTAGATCATCGTAATGCTGGTCAATCCGAACGCGCAGCCCATGGAGCTCAGCAGCCAGCAGCTCATCGTGCTGATCGATGCGGCTCTCCAGCTCAGCAATCTGCCAGCGCAGATCAGGATCTGCCTCTCCATACTCAGCGGCAGCAGGAGGAGGAGCAGCAACAGGAGCAGCATCAACCTGTCGTGGAGGTGCCCGTGGTAACTCACCCAGTGCTCTCCCGTCCTTCCAACGAACCACCCCATACTCTCCTATGATGCCAGACTTGGAAAATGCATGTTTTCCAAGTTTGCAGTCCTGCCTCACCATCTTGACTATCCTTCCCTTGGAGACATCAATCTGTAGGGTCTCAAGCCAATCCGTAATTATATGCCCATAAGGCATATAAACGGTGAAGCTGTTAGGCTCACTATAGGAGATGATAGACGAATAAATGCTCGACATGATGTCAAAATCAAGACGCCGACGCAATCCATAAAGCATCAGACAGTGATATGGTTGGATCTCTAACAAGGGTTTAGATGTGATTGGCAGAAGACAATTTGTGACAATCTTAAAGAGAATGTAATCTGGGGCAGATAGTCTCAGAGCTGCAAAGGTAGGAAAATCAACATCTAACTCATCTTATCCACCTGGTCTAGGATGTCCGAAGAAATACTCATAAATGGAGTCAGATGAGATATCAAAGGGAGAAGGTAAGGGGTCTGGTAAATCAGGATATATGAAAAAGACATTTCCTGAACACCTCCGGCAAGCTAGATAATCAAAGAAGGCCGAGAAAGAGAAATCAATAGTTTTCTTAGCAACTCTAGTTCTATAATTAACATCATTAGTTTGATGAAGATTATTATAAAACTCATATACTAAGTCGTAATTGATGTCCCGTTCTAAATAGACTAGAGAATCAAGTTTGTAATAAGCAAGTATTTCCGACACAGATGGACAAAATTCATCCATGAATTTTTGATCCACAGACCTACAAGGAAGCAGTTTGAAGGTTCTTTGTTGAAAAGCTTGTTCAAAGTGATGGTTCGGAAATCTTCCAGAAACGGATGGTTAAGGTCGGGAGGGAGCCTTAGATTTAGATTTCTTAGTTGACGACTTAGAGGTTCCCTCACTAACTTGTTTCTTCCTAAAGGTTAAAAATGTGACACGAACGGGGCAAATAGGTGAGCACGGAAGCCACCAACAACCGAGAACCAAGCCAAATTACAAAGATACTGTGAGAAATGAAAATGAAGTGCCAAAATGAGTAGAGCTCGGGGAGATTGGAGTTACCTTGGTGCCATTTATGTATCTTTCGGATAAAGGAGAGAAGAGTTGAGGGTGTCGGCTAGGCTTCGGCATGCAATGGGAAGAGAAAGGACCGAGAAGAGTTAAGAGGGATGGGTGATCGATCCAGGTGTTGATATGATCGGACGGCTGTCCGATCAGGAGAGATCCTGACCGATCAGGGAACCTCCTGATCAGTCAGGGAATACCCTGATCGGTCGGTGGACCGATCAGTAAACAAACAGAGAGTTCTGGATCGGTCGACAGATCGATCCAGCCTCTCCTGATCGGGCTGTAGACCGATCAGTGTCTGACAAATTGAAGATTCTCCATTCAGTAATTGAAATTCGTAGAAGTTTTCTATCGAAAATTCTGAAGATTCAGAACTCAAGAAGTTCAGAAACTTCCAAATTCAGAACCTAGAACCTGAAGAATCTACAAACATAAATATTTCCGAAAGATGAGCTCTTACGGTCTGAAATTGTTCAGAACCGGAAGGTTCCAAACATTAAGAAAAAAAAAACTCAGACCAACTCCAAACGCATAGAGTTCAGACGTTTTGAACTTTAAGGTTTCAAAACCAGAAAAACTTCTGAAACTATGATCTATAGTGAACCAAGGTATTAATCATGACTCAGGCTATTTATTACCTGGTTCAAAACACATCCTTGCTATGATCAGTTTCGAGTTTGTTAAAATATATCCAAATTGCTATCATTACTTCAACAACTTGTCCTATTTTCAATCAAAATCATGAAAGTTATCAATCAACACATCAACCAAAGTTAGATAATTTCTAGGTAAAGGTCCAACCAAGTTTCCTTGGTTGGAATATATGAGTAAGATCTAGGAATCAAATACACATGAATTATGTAATGGTCTTCCCCATACTCGATTTATGTCTCTTCAACCTAATTATTCAAGGGATGCATGATACATTTTGAATAATTTGGCTGATCCTAGCATCTCACCCCATTTCTTGCAAACAAAAATAATTTGTTAAACCTTATAGTTTGTGTGAGATGTCCCCAAGTTGCCCAAATTAATTTCCCAATTTATCTTGTCGTTTTAATTGTCCTTATTGATCATGATGCAGTCCTAATGGCCTATTGAGCCAAACACATTCCCAATTCTCTCCTTAAATGACTAAATTCATTTTCCGGAAGGGGTTTGGTGAAAATATCGGCTAGGTTTGATTTTGACTCAACATATGTGAGCGCAATGTCTCCCCTAGCTACGTGATCTCTAATGAAGTGATGACGCACTTCAATGTGTTTGGTCCTTGAATGATGGACTGGATTTTTCGTTAGGTTTATTGTGCTGATGTTGTCACACAACACTTGCACTCTCTTATACGAAAGCCCATAATCTTCTAGGGTGTGGATCATCCACAACAATTGTGATACACTATCTCCCATGGCAATGTATTCAGCCTCGGTCGTGGAGAGAGCAACGCAATGTTGCTTCCGACTTGACCAACTAACCAATGATGAACCTAAAAATTGGCAACCCCCACTAGTGCTTTTCCGATCCAATATGCACCCAACATAATCGGAGTCGGTATAACCTATCAAATCAAAAGACTCAATATGAGGATACCAGAGACCTACTCTAATTGTGCCTTTAAGGTATCTCAGGATTTTCTTAACTGTAATTAAATGAGATTCCTTGGCACATACTTGATATCTAGTGCACATGCCCACAGCGAAAAGTATGTCCGGTCGACTAGTTGTGAGATATACAAGACTACCGATCATGCTTCTATATTGCGTTAGATCAACTGATTTTCCATTCTCATCATTGTCAAGGCGAGTGTTTGTCGCCATTGGAGTGGATACTTCCTTAGAGTCACTCATTTTGAATTTCATGAGCATCTCTTGAGTGTATTTTGTCTGATGGACATAAATGTCATCTCGAGTTTGTTTGATTTCAAGTCCAAGGAAGAATGTCAATTCTCCCACCAGACTCATCTCAAACTCACTTTCCATGTGAGTAATAAATTCATTCAAATAGCCTTTGTTATTTGAGCCACAAATTATGTCATCGACATACACCTGGGCTACAAATATGTTTTCACCATCTCTACGCAGAAATAGTGTTGGATCTATTTGACCTCTTACAAAACCCTTTTCTAGTAAGTAAGTTGATAACCTTTCATACCAAGCTCGAGGTGCTTGTTTAAGCCCATAAAGAGCTTTCTTGAGCTTGTACACGTGATTTGGAGCTTCAGTATTCACAAACCCCGGTGGTTGTTCAACAAAGACCTCTTCTTTAATGAAACCGTTTAAGAAGGCCGATTTAACGTCCATTTGATAGAGCTTGAAGCCTCTATGTGCAGCAAAAGCTAGCATTAAACGAATGGACTCTAATCGGGCCATGGGAGCATAAGTCTCATCATAATCGAGGCCTTCGACTTGACTATAGCCCTTGGCTACAAGTCTCGCCTTGTTTCTTACGACTTCTCCCTTTTGATTTAACTTATTTTTGAAGACCCATTTGGTTCCAATAATGGTGGTCTTCTTAGGTCTAGGAACTAAGTCCCACACTTGGCTCCTTTCAAATTGACCTAACTCATCTTGCATAGCTATGATCCAGTCAGGATCGTGCAATGCCTCACCAACTAATTTTGGTTCGATTTCTGAGATCAAGGCGACCTCATTAGACTCATTTCTAAAGAATGATCTAGTCCTAACCCCTTGTTGGATGTCTCCAACAATCTGGTCTTGGGGATGACTAGAGGCTATCCTAGATTGCCTTGGTGTTGGCGATGTCTCATGAGTGGTCTCACTAGGCACATGCAAGGACTCAGTATCAGGCAAAGGATCAGCCTGAGCCCTTTGTTGCCTTTGCTCATCATCATTGGAGTCAACTTTGACTCTTTCTATGTTTTGATCATTCAAACTTAGACTTCTAAGTTCAAATTGAATTTCTCCTATATCCCTCGATTAATCATTTGATTTAGGGATTTCTTCAAATGCTACATCCGAGGACTCTTCAATCAATTTAGTCCTATTGTTGTAGACTCGATAGGCTTTGCTGATGAGAGAGTACCCAACCAGTATCCCTTTATCAGCCTTAGCCGTGAACTTTCCAAGATGATCCTTGGTGTTCAAGATAAACACCTTACAACCAAACACCCTAAGATGTTTAATTGTAGGGGGTTTCCCAAACCAAAGTTCATGGGGAGTCTTTCCTAAAAACCTATGTATCAAGACTCGGTTTTGCACATAGCAGGCTGTATTTACAGCTTCAGCCCATAGGTAGCTCGGTAGTGAGTACTCATTGAGCATGCTTCGTGCAGCCTCTTGCAAGACTCGGTTCTTTCTCTCCACAACCCCATTTTGCTGTGGGGTCCTTGGAGTAGAGAACTCATGCCTATATCCTTTTTCTTGACAAAATTCTAAAAATCTATGGTTTTGAAATTCTCCACCATGATCACTTCTAATTGTTTTAATTGTTGTTGATTTTTCATTTTCAGTTCTTCTACAAAAAGAAACAAAAATATCTATGGTTTGATCCTTATTTTTCAAAAAGAAAGTCCATGTATATCTAGTAAAATCATCAATGATCACTAAGCAGTATCTACTTCCATTCAATGAAATGACATTACTGCAATCAAATAAATCCATATGCAATAAATCTAAAGCATTAGATGTACTTACAGCGCTTTTACCTTTATGAGTCGCTTTTGTTTGCTTACCCTTTTGACATGCATCACATAATTTTGTCTTTTGGTACTTGATGCTTGGTAGGCCTCACACTAATCCTTTGTTGGCCAGCTTTCGAATATTCTTCATGTTCACATGGGCCAACCTCCTATGCCAAAACCATGATTCTTCTTCTTTTGACATGAAACACTTAGCAGAGGCATTAGTAGCACTTTTAAAAGATACTTGATAAATGTTATCTACCCTTGTGTCTACTAGTACCGTGTCAAGTGTGTCAATGTGTTTGACCAGACATTGACTTGAATGAAACTCAATTGTGTAACTCGTATCACACAATTGGCTGACACTTAGGAGATTAAAGGTCATCCCCTTGACTAGAAGGACATTCTTGATTTGGAGACATTCGGATATATGAATGTCTCCAACTCCTATAACCTTAAGGCTACCATTATTATCAAACGACACATTACCTCTATTTTTGTTTTGAAGGGTAGTAAAGAGTGACTTGTCCCCGGTCATGTGCTTGGAGCATCCACTATCAACAAACCAAGTTGATAGATGCTCCCCCTTGACCAATGCCTACAAGACACGAAAGATAGACGTTTTAGGTACCCAAATCTTGGGACCTAATGCATCTACAATGAACGACCTAGGAACCCATGCCTTGGTCACAACCTTCCTAGTCTCATGAACCCTAGAAGCATGTGATCTATGAAATTGAGTTCTAGACACTAGCGAAATGAAACTAGACTCCTTAGGTTGATATCCTAACCCAGCATTGTTGTAGACCGCCCTTTGGGCATTTAGAATCATATCTAAGGTCTTAGAGCTAGTTGAGAATTTTTCAAGCATTTTCTTGAGTTTCTCAACTTCACCCTTTAAGGCTTTGTTTTCATCCTCAAGGGCCTCTTGATGTAGGTCATCAACCTCATCTTCCCTAAGGGCCCTCAAGTGCTCTACTTCATCTTTTAATGATTTAATTTGAGTTTTTGATTTCTTAAGTAAAGTAGATAAATGTACAATGGTTTTATAACATTTTTCTAAATGAGGAGAAGTTACCTCTTCATCATCCGAAGATGATGAAGTCGTGGCTGAGGTATCACTCGTGTCATCATCACTCCCGGAATCTGATTCCTCCCTTGCCATGAACGCTAATTGACGTGTGCTTTTCTCCTTCTTCTCTTCCTCTGATGAGTTTGAGGAGGATTCATCCCAAGTAGCTTTGAGAGCTTTCTTCTTCTTAACCCTTTCCTCCTTCTTCTTGAGTTTTGGACACTCGCTCCGATAGTGTCCTTTCTTGCTACACTCAAAACAAGTGACATTAGTTTTATCAACATTTTGATCGATCGATTTACCTTTCCCTTTGTATCTCCGGCTCCTTCTCATGATTCTCCTTACAAAGTTGGCCATCTCGCTTGATGATGATCCACCTTCATCATCGGACTCGGAGGAGGATGAGGATCAAGGAATCTCTTTTTCCTTCTTCTTTTCTTTCTTCCTTCTTCCATCTTTGCTCTTTTCTCCTGCAACTAAGGCAATATCTTTCTCTTTTTGACCCTTGTTAGCAAATTCATGAAGTTCCATTTCACAAAAAAAATCATCTAATTTAACAATTGAAAGGTCCTTGGAGACCTTGTAGGCATCTACCATAGATGATCACAAGGCATTCCTCGGAAAGGCTTTGAGAGCATACCTTATAAGATCGTGATTCTCTACGCGTTCATCTACAGAATGAAGACCATTGATAATTTCTTTGAACCTTCCGTGTAGTTCACTTACCGTCTCGTTCTCCTTCATGGTGAGGGTTTGTAATTGATTTAAGAATAAATCTCTCTTGGCGATCCGAGAGTCTCGAGTTCCTTCTTGGAGCTCGATGAGCTTGTTCCACAAGTCTTTTGCGCTCATGAATGGACCTACCTTGACGAGTCGATCCTTGGCTATCCCACATTGTAGAGTGACCACTGCCTTGGCATCGGCTTGTCCTTTGCGAGTTTGCTGGGCGGACCACCTTGATGAGTCTAGTTCCTTACCTTCTTCGTCCTTCGGAGGTGTCAACCCTTCCTTGACGGAGAACCACATTGAGATGTTGGTCTTGAGATAATATTTCATGCAGCTCTTCCAATATTGAAAGTCCGCTCCGTCGAAGTAGGGTGGACGATTGGTGCTAAACCCTTCCTTCATAGCCATCTTCTTGCTCTTTAGGGTGTTAATCCGGATGAAGAGAACCTCAGCTCTGATACCACTTGTTAGGATCTTCGGATGGCTAGAGAGGGGGGGGGGGTGTGAATAGCCTCCTCTAAAAGCTTAAAGAATTTCTTCCTACAAATTGTTAGCGCAGCGGAAATATGCAAACGAAAAGATAATACAAGAAAAAGAGACAAACACCACTAATACCAGTATGTACGAGGTTCGGGGATAACTTGCCCCTACTCCTCGGTGTGTCCGTAAGGTGGACGATCCCTTGATCTTTCGGTAGATCACACCCCGGATAGCTTCCGGCTAAAGATTTCCTCCTTCTCGGTGGAGTAACCTCTCCACAAAGTCTCAGAAGATATATAAATAAAGCACAAGACTTACAATGATCAGTGGCTAAAGAGAATGAAGAATATGCTCACAACCACGCGAAGACGACAGTGAAAGCAGAGTGAAAGAAGGAAGCAACTTCTCAGCCAAGAGCTCAAAGCTTAGCACACTCGCTTGATCGACAGAGAGTTTTTCTTTCTTAGTTCCTTCTTAGAAAAATCTCTTCATCCTTCTTCTTATGCCTCTGCTTTTCCACTGTGTTCAGCCTATATCGAATCACTGTCAACCTGCACCGAATCGCTGCTGCAAGTTAAGGCATCGCCAATCACTCTTCCTCCTCATCTAGTTCTCTGAACTCACACCAATAGAACCCATGGTCTTCACAGGTGTCTCTGAGCTCGAACCAATAAACAGGAGTCAAGCTGATTGCCAGCTGATCGCAGCCAGATCGCAGCCAGTAAACGTTGATGCTCCAATTGCACCATTTGCAGCGAAACACAGTAGAAAGAACACTTTGTCTTATTCTTCTGATGGAGCTTGATTTGAATTTAAGCATTGGCATGATACCTGCAACTTGCAGATTTAAAAAGCTCACAGCAGATGGTTAAATTAGACGAATCGGAAGTTGCAGAGAAACAACAGAAACTACAGACCGTTATTGTGGATCGGTCAGCAGACCGATCCACAGCCTCTTTGACCGATCAGGCTACAGCCTGATTGGTCCAGGAGGGCTCTGATCGGTCTGTGGACCGATCAGGCTATAGGTGGATCGGTCCATAGACTGATCCCCCTATCCTTTATCCCGAACTCTGTTGCCTCCTGATCGATCTACAGACCGATCAGTAATTCTCGGTGAGTTCACAGAGAGTTACTGATTGGTTACTGATCGGTCTGGTGACCGATCAGATTACCATAGTATCATTGGATCGGTCAACAGACCGATCCAATGCCTATGTAGGTTTAGAGCTTCCCAGCCCTAAACCCTAAAGCCTTCCTGGTCTAGAGAACGAGCTACCGAGCCCTCTCTGACATAGTCCGGAGAACGAGCTACCGAGCCCTCTCTGACCTAGTCCGGAGAACGAGCTACCGAGCCCTCTCCGACTTCGCGTGCCAAGTTTCCATACTTGGACTTTTCCCTTCCACATGATCAACCTTGATCAGTAATCAATCTGAGTTTAATTAATATCTGATACAAACTTAAATCAGTGTCAACATCAAAACAACAGCCAGGTCAGACTGTATCAACATGAAGTTGTGAACAATGTATGAGTAACTCTTCAAGAGGAGAGTTTTTGATACGTGCCAAAAGGGGAGAATGTAGGGTTTAAGTTAAGCCTTCATTACCTAAAGAGGGAGTTTGACCTCTAAGAAATGGGGAGAATGAAGGAAACCTTCATTCATGATTTGGCATGAAGAAGAAATTGAGGCTATGAGATTAGCCTAATTTAAAGGTATTGTCAAATATCAAAAAGGGGGAGATTGTTAGTGCAAATATCCCTTAGGTCAAGGTTGACTAGGTTGACTATGCTTGAGTAGACTCAAGTTTGAGTCTTGATGTTTGGTTTCGATATTTGACAACATATGGAGATTGCAGGAGCAATCGTTCGATTGGGGAGATTGTTGGTGCAATTCTCCTCTAGTCAAGATTTGACCAGTTTCATGTGAAGAAGAGTCAAGTAGGCCAAGATTGACCAGTTACTTGACTGGAAAAGTTCTAATTGGAGGTTAGGCAAAGGCAAATCCTGGTGAGTGAAACCAGGAAGTTGGGAAATCCTAGTGAGTAAAGACAGGTGAAAGACCTAGTGAGTGAAGCTAGGCAAGTGAAAGTCTCGGTGAGTGAAGCTGGGCAGTGGAAAAATCCTAGTGAGTGAAGCTAGGTGAAAGTCCTAGTGAGTGAAGCTAGGTAGATGGAAAGTCTTAGTGAGTGAAGGTAGACAGATGGAAAGTCCTGGTGAGTGAAGCCAGGCATGTGGAAATCCATGTGGATCAAGGTTGACCGGACACCTGGTGTTGGGAAGTCCAAGTAGGTCAGAGGAGTGACCGAACACTTGGCACGAGGAGAAAAGTCTAAGTGGGTCAAAGGATTGATCGGACACTTGGCACGAGATGATAAGTCCAAGTGGGTCATGGTTGACCGGACACTTGTCACGAGAAGAAAAGTCCAAGTGAGTCAAAGGATTGACCAGACACTTAGTGAAGAAGTCTCAGCAGGTCAAAGTTGACCAGATGCTAGGCACGAGGAGTCCCGACAGTCATGGTTGACCAGATGTTGGGTTTGGGAGCCCTATACTTGACTCGGGCAAGCTAGGGTTGGTCAATTTGATCAAGTGATCAAATTGGACCAAGCTCAATCGATCAGCTGATCGATTGGGCACAATGCTGCAACAAACAGTAGCTAAATTGATCAATTAATCGATTGGGAGCCTTTGTGGCGAGCGCAACCCAATCGATCAACCGATCGATTGGGCACCGCCAATCGATCGATTGGGGGCTGGTTTTCTCACGCGATCGTGACAAAGCCTGAATATATCGAATGATCGATTCAGACAGTTTCCAGCAGAGCACAAAGGTGCTCTGAATCGATCATCCGATCGATTCAAGCCTCCCCAATCGATTAGGATATGACTATTGTGAATGAAAGCGCACAAAAGCCTTCTTCCTTGTAGCGATTCGATAGCTCTTTACACTACTCCGCTCCTTGCGATCATTTCTCACAGGTTTACGTCGATTCTTGAAGCTTCTTGGAGCAAAATGTTGCTGCTCTTCCAAGGTCAAGAGGCATTTCACACAAGAAGAAGAAGCTAGCTAGGGTTTCATTTGTGTAAAATCTTGTAAGATTTTCTTTGTATTTGCTTCTTCTTTTCTTCTTGTTGTATTGAGAGATTGTACAAGGCTTCTCTGCCTTCGGTAGTTATCGAGAAGGAGTGTTTTTTTATAGTGGAGAGTGCGTCGTATGTGAATCCTTGGATTAGTCACCTCTTCTTGAGGTGGATCTTAAGTAAATCTATATGTTAGCGTTGTGAGTCTTGTTTCGAGTTCTTTCCACTGCATATCATCATCACGAAGCAAGCAAACAAAGTGCGACGAGTTATTCACCCCCATTTAGCTACAATCGACCCTAACATCCTTCTCGTCTGTCGGTGTACTCTTCTACGGCACCTCGTCTTTCAGATGCACTAAGCCCTTTTGATTCCCTTCCCGTATCATCTTTCTCACTGGCTGCATCTTCCGCTCGACTTATTGTGTTCCTAACCTCCTACACACTTAGACATAAGGATCAAATACACAGGACTTATCTTAACTTGGTTGATCACATCAAAACTACCATAGGATGCTTACAATCTTTCCTTTTCTAATGTGCATCAACCCAAGTTAAGTTAGGGTTAAACAAGAAGTAATAACATGATTATGTAAAGAAGTTGCAATTCAATGAAACAACTAAGTTAAGAATTTTACAATGATAAGTACAAAATTTTCTAACTCCCTCTTAATCCTTAATTCCCCTTAACGTTTACATATTTATGCCCCTTTGATCATATAATTTTTTTTTGAGAAAAATACACTAACGGTTAAAAAATTTGGAAAAATAAAGTAAACTCTTAGAAAAAATTGAAAACTTTTCTAAAGGTACATAACAACGATTATTAGTAAGCTAATATTTTTCAGAAATAATTTTTTAAAAAATATTCTATTTTGACTAATTAATCTCCTATTTGACAAAAATAATGTTAAAAATTATTTATCAATTTTGGAAAATCTTGAAAAGTTTTGTCAACCTCAACTAGATAATGTTAGAAATAAATTATTTCAATTCAGAAACTAATTTTTAAAAATAAATCTTTAAAAATATTTTTTCAATTCTAAAAATTCTACTATTTTTCCTAGACATGTAAAACAAATTGTTTAATGACAAAAAAATAAAAATTTTAAAATTTCTATTTTCTTAAATTTTTAATATTAATAATTATCTTTTTATAAAATAATCTGTAATAATTCTGACATTATTCAAAAAAAATTAAAAATATTTGTAATGATAGTCATGTTTCTTCACAAAAAAAAATAAGATTTTCAAAATTTAAGTGTACAAAATAATTTTAAATTTCAAAGTATGATCTTCTTTAATAATTTTATAAAAAATAACTCAATAGAATTTTTTTTTAAAAAAAATCCATTTATAATTTAAATCATTAGATTGCATAGGAAAAATTTTCAACTCAAAATACGAAAAAAAATATTTTTCTAATTGAGACAATTTCTATCCTAATCATTAAAAAAAAATAAAATTTAATTTTAAAAAAAAATAGAAGCCAATATAGGTTTCTATCTACCGGATTTATTAAAAATTTTGAAGGTATATAATTTCTAGGATTTTTCCTAATTTGTCCTTGTTGATTTCTTATGTACCAATTGAGCCTACCATAATTTCTAAATATTAATTTTTAAAAATTGTTTGAACATGCATGGTCATTTTTTGATTTTTCTATTTGTACTTTTAATTTTTAATTTTCTATTTTTAAATTATCATACATTTTAAGAGGCGTGAATTGGCTAAGGTTATTTTTATTTTAGCATTTTTTTTCTAGTTTTACTATATTCTTTGAAAGCATTTTAATAAAATCTAAAGATTATTTGGGAGATAGTGTGCATACCTCACTTATCTTGTTTTGTAATGCTCCCCCTTCATCACAACTTTCTTATGAGGATCCTCCCCTTTCTTCGATGTTCATTTCTGAGCTGCTTTCCTCCTCTCTTTGATAGTCTGCCAATTGGGTTAGTCCGACGTATTCTTCAACTTCATATTATGATGACAACATGCCATCCCACATCGTCTTCAGGGTTTTTAGCTTCGATTTGTAGGCCGGTCTTCACCTTCAGGGTTTTGAGCTTCGATTTTGTTGGTATTTTACCCTTGTTCTTTAGTTTAGGGCAGTCATCCTTGATGTGCCCTTCTTCATTACAGTTGTAACACCGGACCTTTCTTTTGCTCTAAGATTGTTTCTTAGCCTGTGTCTTAAATTTATTTGATTTAATAAATTTATTAAATTTGCTTACCATTAGGGTCGCTTCGTCTTCATCGATTGATGCTTCGGAGTCTAGATCATCCTTTTTAGCTTCCAAGGCAAGATTATTATTCAATTTTTCGATTTCTTTAGGATCTGCACATCGGGTTTTGTGAAATTCAAAAGTAGAAAACAAATTTTCTATTGTACTTAACTCGAAGTCCTTTGAGATGTAGTATGCATCTACTACGGATGATCATTCTGGAGTCCTCGGGAAGCCGTTGAGCACGTACCAGATTGAATCTTGATTCGTTACTAATTCTCCAAGATTGTTGAGTTGAGTGATGAGTTCTTTGATCCGTACTTGGAGTTGTGCTACCTTTCTCCATTGTTGATCCGAAGGTTCGTTAGCTGGGTTCTAAGGATGTCCCGTCTTGCTAATTTGGCTTTCGAAGTACCTTCATGGAGTTCCAGAAATTTCTCCCAGAGCTCTTTAGCGGAGTCGTAGCTGTTGATTCAATTAAACTCTTAGGACGGAAGAACGCTCAGCAGATGGAATTCTGTTTTACCGTTCACCACGAAGTCAACTTGTTCTTTCTTTTTCCATAAGTACTATTATTTTTCAGCTCTATGTTGGTCTTTGGGGGCTACAAAATCATATTTCATAATTAAAAGAATTTCAAATTTTATTTTAAAAAATATCTCCATTCGGTGTTTCCATTGCGTGAAATCTCCATCGAATTTCAGTGGGTGGATACTTTCACCAGCCATTGTCTAGTCGCTTCAGTGGTGGTCAGTCCTTTCTGAAGCGTTCTGGCTCTTATACCAATTAAAGGATCAAGAAGAATTTAGATATTTCTACAATAGTATGATATTGTCCACTTTGAGCCTAAGCCCTCATGGTTTTACTCTTGGCCTCTACACAAAAGATCTCATGTCAATAGAGATATCTTTTTCTTATAAACCTATGATCTTTCCAATGTATTTTCAATATGGGACTATGTTTACAATCTTGCAACCATAATAGACTATATTATGGATGTAAGCAACATGGATGGTTAAAGTGGGTGAGGTCCGATACGGGACTAAATAAAGACACCAATGATATACATTTTAGGATGTTGCCAAGTAGGGGTGAGCAGTCAACCCGCCAAACCGACCAACCCGCTTATATCGACCCGAACCGAACCGAAAAAAAATTCGTCGGATATAGGGCCGGATGTAGGGTCTTGATATTGCATTATCCGATCTAGTAGAGTCAGATAGTTTTTTATCCCAATAATCGAACCAACCCGATCCGCGATCACCCCTACTTATAGCAACTACTGTCGATAAGTTGCTACACGTTGTAGTAGTTACTGCCGATAAGCTACGACACGTTGTAGCAGCTACTGGTAATTAGCCGCTACAACGTGTAATGAATAATGTCTATTATCATTTTAAAATATTTTATTTTTTTGTTGTTTTATATTTATATTTTATATTTCATTGGATATAGGGTCGGATATCAAAATAACTGACAACCCGTCGGATATCTGATACATAATAACCGCCAGATATAGGACCGGATGTAGGTCCTGATATTGTATTATCTGATCTAATAGGGCCGGATAATTTTTTATCCTAATAACCAAACCAACTCGATCCGCGATCACCCCTATTGCCAAGAGTGGAGTCAAAGGTAGGAAGTGAATATATTGCTTATCCTAGACATAATATGGGAAATTGGAATGTACCGCCCATTGTCTGGATATTAGTGATAGTGAACTTAATTCTTTTGGCTACATACTTAATATGTTTGTTAGTTGGTTGGTTAAGTAGTGCTAGTGTTGTTATATGATAAAGAAATGTAATTATAGATAATGCCGACATTTGTTTTTTTTATGGATGGATAAATGTTTTGTATCATTATTTCAGTTAATGAATTCAATTCTCGATATTATTTCAGATTTTGATTTATGTAATCTTTATTATTATAATTCCAAGTAAATCATGTTTTCAGCCTAAATTTACTGATGATCATTATATCTTATTTGTTGACAAATGGATAATGTTCATCGATTGAACTTAACTCGTGTTCAAACTTTGAAGTTTCCTTGTAAAATAATAGCTGATGGCAAAGAATCATGCTTAAGTCCCCCAATATTTCCGTATAGCATGATTCTCGGACTTTTATGGAGGCATTAATTCCTAAATAGAAGTTTACCATATTTGTAACATTGAACATGTAACTAAAGTAAAATCAAGATACTACTTTATTTATATTTTCTTTTCGGATGACATTAGGATAGTATAAAATGCATTGTTGGGTTGAAGGTCGATTCAAAATATAAAAATCTTGAGCAACAACTTTAAAATCCTTAGCTAGCTGATACTCAATTATTCAATTGTGAGCAGTATATCCAATAGGGCTTTAAACCAGTTGGTAAAATTATTCATAATTATTGTAGGATTGAAAGTGTGTGATAGAGGGGAGGGGGGGGGTGAATATCACACTCTTAAAAATATTTATTTTAAAGACAATCAGAATATGCAGCGAAAAGTAAAAGACTCATTTGGTTACTTGGTTTGGAGCTTAGCTCGACTCTTACTCCAAGACCCGCGATCCTTGATCGCATTGTTGGGCAATTCACTAAAACTTTTCTTTTTGAAAACCTCAGAAAGAAGCAGTGCGTACAAGTAGATGAGTAAGATAGTAACAACCTACTATCTTATTTGAATGCAAGCAATATAAAATTATACCGATAGTATATAAAAGTTAAAGCTCGGTCGACACTTCTTGAAGCGGTAGCTTGCTTATGAAGATGAGTAATCGTAGCACAAATCACAGCTTGCACAGAGATGAACTTCGAACAGATTTCTTGCTTCATTTTGAGCCTGGGAACTTGAGCTCTTTTTATAAGATTTGCCAATGTTCGATCGACTGATCCACAGGTTCGGTCGATTGAACCCGCTCCCTTCCTTCTTCGCTGAGATCCAATCTTCAGCATTAATGATGTTTAATGGTTCGATAGACCAATCCCTTTGTTCGATCAACCAAACAAGGAACTTCCTTGTTCGTCGAGATTCACACTTAATGCCTATTAATGTGATGATCTTTCGGTCGACCTATCCTCTGGTTCGGTCAACCGATCAACCTGGCTTCCTTCTTTGCTTTTGCTCGATCTGATCTATGCTAAGTCATCAAGGTTCGGTTAACCGATCCTCTGGTTCGATCAACCGATCAAGCTTTGATCAGACCCTGCTTTGTTTTGGTCTGAACTGATATCTGCTCTGAGTTTACCTTGTTCAGTCAACCGATCATCTGGTTCGGTCGACGAATCAGGTTGAACCTGCAAAGTAGTGTTAGACAATAATCCTGTAAAATATATATTAACACAATAATAATATATCTAATGTATGAATAATAATAATATACAGTTCAATTGTCTTGATCTCAACTTGGAAACCTTCCCAATTTCTTCAGTTGGATCATCAACCATAGGTTCTTCTTTTCAGGAACACGACCTCACTGTCGCTCCTCCAGTTGCTTATCTCAACCTACCTGCCGAACATGGTCCTCCAGACATGTTTGGACATTGCTTGCTCAGTGTCTGATCTCCTGATCCACTAAGAATTTTCCTGCAATACTACATTAGCCAACAACAATAATAGTAATATAGAATACTATGGTAAACCTAAACTTAGATTTACCGAGATCCGCTGGTCTGGTCAACCGTGCGTGGTCGACCGAAAATCATCCGATCAACCTTGCTTGGAGTTCTCTCCTCCAAGACTTCTCGCTACCTAAGGTTATCTTTCCCCAGGATTTTTACCATCTAGCTTCACTCACCAGAACCTAAGGTTACCACCATCTAGGGTTTTCTCCACCTGGCTTCACTCATCAAGACTCAGTATTCGGCTACCCAGGGATCAGGTCCTCCAAACCTATCGAATTCACTTGGCTTCCATGATTTATTGAGATTTCCTCTGCCTCAGTATTTGACTACCCAGGGATCATGTCCTCCAAACTTATCAAATTCACCTAACTTCCACGATCTACTGAGATTTTTCTTGCCTAGCCTGCAACTAGGACTTCTCTTGCCTAACCGCGGTTAGGACTAGTCACTCAGTTGACTTTCCACCCCTGCCTAGCCACGATTAGGACTTCCCATGATCAAACTCAATTAAACATACTTAAACATATTTGTTGGACATTAAAACCTTGGAGATCGATTGTACCAACAGTAAAATTATTCATAATTATTGTGGGTTAGTACAGTGACCATGTCTTATGCCTTGTTGTGCAATCTGGATATTGAACCAACTAACTAGCTTCTTAGCTCACCATTGAGTGTTGGACAGTTGGTTCATTAATTTATAACCTCTCATCCACCATCTGAAACATACTCAATAAATCATCTTTAGCAAACTTGTTAAGTGTCTTCCCTCTCTGCTGCCTTGGTAACCAATTGAACATACAACCCGCACAATTCTTTATATCGCATATTGTGAAGTATTTTTGGATCCAAACTACCTTTGTTCGCAATTGAATCATTAACTCCAAAGTATCCATCTTTTGCTTTGTGTGTCCACCTTTTCAATATATACTCACTTGGGGCATTCATGATATTTTTCATCATAAATATTTTCAAAATATGAGAACACAAAATCTCAGCAAATTCATATTTTCTACAGCTATAGCTAAGCTCATTTTTTCACACGATGAATCAAGTGTAACTATATAATGGTAACTCTTTTTGTGAGAAGTAATTTATATTTTGTATGTGATCTAATATCCTTACAAATTTTTACACTATAATTATGAGATTTGTACCACTCTTATTCAAAACACTTATATGCCTTTGGAGTATAAATACAACTTGTATGCTTTAAAATTTCAATTGGATATAATAAACATTGAACACTTAAATTTGATCTAAAATTAGCTTTTAACTTATAACGATGATCATCAAGCAATCTTTCGAAGTGATCAAAAAATCTAAAAAATTGTGTTGATAACCGATGTACCTTTTAACAATATTATTCATGCTCTCACTTCTTTGGGTTATAGTCATATCCGCACAAAACATTTGTCATCCATATGCTAAAGCTCATCTTTCCTTTATGCGAAATAGACGTCTCAACCAATCATTGTCTTCAAGTGCATACTTGGTCAACTTCATGTTCCAAGCTGAAATAAAATCTTCCTCTTTATCAAAATGATATATATATATATATATAAGGCAAAATCTTTAGTAAACTTGTTGAACTTAGAAAAAACTCTACTCAAATATATTGTGACATTTTGATAAATGTTTAAAATACACAAACGATGATGTATTTCAGGTCATTTGGAAGCTAAAGTCTTTGCCATTGTTGTATCTTGATCAGTAAGAATAGTTGTTAGTTTTTTCTCACACATAGCTCTGGTAAATGTATCAAACAACCACTCAAACGTCAAAGAGGTTTCATCATATAATAAAGCTGTGCCAAAAATTATGGATTGCTTATGATGATTAACACCTACAAACAATGCAATTGGATGACTTTCATTATTCTTCTTGTAGGTTGTGTCAAAGCAAATAACATCTCCAAAATTGCCATAATCAGCTCTCATCTTAGTATCAGACAAAAAAATATTAGTTATCAAATCATATTCATCAACTTGAATAGCATTAAAAAAATTAGGATCATTGAACTACATTTTCTACTAATACACCTCCTGTATCTCCAACTCTCATATTTCTTGTTCTTTAAATTACAAGTAGTTTTTATAATTTTTAGGAATAAAACATAAATTCTCCTTCCCACCTACTTGTCTCACCATAAGATCATGAGATGCTTTTAGGGGAATTCTCACATCACTTATCATCTCAATATGTATCACGGTAGAAAAAGATATATTCCTATGGCATTAGTAGAGGTGAGTTTTGTTTGGACTTAAAAAATAATAATTATACTTTTTAACAAATTGCACCACATTAAACTTATCATTTTTTCGACAACTAACCTTTATTTTAGCCCCACAACCAAACCTTGTTTCAGGAGACTTGATTTCACATAAATATCTCATT
The DNA here is from genome assembly GCF_018446385.1 of Zingiber officinale. NCBI lineage: Eukaryota > Viridiplantae > Streptophyta > Magnoliopsida > Zingiberales > Zingiberaceae > Zingiber > Zingiber officinale. The sequence goes on from NC_055992.1 coordinate 108,010,128, forward strand.
TGTCCTTTCCTCTTTTACCTTGTGCACTATAACAAAAAATCTTGTCAACTAATTTACCTGATTTATCATTGTGGCTTTTAGTCTTTCTTACGTCAAATCCAACTTATTTAGCATATTTCAAAATCAAGAGGCATCCTCTTTTGTCTTAAATTTCATACCCATTTTTGGCATCAATTCTTCTATCATAAATAGGTGAGAACTCTTCGTATATTTTTCATTGTTCAAATCTTTAAAATCAATCAAACAATGCAAAAAAATCCAATCAACAATGCAGATATTCAATCGAACTATGCAAAATTTGAGCTATATAAAGTTCAATATAATCCCAATATGATTCTTATTACCTTTATCACCCCCAAGTGTCTTCATTTGCTTCAAAATCCCAACAGTCTTCATTTGCTTCAAAATTCAACCAACGACAACTCGCAAATTCATCCACCATGATTATTACTTTGATCCTAAAAAAAACAACCAAGAAATGTGAATTCCCAATTGCAGAAAATAACAAAAAACCCAACAAACTCATATAAAAAATATTGCATTTTGAAAACCTAAATCCATAACCATTTCCCTTCAAAGTTTTGTCGTATAGTAGGCAAACCACACACCCACACAACAATGCAACATTCGACAACATTAATTTCATTGTCGTTGGGTGAAATTAGCCTTTAGGACACCTTTGAGATTCTGGAGCTAGAGTCAACGAAGCAAGAGTTGTTGGAGTTGACGAAGGGAGGGGATGAGAAGTCGATGGGAGGACATCCAAATTAGGAGGAAAGCTGATGGAGCGTTGAAGTTGTTCTGGGAGGAAGGAAAGCATTATTAAATTTCATCCAAAATAAGGAGAGGTTTTATTTTTTTTTCAATTGTCGTTTAACTAGTCGGATAAGGGGACAGAGAGATATTGGGATAGAAAATCCGAACTCCTATAAAAAATCCTTTAAATAACTACTTTATGTGTCTCACACATTATATTTTACCTTATATATAAATAAAATTTAAATTCATAAATTATCATAAAAATATTAAAAATTAAAAAAAGTTACATTATTTGAAATAAAAGACCTAAATAAAAATTTTGTTGATTTTTTAATTTAAATTTAAAATTTTATTTTAATAAAAAAACAAAAAATAAAAAAAATGAAAATCATGAAGCTCCCTTCCACTCCCTCCCTTATGCCACGTCCACGTTGGGAACACTAGGAGGTTTTTTCCTCCGCCACTGCCGCATCAAGATTTTTATTTTTATTTTTATTTTTAACATCAGCTCCTATTATGAATGCTCTAAGAGTATCCATAATGATTGGAGCTTTCTTAGAGTTCCTTTGTTGTCATATACACATTATATTAAAAAAAAATTTATATATTTTTTTCACTATCAAAAATCCTCTCAACATTTTCTTCACGGATCTCACATATCAAAAGTATTTTATTAGTCATTGTTTGTTTTTTTTAACAAATATTAAAAAAATATTTTAATATAAAAAAAGCTGAAGAAGCGACTCCGACTTTCAATTAAATGAAAAAACTCCCTCCCACTATAGGAGAGTGCTTTTTTTGACATTGTTAGCTCCCATTGCGATGTCCTAAGGGATCTCCAATGGGAAAACCTCAAAAGTAAGGTTTTTTATATTTTCAAGGTGCCACGTCATTGCCACATCAAAAAGTAAAAAATCTTACTTTTCTCTCCACTATAAAAAGATTTCCCTACAATTTTTATGGGTCCCACACTAAACAATTCATATATCTTTAAAAATAACCTCAATTATTTGTTAATAAATCACTCTTATATCATCTAATTTGTTAAAAAATAATATTAAAAATTTATGAGTTAAAAAAAAAGAAATACAACATTAAACAATAAATTATTACAAATAATTTATAAAAAATAATCTTTTACTGATCACACTCGTAGCGTGCCCAAATATGCTCAACCAAGTTGGCTCGAAGTTGATAATATACTTGATTATCACATAGCTCACAATTTCTTCGAAGGTATTCTTCAAACTCTTCAGTAGAGTCTTGAAATACCTGTGCTGGAGGATCTTCTTTATCATTCGATCAATTACTTACTGTATCTCACTCATAATCAATAATCATATTGTGCAAAATAATATACATATACATAATATCTTTTAAATTATTCTTATACCAAAATCATCTTGGACCTTTGATCATTGCCCAACGAAATTAGAGCACTCTAAATGCTTGCTTGACGTCCTTTCTTGTAGCTTCTTGTCTTTGTTTGAACATTTTTCTCTTAGAATCTTGGGAGCACAGAAAACTCTTAACGAAAGTAGCTCATTCTGGTTAAATCCCATTAGTTAAGTAATACCCTTTCGTATATTGTGTGTCATTTACTGTAAAATTAATCTCTGGTGCATTTCCTTATAGAACTTCGTTGAATAAAGGTGATTCGTTAAGCACGTTAATATTGTTAGAGTGTATACTAAAAGTCTAGCTTTTGGTATAAACATTTATCTAGAAATAAGAATCACATTGGTCAAATGTCTACATTTATGATAAATGTAGTTGTTCAGTTAATTTATATTGTAGATAACATGGTGTGTGGTGTCACACACAGAGGATCATGTTATCAGTACCTTATAAATTATAAACAGTAGCTCACGACCATAATGGAAAGGAACAAACCATTGGAAGGTCGTAATGTAATTAGGTATTAGTTTATCTTAACTATATAATTACACTAGTACACTTAGAGTGTATTGAGTAGGACCATTAGAGGTCGTTTCTTTTATACTGACTTTATAAAGAAACAAAGACCTCAGTTATTATGGAAGTGTGTGCTCTTAATCCTAATATAATAACAAGCACATATATTTGATATTTATTTCTTTAATTTATCAATGGGTGAGATTTAGTTCGATGAATCAATAAGCCCGATAAGTTGGGAAATGATATCACTTATAGTGTGTGTTGTTGATTATAGAAGGAAACTGTGTCCTAGTGATCTAGGTTGAGAATGTCCCCAAGAGGAGCTCATAAGGATTGTCATGTTAAACCCTGCAGGTGGACTTAGTCCGACATGACGATGAAGTTGAGTGGTACTACTCTTGGAGCTAGATATTAATTAAGTGAGTTGTCAGTAACTTACTTAATTAGTGGACATTTGTTATCTTAAACACAGGGAGACTAACACACTCATAATAAGAAGGAGCCCAAAATGTAATTTGGGATTGGTGCGGTAGTTCAATAATAGTTCTTTAGTGGAATGAATTATTATTGATGAAATTAAGTTGTGTGTTCGGGGCGAACACGGGATGCTTAATTTCATCGGGAGACCAAAACCAATTCCTCCTCTCGGTCCCTATCGTAGCCTCTTGTATATAGAGATTTATACCCACCACATACCCACCTTCTTACCCAACCTATAGGGACCGGCCAAGCCAAGCTTGAAGCTCAAGCTTAGGGTCGGCCAAGCCTGAAGGTTGAGCCTTAAGGTGACCGGCCAATTGCTTGGAGTCCAAGCTTAGGTGGCCTGCCACATCATATTAAAAAGGGATTTTTATTAAAATTATTTCTTATGTGGATATCATGGTTTTAAAAGAGAGTTTGAAATTTAAATCTTTCCTTTTATAGCTTTCTACAAAAGATTAAGAGAAGAGATTAATCTCTTTCCTTATTTGTAGTTTAAAAGGATAGTTTTAATTTTAAAAACTTTCCTTATTTGTAAATCATCTACATGTTTAAAAGAAAAATTTGAAATCTTTCCTTATTTGTTGATTAAAGGAGGATTTTAAATTTTAAGAAAACTTTCCTTTTTAACCATGTTCATGATTTAAAAGAAAGTTTAAAAATTAATAATTCTCTTTTATTAGTTTCTACAAAAGATTAAGAAAAGATTTGATATCTTTCCTTATTTGTAGATTAAGAGAGATTTTAATTTTTTAGAGATAACTTTCTTTTTATCCACATATTTAAAAGAAAGATTTTAATTTATTAAATTTCCTTTTTATTAACTACCATGAAGGGAAAAATTATTTGAGAAATTTTTATAAATTTCCAAAAGCAAATTAGGAAGTTTTAATTCTTGTGTGAATTAAAATTTCCTTGATTAAAGGGATTAAGGTGGCCGGCCATTACAAATAGAAAAGAAAAATTATTTTTAATTAAATAAATTTTCCTTTTTAATGGCAAAAGAATTAAGGAAGTTTTTTATTAAATTTTCCTTATTTGCCAAGACCAAGGATTATAAAAGAGGGGGTAGAGGAGGCTTCAATAAGAATGTCTCTATTATTCTTCTCCTCTCTTTTCCTCTTTGGTGGCCGACCCTAGCTTCTTTCTCTTCTCTTCTTCTTATGGCCGGCGGCAACCTCTCTTGGAGCTCTTGATGGTGGCCGGTTCTAGCTAGGAGAAGAAGGAGAGAAAGGTGGTTTTGTTTCTTGCATCCCTTGGAGCTTGGTGGTGGTGGCCGGACCTCTACTTCTCTTGGAGAATTGTGGTGGCCGAAACTTGCAAGGAAGAAGAAGGTGCTTGGTGGTTCTCATCTCGGAAGATCGTTGCCCACACAACGTCCGAGGTTAGAAGAGGAATACGGTAGAAGATCAAGAGGTCTTTTTAGAAGGTATAACTAGTAATTTTTCCTTTCCGCATCATGCTAGTTATTTATGGAAATAATACCAAATACAAGAGGCTTACGATTCTAGTATTTCGAATATGTTTTTCGAAGTTGTGTTCTTTTATTTTTCTTTTACTTGTGATTTGATTGTTCTTTTTGGTTGACCTAAAGTTATTTTAGGAAATTAAATATTAGCTTTCCATAAAAGGTTTTGTCTAGTCGGTGGTGGTTGTTCCCATATCCAAGAAGGCCATGTGCCTCGCCACGTCAGTACTGGGAACCAATTATGGAAATTAATATTTAATGGAATTAATAACTTAGGTGATTTGGATCAAACGTGTTAAGTTCCGCAGGAGATCCAAGTCTAAACCTTAAAGAACAAATAAATTAAGTTTTGGATCAAACGTGTTAAGTTCCGCAGGCGATCCAAAATTTAATTTAAAAGAACACATGGTAGCTAGGAAAAGGTTCAGACCTTTGTACAAAATTTTTGTACAGTGGAACCTCTAGGTTTTCCGAGTGGCAACCAACAAATATATCATTACGTGACCTTGTGATTCCAAAAAAAATGTGTCATATCCATAAATCTATAAATGCAACTGCTTGAAGCACAATTATTGGGACCCCATAATCACCTCGAGGAAATTGGCATTTCCAACCAATGGGGTCCCAATGCATACAATCAAGGCTACTCAACAAACCAGGGAAGCCATGTCTATGTTCATGCATTTTGAGCAAACGTTGGATGTCAAAAACATTAGGTCTTTTTAAGTATTATGACCCAAATACTTCAATCACACATTGACAGAAGTTAATCAAGCAATCTAGAGCAGTTGTTTCACACATGCGTAGATATTCATCACAAATGTCGACAGAGGATCCATACACCAATTGACGGATAGTGGCAGTGCATTTTTGAAGGAGTGACAAATCACATCTGTTGGTGCGGTTAGCACTAATGATCTAACTCGGATTTTGATGAATGACAAATCAGGTTAAGTTAGATTTGTCGTTATCTAACACTTTGATCGAGTGTACAGGTTAAGTCCAGACAGGTCGACAGGCTGACTGGATATCTGACACGAAGTCCAAGCGGGTCGACGGGCTGACCGGACGCTTGGCAAGAAGTCTAAGCGGGTCGACGGGCTGACCGAACGCTTGGCACGAAGTCCAAATGGGTCAAAGGGCTGACCATACATTTGGCACGAAGTCCAGCTAGGTCAACGGGCTGACCGGATAGCTGGCGAGAAGTCCAGACGGGTCGAAGGGCTGACCGGACGTCTGGCAGGTGAGTAAAGGTAAGTCACTGGAAGGGAGTGACTGTGAGGTCGCATTCCTGGGAAGGGAACATTAGGCGTCGATCCGGCTTAGATCCATTTCGGATATCTAAGTCGAGATCGTGACTAGATTCCGGTCTCGGAAAGACAGAATCTAAGTCATACTCTTGATATTGAATTTATAAAACTATGCTAACACTTTGTTTTGCAGGAAACATATTATATATTTGCTTCGGACTAACCTTGTCTTGCAGGAGAAGGAATTTTTGGAGAAAGGTGGTCCGGGCGCCCGAAACAGGTCCGGGCGCTCGGGAGGTAATTTTATCCTGATCGCGTCGTCACCACGTGGAGCTCGCTGGTTGGACCTCCCACGTCTCACCAGGGCACTCGGAAGGGATCCGAGGCGCCCCGAGCCTCATATAAAAGGAGGGTTAGAGGTGGAGCCAAAGAACAACTGACAAGAAGATCTTCTACTGCTTGCTCTGCTGCTCTGCGCTCCTGCGACGCTAACGAAGCTCCGACAATGCACTTTTTCCTTTTCAATTTATTCCTTTGTCGGTATTGCTTTTATTTTCATTAGCATTTTTTGTACTTAGTTTGTAATAATTTTTGAACTGCTAGTGATTGCCCATCGAAAGCACTCAACGAGTGCGGGCCTTGGAGTAAGAGTCGACACAGGCTCCGAACCAAGTAAAATTGGTCTGTGTTAGCATTGCTTACTTTTTCCGCTGCGCTTAACTTTTTTCGAAAGAATTTTCGTAATCGATATTCACCCCCCTCTATCGAAACATTACGATCCAACAAGTAGTGTCAGAGCAGGTACCGCTCTGATTTGGTGCAACCACTAATCAGACAAGGGGGTGATTTGTTTTTAAAATTTTTTTTCTATTTTCGGATTTTAATTTTTCGTAAAATTCCAAACTGGTATAATTATCTTTTTGGAAATCTCCTTCCGTCGTAATTACATCTAAATTGGTGCAACACCAATTTAGTTATTTTTATTTAATTCTTCCCGCACTACTAATCCAAGACCAAGTCTTGAAACCTCTCTATTTATTTTTTTTGTGCAGATTAAAAATGTCGTAGATCGAGGGCTTCAGCACAGTGCGACCTCCCCTTTTCAACGGGGATGATTTCCCATACTGGAAGAAGCGGATGGAAGTATATCTAAAGACAGACTTCGATCAATGGCTTAGCGTCACAAAAGCCTACAAAATACTAGTAGACAACTCCGAGAATCTACTGGATCCTGAAGAATGGACAACAGACTTAAAGAAGAAGGCATCAACGGAGAACAAGGCAATCAACACATTACAGTGTGGATTAACTAGAGAAGAACTGAACCGGGTTGGACCACATAAAAACGCTGAAGAGCTGTGGGACAAACTGATGGAGCTACACGAAGGAACGAGCGACGCTAAGGTAACAAAACGAGACATGCTTCTAAATAGAATATTTAACATAAAAATGCAGGAAGGAGAAACGACCAGCCAACTCCACGCAAGAATCAAAGATATTCTCAACGGACTCCACGCAATAGGACACCAAATAGAGAACCGGGACTTAATAAGGTATGCCTTAAACGCATTTCCACGCAACAGCTTGTGGGCATCTATCGTAGATGCCTACAAGATCTCTAAAAATTTATCAAAATTAAAACTATATGAACTTTTCTGTGAATTAGAACTACATGAACAAACTAACGCCGGGGTCAAGAAAGTTGTAGCTTTATTTACAGGTTCCTCAAAAGAAAAGAAGAACAAGTCTGAACTTGAAGACCAGAACTCTGAAGATGAAGAACACCTGGTGAACCTGGTAAGGAAGATGTTCACCAGGAGGAAAAGAAGCTTCAGCAAGAAGGACCTTTAAAAGATCAATTCTCCAACCGAATCGAGGAGTGTGACATGCTTCGGATGCAACAAGAAGGGCCACTACAAGAACGAGTGCCCGAGATTGAAAAACGACAAACCGAAGCTGACCAAAAAGTGTTGGTGCAACCTTAGGTCAAGGTTGACCTGGTTGACCCGACTCAAGTTGACTTGACTCGAGTTGTATTTTGATGTTTGACTTGGGAAGATTGTTGATGCAACTTTAGGTCAAGGTTGACCTAGTTGAGTTGCATGTTGATGTTTGACACTCGTGAGGGAGTTCTATTCTTGATATGGGACAAGAATAGATGTTTGGGAGATTATTGGTGTAACCGTAGGTCAAGGTTGACCTGGTTGACCTGAAAAGTCCAAGTATGGAGACTTGGCACTGGAAAGGTCCAAGCAGGGAGCTTGGCATGCGAAAAGTCCAAGTATGGAGACTTGGCACGGGAAAAGTCCAAGTATGGAGACTTGGCACGAAAGACCAAGTATAGAGATTGACGAGAAGAAAAGCAGGAGTCAGTGACACTTGGATGAGAAAGTCCCGTGAGTGAAGCCGAGCAATGGGAAAGTCCTGGTGAGTGAAATAAGCTAAATGGGAAGTCACAGTGAGTGAAGCTAGGTAGATAGAAAGTCCTGGTAAGTGAAGCCAAGTAGTTGGAAAGTTACAGTGAGTGAAGCCGGGCAATGGAGAAGTCCGGTGAGTGAAGCCGATGGAAAGTCCTGGTGAGAAGCCAGGCAGTTGGAGAAGTCCCGTGAGTGAAGCCAAGCAGCGGTAAGTGAAGCTGCGGTGAAAATCCTAGTGAGTGAAGCTAGGTGAAAGTGGAAGTCACGGTGAGTGAAGCCGGGCATTGGGAAAGTCCTGGTGAGAGCAGGCGGTGGAAGTCTGGTGAGTGAAGCCAGATTGGAAATCTGGTGAGTGAAGCGGTGAAAACCCTAGTGAGTGAAGCTAGGTGAAAGTCCCGTGAGTGAGCCAGGCAAGGGAAAATCCAGATGGATCAAGGGTGATCGGACATCGGTGTTGGGAAGTCCAAGTAGATCAAGGGAGTCGGATACTTGGCACGAAGAGGAAAGTCCAAGTGGGTCAAAGGTTGACCGGACACTTGGTGGAGAGTCTTAGCGGTCAAGGGACCGGATGCTAAGCATGATGTACCAACAGTCAAGATTGACCGGATGTTGGTTTGAACTTGGTTTGGGCGAAAACCATGAGTGGATCGATCGGTGATCGATCCGGTGATCATGAATATTCGATCGGTGCGGTGACCGATCGCTATCGATAGCATCTTGTGTGATAACCGATAGGTCGGTGACCGATCGAGTCGATCGAAGCCGAGCGAGGCGGCGCGAGGGGCTGATCGGTCGGGGACCGATCAGCATGGAGCCGGACCGCTAGATTCCTGATCGGTCTATGGACCGATCAGAGGATTCCTGATCGGTCCATGGACCGATCGGGGAACGAAGCAAAGCTTCTTCCGATCGGTCCCGCATCGATCGGAAGTTCTGATCGATGCGTGGACCAATCGGGGCGAACAGCAAAGGCCTCTTCCCGATCGGTCCACGGACCGATCGGGGTTCTATGACGCGGCTAGTTTCTTCTTCTTCGCGAGTTATAAAGAGGTTGAGAAGCTCGCTTCTTCTTCTTCTTCTCTTTGGCCCTGCTTCTTGTGCTTGAGCTTTCTTGAGCTCTTTCGTGAAGCTTCGTGTGAGCTTCCCGGCTGGTCAGCTGCTGCTATCGTTCCGTGAAGTTGCTGCTTCGTCAACGGAAACCAGTCGAAGGCAAGATAGTGTGTGTTTTTACATTCTTATTGTTCTTGCTTCTTGTTGTATTTCTTGTACACTTATCTTGCTGTTGCAAGAGACTTTGTGGCGAGGTTTCTCCACCCAGAAGGAGTGTTTGTATTAGCCGGTTTTCCGGGGACTCATCCACCGACGGATTGATAGGCTTCGTCCACCTTACGGACACGCCGAGGAGTAGGAGTTTCATCTCCGAACCTCGTTACATCGACGAGTTGAGGTTTGGTTTGTTTTGCTTTCGTTTCCTTTTGTTATTTCCGCTGCTAACCTAATTTGTAGAAAGAAACGAGGAAAGATTTGGGGTCGGCTATTCACACCCCCCTCTCTAGCCGTACGAAGGATCCTAACAGGTGGTATCAGAGCGAGGTCGCTCTTCATCGGATCAACACCCGTGGGAGCAAAGCTAGAGATGGATCAATTCGGAGAAGACATCACCATTCCACCCTTCTACAACGACAACTTCGCATATTGGAAGGTAAGGATGATGTATTTTCTTAGGACTAATATGTGGAACTGGTTTTGTGTACAAGAAGGGTTTACTCCTCCAATGGATAAAGAAGGAGAGCCTCTAGAGAAGAACAAGTGGACAAAGGAACAAGTCCATCAATCCACGATCAACAATGAGGTAACTAAAACAATTGAATTTTCATTACCTACTAATATTTTGCGTAAGATAGGTGAATACAACAATGCCAAGGAGTTGTGGGATAACTTGGCCAAGTACCATGAGGAGAGTTCCACTTCAAGCCATGAAGAGGAGCCTAGTGAGCCAAGTAGCTCACATCATGGAGGGAGCGAATTGGGAGTTGAGGGCTACTCAACATCCAAGGAAGAAGAGGAGGAGAGTTCCTCTTGTTCAAGTTCGGAGCAAGAAGAAGAGACATCTACCTCCGGAAGGGATGAGGAAGAGAGCTCACACCCATCCCCAAACCTAGGTAACTCAAGCATTTCAATTTCAAATAAGTTACATATAATATGCTTTGAGTGTAGGGAATTTGGGCACTACAAGAGTAAGTGTCCAAAGAGGGTAAGGAAGACTCCACCGGCGCCAAAGGTCAAGGTAGCCGAGTCCCGACACGCAAGGGCAAGGAGCACGTGGTGTGCTTCCAATGCAAGCGAAGGGGACATTATCGAGTCATTGTCCGAGGGGAGGCAACCTCACAAGGGCAAGAAACCGAGCACTTCTATAGGGGAGCTAAGGCAAACCCTAAGGTATCATTTAAGTCTCATTCGTGCAATACTAGTAAGATACATGCTAGAAATTTTATTGCACTAGTCAATAATGATAAGCATGATAACATTAGAAATCAATACACATGCTTAGGTGCCAAACATGTGAGCCTAGATAAGGATAACCCTAGGAAAGCCAACCCTAGAATTACCTCATCTAAGGTTAAGGAGAACCTAGGTAGGAATCCCAAATCAACTAGACACATGCCTAGGAATGCCTCAAAGAAAATGACAAATCAAAAATTGAGGTATTAGAGAAGGAGAATCAAGTCTTGAGGTCAGGACTTGATACTTGGGAAAAGGCGCTTAAGAACTTGGAGAAGTCATCTCTAGGGTTTAAGGGTCAAAAACCAATGTCCAAGGACAAAAAGGGTTTGGGTCACAAACCTAAGTCCCAAGTGGTCAAGCCCACTTATCATAATGTTCCATTCAATTATGGAACAAAACCTAGGGCTAGGAAGACCACCACCAAGGTCACAAGGAGTCACCCTAGAGTTGATCTTGATGAGTCCCAAATGACCAAGGCTTTAAAGCCTAAGAGGGTCATTAGGAGAGTTGCTAGGAAGTCATCCCTAGTGAATATTTAGTGAACCCAATGAGCTCTAATAGGTATTGGGTTCCTAGGAGCATCTTCTCTACCCCATAGATGGGTTAGAGAGTGTCAACTCAATTAGAAGGGTAGTTAACCCAACTTTGAGGAAATTGACACTCAAGGAGCATTCTCAAGGTCTTGATAACCTTTGGAAATGAAAAAGAATTATTATTTACTCCTTAAAGAGTAAAATGTGCCATTATGGAAAAGAATGATTTTAATTGGCACAATTTGAGGAAAACCTAGAGAAATACCATAATTGGGATTTTGGTTTCTCTTAGGGATATATGGGCAATCTAGGGTTAGATTTTAAGTTAGCTAAGGCTAAGGATACTTAGATACGGATTTAGGTATTTTATTTGAGCTAACTTGCCATGATTGGTTGCCATATGCCATGCCATGACATCATATTTATTTTATTATCATTTGAAATGTCATGATAATACTTAGCTAGTTTATATGTCATGTGTTAGTTTAGTTTCAAACTTTATGCCATGACATCATGACATTGGCACATGTTCTCATTTATGATACCATTTTATGCCATGTCATCATCTCTTGCATTAATAATCAATTGAATTGATTTAAGGATGAAAACATATTTTGATATTGAGATCAAATTTGTGTTTAGAAAATGCATGAGACCTTAGCCTAAGATACCTAAACCCATATCTCACATCAAAATTGACATGGATGTGCTTGATACACTTTAGATGTGTGTGAGATATTAGGATCATGAATTAGGATCAAGGTGCATAGTTCTTGTACCTAGATGAGCCTAATTCAAGATATGGAGGATCATAGGGAAAGCTTGTGTACAAGTTATGTGCATATAGCCCTAAGATTATGGTCCTAAATTCAAATGGTTTTAAAAGCATTTTAAAATTGATTTGAAAAACCTTGATGAAGCTTTCCTAGTGATAGCATTCATCATTGAACATTGTGATACAAAGTTGAGTTAAACTTGAACTTTTTCAAAGTTTTTGAACTTTGTATCAAGATTGAAAAATGGAAACTACTTTCATAGAAAACTATTTTTCCATGGTAGTATATGTTATGAGGAATGTATCCTCAGAATTTCACATTTTTTCGAATTTTCTGGAATTTTCTAGGAGTTGAATTTCCGGAAGGAAATCTGAATTCTGATTTCAGTCGGATCGGTCCGGGGACCGATCCAGGGAAATCTGATCGGTCTGCGGACCGATCCAGAGTATGGATCGGTCTGCAGACCGATCCAGTGAGTTCGGGACCGATCCAGAGGGGTTCTGATCGGTCCGGGGACCGATCATGGCGTGCCAACTGCTGAATTTCAGAGTCTGGATTGTTATCTGAAATTTCATTTGAAGTTGGGTTTTGTAGATTTCTAAAGGTTTGGAACTCCCAAAGACATTGTTGGTGCAATGGTCAAGGGGAGTTGGCTTTAGGGGAGTTTTACTCCTTAAGGATTAGTGATATGGGATTATCACTAAGTTGATTGTTGAGTTTAGTATCAAGGGGAAATTAAGAGTTTCAATGAAAGGTATGGGACTTTCATTAGGAAGAAACTCTTGACCTTGATACTCTCCTTTTCTTTTGATGTGTGTCAAAAAGCTCATTGGAGAGTTATTGGAGAACCCAAGTTAGGTTATCGGTTTAACCTAAGCTAGGGGAAGAATGTCAAGGAATGTTCGAGGAAGAACATTGGAATTCTTTTTGATGTGTGTCAAAAAGGAGGAGAATTATTGGAGAACCCAAGTTAGGTTATCGGGTTAACCTAAGGGGAGAATGTCCAGAGAATGTTCAAGGAAAGAACATTGGACATTGGAAGATGGTTGGAAAACCTAAGTTAGGTTATCGGGTTAACCTAACTTGATTATGATTTTGTCAAACATCAAAAAGGGGGAGATTGTTGGTGCAACCTTAGGTCAAGGTTGACCTGGTTGACCCGACTCAAGTTGACTTGACTCGAGTTGTATTTTGATGTTTGACTTGGGAAGATTGTTGATGCAACTTTAGGTCAAGGTTGACCTAGTTGAGTTGCATGTTGATGTTTGACACTCGTGAGGGAGTTCTATTCTTGATATGGGACAAGAATAGATGTTTGGGAGATTATTGGTGTAACCGTAGGTCAAGGTTGACCTGGTTGACCTGAAAAGTCCAAGTATGGAGACTTGGCACTGGAAAGGTCCAAGCAGGGAGCTTGGCATGCGAAAAGTCCAAGTATGGAGACTTGGCACGGGAAAAGTCCAAGTATGGAGACTTGGCACTGGAAAAGTCCAAGTATGGAGACTTGGCACGGAGAAGTCCAAGCAGGGAGCTTGGCACGAGGGAAAGTCCTGGTGAGTGAAGCCAGGCAGTGGGAAAGTCCTAACTGGGATGTTAGGCAGTGTGGAAAGTCCTGGTGAGTGAAGCGAGGGAGAAGTCCTGGTGAGTGAAGCCAGGCAGTGGGAAAGTCCTAACTGGGATGTTAGGCAGTGTGGAAAGTCCTGGTGAGTGAAGCCAGGCAGTCGGAGAAGTCCTGGTGAGTGAAGCCAGGCAGTCGGGAAAGTCCTGGTGAGTGAAGCCAGGCAGTCGGAGAAGTCCTGGTGAGTGAGCAGGCAGTCGGGAAATCCTGGTGAGTGAAGCCAGGTGAAAATCCTAGTGAGTGAAGCTAGGTGAAAGTGGAAGTCCTGGTGAGTGAAGCCAGGCATTCGGGAAAGTCCTGGTGAGTGAAGCCAGGCAGTTTGGAAGTCCTGGTGAGTGAAGCCAGGCAGATTGGAAATCCTGGTGAGTGAAGCCAGGTGAAAACCCTAGTGAGTGAAGCTAGGTGAAAGTCCTGGTGAGTGAAGCCAGGCAAGGGAAAATCCAGATGGATCAAGGGTGATCGGACATCTGGTGTTGGGAAGTCCAAGTAGATCAAGGGAGTGATCAGATACTTGGCACGAAGAGGAAAGTCCAAGTGGGTCAAAGGGATTGACCGGACACTTGGTGGAGAGTCTTAGCAGGTCAAGGGACTGACCGGATGCTAAGCATGATGTACCAACAGGTCAAGATTGACCGGATGTTGGTTTGAACTTGGTTTGGGCGAAAACCATGAGTGGATCGATCCGTGATCGATCCGGTGATCATGAATATTTCGATCGGTCGGTGACCGATATCGATAGCATCGTGTGATAGCGATAGGTCGGTGACCGATCGAGTCGATCGAAGCCGAGCAGGAGGCGGGCGAGGGGCTGATCGGTCGGGGACCGATCAGGCCCTGATCGGTCCCGGACCGATCAGAGTTCCTGATCGGTCTATGGACCGATCGGAGGTTCCTGATCGGTCCATGGACCGATCGGGACGGAACAGAAGCCTTCCGATCGGTCCCGGACCGATCAGAAGTCGACCAGTAACTGATAATACGTGCCAGAACCACTGATCGGTCTGCAGACCGATCAGATATCGAAGAACTCTCCTGATCGGTTGTAGAGGCTGATGAGAAATCATCTTGATCGCTCCCTTCTTCCCTTGCTTCTTGCTGTGCTTGAGCTTTGCTGAGCTCTCTACTTCGTGAAGCTTCGTGTGAGCTTCCCCGGCTGGTCAGCTGCTGCTATCGTTCCGTGAAGTTGCTGCTTCGTCAACGGAAACCAGTCGAAGGCAAGATAGTGTGTGTTTTTACATTCTTATTGTTCTTGCTTCTTGTTGTATTTCTTGTACACTTATCTTGCTGTTGCAAGAGACTTTGTGGCGAGGTTTCTCCACCCAGAAGGAGTGTTTGTATTAGCCGGTTTTCCGGGGACTCATCCACCGACGGATTGATAGGCTTCGTCCACCTTACGGACACGCCGAGGAGTAGGAGTTTCATCTCCGAACCTCGTTACATCGACGAGTTGAGGTTTGGTTTGTTTTGCTTTCGTTTCCTTTTGTTATTTCCGCTGCTAACCTAATTTGTAGAAAGAAACGAGGAAAGATTTGGGGTCGGCTATTCACACCCCCCTCTCTAGCCGTACGAAGGATCCTAACAAAAAGAAGGCCCTCAAAGCGACGTGGGACGACTCCTCCTCGGACGAATCAGAAGCAGAAGATCAGAAGCACCAGAGCCACCTCGCGCTGATGGCCCGTGAAGCAAAGTCGGAAGACGAATCGGAAGACGGGTCCGAACCCGAATCGAGCCACGAGTCCGTACTCGTTTCCGAAGGTTCCGAAGAGGTATTCCTAACCCTAAATCAAAAGTTTTTTAAAATTATTTCTTACTTAAATAATAAGTTAGTTAAATTAGAAAATGAAAACAAATTGCTCCTCGAGGAAAATCAAATCCTCAAGGAACAAGTTGAAAATAATAAACCAACTCAAGATCTAACACTTGAGGAGGAGAATTCATCATTAAAATTAGAAATTAATAATTTAAAAAATATGTTAGAAAAATTTACGACTAGATCAAAAAATTTAGACTTAATCCTAAATAATCAAAAAGCATGTTATAATAAAATCGGACTCGGATATAAGTCGAACTCAAATAAAACTTTTAAATCATTAATAACCCAATACAAACCAACGAATAAAGCCTGGGTTCCGAAAGCGTGTTTAACCACGCAAATAGGACCTAACCAATATTATATCCCTAAAGATAAAATATATTACATAAAGTCAATAAACCAAATAAAAAACCAGAACACAAACCTAAACCAAAAAATTTAAAATTTAAACATATTAGAACTCAACAAAATTTAAACTATCACCAAGTAAAATATAATTATAAAAGAAATAGACATAAATCGAGAACTAAAAATTAAATTAATGGCCATTAATTCAGGGGGAGGCTCTAGAATAGCTGGCACCTCCAAAATTAACCTACCCGGTAGGGTAACCCTAACCAACCTACCCAACAGGGTAATTAGGATTAGTTAAAAGAGGTTCAAGTTTAACTTGAAAAATGGTATTGGTGAAATTTTGGATGATAGTACGTGAGGGAAGCTTAGTATATGCATGTTTAGGAAGATATGGCTTCGACCTGGTGCATTTGGCTAAGTGGAACTGACCGAAGCTACCCTTTATGGATCCTAACCAGTTAGACCAAGGTTTTGTACTAAGTCCAGTAGATAGGACTATTTAAAAAACCTTGAAGGCATGATTACTTTAATGATGTCCAAGTGACTCACCATAGCCCAGAAGTTTATCCAGATAATGCTTATTTGTTGAACCCAAAGCTAAACCTGAATCTAACACAAGTTAAAAACAAACCCTAAAATTGAATCTAATTCATCTCACAAAATTATAGGATTCCCTAATTGAAAACATAGATCGGGTGAGATGACTATTAACTTTAAATTAAAATTAAATTAAACTTAAATTAAAATTAAAATTAAATTAACTTAAAATTAAAATTAAAATTAAATTTAAATTAAAATTAAAATTAAATTTAAATTTAAATTAAAATTAAAATTAAATTAAACTTAAATTAAAATTAAAATTAAATTAACTTAAAATTAAAATTAAATTAAAATTAAAATTAAAAGTAAAAGTAAAAGTAAAATTAAAATTAAATTTAAATTAAAATTAATCGTAATTTTTTTATTTTAAAAATTAAACTTAAATTTCTTTAACTTAAAAATTATTGTTAAAATTAAACTTAAATTTCTTTTAACTTAAAAATTTATTTAAAAAATTAAAACTTAAATTTTTTTCTAAAAA
Source organism: Zingiber officinale (assembly GCF_018446385.1). Taxonomy (NCBI): domain Eukaryota; kingdom Viridiplantae; phylum Streptophyta; class Magnoliopsida; order Zingiberales; family Zingiberaceae; genus Zingiber; species Zingiber officinale. Next base: position 108,027,099 of record NC_055992.1, read on the forward strand.
TTTATTTTAAAAATTAAAACTTAAATTTTTTCTAAAAATTAAAACTTAAATTTTTTTCTTAAAAATCTATTTTCCCTAAAAATTTATTTTAAAAATTAAAACTTAAATTTTTTTTACTTAAAAATTATTTTAAATGGTTTTAAAAATTATTTTAAAACTTGAACTTAATTTTTTAAAAATTATTAAACTTAAATTTTTAAATTAAAAATTATTGTAAAAATTAAACTTAAATTTTTTAACTTAAAAATTATTTAAAATCAAACTTAATTTAAAAATTATTTTAAAAATTAAACTTAATTTTTTTAACCTAAAAATTATTTTTTAAAAAAAAATTAATTTAAAAATTATTTTAAAAATTAAACTTAAATTTTTTTAACATAAAAATTATTTTAACTTATTATTTTAAAAATTAAACTTAATTTTTAAACATAAAAATTATTTTAATAATTCAACTTACTTTTATCAAAAATGACTATAAGTCCAATAGTTATACTAACCTCAATTCCTACCTATTGTAGGAAACTAAGTGGATTTTGGATAGTGGTTGCTCCAAACATATGACTGGAGATCACACAAAATTCACTCAACTCACCTACAAAAGCCTAGGAACAATTGCATTTGGGAACAACGACAAACTCAAGGTAATTGGTATAAGTAATATCGAACTGAAAATTGACTTTATTATTACAAATATTTTACTTGTTGAAAATTTCAAGTATAATCTTTTAAGTATCAGTCAACTGTGTGATACTAAGTATAAGGTTAGGTTTTTTATCTACAGAATGCTTAATCAAACACCTAGACAACCCTAACATAAGCCTAAAAGGATTTAGAAAAGACAACATCTATGCAATCAACTTAACCACTTCTTCAATTAAGTGTCACTTAACACAAAAAGAAGAAACCTGGTTATGGCATAGAAGGATGTCACACACAAATTTTAGAAATATAAGCAGACTAAATGGATTAGTTAGAGGTCTACCAAAATTACCTAACTTAGATTCAACCATATGTAATGTCTGTCAACAAGGTAAACAGACAAAATCCACCCACAAACCAATTCAATATTAGAACAGTTACACTTAGACCTATTTGACTCTCATGGAGTCAAATCAATAAATGGAAGCCTATACTGTCTAGTAATAATAGATGACTATTCTAGGTTTACTTAGGTAAAATTTTGAAATTTTTACAAACTTTTGTAAACAAGTTGAAAATGAAAAGGACCTTAAAATTAAAAGAATTAGAAGTGATAATGGAGGAGAATTTAAAAATCATAACTTTAACAAATTCTGTCTTGAAAATGGCTACCATCACGAATTTTCGTGCCCTAAAACTCCCCAACAAAATGGGATTGTAGAAAGAAAAAAATAGAACCTTACTTGAAGCCTCTAGAACGATGTTAAATGAATACAACTTACCTAAATATTTTTGGGCAGAAGCTGTTAGTACAGTCTGCTATATACAAAACAGAACAACACTAAATAAAACTCATAACAAAATATTTATCAAAGTTTATTATAATAAACAACCCAATATAAAATACTTTAAAGTATTTGAGTGCCCAGCTTTTATCTTAAACACAAGAGAACACTTAGGAAAATTCACCTCTAAAGTTGAAAATGGAATAGTAGAGGCTATAGGGTTTATAATAAGATTACCTTAAGAATTGAAGAAACTACTAATGTGAAATTTGAAGAATCCAAACAAAACCTAGAACAAACACAACTTCAACCAATTGAATTTGTTCAAGAAAATAATAACTTTGAAGGAACCAACCAAATTCTAAGTCATGAAGAAGAAGAAGAACCTCAGGAGAGTCAACCCCCTAGAACTATAAGAGTCAACCCAAATCACCCAACTGATCAAATAATTGGTGACCCAGATCTTAGGGTTCAAACTAGATCATCCTTTAGAAATCTAAGTCAAATATCTTTAATCTCAAAAATTGAACCCAAAACCATAGCTGAATCACTACTTGACCCAGACCGGGTCATAGCTATGCAAGAAGAATTAGTTCAATTTGAGCGTAATGAAGTTTGGGACTTGGTACCACCACCCAAGAATAAGAAAATAATAGAAACAAAATGGGGATTTAGAAATAAATTAAGTGAAACTGGAGAAATTATTAGAAATAAGGTCCGGCTAGTTTCTAAGGGGTTTAGTCAAGTAGAAGGACTTGACTATGATGAAACATATGCCCCAATGGCTAGACTAGAGTCCATTAGGATGTTACTAAGTTATGCAGCACACAAAGGGTTTAGACTATACCAAATGGATGTTAAGTCAGCATTCCTAAATGGACAAATAAAAGAAAAAGTCTACGTAGGACAACCACCTGGGTTTGAGAGTCTAGAACACCCTGATTATGTCTATAAATTGAAGAAAGCCTTATATGGACTTAAGCAAGCACCTAGGGCATGGTATAAAAGACTAACTTCTTACCTAATCTCTAAAGGATTTAACCAAGGTCAAATTGACCCAACCTTATTTGTCAAATTAATAAAAGAAGATATTTTTATAGCACAAATTTACGTAGATGATATAATCTTTGGTTCAACAAATTCAGAATTTTTAGATAAATTTACAAGTTTAATGGAACACGAGTTTGAAATGAGTCTGGTATGCAAATTAATCTATTTTTTAGGATTACAAATCAAACAGACAAATGAAGGTAACTACATTTATCAACAAAAATATACTAAGGAATTACTTAAAAAATTTGGAATGAAAAACGCCAAAGAGATAAAAACACCTATGGCAGTAAACACAATCCTAAATGATGACCCCAATGGAAAACCAGTTGATTTAAAATACTATAGGAGTGTCATAGGTAGCCTACTATACTTAACTGCAAGTTGACCAGATATCTTATTTGTAGTTAGTATGTGTGCTAGATACCAACCATGTGCTAAAGAATCTCATTTGACTCAAGTCAAAGGAATATTTAGATACCTTAAAGGAACAACAAATGTAGGTATTTGGTATCCTAGGACTAATTATTTTGAATTAATAGGGTACTCTGACTCAGATTATACTGGATGTAAATTAGACCGCAAAAGCACAAGTGGCGGATGTCAATTACTGGGTCAATCACTTGTCAGCTGGTTTAGTAGAAAGCAACACTGTGTTGCCCTATCCACAACTGAGTTAGAATATATAGCAATAGGAGAGTGTGTTGCACAATTATTATGGATGATGCACACCCTAAAAGATTTTAACATGAACCTTACAAATGTAAAAGTCTTAATTGATAACATTAGCTCAATTAACCTAACAAAAAAAATCTAGTGCATCATTCCAGAACTAAACACATTGAAATTAGGCATCACTTATCAGGGATCATGTTACTAAAGGTGACATTGAACTCAAATACATTGAGTCCAAGTCTAATTTAGCTAACATATTCACAAAATCACTCCCTGAAAGTGAATTCAGCAATCTGCGTAGAAAATTAGGGATGCATTTAATAGACTAGGATTTTCAAAACTGTTTTAAAATTGACTGTTTCAAATTCTAGGTTAAAATTATTTTATTTTTTCAAAACTTTCCTACTTTTAGAATTTTAAAACAATTTTAGCCTTAGACTAGAAAAATCCCTTTAGAAATCATGTTCCCCTAGACTAGTATTTGAGCATCTCACCAACACTCTAGACTTACTTTGCTTGTAATTGACAAACATAGAAAGGGGTGAGATGTATTGGTCAGTTGCCTATACTTAAGATGTTTATGTCAGTGCATCGATATAAGTCTGGGCGTTAAATACCAAATATACAGTGATCAAGTTAAGTTACTCAATTTAGTCAAACACTAACTGATTACAATAAACTTAATTTGACTAACCAAGTGAAAGCTACTATCTTCTGATAGTTAGCAAGTACCTAATGGATTAGACAGTCATTTTGAATGTCAGGTTTAGGGGGAGGATTAATTATTTTCATATTTATTTTTCCTTTACTAAAAATATTTTGAAATTAGTTTTTGAAAAATATTTAAAAATAAATCTGATCTTTGGAAATCTAATTTAATAAATCTATTTTTGAAAATTAACTTTTATAAAACTAAATTCTTCAATTAGATTTTATAAACTAAGATTTTGAAAATTGAATCTTTTACAAACTTAGTTTTAATCAGTTTTGAAAAGTAAATATTTGTTAAAACTCAGCTTTGAAATTTTTGATTTTTCATGTTTGAAAAGTGTTTCAAAATTAACACTTATGTTTGCAATTTTTTTTTGATAAATCTAGTTTTGAAAACTTAGCCTTGAAATTTTGATTTTGAAAACTTATGTTTGAAAAATGTTTCAAAGTTGAAACTTACTTTGAAAATTTAAAACTTGATCTTAAAATTTGAAACTTATACACTTATACTTGAAAATTAGCTTTTCAAATTTCTGATTGAGAAAAATTCTTTCTAAGTTTGCAAATTCATTTTGAAAATTAATTTTGCAAAAAATTATCTCAAAATGTCCTTACTCATTACTAAGTTAGTTTGCTACAATTAGCCACTTTTCAAAAAAAAAAAACTTAGTTATGTTACAAAAGTTAAGTTACTATATAGTGAAATTTAAAAACTCCCCCAAGTTAGCTTGTCATTTTTTACAACTTTTATTCTGCTTGAATCTGTATTGGTTACTTGCTTATGTCCTTATTTGATAAATGCCAAAGGGGGAGGGATAGGTGGTTAAGTTAGAGCAACTAAAATAAGTTAGAGCAACTAAATGCAAATTTGGAAAACTAACTTAAACCTCAAAAATCATGCTTGATTTTTGCATATATTTTTACTAACTTAACCAGGTTGTCATTCCATCAAAAAGGGGAAGATTGTTGGTGCGGTTAGCACTAACTATCTAACTCAAGTTTTGATGAATGACAAATCAGGTTAAGTTAGGTTTGTCGTTATCTAACACTCTGATCGAGTGTACAGGTTAAGTCCAGACAGGTCGACGGGCTGACCGGATGTCTGGCACGAAGTCCAAGCGGGTCGACAGGCTGACCGGACGCTTAGCGAGAAGTCCAAGCGGGTTGACAGGCTGACCGGACGCTTGGCATGAAGTCCAAATGGGTCGAAGGGCTGACCAGACATTTGGCACGAAGTCCAGCTAGGTCGACGGGCTGACCGGATAGCTGGCGAGAAGTCCAGACGGGTCGAAGGGCTGACCGGACGTCTGGCAGGTGAGTAAAGGTAAGTCACTGGAAGGGAGTGACTGTGAGGACGCGTTCCCGGGAAGGGAACATTAGGCCTCGATCCGGTTTAGATCCATTTCGAATATCTAAGTCGAAATCGTGACTAGATTCTGGTCTCGGAAAGATGGAATCTAAGTCATACTCTTGATATTGAATTTATAAAACTATGCTAACACTTTGTTTTGCAGGAACATATTATATATTTGCCTTGGACTAACCTTGTCTTGCAAGAGAAGGAATCTCTGGAGAAAGGTGGTCCGGGCGCCCGGAACAGGTCCGGGCTCCCGGAACAGGTCCGGGCTCCCGGGAGGCAATTTTATCTTGATCGCGTCGTCGCCACGTGGAGCTCGCTGGTTGGACCTGCCACGTCTCACCAGGGCGCCCGGAAGGGATCCGGGGTGTCCCGAGCCTCATATAAAAAGAGGGTTAGAGGTGGAGCCAAAGAACAACTGACAAGAAGATCTTCTACTGCTTGCTCTGCTGCTCTGCACTCCTGCGACGCTAACGAAGCTCCGATAACGCACTTTTTCCTTTTCGATTTATTCCTTTGTTGGTATTGCTTTTATTTTCATTAGCATTTTCTGTACTTAGTTTGTAATAATTTTTGAACTGCTAGTGATTGTCCACCGAAAGCACTCAACGAGTGCGGACCTTGGAGTAGGAGTCGACACAGGCTCTGAACCAAGTAAAATTGGTCTGTGTTAGCATTGCTTACTTTTTTCGCTGCGCTTAACTCTTTTCGAAAGAATTTTCGTAATCGATATTCACTCCCCCCTCTATCGAAATATCACGATCCAACAACATCTTCCCGCTGCATCAACCCTCCATTTAAAATATTATGAATAGTGTCGCAAGGCATTGACTATGCTAAAGAATAACTCTCTTCGCATCGGAAATCACCATCAGAATACTTCATCAGGATATATCGACTGATCAGAGAAGTAATCATTCAAGAGGCGATTATGTCTGGCATCACAATCTCAATTTAAATACCTTTTATGAGTTTTGCCGAAAGAACTTTGAGCTGCTAGAGTTTTCATTTCTTCATGCTCTAGTAACATTAGCATCATTTGATCCAAGTCATCATCTGAATCCGGCAAAAAATTCCTCCACTGATCACAAAGAATAGAACGCCTAGAGCGATTGGGATCATAAGATATTTGAAATAAATGAATACTATCAATGTGGTTTGAGAAGACAATGTTAGTAGAATGAAGGATTCTAGCTATACATGAATATATAGAGGCATTTGTAACGACTAGTCTTATAACGACTAGTTTGTAAGGTTTATTTTTATAAAAACTAATTTGTAAGGCTATTTGTAACAACTATTTTTAAACTGACTAGTTTTATAACGATTACTTTTATAACAATCAATTTTATCCATCTCTAATTTGTTAACGACTATTTTTAAACCGACTCTTTAGTTATAATGAACAATTATTTCTCCTAGTTTTTGGAAACTTATTCCAATACAAATAACATTAATATAGATAAAAATGAATTACATGGATGAAATAAAAAATAACAAATTTTATAAAGATAATCTTAAAAACATCTACTGCTTACCATATTTCTTTGTAATATTTTCACAAAATTTAGAATGTAACTTAAGTTGATCTTTTGTTATCTCACTAATATCCTTGATAAAGATTTATATTCTGTCATTATCATCTCATGTTTTTGCATCTAAATTCACTCTCTTTATAATTCTTTCATTTTTTTGTCATTTATTATTGAATTATATGTCATCAATGTCTTTAGTTTTAGATTTACCCTTCCTTTTCACTGTCCTTTACCCCATTGGATGATTATGGATTTCACAAGCATCTACATCGATAGGAGCATCCAAATTAGATGAGGATGTGTACCCTCTTGATTCTGAGGTCTTAGATTATTTGTTAGCACGATGACCAACTTTCTATGGAGTATATTTTTCACAATCTCTGAGAACTCGCTAAAAATGTTCATAGTTGAAGGACTTGTTGCAATGATTTTCTTGCCACATTTTATGTGCTCTCATGATTACATCCTTATCACTTCATCCGCTTTCATGATATGTATAAAAGTTATTGTATATTACTATAAATTCATTCACCATCGGATAAAACTTATAAAAATGTGATTTTACCTTCACCCAAGGTCGCTTCACAAATCCATCAGGTCAATACTTGTTGTAGTAATCCATGATTCATTTCCAGAAAGTTTGTTCCTTTTGATATTATTGATGATTGGATCTGTGTTAATATTGATCTATGTCTTTGCAAGGTGTATCTCTTCGTCCATTGACCATTTGACTCGTTTGGTGTTACGCATACCCAAACTCCATTCATTGCTCAACTTTGGAACCTCAGATGGTGTTACTAATTCTTTGTTGATTCCAGATATTCCTATGCTAGCCTTTCTTGATTCATCTGAGAGCATGAATGAGGGTTGTGGAGAAGGAATTCCATAAAAAGGAGGTGACATTACTAATTGGTTTGTCATATATTGCCAATATTCAGGAGAATACATATAACGGAGGTTGTTGAGGGCATTACTCAGGAGGAGCCGACAAGTTTTGAAAATTTTAAAAATTTAGAGGAAATTATGAAATATATGAAACATTTGGAAAATTTTAAGGATAGTGTGTGAAAGTGAAAATCTAAGAATATTGAATATCAGGATGATTACGTGAACTTTATGAGGTTATATTTTTAGAATTGAAAAAATTTCTAAAACCTATACTATAATTTGGATCCATTTAGGAAAAACAAAAGATGAAATGGATTAAAAAAAGTAAGAATGAAATGACTTTTGAGGGTAGGATGAATGAGAAAATTTTAAAAGAAAAAATTGATATATATAATCCAAAATTAACCCAACCGTTGGAAAAACATTGATTAGAAGAACTGATAGAATAAACAATGTTTGAAAAAAAACGGTTTGGAAAAAAAAAGAAAGAAACAACGGTCAGAAAAAAATGGTTAAAAAATATTCGAAAAAAAAACAATAGAAAACAATGTGCCAAAAAAAGGATAAAAACAATTAAATCATATAAAAAATTATTAATCTTTTGTACCATGGCCCACTAACACTTAAAAATCTGGGTTCGATAAATCGAACCCAGCCAAAAGTTTTCAAAATAAAAAATCTGGCCACAATGGTGGCTAGATTTTTAGCACAGGTTTCAAAAAGAAAAAAATCCCAAAGAAATATCCGTTGATGATGACGTAACATACCTAAAGAGAAGGGGGAGTTATATTTTCAACGACACCATAAAGCATATAGACAATATGTGCTTCCAATCGAATCTAACAAGTGTTTAGATATAATTAACTTGTTTCGAGTGCAACAAAATCGATACGGGGATTTATTAGAGGCCTCCACTTATATGAAAAAAGTTATGGAAGATGTCAAAAGAGATACTTTATCCATCATTCATTACACATAAGAAAAAGTCAAGATGAATAATTTATTTACTCATAATTAAAATATTATCACTAAATAAGAAAAGATAGAGAGAAGGAGACTTATTCCTATGGCCTCCACGTCGACTCTGGCCTCCGGGTTGACTCCGGTTTTCGAGTCGTCTTCGACCTCCGCATTGATTCTGACCTTCGAGTCGACTCCGACTCTGACCTCCAAGCTACTTTCGGCCTCTAAGTCGACTCCGACTTCCATGCTGCCTCCGTCCTCGGCATCGCCTTCGGCCCTCTCTTGTGAGGATGGATCCTCTGGATCAAAGATGATCCATTTTTTTTAGATCCTTGATTTAGATGGATCCCACCTATTTAAAGGTAGAGTCCATCTAAATCAAGAGTTCTCATGCAAGGGATCATCCCCTGGTCCACAATTTACAGATCAGAGAATTGCTACCGCTCTCTTGTGGGCCTGATATATGATGACATTAGAAATTATACGATTCTCTTGCTTACTCCATCTTTTCTTATCGTCTCGTTGTCTCTGACTTAGCAACGGAGGGATAAACATTGAGACTTCTTGGTATGTCCTTCTAATCCTCTTTTTCCCTTCTATTTTTGTCCATCTCCTCTCCTGGTGCTTCAGGTGAAGCGGGATCCTCCTTTTTATGATCCAGGCTGATTCCGTCCGGAAACTGAGTCAGACGGACCATCGGGTGAGATGACGAGAATGTTGACTGAGTCGCGACGTCCCGGAGGGGGGTGTGCTAAGATGACTCCCATGTTGACCAAGTCTTCGGAAGTCTCTGGTCAACGCTACCTGCAGCCAGCGACCGAATTGACCCGGCCCCCGGTACCCCGATGCTCGAGGCAGATCCAACGAATATATGAGTACAAGACTAAGCCATAAAATAATGAAATATGCATAGAATGTGAACGGAGAACGTACCCTGGCCCAGGGGGGCGCCCTCGGATGGGACACGGCTCGAGTTGTCGCAACCCGGAAGAATAGATGACTCCCGATCAGGATGAAGAGTTGGATCTGAAGACGCGAAGTAGGACGTAGCACAGGGCCGGAAGACAAGCTGCAGGTCAGGAGATAATAGTGGTACGCAGACCGGGAACTAATATCGGCACGCAGGCCGAGATAAAATATCGGCACACAGGCCGGGAAACTAATATCGGTACGCAGACTGGGCACTAATATTGGCACGCAGGCCGGGACATAAGATCGGCACGCAGGTCGGGATACAACATTAACACACAGATCAGTACTCCATTGCGGCTCGAAGGCCGACACATAATAGCGATACGAAGAACGAGACATAGTGGCTCGATGGCCGACACATAACAATGATCGGATCGGCACCGGAAGCGGCGGCAACGACAGTAGATAGGGCGGAGTCGGCTGTAGCGACGTCGATAGGGTGGCTGAATGGGCGTCGGATATGGCGAACAGTGTGTTGGTGCAATATCCCTCAGGTCAAGGTTGACCTGGGTAACCAAGCTGAGTCTTGGTTTGGGTTTAGATGTTTGACAATAAGATATTGATTGAAGAAGAGTCAAGTAGGTCAAGGTTGACTGGATACTTGACTGGGAAGTCCTAACTGGGATGTTAGGCAAAATGAAAGTCCTGGTGAGTGAAGCCAGGCAGAAGAAAAGTCCTGGTGAGTGAAGCCAGGCAGAAGGAAGTCCTAGTGAGTGAAGCTAGGCAGATGGAAGTCCTAGTGAGTGAAGCTAGGCAGATGGAAAATCCTGGTGAGTGAAGCCAGGTGAAAGTCCTAGTGAGTGAAGCTAGGCAGATGGAAATCCTGGTGAGTGAAGCCAGGTGAAAGTCCTAGTGAGTGAAGCTAGGCAGATGGAAAACCCTAGTGAGTGAAGCTAGGTGAAAGTCCTGGTGAGTGAAGCCAGGCAAGGGAAAATCCAGATGGATCAAGGATGATCGGACATCTGGTGCTGGGAAGTCCAAGTAGGTCAAAGGATTGACTGGATACTTGGCATGAAAGAAAAGTCCAAGTAGGTCAAAGGGATTGACCGGATACTTGGCACAGAGAAAAGTCCAAGTGGGTCAAAGGGATTGACCGGACACTTGGTAAGGGAGTCCTAGCAGGTCAAGGGAGTGACTAGATGCTAGGCATGACATACCAACAGGTCAAGGTTGACCGGATGTTGGTTTGGGAGGTTTAGGACTTGGTTTTGGACAAAAATCAAGTGCTGGATCGATCAGTGGATCGATCCAGGCTCTGGATCGATCAGTGGATCGATCCAGGCTCTGGATCGATCAGTGGATCGATCCAGACCTGTCCCAGCGAACAGAGAGCCTCTGGATCGATCCGTGGATCGATCCAGAGGTCCCAATCGATTGGGACGCGACTGCTTCGCGCGATAAGCACTGGATCGATCCGTGGATCGATCCAGGCGCGTTTCCAGAGCACAGAGGCGCTCTGGATCGATCCGTGGATCGATCCAAAGCCTCCCCGATCGATTGGGAACATTCGAATCGATCGGGATCCGACCGTTGGCGTCGTTTATAGCTGCAGGCGTTCGATGGCTGCGGGAAGCTTCTCTCCGATTCACTCCAGAGCTCTCGCCAACTCCTCCACAGCGCTCACAAAGCTCAGATCGCCAGTTCTTGAAGGATCTTGGAAGCTCTCCAAGTCAAGAGGCGGATCAAAGCCAAGAAGAGAAGCTAGGGTTAGGGTTTTGTACTCATTGTAAGCTTGTATTTCTTGTATCCTTTCCCTCTCTTCTTGTATTGAGTCTTGTAGGGCTTCTCCGCCTTTGGTAGTTACCATAAAGGAGAGTTTTATTTAGTGGAGGGTGTGTGTGTTGGTGTGGATCCTTGGATTAGTCACCTCTTGTGAGGTGGATACCAAGTAAAACCAACCGTGTTAGCGTTGTGTGTTTGTTTCTGTATTTTCCGCTGCACATCTTTGAAGAAACAAGCAACGCCGAGCAACGAGTGAACGCGATGAGCTATTCCCCCCCCCCCCCCCCTCTAGCTACTTTTGGTCCTAACAAGTGGTATCAGAGCAAGGCCGCTCTTCACCGGAATCATCGCCGGAAGGGTCAAGCATAACAAGAAAAGCTAGAGGGTGAAGAAGTTGAAGCAAATTCTTCAAGTTCAAGACTTTATCAAGCTCAACTTCAAGATGCAATTCCAAGATGGACTTGGATTTGACACAAGGGTGGCTCCACCATATTCATCTACAAGCTTCGATTCTTAGAAATCAAGAATCGAAAATTTTCTCATGATGGAGATAGAGCAATGGTTTGCTCTCATGGAAGGTTTTGAAGCTCCCACAAATTCCAAGGGCAAAGTACTCAAAAGAAGCAAGTGGAGCAAAGACCAAATCCAAAGATGTGAGGCCAATGACAAAGTGACCAAGCTTTTGGTCAATTTATTGCCAAGCAACATCTTGGAACAAATTGGAGAGTTTGAAGATACCAAGGAGCTTTGGAGCAAATTGGCAAGAATTCATGAGATCCCCTCCACTGTATCAAATCAAGGAGAATCCAAAGAGGGCGACTCATTGGATCAAGACCAAGAGGAGGACTCCAAGGTTGAGAGATGCTCAACCTCCGAAGAAGAGGAAATCCAAGAAGCTTCATCCTCAAGGGAATGCACCGAAGGGAACAAGGAAGGAGCATACTCCTTGTTTCACATTCAAAATGATGAAGCCTCCACCTCTAGGATTGAGGGGGAGCAATTCTTGGTGACGCCGGATCAAGAAGAAGGAGAAGCTTCTACATCCGGGTCAAGAGACGAAGAGGAGGAAGTAGATTCTACCTCCACAAGTCAAGAAAAATCAAATGGAGGAGAATCAAGGTCCGATCAAGAGGAAGCTTCTACCTCCGGATCCAAAGAAAAAGATGCCACCCCTACAAGCAAAGGTATAAATATTTCAATTAATAATAAAAATCATATAATATGTTTTGAGTGTAGGGAACATGGGCACTATAAGAGCAAGTGTCCCAACTTGGCCAAGAAGAAGGGCCAAGTGGCACAAAAGGGCAAGGAGAAGCCCAAGGAGACCACCCCCGGGACAAAGAAGAGCAAGGAGCACATTGTGTGCTTCTTGTGTCAACAAAAAGGGCATTACCGAAGTCAATGCCCCAAGGGGAAGAAGATGGTCAAGGCTCAAGGAGGCACTAGTCAAGGGGGAGCCTCCAAGGTAAAAAGGAAGGTAACTTTCATTGAGCCTATTCCCTTGCAAAATGGTAAAAAGCATGCTAGGTCAAATTTTTATCATTTTAATGCGATTTACCATAAGAATAGGAAGCATGAGGGCTTTAAGGAAAAGCATGTGGCCCTACATGCCAAAACTACTATCCCTAAGGCTAGGAATGTAGGTAAAAATCTAGGCAAAAACTCTAAGGATTTTAGATACAAGCCTAGAAACAAAAATGCTCATGGGTCAAATACTAAGGACTTAGTGAGAGAAAATCAAGTCTTGAGGTCAAGACTTGATAAAATGGAAAAGACCCTAAAAAGGATGGAAAATATCCTATTAGGGCAAAATGAGCATAACCTAGGTTTAGGAAAAAGCCATCCAATGGCCATAAAGGTTTGGGATACAAACCAAAAGCCAAGAAGGATGTGCCTAGTTATCATAGGGTTCCATATAGTTATGGAACGAACCCTAAGTCTAGAGGTCAAGTCAAGGATACAAGGGAAGATATCCCTAGAAGTATCTTTGCAACCAAAGTGACTAAGACTTCTAAGAAGTCTAAGAAAGTCACGAACAAGGTTACAAGGGAGGCTATCTCTAGAGTTGACCTAGAAAATGTGACCAAGGCTTCTAAGAAGCCCAACAAGGTCACTAGGAAGGTATCTAGGGAAGTTATCCCTAGTGAGTACCTAGAGCATCCAAGGAGCACCAATAGGTGTTGGGTTCCTAGGAGCATCTTCTCTACCCCATAGATGGGTTAGAGAGTGTCAACTCCGATTAAAAGGGTAGTTAACCCAACTTTGAGGAAATTGACACTTAAGGAGCATTTTCAAGGTTTTTGTTAACCTTTGAAAATGAAATGGAATTATTGATTACTCCTTGAAAGAGTAAAATGTGCCTAATGGTGGAAGAATTGATTTTAATCTTAAATGGCACATATTGGAAAATTCATAAGAACTATCAAGTTGGGTTTTTGGTATGTTCTTAGGCAATTTAAGGCAATACGGGCCTTAAATTTAAAAGTGCTACTCTTGAGGAAAAATGGAATATGCCAACATTTGAGGACATGTTTATTTTAATTGGCATAAATTAATCAAGGGAATAAGAAATGCAAACTTAGGCTTTGGCATTTTCTTGAAGCACTTTAGGGCAATCTAGGTTTAAGTTGTAAGTTTAGCTAAGACTTTAAGGATACTTAGATAGTTAATCTAGGTATATTTTATTTATGCTAAATCTTGCCATGATTGTTTGCCCATCATATGTCATGACATCATGTCTATTTTTACATTCATGTTTTATTAAGAAAAATCCAAAAATACCATGTCATGACATTCATACATCATGTAGTAATAGGATATTTTCTTTTGAAAATTATTTTCTTTTGATGTATGCCATAACATAATCATGCATTTAGTTTAATTCCTTGTAATTAAGGACGAATGGCATTTAACGACACTTATTAACAAGTGACATCCTGGGTGGATGTCTAATATCTCTAAAATGCCTAGATAGATATGCATGATCCCTAGATTAGGGCAAAAACCAAATTTTACATCTCACAAAGACCTCTAAGGTGACTTGTATGTGTTTTAGTGCATATTATATACAAGTGAGATGTTAGGATGATGAACAAAGCTCAAGATGTTGATTTAGTGCATTCTTTTGAGTTTTAGGTTCATCAAAACACATAGTTATGTGTTTTCCCATCATTGGGAAAGCTAATGTACAAGTCATGTGCATTATGCCCAAGGAACATGATGGGATATTGGTTTTGAAAATGTTTTTAAAATGTTTTTGGAAAACCTTGGTGAAGGCTATCTTTTGATAGTAATCACCATTGAATAGTTAGACACAAACTTGAAGAAAAACACTAAAGTTTTTGCAAGTTTTCAAGTTTGTGTCAATCTTTGAAAATATGATGTATTTTCATAGAAAGCTATTTTTCCATGATTAAGTATGCCCTAAATAATGTCTACACGAAATTTCATAATTTTTGGATTTTTGTAGAATTTTCTAGGGGTTTCTGAAGTTGACTGAAATGGAATTTCAGCAACTATCAGAGCTCCGATCGATCCATGGATCGATTGGAGTTCCATGAATCGATCCATGGATCGATTCAAACGGCAATTCCCGCGAGCAGAAGCTCGCTGGATCGATCAGCCGATCGATCCAGGGAGTCTGAATCGATCCGTGGATCGATTCAGAAAGGTTCAATCGATTGGAACCCAACTTCAATCTATCCAAGTTGCTGATTTTGGCTGGGAAGGCCTGATTTCAGCATCTTTGAACCTCTTTGAGTCTAGGTAACCATTCCAAACCCCTTAAATACATTTGTATACATACAAAGGGTGTTTTCATGTTGAAAACAAGGATGGATTGGTTAACGAAGACTAAGTAGAAGTTTAGGTTGAGGTTGTTTCAAATTTTGAATATTTGAACCTCAAAACTTCTAAATTTGGGTTTCCTAAAGGTTTAGGGATTCCAAGTCATTGTTGGTGCAATGACAGAAGTTACCACCATGTCTTTAGGGGGAGGGACTCTTTAAAGACATGAAAATTATTTTTCATGAACCTTGGAAGGTGGTTAACCTTCTGTTGTGAACTTGCTCAAGGTTGAGCATTTAAACTTGAAATGGGGAGAAATGGAGAGTGGATATCCTCATTATTTCAAGTGGACACTCAAGTGGTAGATAATGCTCAAGGTTGGGTAGTTGTCTACATTGAGGGAGAAGTTAAGGATAAATGAAGGGTATGGGACCTTCATTATCGTGTTGATCACAACGAGTGATGTTGTGAACAACGATGAGCAACTCTTCAGGAGGAGAGTCTTCAACAAATGGATTTGTTGAAGTGTGCCCAGAATTGGAGCATAGGTTGATGTGTGTCCAACGATGGGTTGATGTGTGCCAATAGGGGGAGAATGTATGGTTAAGCTTAGTCCTTCATTACCTATGGGAAGGTCATAGGGGGAGAATGAAAGGACTCATGAAAGGAAATAAGTTAGGCTTTCATTATCTAGAGGGAGTTTGCCCTCTTAGGGGGAGAATGAAGAGCTTAATTTATGCTTTCATTACCTAGTGGCATGAAGAAGGAGGCTATGGGATTAGCCTAACTTACATATGGGATTGTAAGTGTTATTGTGGTATTGTCAAACATCAAAAAGGGGGAGATTGTTGGTGCAATATCCCTCAGGTCAAGGTTGACCTGGGTAACCAAGCTGAGTCTTGGTTTGAGTTTAGATGTTTGACAATAAGATATTGATTGAAGAAGAGTCAAGTAGGTCAAGGTTGACTGGATACTTGACTGGGAAGTCCTAACTGGGATGTTAGGCAAAATGAAAGTCCTGGTGAGTGAAGCCAGGCAGAAGAAAAGTCCTGGTGAGTGAAGCCAGGCAGAAGGAAGTCCTAGTGAGTGAAGCTAGGCAGATGGAAGTCCTAGTGAGTGAAGCTAAGCAAATGGAAAATCCTGGTGAGTGAAGCCAGGTGAAAGTCCTAGTGAGTGAAGCTAGGCAGATGGAAATCCTGGTGAGTGAAGCCAGGTGAAAGTCCTAGTGAGTGAAGCTAGGCAGATGGAAAACCCTAGTGAGTGAAGCTAGGTGAAAGTCCTGGTGAGTGAAGCCAGGCAAGGGAAAATCCAGATGGATCAAGGATGATCGGACATCTGGTGCTGGGAAGTCCAAGTAGGTCAAAGGATTGACTGGATACTTGGCATGAAAGAAAAGTCCAAGTAGGTCAAAGGGATTGACCGGATACTTGGCACAGAGAAAAGTCCAAGTGGGTCAAAGGGATTGACCGGACACTTGGTAAGGGAGTCCTAGCAGGTCAAGGGAGTGACTAGATGCTAGGCATGACATACCAACAGGTCAAGGTTGACCGGATGTTGGTTTGGGAGGTTTAGGACTTGGTTTTGGACAAAAACCAAGTGCTGGATCGATCAGTGGATCGATCCAGGCTCTGGATCGATCAGTGGATCGATCCAGACCTGTCCCAGTGAACAGAGAGCCTCTGGATCGATCCGTGGATCGATCCAGAGGTCCCAATCGATCAGTGGATCGATTGGGACGCGGCTGCTTCGCGCGATAAGCGCTGGATCGATCCGTGGATCGATCCAGGCGCAGAGGCGCTCTGGATCGATCCGTGGATCGATCCAAAGCCTCCCCGATCGATTGGGAACATTCGAATCGATCGGGATCCGACCGTTGGCGTCGTTTATAGCTGCAGGCGTTCGATGGCTGCGGCATCTCTTCTCCGATTCACTCCAGAGCTCTCGCCAACTCCTCCACAAAGCTCAGATCGCCAGTTCTTGAAGGATCTTGGAAGCTCTCCAAGTCAAGAGGCGGATCAAAGCCAAGAAGAGAAGCTAGGGTTAGGGTTTTGTACTCATTGTAAGCTTGTAAGCTTGTATTTCTTGTATCCTTTCCCTCTCTTCTTGTATTGAGTCTTGTAGGGCTTCTCCGCCTTTGGTAGTTACCATAAAGGAGAGTTTTATTTAGTGGAGGGTGTGTGTGTTGGTGTGGATCCTTGAATTAGTCACCTCTTGTGAGGTGGATACCAAGTAAAACCAACCGTGTTAGCGTTGTGTGTTTGTTTCTGTATTTTCCGCTGCACATCTTTGAAGAAACAAGCAACGCCGAGCAACGAGCGAACGCGACGAGCTATTCACCCCCCCCCCCCCCCCCTCTAGCTACTTTTGGTCCTAACACAGTGATGACGAGAAGAGGACGGTTGTGGCATGCCGAGAGGGAGAGAGGGGGACTGCTCGGGGGCGGCTCCAGCGGGAGGAGAGGAGGAGGCGAGAATGTTGCCGATGAGAGGAAGGAGAGAGAGAGAGGGGTGGCTCCGCTGCTGCTCCTGCTCCGGTGAGTCAATCCCGTGGGTTGAGGCGCGAGGGGGAGGGGGAGAGACTTGAGAGCGAGAGAGAAGGCGAGGGAGCAGTGCTCGGCGGTGGCATCGCGAGGAGGAAGAAGAGGAGGTGCGGCCGGCGGCGAGGGAGAGTAGAGGAGGAGAAGAGGAATGGCGGCCGACTCCGACGAGGAGTTGAGCACCAGGGAGAGAAGTTGGCTCCTCTATTTTCTGGCGACTAGAAGCTTCTGCCGGCGAGAGGAGAAGAAGAGAGAAGGAGAGGTGGCGGTCGGTGGCCGACGTCGGCACCGGCGAGGAGATGGGAGGGAGGAAGAAGTTGCTGGTGGCGGCGTCAATTACACGAAGAAGCTCCCCCCTCTTCGCATGCTATAGTGCCACACATAAAACCCCAAAACTCCACACATGTCCAAAGACAAAATTGCTCCTCCTCCCCATCATAATTACTTTCCTGCCATTAAGCCATAACTGTATCACAGACGATCCTCCCTTTATATATATTAGTAGGGATAAATGGTCCCTATTTATTTTACAAATAGAGATCATCCATCTCTATCAATGCATGTAAAGAGAACATCTCTAGATCGTAAAGTGATCTAGAAGATCTCCTCTCCTTCATGTGATAATAATGATAGTGTCTCCCTTTAGTCTCCCTCTCCTTACTATCCCGGTGAGTCATCCCCCCGGAATCTAGGCGCAGGATCAATAATATAATTTAGTACGAAGAAACAAGCCCGGCACCTCTAAAGGCATATGCTTAGGAGATGAGTGTCTTGCCCTCATGGGCTGGATCAGCTGGTTAGGTGCCTGCAGCTTGCCAATGAAGTCGTGGGGTCAAAGGTCGTCAGTTGCACTCGGAGATAAAACCCTGGTCTGTTGCGCCAAAAATTCCTTCGACCCCCAGTCACCTATCCTGCCCAGCATTAACCGTGATTTACTTCCTCTGAAATCTTATGAGACCGGGACCGAGGCCGGGGGCACTAGGGTGACAGTTCAACTTTTTTGCCCATATGCTTAGGAGCAGATGAGATCCTCTGTCCCCAAAATACTGTGTCCCCATGTCCCAGATCCGATCGGACGGCTATGATATTTTCATGATATACACTGCATTCTTGAGATATGATTTAGACCGTCTGATCAGTTCTGGGACATGGGGACACAGTATTTTAGGGACAGAGGATCTCATCTCGCTTAGGAGATGAGGCGTCAGATCTACGAAAGGTAATATTAACTTGGTGGAGAATCTACTTGGTATATGTTTCATCACCATCCCCAGTATCCTGCGAGACACGCAACAGGAACGTACGAGGTCTGCCCACTGCATCCTTTTCTCGTGAAGGGTTGGAAATGCTGCTCTCTGTTGGATGCGAAACTCGGGACCTTGGGCACTGGATCAACCTGCTCGCGCGATCCGTGGCCACTAACGCTGGGCCGTTCCGTCGCCCTCCTCCTTCCGCCCTCCACCCGTTCGACGAAAAATCTCGACTATAAAGGTCATTCGGCAATCGGCCGCCCGCTTTAGGCGGCGCAGAGAAGATGCTGAAAGCTTTGGCTCCCGCGCATGCCTTCCCCCAGCTGCAGACGCCGTGCCCTAGCCTCATCGTCCGCTCGTCCTCCGCCTCCCGCCGCTCTCCCGGCCGACGCAAGGCTGTTTCCCCGTCCTTCCGCCTCCCCGACGCTGACGCCGATCGCTGCTCCCTATGGAGCCACTACCGCGACTCGGTCTCCTCCTCGGGGCCGCGACCCGACGACGAGCGCGCTTCCCCCGCGGATCCGGCGGTTCACGAGGAGTTGGATTTGTTCCTCGAGTTGGTCCCGCCTCGGATGAGGAGAGATCTCGTGCGGCACCAAGAGATTCGGAAGCTCATTGAGGTGGTGATGGATTTGGGCAGGAAGCCCATCGCGCGGTTCCCGTCCGGGGATTGGATCATGTCCGAACAGTTTGTTGCCGTCGAAGACCTTCACCAAGCAATTTCTAAGGTAGTTCCGTTCCCAAAACAAGATTTTTATATATATATATAACTCTGATCCCGCGATCTTCTTTGACTGAACCGAGGATTTAGTTAACAGGTTGGTGACTTTTCGGATGACAATCGATCGGGGATTGATCGTTCCTTGCACCGAATTAGCGCCATTAGGAATCGGAAGATGCAAATCATTGGTCTCACCTGTAGAGTTGGTCGGGCTGTAGCGGGCAGTGCAGAGATGATTCGTGATTTAGTGGAAGGTGGAGGTTCTATCTTAGTAATTGGGCCTCCTGGAGTTGGGAAGACGACTTTGATCAGGTACCATCGTGCATTCATCGAACATTGGAGGAGCTATTAATTCTCTTTATACTGTAGTCGGTTGATTGGTACATGCGATAATATTAATTTTACTTTTTCAAAAGTTGACTACTTAATTCATTTACTGATCTTCTAAAGTTTGAACTCTGAAAGGCACGCTTGATAGTCCACAGGATATATTCTTTTCACATTCTCTAGAATATCAGTTTTTCTGGAGAAACCTTAAATAACAAAGGGTCCATGTGCAGGCCTTAATAGTTGAGATATTATAACTCGATTGTTGTTAATTGTTTGTCACTATAAGTGTACCATGGTATCGATGTTGCTTGGAGTGTGCAGAGGCGTAATATGCTTAGTATTCAGTTGTATTGTTTTTATTCTTTTTTCAACGAGATCATATATGTTTGAGAGGTTTATGTTGTCTTTGTTGCATCCAAACGTGTATGCGGTGATCTTGTGGCTTTGGCAATTCAAACCTTTTTTTAAAACTGAAATCATGATTCACCAGTTCATCCACATTGTATATGATTATTGCTGACTTGAAAAGCCAAAGTGTGCTTAAACATTGAAAATGAATTTTTGCATAGTTATATTTCTCTGATGAAGTGAAAGAGCTACAAAAATTCTACTTTTGTTGTTTTTATCCTCACTGTTTAAATGCAGGGAGATAGCTAGAGTATTAGCAGACGAAAAGATGAAACGGGTAGTCATAGTAGACACATCCAATGAAATCGGTGGTGATGGAGATATACCTCACTCGGGAATTGGCCGTGCTAGGAGAATGCAAGTTCCAAATGTTAGTATGCAGCACAATGTAAGTGAACTGTATGCTATTTTCCCTCATGGAATTCACATTAAATCCAGCTCGTGAGCTAGATAGATGGTTTGTGAAAATAATATTTCTGTGTATGTCTCTTTGTGCCACGATCATTAGGTCATGATTGAAGCAGTTGAGAATCACATGCCAGAAGTAATCATAATTGATGAAATTGGAACCGAACTTGAAGCTATGGCAGCAAGTACTATAGCTCAAAGAGGTGTTCAGCTTGTTGGAACAGCTCATGGGGTAACAATTGAGAGCATAATAAAAAATCCATGCCTACAGGCACTTGTTGGTGGGATAGAGGTAGTGCTTTATTTCTCTACTTTGTCTATCTGCATATTGTTCGCCTATGTGACATTTTGGTTGGCAATTATCTCAGATACTTTTTGCTTGAGTTCGACTAACTCTGAATTTATGTATCTGATGAACTGAAAACTAAAATGTTTTGTGGATTCTGCTTGAATTTGCTTAGAAACCAATGTAAAAGTCCCTTGGAAGTAAAATGTAGTATTTGAAAATCAAAAAATGACAGTCAATATATTGAAATTAATGTGCATGCCTCCTCACTGTTTGAGCATAGAGTTTATTTTTAGATACCTAAAACTGAAAGAATTCAGTAGCTTCGAAAAGGAGAATTTACATCCATGTTATTACATACTCTGAAAGCTTAATCCCCTTTATGAATGTCAATCATTCATCCTATGTTTTAACAAGGCATTCTAGAACTAGAGGAGGATATAATATGTAGTATCACGAATACTGATACAACTGATTATTTTTACAAGGATCTCAGGCTCTGGTAATCTTGCTAAATGCATATCATATGCACAAGCTAATGCACAGTTTTCCTTCACTGATCCTGAACTCGAGAAGTATAGATTTTAGTCACTGAAATATCCTCTTCCACCAAGAAAAAATATCACGTAATCTATTTGTTCATATATCAGTTACTTTGAACTTATTTCAATGTAGAGTGTTACACTTGGTGACGAGGAAGCTAGGAAAAGGAAAGTTCAAAAGACAATCCTTGAAAGAAAAGGACCGTCTACATTTACCTGTGCTGTTGAGATGATATCCAAAACTGAGTACCAAGTTCATCACAAATTGGAAGCTACTGTAGATGCTATTTTAGCAGGTACGGTTGTTTCTTCTCCTGATTTGTCAGCCTGTTTCTCAAATTCCTGTTTTGAGAAATAATTCATTGTCATTCTTTTGTGAATACAGGGAAATCTCCCCTCTTTGAAACACGCAAGATGGATCCCAATGGTGATTTAAGTAACTCTTCTCCTGTACCACAGGAGTTTCATGAAGAGGAACAATTTATTAGTTCTAAAAAGGATGTTTCAATTGGCATGCCTTTACTTGATGATGCAAATGCTAATGCTGGATATAACAAGAAAGCTAGAAGTAATTCATACACACCAAGGAGATTGCCAATTCATGTATATACTTATAAGGTAATCATCAAACTGCGTTCATTAGCATTCAATTTCTGGAATTTTGTTCCTTGCATGCCTCTTTTGCCTTCTGATATCACAGGTCACATAAGAAGGTATGACATTATAGTGACTTTGTTGAGCCTCAAAAATCAAAATCCTTAATTAGATGCTCTATATAAAAAGCTCAGTGTCATACCCCTTGTCTATATTTCTCTTTTTGCGTTCCATTTTAGTTTTTAGCATGTTCTTCTTTGGGGTTTGCTGAAAGAGTACAAGCACATTATCATTAAATAATTTACTTTTATTGGACCAATTGATGTGATATTGATTCATTCTTAGATTTTGGAAGCTGATCTGCTGCAAGTTGCAACTGTAATGGGCTATGAGGATGATATATGTGCAACTGATGACATTGGAACAGCAAATGCAATTCTAGCATCGAGTTTCGAAATGAAGCAAAATCCTTGGATTCGCAGCGTTGCAAAATTCCACAAGCTTCCCATATTCGTGATCAAAGTAAAGAATCTTGGCATTTTGATTCTTTGGTTGCACTGCTAGTGCCCTTATAGTTCTTCGTTCTTAACCGCAGGAGAGTACGATGGCACAAATGGTAAAGGCAGTTAAGATGATTCTTGGGATTAATAATTTTGGCTCTAGACCAAATGAAACATCAACATTCACGGACGACATAGAAGTGGAAGATGACGCGCCTAAGCGAAAACCTACCTTGGAAGAAATTGATGCTCTGGAGGTATGTGCGTTGTTGCGACCAATTTACACTAACACGCATTGTGATGGTTGATACATATGGGGATGCTCGTATTGTTCAAACATTTCTTCCAATATCATTGCACTTACCTACTTAAACCTCAGTAGCTTTCTTCCAATTATGTACATTGTAGGAGGTTCGTATGGCTATCGAGTACATTGTAATCCCTGGTGGAGAACCCGTAGAGCTCCTCCCCCAATGCTCTAAGATAATTGCTCGCCAACTCGAGCTCGTGGCAAGCTACCAATTAACCGCAAAGAGGTCAGGAACAGAACTGAACTCAAGGCTGCAGATTCTTCCTGTGAAGATCGATAAGAAAAGCTCATCTGCCAAGAGCCATGGACAACATTCAAGTGAGCAACTGCAAGAAGTGAATCTTAATTCACTACCCGGATGGAATGTGGGTTCTAGTGTTATTCGTCTTCCCCTTCTGCCTGATAATTAAAAAAATTCTAAAATGGTGAAACTTGTGTTGTTAGTTCTACCCCGTCTTGTACAGTTTATGTATA
Source organism: Zingiber officinale (assembly GCF_018446385.1). Taxonomy (NCBI): domain Eukaryota; kingdom Viridiplantae; phylum Streptophyta; class Magnoliopsida; order Zingiberales; family Zingiberaceae; genus Zingiber; species Zingiber officinale. The sequence continues at coordinate 108,050,541 of NC_055992.1, forward strand.
TATCAAACTGTGATGCTTGTTCTTCACAGCAATGTAAATTTATATCATTCTTTTAATGGAAAATTGCTCGCATGTTATCCATTTACGTCTCACTTGAAATGTGAATTCAAGGAATATCTGGGGTCATTTAGATGTTTGTGTGCATTTATTTTGGATCAGCATCATGAATAATATCTCTCCATAAAGCTTTGTGCAAGATTATATCAGTGCTAATAGGTGTGTTAACATTGCAAAACCACAAGATATTTCATTAATGTTTTCAGTAGAAGAAAACAGGTGAAAACTAGAACACTTTCAAAACTTCATAATTGCAAGTACTTCACAGCAAACAGGTAAAACCGCAAATCATGACAACTATGTGAGTTTTATTGAAGAAACGAGTTTTTGAATGTTCTCGCAGCATTATACAAATAACCACAAACATTACATATCTCTTGAACTTTTGAAGCTCTTACATCCCAGCGTGACAAGCAGACAGATCACAAAGGAGATGTCATCATAGATCACAAAAGTTTTGATCCAATAAGGAGTCACCATGGCACTTGGGCTAGCGATCTTGAAATGATGCATTCATGAGGTTAAGTGCTGAATCCATAAACTGGAGAAGGCAAGTAATCAGGACATTCAAATAACCAAACTAATTATAAAGAGTCAACTTGAACTCAAATAAACATAATATGTACATGAAATGATGTCATGATGATATGCTGAATAATACAGTTTTAAATTTTGATGTCTTGAGCAAGAATTGGCCGCTGAGAGCAAGGCAATCAGTTAGCCTACCTTTTTTTACTTTGTCTGATATTTTTTTATGTAAATGTATATTACAAATGGACTAAATTTTCTTATTGGTAATAAGATTCATTGGAGTCAACTTCTTTTCCTTGACTGAAGATTTCCAGGTTGAAATCAGCAGTTGTGTGGATTTAAAAATGGTGCCAGAGTCTAATATTTTAATCCCACCATGATAGTCTGAAGTGCTGATTGTAGCCAACTAATGATAGTTACTTAAATCATATAAGCACAAAAATGTGTGACATGAAGAGCTGTAAATAGTTCAGCACATTTTTCCAATGTTTCAAACCATTAAGTTTCCAAGCGAAAAGGAAAAGGATCATATTGATATGAAAAGATTGTAGGTAGGATTGTAACTCCCAGGATCATATGGGAAACCTCATAAAGAAAAATAGCTTCCCCAACAATTCAGGATAGGACTTTGCAAGTATATTTTAACTGTTTCTCACTGAGAAATGTAAGGCAAAAAACTGTGTTATTGTTTCACAATCTTGTAGTCCAAATTTGTATGAATATCATATGATGTAACCCGTTAGTGTATTGAATAGTTTATTCAATATTGCCCAATAGAGGCCATCATATTCATATTCTGGTACTATTTTTTTGGTCTTCTATTCTCTATAATTCACAATTCATGTTGCCTTGTGAATCTTATTTTGTGCAGTATTGTTGTACCCAGCGTCACTTGTATTTGTAAGATAATTAAAACATCTTAAATCAGCATAAAGAAAAGGATGCCCAATTTGTTCACCTTTCCAAGAGCTTGAAGTTCCCTTCCAACAGGTTCCACAAATTTAAAGTCAATATCTATAGGCCAGACCTGCATACAGTGAAAAAGTCAATATTAAAACTGCAAGAAAATTTTTAAGCTACAATCTTGAAAAGTTTAAATCACTAATCGAGGATTGTTCAATCAATCGGCCTAAACATTCAAAACATCAAATAGCTCCATATTTCAGCTTTCATTGTGAATGACTTTACAACCCTGACATTGTATGAATCAAAATAAAAGGAATCATCAGAAGAGCCTGAAACCATTGCAGGATATTTACCTAGTATGAATATAGTATAGCTACTAGAAGGAAAAAAAAAGTCAAAGGATCAAGGAATATAGTCAAGTTACTTATCCCTCAACATAAGAATTGTGATAATGATGTTGCTTGAATGAATTCCAAAGATGTACTAGACAACAAGAAAAGGCTATTCCCATTTTGATGAAGCTAAGCTTGGAATCTCCACAAAGCTCTTCAGACAGCAAACATTCAAAGATTTCCTATCAATATCCTTGATAGTTGGCTTACCTATGTATCACAAATGACTACAATAGCAAACTGACCATGATCCTGGACAAAGAAATATCTAAATCTGATTCAAAACTAAGAATAGCACTTCCACTTTTTTTTTTTTTCTTTTAATTAGAAAACCTGCAGTAGATGGAATTATCAACGAACAAAATCACTGAAGATTTATATAACTCATCCTAGTTCCAAGATTGCAGTCATGGCTTCATTAAAAACTAAGTTTTTTCTTTATGAACTATATATAAAAAAGCATACGTGTAGTAATGACAAATTAAACAAGGCAAAGAATACAACTTTCACAAGTGACGAATTTACAAATTGTAGTGAAAGAAGCAAACTTAATTCGAGAGTGAATATCTCAGTTAGTACGTATGAAGAATGAACTCTTCCAATACGAAACAACTGGAACACCGAAATTGACTCAACTATGATAAACTATTCCAGTTGCTCGTGCATCAGGAATGATTCAGTCAGCCTTATCCATACGACACAACAAAAAGAAACAAGATCAACTAAGCAAAACCTTCAATCCAAGTAATTTCACCGGAGTAGCGAGCCCCGGGACGATGCAGTCCGACCCCGCAGCTTCCAGCCTGGCCTCCGTGGCGAACCCGCCGCCTATGGGATCCGGATGCTACATAAAAGGAGCAACTTTAAGGAGCCGAAGAGAGGAAATAAAAACGGGGGGGAAGCAAACCAATTAGGGCAAGACGGAGGGCGGCGAGGAGTACCTTCATGACGGCGAGGGCGTAGTTAGAATTGGAATTGGGTTGGACGCGGAGGACGGGATTGAGGTGGATTTTAGGGATGGGCTTTCTTCCGGTGGGGGAGGCCCTCCAGGGAACGTCCTCGGCGAGCAGCGTCTTCTTAGTGGCGACGGCGGTGACGGACGCCATGAGTGACAAGGAGATGAGGAAGGTGGTGGCGAAGGAGGAGGAGGAGCGGTGGATTATGTAAGACGAGATGCGGTCGGAGTCTGGATTAGGAGGAAAGGGAAGAGGAGGTCGTTGAGGAATATGCTGCCCTTTGATGCAGCCACGGGACGTCCAAATTTCATATATAAAAATCTGTCTTCGACCCAGTAAAAAATATTTAAATTTTAAAATGACCATCCAAATTTTATTAAGATATAAAATTATTATCTTTTCTTAACTATCTACTCCTTTATATGCCATTCAGGTCTAGGATGCGAATGCGGCGGCCCACGGATTCTCTAGGGCCTGGATCTCTTTCCTCATCCTGTCGGAACCTACCGCTCACGTGGCAAAAGCATCATGATTATGATATATACACATCTTTATATTTTCCTTCATTTTTTTTAGCTCAGAGAAATAAATTTGAAATTTTGAATGTGGCAATTTATCAAAGGTACACGTAGAATATAAAAATTATTAAAAGGTGTATCGAAATTGTATATTTATTAAAGAGTATAATACTCTTGCCAAATTTTTTTCAGTCATAATTTTCTCGATATTCGAATCATATTTTAAATCAAAATGATTTAAAAATAATAATGATGGTGACAGAGTGATTATTTTTCTCACTTCCTCTTTCAGTTCGTGCATGTTTCGTCACTCTTCATAATTTTCTGATTAGAACTTTATTTTAATGGCGAAATCATCATCCCACTCGAATCATAACTAAGTGTCTTCATGTATCCCTCAGGCGACATCAAATATTTCCACCTATAAATCCACAGTGATCGCGACTTTACAGTAAAGGGGTTTTAGGGATTCCGAAAATAATCTCGTTTCATAATAGTGCAAAGAAGTGGATCGGGTGTATCATCCTCTACACTTCAATTATCTGCAAAAGTATCACCTTAAAAACTCTCTGATTTTGAAAAGCTCAACAAGTTTGATTAAAATTTTTTAAATTATAGAGTTTAGTTGATGGTAGGCAGAAATTGTATTGGAACAGTGTCTTAGGTCACTTTAAAAGTTTTTTTAAGCATCCATAAAGAAAGGAAGTCATCATGGATTTATTATTTTACATGATTTACACATAGCGATCATCAAATAGTTACCTTTAATATTTTTTTAGACATACAAGATATGCAGCATATCCATGGTATATTGGCCAATATATTTAAAAATTGGGAGTCAACTTCTCAAATCTTTAGATTCTTAGATACAAATTATAATTGTCAATTTTAATCATGAAGTAGTCAGACCCAACGTGGGTCTGATACGATCTCATAACAAGCCAAACGTGGGCTTAATATGTAATCATATCAGACCCACCGTGGGCCTAATACTTATTTATTTGTTCATAGAAATCAACTAATCATTTAAGTTGTTCAAGTGTTCCGGTTGCCTTCACAAGAAGAGGCGTTTCTTTGTTGCTTGGTATTGCAGACCGAAGTATTTCGGTTCTGATCAATTCAACTAAAGCATCGGATGACCTCTTTCTAACTTATTTCTCAAATAAAAAAGAAGCTACCAGATTAAGAATTAAGGAGTTGCTTAAATTTTATGTCAATCACGTTGAAGAAGATGATGATATTTTATTATTTTTGTAAATTTTACATTTTGTATATATTTATTTGTGTCTTATTTTCTTCTAGTATATATCAGGTCCCTTTATATTTTATAGATATAGTAGATGATTTTCATAATCTTGTTAGATTCAACTGGCTTAAAGTCATCCATGAATTTATGACTCCACAATTACCTAAGATTGGGGACATATTTTCATCAACTCAAATAATACATTCTAACATCAACCTCCCTTACCTAAAGGGTTTTGCTGGTCTTTTGACAATGAGTTTATATTTGATGTTAAATTTAATAATATTTCGTGGACATGTATGAATAATTAACACTTGTGATAATGAATTAGGTTTTTGGAGCAAGTCTCATTCCAAAAACTATACAAAATTAAAGGAGCAAGAATAAATAAGTAGAAGAATATTTCTTTACATATTAGTAAGGTGAGAGATTTGTTCGATAGAGTCTCATCTAAAGAGGTAAATTTTAACTGTCACTTAAGTTGGGTTAATATCCCTTTTTTAACACGTGTTTTAATAATTTGACAAGTTATGATTGACCTAATCCCTACCCAATATGAGAAATCATTGGTTGAGAATCTTGTTGGCGTTGATGACATTCCACGTCCAATGGAGACATCATTATTTGAAGGTAATGAAGAAGGAAGTCAAAGTAATAAGAATGTGGTAACTACATTATTCAAGCAACCCGAATTAAGGAGCTAACAAACATGCATTTGAATGATAGGGTGAAAGAATTACTTAAAATAATAGAAAATAAAGGCATGCAATTTCAATCAAATGATCCTGTAGATAATCCTCAATGTGAACCAGTAGCTTTTGGAACAAGAAGTAGGAGAGGACGTGATAGAAGTCACTATGATTACAAGGATACTCAAATTGATAGTCCATTGTGGCTCTAGATTTTACTTAAGAGGCAGCGGAGATATACAAATATGCGAGCCTATGGAGAACGTTTCAATAGAGACAGAGGGTAAAAAATTTGTAAAAGAATATGATGTTATGGAGAAAGGGAAAGAAAAAATTGATGTGGATGATATGAAAGAAGAAAGAGACATCGTCACATTAATGGAAGGCAATTATGAAGAAGAGGTAGAGAATGATGCAGCAGGATTGTCAAACTTAACAAAATAAGGAAACAAGTCATTACTGTAAATATGTATTTACATATAAAAAAATATTTTGCTTGATTTAATTTAGTATTTAAATTTTTTTATGTTTATGGGCATAGTTTGTGAAGAAGCAATTTAAGACTTCGAATAAGAAAAAATAAGATGAAGATATGACCTACTTATTAAAAGAGTTGGAGAACCTAAAGTATGCAAAACACATAGTTGATTTAATTAAGTGACAAGTCAAGACAATTATATGCTTCTCTAATTTAGATAATTATATGGTTCCCTAATTTAATTTTATGATTTATAATCATTGATTTACTTTATAGGTTTACAAATGAATTAATTTGGGAGGAACCACCTTTTGATTTAATGCGTATTCCTTCTTATCTGGTGTGAATGGAGAGATGTTGACAAAAAGGGAGGTAATTGACATGTATTGTAAAATTATATTTAAGGGATAATCCTCGTCTGGTAGGACATATAACAAGTCTATATATTATTTAACCTTCTTCACAATAAGGAATCTATTTGAGAATATATAATATTTGAATACATTTTATTATTTGGTTAAGTATGTATGGTTTTGCATATTTGTAGTCATCAATAAAATCCAAGGAAGTTTGGCTTTCAACAAGTGATAAATATAGATATAGAAGATGAAGAGTTTAGGTATATTTTTATACCTTTGTGCAATGATAATGCACACTTCCACTTGTTGATGGTGGAAACCAAATCAATGACGTTTAATGATTACAATTCTCTAGCAAGTGGAAGTAAATTCAAATATGAATTTGAAGTAATGGTGAGTATCTAATATTTATATATATGTTTGTAATGTAGTATAAATGCTAGTTGATATAAAATTTTAATTTCCTGTTCAATCTTACAGGTATCAAATTTAAAACTATATAGTCGTGAGCACCTTGTTGCTGCTGATCCAAATTTTGAAATGCATCATCCCTTCAATCAATGGGTGTCTTGCACAATAGAATGTCCACAACAAGAATCTAGGTAAGTCGAGCAAAGAGTGTGAATAGAAAATATTGATATAAAATATTGAATATTAAATTAGTGATGTTATTTACAACATTGACTGTGACTTTTTTGTGATGTAATACATTCGATGTCTTCTATACAATCTGAAGATGGACTTCAAATAAGGAGATATAAAAAAAATTAGAATTGATGTAATTGTATCAATTTTAAGGGATAAGTTCTATAAAACATCGCATTAAATATCCATAGTGTTGTAAGCAAAAAAGTTAGTAGGGAATGTACAAGTATAATTACGTAGTGTTGTTAGTTTTATATCTTTGTATGTAGTATTTGTTGTTTAATATAGTGGTATATATGATATGAGAAGTGTATAGTAAATTGTTATAGGAATAACAATACTATTGCATAGTGAACTAAAAATTACAATATCCAAATTGTCATGCTGGTGTTGATCAGTGAAAAGAGGCATAACTTATGTAACTTATACTTCATACCATATCTCTTTTCTGAAAACTAAAACTTGGTAACGGTTGAGATTTTTCAGAAATCCAAATAGGTTAGGTCCAACACTGGATTTCAAGTCTACAAGGTCTGCTTGGAAATATGAATTAGGCATATAATTTGGGATCTCTAAAGTAATTACTAAGTTATGAGTCAAACAAATGGTTGTTATCCTCGTAACTCTAAGGTTCACATGTTCCGTGCCAACTGGTACAGAGCAAGAACTTCATTGTAGTGGTTATAACTAAGCTTTGACATTATATATAGCTTCTCCTCTATCAAACCTTCATATGGAACGTGAATTTAAAGAAATCCAAGTACCGTAGGGTCATTAATGGGTTTTAGTCAAAATCCACTAATGAACCTAGACACCTCTGATTGCACACATTTCAAGTCTTGTGAGTTTCTAGTATTGCAAGGACTCCAACAATGTTATCCATTACTGATTTAAAGCCCTCTAGAGGTGATCGAACGTTACGAAAAATTTCAGCCTCATTGTGGGCCTGATATAGAATACTATCGGTTCTAATGTGGGCCTGATATGGTATAATATCATGCCCAACGTGGGTCTGATATAGTATCATATAAGACCCAACATTAGCTTGATAGGTTGGGACTTTGACCGCTTTGTTCAACTGATCACTACCAAGTTTTTTATTTCAATTTCAAAAAGTTGAGACCATCTCTCTCTTCTATAAACTAAAAACTTGCTACGGATTGTGAATTAGTATAGAAAGTCCAATAGGCTAGGTCCACATTGGGTTTTAAGTCTACAGCATCGGATAGGAAATTTCTAATAGTATTGTAGCATAACTTTAATCTCTAACTAAGTTTTGACTTAAAAATAAATTGGTGGTTGTTGTTTTTGTAACTTAAATATTGTTCATTAAAATTCATAAGGTTCACATGTTTCGTGCCAACAGACATACAGCAAGAACTTTATTTGTAGTGGTTATAACTAAGTTTTTACACCATATATAGCTTCTCCTCTCTCAAACCTTCATAGGGAACGTGAATTTAAAGAAACTCAAGTACCGTAAGGCCATCAGTGGATTTTGATCAAAATCTCTTTATAGACCTAGACATATTTGATTGCACCTATTTCAAGTCTTGTGAGTTTCTAGTATTGTAAGGACTCCAACGGTGCTATCCATTACTGATTTAAAGCTCTCTAGAGGTGATCAAACGTTGTGAAAAACTTCAACCTCACTGTGGGCCTGATATGGAATACTATCAGGCTTATGTTAGGGTGTATACTAAAAGCCTAGCTTTTGGTATAAACATTTATCTAGTAATAAGAATCACATTGGTCAAATGTCTACATTTATGATAAATGTAGTTGTTCAATTAATTTATATTGTAGATAACATGGTGTGTGGTGTCACACACAGAGGATCATGTTATCAGTACCTTATAAATTATAAACAGTAGCTCACGACCAAAATGGAAAGGAACAAACCATTAGAAGGTCGTAGTGTAATTAGGTATCAGTTTATCTTGACTGTATAATTACACTAGTACACTTAGAGTGTATTGAGTAGGACCATTTGAGGTCGTTTCTTTTATACTGATTTTATAAAGAAACAAAGACCTCGGTTATTATGGAAGTGTGTGCTCTTAATCCTAATATAATAACAAGCACATATATTTGATATTTATTTCTTTAATTTATCAATGGGTGAGATTTAGTTCGATGAATCAATAAGCCCGATAAGTTGGGAAATGGTATCACTTATAGTGTGTGTTGTTGATTATAGAAGGAAGCGTGTCCTAGAGATACTAGGTTGATAATGTCCTCAAGAGGAGCTCATAAGGATTGTCATGTTAAACCCTGCAGGTGGACCTAGTCCGACATGATGATAAGGTTGAGTGGTACTACTCTTGGACTAAGATATTAATTAAATGAGTTGTCAGTAACTCACTTAATTAGTGGACATTCGATATCTTAAACACAGGGAGACTAACACACTCATGATAAGAAGGAGCCCAAAATGTAATTTGGGATTGGTGCGGTAGTTCAATAATAGTTCTCTAGTGGAATGAATTATTATTGATAAAATTAAGTTGTGTGTTCGGGGCGAGCACGGGATGCTTAATTTTATCGGGAGACCAAAACCAATTCCTCCTCTCGGTCCCTATCGTAGCCTCTTGTATATAGAGATTTATACCCACCACATACCCACCTTCTTACCCAACCAATAGGGGCCGGCCAAGCTAAGCTTGAAGCTCAAGCTTAGGGCCGGCCAAGCCTAAAGGTTGGCCTTAAGGTGGCCGGCCACATCATATTAAAAAGGATTTTTTATTAAAATTATTTCTTATGTGGATATCATAGTTTTAAAAGAGAGTTTAAAAATTAAATCTTTCCTTTTAAAAGCTTTCTACAAAAGATTAAGAAAAGATTTGAAATCTTTCCTTATTTGTAGATTGAAAGGAGATTTTAATTTTAAGAAAACTTTCCTTTTTAACCATGATAATAATTTAAAAGAGAGTTTAAAAATTAAATATTCTCTTTTATTAGTTTCTACAAAAGATTAAGAAAAGATTTGATATCTTTCCTTATTTGTAGATTGAAAGAGATTTTAATTTTTAGAGATAACTTTCTTTTTATCCACATGTTTAAAAGAAGAATTTTAATTTATAAAATTTCCTTTTTATTAACCACCATGAAGGGAAAATTATTGGGGAAATTTTTTTATAAATTTCTGGAGACAAATTAGGAAGTTTTAATTAATTAAAACTCTCCTTGTTTATAGCTTGATGGTGGCCGGCCATGTAAATTGAGAATAAGAAAATTGTTTTTAATTAAATAAATTTTTCTTTTTCATGGCAAAAGAATTAAGGAAGTTTTTAATTAAATTTCCTTATTTGCCAAGACCAAGGATTATAAAAGAGGGGGTAGAGGTGCCTTCATGGGTGATTAACTCTATTATTCTTCTCCTCTCTTTTCCTCCTTGGTGGCCGGCCCTAGCTTCTTCCTCTTCTCTTCTTCTTATGGCCGGCGGCAACCTCTCTTGGAGCTCTTGATGGTGGCCGGTTCTAGCTAGGAGAAGAAGGAGAGAAAGGTGGTTTTGTTTCTTGCATCCCTTGGAGCTTGGTGGTGGTGGCCGGACCTCTACTTCTCTTGGAGAATTGTGGTGGCCGAAACTTGTAAGGAAGAAGAAGGTGCTTGGTGGTTCTCATCTCGGAAGATCGTTGCCTACACAACGTCCGAGGTTAGAAGAGGAATACGGTAGAAGATCAAGAGGTCTTTTAGAAGGTATAACTAGTAATTTTTCCTTTCCGCATCATGCTAGTTATTTATGAAAATAATACCAAATACAAGAGGCTTATGATTCTAGAATTTCGAATATGTTTTTCGATGTTGTGTTCTTTTGTTTTTTCTTTTCCTTGTGATTTGATTGTTCTTTTCGGTTAACCTAAAGTTATTTTAGGAAATTAAATATTACCTTTCTATAAAAGGTTTTGTCTAGTCGGTGGTGGTTGCTCCCATATCCAAGAAGGCCATGTGCCTCGCCACGTCAGTACTGGGAACCAATTATGGAAATTAATATTTAATGAAATTAATAACTTAAGGTGATTTGGGTCGAACGTGTTAAGTTCCGCAGGAGACCCAAGTCAAAACCTAAAAGAACGAATAGATTAAATTTTGGATCAAACGTGTTAAGTTCCGCAGGCGATCCAAAATTTAATTTAAAAGAACACATGGTAGCTAGGAAAAGGTTCAGACCTTTGTACAAAATTTTTGTACAGTGGAACCTCTAGGTTTTCCGAGTAGCAACCAACAGCTTAACGTAGGCCTGATATGGTATCAAATCATGCCCAACGTTGGCCTGATAGTTATCTAAAACTTGAGACCATCTCTCCCTTCTATAAACTAAAAACTTGCTACAGATTGTGAATTAGTATAGAAATTCTAATAGGCTAGGTCTAACACTGGGTTTTAAGTCTACAACGTGAGATAGGAAATTTCTAATAGTAATATAACATAGCATTAATCTCTAACTAAGTTTTGACTTAAAAATAAATTGATGGTTGTTGTTTTGTAACTTAAATGTTGTTCATTAAAATCCACAGCTTCTCCTCTCTCAAACCTTCCTATGGAATATGAATTTAAAGAAATCTAAATACCCTATAAAAAGGAGTAATGTATAGAATAAAATAAATAATAAAATATTAAATAAATAAATTAAAATTTTTAAAAATTAGAAAAAAAAACAAATACAATATATATATATATATATATATATATATATATATATATATATATATTAATATTAATATTAAAGTTTCTCCTCTCTCGGTTGTTATTCATTGAATACAAATCAGGTGCACTGTTTTGTGACAACTGGCGCAAAGCAAGAACTTCTTTTCTAGTGTTTATAACTAAGTTTTGACATCATATATAGCTTCTCCTCTCTCAAACCTTCATAGGGAACGTGAATTTAAAGAAATCAAAGTATTGTAGGGCCATTAGTGGATTTTGGTTAAAATCCACTTATGGACCTAGACACCTATGATTGCACACATTTTAATTCTTGTGAGTTTCTAAAATTCTAAGGACTCCAACGATGTTATCCATTACTGATTTAAAGCTCTTTAAAGGTGATCGAACATTGCAAAAAATTTCAGCATCGTTGTGGGTCTGATATGGAATACTATCAGACCCAACGTGGGCCTGATATGGTATTATATCAAGTCCAATGTTAGCCTGATAGGCATCTAAAACTTGAGACCATTTCTCCATTCTATAAACTAAAAACTTGCTACGGATTGTGAATTAATATAGAAATTTCAATATGCTAGGTCCAACACTAGTTTCAAGTCTACAACGTGGAATAGGAAATTTCTAATAATATTGTAACATAGCTTTAATTTCTAACTAAGTTTTGACTTAAAAATAAATTGGTGAATGCCATTTTTGTAACTTAAATGTTGTTCATTAAAATCTATAGCTTCTTCTTTCTCAAACCTTCCTATGGAACATGAATTTGAAGAAATCCAAATACCCTAAAAAAAGAGTAATATATAGACTAAAATAAATAGATAAAATATTAAATAAATAAACTAAAATTTTAAAAACTTAGAAAAAAAATTAAATTATATATATATATATATATATATATATATATATATATATATATATATATATATATATTATAAAATACGACACCCAAATAATAATTATTCAATAAGGTTATTTGAGGAATAAATCTTATTGGAATTTTTAAGAATTTTTAAAAATTTTCTAGGAATTTTTCATAACTCGTATGACGTGTTTAAGGGGTATGAATTTATAGGCTTGGAATTCAACCTTAGGTTTAATTATAGATACCTAAGTCTATAAATCATTTTTTTTATTTTTTTTATTTCTTCCTTGCCCTAATCTCGCTGACCCCTCCCCTTTTTCTTTCCTCTTCCTCACCTCTCGCCCGCTGCCGCCTCTCCCTCTCGTGGCGTGGAGCGCTTCCTCTTCCCCGAGATCTTCGCCTCCCCTATTCGGGCGCGACAATTCTTCTTCCTTGTTGACAAAACCCAACGGTCGAGCCCTTCTCCTTGCGTCAATCCCTCTCGCTCGTGAAGTCCATCTCTCTGCGCCTCTCTGCATCATCTCCGTCCGCCACAGCTCGACGTCGCCGACCATGGGAGATCTGGTGTTGCCGAGTCCATCTTGTTAGAGTGTATATTAAAGGTCTAGCTTTTTGTAAACATTTATTTTTGAAATAAAGAATCACATTGGTCAAATATCTACATTTATATACTAAGTGTAGTTGTTCAATTAATTTATATTGTAGATAACATGGTGTGTGGTGCCACACACAGAAGATCATGTTATCAGTTCCTTATAAATTATAAATAGTAGCTCACGACTAAGATGGATAGGAACAAACCATTAGAATAGTCATAGTGTAATTTGATATTAGTTTATCTTGACTATAAAATTACACTAGTACACTCTGAGTGTATTGAGCATGATCATTTAAGGTAGTTTCTTTTTATACTGACTGCATAAAAGAACAAGACCTTTGTTATTATGGAAGTGTGTGCTCTTAATCCTGATATAATAACAAGCACATATATTTAGTATTTATTTCTTTAATTTATCAATGGGTGAAATTTAGTTCGATAAATCAATAGGCCCGATAAGTTGGGAAATAATATTATTTATAGTGTGTGTTGTTGATTATAGAAGGAAACTGTGTCCTACAATTTAGGTTGATGATGTCCCCAAGAGGAGCTCATAAGGATTGTCATATAAACCCTGTAGGTGGACTTAGTCCGACATGACAATGAAGTTGAGTGGTACTACTCTTGGAGCTAAATATTAATTAAGTGAGTTATCAGTAACTCATTTAATTAGTGGGCATTCTATATCTTAAACACAGGGAGACTAACACACTCATAATAAGAAGGAGTCCATATAGTAATATGAGATTGGTACAGTAGTTCAATAATAACTCTTTAGTGGTATGAGTTATTATTGATGAACTCGAGTTGGGTGTTCGGGGCGAATACGGGAAGCTCAAGTTCATCAGGAGACCAAAACCAATTCCTCCTCTCGGTCCCTGTCGTAGCATCTTATTTATAAAGTCTTATACCCACCTAAACCCACCTTCTTACCCATCCTTAGGTGATCGGCCAAGCCTAGCTTGGAGCCCAAGCAAGGGCTGACCAAATCAAGCCTTGGATGGATCAAGTTGTGGCTGACCCTAACTTGGAGCCCAATCAAGGGTGGCCCGCCACAATAAAATAAAAGGGATTTTAATTTTTTAAAATATTTCCTTATGTGGAAGCCATGATTTAAAAGAGAGTTTTAAAATTAAAGTTTTCCTTTTATAGTTTCTACAAAGGATTAAGAGAAAGGTTTGATATCTTTCCTTATTTGTAGTTAAAAGGAAGATTTTAATTTTGGAGAAAACTTTTCTTTTTCGTAATCATCCATATATTTTAATAGAGAGATTTTAATTTATAAAAGTTTCCTTTTATAATCAACCATGAAGGGAATTTTAAAAGAGAAATTTTTATTTTAAAAATTTCCGAAAACAAATAAGGAAGTTTTAATTTTTTGTTTAAAACTTTCATTGTTTGGAGTATTTGATATTTAGAAGACAGGAAATATATCTAATGGGCTTGTCTTCATCAGTTTTAGCACTTTGTTTCAATGCATCTACGTGCATCATTCCAAACATTTCCTATGTAAACAAGATAAAATTTTAGTCGACTGCATCCAATATATATAAAAACAAGATGATCAAATACTTACTTGAAATCTAACCCCACAAAATATGGATAGGTAGTATGGTGAGTTAGAGTTTTTGGCTTCATTAGCTAGCATAGTCCAATAAGCATTTATGCAATCCCCATGGTGTATTGAGTTCAATCAAATATTGTCATAAAAGATTGTATATCTAATGAGAAAGTATCGTTAAACTATATTGGAAGCATCATAACCCTACATAATCACTCAAAAAAATGAAAAAAAAATAAGTTAGCACTAATAATTATTATCAACTCCAATAATCATTATTGGTTTACATGATTATGCAATTACACTACCAACTAACTTACTTTAACTGACTCAGCTTTAATAATGCATTTATTATCACGCCATCTTTAGTCTTCTTAAAAAATGTCTTTGCTTGCTAAAAAAATTCAATTACTAATATGTCATTAAGGATTATAAAAGAACGAATTACCTACAATCAATCCTACCTACAATGTTTTGGTCTTGAGCTTCTTAAGTTCATCATATTTTATTTCTATATTTGATGAACTTGTGTCTTCAGTCTTTGATAGGGCAGGAGCTTCTAGTTTTACATCCTGAACAATCTGTTTGCCTTTTTTTTATAATCTGATATATAGTTTCTCTGAGTTCTCTTTCTTTTAGGGCCTAGTTCAAAATTAGTTGGTAGTCTTGGCAGATTAGCTAGGGTCTATGCCCTTGTTATCCGTGGTAGAGGATGCTCGTGGCTCTGCTGCGATCTTGCTTTGCAGGACTTTTTGGAGCTCTTTAATTTTATTTTTGGCATCGACTATGATTTTGTCTTTTACAATTAAAATTCTGTTGTCCACAACAACATTGCTAGTGTCAGTCATTTTGGCACTCCTATCATGTAACTCATGAAGTTCACTTAATTGTAGATCTTTTTCTTTAAGAATACACTCTATCTCAGCAATTAAAATATCCTTTGTTGTTAAGAGACTATCCTTTTCATTTATGACCGTTACCATATTGCTATTAGCATCCTCCAAACTTTTAGCAGCTTTATGTAATTGTTGCTTTAAAATTTTAATTTTTTTTCTCCCTTTTCCTTGCACTGACTACAGTCTACCATCTCTGGGCATTGCAGTATACCTTCTTGGGCTTGATGTGGAGATCCTTGGCCAACCAACTCAAGGGCCTGAGTTGGAGGAGCCCTGTGTGGTACTAAATCCAATTCTGACTCTGTCGAAATTAAATCTACAATAATTTTATCTGCAGTCACATGGTCTATCAATTTTTTGACTGTGTCAACATAATAGTTAGGCCAACTCCACCGTAAGATTCTAGGAAATTATTCAGGATGGTCTAGATCAATGATACTGATGTGCTCAAACACCCATACCTACAATGTTATTATAAAAATATATAATATTCATAACAAATATTGTGAGATAAATATAATCTAACTTACAGTAAAAATATTTGGAAATCCCTTAAGCAAGGGGGCCTTGACCGGTGAATCAGTAACAAGTGGTTTTGGTCTCAATGTAAGCTCCAAACTAATAGCTTCTAATTGAGGAGTCATGAAACTGTATACCGCATTGCACCAGTTAAACCTAGCTAAGTTGTCAAAATCATATACATAGTCAATTAAGGATAGCACAGGTATTCTAAGGGCACTACTACTACCATAAAATAGAACAGTTACAAAAAAATATAGGATATACAACTAACAGTACAACTTGTCATTTGATCTTGACTTTATTATAAGTTTCTCCAAATGTTTGGCAGAACAATCAGAATCTTGGAAAAAAAAATCCATGTATATTGCGTTGTAGGCCTCATTTAAATCGAGACGAACTATCTCTCTATTGTCAGGTAGGCCTAGAATCAGTGCAACATCTACCTTTGTAAATTTTAATTTTTTTCCCCATGGAAGATGAAGTTTTGTTCCTCCTGATTCTAATTATCAAACATATTCTGGCCCTGATCTCTTACAAAAGAACTAATAGGGAGGTCGAGGGTCCACGAAAAGGGTGTGCCTCAAATATTCTGTTCTTGTTCTACAGTCGGATTAATAGAAGAAGTAAATTTTCTGACATGGCAAAGGGTACTTTTCTGATTCGTTCTTTTAGTTCTTCTTTTATTGACATAACTTGAATAACTAGGTCGAACAACACTTCCACTTGTTGACGCTCTTTTTGTAGTCATTCCGAACTTAGCAACTATAAATCAACAATCACACATAGAAAAAAAAACTCTTAGATTCCATAATAACGACTATGCTCTTATTCTAACATGCCCTTAACATTAACACAAACCCTAGGTGAAATCATTATAGAAACAACCACTAAATAAGCAATGGAGCTACATACAAAACCAATGGTTGAATGTCAATAATGCTAGAGGCCCGCCTCGAATGGAGCTACGTAGGTTGCCTTCGATAAGACGATAGCGGTCGAAGCAAGAGAGTGTGAACTTGTGTTGTAATTCAAACGTTGGCATGATATCTCTCAATATTAGGCCCAACGTCGAAAAATAATTTATTTTAATTTGTTAACCTTAAGTTATTTATTTTCTATTTAAGCTCTTTAAATCATTCTATATAGTAATTCATAAAAATATATTTTGTATTTTATTTATATATTTCATTATTTTTTAAATCTAATCTATATACTCTAATTTTTTTTCCTGTTTATTTTTCTTTATTTTTAATTTAAATATTATTATATATATTTTTATTTTCCTTTTCTATATTTGTTTTTATTATTTTTTTAAATTTTAATTTATTTATTTAATATTTTACTCTTCAATATTATAAAAATGTATTTTATATTTTATAGATATATTTCACTTCATTATATGGTTTTTTTCATTCTATATACTCTACTTTTTTTCTATTTTATTTTTATTTATTTTGATTTTTAATATATATATATATATATA
This sequence comes from Zingiber officinale, assembly GCF_018446385.1. Taxonomy (NCBI): domain Eukaryota; kingdom Viridiplantae; phylum Streptophyta; class Magnoliopsida; order Zingiberales; family Zingiberaceae; genus Zingiber; species Zingiber officinale. Next base: position 108,067,908 of record NC_055992.1, read on the forward strand.
TATATATATATATATATATATTTGTATTTTTATTTTATTAGGTTTTTTAAAATGTATTTAAAATTTTTATTTATTATTTAATATTTTATCTATTTATTTTATTCTATATATTACTTATTTTTTAATATTATAAAAAATATATTTTATATTTGATAGATGTATTTCACCTTTTTATATAATCTTCTTTTAATCTATATACTCTACATTTTTTTCTATTTTATTTGCCTTTAGTTTGATTTTTAATATATATATATATATATATATTATTTATTTTTAATTAATTTAAAAAAAATTAATTTATTTATTTAATATTTTGTCTATTTATTTTATTCTAAATATTACTCCTTTTTTAAGATTATATAGATATATTTCACTTCATTATATGATTTTTTAATCTATATACTCTACTTTTTTTCTATTTTATTTTTCTTTAATTTATTTTTAATATTATATATATATATATAATTTTGTGTTTTATTAAATTTTCAAAATGTTAATTTATTTATTCAATATTTATCTATTTATTTTATTCTATATATTATTCCTTTTTTAATATTATAAAATATATTTTATATTTTATAGATATATTTCACTCAATTATATGCTTTTTTAATCTATATACTTTACTTTTTTTCTATTTTATTTTTCTTTAAATTAATTTTTAATATTAATATATATATATATATATATATTAATATTTTTATTGTATTTGTTTTTTCTAATTTTTAAAATTTTAATTTATTTATATAATATTTTTATATTTATTTTATTCTATATTTTACTCATTTTGTTTAGGGTATTTGGAATTTTCAAATTTGCGTTACATAGGATGGTTTGAGAGAGGAGAAGCTATGGATTTTATTGAACAATATTTAAGTTACAAAAACAATAACCACAAAGTTATTTTAAGTCAAAACTTAGTTAGAGATTAAAACTATGTTACAATATTATTAGAAATTTCCTATCCCACGTTGTAGATTTAAAATCCAGTGTTAGACCTAACTTATTGAAATTTCTATACTAATTCACAATTTATAACAAGTTTTTAGTTTATACAATGGAGAGATGGTCTCAAGTTTTAGATATATATCAGGCCAACGTTGGGCCTGATATGATAGTGTATCAAGCTCACGTTGAGCCTGATAGTATTCCATATCAGGGCCACAATAAGGCTGAAATTTTTCACAACATTTGATTACCTCTAGAGAGCTTTAAATCAGTAATGTATAACATTGTTCGAGTTCTTGCAATACTAGAAACTCACAAGACTTGAAATGGGTACAATAAAAAATGTTTAGGTCCATCAGTAGATTTTGACCAAAATTCACTGATAGCCCTACGGTACTTGGATTTATTTAAAATCACGTTCCCTATAAAGATTTGAGAGAGGAGAAGTTATATATAGTGTCAAAACTTAGTTATAAACACTAAAAAAGAAGCTTTATTGCTCTATGACAGTTGGCACAGAATATGTATATATATATATATATATATATATATATATATATATATATATATATACCAAATTTTTTTTTTTTTTAACAGAAATATAACAGAAGTAAATTTTTTTTTTTTATCAATGTTTTTTTTTTAACAGAAATAAAGTAGATTAACAGTAAATAATAACAGAAGTAGATTAACAGTAAACAAAAATAACTTGACAGTAAACAGTAATTGTAAAACAGTAATAGTTAACAGTAAATAGTAAACAGTAGACAGTAAATAGTAAACAGTAAATAGTAAAAGAAAAATACAGTTATAGTGAAGTGCAGAAATAAAGTAGATAGTCACAATACCGTGATGGTATGGTTAAATATATTGACTTTTTCAATTTTTACTCTTTTTTTTTTTTAACTAAACTGCTTTCTTTTCTTGTTTGTTTTCCAGGGAGCCTCACCTGTTCAGGACCTCACCTTTCAATCAGTGCCCCCCCGGCTTATGCGTAAGTTTTTGGGTTGCTACCCTTCTTACTTAGCCCGCACAGGTCTTATATGATTTTGGTTATTCCTGATACAGTTACTGTTCACCTATCGGTTACTAAGACAAGGACTGAGGAAAAGAACCAAGACGAGAGAGACAGAAACTTAGATTATCAGTATAAAACAAGCAACAAGCATAGATCTTATTTAATAGAGAATTTTTACAGAGAGTTACATAAAATTTTTACATAAAGATAGCTTACATAGAAGACAACATATATTACATAAAAGTACCAAATTTTTACATAACTTATCAGAGAGAACTTACAAACAAACTTGCGCAAACTTGAAGAACAGCGGAAGAGTATGGACAGTAGTGAGTGCAGTGGGGGAAAGTGGATGCCTCAGCAAGAGAGTTTTGGGGTCCTTTTATAGGAGGAGGAGAGAGCTTTTCTTGGAGGAGAAGGAAAGCAGAGAAAGAGAGGGGTCTGGAAAGAGAAAGCTTGGCGAAGAACAAGTGGAAAGCTCTAAGAAATGGAAAGGGGGCCTGGCAAAAGAAGGGTTTAGTTGAGAGGACAGATGGCTTCTTTTTAGGTGGGTGGACATAATGGCTAGGTGGCAGAAAAAACGTCATGAATGACATTTTTGGTAGATGTTCTTGTAGTGTTGTGTTTATGGGAGAGGACGTCATGGATGACGTTATTAAGTCTCCATTAAGTTGTCGAGATTATTGTCACTGGTAAGATCCAGAGAGGGAGTTTGTGAACTTCCGGCTAAGTCTGACTGCATACTTCTGTTGAGTGCTGCTCTATATGCTCTAGCAGAGAGAACAGAGCTGGCTAGTCTCTTCTGACAGTATCTTTCAGTTTTTCTTTTATAATGTTGAAGCAATGTCGTATGCTGTGTTTTGAAGGAGAAAGGGAGGAATCTAGTCCCCATATCTTTTGGCCAATAGATCTTCTCAGTATATGTTTCTCCTATTAGGAAGTAATTATCTGGATCTGTCAAGCGATCCCAAGCCCAATTAGTTCCTTGTACTGATGCTCTCCAATGCTTTAATTGATCTTCAATAGTAGGAAGAGCTTCCCAATGGAGGTCGGGGTCAGATGGGTAATCTTCAAGTTCTGTTTGAATACCCCCGACTTCATTGATATCCAGCTTAACCAGATGTTTGGCTGGTTCAATATTAAGGTTAAGCCATTCCGGTGGAGAGCTGTCAAAAGTACATACAACAAACGTTTCCTCTTCTTCGAGGGCCAGAGAAATAATAGTACCAAGCTTTTTAGGAAAATCTTTAACAGAATCTGGATCATGTATCCAGACTTTGTATAGTAATCCATAGTCCATCAGAAGAAAAGGAGTAATAAGCCTTCCTTTGTATGAAATTGCTTTATACCTTTCATAGTCTAAGTTGGCTTTTCGGAAGGAATATAGCAACTGGCATGGACATCCGTATTTAGCAGAGTCTTCACAAGTTGGCCCAATTTTCTGACATTTAAGTTTTGGGCCAAATTCTGCTTCATAGGTAATAGTTAGCCCAGGAGGGGGATTTTTGTGGAAGGCCTTTAATGCTTCACATAATTCAAAAAATGTCTGTAGTGTAGATTGTTCTGCTAGGTTCCGAACGTAGGAATTGATATCCTTGGGTATAGTGTTGGGCATACCAATAATAGATGTTCTTTGAGCAAAAGTTGTAGCAGCTTGTTCTTTTAACTGAGCCAGTGTTAGATAATTGGCCCGTTGTGGTTTCTTTTCTTCTAATGTTGTGGAAGAGGAAGGAGACCCATGAGTTCCTTCAGTAATTTGTGCATATGTAGGAGTTTCTTCTGATTGTGAGCTAGTTGGCACCATAGTTGTTGTTTTTAATAAAGTGCTAATAAAGAAATTAGCACCAAGTTGAGTCCTGGCAGCATTAAAGGCTTCTTCAAGTGAATAATACCCTTTGAAGAAAGGATGTTCTAAGCCTTGTATGGCCATATTTGTTTCCTCCCAAGTAGCATATACCCCAGCTTGTGGCCCAGAAAAGACTACATAGCAAGAGAATTTCTTGCCTGCTGGCTTTTGTATGGTTGTTAGAAAGTAGTTTGTTAAAGCATTTATGACTGCTATCTTGTGTCCGGAGCTACCAGGGATGGTAGGAATGTGCCAAATGTTATCTATCAAACAGTGTTGAATGTGATCTAGTTTGTCTCTGAATAAAGAGCGAAACTGATCTTTTTGCTGTGTAAACTGTTGTAGTTCTTGTGTTCCAAATCTTAATGTTTTAGTAGCAAACGATGTGCGAACTTTCCTTGGCCGATCCATTACCTAAACAAAAAATTGTTAGTGGAGTAAACGAGATAAAGTATCAGCTAAAGAATTGTTAATTCCTTTTATATGTTCCCAGTGAATACGTAAACCTTTATTAATAATAGTATCTGTGAATTTTAGCCATCTCTTAGTACTTAATCCTTTTCTTAATCCTTTAGTTTGTTGGCTATACTTGACTATAGCTTCGCAGTCGGTTCGAATGGTAATTTCTTGCTTATTACAAATGAATAATCTGAAGGCTTCTAGACAATAAATAACTGCTAATATTTCAAAATCTAACGAGGTAAGATGTCCTTTTTCTTGAAATTTTCCAGAGGCATATCTGCATAAGGTTTCTGTAGTTTTAGGGTCATACTTGGATGTTTTTCTAAATAAAATTCCTCCCCATCCTGTTTCACATCCATCTGTTTCGATGACTAAATAGTCAGCATCAAGTGGTAGTGTTAACATGGGAATTGTTTTTACTAATTCTTTAATCTGTTTTACAAGTGCTATATCTTGTTGATTAAAGTGTTTTTGTCCTGTTAAGGAGGTTTTGTTGTATAAGGGGCCGCTGATTTTTCCTATATTTTTTAAATAAGGTCTAGCATAATTTAGGAGTCCTAAAAAGGCTCTTAGAGTTTTAGTGTCTTCCATCTTATCTGGAAAAGCAAGGATTTTAGCAGAGATATGAGGTTGAAGGGCTATTTGTCCCTGTCCTATTTCTGCTCCTAAGAAATCAATATGAGTAGTGGCTATTGTCATTTTCTTTCGAGAAATAATCAGACCATGTTTCTCAAATAAATTAAATATAATATGAAGATGAGCATAATGTTCTTGTTTAGTCTTAGAGAAAACTAAAATATCATCTATATACACACAAGTGAAGAGAGAAAAATCTCGAAAAATGTCATCCATTTTCCTTTGGAATATTTGAGGAGCGACCTTAAGGCCAAAAGGCATAACAAGCCACTCAAAATGTCCTTCGGGACAGGAAAATGCTGTCCATTCAATGGACTCAGGATGCATTTTAACTTGCCAAAATCCTGATTTCATGTCAAATTTTGAGTACCATTTTGAGTTTTGGATTTTATTTAAGAGTTGGTCTTTGTCGGGAATTTTATAACCGTCTTCTTGACAATTATCATTTAGTCTCTTGTAATTAAATACCATTCTAGATTGGCCACGTTTTTGTTCTGATCCTTTATTAACTATAAAAGCTGGACTTCGGTGCCTAGATGTAGACCTTTGAATGGCTCCTAAAGTTAAGAGTTGGTTAATATGCATTTTGCATTCTTCAGTTTCCCAATTTGTATATTTTAAGTCTTGGGTCTTAATTGTAAGGTCTGGATTAATGATTGATAGCTTGCAGTATACTTTATCTCTGTCCCAATATTTAGTAGGATTTTCTCCAATTATTTCTAATTTTTCTAATCTAGAAATGAGAGAGTCTAAATCAGGTTTATGTGTGTTTATTAATTGAAGTAACTGTTGTGGGAGTATAAGATCATGTGGGATACAGGTGTCATCAGTTATAGGGCTTGACCAGCCAAGTGGGGCTAGTTTTCCGAGTCTTGGTAGTCAGAAAAAGCTAGGGCACAGGTCTGGTTATCCGGTTGTGTCTTCTTACTAGGTTGTTTACAGGCATTTTTAGGAGAACATTGACAAGATGTGTTTTCTGAAGGTAGAAGTTCTATGTGGGATTTTGTAGTTAAGGGATGGACAATAGAGGGATAGTCTGATACTATTGGAGATATTATGGGTGAAGAAAAGAAAAGAGCATAATCCTTAGTTAGAAGACAAGCTCTATCTGATGCTACCAGAAAATTTAAACCTAGGATTAAATGAATATTAGGATGTAAGAGTGGCTTAATCCATAGCTTAGGAAGTGAGAGTGGTGTGCCGTATTTACCACAGTTGTCATAAAATCTTAGATGGGTGTTAGTAACAAATTGCGTGCAAGCTAACTGTTGGCCATCAAATTGTGTACTTAGTAATGGTTGTGATGCTGTTTTTATAAAAGTTTTCGGTAAGACATAAAGAAGTGTATTTTCATCTATGGTGGAGTTGGTAGCTCCACTATCTAAAAAGTCATGTAGGGTGAATTCATGGCCATGGATATTTACTAGACATTTGACTCTAATGTCTAAAGTTTTTCCTGTATTACATATACTAGAGGCTTTTATAAAGACTAGATCTCGATCTATTACATCTGTTGGTATAAGTTGTAAACCTTTTCCTTTATCAAGGGTAACCTGAGAAGAAGAATGTGGAGGAAGTTTTTCTTTTATTTGTTTATCTAGGATCTCAATTTCTGTTTCTAATTTATTAATACGTGTTTCTAATACAGAAACTCTTGTTTCTAATAAAAAATTTCTAGTTCCTCCTTTAGAGAGCTGGCTTATAGGTATCGTAATAGAGAATAGTAGTTGAAGACAAAGATTACAGGCTTGTTTTTTACATATTTTGCAGGTTCCTCTTTTGTCTAAAGAAGGATAATAACTACAAAAGAAACAAGGAATGTTATCAGTTCCTGTTTTGAGTATCCACTCATGTATGCAGTTAAGTTCTTCTGTAGTCTTATTGTTAAGTTGTTTAAACATTAGATTTGTATCTGGAAATAGAGAGTCTTCCCATAATTCATCTAGATTGTCTAATGTATCATAGGGTATGTAATTTTCAGGATATAGGTTATACTGCTGATGCGAGGGTTGCAAGAAAGAGTTTACAAGACTGTAATCAGAAGAAGGAACAACTTCTTCTATGTCATCTATGAAACAATAGAGTAGATAGAGGATGTATCAGAAACATCCGATTGTACTTCTATTAAATCTAGATTTATTAACTAGTTTTGTCTTCTGGATATAAATTTTTTGTATTTGGGCAGGCAGAGGATAAATGACCTGGTTCATTACAGGCAAAACATGTGATAGTATTGGCATATGTCTTCTTTGGTTTGAACTTCCGTACATGTTTTTCTTTATTTAAGTAAGGTTTCTTTTCTCTACTTTTTCTAAGATAATAAGTCTTTTTAGGTTTTATTGCCTTTGACCTTGTTACCAATTTTCTGGGTGTTCTTGATGAATGATTTAGTCTTGATTTAGGTTGGGTGAGGCCATATTGTTGAGGGGTATATATCTGACTACAAAATCCATATTGTTGATTTTTTAATTGCTTTTGTATATGGATATAGGTACATTTTTCTTTAAGTATGGAAATAATGTGTTGAATTCTTACTCCAATATTATCGTATTGTGGTGCTACATTCATGTCTGTCCAGGCTTTATGTATTTCCTTTCCTAAATCTCCTGGAAGTTTGCTAAAAAGTCTTTCCCCTAGTTCCGGGTTACAATAGTTACCCGAGACTGCTGTTAATGCTAGAAAGTCATTACAAAAAGGTTTAATCCAGTTCCAACTAAAGAGTTGTAATTGTTCTAAGTCTCTCATAGCTTCTCTTTGTCTTATATCTAATCCAGTATTAGCATCTCGGGCAGTAAACAACCTATGAATTGTATAGCAAAAATTGAGTATGTTATTTCCTTGTGATGTCATCCTGGCTACTTCCTCGGGATATGTAGTTTTATAGGCTTCCCATGCTGCTCTGGCAACATCACCTAGGTAATTTTCTCCTACTCTTATCATGGCTTCTCCTGTTTCTATGTCTAGTTCATGTCTAGCTTGATAATCTCTTTTAACAGAGACTATCCATTGTTCTAGATAAGTATCATAAAGTTGCGGATCATCGCATTCTCCAATATTTAACAAGACCGAATTCTTGCCAAAGTAAGTAATTTCAGGTGGTCTTCTTTTTCCTATTGTTCTTAATAAAGGATTATTATTAGTATATGGGGTAATCTTTGTTCTTGGGGGATGTCCTTCCCCATAATCCATAGTTCTCATAGAACTTTCAGGGTATCTTACTTGTAGCGGTTGTGGTCTGAAGTTACTAGTGCTACTAGATTCGGCTGGATTCATTAGATTTACTATTGAGAAGTAATCTTATTTTTTAGCAATTATGTTATGCTCTTCGTCGAAATATAACATCCAGTCAGGCTCTAATTTATGGTGTAAAAGGTCAAAAGTTTCTAATTCTTTTAAATCTTCTTTAGTGAAATAATTGGCTATTTCAAATGGAATGTAAACATATTCATTTAGATCGTCATAAAATAAATAATTACTTTCCGTATTATTGTTTATAGGAATGTCAAGTATGCTATATTCAATGTTCATTAAATTCATGTTAGTTTGAGTTTCTTCATTATCTTCTTCCTGTGATGTTGAAGGTTTATAATTATGAAATCTTACTATAGAGCTTCCATGTTTATCTTTATAAATAATGGATTCTGTTGGTTGTAAGGTTTGTGGTTTATTGTTTAATTCTAAATTAAGAGTCCAGTCCAATCCTGCAAGTAATGTTGATGAGAAGTCCTTAGGTTTGTGGAAATAAATGCCTTTTGTCGTAAGGGTTTCAATAACACTAGTAATTTGAACTTTAAAACTATTGTTAATATTTGTCATAGTTTTCCCTAGAAAGATTATGTCTATTTGTATATTATGTCTTTGAAAGTCTCCATACCCTTTAGCTTGTACTGAAATTTTAATATGTTCTATAAAGTCCGAGATTGTCATATTGAAGTTTGGACAGAAATAGGTAATTCCTAAATTGCTATTCATATCTACTTCAATGAGTCCAATAATTGCCTTATCATCTGAAAATCTTGAGTCATAAAGGACTAAAAATACTTTAGCTCCTATACTTTTTCTAGTAAGTCCTCTTAGTCCAAATACTATTAATCCTAGATGTATGTAGTGATGTTTTCTTTGTAAAAGTGTTCTTGCCGATTCTTCTGTCATGAGTGTAAATCTTTCTTCACCTCCATCTGGTAGATGAAGAAGCTAAAGTATTAATATATGTATATAAAGTTCATTAATGATGGTATGGTTAAATATATATATATATATATATATATATATATATATATATATATATATATATATATATATATATATATATATATATATATATATATATATATATATATATATATATATATATATATATATGAGAGAAGAAGCTTTAATATTTAATATTTTATAAATTAAAATTTTAAAAAAATTAGAAAATAATATATATATATATATATATATATTATTTTCTAATTTTTTTAAATTTTTAATTTATTTATTTTATACTATATATTACTCCATTTTAGTGTATTTGGATTTCTTCAAAATCACCTTCCATAGGAAGGTTTAAAAGAGAAGAAGCTATGAATTTTAATGAACAATATTTAAGTTACAAAAATAACAACCGCCAATTTATTTTAATTCAAAACTTAGTTAGAGATTAAAACTATGGTGCAATACTACTAGAAATTTCCTATCCCACGCTATAGACTTAAAACCCAATGTGAACCTAGCCTATTGGAATTTCTATACTAATTCACAATCCATAACAAGTTTTTAGTTTATAGAAAAGAGAGATGGTCTCAAATTTTTGATATCAGGATCAAAAACTTGATAGTGATCGGTTGAACAAAGCAACCAAGGTCCCAACCTATTAGGCCAACGTTGGGCTTGATAGTATTTCATATCAGGCACACAATGAGGCTGAAATTTTTTGCAACATTCTATCACCTCTAGAGAGCTTCAAATCAGTAATGAATAGCACCGTTGGAATTCTTGCAATATCTGTTGGAACCCCAAGGTTGTTTTGGTGTGATTGACAAGTTAAGTTAGGTCATGTGTGTTTCTAACCTTATGTCTAAATGTGCAGGAGCTTAGGAGCACATGTAGTCGAGTGGAAGATGCAGCTAGCGAGAAGGACGACACGCGGTGCGTCCGAGGGATGAGGCGCTGCGAAAGAGTACACCAACGGACGAGAAGGAAGCATGCGGTGGTTCCGAGGGACGAAAGCCGAAGCGGAAGACTGCTCGAGGAGCAAGAGACGCAGCTAGTGATAAGGATGGGACGTAGTGCGTCTGAGGGACGAAGACTGCGGATGAGTACGCCGGCGGACGAGAAGGAAACAAGCGGTGATTCCGAGGGACGAGAAGCCGGAGCGGAAGCCCACTCAAGAAGACCGGAAGTTGGGTTCGGGTAAGCCCTTTTCGGATGGCTGAGATCATCCAAGCGAGCAGATCCAGAGTTGAAGACCCAGACTAAGGCGACCAGAGCTGGAGCAGAGGACCCGGACCGAAAAAGTCAACCATAGTTGACTTTTGGGTATGGGGCACTCGGAGTTGACCGGGGCGCCCGGAACGTACCGGGGCGTCCGGAGTTGACTTTTTCATAGGATCGAGCTTTGACTCGATCTGAACGTTGGGGGATAAAGTTTTATCCTCCAGGATGCCCGGAACCCTCAAGGCGCCCCGACCAAGGCTATAAATATAGCCTTGGTCTAGAAGCTTTTCAACGAACTCAGAAATTCACTTCCAACGCTTGTGTGCTGTAATTTAGAGTTAAGCTTCTGTTTTCTGCACTTTAACGTTGTAAGAGGCTTCTCCGCCTGAAGGAGTATTTAGTGCTTCAACTTTCTTGGATTAACAATCACATCGGTTGTAACCAAGTAAATACTTGTGCATCTTCTTATAATGTTCTATTTACTTTTTGCTTATTCTTTATGCAAGTATTAGTTTAAGAGTTCGAGAAGGGTTGGTTTTATTTTTGTGATTGCAGGCTATCCAACCCCCCTTCTAGCCAGCCGCAATGGTCCTACAAGTGGTATCAGAGCCGAGGAGCTTCAGGAGGACTAACCGCCAATCGAAGCAAAAATAATGGCTGGACCAAGCATCCACCTGCCGAAATACGAAGAGGATTTCGCTACCTAAAAAAAACTGATGCAGGTATTTTTCATAATAGATTTTGAATTAATTTTAACAATGGAACTTGACTTTATAGCTCCAGAGGGCAAGGAAAAATGTCAATGGACAAAAAAGGAGCAGGCTGAATACGTGACGAACGGCAAAGCAGAATACCATCTGTTAAGCGTTCTTCCGCCACAAGAAGTCAATCGAGTCGGCAACTACACCTCCGCGAAGGAACTTTGGGAGAAGTTTCTCGAGCTGCATGAAGGAACTTCTGAAGCCAAGCTCGCTAGACGAGATCTGCTTCGCAACCAGCTCACCAACCTACGACTTGGGGAAGACGAGACAGTCGCGCATCTGCACTCGAGAATAAAAGAAATCATTACCGGACTTTCGAATCTAGGAGAAAAGGTAAGTAACCGAGATTCGCTCAGATATGCACTGAATTCTTTTCCTAGAAATTCAAAATGGGCATCACTAGTAGATGCCTTTTACATTTCAAAAGACTTAGAAAAAATTTCATTAGAAGAATTTTTTCTCGACTTTTGAAGTGCACGAATCAAGATGTGCAGGTTCGAAGGAGCCCAAGAACAACGTCGCCCTCAAAGCTTCGAGAGACGAACCTGAGTCGGAATCTTCTCTCAATGACGAGGAAATGGTAATGATGGTAAGAAGATTCAAGAAACTTTGTAAATCTAAATCTATTAACCATCCGCATGGGAAAAAGAAAAGGACGATCCGCTGCTACCACTGCGACAAAGAAGGGCACGTCAAGGACAACTGCCCCAAGCTGAAGAACAAGGACAAGGAGAAGGGTAAGAAGCCTATCCAAAAGCGAAAGGCCCTAAAGGCGACGTGGAACGATACGTCGTCGGAGTTGGAAGTCGAGGCATTCTCCGGACTTGCTCTAATGGCAAGCCATCAAGACGACGACTGCGAGTCAAGCTCTTCCGAAAGGAGCATCGAGAGCATCGATGAAAGGGGAGCCACGTCGAAAGAAAGCAGCACTTTAAGAGGAGAAACAGACAACGAGATCGATAAGGTAAGTGAGGTACGATCACTTCCTCCCGATAAATTCTTTAAGTTTGTTAACTATTAACAAAAGACTGTTGCAAATTAGAAAAGGAGGTTAAAAATTTAAAAATAATTTTAGCTAAATCTTGTCCCTTAGAAGAATTAGACAAATCAAAATTAGAAAATGAGAAATTGAAATCAGAAAATAAAGATTTGAAAATTCAAGTAGATAATTTAAAAAATCATGCATGCTCATCTACCTTTAGAAAATTTAAAAATTTGAATTGGTATTATAGATATCACCAGGGACAGATTAGGAATATTTCAAGAAAATATATCCTTAAGAAATATTTGGTTAACCCAGTAGGTTGGAATCTTTATTGGGTTCCCAAATCTTGCTTAGCCTAACTTTTAAATCGAAATTAGCGCTTTCAGTAAGAAAATTAAACAGTGAATTTCTTTATAAGGCTTTGTCTAAGGAAGTGGTTGTTGCTCCAATAACCAAGAAAGTCTAGTGCATCGCCACGACCTGGAAGTCAAAATATTGAAATAAATGTTTAATTAACTTTCTGTAAAAGCATTAAAATTAGAATTAATTAATTATTTTAAAGTCTTTCAAACATTTTTTTCAAAATATTTTTTTCCTTAGAAAAATTCTCTTTTATACTTAGAAAAATTTTCAAAAAATATTTTTTGCTTAAGTTAAAAGTTGTTCTGAAATTGAAAATTTCTGCTTAAGTTTTTTTTGAAATATTTTTTCAAAGCTGTCTAAGTTAGAATTTTTTTTTTCTCTTATAATTTCACTTAGAAAAATTTTCTTAAAATGTTACTTAAAATTTTTTTACAGAGATTGTTTATTATTGCAAAAGTTTTTAAGGATCTCAAAATTTTCTAAGTTTTTACCCTTAGAATTTTTCTTAGAACCCCAATTTTTATGTGATCAAAGGGAGAGAAGGAAAAGTATAAGTCTAGGGGAAGGTAGATCAAAATTTAACTTGTTTTATTTTTGCACTTAATTGCAAATTTAGTTAAGTTTATATTATGTCTATTTTTATCCTAGCTTAACTTGGGTTGCTCACACCAAAAAGGGGGAGATTGTTGGAATCCCAAGGTTGTTTTGGTGTGATCAACAAGTTAAGTTAGGTCCTGTGTGTTTCTAACCTTGTGTCTAAGTGTGCAGGAGCTTAGGAGCACAGGTAGTCGAGTGGAAGATTTAGCTAGCGAGAAGGACGGCACGTGATGCGTCCGAGGGATGAGGCGCTGTGGAAGAGTACACCGGCGGACGAGAAAGAAGCGTGTCGTGGTTTCAAGGGACGAAAGCCGGAGCGGAAGACTGCTCGAGGAGCAAGAGACGCAGTTAGCGAGAAGGATGGCACATGGTGCGTCCGAGGGATAAAGACTGCGGATGAGTACGCCGGCGGACGAGAAGGAAACACGCGGCGATTCCGAGGGACGAGAAGCCGGAGCGGAAGCCCACTCGAGAAGACCGGAAGTTGGGTTCGGGTGAACCCTTTTTCAGATAGTCGAGATCACCCAAGCGAGCGGATCCGGAGTTGAAGACCCTGACCGAGGCGACCAGAGCCAGAGCAAAGGACCCGGACCGAAAAAGTCCCAGAGTTCACTTTTGGGTTCGAGGCGCCCGGAGCTGACCGGGGCGCATGGAACGTACCGGGGCGCCTGAAACGTACTGGGGCGCCCGGAGTTGACTTTTTCACAGGATCGAACTTTGACTCGATCTGAACATTGGGGAATAAAGTTTTATCCCCCCCCCAGGGCGCCCGGAACCATCAGGGCGCCCCGACCAAGGCTATAAATATAGCCTTGGTCCAGAAGTTTTTCAACGAACTCAGAAATTCACTTCCAACGCTTGTGTGCTGTAATTTAGAGTTAAGCTTTTGTTTTCTACACTTCAACGTTGTAAGAGGCTTCTCCGCCTGAAGGAGTATTTAGTGCTTCAACTTCCTTGGATTAACAACTACATCGGTTGTAACCAAGTAAATACTTGTGTCTCTTCTTTTAATGTTCTATTTACTTTCTGCTTATTCTTTATGCAAGTATTAGTTTAAGAGTTCGAGAAGGGTTGGTTTTATTTTTGTGATTGCAGGCTATCCAACCCCCCCCTCTAGCCGGCCGCAACGGCCCTACAATATCATAAACTCACAAGACTTAAAATGAGTGCAATCAAAGATGTCTAGGTCCATCAGTGGATTTTGACTAGAATCCACTAATGGCCTTACAGTATTTAGATTTCTTTATATTCACGTTTCCTATGAAGGTTTGAGAGAGGAGAAGCTATATATGGTGTCAAAACATAGTTATAACCACTACAAATGAAGTTCTTGCTACGTGCCAGTTGGCACAGTACAATTCACCTTATTTGTATTCAATGAACAACAACCACTATCCTATTTTATTTTTCCAGCACAACAACACTCATTTTGTATAAGTCATAACTTATTTATAGTTTAAAACAAATTTACAAGACTTTAAAATTTCCAACCCCAACCTATTGAATTGAAATGCATCATTAGACTAAGCCTATTATATTTCTAAATATTCACAACTGCTAGCACATTTTTATTTTACAAAATAGAGATATGGTGTGAAGTATTAGTTCTACCTTGCTTGGATTAATTTACACTTCTCATATCTTCTCATATTATAGATAACACTGTATTAAGAAACAAATGCTACATACTAAGATATAGCAGTAACATCACTTTACACAACTGTTTTTCTTATAATACTATGGATGTACTGCATACAAAATATATGGATTCACTCCTCCTAGTTACAACTATATAAATCAAGAAGAATATTCCTTTATACATATACAACTAAGTCTAGAATCAGGAGTTGACGGCATTCTACAAGTCCCTCGATTATGGTCTAGTTGTTTGCACCGACTGCATTTGATTTTTACCTTCCCATTATATTTCAACTCGATCTGTGCCTTCTTTCACTTACTCGGCTGCACAAGGTTACGGGGACATAGAATTATAATGTTGTTTACGCCCATAGGACAAAATTTCTTGCCTCAACAAGGGTAAATACAATCTATGTATGTCGCATAGGGGTGGGCATCGGCCGGTTTGGTCCAGTTTTACCTTACTACGATTTTTTTTTTTCGATTTCGGTTTTAAAGATTTTTGATCCAAAACCAAACCATTTTATTACGGTTCGGTTCGGTTTTTATTATAATACGGTCCGGTTTATACGGTCGGTTATATACGGTTTATACAATGAATTAAATTGATTTTGTGCTACTACAAATATTAGTTTAGAGACCAAGAAAAACTATCAATTTATTAAAATAATTATGAATTTAAAGTAATACTAAAATTTTGTTATCCGGTAACAATAAGTAAATATAAATATATAATTTGATTATGCTATTATATTATAAATGATTAGAAACTAATCCACTTGTATGATCCAATATTCATAAAAATAATGTTTTAAGTATAATACGGTCGGTTCGGTTTTTTCGGTTTTTTGGGAGTCAAAACCGAAAACCGAACCGAATAACCGAATTTTTAAAAACTTAAACCGAAACCGGCCGAAACCCCGAAAAAACCGGAAAAAAAAACCGAAAATTTTCGGTTCGGTCGGTTTTTCCGGTTTGAACCGAATTATGCCCACCCCTAATGTCGCATTCCAATTCTATGAATGAAAATAATGCTCACAATATGAGAGTGTATCTATGTTCCGGTGAATGATGACGGTAATAGCATGTGAGCTAGGCAGTCTTAAAATTTGAAAATTCTCGCAGTTACAATATTTTCTTTCTAAATCAACAATGAATGAAGCACCTCATGTCTCTACTTCTATTTTAGATTGAAAGTA
Organism: Zingiber officinale; assembly: GCF_018446385.1. Taxonomy (NCBI): domain Eukaryota; kingdom Viridiplantae; phylum Streptophyta; class Magnoliopsida; order Zingiberales; family Zingiberaceae; genus Zingiber; species Zingiber officinale. Next base: position 108,083,782 of record NC_055992.1, read on the forward strand.
GGGGTGGACTTTATATCGTCTAGTTTTCTCTCTTCCTGAATCCATTTCTTTGGTAGCATGAGGTGTCAAGGCAACATACCATTTCAAGACGTCCTCCCTGTGGTTAAAGAACCATTGAGGTACCTTTCTTCTGGTATTATCAATTAACCTGTTTATGGGAAGTTCACGTGTATACTTGAACAAAGCATTTAAACTCTCTACACAATTGGTGGTTAGCATTGTGTACCTTCTCCCATTAAAGTGTGCATTAGCTCATCTTTTAAGTCAATGTTCTGAAGCCACTTATAGACATCTAGATGTTTCTCAAGCATGAGCTGTATTATGAGATTATATTAGAGTGTTGTGTTTGCTCGTGATACTGCCCAAAACAAGCCTAAAACTGAGCTACTATCAGTATATGTTACCATATTGCAAGACATGTGGTGGCAACAGAAAGCATGATGGGCAATTAGATAGACTTTCCTGACTGCTGATATAATGTCGCGATGTCTATCTGATACTATACTTATTAACTGTGCATCAGCAACAAAGAATCTCTTCGTATGATCCAAAAACCACTCTCAGGCATACCCATATTCAATTTCAGTGATTCCAAAGGCTACTGGGAGGACATTGTCATTAGCATCAATTGTTGTAGTCATCAACAACACACCCGGATACTTCTCTCTTAGATGTGTGGCATCAATTCTGATCAATTTGTGAAGATAAGACTTAAATTACTCTTCGACAAGCTCCAAAATCCCGCGCTGGAACTGATTATCATCATTTTTGTGTAGTACCACATAGCTTTCAGGATCTTTGACTCTTAACTCACGCAGATATAGTGGAAGATCTCTATAAGCTTGATAATAATCTCCAACAATATTCTTTATCGCTTTCTCCCGAGCTATGTATGTTTTTCTGTATGATATGGTCACTCCAAACCTAGCTTTTATATATGATATAATCATACTTGGTTTATACTGTTCATTAGCAACAAATTGCTCGTCAATAAAAGACACTACAAAGGAGGAAGAACATGCTTGATGATCAGCACTTTCTTTAATAGTGTCACATTGGTGTTCTTTTACATATTTCGTAACAGTGAACTCTATATCCCCTGCCTAACTACTCTCATATACATGGCTGATTAAAGTAGACGACTTTTACTTTTTTTTTTTTTTTGTCAACTGGGTTATATCTCATATATTTAACCATGGCATGTTTCACAAGTGCATTCTTGAACTCTTGTCGAGATGAAAAAATCTGTTCAACACAAAATTCATGCTCATATGTTGCCTCTTCAATTAACCTTTAGAGCAATCGAGAATTTAGAATATATGGATCATCAGCTATTGGAAACTCCTCCTCTAAGTCACTGTACTGCTATAGAGGAATTTCATATTGTTCAATCTGCATATCATCAGCTAAGAATTCTTGTACATCTGTATTGCATTGTAATTCCTCTCCAATTCGGGTATAATGTCCTTCCTCCTCACTCCAAGTAGGCTCAAAGTAATCACCAAGTGTTATATAAAGATTCAAAACCTCATCTTTTAGAATACTTGTTTCTTCATTTAGATCAAATGCCAAATTGCTACTTGTATTTTTATTTGCGTTCTGCACACCACTATACTCAAAAGACGATGGAATATTTATTCTAGATAATTCTCCTACATTAGCTTCATGTCCCATGCAGGAATTTGCATCAGCATATTCCTTCTAAATAAATTATAAACTAATTTAACAAACTTACAACTACATAATCAAGTGTTGTTGTGCATGTTAGGACCCTTGGCAGATGGTTAGAGGGGGGGTGAATAGCCCATGCACAAATTAAACAAAACAAATACCTTTCTCAAACTTATAACTTAGAATAAAATACTTGCATAGACAAAATAAGAAATAAACTGAAAAGACAGAGACATAGAAATTTTTACTTAGTTACAACCGGGGAGGTTGTTAATCCAAGGAATAAAGTTGCGCTAATTTCTCCTTCAGGCAGAGAAGCCTCTTTATAGCAATGAAGCACAGAAAGACGAAGCTAAAACAGACAAAGAAGTGTGCATAAGTATTGCTTGAATAATTCTTATTGTTGTTAGCTTCTGGGAGCAAGGCTCCTTATATAGCTCTGCTCGGGGCGCTTGGAAGGATTCCAGGTGCCTGGAGTGGGATAGAACTTTATTCCCGATGCAACGGTCAAAGGCCACGTCGAAACTGATAAAACTTGGATTCTGGGCACCCCCATTACTGACGCCCCGGACTGCTCCGGGTACCCGGAATAGTTCCAGCTGCCCCGAAGGGGAAATTTAACATTTTGTTGACTTCTCTCCGGGCCTCCAACTTCAGCTCCACTTGCTTCGGTCCGAGTCTTCCGCTCCAGCTCCGCTCACTTGGGTGATTTTTGTCATCCGAAATAGGACTCACCCGAACCCAACTTTCGGTCTTCTCAAGCAAGCTTCTGCTCCAGCTTCTCGTCCCTCGGAAATACTGCGTACCTCCTTCTCGTCTGCCCGCGTACTCTTCTACAGCACCTCGTCCCTCAGACGCACTGAGCCCGTTAGCTCTCTCCCTTGTTGTCCTTCTCGCTAGCTGCGTCTTTTGCTCGACATCCTGTACTCCTAAGTTCCTGCACACTTAGACATATGACTAAACACAACATGACCTAACCTAACTTGTTTGATCACATCAAAACAACCTTGGGGTACCAACAGTACATACTAATTTAGCAAAGGCCAAGTAACGATATATATGGTGTACATATTAGATTTTCATAATTTATCAATGGTTGTGACATAATCCGACTGATATAGACCTAGGGTTTTTATAATTTTGCATAATTTCAACCACTAAGAAGGGTTGAGCGAGAAAAAGGTATATATGGTGTAAAAGTAAAGTTTTAACCAAAGATCATGTTGACCCTAATATCATCCCATATCAAGCCCGCATTGAAGTAGAAATATCTCGTAACGTTGGACCACCACTAAGAGACTTAAATAAGCAATGGACAACATAATTTAACTCCTTACAACAACAAAAACTAATAACATATTAAATTGGTGTAATCAAACAAGTTTAGGTCCATAAGTGAGTTTTGGTCAAAACATATTGATAGACCTAGAGTAATTGGATTTGTGCAAACTCCCAATCATTATGAAGGGTTGAGCGAGAAGAAGGTAGATATGGTATCAAACTAAAATTTTAATTAAGGAAAAAAGTGGGCTTGATATGATCGCATATTAAGCCCAACGTGTTGATACCTACCATATCAACCTAGCATACATAAGCAAGGTCTAACTAAAATTTAGCATCACAGTGGAGCACCTTGCAAATTGATTAAGTATTGAAGTACATCATATTACAGGTGTTGTTGAATATTTATTCCCCACACATTCAATGAAACCATAAACACGATTTTTGGGTTGAGAAGAAGTACATTCGAATCATAAAATAATTTTTAATTAAAAATATAACTTGGATGCTTAAAAAATAATGATTGAGAAGAGAAGGTTGGGAGGAAGGGTAAAAAGAAAATTTTATTTTATTTTTTATCTGAACTATTTTATACATTTTGATAAATATCATATTCAACCTATACCTTTTTGATAAATTTTCGTTTTGTATGCGTTCTTAATGACGTATACGCTGGTTGCAGAGTTGGGAGTATTAGTGTTTTGCTATATTATATACAAATATACAATCTATTATCTATTCAACTTAAAACGGATTAAAACTAATTGAAGTTTTGATCGCATTCTTTGTAAAAGGATATAATGCATCAGTTCATATTGTCTGATCCGTAATTTTGATCTTTTTATGATCCTTTTTATAATTTATAAGCTATATCATGATCAGAATCTAATCAAAATTGATCTTTATTGAATTTACCTTCCGATCTAGATTATAGTTTGGATCAAACCAAACTATCAGAGGCCACTAGCAGTTGGACAAAATATATGACACCGATTAAGGAATGGTCTACCCACCACCGACGGCCTTCGACAATCTGACTCAACGTAAACTATAACCTAACTTGGAAGGTAAATTTAAAAAAAATTGCAGTTAATTTTGATCAGATTTGAAGATATGACATGTAAATTATGAAAATGACCAGGAGGAGGAGATTAGAGATTTGGGACTATCTGATCTCATAATGCATTCATCATTTCTGAATCTACCGTTTCAAGTACAATAGAATGGAAATAAGATAAATCAAAACATTGCTTTGGAGGTCATGGATTCCATAGCTTGATGGCTCATGTTTGCCTTTTTTTTTTGGATGAATAATAGTAGTCCCTTTGCATGAGAGTTTAAAGTAGTATTTGAATACGAAATGGATTTACCTGTAATAATATGTTCTTGTAGTTGATTTTGTTGTCTAAGGAGATGAACACTGAGAAAAGATCTGTGAAGTAACTTTCTCAAGATTTGATCTATCTAATGTGTCGTTTTGTATTTGCATTTTAATACAGCAGTCTTTGGATGAGAATAAACAGTTGATTCTAGCTATTTTAGAGAACCAAAATGCTGGGAAAGCTAAAGAAAGGGCTGAGTAAGTCCAATTTTTCATAAATAACAGACAGCCGAGATCATTATGAAATTTAAAATGAAACGTTTATTGTAAAAACTTGTGTTAAATGTAGAAGAAACAAAATTTTATGACAGTTAATTATATACGTGATGTTGCTATATTTCTCATGTCAGAAACTTTTTTACATATACATGGAAACAGATGTTATGTTAGAAACTATATGAGAGGATTCTTTTTATTTCCAATCGCCGGAACCAAGATATTTCTAATGAATCTCATGAACCTTGGCGGCATCGCAGATTGTCAACAAGTTCCAGCCGTGACTCAGCTATGCATGATCATTGTGATCAATTAATCGAGAATTCTCCTTCCAACTTAGAAAGTGTTTTTGGTCGAGAGCATAATCTAGGAAATCTGGTTAAGAATAAGACACAGTCTTGTACAGTGCTTTTATGTTGAAAATAAGTGTGCTTGTTTACTTGGTTTCTCAGTTCCTAAATAAATGATCATCTCAATGATAAATAAACTTCTAAATTCCATCAAGGTCCTAATGTCAAAACAAAGCAATTCCATTATTCAAACATACTAGTGACATAGCTTGCAGTTCCTTCGATGAGGGATAAAATCCACATATCCAATCCCAGATTCTTGGAGCAACTATGGTTTGATGATGGAGATAACGAGTAGGAGATAAAGCTATTATTATTCACGATAAATTTAGGTATTGCCTTGACTAATGATAAAAAACAAGAGAAAGTAGGTTAAGATAGCATAGACTTATTCAAAGATGATTGGTAGAATTACAGACAGGCTAAATTAATTGAAGAGAAAAGAAGGAAAGTTTATTTAGCCAAACCGAGATAACTGGAAGATATGGATTGTTATTGTTTTAATTTTGTATCTTATCATAATATTTCAATCATCAACCAAGATAATTGGAAGATATGGAAAGTTTATTTAAAATACAACTGTAGCTAAAATTCAATCATCAACTAGAGGCCAATAGAGCTATAATGAAAGATCCAGTCATATCTTTGATTTATAAAAATAGAGCAATTAAAAGGAGGGAGATAAAAGAACAAAAGAAGAAAGGATAAAAAGGAAGAGAAGGAATAAGTTGCTCTCTTGTTTGAATGTGTTACAGTGAAAAAGTAAAGAACTTAGGGTGCGTTTGGTTTGCCCCATTTTCATTTTTATTTTCTGAAAAACGCGCGTTTTTCGTTTTTTAGAAAATGACTTTTCCGTGTTTTTCGTTTTCTTAGAAAACGTTCTCTCATTTTCTTAAAAATGAACGTGGAAAACGCAAACCAAACACGTTTTCCATTTTCTCAGAAAATGAAAACAGAAAACAGCGTAGAAAACGCAAACCAAACGCCCCCTTAAATTGCTAGATGGCTAGCATAAGATTAAGGATTAATGACACAAAGATGGATAACAAACCCCATATTACTATAAGGTGACGTCCTCAGAATTTGCATTTATATTATGTCACACTTATGAACAATGAGTATTTAAATAGTGCATTTATCACTAATCCCTTCTTTCCATCTAATTTTTGCAAGCATAGGATTTGTTAGATTCGGGAGAAATAAAGTTTTAGTCCAACCATTGTTTCTTTCTTCTACAATCAAAACAAGATAATTAATTTCTCTGTTTTTTTTCTCCTGCCTTCTTTTAACACCATTACATCATGTTAATAATCACAGAGTTCATGTAGTGGCTATAAACTAGAGCCATTACATCATAGGGTTGAATCACCTCCTTGGAGGGAACTAATGTTATCTCTAATATTCTTCCTATGCAAGAGTAGGTTAGTTTGGTATTCATATTCTAAGAATGGGATTCTCAGAAACATTATCAATATTTCTACGATATTATTGCTAAAAACTTATTAGTCTAGTGTACAAATATTAATATTTTAAAATTTGATTTTGGTGTTTGATAGGATTGTAATTTTTATTTGATAAAAGCTCACAAAATCCTTTTATTCACAAGTAACAAATTTTAATCAGATTAGGAGAAAATGCAGTTAAGATGATGATAGCCCATTCAATAGATAATACTTAGATTCGTGATAATTTAGTACCATTATCTCATTGAACAACAAAGACCAACTCATGAACAACTAGGGATTATAATGACATAGGGAAATGCAGTTAAGATAATGATGGCCCATTCAATGGCTAAATACTTAGCTCCATGATAATTTGGTACCGTTATCTCATCGAACAATAGACAACCACTCTTGAACAATTAATTAGGTGTGGCATTTATTACAAATAATTCCATTGGAAACATGAGATTCTTGAGAATTACATTACCTCAGTGAGGTTTTTGTATGCCCACTAAAAATCACATCACTTGAGAAGTAAAATCCCAATGGAAGGAGGTATCGACAAACCAAACGTGCACAGATGAACATATATCAACTAGCATGGAATGAAAACTAAACCCCAAAAATTAAGCAATAACAGACTGATATGAAACAGCATTTTCGAATAGAATTATTTTAGGAATGTCATGACTAAACTTGCAATATCATTGTTTATGTGAAGAAATGCAACATTTTGACATGTAAAATTGAACACCTAAAGAAAATTGTAAGTTGAAAGATAAATATACGCACTTTTTCTTCTCTCCCAAATCTTCAATACTTCATCATTCGGCTGCTGTTGAGTATCGATCCAAGAGTTCCCAAGACAGCAAAAGCCAGAAGGGGACTGACATCGAGGGTATCAAAAACTGGAGGGATGATGTTCCTGAAGAGATTGAGATAAGGATCGCAGAGATCCCTAATTGCAGAGAGGGGTTGTCGGTCCCAGGGAATGTTGGGGAACCAACTCAGCAGAACCCTAACCATCAACACCCCGCTGTAGATATCAAGCCACTTCGCCATCCCTGCTGCCACCACCGTGAGCGGGGTGTTGAGATAGCCCGATGGCCGGGCCACCCGGCGAGCGGCGAAGAAAAGGGGGCCCACAGCCCAGGTGAGATTCCCCTGGAGGGAGCGAAGCTGATCCATCTCCTCCGGACTAGCGGCGGCGGCACGCTCTGCTAAGCGATGGAAGAAGGAGAGGAGGCCCTTGGAAACGGAAACGGCGAAAGCGAAGAGGGAGGCGAGAGTCCTGGTGGAATCGAAGACAAGGGAAGAGGAAGGCGGCGGGGAGATGGCGGCGCGCGGGCGGAGAAAGCCCGGTGGTCGGCGCAGAGGTGAGAGGCCGAGGCGGAGGGATCCGGCGACCGGAGAGCGGAGAGGGAGACAGGAAAAGGAAGGAGATGGGGAGGGCTTCTGGCAGAGGAAGAGGCGAGCACTAGGGCTCCCTGGAGCGGTGACGGCGACGGTGGAGAACACGGCGGCCATCGTCGAGGAACGTCGCGATGCTTCTCAAAATCGAGATGCAAAGGCGATCGATTAATGAAGACCACAAAGCAGTGCCGTAATCAAGAAAGAACGGCAAAGATTTAAGCCGATAAATCTGATGGGCCGGCCCAAGTTCTCTAAACCCGACTCGGTCCGAGTTTGCCAAGTCACATAATCTTCTTCGACAACATACAGGGTTGTAAATAAATCAAACAGTTAGCGAGCTATTTGAAACTCGATTTAATAAAAAAACTTATTCAACTTCATTCATTTATTTTATCGAGTCAAGCTTAAGCTTGCTCTAGCTCTAGGACATTCGGCTCGTGAGTTCATGAATATGTTCATTTATAAACTCGCAAGCTCGGGCTTAAAGGGCTCGAGCTCAGCTCTTTTAAAGGGCTCAAGCTCAGCTAGTTTAAAGGGCTCGAGAACATGTTTGTTTATACACTTGTGAACTCAGGCTCGAGCTCGACTTGATTAAAAGGCTCGTGAACATGTTCAATGATATGTTTTGTTGAGTTTATATTATTTTAGTTGTTAGGTTTGTTGAATATTTATTCAAATGAGTTTTCGAATTCACTTAACAAGCCTACAAAATGAGTTCTAAAATGAATTTTAAAACGAGCTAAAACAGAGCTTTAAAATGAGCCTGAGCTCAGTTAACGATTTAGGCTCGTTAACTATGATAATCGAGTTAATAACGAACCGAGCCTAAACTATTTACGAGCTTGGTAATTCTAAAACGAACCGAGCTCAAGTCTTGTGATGAAAGTTTGGTTCGAGCTCGAGTCCGAATATAACTTAAACGAACTAAACTCGAGCCTAATACTGTTTGGCTCGGTTCGGCTAGTTTACCTCCCTAATCAGGTAACCCGAATTAAAATTTGATTGGAAATATTAAATTTAAAAAATAATAAATAAATAAATAGAACAAGTGTAGTGTAGACATATAGAGCCCATAATTATACACACAGAACGGCCAATAGCAATGTTCGAGATGAGCAACCTTGTTTACTGTCCATACAAAGAAAAAGACAGAAAATATAAAAAAAATATATCTATCAAGAATTATACCAGCAAAGACAGATACATAAAACATATATGGAAAAGCACACTACAAATGCACAGCAAGTACACTTAATTTAATCCAGAAGCTTAATTATGTGCTGGTTAATCGTCGAATATGGCCCATCACTTTTCAGCCTCTGTTCTTGCGTTTCTCCATTGCCGTCGGTGCTGTAATTCGAAAGAAGAACAAGAAATTAAGTTTGATTAATTTGTTTCATAATTAATATTCTATTCATTCTCGATCACGTAAAAATATGAACTTACCAAGTCCGACGACCTCTGATCCCTTCATCACTCGCAAGCGTTTGCAGGAGTCAACAAACATCCTGCAGGATTAATCAATATTGTATTAAATTTACTACACGAAAAATAATATATAAAATTAAACTAAGGCAATAATATATAATAAAGTATGACTTACTCCCAAGGAACGTCCCCGACGAGCATCCAGTCGCCGTCCTTGTCTTCGTAAGTCGTCACATACTCGGATCCATTGATCACCAGCGCCGTCACCTTGCCGGCGCCGTTCATGAAATCCCTCACGCTTACTCCTTGCTCAGATCCATAATTTCCTGATAAATCCTTCGATAATGAATTACTAATTTACAGAGAAGCTTCATGATCGATGAAAGAGCAGAATACAAGAAAATGAACTGATCACTGATCAGGAAGTAGTTAGTTAATTACCGGAGGTGGCGAAGGAGGAGAACATCTTCTGCAAGGCCGTGGAGAGTTCCTGGTAGCTCTTGTAGGTCTTCAGGTCGACCTTACGAAGGTAAGGAGCCCCGTCCATGCTCACCTTCACAAAGGCGGCGGCGGCAGCGGCAGCGGCCTTGTCGCTTTGTTCTTCCTTGTTCTTGCTCTCAGACTGCTGCTGCACGTTGAGAATGTTCTTCCTGAACGATCGAACCGGAGGCCAACCCACCGCCTGTTCCCTGCAGTCGACGACTAACTATTTCAATTCATATTTGTAGATCATGCAACACAGTAAAAGATTGATTTAATTTGATCGATCGTCAAATTAGTTTCTGGAATCGGGGAGAAAGTCATACGCACTTGGGAGCTGGTGGCTTCTCATGAGGATCAGTGGCCTTGTTTCCTTGCTCGGTTGACTCTGATTCCTTGCTCTCCGCAGGAGTTTGAAGCTTCAGCTTCAGATCAATTGTCTCCAGGAAGCCTCTCTTCCCGGAGCTCCTGATCACCGCCACCTCCGCTAATTCTCCGGCGCCGCCGCCCGGCAGTCCCAGACGCAGCTCAGTCTCCTCCAGCATCAACCCGCTTGCCATCACTTCTCCGGCCGCCGACGATCGACGAGAATGTCGTCTCTGCTTCTCCTTTCCTTCTTCGGACAAATTAAAGAGAGCGTATAGTTGGCTATAAATTAAGGAGACGGAGGAAACTTATAGGTGGGCCCGCGCCGCCGGGCCCCACTCCTGCTCACAACACGTGTGCACCGCCTGGCCGGTCCGCATCGCGTAATTAATCCCGGTTCGAACCGCCGACCGGCCCGAGGTTTTAAAGCATCGTCCATGTGCGGGGGATTCCTCAAGAGACCACGAGCGGTTCACCCACGTGAACCCTGTCTCGCATTAACCGGACAGAGCCGAATAATTAAACCAAACCCGGCGCTTTTGCCGCGGTTGGATTCTCTCCGTGCATGATACTTCTACTTCAGGCTACGTAAAATATAAATACAAATGGAACAGTGGAAACATATCTGATGGATTCAGAGAGGTTTAATTTTATATATAGACTTGTTCATTGGTTTTGGACAAGGCTGGTTGCTAATAAAAATTAATCAGTGAGTGGGATTAGTCACCGAGGTAAATGAATTGATAGATTCTCTCTGACAAAAGCATGAAGATGTAGGACAAGACAACCATGTTGCTAGATTCTCACTTTCATGTCTAAGATTGTGTAATTAACTTAATATGCATCGATATTAATTTATGTGCATTCGAACATGGTTTTGTTATAGAATAGCAAAATAGAGACCACCGCTAGCTCTTTTACTGCATTGTTAGTTTAAGTTTAATATTCCTTTATTCGAAATGTGATTACGCATGCAGTGCATTAATGAGCCAGGCCAGAGCTTATCCAACTGGAGACAAACATACTCTCATCCGATCGACCCAGATATGGCTACTCGATCGATCGGGAGGTTTAGTAGGGAGTTTAGGCAGCTTTAATTGTGTAATTATTAACTAGATTATAATAAAGCAGACGTATCTGCTTGTCGCATGCGAGGTCACAGTCCGTCTACAGTCGAGGTCACAGTCCATCTACAGTAATGAACTTAAGCTTGACACAGAGGTTGTGGCCGATCGAAGTGGGCATTGCCTCACAATTAGCTAGGGTTCTTGTCTTTGGGTTGCTAAGGGAAATAATCAGAAGGGATGGTGACATAGTATGAGATATTGAATTCGTTGATTAGTGAATGTCAAAAGTAATCTTCTATAAATGGTTAATTCGAAGATAAAGAAATAAAAAAAAAAAGTTAAAATATCTTTAACTTCCTTATGTTTTCTATCTAATAATATTTATTTCTATGTTTAAAAAATAACATTTAATCCTCCTTTGATCAAAAGTTAAATGTGAGAAATTTTATAAAAGATAATTGTGCTCTTTTTAATCATTTTTTAATAATATCTCAAGAGGGGAAAAGTATATTGAATTGATTATTATATCCTTTGGTATAAATTCTCACAAAATTTATACATGCACCAGTATAAGCAACAAAAAATAATAATTTTAAAAGGGATAACTAGCCAAAAACTCATTCCACCACCCTCACTAAACGAAAAATAAACTAAAATTTTAAATTGATAAATCAAAATCAAATGAAGATGAAACAAAGTTCATTCTTAAAATTTTTCTCCTTATCATCAAATGTGACATATAATGAAGTAGGAGTGATTTTGGTTTATCAATTTAGAATTCTGACTCTTTTTTTTTGTTTGAACGTGAGAGTAGTGGAGTGAGTTTTAGCCTAGTTAACTTTTTCAAAGTTGGAACTTTTTTGTTATTTATGTAGGTACATGTATGAATTTTATGAAGAGTTTTATAAAAAAAAAATAGCACAATTGTCTTTTATTTATTATATACCGCATATGATTATGAGGAGGAGATTTTTAATGATGAATTTTGTTCCATCTTCATTTGATTTTAGTTCATCAATTTAGAATTATGACCTTTTTTTTCATTTGGTGAGGGTGGTGGAATGAGTTTTTGGCTAGTTATCCTTTTCAGAATTATTATTTTCTATTATTTATGCTAGTGCATGTATAAATTTTGTAAGTATTTTTTCAAATGATATAATAGTCAATTCAATATATTTTTTTCCCTCTTGAGGTTATTATTAAAAAAAAAAAAAAAGTCAAGTGTACAATTATCTTTAATTTACAAGATTTTTCACATTTGACTTTTGCTCATATGGAATTAAATATTATTTTTAAACATAGGAAGGTAAAATGTTACTTGATATAAAATACAGGGTTAAAGATTTTTTAGTCTAAAAAACTCAATATTCCCAAGAAAAAAATGACGATCGAAAATAATATTAGTCATAACAACTAAACATTGGTTTAAATAAACTCAAAACCCTAACTTATATAAACTAGAAATACATTTAAATACTAAAAATAAAAAATTATTAAAAATAGTAAAAAATTATCTTCCAAAAAACCCCTTATAAACGATGTTTTTTTATCTTAAAATTGACCGATTACGTATTCCGCCCAGCAATAAATCTAAATCTCTTAAAACTTTGATTAAAAAAATATATCTCATTATGATATCCAAGTAAAAATGGCATGCGAAGATTTGCTATGTCGTTCCCGTATGGGATAATGATTGAGTGCATGTGTTCAAGCAATCTCTACTCTCTACCCACAAGCATCCCACAGATATTGCCCTACGAGATAAGCTGTCTCTAGCTACGTACCTGTGTTTAATTTGCACAGCTTTTGAAGAACTACTTTTGTTTTGAATTTATTAGAATATCTGGACATTTTTACTTGATAGAAATAGGAGAGGAAGAAAGATCTTTCAGTTATTCTCGATGAAGGATAAGTTAATTATTTCATGTAGGTAGGTAGGTATTAGCAACTCTATACACTCACAAAAATAAAGAGAAGAAGAAGAAGACAGCAAAGGAAAGGTGGCCCCTTGATGGTGGCTTCCCTTCTACTCAAAACAAAGAGGCAATTGTTTCATGTATTGTCAGAAATTAAACTAGGAGGGAACAGTGCACCTGTGTGCCGATGTGATGTTAATTAAAAGAGTCGAGACCTTGATCAATTACACCTTCATCCACTCTTTGATGGCTCTACCTGTGGAATCCATGATTACACGTTCCTTTCCTTTTGGGCATTCAAATACATACTACATGCCTCTTGATCGTATAGATATGCATTTCTTTTTCCCATCTCTTTGAGCAGCAATAATTCTGTCCCTTTCCGCAGGGCCATCTGAAACTTAATGACTACAAGGATTGGCGCGTTCGGCAGTACCACTCGTGTGGCCCGTCGGCGTCCTCATCTCAGAACAGGATGAGCATGGCATTTAACTACTGTTATGGCCTGAGATATGTGACAGACGGGCAAGTCTTGAAGGAGGTGAGACGGTGCGTGGATGGCTCGATCAGTGCGTGCATGATCAGAAGGGCCGTCCACTTAAATGCATCTCTTTCAGATGAGCTGTTACAGAGGACCACAATCTCATGGATACATCTTGATCCATGTTTTAAGATAATACACTATTTATACTCATTAATTAGGTAAACATGTTGAATTAATCAGAAACCTCTGTCTACCTGAAAATCTGGGATTTTGTCCACCAGATATGTTGCAGTGTTGATTGGACCGCTACTACTCCACTGGCCTTAAATCAGAATTATTATTGATCACTAAATCAGATCATGCAGAAAAGCGTGATTTTGGAAGCATCAAAGGCGTCAGTCAAATTGTTCTACGCAAGTGAAAAGCAATACAAAATAACAAATGATTGCTGAAATATATAATTTTGTTGCATCGAAGGACCGACAGTTATAATCTCTCACTGAAACAGCTTACTGAATGTTTCAGTAGAGATCTCACTCGACCAGTGAGGTACAAATAAAACTATAGTAAAGCGATAATAAATTAAACTTTCTGATCAAGAGCAAACATGGCAAGGCGAGTACTTGGAGATTGGCATCGTCCCAGATTGGCACAAACAGCTGGCACAGAGTCTCTTGTTGGGGCTGTCGTCGGTTTTTTCCAAGTAGACGCCGATGGCGTTGACATGAGACGCTGCCCTTCCAAAGAACCCTACGACTTTGCAGTCGCATGGAAGTTGGCAAGGAGGGAAGACCGATCCACCGCAGCCTTTTCCGAACGAATAGGAATTCTTATTCGTCACGATTTCCAGTTTGGTTAAACTGATCGTGTCGTAAGTTCCTCGAATCGACGTGATGTGCTCGTTCTCCCCGAGCTCAATCTGCATTCAGGTACGTGAAATGTATGAAACCTGATGTGTTCATTTTATTGTCCATTGTTATCAGGTATATCAAACCTGATGGAGAGTACCGCCTTCGCCTCCGATTCTCGGCGTCTTGTATTTTCTACAGTCGAAATTGTATTCTATCTGAATGGAGTTGATGCGGTCGTCTGCGCTCACGTTGAGGGTTTTGATGTCGTGAAAGGATCCAATGTCCCAATCGAAGCCTAAACGAGGTCCCCATGGTCCTTCTTTTCTTTCGTTTTCACTTCCGCACTGCATGTATATGTGCATTTGAACTCAACCAAACGTCTCGATAACTCAGACAGTCGACTTTTAGTTGGTCCTCTGTTTTTGAGACTTGGTGCGATTTATATATATCAGAATTTAGTCGTGTTTAAGGATATGTATTTACCAGCGTGTAAAGATCTTTGTCGGCCACCACATTGAGGGTTCTGTGGACGGCAGCTTCGACTTTCTCGAGCGATTTGAGCGTCGAAAAGCCGCATTGGCTGTCCTGGCCGGCGGCGGCTGCCAGCTCGTCGAGGCAGCCGGCGAGGTGGCGGAGCTGCTCCATGGCGTTGTCCTCCTTGCAGTACATCTCTTTGATGAGTTTGAGCTGCAGGCGCTCCAGTTGGCACTTGATCTCCTTGAGCTTGCAGGCCTGCAACGTCGACGACGAGGCCTCCGGCGACTCAACCACTGCGACGGCGTCCAAGCCCTTGATCAGGCGGCAGAGGAGCTCGACGACGCTGCTGCAAGGAAACATGATGAATGATGATGACGACGACGAACGATGAAGCCAAGTAGTGATGGAGCATGGAGTGTGCGCATGGCGGTCATTAATAGCGTGTGAGCGCATCTCCGGAGCATCGACATCGAGAAGCTTGAGGACAAAGAAAGAACAGAAGAGGGTGGGTTAAAGGGAAAGGTAAAGATAAAGAAGAAGAAGAGGGGATTATTAAAAGTAAAAGATAACGCTTCTCGTCCTATTTCAACATGTATGAATTTGTGCATGGTGTAAAATTTTAAAGGGACGATGATTAAATGGTGTGAGATCGAGATCTATAGAAGACAAATCAACGTGAGGAAAAGGAAAAGAAGCAATGTGCCGCAGGTGCTCATGCGGGTTGTGGTGGGGCCCTGCAACCCACGCAATGGATTATGGGACTTTCCAGGCTGCGTTGCCCCAACAAGGCCCAACATTGAGCCCAACAAGGCATATATATAATAGGCTTTGTTGGGCTGTATGGCTATAGGATCCTCTATCAGAAAAACTTTCACAGCATTCCAAAGCTCATTCTCCATTAAACCTAAACATTGTCTTGTAAACAAGAAGTCATGATCCTCTGGGTCAAAAAATTCTATTTGTCTCCTCGTCCCAACATTCCGCCTAACCCACCCATATCTTTCGATCCCATCTGCTTCATCAAGCTCTGAAGACCGCCCATGCCGCCTATCTGCTTGAGCATTTGCGGCGGCAAGACCTTACTCATGTGTTGCGCATTCATATTTCGAGACAAAGAACTCATATCGCCTTTCTTTGGGATCTTTAGTCCCTTCATCTTACTCCAAATTTTGGCTAGGCGCTTGTATTCCTCCATCATCTCCATGACATCTCTGACCGACCGGCCTGAGCCCCTTGCGATCCGCATAATTCGGGAATCATTAAACAGTTTTGGATTTGTGCTGTCCAACTCTGAGTTGCACGGAAGAAATGAGGAATAAGAGTTTATCCAATATTGTAGTATTAATTATCATAGTTACCTGCATTTGTCATGGAATCCATCATGGTCATGTAACGCTTGATTTTTGCTTGACTTTCCTTCTCATGACCTTTCGGCATCAACTCTGAGCTAAATCCAGGTAGCATAGAAAAGACCTAAACAAATGGAACCATATCTTACTGGAACGGGATTAGAATGCAGGGCATGAAAGACAAAAACATGAAAGAATATATCGACTGGTAAACGATAACAGTTCAGTCCAAGACTAGTATGATGTAGCAACTGCACTAATAGGATGAATAATTGAAATTAATGGTCGTTTCAAAAAGAATCATAATAAATAACAGAATAATGTCGTCGATACAACCAAAATTATTTTCAGACCTGTCCAATAGGGCCCATTTTGAGGATGTTTTGGAACTGCTCGTACATAAGCCGGAGAGTAAAACTTCCTTCGGAAAGCTTCTGCAAAAGCTCAGGTTGCTGATCTGTGGGCACAACTTCATGAATTTTGTCCATGAATCCAGACCAATCACCCATACCTACAAAATGGTGACGAGTCGGCATTATCAGTCACCACACAAGGATAGTGGCAAGCATCAGAGTAATATGAATATCACTACACCTAAAAGACGACTAACAAATGGCTTGACATCAAAGACTTCAAACTCCTCCATGTGCTCTCCAGTTCCGATAAAGATGACAGGGCTTTTAGTGGCTGCGACTCTGCAAAGGGAGAAAAACCAGCAATAAAAGCTAGTTATGATATGCAAAGTGAAGTAGAAAAAAATGACTTGGAAAGGAAAGCAGAAAATCTCATAAACCCTCAAGTGAAGACAGACACTTTTTAAAAACAAAAGGTGAAAGATGGAAAAGTAGTTACAGAACAGGTGCCTATTCCAAAAACTGCAAAGAGGATGGACATCATAAATGTTTGATGGAAGAAACTATATTTGTAGAGTTTAGTACTAAGGCAACATAATAAAACAAGAACTCTCATTGACCATGATCCAATTGATAGATTTCTAAGACTCAGTCTTGACTTCTCAGTTTTTCATTTTAATTTGCATTACAGGTACATGGTTTTTGCGCATGAGATGACTTTTTGTAAGATCTACCAGCAGTATGTTGGCGAAGAGGACAATGCCTCATCCACCAAGTTGGTGGGAATACTAGCAATATTTAATCAATGTCTGATACAATGATGAGATTTTCAACAAACAACCATAATGCATGTTAATAAACGGAAATTATTCAACCGTGTACAAGTGTGACAATTTGAGCTTGTTGCACCTAAATTTAACTTTAGCCTCAACACTATGATACCTAAAAAACATATAAAAAAACTAGAAGCTAGTGTTGGATATGACGTATTCATACAAGTTTATATCACGACAACACTCATTGAAGATAGATAACTAGTGATTAAGGTTGCCCACCAGAGGGTGCAATAATATTATACAGAAAAACCAAAGCATATAACACGTTGATCAAAGTTCATGGAAAAACAATATAATGCCCAAAGTTTGCAAATTATACTCCAGTCAGGCAAGTGTAACAAAGAGTTCTTACGCACTAAGTGCACCACCTCCTTTTGCATGACCATCCATTTTAGTGATAATCACAGCTCCAACTGCTACACTCTGTTTGAAGGCTTGGGCTTGATCAAATGCTGCTTGACCAATACTACTGTCCATGACAAATATGATGAGATCGGGTTTCTGAGAAACAAGGAACAAGGTATTAACATGTTAAGCAACACTCGGATGTGTATATGAAATAGAAAGAACAATATATACCGTTGCTTCTGACACTTGACGCATTTCTTCAAACAAAGCAGCTTCTTGTTTGTGTCGTCCACTTGTGTCCACAATAATCAAATCTCGATTTTCTTTTTTAAATGTTTCAACTCCTTCAACAGCAATTTTTACAGGATCTGATTCCATATAGCTGTAGCATCAAGTGATCATAGAGAATAAGAGATTATTAAATATGCTGAGCAAAGACTTAAAGTGCATAGACAAGAACAGCATCATACCACATGCAGTTACAAAACAAAATAGATACAAGTTACAATATACAATTAGCTTGCTGGACAGGCTGAATCACTATTTTTGTCACTATATTTAACTATCTCATGCTTCTAAACTTCTTTTACTATATTTGATGTATCACTATATTCAACTATCTCATGCTATCACCATATTCAACAATCCCATGCTTCTAAGCTTCTAAAAGATCAGTAAATTGTAAAAGATTATTCAATTATTAGATCACCATCAACACGCATTGCGCTGATGGAAACACAATATTTGTTGTACTGAACAAAAAAAATTCAAGTTGTTCCAAACAAAGACTGCTAACAATAAGCTAAAATGGAGCAGCTCAGAGGAGAATAAGAAAAGATCAACAATTTCTGGAAACAATACCTTCCATAATAGGGGATTTTGGTTTTTGTTGCATTTTGCTTTAATTGATCAAAAGCACCAGCTCTAAATGTATCAGCACAAACTAATGCAGGTTTCCATCCCTTCTTTTGATGATAATATGCATATTTTGTACAAGTTGTCGTCTTTCCAGAACCTGATAGAAACCAAAGTCTTAAGTGACACAAGAAGTTGTGCGAACATAGAACCAATTCTAAGGGGAAAGCACACATACATACTACAGGTCAGTGTAAAGAGTTACAAGTATAGGTTGTCTCTTTAGTCATCTATTATGTCACTCATATCAATACAGGTGTAATAGTTCTTTTCGATAAACACAATATAAATTTATCCCTCTCAACTGGGTTAGTGGGCTCTCTCCTAAGGTTAGACTTTTTCAATCGGCTGACTGGGGCATGGTTTAGTGCAACAGCACAACCTCCTTCCCCAACCAATTTAACTATTTTTTTCAACGACCTTTCTGTTCTCTTTGACTCTCAGCGTAAGACGAGGCTTTATTCGGTTTCTATCCCAATATCCCTTCTTTTTGTAGAACCCTTGATGATTTGCCACTTCACTTTGAAACTTTTGAATTCTTAAGGTATCTTCAAAATTCAGTTTGAGGAGAATTCATTTTGCCAATTGTACCAAAGATTGGCTCAATTCAGTCAAAGTATTTTCTGAAGACCATTACCGACTTTATATCTACTAGGCATACATCAATATCTTTACTCCAGCCTAAGGAGTGTTAGTCTTAGAGGTGATAATTATAAGTCTAGCCGGTGGAGTATTTAGTCATTGATATTATGTCAGTCCTATATGAGTGTGTGTGTGTGAAAAATTATCCCTCTGAACTCTAGTAAATGCACAAGATGCTAAGCATAGATAATTTAAAGTGTTACCTATGTTGGATTCGGACATGTGTTGGTAACAAAGAGTTGGGAATGTGGGACTCACAACTCTGAGATGATGAGCTAAAGTTTACATATAAAATAAGTTGCTCAAACTGGTGGAGCTGAACAAACAAATAACATGTCAGTCACAAGATGCCTTATAAAGGAGGAAAAAGAAAATTGTACTTCCAGGGCTAAACATAAAAAATCTCATTTTGTCTTGAGGTTGAATGGTAATCTAAAATCCCATAAAAGGATTCAACAAAATCTCAGAATCCACTTTGTTTGGCCTCAAAGGAAAGTTAAATCATACACTCAGCAGAATCCTTGCTTCCATTTTTTGGATTGCTCCTTTAAGGCTAATGAAACCATAGTCCTAGTCAGGGGGGGAAAAATCTATGTTTCTATAGGGTTAATAATGGATATTAGGATTGCATAGTGATGTGAACCTCATGCATTGATTTTTGTAGAAAATGTAGTAGACGTGACCAATGATTGCCATGGTGTTAAAATAAACAGACTCGAGCAAGAATCAATAAATCAACAGACATTGGAAATCCAATGCATATTCATATTAAACTACCAAACTGTTGTTTGTTGCATGTCTTGTTGTCAATATATCATATATTCTGTAATTGTGGTGGCTCACTCTTTTGTCTTTTTTTTATCCAAGTCATTGAAGAAAATTAATTGGCAACAGCACAAACCTCAGTTATTTGTGAAAAGCATCCCAAGCAAAATAAATTTATACTGTAACTCTGACCATTATGATGATACAGGTGTCAATTGAAGTGCCAATTATTGTTTTA
This sequence comes from Zingiber officinale, assembly GCF_018446385.1. Lineage (NCBI taxonomy): Eukaryota > Viridiplantae > Streptophyta > Magnoliopsida > Zingiberales > Zingiberaceae > Zingiber > Zingiber officinale. The sequence goes on from NC_055992.1 coordinate 108,104,054, forward strand.
CCTTGGAGGCCGACGAACATTACCACGCTAGTCTTTCCCTTCTTGGGAGTGAAAGAAGGTTTTCCAGGATCCAACATCTTGCATAGCTCATTGAAAACAGCCTGACGACAACAAAAATTATTTTTGCAATTAGAATTGGAAGAATGATTCAAAAAACAGAATCAGCTAACAACAGACCTGTGTAAAATAACAAATCAAAATGCCAAATCATTTGTTTAGATTGACTGCAGTGTTAAGAGTAATTTTCACACACTGTACACAAAAACGAATTTTGGGGAAAAGGAAGATAAAATAGTGAGCAATTAAATAATGTGCATTTAGAATCCTTCTCATTTTTTATGCAAAAATATGTTTTTACATGGTGAGTCGTGGAAAATACCAAATATTCATTGCACAGCAAATTATGATAATGGCATAGCTATCGATGTAGGGCCTACCTCTATCCCTTGCACCTTCTAAATCTAATTGATCAACTTATCTAAACAATCTATTCATTGCATTCAAAGATGCACATATTTTTAACCAATTTATTTCATCTAATCATTTTATTGTACTCCTAATGTTTCTATTTTCATCTATTCATAAATGAAAACTCATATCATGTAGGGCATCAGATCGAAACACATTGTTCTGATAAATTACCACAACCTTAATACTACTCGACATATGTAATGTCTCATGTGACACTGTCAATTATGTCACTGAGTATCATGTAATGTCAACACTCAACATCATTTGGCATGATTCAACACATGTTAAGATGAATTATGATAACTGATGTCCATACAAAATAATGTTACTATTCTAAATGGAACATTGTCCGAAATTAAGTATATAGTTGGTTATCTTCTTTTTCCTCTTCATTTCCTTCATCCTTCCACATCTAATTTGCTTCCGAAATCATCCATTGGAATGTCAACACACACCAAAAGAATATCGTTCCCATCAAAAATTAAAACTTCAGTACAACCTAAGATTTGAAACCTTGTTTTTGACCCTACAACCCAACTGAACAATTTTGTCTCAGGATAACTAACTTTGTGTTTGTGTTTTAAATTTCTCAATCCTCTTAAGCATAAAGTATACAATCATATCCATACCAAACCAAAACCACAATAAAAGGAAACTAAAAAAAATGAAAAATACAGCAAAGACAGAAAAGAAATTGTTATCATTCGTTGTCCTGCTAAGATTTGCAGTGAAAAATCATAAGCAATTTAGACCTCTTTCATGTATACAAAAGCTTGACTCTGGGCTTGTCTTCTTCCATGGAAATCACTACTTCAGCAATAAAAAAATAAAAATAAAAACACTGCCCTCAGGAAACATAGAAGGGTAGTATTAACCCTTAAGAATATTAGCACCAATTATGCAGGGATATCACAAGTTTCAGAAATATAATCCCGGCTCCTCTCAATGATCAACTGCTAACGAAAAAATGAAACCTTGTACCAAGATGGTGGAACAAAACCGGGCATTTCCCATCCATCACTATTCTATTTGCATATACTCGACACTCCCAGAGGTGAACATAAACGCCACGAAAAGACTCCATCCCCAGGAAACATAGAAGCAATAATGTAAATAAATCAATTCAAACTAGAACGCATAAATCATTCATGGTAAAATCCAACAAATCCTAATTCCAAATATATGGTTAAGCACCTGTTTTTTCCCACGAGAACTTTTAACCGTAAGATCTTTTATAAGCGCAAAAGGAACCCAAAAAAACACACGCACATACACAACGATCAGTTATGCTTATCCTAGATCACCAATTCACTTCTATCAGAATACCTGTTGAATAATACGACGCTTGTTGTGCCCCGCGGCGAGCTCGTCGAGGTTGACGATCCGCTTGATGTTCGCCTGCATGTCTCGGACAAGCTTGAACTGCACGTCAGACTGCAGCAGCGCGCGCGAGATCTCATTGAGGCACTCGTTGAGCACCTTCTCATCGATGATCGTCGCGTTGCTCATCTGCTGCAACGCGCGGGCGATGCTCCCGCCGAGCTGCGCGAGAACCATCTTTGCGCCGAGTTTCGCCTCCCTATTCCAATACTTGGGACTAGGGTTCCGGTTCCGGTTCTGGGGAGAAACAGATGAGATATCGAGAATTGGAGAAGAAGGAACAAGCAGTACAGGAACAAACCTCAATAGAAACTATTTATAGTGGGGACTATGCATTATTATTGGGCCGTGAACAAGCGGAAGAAGGCCTGATATAGAAATGGACCGCTGCTTTGGGCTGGGCCCAAATACCCGGAATATTTTAAATAGCCCATAACAACTAAAAAGAGATCGGACAAAAATAAAAAGGGTGTTTATCATTTGATGAATTAACCCTTTTCCAATTAATGTCAAATGAGTTCCCCTTTAAAATAAATTAGCCAAAATATCTCTGAACAAGATTTTAGGATTTAGGTTGCAGCAGCTGGTTATGAGCTACTATATAACAGTTACTAACTTCTATAATACTATCGTAATTTTATATTAATTATATTTTATTAAAAAATTGATAATTTGAGTAAAATAATATTTCAATGAAGAAACAAACTAAAGATATTTCAGGACACTCATACACTTCAAATAAATATTATTGAATAATGATAGATTGTATAGAAACTAATAAGTAGTAGATACAATATGAAGCACTTGATTGTAATTTGTTAGTTTCCACAATAGCGTCATTATCTTATGTTGTTTTTGCTTATTAGAGAGTCATATGACCTAGTTAAAATAAAATTTCAATGACTAAAACAAACTAAAGAAACTCGATGATACCTAATGTATTTTAAATGAACATATGATCATGATTGTATGATTGATTGTGTAGAAATTGTTTCCCTTCCAAAATGAATTTGGCAATTAAGCATTTAAATTTACCAGCCAAAATGAATTTTTGTGGGTACATAATTATAATTTCCCACTGAAATAAATTTTGACCAATAATATTAATCTTTTACTCACTAAAGTTAACTTTGGTAGGTAATATATAGTTTTTTACTAGCTAATGTAAGATTTTACAGTAATATTTAATTTTTACTGATTAGAGTTAGATTTCAACAATAATATTTAATTTTTTATTGATCAAATTTATTTTGCCTGTAATATTTCTAATGACCAAAGTTATATTTGACTAATAATATTTAATTTCTTACTTGCCAAAGTTTATTTTGGCCGATAATATTTAAATTTTTATTGGTCAAATCTATTTGGCCAGTAATGTGTAATTTATTATTGGCCAAAGTTAGATTTAGCAATTAATATTTAATTATTTACAAGCAAGTTAGATTTGTTAATACATAATTATAATTTTTCGACTGAAATGAATATTTACCAGTAACATTAATTTAAAATTAAAGTTAACTTTTACCCGTAATAAATATCTTTTTTACTAGTTAATATAAGATTTGATAATAATATTTAATTTTTACTGACCAAAGTTAGATTTGATAGGTAAAATTTAATTTCTTATTAACTAAAGTGAGATTTTGCAAGTAATATTGATTTGTTTTTAATTGACCAGCTAAACATGGGCGATAAATTGTAATTTTGTACTAGTTAAAGTTAGATTTATCGTAATTTTTAATATTTAATTCAAAATTTTGATTTACTAACTAAATTTAAATTTTACCCTACTAATTAATTAATAATTTAAAAAATAAAATTCATTTTAGATTTATATAATAGAGATGAATTTGCTGTGTCAATTGACCTTTAATGCAGGTCATCTCGTGACTTTTTTTTTTTTTGTTTTGTGACCTAAACCCTAAAAATCTGAACCTATAGATCCGATCCTTATCCCAAAACGATTTTATGTGATCCACGGTCTTAGAAACTATGTTTACTGGCCAATATCTTTCACCCTACATCACTTAGCTTAAAATATAATCAATAATTATATTAATTTTAATTTTTAACAAATAAAAAATGTTGTTAAATTTATTTCTATGATTTTTTTCTTGAAATTTTTTTTAATGTTTTTTAAATAAAAAATTTGACAAGAGAATTATTTTCCTTAATTTTATTTGCTCCTAACCCGTAACATTGGTTTACAGCATGCACATTACCTACAACAACATGCACATTACCTACACGCAATACAAAACCCATCTCACACCGAAAACCCTTCCTCTTCCTTTGTTGAAACCCTAAACCTCTACCGAAAAATCCTTACTCTTCCTCTATTCAGCGTGAGAAAACCCTTCCTTTTAGAAAACTCTAATCTTTGTTTGGATGAGGTGAGCGAAAGTGCACATTCAAAAATCTAGTATATCTTATATACATTTATTATTTAAGATTTACGCATTAAAGCAATTGTAACTCATTTGTTAAAGTCGACGTCAATGTCAGCATCGAAGTTGGTGTCAACGTCGAAGTCGGTGTCAGTGTCGACCAATGCCAGTTGGGATGTGCGAGTGTTTTTAGTCACGACGCAAAAAATACCTAAAATAATAATTTTTAAAGTTAATATAATAAAACAGGAATAAAAATAAATAATAATTTTTTTTAGTTCCTTTTACCCTTCCTTATACCCCAAATCGGGGTGTAAGAAATTCTTTCATTTCATGGATAAGAAATGTAAAAATTTACCCTTCTTTACTTTTTCTATTTGTAGCTCACTCCCTCCCAACCAAGATTTCAATTACCTTCTCCTTCCCTCTCCTTCCTTCACCTCTTTTCAAACAGTGCATAAATTTCATGTTCATCCTCCATTGGACGCTTAATCAACAAGGAGTAGCATGGAGCTTTCTTCTTCCTTTCTTACTAGAAAAAAACTAGTATCATCTTCTTCCTTTCTTCCTACTTATTTGCTCATTTATATTATATTATTTTGTCTGTTTTGGATTATGGGCCAAATTATGAGTTTATTATGGCTTGCTTTTAATTTGGATGAGATTAATTAATACTATGAACAAATATATAATTTGCACTCCATATGAACCTTTAAATGGGAAGTGTAATTCATCGTTCTTATTGTTTGTAATATTTCTAAATGAGCTGAATTTTGTTTCAAAATGTTGGAACTTTTATGTGTTAACTTCATAAGGCATTGTTTTATCAAGTTGTATGTCTATGTTTCAGTTGGCTTGTTTGTTCCCTCTTCATGTGTGAATAACTTGATAAATATTGATTTAATTAAAAACTTAATGATTGAGAATTTTAGAGTCAATTATATGTTTGAAACTTTCATCACTGAAGGTTGGTGTTATTGGAATTGATTATGACTGTAGATACTACTGAACAAGTTACACATGTCAAACATGCTCGCTGCTTTTTATTTTAGACATCATTTTTTTTTTTTATACATTTGAGATTGTCGAGAATGTTTATATCCATCTATTTTTATTTTCAAATTATTAATCTACTGTATCTTTTTTTAAAAAAAAAATGTACATATCAGTCAAACCATTTCACTTATAAACTAATTTAATCATATTAGTACCCCGGAACTATGATATAGTGATAAGATATTTAAGTTGTCATCCAAGTATCTATAGTTCGAGTTTTAGTTATGATGAATTTATAGAAAATTTTCTTTCAAATAGGCAACGTAACTAAAAGATGCGAAATTTCCATAGAACCGGATCGATCATCTCAAACTCAACATTATCCAACCTGATTAACTATTTTTTAATTTAATCATATCAGCTGAGCATGCCCCTATTTCTAATGATGTTGGACTTTCTCAAACAACACCTATTATAACTACCACATTAGTTCATCTATATATCAATCATCTAAATTTACTAACTATGATTCAAAATCTTCACGATAGCGTATATTTACATTTAATTAAATATGATCAAAATATTTAGTATTTGTATATTATTTTAACTTGTTCAATAATTGATATTTTTTACTTTCGTAGGTTGTCCTGCTCATTCACCATCCAAGCCGTTTGGGGTTTTTTTGCATGCACAGAGTATGACCTTAGAGGAAAATGGGGGAAGAAACATTGTCATGATATTGAAATCAATTATTCATAGAGGATGTAAGTTAAATTATAATTAATTTTATATGAATATTTTTCTTTTTATTATTTCAACTAATAACATGATGTGTATTTATTTATATTAAAATTACAAGGACACGATGCAATTGAAGTATGACGTAAACATTATTGTACAAAGTAGGTCGGATTGCCGAACATATTCGCACAAGAGAAATATATATAAGTCATAATTTAATAATTACTCTTTTCATGTTCGTATTATTTTTGACATGATAAATTTTTGATATCCGTATACTCTCTACAATATTGACAAAAAAAGGTTTACAATAGATGATGATACTCAATGTAGAATATAATTTGTATTTAGGGGGAGGGCGAATTCAAGCTGATCACGGTATTAGAAAGTTAATTAGCTAGGGACCATAACTTATTTTATTACTAAAATAGCGAGGGAATTAAGTTTTCATAGCTAATTAAATAGGTTAAATAAGTATAGAGATGGAATTGACAACGAAATTTAATTTTTGTCGCTTAATTATTGACCATAATTTATTTCGGTCGTTAATTAGTGATGAAAATTAAATTCCATCATTAATTGTAAGTTTTCTTGTAGTGAATTATATGATGAGAAACAATAAAAAATATGATTTAATTGATGAAATTTTAAACCATCATCATATAACAAATAAAATATTAAATGCATAGAAGATCTCAATATCTATAAATATTTGGCATACTTAACTAGCAAATAAAATTATAAATATATGAAAAATTAACACTATATATTTTTCCAATACTTAAATTTGTAATCGAAAGAGATAAAGTAAGAAAACTTTACCTCAATCAAAACGCATTTGTTGTGGAGCGTCACCAAAGCAATGACGACAACGCTAGCAGCAAATAACAGCGGGGCTGGTGATAGCGGCTATAGCAACGTGGATGGCAACGACATCAATGTGCGACGAAGGATTTTGAGGGTAAAATTAAGGTTAGGGAAAGAATAATAAGGAGATTATTAGAGGAAGAAGACCACGGAGAGAAAAAAAGGAGAGGGGATTAGGAGGAGGAAGAAAACACAAGAGGGGAGAGGTGGAAAAAGTATGGGCAATGGCAGAGAAAAAAAATATCGAGAGAAAAAAAAAGGGTGGGCGGAAAGAGAGAGAGAGAAAAAAGTTTGGGTTTTTAATTGAACATTTTGTGAAAAAATCCTGAAATTTTTAAAATTTATAACTAAATCCTTTTTTTAAATCACTGTATTAATTTTTTCCCCAAAAAATTTCAGGGGGGGCGATCGCACCCCCTCGGTCCCATGTAGCTACGCCCCTGATGATACTATAGGATCGTTGGTCACGTGAGAGAGCAGGGTAAATCATGTGATTTTTCGCACCATGAAAGTTTATTTGCAAACTTTATCTCCTCGAGGGTGCCTCTGCGCAACTTCAAGACATATACGAACTATTCATCCAAAGCTTATTTTGTAATTTAATCCTATAAGTTGATTTTGTTGGGGAATGCTCAATACGATTGTGTGCTAAAACAAGTTTCATAAATATACACAGTGAAAAATATAAACAATAATAATTCCTAATCATTACATACAGCACACACCACATGCATACAATATACATCTCACACAAACATGATCGCAATATGAAATTTTACGAAAAGTAAATTTACGCTAAGCGTATCTTGAAGGTTCGTTAACGAACCTGGTAGAGAATATTTGCTAGCATTGCAAGGCAAGTCTCCTTCGGAATCAACGAGCAAGCGGTTGATTCTTAGGTTGACTCTTCATCTTCTCCACCATCTAAGATGAGATAACTATTAGTGTTTCTTTTATTTGACTCTTAGTTGGGTTAGGCTTTAAGGTCCGAACTCATTTCGGGCGTAAGGTTTAAACCCATATTATTTTAGTCAAACTAAAATAACTCAATCTCCAAGTCAACATATTCTTTGTGTGTAACCAAATAGGTTCTTGTAATGTTAGCAGTGTTTCTAAAACTATTTTATATACACAAGCAATGATCGACATCTAGCAATGCATCATTGCTAACCAAGTGACGAAAATATCGAGATCCGATTCAACCTGTCTATGTTTATTATCTTGTAAAACATGGTCCTTCTATTCTTGATATTAGATTGATCTATGAAGTATAGACCGTGTTATCTTTTTTTCAATCTTTATATTTTTGATCTCCAAGTTGACTCACTTAACCAAATAAGTTCAATATCTCATATTGACTTATTTGAAAATAACCATGCATTTTAGCAGTCCTACTTAATCAAGGGGCCCACATATATTTCTTTCGTCATATGTAAGTGATAAATAGATCTCATCTTTATCACTTACATCTTTCTACATAACTTATTACATATCAGTAATCAACTTTATAATCCACTTTGTTATATGTGACGTTTGTCGATACCAAAATACACAACTTCTTATGTAGGGAACCATAGTGACTTCAGGTCTAAGAGCATCCATATCAGTATCTAAAATTTAGAGTAAAAGAACTACTTTATTAAATTTAGATATCCATTTTTCACCACATGATACATCAGTTTCCTTATAATTTACTATATATTTATTTTTTTATTTTTTTTTCTCTTTCCTTCATATTTTTTATTATTAGATGGAGGAAAGAGATATAGGAGAGAGAAATTTTTTATTATTAGAGGAAGGGGAGAGAAATTTTTTATTATTAAAGGGAGGAGAGAGAAATAGTATTTTAATGTTTAGGGAATGTATTCCATTCCCTAAATTTAAAGAACTACTATTCATAAAATGTATATTTAGGGAATGAGTAGGGTACCTGATGTGGATGTTTTTTTAATGCAAAATGTAAAATTTAAGGTAAAGTTTAGTTTAGGGTTATTGATGTGGATGCTCTAATAACTATTTATACTAATAATCACTATGAGAATTTTTATACTACTCATATAACGATATATGAAACATTCTCATTACGGGTCAATTCAGTACATATTCTTTAATATATATTCATGTATCAACTTGATATCTTATATCCATGACTTGTGAGATTAAGTCATCAATTGACCTACATGTTAGTCTCAACGTATTAATATTACTTTTGTATATCAATGTTTGATTATGAATAGTTAAGAGTAGTGTTTTATTCTATATATATCTATAGTCTTCCATTATTAATTCAACCAATAAATATATTATATACTGGAACCTATTAGCTTAGGATAGGGTTGGAGATAGCCTTGGTCCAGTGTGAGTAGTTGCCCACATTGGTGTATATATATGTATATATATATTAATTGTAATCACATAACACCATACTATATATTATTGTATTATACTATATAATGCTGTAGTTTATAACTTTAAGAAGATTCTCAAACACAAATTTGAACGATTTTTATAAGATTAAATCTTAAATGTATTGGATGATATACTTCTAATCTCGATTCTTTATTTCAAAACAAAATCATGAATATGATAAATCGTTAGAATGGAATACAATACAAATACAACCGGCCTAGTATAGGGAAACAATTGGAACTAATATTTTTTAATTATTGCTTCCTAAACTTTTGGGCCCATGTAAGTTTTATCATTGTGTACGAAGTTACACATTTATATAATTTATTTATGTCAATGAATTCATTTTAGGTTTTTGATAAGAAAAAATTGATACAATTAGTTGAGTTCTATCTATAAGATTTGTCAAAATTTGATCTCCTCGTACTTAATGATCAACTTAAAACTTATATATGTAATATATATTCTAGAGTTGTCAGACGAATTAACCCGTGACATGGCGGGTCGGCTTGTCACAGGCTAGCCATTTAGCGAGGCAGGGCGGGATGACTAGTTATCTTGGCGTTTTGGAAAATCTCCAATCCAATCCAATCTAAGGCGAGTTGTGGATTGGGTGCGCCAACCGCTGACCCATCATTCAAAAAAAATTAAAAAAATTTAATATCTTTAATGTTTTACTTTGAAAAAGTTCATCAATCAAATATATCTAAAAACATATATTCTAAATGTCAATGGACGTATACAAGTACACATATTTAATGAAAAATATAATTTTTATTTCAAAATTATAACAAAGAAAGATAATAAATTGACATATACAACTTAATTTATATGTATTTTTCAACCAGTAAGTCAACCCAAGCCGTCACGGGCTGACCCAAGCAGGTCGGCTCGTGGCGGACTTGAGTTGATAAAATTCCAACTTAGCCACTTAAATTGTTTGACGGGACAAATCAATCCGACAGACCTAACCTAAATTGACGGCTTTAATGTATTCTAACAAATAATTTTAAGGATTGAAAGACCATGGTGATATTTTAGAAAAGTTAGTTATGTTAAAGAAAAATATTAAATACATGTTGATTTATAAGTTTTTGATATTGACATTAAATTTACGAGTTGCGATTGTGAGTATTGTAGAGAGAGTGTTTTCTATCATAAGAATAGAGAAAGATATGTTGCACAATTGAATGGATGATGATTGAATAAATAATAATCTTATTATTTAGGTAGAGAAAGATATAATTCTAACTATGGATAATAAAATTATTGTACAAAGGTTCAGAATACGAAGACTTGAAAAAATATTTGTAAAATAATTATTTTGTTGTGTTTTATGATTTCACGATTTTATTTTTTATTTTATTAATTATATTATATTATTGTTTTTTAAGCATGAATCAAAATCTTAATTCCGCCCTTGTCTTAAAATATTATTATATTTATTTATACACAAATTTAAAATAATATAATAATCATAAACTTTATTAATAAAATATGATATAAAAATTTTCTTATCAATCATATCATATGATAATTGAGTGTAATTAAAGGATAATACTAACCAAAGCTACTAGAAGTATTACCTTAAAATCCAATGAAAGTCCTTGGGGTATGGTGCCACGTGGTAGGACATTTAAGTTGGCACCTAGGTACTCGTGGTTCGATCTCCAGCTACGATGTATTTGTTGGAATTTTCCTTCAAATGTGAAGTGTAATTAAAAGATGTTGGATTTCATGAGACTGAGCCAATCATCTAGAGATAGACAATAAGACTAACTAGAATTATTATTTTTTTTAAAAATCCGATGAAAGAGTATTTGAGTTAGTTTACTTTAAATAGACATCCATTTTGACGTTAATTGGAAAAGTAAGATGGACGAGCTTTTTTATTTTGCCTAAAGAGATTTTTATTAAACGTTTAATAAAATTTATGGCATAATTCTTTATAATTAAGCTCCTTACATTCGAGCAAAGTAAATCCTTGTTCGTTCACCTACCGAAATCCTTGCCTTTCATTTTCACAATTCCCAATCCTACATTCCGATTTCAAATCCAATTCCGAGTAGGAAGAATTGGTCATCCGCCCTTAACAAACTCTAAACACTTTCCTTCTTTTGCAAATTCCAAATGCTCCTTATAAATACACACTTCAATTCCCTCGCAATTCGATTGCAGTAAGCATCATCTCGCTCAATGGCGCGGAGTCATCCACTGGCCGTCTTGGCGTTGGTGGTCGTCGGAATGCTCCAGTTGACTGCGCCACCTCCGTCGGCCAGCGCCCAAACGCTCGGCTGCTCGCCGTCCGTGCTATCGGCAATCTCGCCCTGCATCAGCTACCTCGTCGGGAATTCCACGTCCCCGACGTCGACGTGCTGCTCGCAGCTGGCGGTGATGATGCAGGGGCAGGCGCAGTGCCTCTGCCTCATCCTCGGCGGCGGCATTGCGCAGCTCGGCTTCCTCCTCAACCAGACGCAGGCCTACACTCTCCCCGGCGCCTGCCGGATCAGCTTCTCCACGTCCCGCCCCTGCCTCGGTCCGCATCGATCACTACCTCTCCCAGCTCACTACCTCTCTCAGTTGGTTAGGCTAATTAATCACATGGCTGCGGTGCTGCAGGATTCACTGCTCCGGTGCCGGCGGGAGCTCCGGGAGAGGCGCCTGCGTTAGCACCTTCCGCAACGGCTCAAACTCCGACTAGCGGCGGCGCGGTCCCGGCAGTGGATTTTACTCCGTCGGTACGAAATGCAGGAGCGCCTTCCCAAGGTAAACCGATCGGATTAACTTGTCGATCAAATTGTGATAAGAAGTAATTGTGTTCGATGCTTTGCTTCAGGGAGTGGTTCGAAGACGACGCCGCCGCAGGCATCGACTGCGAGTAGCTTTTACAGAGTCGCGCCTGCTCTGTTCTTCGTCATCATCGCCGCCGTTGCGTCGCATGCTTGGATTTGATGCTTTGCTGCCTCTGCAGCTAGCTCTGCTTTTGTCGAATCGAACCATTCATGGTTATTAGAGAGTGAATAATAATTATTTGATAGTTAAAAAAAAAATCAAGAATCTCGTGTTCCAAAATAAACAACACACAAATTTCATCTTATATTCTTATTCTAATCTTTTGGGAGGGAGCGGAGAGAAAAAATAAAGGCGGGAATCTTAAGGAACAATAAAGTCAACGGTCCGGTCGGTTAGAAATTGAAACGGTCGAATCCGCGACCGCCGCCGCCACACCGCGACAAAATTCTGCACCACCAATTTGGCTCGTCGACTGTCCACGTGGAGTTGAAACACTGGACTGAAAGACGGTTGGCATGACATTTCATTCTCGTCATGGATGATTCAGTAAAGCGCTTGTTTCTTTAGGAACTTGCAATTCCACGTGGCGCCAGAAGCTTCTCCCGGTCCCGAAGTAGGGACGATCGTCACCGTCCAAGTGTACGGAAACCGTCGCGATGGTTGCAGAGGATCCGAACGTATCCCAATCGGTGCCCCGTAGCAAGTCGGGCCTTTTTGTTCTCTGGATCGCCCTGCGCTTCGTAATTAGGGTTCCTCTCCTTCCCCAAATCCGTGTTTGGTTCTTCGCCCGCCTCCTTTCCGTCGATCAAAAAGGAATATTTTCGCAACGTCGTTCTGCTTCACATTCGCGTTAAATTTCTCTTTGCCGTCGATCGTTCGCGGAAAATCCGAGTTTTTCAGGGTGGGATTAGTGTTCTTCAGGAGGTATGAGGGTCCATCCGGCTCCGGGGAAGCGGAACATCACGTTCCGCTGCGACGTGAACCCAGCGGCCTCCGCCGCCGCCGTGCTCGGACGGCAGAAGAAGCTCCGCCGCCTGCCGCACGTCTTCGGCAAGGTCCTGGAGCTCCCCTTTTCCGCGGAGGCGAACGTGGCGGTGGAGGAGGACGCGGCCGGTTTCCGGTTCGTCGCGGCCACTGATGGCCTCTGGGGCGAGGTGCGAGCCCACGCCATCGAGATACACCCCGGGGTGACGAAGGTGGTGATGCGGGACGGAGGAGTCGGCGGCGGCGGCAGGTGCAACCTCGGCGAGGGGCTCGAACTGGACCGGTGGAGATTCCGTCTGCCGCCGACCACTCGGCCGGCGCTGGCCACCGCTGCTTACGCCGACGGGGAACTTGTGGTGATCGTGCCGAAGAGGGCCGAGTTCGAAGGAGATGATGCAGTATAAAGGGATTTCATCAGCTCTGTAATTGTAGATGCGCAAAACCTTAATCAAATAATTCTTTCCTCTTAAGATTTCAGTTCGTTTCTCTTGAAGGGAAATTTTATTATTAGAAAAACTTAAAACATACAGTTTGGAATCGAAAACCATCGTCACAAATTATTTTATCTCAAAAGTATTACATTTTTTTTTGGGGGGGAGGGGGAGGGCATACTATCATAATTATGATCTGATCGTAAATGGTTATGATCTCTTTATGAGTTTATCATCCCCATCAGATTATAATTTTTATTCGGAGCTGATATAAACTGGTTGTGATAATGAATCTAGGAAGGGATTGTAATCATTTACGATCGAATCATCATCCGATTGTACATCCCCTGACCCATAAAAAAGGGGGCGGATCTTCTGGTCCCGATTTCCCTGGTCCGCCCCTGGTCCGCACTGGTGATATAAAATCACCCGCACGTGTAAAACATGTGCCACGCTCCAACTCGGAAAAGCCAAACGCCCTGCCCTAGCCTCGCGATTTCCTTCTCCTCGTGATTTCTTCTCCAGCGCCGCCTCCTCCCAACGTCGCCTCCTCCGCAGCCAAACCCTACGTCGCCTGCAGCCTCCCTCCGAAGCCGTGTCCCTCCCGCGACCTCCCTCCAGCGCTGAAGCCCTAGCCCCATCGCCTCCCTCCAGCGCCGGAGCTCTAGCCTCGTCGCCAGTTGCCATGATTTGTGCTGCAAAATCTGCTTTGTAAAATCTGCCTGATATTTACAAAGGGAGATCTCGAGGAAGTCAGTGAAGAGGTTGCCAAGTACAAGGTATCAACGAAACCTTTTAGCTGGTGTGATGCACTATCGTTTGCACTCCAAACCTTATTTCTAGTTTGGTGGGGAAAGTTCTTTTATTCATGTGTGCGCTAATAATTTCTTTAATACCTAAATTTCTCATTTACATGCTATCATCCTTATACTCAACTGATGATGCGGTGGGTTGAAATAAATTGTTTAATCTATTATATTGTTTGATGCTCTTTAGTTGGTCTTGTTATCTCGCTAACTTCAATATACAATAAACTTGCCACAGCGTTTCAAATTAATGCCATGGTAGTTTATCTTGTGAGAGCATTGGTTGATTCTCTCCATCCTTACTGATTTTGTTTTTTTTTCATAAAATGAATACTTTTGGCTGTGCTATGTTGTATTGATTTAGGTGGAAATAGTCTAATCTTTTTTGGTCCCGAGCTTAATCCTGCTATGTTAGATATACTTTGGCAATTGCCTCAGGCCAGAATAAAATGTATTAGTATTTATAGATGCTTCTAATTCTGTAAATTTTTTAAATGTCTTAATTTCATTATCTGATTCGGCAGTTTTGATAATCAAATTAAATATCTTATTTTGATTATATAATTTATGTCTTTTTTTTTGTATGTTAGTGTTGTTCAGGTATAAGGAAATAAAATCATGGCAATTGGCTCTTCATCAGCATCATCTTTCACTCAAAGACGTATGAACGATGAGCAATGTGACACTCCACACATATTATGTCATTGTGGGTTACGAGCTACTCTCCAAACATCATGGACGGAATCTAATCCAGGAAGGCGTTTTTTTTCATGTCCAAAATATAGAGTAAGTTTTTGTTATATCAACACGGTATTGTGAGTTTTTAAATTATTGAGTTTTGATTAAGTTTATTTGAAATTTAGCAAAAGGGATGTGGCTTCTTCTTATGGCATGACCCAGAATTATCAGAGAGAAGTAAGACAATTATTAATGAGTTGAAGATGATTAACAAAAAATTAAAGTTAGAAATCAATGAATTGAAGAAAGGTACTAGTTACAGAGGTGCAAGTGAATACAATGATGTTCTGGATGATGGGAACAACAATCATGTAATTATGCAGTTGAGTGATGAGATATGTTCATTGAATAGGAAATTTAGAGTTGCTATCATTGTAGTTGTATGTATTTTGATTGTGATGATGAGTATGTGGTTGATATAATTTATTATTTGATGTAATTTGATATTGTGATGTAATTCTAAATGGTGTGACACTTATGTGACACTTGTGACATTATATTAATGGCATTGGCTTTATGGCATGGTCATGGTTCTATTTCTTTTAATGCTTATTTACTGATTTTTAATGTTGATTTTCTGAATTGAACTCTTGTTTTGTAATCATCCCTTACTTGACTGTAAAGAAGTATACAATGGAGAGGCTTGTTGATCTGCATCAATTGTATTGCTAGAAGAGCTCTGATGGTTCAACAAAATTCTGCATTTGGAAGCTCTGCATGTGGCTGTCGTTTGCCTTGCCCTCTTGCTAATTTGTAATAGGGGGATACAACTTTGAATCTGTTAAAGAAAATGCCAGTTGAGGATGATACATGGAGGCGAAGATTTGGTCCTTGTTGAATCTAAAATCTACCGAGATAAATATAACCAAGGCAAACTGAATTGTCCTCTGATGCACTGACGAATGAATCAGCTGTAAACAGTTTCAGTTTGGTTTCTGGATCTGATGAATGCTTTGAGATTGGCTTTGATTGGCGTTTACCTGGTTCATGTTCATTCAGCTCATTTAGGTACTGCCTGTTACTTTTTTGTTCAAATCGACAAAAATGAAGTTTCAGGAATGATCACAGTGATCATACAATACTACTAAATTTTTGTCAAACTCCACCAAGAGTTTTGTACTGACAACTCAAAGAAAGGATGCTTGATTATGTTGCTTGAAGAAATGTTTGAATATAATGTGGTTATGGCTCATGGAAGTCAAAAACAGCAATTGAGTAGATCGTCATAAAACTACAACTCATTTTCTTTATGCTATCCATCCATACAGTAGAACTCATCAACAGGAAGCATTGATACTAAATATATGCTCTGCGTTCACAAACTGAAAATAAGGGTTCGACAAGTAAAATTCTGCAGGTTGTTTGTCCAACCCAGCAACTTAAAACATCAACAGCACACAGCTCATTTAATCAAAATTCTCAGAAGTGGACAAATACATCAACTTTGGGTGACAAAAAAATTACAAAGTTTGATTCTTCATAAAAAATCCAGCTCCACCACGATTCCATATTAGCATTCCACATCAACATTCCACATCAAACTAAAGAAGTAAACTCAAACTAGCTCCACCACGATTTTGATTCTTTATCCATAAGTTTTCACAAAATCCAGCCCATCAAAAATCTCCAGCTTACAAAAACTACAAAATGCACAATACTTGAAATTATAGCATTACATACACACTTTAATCACCAAACCGAAGGAAAAAAGTCACCATACCTTTTGTAGCATTATTCCATGTAATTTGTCGGAAAATAACCAAGATAAGAAGGTTGATGCACCTATGACATAATAGTAAAACATTATCAAGTCAAAAACAAGTCAAAAGGATTATAATAGTAAAGCATTATAAACTCATCCAGTAAAGCATTAAACTCATCAAAGAAAGCATTATAAACTCATCCTGTAAAGCAATATAAACTCATCCAGTAAAGCATTAAACTTATAAAAGAATTTGTGGACTTATAAAGCCCATCCAGTAAAGCATTAAACTTATAAAAGAATTTGTGGACTTATAAAGTCCATCAAGTAATGCATTAAACTCATCCAGAGCACACTGATTAAACCCATCCAGTATTAAATTAGGTCATCTAATAAAAGATTATGAACTTGTATTAAAAATAAATACCTGAGAAAGTTGTGATGCTAATAACGGTGCAAATTGAGTCTCGGTCAGACTAACACTATCACCGGAGCTACCAATTGTTGGCACGGAATTTATAGGCTAAAACAAAAAAAATATATAATTTAACATAAAATCTCTTAGATTAAGAAAGTCAAACAAATACTAACTTGCTGATTGATCCGGTCATATTGTACGCTGGCCATGCTGGAAATAGTTTGATCTACACCCTGTGTATACAAAAAAAAAAGATTGATTTAAGTTGTTCAAATTTAACAACAAATAATACCAAATAAATAAAAAATTGGAAGTTATGGAGTAGAAACCATTACAATCGTTGAAGCTTGATTTGTTTTACTCGATGCTTTTCTTTTCCTTGAATTCTTATCTAACCCACCTTTCAACCTTTTACCTGAGACTGTTTTCTTCTTGGTTTTAATTTCTTTCACTCCAGTAGAGTTCCCTTCACCATAATCAAATTCCCAAGATTCTTGGCTCACTTTTGATTGCTGGATATTGGATTCATTAACTTGCAATTTATCATCCACCATCTTACACAAGCTCAACATAACATCTTTAACAACCTTGTAAGTGTCATCTCTTTCTGCTACCTTGGTAACCAACTGAACATTCAACCCACACAAATCTTTGTATCGCATGTTTTGAAGTACTTTTGGATCCAAACTAGCATTGTTGGTCATTGAATCATTAACTCCAAAATATCCAAATTTTGCTTTTCTTGTCCACCTTTTCAGTACATACTGACTTGGGATCTTCATGATATTATTCCACGTAAATATTTTCAGAATATGAGAACACAAAATTCCAGCAAATTCATATTTTCTGCAACTACACTCAATTTTTTCAGATTTCTTATCAAGTGTAACTATATGATGGTTTCTCTTTTTGTGAGGAGTAACTTTATATTTTGTAAATGTATCAACATCCTCACAAATTTCAAGACTAGAATCATGAGATAAACACCACTCTTGTTGAAAACACTTGTATACCTCAGGAGTATAAATTTCACTAGCATGCTTTAAAATCTCAATTGGAAACATTAAAGATGGAACAGTTGTACTTGATCTGAAATCAGCTTTCAATTCCTCATATCAATGATCATCAAGGAGTCTTTGGAAGTGATTGAAGAAGTCTAAAAACTTGTGTTTGTAAGTGACATATTTTTTGACAATACTATTCATACTCTCACTTCTTTGGGTTGTAGTCATATCTGCACAAAACATTTGTCGTCCATATACTAAAGCCCATTTTTCCTTTATGTTGTACATGCGTCTCAACCAATCATTGTCTTCAAGTGCATACTTGGCCAACATCATGCTCCATGCTGAAATAAATTCTTCCTCTTCATCAAAATCATATACACAAGAGGCAAAATCTTTAGAAAAATCTCTAAACTGAGAAAAAACTCCACTCAAATGTATGACGACGTTTTGATAAATGTGCCAAATGCACAAACGATGATGTGTTTCAGGCCATCTAGAAGCTAATGCCTTTGCCATTGCTGCATCTTGATCTGTAAGAATAGTGATTGGTTTTTTCTTACCCATAGCTTTAGTTAATGCATTAAACAACCACTCAAAAGTCAAACTAGTTTCATCATATAATAAAGCATCACCAAAAAGTATCGATTGTTTATGATGATTTACACCCACAAACAAAGCAATTGGCCAACCTTCATTATTTTTTCTGTAGGTTGTATCAAAGCAAACAACATCTCCAAAAGTAGCATAATCAGCTCTCATCTTAGCATCAGACCAAAAAATATTAGTAATCAAATCATCTTCATCAACTTGAATAGCATACAAAAAATTAGGATCATCAAACTGCATTTGCTGCAAATACTCCAATACACATCCTGTATCCCCAACTCTTATATTTATTGTTCTTTTGGATCGCAAGTAGTTTTTGTAATCCTCAGGAATAAATCCTAAATTATCCCTCCCACCTACTTGTCTCACCATAAGATCATGAGATGCTTTTGGGGGGATTCCCACATCACTTGCAATCTCAATCTGTTTCGCTGTAGAAAAAGATATATTTCTGTGACTTCTATATAGGTGAGTTTTGTTTGGACTTGAGAGATAATGATTATGCTCTTTAACAAATTGCACCACAGTAAACTTGCTTCTTCTTCGATTACTAATCTTCATTTTAGCCTCACAACCAAATCTAGTTTCATCACGACTTGCTTTGACATAAATATATCTCATTTGTCTTTTCCTCTTTTGCCTTGGGCACAACAATAAAAAACTTTATCAAGTAATTTACCGAATTTATCATTGTGGATTTTACCTCTCCTTATGCCAAATCCCACTTTTTTAGCATATGACAAATAAAATTGATATGCATCTTCTTCTGTATCGAATTCCAACCCCATTTGTGGTATATCCAAATCTGTTTCAATGTTTAAGCCTATAAAATCAAACAAACAAAGAAAAATGAATTTAGTAAAATTCGATATATTGAAACTCCATACATTCCCAATATGAATCTTATTACCTTCATCAATAACATCAAAGTCCCCTTCCCGACTAGCTTCATTTTCGTTAAAATTCAAATGACGACAGCTCGTAGATTCACCCTCCATAATAATTACTTTGAGCCGGCTGAAAAAAACAATGAATTTTGGTCTAAAACAAAGTGATAACTCATAGTTTGATGGTGTAAATTTTGGTCTAAAACAAAGTAACAAAGTGACCACAAGGACAACTCATAGTGGAAAAAAAAGAAGATTAAATTCGCATCAAACAATAAATGTTTAGACAAAAGCGGCATCAGATTAATAAATCTGCAAATGTAAAATCAATGAATCCCCTAGCAATAAAAAAACATTTTGAATATGAAATCAACCATATTATGTTGGAAAAAAAAGTGTTCAATAATTCGTTGATACCTTGTACTTGGCAACCTCTTCACTGACTTCCTTGAGATCTCCCTTTGTAAATATCAGGCCAACAATAACATCAATTGGTGCTACAAGTCCAACACGAGCAGGAGCTCCTAGCTGTATAGATAGATATACAGAATTAGAAGCATCTATAAATACTAATACATTTTATTCTGGCCTGAGGCAATTGCCAAAGTATTCATTTTATGAAAAAAAAACAAAATCAGTAAGGATGGAGAGAATCAACCAATGCTCTCACAAGATAAACTACCATGGCATTAATTTGAAACGCTGTGGCAAGTTCATTGTATATTGAAGTTAGCGAGATAACAAGACCAACTAAAAAGCATCAAACAATATAATAGATTAAACAATTTATTTCAACCCACCGCATCATCAGTTGAGTATAAGGATGATAGCACGTAAATGAGAAATTTAGATATTAAAGAAATTATTAGCGCACACATGAATAAAAGAACTTTCCCCACCAAACTAGAAATAAGGTTTGGAGTGCAAACGATAGTGCATCACACCAGCTAAAAGGTTTCGTTGATACCTTGTACTTGGCAACCTCTTCACTGACTTCCTTGAGATCTCCCTTTGTAAATATCAGGCAGATTTTACAAAGCATATTTTGTAGCACAAATCATGGCAACTGGCGACGGGGCTAGGGCTCCGGCGCTGGAGGGAGGCGATGGGGCTAGGGCTTCAGCGCTGGAGGGAGGTCGCGGGAGGGACACGACTTCGGAGGGAGGCTGCAGGCGATGTAGGGTTTGGCTGCGGAGGAGGCGACGTTGGGAGGAGGCGGCGCTGGAGAAGAAATCGCGAGGAGAAGGAAATCGCGAGGCTAGGGTAAGGCGTTAGGCTTTTCCGAGTTGGAGCGTGGCAAATGTTTTACACGTGCGGATGATTTTATATCACCAGTGCGGACCAGGGGCGGACCAGGGAAATCGGGACCAGAAGATCCGCCCCCTAAAAAATGTCCTGCCTCATTGTACGATAACAAAAACAACAATTGTTATGATAATTCTTTAATATTAGTAGTGAAGGGCATTATTATGATGCTCAAATACAAATATCAATCTATAAAAAGGGTAAATTTAAAAATTCAAAGAATGAACCAGGTCTAAACAATAATTGTGCCGGCCCGAAGAAAAAGCCCAATACACCCATCAATTTCCAACCGTCCGATCTTCATTTAGGGTTTAGGTTTGCGCTCCGTATAAATAACCGCCTCCTTATTCGCCCGTTCCGTCCTTCACTTCGGCTGCGATTCTTCCTCCCGACGCACTTGTGCGAGAGCGGCAGAAGGGCGAGGAGAGAGAACCTAGTCGCCGACGTCGCCATGGTTGGTTCTCATCTCCGTTTTTTGAACCTTTGTGATTTCGATCTCGATATCTACATGTCTGTTTGTTGATGTGTTCTCCTCTGTTGTGTAGTCGCTGGTCGCGAACGAGGATTTCCAGCACATTCTTCGTGTGCTCAACACCAACGTCGATGGGAAGCAGAAGATCATGTTCGCACTCACCTCCATCAAGGGTATCGGCCGCCGGTTTGCTAACATTGTTTGCAAAAAGGCCGACGTTGACATGAACAAAAGGTCTTATTTTGGTTCTTTTTCGTGTGTTTTTTTCCTTGACTGTGATGATCGGTGATGGATTCTGGCTGTTTAATATATTTTCTGAATTTTAATACAGCTGCATCGATGCTGTGTAAACGATTGCGGTCATGAATTTCTTCGTTTGATTGCTTACTTTTATACACTTCTGATACAGTAGTTTGTCATCTTGAATAGATAAGTTTTGATCTCATTCCCCATGATATGTATGGTGGGTTTCCAACATATACTGAGTGAAAGAATTAAGTAAGGGGAAAATGTTTGACCCGATTTAATTGACCAGAGAGGAGCTCAGCTTTCAAGATATCTTTTCCATTCACTTGGAAAATGGAGTGAAACGTGGGCAAACGCTACTATAGTTTTTTTTTTGGACTGAAATTTTGCCCACTTGAATCCAGTGGGCATGATGGACAGTGAGGGAATAGAGAAGGTGAGTGTGCAAAAACACACAAATAACCTTTGTATCCACTAGGCCGCAGGTGAACATGACGAGGCAACAGTTTGCCAAAGTTGTTGCAATTGGAGTGGGCGGCAGTTGAATGAGGACTTAGGTTGCACGAGGTCTGCAGGTGAGGGGAGCAAAGAAGAGAATATTACCCATCATTTTTGGGGCTTCACCCTGGTTCTCTTCTTTTGGTTTTTACTTGGACCAATAAACTCAGGTGAACTATGCTTTCATCTCCTTTCGTCTTCCAGAAGGTAAACTAGAACTTCTGGGAAAATGATAAGTAAAGATTTTCCTATGTGTTTCTTCACAAGAAAGGAAATCAATTGTAAATCCTTACCACTGTGTGTCTGAAGGGAATGGAAACAAATTAGAGTAAATTTAAAGTTCTAAACCTGTTTTATGAAAAAAAAACTTTTTAATAAAATATATTTTAATTTAGTAGTTCAATCTGATTCATTGACACTAGCAGATTTAGTGCTTTTTTTAGTTTTGTTTTATCTAATACGCTGTGTGATTCTATTTGTAGAGCTGGAGAACTCTCAGCTGCTGAGCTTGAGAACCTTATGACTGTGGTGGCCAATCCACGCCAGTTTAAGATCCCAGATTGGTTTCTGAACAGGAAGAAAGACTACAAGGATGGCCGATACTCCCAGGTTGTTTCCAATGCCCTGGACATGAAACTTAGGGATGATTTGGAGCGGCTGAAGAAGATAAGGTCAGCTTTTACAGAAATTTTATATTTTGCAAAAACTGTTCATTTGTTTTGTTCACTATGTTTAGTATGGATATGATAGACACTGAATATGTGGTCTATTTGTTTCAAATCACAATAATTGCTCTATCTTGTGTGTGATATATCTTCTAAATTGTTGCAATTATTATTAATCTATGCCAAAATGAACAAATGAATTCTCAATCATCGGGATTATTGATACTTCGTGTTCCGATGGATATCCTTGAAATGAATGCTTCATGTAAATCTCAAGTGCTATATCAGCAACTATGTTGGGGTTGACTGTGTTAGATTTGCCTGTGCAGGAACCATCGAGGTCTTCGTCACTACTGGGGCCTTCGAGTTCGCGGTCAGCACACTAAGACTACCGGCCGAAGGGGTAAAACTGTCGGTGTCTCCAAGAAAAGATGAGCTTCGACTGGTGCTCTCGTCACACTTCTACATTTCAATTTCGCTTTCATGATGTCTGCTGCTTTGCAGCTCAACGTGCTATATTTATGTTTAAGAATCTACCGGCATGGTTGTGTTTGGCTGAATAGATTGTTAGAACTATTTTAAAACAATCGAGCTAAGTGTAATTTGTTCCTCTTATTAATTATGATTGTTTTTATTTTGATATCCTGCGTATCATCGTGAAAAATATTGCAGTTTTTTCAGTTTGTTTCTCTCTTAATTGTTTTTATTTTAATTGTATATTTTATAATTGTTTAATAATTTCAGTCGATCTTTCTTTTTGTTTTCGTTGGATGATGTTCATCATGTACAAGGTTTGCAAGCAATCATCTAGCTTCTGGCTCGACTAATTATCAGAATAAATATGATTATTTTTTTTCTGTTAGCTCTGGGTTGGTGAGGACGCTGGGCTTGGGGTGAGCGTAATTTTTTTTTTTTGTCATCATGCTTTCTTTTCTGTCGTATTATTTTTTTTCATCATTTTTTTCTTATTTTATTTTCTCTCGACATTTTTTTTTTTCATAGTCAGTATTTCATGCGCTAATCATTAGATCGTCTCGAGAGGACATGATAGGAGAGAGTATAGTGACAACTATGCTTTCTATCATCATATCTTCTCGTGACGGTTTAATGGTTAACGTATGAGATGTTGTCACCATGAGATCTGGAGTTCGAATTTTGACATAGTAAGGTAAATGTCTTCCTTATGCGTCAGTATATTGACGTGGTCGTTGGGACGAGCGTGATCACATTTTGCTACTATGTTCTCTTTCGTCATCCTATTTCTCTTTTCATTTTTTTTCCCATTATAATTTTTCTATCATCATACATTTTTCATTATATTTTTTTCTCACATCTAATTTTTTATTTTATTTTTTAAAAAATAAAATAGAAAATTTTAATTTATTCTGATAAAATATTTAATTAATTAAATATTATTTTTAAAAATAATATTTATATTCATATATATTCTCATCCAATATAATATTATGATTAAGAACTAAAGGTCACCTAAAACTCTAAACAAGAGCAAAAATCTAAGCTGACAAAATCAGCCCTTCTAAAGCTTTTTTTTTTTTTTCAGCTGGAATAAAGGATTTAGTTATAAGCATGAATTCACTGATAGAATTAGTGATGACATGAACACGCTCTATGCCAATCCAAACGTAAGAAAATGAGATAGAGGAATCGAATTCGACCAAAAACACTGCACCAGCCGGGAATCGAACCCGGGTCTGTACCGTGGCAGGGTACTATTCTACCACTAGACCACTGGTGCTTTTTGAAACTTTTTATAACATAAATATAAATAGTTATATATAAGAGTTTCCAAAAATTTAATTAAATTAACAAGTTCAAAGGAATATATTAATAAAGATCGTAATTCTGAATGCATGGTTCTCACTGCTACAGAAATAGAAAAATATTTTCTTCTGCTCTAAATTTAAATCAATTTATAATAATTTGCAATGTGAAAGACATGAGAAACTCAGTTATCAGGTTTGGTATCTAAAAATATATGTTCGTCGAGCTTAATTGAGTATAAGAAATAGCATTTAGTAGTCTTAAACAATTTTAGATAATATCTATCTATCATACTAGAGATATTGAAGAGATATTCTCTATGGAGCACATAAGATGTATGTCATTTGTGTTGCATTTGTAGAATAGAAATAAAATATATAAAATGCATATATTTAATAATAATAATAATAATAATAATAGGAGGAAAGAGATTTGAAAAAAGAATTATCTTGTATTTTATTTCTACCAAATACCCCTATATTTACAAGATAGATGAAGTGATGTAAACATAAAAAATACAATAATTCATCAATCAATAATTAAATCAAATCAAATCAATTATCTATTATAACACTCTCCCTTATATCCTCTTTATATGATTGATAGAGAATCCAACCTTGTCTCATTAAAACCTTGCCAATAAAACTCAGTAGGAAAAAATCTGAACGAAGGAAAAAAAAAATACAATAGTAGATACTTTCCTTGATTTCAATCACTTAAGATATTTTAATTGATACATTCATATCTTGTGCACTAATTTCTTGAATGCCCATATTGACAATGTTTTTTTTTAATAAATTATCTATATTATCTTTGGAACCAATTTACTAGACATCAATATAACCTTTCTTATGAAATTTATGTGTATAGAAGAATTTTGGTAAAATATGCTTTGTTTTATCCCCTTTAATATAACCTACCTGGCTACCTTTAGTGTGCAATGCAAGCAGTATTATCTTTAAATATAGTTGTCAGACTATCTATAGTTGTTGTTAGTTCACATGATTCTTGAATATGCGTCATGGATCTCAACCATATACATTCTCGACTTACTTCATGCATTGTAATAATTTCAGAGTGATTTGACGATATCGCTGTTAAAGTTTATTTTGTTGACTTCCATGATATAACAATGTCTTCTCGTGTAAACACATAACCTGTTTAGGATCTAGCTTTATGTGGATCTCAAAGATAACTTGCATCTACATATCCTATTAAAGACAAATTTATTCTTTTCGAATAAAATAATCCTATGTCTATTGTACCACGAAGGTAACAACATATGTGTTTTATACTATTTTATTGTCTTTAGGTTGGAGAAGAACTATATCTTTCTAGAAGGTTAACATAAAATGCAATATCTAGGAGAGTGCAATCGGCGAAGTTTGATAATGCACTAATTGCACTAAGATATGATACTTCTAGACTAAGGATGTTTTCTCCATCTTTGAGTGGGTGAAAAGAATATTTTTAGTATCAAGTGATCGAACAACCATGAAGGCAATGGATATGCTTTATCCATATAGAAGTATTTTAGTAACCTTTTTGTGTATGCATATTGATGAACAAATACTCCTTCTGATAAATGTTCAATTTGCAATCCAAGATACAATTTTGTCTTTCCTAATCTTTCATCTCAAATTCACTTTTTAAATAATTGGCAGTCTTGTTGAGCTCGTCCGGAGTCCCTATAAGATTTTAGATCATTGACATATACTGTCATAATTGCAAAACCTTCTTCTATCTTCTTTTGTAAAAATACATAAACAAATAACATTATTTGTATAACTTTCTTGTAATAAGTATTCACTTAGATGATTGTACCACATGCGCCCCTGATTGCTTTAATCCATATAACGATTTTTGTAACTTTATTGAAAACATGGTCTTGGGGGTTACATCATTTGCTTCTTGTGGTTTGAATCCTTTAGGGATTTTCATGGTTATATCACTATTGAGTGAACCATATAGATATACAGTGACCACATCCATAAGTTGCATGTCCAATTTTTCTGATACAGTCAAACTAATAAAAAATCAGAAAATAGTGGTATCCATCATAGGTGAATATGTTTCATCATAATTGATTCCAGGTCTCTGTGAGAAACCTTGAGCTACAAATTTGGCTTTGTATATCATAATTTCATCTTTGTCATTCATTTGTCGTACAAATTAAACACCGATTTATGTCCTATTAGAATTACATATTTAGATGTTTGAACTACATACCCAAAGACTTTATATTTCTCTAGAGATCCTAGTTTAATCTATATAGTCATTTTCCATTTTGGCTAGTCATTTATTTCTTTACAATCTTTGACAGATTGTGGTTCGAGATCTTCATCACCTTGTATGATGTCAAGAGCCCCATTAAGAGTGAAAAATATCATCAATAGTTGTATTGTTTCAATCCCATATTTTATGAGACATCAAATAATTTATTGAAATCTTATTATTTTCATGTAACTGTGAATGTTCATGAACAACAATATCCACATCTAGTTTAATGATTTCTCTTACTGTATCATATGGAATTGCTTCTTTTGGAGTTTTTAATTCTTCCTTTTCTTGTATTTTTATTTTTTAGGTATAGTCACTTTTGATCTAATTGACTGACCATGCTTTTGACATATTATAGATACATTTGCAGGTAGAGTAATTGATGGTCCTATAGGGACATTGATTTTTTCTGGAGTATTCTCTACTTGTTTGTATAACTTTGTCATGTTTTTTGTATTAATAAAAGCATTAGACAATTGATTTGCAATTCTTTTGTAAGTGAATGATTCTTTTCATTTCTTGCTCACATTGATTGTTGTGGAGATCAAAATAAGATAATGTCTTTTCATTCAAATAAAATTTTCGTTGTTCTTCATAATACAACTTTCCTCCTCCAAACATTAGAAAATTCGTTTCATCAAAGTGATAATATGCAAATCTTGCAGTACACAACTCACCTGTCAAAGACTTCAAATATCTAATAATAGATGGTGAATCATATCCCACGTAAATCCAAAATCTACCTTGTGTACCCATTTTGATTCTTTGTGTAGGTGGGATAGGGACCTGCACTATACAACTAAATCCTTGAAGGTGAGAAACATTAGGTTCTTGACCATAGGCAAGTTGTAACGATGAGTATTGGTGATAATTAGTTGGCCTTACACGAATTAATGATGCAACATGTATTATGACATGCCCCCAAATAAAAGATGGAAGTTTTATTTTCATGAGTGATGGTCTAGCAATTAATTGCAAATTGTTTAATAAATGATTCTACTAGTTCATTCTGTGCATGAACATGGGCAACTGAATGCTCAACTAAACTTTTAATTGACATACAATAGTCATCAAATGTATATGACTTAAATTCAACAACATTATCAAGACGAATTGACTTAATTGAGTGATCATGGAATTGAGCTTGTAGTTTAATAATTTGCCCAAGTAGTTTAGCGAAGACTATATTTCAAGATGAAAGCAAACTAACATCGTCTTCAAGAAGGTTGGAGTTTCAACATCAACCTTTGTGGGGGGAGGTCTTATAATTAGTTTGCCTTGTGAACAAGCCACACATGAAAAATTGTTATGTAAAGAATTTTCTGGTTCTTTAAAGAATGTCTACGTAAATTATTTATTATTTTTTACATCATTGTTGTCCCATGATGACCTAGTCGGCCTTGCCATAATATGAAACCATGCTTGTCAACAAACTTTTAGTTTGCTATTATGTTTGACTCAATTGCTTTCATTGTTGTATAATACATTCCAGAAGGGAGCACACAATCTTTCTTTTATCTACTTCTGGTCAGATATAATATAAAGGTATTCAATATTATTTTCATTTAATGTTTCAATATAATATCTATTTTGGCGAATGTCTTTAAAGCTAAGCAAATTTCTACTGGATTTGCTAACATAGAGTATATTTTTAATATATAGGATTGTATCATTTTGTAAAATGATATTTACTTTTCCATGACCTTGAATAATTTTTGAAGCACCCGATATTGTTATAACATTATTTTTAGCTAATGTTAATTAAAAAAAATATCTTTTGCTTTGAAGGATGGTGTGAGTTGTACCATTATCTACTAGATATTCGTCTTGATATTCCATTATTAATCTTAAAAAAAATGTATAAGTAAAGAGTTATAATTTCAATATAATTTCTTGCAAGATTTATAAATAAAATATTTTATTAAGTGAAGATCCAAAGTAGTAACTCTCATTAACAACTTAAAATAAAATAAAATTTTGAAATAGAAAATACATTGAAACTCGACTTAAAAACAATCATTCCATACTTTTTAGAGACTTCACCTACTACTTAGATCAAAAGCAACTTAGAAAGGAAAAAAAACACTTAAATGAAAATACAACTATTCCATATTGTCTAGCATGCCACCACCAATAAAATGATCAATATTATCATCTAGTTGGGCAAAAAACTCAGAGACATCCAAATGAGTTATGTCAATTGGATCATAATTATCAGCAAAATTTGTCTTTATTTTTCCTTGTTCTTTGATCGAATTTTGGAATAGATCCATAAGATGTCTTGCTGTACGACAGGTACGAGACCAATGCCCTTTTATCATGTATTTAAAACACTTATCTTTATATTCTTTTGAGTTTTTCCCTTTTACTTTTTCATTGTTAGATTTCCACGACGGGTTGCTTGTTTTAAGTCTTTTATCATTTTGTTGCTAATAATTTTTTCCTTTGGCCACACTTACAACTTATCCCAATTTTATGATTTTGAGCTAGCATTCACTTGAGGGAATGATGTTCCATTTGCTTTAGGAAATGATGTAGATCCAATTGGGCACAATTGATAATTTTTCATAAGTAGCTTATTATTCTATTCATCAACTAGTAAACAATAGATAAGATTAGAATATTTTTTAAATCCATGCTCACAATATTATTACTGTAAGCATACATTCAATGCATGAAAAGTAGAGAAGGTTTTTTCTAATAAATCTTGATCAGTAATTTTCTCTCCACAAAATGTAAGTTTGGAGCTAATCTTGAATAGTGTTGAGTTATAATCGCTTACAAATTTAAAATCTTATAGGTGAAGATGCATCCATTCATAACAATCTCTTGGAAGAACTATAGTTGCCCCCGCGGGCTGGATCAACCGGTTAAGGCGTGGCATTCTTGCACAATGGGTTGTGGGGTCGAAGGTCCACAGACGCGCACTGGATGAATAATCTGGGCCGGCTGTGTTAAATTCCGGAGACACCACGCTTTAACTGGGCCAGCATTCACCGCTGATTTACTTCCTCCTAGGATTCATGTGGGGCCAGGCTTAGGGGGTCGCTAGGCGGCGGGACCCGCCTTTTTCTTGCACATTGGAAGAACTATAGTTCTCTAATGGTCAAATCTCTTTCAAATTATTCCAAAGTTCTTGTGGTTCTTTTACGATGAGATACTCATCTTTCAATCCATCATCAAGGTGACGAAAGAAAATAAGTGCTTTTGCACTTCCTTCTTTTATTATATCACCTAAGCTCTTAGCGACAAGGTGAATCTCAACATCCAAAATTCATGACAAATAACTTTTTCCAGTTAGGTCAAGCATTTCAAATTCAAGTTTTGTAATATTTATCACAGCAACCAATATATAAAGGCAACTTAAAAAAATAATTAGAATAATATCATTTATAGAACAAAATGTGTTATTATTTGAGGTAATGAAATAATTATGTCCATACAAAAATATTATAACAATAGAAATTAAAAGAAAATAAATATTAAACAAGTGTGTTCATAATATGATCAAAACTTAGTATATTATCATAGTTACAAAACAATCAATTTATGCCCACCCAAAAATAGATAGTAATAAAAATTAAAAGGAAATAAATACTAAATAAGTATGTTATAATATGATCAAATTGAATATATATTTCAATATTATTCAGGAATATTGATAAATATTATATTTTTAATTAATATTATTCTTCAAGAATATTGATAAGTCTTATTTCTAAATTGGAGATGTGTCAATATATCAACATAACATAGAATTATCCTATGTTAATTCAAGAGTAGAAAAAGAGTGATACTATGTTTTTTTTCTATCAAACATCCCTATTTATAAAATAGGTTGAGTAGCATAAATATGGAAGAATACGATGGTTCATCGAGCAACAATTAAATCAAATTAACTCTTCGTTTATATAAATGAATAAATAAATAAATTCTCCATAGAAATGCAGATTAGAAGAACGAATCGGGTCAATTTTGTCGTCAAAGGCGGCGGCCTGAATCGTTCGTCGAATCGAATTAGGTGCTCTTTCTTTTATACGGGCAGCCAGATCGATCCTTTTCCATCCGCAGAATCTATTCAATCGAGGCGTGCGATTCTGAGAGACGAGTTTTTTTCTTCGATTTCCTTCCTATTCTCTCCTTCTGTCCATCGGCTGGTTCCTCGCCTAGAAATCGAGGCGATTCGAGGTGCTAGGGGAGGAAATGTACAACGGCATGATGGATCCCGAGCTCATGCGGCTTGCGCAGGAGCAGATGAGCCGTCTTCCTCCCGAGGAGTTGGCTAAGATCCAGCGACAGGTTGGCCCTTTCCCCTCAAGTTTGAACCTTAGATTGATTTAATTATTTTGGGGGCGAGTTGAATTGAGTCAGAAATCGTGAAAACTTCACCGATCGAGTAAATTTGAGTTGAATTTTGCCGATAACAGGTCTTATCGTCGAGTTTAGTTAGAAAAGGCTCTGCAATTTCTTCGGTTGATAAGGGTAATTCGTACGAGTCACCTCCATAGTTCCTAAAATTATAACCTGCAGCGAACTTCGAGAATTATCTATCCCTAACCACTGCGATTGTAAAGATGTTTTCTACAATTGTCTGTATACTAGCAAGCAGCATCCTACTAGGTTTATTTTACCGTGTTATTTCTCTTATTTATCTGATTGCTGAAGGGATATTTTTTTGGTTGGATTGTTTCTGTAGTTTAATCATAAACCCGGAATCTTTTGTTTTTGAGAATAATTGCACACACTTTTTGGGTGAGGTTGTTTTATTACTTCAGCTTTGATGGTTAATGCCTATGTAAACCATTCTTTTCTCAACCATCAGTGTAATTTTGGGGGCGTACATTTGATTGTTTGTATAACTTCAAAAGTTTATTTTCCTTATCAGATTACTAGCATTGAGAAATAGAGAACAATTGTCTACCTCCTTAGAGCAACCATACAGTTTGTTCAACCAGAAAAATGTACTTCTCAAATGATAATCATGCAGAGCAAGGAAGAAATATATTAAGAAAACACAAGAAAAGACCAAAATAAAAGGCATAAACGTGCCCCTTTACACTGCACTTTGAATATCTTCACTTGGCCTATACCACAAGGCTGATTCTATCCCACACACCTCATATTTACTTAGGTAGGTCATAGCAAACTAAGAATTGGTGCATATCAGCTGTCATGCTGATTTACCTCCTAACTAAGAATTGCATAATTGATGCTTACGTGCCCCATGGATAAGTAATAACAAGTGGTAACATTATCTAAAATGAGAAGTCAATTAAGTAGTACCTAACTTTATTGTGTAAGTCAAATCTTATCTCACTAAACTCCACATCTCCACTGTTTGGTACTAGTATGTATGCCAATCGTGGTCTTAGCAGTGCAATAAGAAAATATCTGGAAATGAAGCTTCTATTACTTCATCTAGCATCTTGTTAATTGTCTTATGCTGATAATTGTTGTTCTCATGGAAAGTTTACATGCAAATTCATCTATTACTCCACATTCATGCTTAATTTGTCACAAATCTGATTTTTTTTTTTTTTGCAGATGATGTCCAATCCTGAGCTTCTAAAAATGGCAACTGAAACCATGAAGAATATGAAACCAGAAGATGTCAGACAAGCTGCAGAACAGATGAGAAATAGAAGAACAGAAGATATGGTCAAGGTCAGTGAAAGATTAGCTAGTGCAACACCAGAAGAGATTGCATCTATGAAGTCCTTTGCAGATGCTCAAGTGTCATACGAATTAAGTGCAGCAAAGATGCTGAAGCAACAGGTTTTTTTTTTCCCTTCATCTTCTTTGTCACTAACAAACAACTATCATAGTGTTTACTTTATCGAATATATATATATATATATATATATATATATATATATATATATATATATATATATATATATATATATATATATATATATATTTGATGCTTGATTCACGTCTTAGATACTTGTAGATTGTGGACTTCAAGTGAATACTGTTTTTTATTTTATTTGAAAAAAAAACAGTTTGAATGAACAGGTCTACACTTCAAATATATATTATATAACTTTTAGGAAAATCAGAGTCTGACCATGAGATGAAACACAGCATACAAATATCTCAGTAAAGTACCCAAGCAAATACCAAAAGCAAAACCTATAAGTCTCCTAAAATTTACATTCATTAGTTGTGGTCAAAGTGGTGCATATTGGCCATTTCTGAGTAATATGACAACCCTCGTATGAAGGGGAGCCTTGGCACAACGGTAAAGTTGTTGCTTTGTGACCAAAAGGTCACGGGTTTGAATCCTGGAAACAGCCTCTTGCAAAAAGCAAGGTCAGGCTGCGTACAATGGATCCTTTCCCGAGACCCCGCATAGCGGGAGCTTTGTGCACCGGGCTGCCCTTTTTTTTTTATGACAACCCTCGTATCGTCTAGATTAAGTTAGTATTTATTGCCTAAACTGTATCCGGAAGAAACTTGGATACAAGATTTGGGTGGACATTTCTGTCGATTCCAATTGTAAGTCTTCAGACTAGTCACACACACTTTGCAGAGGGATTCCTGGTTAGGTTGTATTCTTTCATTGATTCAAAATAACATATACTGTTTGGCTACTTATTGCTGTGACAATTATATATATATATATATATATATATTAAATAACATAGGCATTCAAAATGAAAACTATGGCAATATTAGCACAAAAAAAATTCTGCTAAAACCATATAGTAAGCTTAACTGTTTTGCTCCTCGTTTTTGACTTCTGTTGAACTACAGAGCTCACAACGTGGTACATGTTGAGTCTGTAGACTGTAGCCTCCACTAGCATTCATATAGTGTACAGGAAAAAAAAGACATGTTGTCTTGATTCTTAAATTCTAAATTCAAATTTAGATGTGTGGCTGATTTTTGGAAGTATTTTTAATTATTGCAGATTTTTGTTTTGATGAACTACAAAGCTCAACATGGTTCATGTTGTGTCTGTATTATGTAACCTTTATTAACATTAATATATTATAAAGAAAAATAAGACATGTCTTAAATTCTAATATAGATGTGCACATTTTGTTGGCAGTCAAGATACTGCCAAGTGCTTAACATATGTTACAAGCCGATGTGGGAAACAAAATTATGCTTGCACATTTTATTTAAGTTGGTTTTATTTCATGGTTTTTCTGTTCATCTTTAATTAGTTCCTTTCTTTCATGGTTTCTATCTTGTACCACTAGTAAAGGGCAACTCGGCGCACGAAGCTCTTGCTCATGCGAGGTTTAGGGGAAGGGTCTATTATGCAACCTTACCTTGTTTTGCAAGAGGCTATTTCCGAGGCTCGAACTCATGACGTCCATGACCTCTAGGTCATATGGCAGCAACTTTACCGTTGCGCCAAAGCTCCCCTTCTTGTACCACTAGTCTTAGTTTTTTTTTGCTTTTATGATATTTGGATATCAATGATCCAATACAGATTTCTGTTATTAAATCAAATATTTTCTTACTCTATTAATGTAAGTGATTTCTTTTTGTGCAGGGTAATGAGCTTCACAGTCAAGGTCAATACAATGATGCAGCCGAGAAGTACTTGCATGTATGTTTTTTTTTCTTTTGAATATTTAACTAACATCGTGGCTGATTTTCTGACTTGTTTGTTATGATCTTATATTAAGAGATAGTAGCATGATACCTTTGTATTACCAGGCAAAAAACACCTTAAAAAGCATTTCCTCCAGCATGGCTAGAACCTTAGACCTACAGTGCTCCCTCAATCTGATGTCATGTTATCTGAAAACTAACAAATTTGAGGACTGCATAAAAGAAGGCTCAGAGGTACTTCATAATTATAGTGATTTAAACATGTGCTCATTAGCACCATGTTTTACTTGCTTAAATAACATTGTCCTACTATATTGTTAAACATGATGTGCATCCGTCTGATATATTCTCACTGCTTCTTGAATTGTTTTGCAAATTTTTCATAAGTGTCTCTCAAGACTTAGCTAAATTTTCATGGCAAGTTGTTGTTCCTTTTATCTGAACTTTGGCTTGAGTTCTTTTACTAAATGTAATGACTGTTAACTAATATCACAAAGTTTTATGATAAATATAGACTGTTTCTGTTTGATATGGATAACTTTGAAATGAATCGACTATATGTTGATTGCAATGCCAACAGTGCCTTGTTGCTTCCACATTCGGAGTGAGAATAGAGACGACCAGAACTGCAGGTGAACCGTCCCCTCTCCCCACCCACCCACACAACACACACCCACACACCTATTTTTTGTTGAACAGGGCCAAAATCCAATTCAAGAAAGTTGTTCACTAATTGAATTAGATGGTTTTGATTCCTAGGTTGGTTGAATTTGGTAGTCCAACCCCATGATGACAACACTGATAGACAGTAAGTCAGGTGTTCCATTCACCAAGAGAATCTGGTACTGATGGTAAACAATAATATAGACAAACAATGATGACAACTTGTTTCCTAATTGACATTATTTCGGTTTTAGTAGTGTATATGTCTGCTGTCATGGTCTAACAAAACCTTCCACCTTGTCATTGAGCTTGAATACGGGATTATGCCCCCACGGGCATAGCCTAGTTGGTACTCGGGTGGCAGAGTTGCTTCATTGAATACAGGATTATGGTGTAATAACTAATATATTCTACTACCTTGATCAAAATATAGAATGTGCATTTTCAGGTGCTAGTATAAATGACTGGTAATGACTATCCTAAGAAAGTCTGATGTTTGGGTCAAGTTTGTTTCTTGGTAGGAAAAAAAAGGAAAGAATATTGTATGAGCCACTCTATGGTATTTCTAGTGGATAAATTTCATTTGTATGGTGAATATTGAAATCGGCAAGTTCGATTCTATGCAATTGATTTGGTCGATATTATTTTGTGAAATAAGGCTCTAACCAATGGGTGATCCATTTATTCCCTGATTGATCTCATCTTTTTATTTGGTCCCGTCACTTTCACTATTCCTATGCATCTATGTATTTGTACCTTTCAGTACTAATGATCTTTCTTTTTTCACTTTAACTATTCCTATGCAACTTCTAGTTTGATTTTCTAATGGAGATTCTCCAGTTATGATTGAGCTATTGCTGCAAATACAGGTTTTGACACATGACTCAAGAAATGTGAAAGCTTTTTATCGTAGAGGTCAATCATACAAAGAACTGGGAAACCTGAAGGTGGGTTATGAATTTCTCATTTCTGCCTAACTTTGACTCAGTTTGCGAGACTGAGTTCAGCTAATTATACTTGTTACTAAAATTTAAATGTTATCAGGCTGCTGTATCTGACTTGAGAAAGGCATATGAACTTTCACCTAATGATGAAACTATTGCAGATGTACTAAGGTATTAAATCTTCCTCTTGTGAACCTGGATTTCACATTTTATGTGTTAATAGCAGATTATTTGATTGACAGTTTGGGTTTTTAATGCAGGGATGCTAATGATAAACTAATACAGGAAGGCGGAAATACAAATATGAGAAGAGGTATTTTTCCACCGTTTTTCAAACATGCATGTTTTCTAAAAATGTTTTTTTATCTTAACCTTTGTTTTTTGTGCCAGTTTGTTTCTAACATGCAGTTGACTTAAATTTTTTTTCCCAGGTGTTGTGATTGAGGAAATAGTTGAAGAGGAGAACCAGGGAACACTATCAGACAGTCATAGAAACACACCCGCGGAGTATTCAGTTACCCCACCAGTTGAAGTTGTTGAGTTCTCTGAAAGTAATGGTCAGGCTTCTCGTGATGATTCTGCTGATGGCTTCCTAAAAAGCTTTAGTGATGATCCTGAAAACATCCGGTAAACTATGCCCTTAGCATTCCGCTACATGTCCTTAGACTCACAATGCACATAAGGGTTTAGATTATTATGTTTCATCTGTTTTTAGAACAACAAATTGTGTTTCTCAACTATCTGAGATAAACTAGGTGGATCCAACCGCCATATTAATCTATTTTCAATCTATTTGAGTTGCACCTTTCCAATCGCAAATAGAAGCTTTTCTTACCTAGTAACCCCATCCATTCATATGATATTTTTCCATCTCTTCTGAACTAACCTTACTTTTTGTAGTTTGTTTAATTCTTCACTGTTCAACATCTCCATTACAATCATTTTTTACTTGACAATGTTTAATTATTGCTGATGACTATGTAGTGGTTTGCTTCTTATGTGCTGTTGTACTTGGCAGATTGTTCCAGAATTATCTTTCCACCTCTGATCCTAGTACTCTGAAAGCCATGGGCTTGCAAGGAATATCACCTGAAATGATCAAATCTGCTACTGATACCATTAACAAGATGAAACCAGAAGAGCTTCAGAAAATGTTTGAAGTCGCTTCATCTTTCAAAGGTAAAGGACCAGGAGATTTGAAGTTGGGATCCGAGTTGCCAGAAATGACACCTGGAATGGTCAAAATGGCATCAGAAACAGTCAGCAAAATGTCCCCCGAAGAGCTCCAGCGAATGATGAAAATTGCCTCTTCTTTCAATGCGAGTAGTGCTCCTTCCCAAATGGCAGATGCTTCTGCCCGTGGAAGGGAGAATATGGCGCAATCTAATACAGGAAGTTCATCAAGCATACACTCCGATGTAGGAGAACGAAATTCTGATGATGCTCTTCTGAGGTCAAAAATGGGCCAATCCTCCTCTGATATTCCTACTTCAGTGGCTTCTCTGCAGGAAAATATGCAGAATTCAATGAGAGATCCAGCAATGCGGCAGGTGTAGATATTTATTAGTGTTAATTCTTAAGCTTTGTTTTGAAGCATTTTCCTAACTGTTCAAATATTGTGCAATATGTATGCATATGGACAGATGTTTGCAACAATGATGAAGAACATGGATCCAGAAACTATGGCGAATATGAGCCAGCAATTTGGAATTAATCTTTCAAAAGAGGATGCTGCAAAAGCTCAACAAGCCATGTCACAGTTATCAGCTGCGGATTTGGATAAAATGGTAAGTTATTATTTAGTGAAATGCCCGTAATTTTTACCCTAATACTCTGGCTGTGATTTTCTTTCCAAAAGATGCGTAGTGGTGTTACAAATTAACTTATGCTATGAAAATCACAAATTTATCTTTGAGAACTAGAAGATGCCTTTTGGTAAAATGCTCTTAATCTTTGAAAGGTGATGGATAACCCGAATGCTCAACAAGCCATGCCATAGCTGAAATATTTCTTTTATGTTATTCATTTATTAATTATTTTTTTTTTCACAGATGAAATGGATGGAAAAGGCACAAAGAGGGATCGAAACTGCAAAGAGGACGAAGAATTGGCTCCTGGGCAGGCCGGGCATGATTCTAGCCATTGTTATGTTGATTCTAGCTTTCATTCTTCATCAGCTTGGCTTCATTGGTGGATAATCCAATTCATTTCTGTCTATTTCATGGGCAGCCTATGTGAGCTTTCCTCTCACGAGCTTAATGAGGAATTTATCTACCAACTTTTGAGCCGTAAAAACCAGTTTTAGTTCTCTATCTCTCTTCTCTGAGTTTTACTGATTAAGAATTCCAAAAGCAGTGAAACATTTTTTTTTCTTCCCTTGTACTTCTGATCTCTGTATCTTCATTGTATTGTATGAGCACTGTTGATCTCTGCATATGAGAGGCATCCTTCCACAAGCTTATTGAGGAAATCATTACAATATTGAAGAGAAATGTAAACAAATATTTACTTTGAAATTTGACATATTAATTTACTTATCCTTTTAAAATAAGCGGCCCAATTGATAGTTCTATTGGGCCGCAGTCCAGATCTACTAATCGGATCGCTCGATTCGCTCCCCCTCCGCCAACCAAGCGACTTCTTATACCTTAGACACGTGAGAAGGCCGCCGTGAAGACTAGTCACTAGAGTTAAAAACTGCATCGAAGTACAAAACTAAAGATAGATTCTGGGAGGTCTCCAGTCTTCACCCGCTGTGGCACCCACCAGCCTTGCTCCAATGCTGCCTAAGAGGCTCCACAAAGTTGGAACTGGAGCGAAGGTAGGAAGACGGGTATGACGCCCCTCCGACCTTAAAAACGGGTGGTTTGTTCCGTAAATATTCTTTCGATGCTCCAGTTGTTTTATCGGCAATTTATCAAAGGACTCTAAATTTATCAAAAAAAAAAAAAAAAAAAAAAAAAAAAAAAAAAAACCTATGTTATTTTAATATTTATCAAAGAACATATTTTTTTTTAATGTATTTCTTATTTTATCCTTCTGACAATTTGATTTTTTTTATCATTTTTCTTCATTATATATATATATATATATTTTATACATATAAATAACATTAGTCAATTTTTAATAACATTTTAATATATTTGAATAAGTAAAAATAAACAATGAATAGTATATCTGAACTCCTTGTAATTTTAGAAATCCACTAAAACTAAAATGAGTATAATCGGAGCTCTCTAGGTCGATGAGTGGGTTTCGATCAAAATCCACTTATGGACCTAGAGAGCTCCGATCGCACCTATTTCAGTTTTTATGGATTTCTAAA
This sequence comes from Zingiber officinale, assembly GCF_018446385.1. Taxonomy (NCBI): domain Eukaryota; kingdom Viridiplantae; phylum Streptophyta; class Magnoliopsida; order Zingiberales; family Zingiberaceae; genus Zingiber; species Zingiber officinale. The sequence goes on from NC_055992.1 coordinate 108,143,429, forward strand.
ATTGTAAGGAGTTCAAATATGGTGTCTATTATTTATTTTGATTTTTCATAGATGTTAACATGTAAAATCAAAGAATTGATAAAAAAAATTCATGTTGGACTTGATATGGAATCATATGAGTGGTTTTGCAAAATCATTTTGATGTTCAATCCGTCTTGCAAAAAAGCCCACCCCACCTGATGCAAAATCAAAGGTCTATAGATGTTCAATCCGTCCATACGTTAGATAGACAAAAGAAAGGAAAATCATCCATCCTTTTTTTTTAAAGTAAATAAGGGAAACGTTTCATCACATAAATCTTTCTACAGTTTGTATTTCCCTCTTCCCAAATAAACAAAGCCTAAGTGTTAGATAGAATTGATCTCATATTATCTGGGATAAAAGTATCATCAAAGTAAAATAATCTTTTTCTTTCTTGTAGCCTTTATCAAGTGCTTGTGGTCTTGCAAAACATAGGGATGGGCGTTGGGAGTGGGCTATAGCTCCTAGTGTCCCTCCATCTGCGAGATATCAGCATGCTGCTGTGAGATTCTCTTTTCTTCCACCTTTTTTTTTGTCTCTGGCATATCCTAATCTTCTTATGTTAATAAACATTATCCATTAGGTCTTTGTCAATGCAAGACTGTATGTGTCTGGAGGAGCTCTTGGTGGGGTGGGCGCATGGTAGATGACTCTTCTAGCATTGCAGGTAGTTTCAATCAATCTAGTGTAATTTTAAGTAGCTCAACTTCTTATTTAAATTGTTTTGATAAAATAAATCACAACAGAATAATTGATCGTTTCTGCAAGCTTTGCATATTTCAAGATTTGAAGATGATATCTATCTCTAAACTAGTATTTCTGAAGCTTAGTTGTAGAATTTTTTGACAAAGAACTCCACTATTATCACTGATAATACTCAGCTTTCCTCCAATGGCGACTGAAGATGGCACTGCCCACTGATGCAGTCTGAATGCTTGCAATCTTCTTAGTTAATGGGGAAATGAAATTAAACAAAATTTTTAGAAAGTTTGTTTAGGAATGAATCTCTGTTGTTGTATTCCTGATTGTGTGGATCAATGAGCGAACAAACTACTTTCCCCTCTCTTAAAGGATTGTGTTGAATGATTGCTGTATGTATGGTTGTAGTTAAGAGCACTTTATGTTGTGCTGTAACTTCTTTACCTACAGTCAATGGACGCTGCTTCTGAATTGTCCATGGACTTGGTTCAACTGGCTGCCAATAGTATGCCTGTAAGCAACCTTCAAATAATTGTTGTCAGAAAAAGTTCTTTGCTTTTCTTTTCTGTATTTTGTCTTAGCTATTAATTGTCACATAGCTATAGTATCTTACTACTTAACTGCACACAATATATTGGTTCCTTTGTCATTTAGTTATACGAGACAGTGTGTTCTTTTATTGAAGTGTTGGATACTGCTGCTGGAGTTTGGTGTGACACAGAGTCAGTTGTAACAAGTCCAAGGACAGGTAGATATAGTGCAGATGCATCTGTTGAGCTAAGACGGTGGTGTAGACATGCAGCTGCTGCAGTTGGTGACTTGATATTCATTTATGGAGGATTACATGGAGGCAAGAATTGAAAGTTATATATTTGTTCTCTGATAACATTCCTTTGTCAATTTTTTTTCTTTTTTCATTTTGCCTTACTCTTCCATTGATACGGTTGGCAATGGAGCCCAAGAGGAAAGAGTGAGAAAGGTCAAGACCATATAGCGGTCAAAAGTCAAGAGGATATGGCGGTCAATAGTCAGGGTAATTCAGCAGTCAATAGTCAAACTGATTAGGCAGTCAGAGGCAAGCATGTGGGGTAGTCAGAGGCCAGGCAGACTTGTTGATCAAGGAGGCAAAGTAGTTGAAAGACAAGGGGAGACGACAGGCGGAACACCGGGTATAAGTCGGGATCGGCAGAGCTGAGTAGAGGTAGCCCGATTTACAGGCCTGCGATTTGAAGGCCCGGAAGCGCAAGTCACAAATCATAGATCGGAAGCGTCAGAGCTGTGCAAAGACAGCCCGATCCACGGGCTTACGGTCGAGGGCCAGCGAGTACTTATGGGTCAGGATCGGCAGAACTGGGTAGAGGTAGCCCGATTTACAGGCCTGCGATTTGAAGGCCCGGAAGCGCAAGTCACAAATAATAGATCGAAAGCGTCAGAGCTGTGCAAAGACAGCCCGATCTACGGGCTTACGGTCGAGGGCCAGTGAGTACTCATGGGTCAGGAGCGGCAGAGCTGGGTAGAGGCATCCCGATTTACAGGCCTGCGATTCGAAGGCCCGGAAGTGCAAGTCACGACTCACAGGTCGGAAGCAGCAGAGCTGGTCGGAGTCAGCCCGACTGGCAGGTAACGCTTAGAGGCGGGATCTGGTCGAGGGTGTGAGGTAGATGCAGACCGTGATAAATAGGATGAGCTAAACTGTGCAGGAGTCGGAGGATCACAACTGTCCGTCAAGGGTAATCATTGCATACCAGTGAGATGTGCGAAGGTGAAGGTCCCTAAGCGAAAAGATGCTCTCATAACCAATAGCAGCCTGACAGATGTCCTTCACTACGAGACAAAACCCCTGTGTAAAGGCGGAGGTTCCTAAACAAGAAGATGCCTTCACGACCAATAGCAGCACGACAGGTGTCGGGGATATACGACAAAGCCCAGCGTCTAACGTTTTCGGACAGGGTTGCAGGTTCTGGAAGCAAGGCGGGTGCATAAAAAGGAAGAGATTCCTCGTACGCGGGTACGCGCTCTCTCGTCATTTTTTCCACAACTTTTCATTTTCAGTCTCTCTGCTTTTCTGGGGGAAAAGGACATGACTTGAGCGTCGGAGGGCCTGATCCGGGGACTTTTTCCCTGGGTTCTGGTCTCTAACGTGAGGGGGGGAAGATCGTCTGAGTGTGTGCAGGGTCCTGCAGCATCGTCAGCCACCCGGGGGAGCTGAATCGCCCACGACTTTCCGTCAACAACCAGGCCACCACGACCAGCCTCCGTCCGACTCAGCTTCCGGACAGGATCAAATTTGGCGCCGTCTGTGGGAACACAACAGCCTGATTCGAAGCGTGAAGATGGAGGACTCTGGTCGAAGCTCCAGCCGGAGGATTAATGTTACCATGACCGCGGGGGAGTATGAGCTCTTCAAGGAGGTCAGAAAGCGAGCCGCCTCTGAAAAACAAGGCACGGTTTCACGACCTCGCTTAGCACCTGAAGCGTCCAAAGAACCAGCTCCTGTTTCCGACAGGAGATGAAAGAGAAAACAACCGGAAGAACTCCCTCGTGCTTCATTCCGAGAGCCTCGCCGCAACTATCATCGAGCTGGACCTTGGGAGCATAGTCCGAAGAAAGAAGAGCCGCCGGCGTCGGTGGCGGAAAGTTCTTTACATCCACCCCGGGATTCAGGAAAGGGGAAGGCTATAATCTCCGCCATAGATCTGCCTGAAGATCCGGATGATAAGGTACCCTTCTCGGCTCAGATCTTGAGGGAAAGCCTGCCAAGGGGTTATCGAGCCCCAAACATCGGAGAATATGATGGGAGCAAGGACCCGGAAGAACACCTGCGGAAGTTCAAGAACGTGGCTATGCTGTATCAATACAGCGATGCTGTCAAATGCCGAGTATTCCTACACACCCTGTCCGGGTCGGCGCAGAAGTGGTTCGATGGATTGCCCCCAGAGTCCATCAATCGCTTCATGGATTTCAAAACGGCTTTCCTACGCCGTTTCGCCAGTAGTCATAAGTATCAAAAAATCGACCACTGTCTTTTTGCTCTCAAGCAGGATCCGACCGAGCCCCTGCGAAGCTACATCAACCGGTTCAGTCAGGTGGCCAATGACGTTCCCTCCGCCACCTCAGAAATATTGATGAGCGCCTTTTCCCATGGATTACAAGAAGGGGAATTCTTCAGGGACCTCATCAAAAACCCCGCCCGAAGCTTTGACGATATGGTGGAAAAAGCTTCTTGCTACATCAAGGTGGAGGAAGCTCAGGCTGCTAGAAGAAAGACCGAAAAAACGGTGGCTCCTGGCAACCGACCTGAAAGGAGAGCACCATAGCCAGCCCAGCCCTTCCAGCGCGTTCAACCCAGGCCTGCCCCTCAGCCCGCTCAGGGAGTCAGACCAGCCCCACGAGTTGCTGCCATACACGCGCCTAGGCCTGGACCAAGGGGAGCACCATATTGCACATATCATCGGTCCAGGACGCATGATCTCAGTAACTGCTTCCAATTCGCTCGTGATTCCAGGCGAGCTGCCGAACAGGGTCTGCCCCCCCCGGAGTTAGCGCCCCAAATACAGAGAATGGAGGAGGAACGGGCCGCGGCTGGACGTGCTCGTCAGGCCCGACCCGATCAAGCCGGTCCCGGGGAAGATCGAAGAGAGGCCGGAGAGCTGGAAAACCGGGGTAACGCCGCTGTACGAGAGATCGGCATGATTTCAGGAGGGCCCACTGACGGGGACTCAGGCCGAGCCCGTAAGTCGCACGTTCGGCGGTTGTATGTGGGAGCTGTGGGGTGCAGCCACGAGCAGGCGTTTAGCCTTGTCATTAGCTTTGGGCCACAAGATTTGGAGGGTCTGGAACTACCCCACGACGATGCTCTCATAATCAAGGCTGTTATCGCTAACAGCCGAGTGACCCGGGTATTTGTGGACACCGGGAGCTCGGTCAACATTTTGTTTAGAGCTGCGTTCGAGGAGATGCAGATTGATGCCGCTGAGCTCCAACCCGTGACCACTTCTTTGTACGGGTTCACAGGCAACGAAGTCAAGCCCATGGGTCAGATCAAGATGGCCATCTCCATGGGCACTGAGCCACTGGTGCGCACCCGGAGGAGCACCTTTATAGTGGTGGATTCGCCTTCCTCTTACAACGTCATCCTGGGAAGGCCAGCTCTGCATGAGTTCCGGGCTGCTGTCTCCACTTTTCACCAGAAGATCAAGTTCCCTGTTGGCGAGCGGGTCGGGGAAGTCAAAGGAGAGCAAAAGGTATCTCGGAGCTGTGCGGAGGAGGAAGGTTGAGAAGGGCCGGTGTCAGCACCAGGAGGAGCTGGAGGTGGCTCGGGAACGGGCTCAGTTGGCACGGGGCCATGGCGATCGCCTGGGCTGTCTTCCTCAGCAGGAGTGGGGGCAGAGCGGAATGCAGCTGGTCTTCCCCTGTAAGGGTTGGGGGAGGATGCCAGATGGACAAAGCAAGAATGACGAGGGGAATGATGTCAGAGCCAGCCACGGCGGCAGCGGGGGGCAATTGGGTAGTAAAAGGAACAGGATCAAGCGTTTGTAAAGTCAGACCTGGTCTCCGACGTCGTCTGCGAAGCAGGGGCTGGTTATTAGAATCAGAATTGTCAGAGCAAGGCTGACCCTGTGAAGAGGCTGCAGCACCCCCGTCTGTGGCGCCCCGACCGGATGAGCTTTGACCTGCGCGATGGAGTGTCGCGCGACCACGTCTAGAGGCCCGGGAGGCTCCTCGGAACACGCGTATGGCCGGACAGCCGGCTTGATCGAGACCTCGACCTCGGCTCGGGGCAGCAGGTGAAGGAGAAGTATTGTGTAGAGCGGAGCTGGAAGTGGGCTGAGTCGTTGCCCCAAATGAGGTGGATCCAAGATGAGGGAGTAGCCTCCTATCCAAGATCACCCGACCGCATCGCATTATTTCCAGATCATCGAGGGGCAAAGGCAGAACCTCTGAGGCGCGATGCAGAACCTCCGCTATAGGCACTAATACGAAAGGTCATTCTCACAAAGAAAATGGTCGAAAGCGAGGAAGGGGGGCTCACCCTGAACTTACCTAAGGAGCGCGGTGTTTCAGAGGAAGCGGGGCTCAGCCGGAAAAAGGAAAGTAGGTCTTCAGATATCAGTCTTGTCAGATTCAAGCGCTAATCCTCCATCTGGATTGCAGCCGTAGAATAGGAGAAGTCCATGTGGAATTCGTCCAGCGCCGGAGTTAGAGGGAGCTCAGACTGCCAGTGCATAGGCCAGCCTGTTTCTTCGGGAAACCGGAGAAAAAAGAATTTTTTCCTCCAGTTAGCACTAGGAGGAGGAAGAGGAGAGAAGAAAGCAGTATGACTGCGAGCTTGGAAGTAAAAGAGACCATCAACATGCCTAGCAAGAGCAAAGAAGCAGTGAAAGAGGGGAGCGGACCAAGAAACTTCGCAAACTTCGCAGAGTATTACAAAGCCGCATAAAATCTTTACGGAGTTGGGAGTTAGCTGACCTAAGGGGATCTTAAAGTAGCGGCACACTCCAGACAGAAAAGGATGCGAGGGTAGACGAAGGCCAGATACAAATTGCTCAGTGAAGAAAGTACAAGAACCAGGCGGAGGATCGAAGTACAAGTTCACACCAATAGGGATGATGGGGCGAAAGCTAGTCGGGATTTCGTAAGTATACCGTAGGTCATCCCAATCCAACTCGGCAAAAGTCGAAGCGCCTGGGAAATGCTCCGCCAACAAGGAGACCAAGAAGGAGAGGTCATTGCGAGAGAGATTATCTCAGGAGGTAGAAATAACAAACGAAGAGAGGCGACTTGGAAAAAAAGGAAGGAGCGCGGCGCAGTCTCGGAAAAAGTCAGTCGGCGGCGGCAGTGTTTGAGTGCTCCGTGGTGATGACGAATCATAACAGAAGGGAGAGAGGAAGAAGATACTTATAGGTATGGCGGAGGAAGGATATTTTCGTAAGTTAACAACGGATGGTTGATACAGGGGCGAAGATAGACAGGGAGCGCTCTGTGATAACCCTCGAGAATATAACCAGAGGGCATTATAGGAAAGGCAAGGGCTCGAGATACGAAGCACCTCCTAAGGTGATTGCTCCAAGTAGGACAAAAATGTACGGAGGGGCCATTAAAAAGGTGGATAGATCAAAACAGCGGGCTTCATGAATATGCAAGGGAAAATCTATCTCTCGCCGGGCTCGGTCCAAAAGCAATCATAGAAGGAAGAGCGATGTAGTAAAGCAAAGTAAACGAGGGCAGGCTGATTAGCAGAGATCAGCCAAGGCCCACGGACGACCTACTAAGAAAAGAAACGAGCTAAGGATGCGTGAAGGGGAAGCGATACAATCATCCGGATATAAGGGATGATAAGTACAAGTATTCAAAGTGCAATACGACCATACGAATAAGTACAATCAGGGAGGGTTCAGCATCAACACATAAAAGGTAAACATTACAACATGGTTCCGACTACACAACATCTGAAGAAGAGGGCGCAGGATCAATAGAGGCCAACGGAAGGAGCAGGGGATCAGCCAGCACTATGGCGGAAGACGCAGGATCGGCGGACGTTTCAGGAGCAGCAGCAGGAAGGGCCTGGGCAGAAATATCCACGGGAGCCGGATCGGCCGCAGGGGGAGGAGCCTCCAAGAGGAAAAGCCCATCATCCGCTTCGAAGGAGGGAAAAGTTTCCTGCGGTAATTCCCTGGATAGGCGAGCTGTGTCCAAAAAGGTGGCAGGAGGTGCCAAGCGTAGAAAACCTTGCTCGAAGGCCTGTCTGACCCCACCAGCGGCCCCATGACACAGCAACAAGACCATCCAGCGTCCCAGTTTTTGGAGGAAGAAGGAAGAGCGGACATAGGCCAGTCTGTACGCCTTCAGCCGCTCTGATTCGCCAGCTCGGTACGCTTCCAAGCTGTTCTTGTTCTCGGCAACCTCGGCGCGGGCCACAGATAAATCGCTCTGGCCCTAAGACACTACTTCCTGGGCCTTCGATAACTCCGCTTGCAAGGATTGGAGAGTGGCTTGGCAAGCTTCCCATTGAGTCCGCATGGTTGCCTCCCGGCTAGCGGCAGCACTAGCCAGGGCCTGGGCATCGGCCAACCCCATTTGCAGGAGCTCTCGACTTTGCCGTAGCAAACTCAAATCCACCGATCGGGAGAGCAGCTCTGCCTCTTTGTCTTTCAGCTCAGAAACTGCCGCTTGATGACGATACGCTTCAGAAGCCAAGGAAGACTCACTTGCCTTTAAAGCCGCCTCCAACTTCTGAAGTTTATCGAAGGCGGCATGGGAAATGGCTCGAGCAGAGGCCGCAGATTCCCCGGCGGCACGCAGATAAGCATCCAAGCTTCCAAGAGAAGGCTCAGGAGGAGCTGAGGAAGCTACAGGGGGCTCTAGTTCCTGAAGACGTGCCTTGAGCACCGTGTTCTCTCGCTGAAGCTCGGCCGCTCGCTAAACGACACTCAGACTCGCAGAACAGGTCTGCAGGCGGCCATAGGAAGGGAAAGGGGGTTATAGAAGCATATGAATTCCCAGAAGAGGAAGAAGAAGAGCTTACCGCTACCAAGGAACGAGCAATTTGATCAAACCCCTCCAAAGGGGAACTGCTCTCCCAGAATTGGCGGTTGGCTGATTGCCAGGTGGTGGCCAAGTCCCCATAGAAATCGACCCTACCGAAGATAGAAGATAGGTCGGCAGCGGGCGGGTAAGCCGGGTCGATCTCTGAAGGAAGTCTCCAGGAAGCCTCGAAAGCTAGGTCTGCAGAAGGCAGGTTCAGAGTCAGCATGGCTGAGCTCATAAGCGCAAGAAGAGGAGAGGCTGGGGGAATCAACGAGTCCGGGGGCTGATCGCCAGAGGACGAAGGCGGGGCAGGTAATACACTCTGGATTGGTACCGGAGCTGTTAGGTCCAATGACGGGTCTGCCATTTCCAGATCAGAGGCCTTCTCCCGGGCCAAGCTTGTCTCCTGGGTCGAGCTCGTATCCGAGGACCTAGAGGGGGAGGAGATACTCAATACTTGTTGACGGCGAGGAGGTGGAGGAGAAGTTGCGGTGACCGGGGCCGCTCTCTTGCCCTTGCGCGTAAGGCGCAGCTTCATAGTAGGAGGGAGCGAGGGCACTTGTCCTGCTGGCGAGGGCTCAGACACAGGTTGATCAGAGATGCAGGGCAGGGCTGAGTCTGCAGGGTTGGGGGCAGGTGGCTCAATAAGCGCCGAGGCGGCTACCGTCTCTGAGGTTTGGGGTCCCGAAGGCTGTGGACCGGCGGAAGTAGCAGGGTCGGAAGATAGGCCTTGTGTTAGCTCCTCATTCAGAGCATGCAGAACGGCCACCGAGGGTGTCTCCTGACTGGCAAAAGAGCGGAGGATGGCAGCCACTACAAGAATAAGAGGAAAAAGCACCTCAGTTAGCGAAGAGCGGCATATAAAAAGTAACAACTTACCAAAAGGAGTTTCGATTTCTGTGGAGACAGGACTAAGACCAAAAGCGTACAGAATGCCTTCTAGCATCAATACAGACAAGTGAACAACAACACCGCTCAGCTTGGCCACAGCTGTAGAGCAGGCAGGCTCATGAGCGTGCGAAGGGAAGTCTGAAGCAAGGATGGGACGCCATTGGGAAGGCCCGGCTATGGGGACAGGGGGCTTGAGGAAGAAAAAGCGAGATCTCCAGCCTTTATTGGAAGAAGGTAGGATATCAAAAAACTTATAGCCCGGCTTGGCCTGAACGTTGAATACCCCAGCCTCGGCTCGCCGGAAGGAATAGAAATGATGGAATAATTGAGCGGTCAAGGGAATGTGATAAATGCGGCACAAGATGATGGTTCCGCAGACGGCTCGGAATACATTAGGAGCGAACTGAGAGATACCAATACCACAATACTGACTCAACTCGGAGAAAAAAGGATGTAAAGGAAAGCGAAGACCGCCTAAGATTTGATCCCTAAAGACAGTGATAAACCCTTCGGGAGGAGAAGAGGGATGTTCGTCGGGCGAGGGAAGTCGGAACTCATATGCGGCGCCTAGTCCCAAGTTGGATTGCAGTGAAGACATGTCGTAATGGTCTAAATCAGAGATATAGCGTGAATACCATAAGAGTTCCTTACCATCCATGACTACAAGGAGTAAGCAAGTGAGGAGGTTGAAGACAAGAGGGGTCACAAGTCAGGCGCAAACAGGAAGGCGAGAAGCTTCGGGCGCAAGCAGGAGGACGAGAAGCTGCACTACCAGAGACGGTCACGAACGAGAGGAAGAGGATAGTGAAGCGTCAAAGAGAAGACGGCGGACTGCTCTTAGGGTTTATAAAGCCCATTCATTCCTAGGACACATCGAGAGTCGAGCCAAGTATCTTTTTGGGTAACACACCCCAGCGCCGTCTGATAGGAAGTAAGCGCCGAAGGGTGCAAAAAGGGGTCAGAAGTTGGCGTCAGGAGGCGTGAGCAGTAAAGGCATCGGACAGGTGTCACCCCGAGAAGAGGCGCATTAAGGATTGACATGGCAAGGCAATCATGAAGGGCGTGGCCTACGAAAGATGCATTTCTCCTCGAAAGGCCCGAGGCTAGGCGGGAAGTTTCATAAAGCTACAGAAGCCAGGCAATTCAAAGGGGTCGCAAATGAGGCAAGGCAGGTCAGCTGAAGCAAATGTCAGATCAGAGGAGTATCAAGCGGGCTTGTGGGAGTGTTGCTTGCTCGGACCATCCGGGCAAGTAGCTCTGCGTAGATAGCCCCTGATCCGGTCAGCTAACCAAGCGCATCGTGAGAGCCGCGGGGTCATCATAAGCTGCGAGGGCACTGTGGCCCAAGGGTTGAGTAAGATTTTTACGCTCCCTTCTCTATTCTTAATTCTATGCCATGCATAATGCAATTGCAGGGAGAAACGCGACGCGAATGAGTAAGCCCAAACCTAGCAATAACGACCAGATCAACCACAGCAATGAGGTCGGTATAGGTGAGACGGATAAAGGTGGAGAAGAGCAATGCGTCTATGCCTCCGCCGTTTGAAGTATCATTACTGGTCTCAGACCAGCGCCATCGCCACCGGTCTCGGACCGGAGTATCATTACTGGTCTCAGACCAGCGCCATCGCCACTGGTCTCGGACCGGGGTACCCCAGACTCTCGCCCCAGTGCGAGTTATAAGTGAGCTCTGTTCTCACGCCTAACGACCCTTCAGGTCGGCTCCCATGCGAGAATTATAAGTGAGCCCTGTGCTCACGCCCAACGACCTTTTAGGTCGGTAGTCCCAGACTCTCGCCCCAGTGCGAGTTATAAGTGAGCTCTGTTCTCACGCCTAACGACCTTTCAGGTCGGCTCCCATGCGAGAATTATAAGTGAGCCCTGTGCTCACGCCCAACGACCTTTTAGGTCGGTAGTCCCAGACTCTCGCCCCAGTGCGAGTTATAAGTGAGCTCTGTTCTCACGCCCAACGACCTTTCAGGTCGGCTCCCATGCGAGAATTATAAGTGAGCCAACGACCTTTTAGGTCGGTAGTCCCAGACTCTCGCCCCAATGCGAGTTATAAGTGAGCTCTGTTCTCACGCCCAACGACCTTTCAGGTCGGCTCCCATGCGAGAATTATAAGTGAGCCCTGTACTCACCCCCAACGACCTTTTAGGTCGGTAGTCCCAGACTCTCGCCCCAGCGCAAGTTATAAGTGAGCTCTGTTCTCACGCCAAACGACCTTTCAGGTCGGCTCCCATGCGAGAATCAAAAGTGAGATCTGTCCTCACGCCCAACGACCTTTCAGGTCGGCCCCCATGCGGGAATCAAAAATCAACTCCCCTGCGAAAATCATGAGTGAACTCGGCGCCCACGCCTAACTACCTTTCAGCGGGATATGCCTCACACTGAGCGGAGCGTTTTCAAATAATCAGGTTAGCCACATCTGGCTTTATTTCAGCTCCTTTATGCAAATTGCAAATATGCAGCAAATATGCAAGGCACGGAATGCGGGAGGCCATCTACCCTACCCCTAAAGCATCAATATTAAACTGCGAAATCAGGTTTTGCACGTTCATTGCAGTTTTAATTCTCAAGCAATATGTTGGTTTTATTGTCCAAAATTCATACATGAAAAGGAATCATGATGCGACTCTTGGCTCTTACATACGGGCCAGTTTCTAAAAATGCTTGCTAGATGAAATTTGAGCAGGAAAGACTACGTTGGAAAAGGATAGATATACAAGTACAGCAGCACAGTTCAATAAGCAGGCGATACAGCTAAGGCTACAGGAGGGAACGTTTTGCGGCGAAGGAGCCACTGAGACAACTATGGCCCGAACTAGTTTTAACTCGGGGAAAGGATTGGTCATGGAGAATGAGCACTGCCGTGTGAAGAAATGTCTGGGGACTCAGGAGCCTCTGGGGCGTTCAAGGCTTGAGCCAGCTGCGCGTGTAAGGAGTTGATGACTGTTTGTTGCCGGGCGATCGTGTCTAGCTTGTCGTCGAGATACGCACGGAGTAGAGATAGCTCCGTTTCATGCTCTTGTTTCAAGCGTTCCTGAAGGCTAAGTTGGCGCTGCAAGCTAGCCTGGCTTTCCTCTTTCCTCGCCTTCTCAGCATGCACGCAAGACTTCGCGACACGATACTGGACTTCCATGGAGCGCAGGGCAGCTAGCTGACGAGCTCGATCCTTGGATACGCGCGCCAGTTCACGTTCTTTCGCGGCAAGTTGTAAGGTGAGCTGATCTATCCGTGTTTGGGAAGGTGGTTGATCAACCTCCTCAGAAAAAGGAGAATGCATCGCGTGGGAAAGAAGCTGGTGGAACACGGGTTAGCAAAAGAAAGTGGGAAGGCGTGACAGAAGAAGGATAGAATAAAGAAGTGACCGTAAGGCTCTTTATAAAGAGGATGGGTGGCCAAGTCAAAGCAACTACGTGGGCACGGTACCCCAAGCGACTGGCGAAGCAATTAAGGGGGCACGATACCCGAAGCGACTGTCGAAGCAATTAAGGAGGCATGGTATCCTAAGCGACGCGACACAAAGGTTGATGCGTGAGGCAGGAAGCTGAGCGCGCAGAGATATGCTGAGGTAGAGACACAGAGATAGGCTGAGGTCACAGAGATATGCTGAGATCTTAGAGATGTGCTGAGGTCTAGTCAGTCAGACTTTCGTCCTCCTTCGACTAGACTTGTGAGGGAGGCTTGTGATACGGTTGGCAATGGAGGGGCCCAAGAGGAAAGGGTGAGAAAGGTCAAGGCCATATAGCGGTTAAAAGTCAAGAGGACGTGGCGGTCAATAGTCAGGGTGATTCAGCAGTCAATAGTCAGGCTGACTAGGCAATCAGAGGCAAGCATGTGGGGTAGTCAGAGGCCAGGCAGACTTGTTGATCAAGGAGGCAAAGTAGTTGAAAGACAAGGGGAGACGACAGGCGGCACACTGGGTATAGGTCGGGATCGGCAGAGCTGGGTAGAGGTAGCCTGATTTACAGGCCTGCGATTTGAAGGCCCGGAAGCGCAAGTCACAAATCATAGATCGGAAGCGTCAGAGCTGTGCAAAGACAGCTCGATCCACGGGCTTACGGTCGAGGGCCAGCGAGTACTTATGGGTCAGGATCGGCAGAACTGGGTAGAGGTAGCCCGATTTACAGGCCTGCGATTTGAAGGCCCGGAAGCGCAAGTCACAAATCATAGATCGGAAGCGTCAGAGCTGTGCAAAGACAACCCGATCTACGGGCTTACGGTCGAGGGCCAGCGAGTACTCATGGGTCAGGAGCGGCAGATCTGGGTAGAGGCAGCCCGATTTACTCGGAAGTGCAAGTCACGACTCACAGGTCGGAAGCAGCAGAGTTGGTCGGAGTCAGCCCGACTGGCAGGTAACGCTTAGAGGCGGGATCTGGTCGAGGGTGTGAGGTAGATGCAGACCGTGATAAATAGGATGAGCTAAGCTGTGCAGGAGTCGGAGGATCACAACTGTCCGTCAAGGGTAATCATTGCATACCAGTGAGATGTGCGAAGGTGAAGGTCCCTAAGCGAAAAGATGCTCTCATAACCAATAGCAGCCTGACAGATGTCCTTCACTACGAGACAAAACCCCTGTGTAAAGGCGGAGGTTCCTAAACAAGAAGATGCCTTCACGACCAATAGCAGCACGACAGGTGTCGGGGATATACGACAAAACCCAGCGTCTAACGTTTTCGGACAGGGTTGCAGGTTCTGGAAGCAAGGCGGGTGCATAAAAAGGAAGAGATTCCTCGTACGCGGGTACACGCTCTCTCGTCATTTTTTCCACAACTTTTCATTTTCAGTCTCTCTGCTTTTCTGGGGGAAAAGAACCTGACTTGAGCGTCGGAGGGCCTGATCCGGGGACTTTTTCCCTGGGTTCTGGTCTCTAACGTGACGGGGGGAGATCGTCTGAGTGTGTGCAGGGTCCTGCAGCATCGTCAGCCGCTCGGGGGAGTCGAATCGCCCACGACTTTCCCTCAACAACCAGGCCACCACGATCAGCCTCCGTCCGACTCAGCTTCCGGACAGGATCATCCATTATTCCAATTTTCAATATCCTTGCATAAGCTTTATATTCCTGTTGTTTTTGTATAGTTATGAACCACTGTTATTTCTTCATTATAAAACTTTTTGCTAAGTAGAATTCCATTTGCATTACGTTGGTAAGCGGAATATGACTATGCCATTATTCTTCTATGCCATTCCTTTTTCTACTTAGGTTATATGCAAGGAACATAATACAAACAAGAAAACCAACGAATTCAAAATTGAAATTTGAATTGATGGTGCAAAAAGGGAATAATTTTGAATTCTATTTTTGTCTCGTTTGTTAATTATTCTAAATTGTTTGTTATTTTTGAATTTTGTAGTGAATTAATAGGGGGATAATTGTGTTTCTCATTTGGGAATGGCTGGTGCTATATGAGTGAGTAAATGGTGTCTTGCACTAAGTAATTCCCATTATAGAACCCGAGGGCATAGAGAAAATTTTTTCCCCTGCCAGATTATCCCTTTATTCTCATAAAAGCTGCTTGTTTTATCTTTTCCTAGAAAATATTTCTACACCATTAGCTCTTTTCTCAATGGTACATGTAGGTGCATATGCTTGCTTTCTTTTAATTTCTGATTGTGTATAATTGACATGCACTATTTGAATAATGCTATTTGTTTTAGTTGAACTGTTAATGAGAATTTATAGGTGTTTTGGTTTCTGACTACATTATGGTTCTGCAGGTGTGCTGCTTGATGATTTACTTGTTGCTGAAGATCTGGCTGCTGCTGAGACAACAAGTGCTGCTTCCCATGCTGCTGCAGTGGCTGCTGCTTCAAATGTACAATTAGGAAAGGCACCAGGAAGCTACTCATATGCTGATGAGAGGTCAAGGCAAAATAATTCCCAGACAGATCATGATGGTGCAATTGTGGTGGGATCTCCGGTTGTCCCTCCTCTCAATGAAGATATGTGCAATGATATAAGCACTGAACATGCTACGCTCCAAGGAGGACCAAGGTAGCCATGAGGCATGACTAGATTTTTTGTAAATTTATAGCATAGTCAGGTCAATTTTCTACTCTCATTGGAATCATTTTCTTGGTTCCTGCAGAAGATTGAGCAAAGGTGTCAAGGCTTTAGTTGAAGCCTCTGCAGCAGAGGCAGAAGCAATCAGCTGCCTTAAAGGCACGACAAGTCAATGGTCACATGTCACAGTTGCCTAATCGAGATAATGGTCCAGAAGCTACACCTAGTGAGAAACCAGTAACGAGCATGGTTAAAGTGTCAGATCCTTCTGTAGCAACTAATACCCCACCAACTGGTGTTCGACTTCACCACCGAGCAATGAGCATAATTATTTGGAAGTGGAAGTAGTAATTTCTGGAATTTTGAGATAAAATTACATGGAATAAACAAGTCACATGTTTCCATATTATTGTCTATTCAGGACATACAAATGATATCTGTCTTGTTCTTAGTTTTGATTTATTTCTATTATCAAGTTTTAGTACGATATTTAGTTCAGGATATGTTAAAGACATTTTGCTTTGTCATTTATTCTTGCAAATTCCAAACCGGCCATTATGATTTCACTTTTGTTTATTTTGATGTTGAAACTCTACATGTTTGTTACACCAGGTGGTTGCTGCTGCAGAGACAAGTGGGGCTTTGGGTGGTATGGTCAGGCAACTCTCAATAGATCAGTTTGAAAATGAAGGTAGGAGAGTAAGTCATGGCACTCCTGAGAGTGCAATTGCAGCCCGGAGATTGTTGGATAGACAAATGTCTATAAATAGTGTGCCAAGAAGGTAAACTTATTTTAACAAGCTATATTCTGTTTATCAAATCTGTACATTTAAAGTGCACTTGTTTGGATTCACCATACATGTATACTGTTATAAGTGGGTTATCTAGTAGCTATAAAAAAGTGTTTAACATTTAAGTTGCATCTGTACTTGAGTTATGAAAAATGTGTTTTTCCTCTGTTCGTTTTCTTGGTAAGACATTTGAAAAAGCAAAACATTTTTATTGCAGAAGATTTAAATGATTAAAACTTATCTTCAAGCATTTACATTACAGATGAATTTATTGATAGAGCCCCAAGAACTAGGCATCTTACCTGAATTTTAAATTGTCTTACTGTATAGATGTATTTTCCATCTATTCACAGTGTTCTAAATTATTTTAGTTATCAATACAGGTTATAGGACATCTACTGAAACCACGTGATTTGGAAACCACCTGTACAGAGACAGTTCTTTTTGATTTGCAATGAAGTTGCTGATCTTTGTGATAGTGTTATGGAGTTCTGTAATAACAATGACCTTCAGTTGAATGTACGAGCACATGAGTGTGTGATGGATGGCTTTGAGTGCTTTGCCCAGGGACATTTGATTGCTCTTTTCTCTGCAACCAACTATTGTGGTAGGACTGCTATCGACATGTTTAGCTCTCAACATTAGACTGCTTTCTTAATTTCACCGATAGTCTTTGTGCAGGAACTGCAAATAATGCAGGAGCAATTTTAGTTTTAGGGAGAGACCTGGTCGTTGTTCCAAAACTTATTCATCCTTTACCCCCTGCCATTGATTCACCTGAGGCTTCACCAGAGCGTCATACAGAAGATTCATGGATGCAGGTGTGGCACTCTTCGATTAGCGATTGCACGGCAGTACGTGACTTGTAGGATTTTATTTTATGATCTTTTGTGTTTCTTTGCTATGTTAGGAACTCAATGCCAATAGACCACCGACACCTACAAGAGGCCGACCTCAAACATCCACAGATCGAGGTTCTCTTGCTTGGATGTAATTACTAGCTGTGTTATTGTTAGCTTGTTCTCTGGTCTGATGCATTTGGGGTGGTTGTCCCCTATGAAAACACCGGAATTATATTTGTCCACATCAATTCATCGAAAAAGATCAAAGGCTGTCAGCACAAGAGCCAAGTGGCCCTTCCATTGCGTTTTATGTTTCATAAACATAAAATTTCAAAAATATTTTAAGGGGATTCAACCTCGACAAAAGAAGCATATCGCTCGACAAATTCTACTTAAATGGCTTGTGGGTTGTAATTCTTACTCAATCTTTCAATATTATGGAACAGCTCCATGATTATGTATTAAATCAAGCTAAACATCCAGACAGATAAATAGTGATATATAAGCCTACATTACAAAAATTCAGACGAGAACAGAGACTTGGGTGGCATGAGGTGATTGAAATCTCACAAATTGAAGATCTGAACTGGCCAACTTCGCTTAAGACCATCCGAGCTAATAGCTTGAGGTTCCAATGACACATCGATACTGCGATGCGCTGACGACCGAGCGATGCTGATGCGAGACCTGATGGCAACGGCAGGGCACTCTTCTGTGCCAACTGCCCCAGTCATGCAGACAGTAACATCAGAAGATGATAGAACAATTGGTTCCCTGAACATGAGAATGGTCTGAGACCAATGAGTTTTTGGAGAGTAAGGTGACGTCGAGAGGTTGGTGGGCATCTCCTTGCAGAATCTGCTAGTAAAACCCGTCTCAAACCAGAGCACCATCCCGTAGCAAGAGCGTGTTCTGGCAGTGGTAATGCCATCTATGGGTTCTGTTCTCAATTTCAATTCAAAACTTGATGTGAAATCCATATCATCCAGCTTCATTGTCACTAGATCAAAGGACTGGCATATATATTTTAGAATATAAAAGAAATATATTAGCAAAGGTTAAGAATAAAAACAGAAGCCAGCTTTAGAACAAAAACACTTAAAGGTTAAGGCTTTCTAGACTCTGAACAATTTTGTTCTCTTCAGCAAGTGGTGTTACCATTTTGAAAGAAATAAGAAAAGGATGTATTATAAGGGTATTTTAAACAGCAGCTTGGCTTGAATAAGAGTTTCGAATGCACTTCAAGGTTTACTTATGTGATTGTTACCTTCAAATTCAAAATTGGATGTGTTGCAGAATCAAACAAGGGGTTTGCCAATTAATAGAAGCTAAGCATGAACTTACATGGATAGCTGCAGTTTCTGTCACAATTTCCCGGCTATCTATGGTATCAACGATGGGAGCAGAAGAAGAATCCTCCATAACTTCTTTGCCGATGCAAGACATGTCAAAACCATACACATTCTCCCAGAAAGGTATGCTTGTCCCACCTCTTCCAAATCCAGCTCCAAACTATAAATAAAAGTAGCAGTTCAGATAGAGTATAGTAGATTGACCAAGTACAAAGGTACAAGTGAGGTAAGTATTTTAGCAGCCTTACTATGGTTGCGGTATCAGGAAGGATAGCACCACCAGGCTTTAACCATCTGTCACGAGCATAGAGGACCGAACTGAGCATTGACTCATACAACAGGCAATAACCCATCCACTCGCTCACTATCACATCGACACTACTTGGCAAAACATGTATGAATT
This sequence comes from Zingiber officinale, assembly GCF_018446385.1. Classification (NCBI taxonomy): domain Eukaryota; kingdom Viridiplantae; phylum Streptophyta; class Magnoliopsida; order Zingiberales; family Zingiberaceae; genus Zingiber; species Zingiber officinale. Next base: position 108,161,962 of record NC_055992.1, read on the forward strand.
TGTCAAGCTCTTCAACCATACATTGAACAACATTTATTACTCCAGGACACTTCTCTCCGCCTTTGGTGGTGTTGTCTGACAATAGGCCATTGTCTCTGGCTATCTAGTATTCAAAAAATAGCAACAATCCAGTGAGAATCAGTTTATGAAAGCAAATTCAAGTTAGGAATGGCAATTACTTGAGTAGCAACAGCAGCCATTTTCTTGCTAGCTTCAACAGCAATGACCTTTGACGCACCACCCTGAGCTGCAAAAAGACTATAGAAAACATAGATAAAGCAAACAGACAAACATTGATTCTGCAAAGAAACTGCTATACCTGTGGAATTAATTATATTATCAAGATACACTAAGATAGTTGTTATGAATTTAAAATAGACAAATGCAATCTAAAGTTAGTTTGATTAACCATCTAATTAATAAAATCCAATTCAGATCAAAGCTTCTATCTTTAGCTTCTAACTTTAGGAATATAGTTATCATCTAAAATTGGTGTGCAAAGTTATTAGTATATTTTTGAAAAAACTTATATAGAGTCAACATAAACCTAACTATTATTGAATTCCTGGTAGCTATTACACTCCTTTGCAATTTCATCAAACAAAAATTTAGTTGAGATAGCTCATTAGCTCCCCAGTTTTGACAACTAAATCCTACAAAGTCCATGTCAGCTTGCTCACAACTTCTGCTTGACTTTTGGAGAAAATCTCTTAAAACATGCAGTTCAGTTCTTGTTCAGAGTCACTAAGCAGAGTCTGCCTAATAGATACCTCAAAAAGCATTAAAAGAATTATAAACTCAGCTCAACATTTTCTTGAAAAGGAAGAAAAGTAAAACTAAAAAGGGTAATTTGTTTAGGAAGAACAAATAAGAATCAGTCTGATAAGCTATAAATACAAACAATGGAATGGGCACAAATAGCACCACATTTTCTTAAGTATAACCAACCAAAACCATAAGGAAGGAGGTAACAAACCAGCGTTACCTTAATATCCCTGTCCCACAACCCACATCCAAAACTGTAGCTTGGTTAATAAGAGAGGGATTATTTAACAGCGCTCCTTGGTAAGCATCCATTCTTGCCTGAATTTGGTTCAACATTAGTTTTGTGTAACATGTATATATACACACGCACAAATATATGTGCAAAGGAAAATGAAAATTTTCTAGTAAACAATCACTTTACGCAGCAAATCCGGAAAGAGGTATTTATATTTTCTGACAACCTAATAAGAAAATAATTCTTTTAGAAAAAAACGAACCTTATCACTAAGCATCTCCCTGTGTATGCCAAAAGAGCCATAAGCACCAAAATATTTCTCATTTACATTTCTGATCTCCTTCGCAGTGACATTAGCAAAAGACTCCCTTAATTGCCCATCTTTATGTTTCTCATCACATGGTTTAAGAATAATGTCATCGGTTGGCTTTCCTTGAAAATTATTACCCAATATATGTATACATTCTGTTTTATCTTCAGTTTCTGTGAAGGTGTTGGAGACTGAAGCATCACCATTCAGAATGCTGTGACCACCATTACAGAGTCTAGGTAATTTTTCATGGTCAACTAGCTCTCTCATTATTTCCTCTTTATTTATTGTCATAGGATCATCTTCCTCATCTTCATCACCACCAAAACTATGCAAAAGTGGATCGTCTTCCATAAATGGTTTTAAATAATGATCATCTTCCCATAAGAATTTCCCATCCTTATCAAAACTGAGAGCTGGATGCAAATGGTTCTGAAGATCTCTACTGCATTGAAACTCTAGACCACAGCACCAGCATTTATTTTCAGAGACCTGCAATTAAATAAAAACAGAGATAGTAACTGTGAGGATTTGTGTTTGTATTATCTGCATAATTCCTCGAAAGTATGCTTCCAAAATTTCCAAAGCATAAGACAGGAACATTATTTTCTTTTTTTACATTCAAATCAACAAACTAAAATTTTCTTGACTAATTTTGCATTAGATAATGACAGTATATTTAACCAGTTATATTTATTACATTATTTTGAGGGTGTATTAAAATGAAAATACGAAAGTAGACTATACACCTTGCATAATCCAAAACCTTTGACGGATTATCTACATACTTCCTTTAGTTTCAACAACCAAAAAAAACAATACTCTTGGAAAACAGCACATAATTTTGTTGCAAGGACAAACAAAAGTTGATAATGGCTGCCTACCTGAGACCTCACATAGTTGATGAGCTTGAAGGAATCATAAAAATCTAAGCTCCACTCACGAACAATGCTGTGGAAATCAAAGAAGTGCTTACAGCGGCAATGGTCAAAGAGGACCTCCACAGAACCAAATCTCGAACTACAGAACAAGCAAAGGAAATCTGCAGATGAGTCCTCCTTGTCAGATTGCCAGTCATCCCATCGCTCAATTTGCTCCTCTTCCTCGTCTTCTTCCTCTTCTATAACATCTTCAAATTCTTCAGATCGCCTGAACTCAATGAGATCTTTTGCCATGGGGTTTTGCTCCGAAAGCCGCCTCTGAAACCTTAATATGTTGTGTCAGGATTCCAACAAATAAAACCAACCATTTATTGACGCCATTATCATAGAATTTATAGCAGTTTTGTCCAACAATGACAGATTGGTGACAGCGTGTTACCAAATCCTAGCGAGAAAATCTTAGGCCAGAATCTCACTCAAGCTTAAACTGTATCAATTTGGGGGAAATGAAGCAATTTGACCTACCGACGCAGGCGGTTGCAAAGCCGGTTGTGCCTTTTGGCTGCAGCGCAGGAACTATCGCCGGAAGCAGTCTGGCTTGAGGGTAAGGATGAAGTGGAAGCCGAGTACGAGGAGAGACACCTAGAAGAAGACTCAGCGGAGTAAATAGAGGATGGAGGAAACGACAGAAGGTGGGCTGCAGTCGAGGAAGAAGAGGCAATGTAGGGGATGCTGCTCGGCGGAGAAAAGGCGGCCGAGCGAGAGAGAATATATCGTGCGTGCGGATCGTAGTTGGAGAAGAGTGCGGATTCAACAAATAGGGTTACAGCAACCTGTTGATGACGGATCCGGATTTAACCAGGGATGGGCGGATGGGCTTGATCCGGAGTCCAATCTTGAACCCGAGTTCAAAATCCGTATTCATAATTAAAAAAAAAAATTAAACGGATCCCGATTTTTATACGAAATACGCAGATCTGAATAAATAAATGTGAAAAAAATAGAAATCTAAAATAAAAAATCTGATAAATCAGGAAAACTTCCAAACCCGATACTTTTGGATAAAAAAACCCGAATCCAATAATAAATAAATAAATATATTTTACTCTAACAGTTTAAGGAAAATCAGACATCCAACGTAATTCAATATCACTCATCCGTGATTAAATAAAGACAAATAAACGATAACGTATTTTTTTAATTAGATCTCCAATAAAGTATTTTACATCTAATAAAAATTAACCTTAAAATCTATTGAAACAAACACTCGTAGAAATACCCGTGTAGACCGTTGTTTTTTCAATTATGAATACGGATTTCGAATTCGGTTGTAGCAAATCAAAACATCATAGCCAAGAGAGGCATCATAGTCAATGAACGGCCCTCAGCCCCCAAATTAATTCATGATACGATACATCAAAAATATGTCAGCTGTAGCTAAACACAGACGCCTAGGATCGACAAGAGAGACAACTACGAATGGTCTCACCATGACTTTGGTTGGCCATACTCGGAGCTCCTTGGTAGGCATTCGAACTAATGACCACAACGCAAAGAGTGTCATGAACAACATAGAACTCAGCGGGGAAGAGACTAAGAACTAACATCCCACGCTACTTTGAGGCATCTTCAGCATCTTGCACGGCAGAGGTGTCACTATGATCGGTCGCATTCTCAGTGTGATTATCCAATGCAAACCTTTTATTTTGAGGGTCAGCGATACTTGGGTTTATGGTAGCTCGCTTAACGCCTCTACCCACAACGCCTAGGTCCGTTATAGCACCATTTGTTGCAGCGGTAGAAAGTGTCGGAGAGTCAAAACCACCACTATTTACAGCTCCCATCTGCAAGGAAGTCAGTGGAGTTGTGGATGCACTTGGGGCATTCTTCTCTCCAGACATCAGCTTGGAAGCTATCAACTTCACACTATCCGAAAACACAGATCTCGGAGTTGCCAGCAACTGCTGTAGGTCTTCAAGCTACACTCGAAAAAAAGAGTGTCACTGTTAATAACTTATTGAAAGGTGTAAACATTGAGAATATCACAACATTGACAATTTAGATCACAACGCAGATCTTTAAGGAGACAGCATGTGGATTTAAGGGAAGGAAAAACTAGTTAAAAATCATACCTTCTTTTCAAGTTCAGACAAGATTTCAGTAAAAAATTCTATGTCTTTTGTCAAATTAGATGTGGATTTAATCTCTTTAGCAGGTGCAGAGTCATTTTTCTCTGAGTCAAGCATAGAACTTTCAGAAGCTCCTGTGACAGCAGTTACGTTTTCATCTTCCTTGAGTCTTACTAATCGAGACTTGCAAAGTGTTATTGCCTTTTCACAATAAGGTATGGCTTCGCTGATCCTTGACCCCAATTCCAACACTAAACTAATCCTGAAGTTTCTGAAATCAAGTAAAGGAAGCAACAGAAGAAGTTACGTAAGAGGCCTTAAATTCTCACTTCCAAGCAAGAATTTCAATTTCATCGGAATAACCACCAAGAAAGGATACAATTCCACAATCCGGCGGTGGCCAGGCTCAACTAGGTTCTCCAAAATGGCCAGGGCTTTTAAATAGTCATCTAGTGAAGTGTCAATATCCTCTGCAAATTATCGAAGTTGTTGATTTCTGAGTATCATTTCTGATATATGTAATTAGTATCGATAAAGGAACGCACCTCTTTCCATTGAGACTTCAGCTAAAGCAGCCAAGATGTTCACTTTCTCCATGGTGTCACCAGGTTGCTTCTCAACAATTGCCCTTGCAACATCCAGCATTTTCCAGGCAAGATCCAGGTCTGATTCATCTTCATCTGCTTCAGCTGTATCCTCTTCATCATCTTCACTTTCGTCAGCATCATTACTAGAATCCTTGTTCGAACCTTCACCTAGACCACATTATGGAAATGTTAAACGAACACAGCATTGAAAACGTTGTCTTGCATTTATTGATATGAGGCAATGTCAAGAAAAAAGAAAGGAAAAGGTGAAACTTCTTTGATAACAATGCTAATGAAGCAACATATCTGAATCAGACAAATGAGTAGAGAAAGATCCCTTAGCGAACACATTACAAATCAGCTAATGCTTATGACCTATGAGTGCAATAGAACAAGAGGTAAATCAGTCTTGACAATATTGGACAATTTTTACCAAATCTTAGCCACAGAGAAATTTCAAAATTGTTTACAGATCACAACAGAAATTAACAAAAACAGTAAATTAAAGATGATGAAGAAAGTGGTAAGTATGACGAATGCAAGAAATGCATTAATGATTATCTTTTCATAAGAAAATTAAAAATGTGTCACATATATTTCAAGACTCAGCATTAACATTGATTGTCTGTACTAGTGACTGCACGTTTTGCCACTTATAACTTTTCAAAACTCAGATCTTGTTTACATTTACTTTGTTTAACTGCAAGGTAGAATGCAAAAATGAAATTAAATAGTAAACATTGATTTAATTTTCAGAATTATTAAGATTAAATTTTCTATGAGCATAATTAGAGTTAAATAGTACTTTTTCTTAAAGAAAATGCATATGCATGCACATTATATCAACATAATCTATCTAGAAATGCACTGATCCAACATGGATGCCACTTGCATACACTTTTAAAATCTTGGATTCATATTTAATTAGTATAAATCCTTTTTATCTATTTATATTACCAAAGGACTAGCTTTATGAAAATGCATCTACTGCCAAAGACATGGCATATGCTTAGTCATTACATATTCTAAGTTCATTGCTCACCATTGTTTATTGAATATGCAATTATACATTACAAAACAACTAGACAAATGCTAGGTTCACGATCTATAACATTTTATCATTTTCTACTGTATTGTGATGTATCATATCCAATTAGTTCAATGTAAAATTTCTAATTTACTGAATCATTTTATATCATCAGGTATCTAAGCTAAAAGAAAAGTTATCAATACTTTGAATGCAAATTAAACATCATGCAGCAGCATTAACTTGTAAGTTCATATGAAACATGAAAAAATACCTTCAGGCTCCTCATCCTTCAATGATGAAGAATCTTTACCAACATCAGCAATATCCTTTGAACTTCCTCCATTCTCTTTTGCACAACTAGAAGTTGTGGACTTCTCATCATTTGCTGGTGAAGTTTTAGGGAAGTTGCCCAATGGATCGGCTTCTTCCTGAGCCTTGTATAGTAGTGCACATCCATACTTATAATATGCACTCGCACATTCTTGTGCAAGCTCACCAAAGTGTGAGACCCTGAAAAAATACATATAAATAACTATGCCACTATTGACCAGTCAAAATACTCTTTAGATGAATATAATAATAAAAAAAATCAATGATATTGCTAAAACCATGTTAAGGTTCATGTCAATGCAAATGATGAGTTTGAATAATACAACCTTATCCACACTGTTCAGATAGCACTTCAAAATTTTCCAGCGCAAGCTTCGGACAAACACCATCAATTAACTAAAGACATCTACTGTAGAAATTGTATCAAAGTGATTAATTTATCAGAGTCTACACTAATTGCTGTTCATCGGAATTAAAGAAAAGAAACTGTCCTGCTCTTTCAGTAAGTCATCAGCTAACGAAATGAGAGATTTGCAATTGGTGAGACGGAATCTGTAAGGCATGTCACCAGACGAATTGGTAGTGAAAACGTAAATTCAGTATATCCTACGGCAAGAGAATGAAGATGGACGAACAGAGATGTGGCTTTACCGGACACCAACCAAACCCACAAAACGAAACCCTAACCTGATTTCTAGCGCACGACTGAGGGAGTCCACGGCCTCCACGAACTCCCCGTCCTCTATTGCTTTCGACCCTTTCGCAAACAGCTCATCCGCCCGGGCTAGGGTTTTGTCGGCACTCTCTTGGTCCCCAGCGCTCGAAGACCCGCCGGCGCTAGTGTGCACCTCGTCGGCGCCTTCCTCCAAGGCCATGGTTTGGCCGCCCTGGTCGGGGACGGTATCGTTCGCTAGGGGTTCTTCTTCGGTGCGGTCCTGGTCGGCGGAAGTCATGTCGCAACCTCGTGGACTAGTAGGAGCGCTGGGTGAGTGGGACGAAAAAAAGCAGGCGCGTTCCATTCGGCGTGGTTCATAAATGATTTCCACCAGCGATTCAACTAGGCCCGCCAAAGGCCCAATAACAAGTCCACTTCCTGAAAAAAAACCCTAAACGGATAATTCTTCTATTTTGATTGCTACAAAAAGTTTTTTTTTTTGCAGGTTTATTAAAAACTAAATAATAATCTTATTTTTTGAAATAAAAATATAAATTCAAGAATAATGGCGATTAAGATCCATGGTCATAATGAAGTTGGGTCATGGTTGACATGCACATTTAATCGTGATATGGACACAACCTGATTAAGTAATCATTTTGAAAAAGAAAATTCGATCAAAACCCTATTTTAGCTATTTAAATTACGTCAGGCTACTTACTACCCATTATGATTGACCTATATAATTAAGATCAGTTCGAACTACATACTATTTATGACGTATTTACAAGCGAGAAATTAGAATGTGGAATGCACTGTTAACGAAAGATTAATTGCCTGCCCAGGGTTTTAGATAAGTACTGGAGGGCAATTAGCAAAATGTTCGTGTCACAGTTGTTTTTTCTCTTTTCTTTTAATTATTATTATTTTAATTATTTAATGAGAAAATGATCATTAATGTGACTAATTTTAATATGATATTTCTTCTTCATCTCTCTCTCTTCCTGTGTTGGGATCTGAAGTTTACTCACGCAACCTCTCCTTCTCTTTTCCCCTTACCCCGAGTGCCGCAAATCCTTCCGATCCCCGCGGATTCAACGCTGAGGAAGAGGAGGAGGCGAAGAAATCGGTATACTTGTTTTTTTTTTTCTTTAATTCCATTCAGTTTTGTGTTTAGTTTTTAGAGTTTCCTTCTTGTTTTTAGAATTAGTGTTCTTGAGCAGAAGTTTCTTCTCCCACGAAAAATGATCTCACTTTGCTTCTTTCTTGACATCTCACAATTTTTTAACGAGAGAAGAAGAAGACAAAAAAAAGATGAAATCTTTTTGGACTCGAGATCCAAAAGATCTGATTTTTTGAGAGGAGAGTGAATTATTTTTATGATTTATCCATCTTTTGGATCGAAGCAGTGATCTTTGCGAAGGAAAAAATCAAGCGAAATTAGTTCTAACCCTAATTCATGCAATAATATTGAATGATTATTGATGGTCCGCGGTGGGTTTAAATTACCATTTTTAGGAAATTGTCAAGAGATGACGTCGTCGAGCTCGCCGTGCGCGGCGTGCAAGCTGCTGCGGCGCAAGTGCGCGCCGGAGTGCGTGTTCGCGCCGCACTTCCCCCCGGACCAGCCGGCGAAGTTTGCTAACGTGCACCGCGTGTTCGGCGCCAGCAACGTGGCGAAGCTGCTGAAGCAGCTCCGGCCGGAGCAGCGGGAGGACGCCGTCGTGTCCCTCGCCTACGAGGCGGAGGCGCGCCTCCGCGACCCCGTCAACGGCTGCGTCGGCTACATCCACCTCCTCCAGCGCCGCCTCAGAGAGCTCCAGCACGACCTCTCGCTCGCCGAGAAGGAACTCTCCAACTACCTCCTCGTCCCCGCCGCCGGCCCCCACTTGGTCGGCCTCCCCCATTACGCCTTCAATCCCAGCTTCGCCGGAGGCATCAACGGGGTCGCCGCCCCGATGGCGATGAATAGTACAGACCCGGTGCTGCCAGTGGGGATGCTGTACGATCGGACGGGCAGCTTCGGAGCGACAGCAGCATTCCGGCTGCCGGCGGTGCAGTTGTTGAACGGCGCCGGTGGATTTGGAGCATTGTTAGAGCAGCAACAGCAGCGGCAGTACCATAATCCTGAGCAAACACACGGCGAAGAGTAAGATTGATGGTTTAGGTCATTTTTTATCATTAATTAATCAAAATCAACAACATCAAGAAAGAACAAGATATCGAAGATAAAATTTACCTCCTCCGTATTAGTCCTGGAACAGATTGATTGGGGTGCTGAGAGCGAACGTATTCATCTTTTGCCATCAAAATATTGAAGATAAAAAAATTAAGGGTATATGGATACACATACGGTATATATGTAATGCTATTATGTATTCTTTCTCTCTCTCTTTCCCTGTAAATTAATCAGATAAATATATATATTGACCTAAGCATTTGCACTGTGAGTAAGATATAAGGTGTTATATCATAATACATATCAATAAATTTGTTACATACAATACAATAGCAAGTAACAAAATTTTCTTGCTATAATGCTGTTTCTGGTTCAGTGTTGACTTCAGTGTTTCATGGAGACAAAAAAATCTAGTTGAATGAATGGGTTTCTTTCCAAGGACATTTAATTTCGGCAATTGGAATGGAGAGGGTGGTGGCAGGGCAGGAGGCGCAGTGATAAGCAGCAGCGAGTGCAGCATAAACTAGATCGGAGTGAAAGATCATGTCTCCCTTTGGTCATCATGAGGAAGAATATATAGGTCATATATTATCGCTGCAGACACGCCTACGTGTCCTTTGCATTGCACACCTCCATCCCAAGCTCATCATTCTTATTGTTCTCTTCTTCTTGTTCTGTGGCCGTGCTATCTACCCATTTCTCGATCTATCCCTCATAATCCATACAGTAGATACTGATACGTATGCTATATATATAATATTAATACGGGGTGTTTAGGGCAGCAGCACTGAGACTGATGTCACTGAGCATGCCATTGCATGACTGCAAAGGCTTTGGACAATCACTCAAAGATTGTGTGAGTATAAAAGGGATTCATCTTCTTTGCACTAGATAAATTTGGAGGAGACAAACTAATCGGTTGCTGATCGAGACTGTGCACAATTATTTGAGAGTGACAGGATCTTCGTTTGAGCCCACATAATTAATCTTTTTTATGTTTGAAAATGATATGCAGAGTATATATATGTATAATTTTCATACGCTATACAATTTAGCTTGCGCGACGGGGATGATAGCCTACGTGGTCTTTTGATGCAACCTAAATTTAATTTTTTTTTAATACTTCTCTCATTTGTATGTAATTTTTTTTTCTCCTTCCTACAATATTGGTGTAAATCAAGGATTTGAATTATACTGAATCATATTGATTAATGTACGAATACGTGTCGAATGCTAGGCTGGTTGGGATAAAATTTATCCAAGTGAAATAATCAATATTTTCCTACATAAACTTTGTGCTACTTATTTAAGGGTGTAATGGATGCACTAAATTAAAAATTAATATAGTCGAGTGAAACGTTGGCGTTTCACAGTTAGCGGAAAATGATCATTAACACTGCCTATTGGTCTGAGTTCCTACATATAGAGGCTTCAACCACAGGCAAAAGGTTACATGCTCAAAAAGTTGAAGCTCTCCACCTACGTTCTCTTTTTCTTCTGTTGTACATCTCTTGCCCGGCAGAGTGCCCGTGATAGCAATCGGAAACCTCTTAGTTTGCCGTGACCATCAGTGCTTAGTGGGAATCACGGTTCACTATCGTATCCTAGGAAACAGACAACCCGAGGAAACCTCGAAGTACAGCCGGAGGTGGGGTGAATCTATTTTAAGGAAACTGCCACCCTTGCAGGCCTTGGTCCATCCGCCCGCTAAAATTTTACGTTCGTTCGGTCGCTAACTCGGTTGGCCTCTGCGTTTGCTCGACCCTCTGCTCGACCGACCTCTTTTCGCTCGGTTGCACGCCCGTCTGGCTGCAGCTCGCTTAGCCTCTACGTTCGTTCGGCCGCACGCCCGTCCGACCGTAGCTCGCTTGACCTCTTCTTCACTCTGTTGCACGCCCATTTGGCTCGCTTGGTCAGTTCGCTCGCCCACTTGCTCAGTTCACTCGGCCGCTCGCCCAGTTCTCTCGGCCGCTCGTTCGTTTGTTCGCTCGGTCGATCGGTCACTTGGTCTGCGACTCACCCGTCCGACCACTCACTCACTTGGCCTCTTCACTCGCCCGGTTAGTTAGTTGCCCGGTCGCTCGCTCGGTTTGCAATGTTGTCCGCTCGCTCGCCCGGTCGGTCACTCGTATGTATTCAACACTTGACAGAAACTAGCCCCTGTTAGCAGCCTGAGATTATCGACTTAGGTCATCTCGACAAATAAGTTTTGTGTATAGATTTGGTGTATTTAAATTAAGCTAATTCTCCAAATATCTGGTAATAGATTGTTTTGTCCAATAATCTTGAAACAAATTAGATTCTGTTGAGATGATCACAGAACAAAGTGTTGAGGTGCAATAGATTCAACACACGAAGGCCCCCTCCGTCCCGATTGGAACCGTGCCAATCAATCATGGGGAAAACCTAGAGAAGTTTAGTGGACCGAACTTTAAGAGGTGGCAGTAGAAGATGCTCTTCTACTAGACCACGCCCAATCTGGCTCGGTTCTTGATCGAGGACCCTCCCAAGCATGCTGAGGATGCTGATGCACAGACTATCAGTGCAATCGAAGCATGGACTCATTCTGAGTTCTTTTGCTGAAACTACATCCTCAACTTCCTTGCCGACTCATTGTACGCTGTGTATAGCATGAAGAGAACGACTAAGGAGCTGTGGGAGACCCTGGACAAGAAGTATAAGACGGATGATGCGGGGGCTAAGAAGTTCACCGTGGGTCGATTCCTGGACTACAAGATAGTTGACTCTAAGATGGTGATAAGCCAAGTCCAGGAGCTTCAGGTGATCTTGCACGAAATCTACTTAGAAGGGATGATTTTGAGTGAAATTTTCCAGGTGACTACTATCATTGAGAAGCTGCCCCCCAGCTGGAAGGACTTCAAGCACTACATGAAGCATAAGCAGAAGGAGATAAAATGTAGAGGAACTTATTGTTAGACTTCGCATCGAAGAAGGCAACAAGAGTTCAGAGAGAAAGCTGTTCTCTTAGGCTACTGTGAAAGCCAACGTGAACGAGCATGGTCAAAACTTGAAATAGAAGAACCCTAAGTCTTCCAAGATGGGACCCAGAGGAGGCATCAGCAAGAAGAAATTCTCTGGGAAGTGCTTCAACTATGATTGAGTCTGTCACAAATCTTTGGAATGCAAAAAGCCGAAGAAGAAGCAGGAGGCCAACCTGAATGAGGGGCCAGAAATGGATGACCTCTATGCAGTTGTCTCAGAACTGAACCTGATCGGTTCAAACCCACAGCAATGATGGATCGATACTGAAGCTACCATACATGTGTGCTGCAACAAGGAGCCGCTCCACAACTTCGAAGAAGTTAATTGAGACAAACTATTCATGGGGAACTCAGCAACCTCAGACATCATGGGCCAAGGAAAAGTAATATTGAAGATGATCTCGAGTAAGGACCTTATTCTAAATAATGTGTTATATGCTCCGAAGATTTGAAAGAATCTAGTGTCTAGATCATTGTTAAGCAAGCATGCCTTTCGCATTATTTTTAGTCAGACAGAGTTATACTATCTAACAATGGAATGTTTGTTGGAAGAGGCTATGTATTTGATGGACTGTTTAAGCTCAATGTAATGAACATTAGGCTTAAGATAAATAAAAATGAAAGTTCTTTCACTTAAATGCTTGAGTCTTCATATTTGTGGCATGATAGACTAGGACATGTTAACTACGATGTGCTGCGTAGATTAATAAATATGTAAAGCATGTTGGTGCAACCTTAGGTCAAGGTTGACCTGGTTGACCCGACTCGAGTTGACTTGACTCGAGTTGTATTTTGATGTTTGACTTAGGAAGATTGTCGGTGCAACCTTAGGTCAAGGTTGACCTAGTTGAGTTGCATGTTGATGTTTGACGAAAAGAGAGTTCTATTCTTGATGTTTGACAAGAATAGATGTTTGGGAGATGGTTGGTGCAACCGTAGGTCAAGGTTGACCTGGTTGACCTGATTCGGGAAAAAGTCCAAGTATGGAGACTTGGCAACGGAAAAGTCCAAGCAGGGAGCTTGGCACCGGAAAAGTCCAAGTATGGAGACTTGGCACTGGAAAAGTCCAAACAGGGAGTTTGGCACGGGGAAAAGTCCTGGTGAATGAAGCCAGGCAGTCGGAGAAGTCCTGGTGAGTGAAGCCAGGCAGTCGGAAAGTCCTGGTGAGTGAAGCCAGGCAGTGGGGAAGTCCTAACTGGGATGTTAGGCAGTTGGAAAGTCCTGGTGAGTGAAGCCAGGCAGTGAGAAAGTCCTAACTGGGATGTTAGGCAGTGTGGAAAGTCCTGGTGAGTGAAGCCAGGCAGTCGGGAAATCCTGGTGAGTGAAGCCAGGTGAAAATCCTAGTGAGTGAAGCTAGGTGAAAGTGAAAGTCCTGGTGAGTGAAGCCAGGCAGTGGTGGAAATCCTGGTGAGTGAAGCCAGGTGAAAACCCTAGTGAGTGAAGCTAGGTGAAAGTCCTGGTGAGTGAAGCCGGGCAAGGGAAAATCCAGATGGATCAAGGGTGATCGGACATCTGGTGTTGAGAAGGTCAAGTAGGTCAAGGGAGTGACCGGATACTTGACACGAAGAGAAAAGTCCAAGTGGGTCAAAGGGATTGACCGGACACTTGGTGGGAAGTCTTAGCAGGTCAATGGAGTGACCGGATGCTAAGTATGATATACCAACAGGTCAAGGTTGACCGGATGTTGGTTTGAAAGGTTTGGGACTTGGTTTGGGAAAAAACCAAGCTCGGATCGATCGATGGATCGATCCGGTCATTCTGACCTAGCCCAGTGACCGATCAAGAATCAAACAAGATATGTTCTGGGATGTCTCATCGCAAGGCAAAGAGAAGGAGAGGTGAACAGATCGGTCCACAGATCGATCAGAGACGAACAGAGAACTTGGGCGAGTTCTTCGCGAAGAGTCCGATCGATCCGGGGACCGATCAGAACAGTCCGATCGGCCGATCGAGGATCTGGACCGATCAGCCACCGATCGGTCCACGACCAGCCGTTGCGACACAACGACTAGATTCGTGTCTTCTTTATCTTCTTCGCAGTGCAGGTATAAGGGCTTCGTTGCTGGGACTTAATCTCTTCCTCTAGAACTTCTGTTCTTCTGCTGCTGAAGCTTCTGCTTCAACTGAGCTTTGATTGAGCTCGCCTCCGAAGCTTCGCGTAAGCTTCCCGTCGTCGACAAGCTGCTGCGTTTGGGTTGTGAAGTTGCTGCTTCACCTCCAGTCGACAAGAAAGCAAGAAATTGGTAGAGTGCTATTGTATTCATATTGTATTGCTTTTCTTACTGTTCTTGTACTCTTTGTTTGCTGTTGCAAACGTTTGTGGCGAGGTTTCTCCACCCACAAGGAGTATATTGTATTAGCCGGTTCTCCGGGGACTCATCCACCGACGGATTGACTGGACTCGTCCACCTTACGGACACGCCGAGGAGTAGGAGCCCTAATCTCCGAACCTCGTTACATCCTTGTGTTAAGGTTTGTCTTTCTTCTCCTGTTTTCTTTCTACGTTGTATTTCCGCTGCACTAACCTAATCGTAGGAAGAAACGCGAAAGATTGGGGTCGACTATTCACACCCCCCCTCTCTAGCCGAGTACGAAGGATCCCAACAAAGCATACCTGCATTCCACCTTAAACGAAACACAAGTGTGAGATTTGTGTTGAAGCAAAAATGATAAGGTCATCCTTTCAACATATTTAAAGAAGCAACAAACCACTCGGGCTAATTCACACCGACGTGTGCGGCCTCAAAGGTACACCAACACGTGGTGGGAATAAATACTTCATCACTTTTGCAGATGATAACACAAAATATTGTTATGTGTATATTCTCAAAAGTAAAGATGAAGCTATAGAGAAATTTACACTCTATAAGAATGAGGTTGAAAACTAGCTTAATAGAAAGATTAAGGTAGTTCAAAGTGTCCGAGGTGGTGAATATGTATCACCATTCGCTGAGTTGTGTGATGAACATGAGATCATACACAAAATTATAGCTCCTTATATTCCTCAGCAAAATGGAGTTGCTGAGCATAAGAATCAAACTCTAAAGGAGATGCTGAATGTTCTTCTATTAAGCTTTGGACTGCCAGAATTAATGTGGGGGGAAGTTGTGTTAACAGCTAATTACCTTTTAAATAAGGTGCTCTGGAAGAAAATAGATAAGAACCCTTATAAGTTGTGAATGGAAGACAACTATCTTACAAATATTTACAAATGTGGGGGTGCCTTGCTAAAGTTTTGGTGTCTGATCCGAAACGGATTAAGATAGGACCAAAGACTGTTGATTATATATTTATTGGATATGCACAAAACAACAGTACGTATCGATTTTTTGTGTACGAGTCACAAATACCGGAGATACACAAGAACTAGATAATAGAATTAAGAAATGTCTCATTCTTCGAGCATGTGTTTCCGTATAAGACTCGAGAGAATGCTAGCTTCTCAAAGTGGGTATATGAAATACAAGGTGAAGATGATGATGAGAAACTAGTTGAGGTTAAGCTTAGACGGAGCAAAAGAGTTTGAGTAGAAAAATTCTACGAATCAGATTTTATCACTTTCATATTGGAAAGTGAGCCCCGAAGTTACTCAGAAGCTGTAGGCTCTTCTGATGGACCTCACTGGAGAGAGGCAATTACATCTGAGATAGACTCTATCTTGCAAAATTACACTTGGAAATTTGTAGATCTTCCTCTTGAAAGTAAACCACTAGGTTGCAAGTGGATCTTCAAGAAGAAAATGAAGTTAGATGACACAATTGATAAGTAAAGGCCAGATTGGTAATCAAAGGATACCGACAACAAGAAGACTTCGATTACTTTGATACGTATTCTCCGGTGTCGAGAATTACTTCCATTAGAGTATTGTTGGCTATTGCCGCTCTATAAAATCTTGAAATACATTAAATGGATGTAAAGACAGTATTTCTAAATGGGGATTTAGAAGAGGAAATCTACATGGAGCAACCGGAAGGGTTTTCTATGCTTGGATAGAAAAATAAGGTTTGTAGATCGGTGAAGTCATTATATGGCTTGAAACAAACACCAAAGCAATGACATGAAAAATTTGATAATGCCATGAAAGAATGTGGATTCAAGATTAATGAATGTGATAAATGTGTCTACATGAAAGTCACAAAGAATGACTATGTCATCTTGTACGTATATGTAGATGACATTCTTATTATTGAGAGTAATGATAAGATAATCAAATCCATTAAAGATATATTGAACTCAAGATTTAACATGAAAGACATGAGCCTAGCTGATGTGATTCTAGGAATCAAATTTTTTAGAATAATAGAAGGACTTGTTCTTAGTCAGTCCCATTACGTGGACAAGATTCTTGAAAATTCACGAAGGATAATACTGTTGTTGGGACCCTTAGTGGCCTGCTAGAGGGGGGTGAATAGCTCCTGTACAAAATCAGATAAAAGAACCTTTCTCGGACAAATAACTTAATTAAAGAACACTTGCATTAAATAATAAATTAACTGAAAAGCAGAGGCTTAGAGGTTTTGCTTATTTACAACCGAGGAGGTTGTTAATCCAAGGAATAGAATAGCACTAGTTTCTCCTTTAGGAGGAGAAACCTCTTTGCAGCAGTGAAAGCACAGAAAATAAGAAGCTAAACAAAAAATGAGATGTGTACAAGTGTTGTTGCAAGAATACTTATTGTATTTAGCTTCTTGGACAAAGGCTATATAGCCTTGGTCGGGGCGCCTGGAAGGGTTCCAGGCGCCTGGAGGGGGATAAACTTTTATCCCCTTCACAACGGATCATGGTCAAACGAGATCCAAATAAAACTTCGTTCCGGGCACCTGGACTAGGAAAGTCAATCACGCTGACTTTTTTCAGTCTGGGCCTTCTGCTCCGGCTTTGCTTGCTTCGGTTCGGGTGTTCCACTCCGGCTCCACTCACTTGGGTGATTTCTGCCATCCAAAATAGGGCTCACCCGCACCCAACTTCTGGCCTTCTCCTCGAGCAAGCTTCCGCTCCGGCTTCTTGTCCCTCGGAAACGCCGTGCGCCTCCTTCTCGTCCGCCCGCGTACTCTTTCGCAGCACCTCGTCCCTCAGACGCACCGAGCTCGCCGACTCTCTCCCGTGCCATCCTTCTCTCTAGCTACACCTTTTAATCGACATCCTGTGCTCTTAAGTTCCTGCACAGTTAGACACAGGATTAAACACGACAGGACCTAATTTAACTTGTTTGATCACATCAAAATAACCTTGGAGTACCAACAATCTCTCCCTTTTTGATGTGAGCAGCTCAAGTTAAGTTAGGGTAAACTAATATAAAGTAAAACAATAAATTTACAATTAAAGTACAAAAATTTAAAAAGGTTAAACTATCTTCCCTTAGACTTAATGTTCTTCCCTTCTCCCCCTTTGATCATATAAAAAATAGGGTACAAAAAAAAGATCTAAGGGTTACTTTTTCAAAAAATAGTAAAGTTTTTAGTTAAAGAAAAAAATGATTTTCAACATTTTAAAAAACTTATCAAGTTTTTGAAAATTTTGAAAAATAATTTTGATAGCACTAAAAAAATTACAATAATTTTAGAAAACATTCTAAGTAAAAAATAATTTTGATATTACCAAAAAAAATATTAATAATTTCCTAAGTTTGTAGAAATAATTTTGGTAAAAGTAAAGTTGATACTTAAAAAAAAACTTTTAAGTTAAAATTTATAAGTTTAAAAAGATT
Organism: Zingiber officinale; assembly: GCF_018446385.1. Lineage (NCBI taxonomy): Eukaryota > Viridiplantae > Streptophyta > Magnoliopsida > Zingiberales > Zingiberaceae > Zingiber > Zingiber officinale. The sequence goes on from NC_055992.1 coordinate 108,179,772, forward strand.
TAAAAAATGAGTAACTATTTAAAGTATTTTTTAATTATAATTAAATGCTTTATCAGTTAGTCAATTAAATATTTTATTTCATTAATTGGCTTCTAAGCTGTGACGAGGCACTAAGCCTTCTTGGTTATTGGATCATCAACCACTTCTAGACAAAGCCTCAAAATGAAATCAAATATTTAATGTACTCTTTGAAAGCCCTAAGTCTAATTAAACTTTAATTTAGACAAGTCTTTAGAATCCAATATAGGTTCCTTCCAACTGGGTTAACTAGAAATTTCTTTGGTATATATTTTTGAGAAAATTTTCTAATTTGTCATTTATGGTAATAAAAATACCAATTTAGACCATTAAATTTTCTACTACTTGTATTAAATAAGTATGCATGATTTTTCAAGTTCTTTATTTCTTTTTACAAAATATTATTTTCCAATTTTATTTTGTCAAATTCTTCTAATGGACAAGATTTAGATAGAATTAATTTCAACTTTTTATTTTCTTTTTCAAGTTTACAACAATCTTTAGTTAATAATTTAACACATTTAAACAATTTATTAGGTGGAAGAGATCGTACCTGACTTACCTTGTCGATCTCGTTGTCCGTAGCTCTCCCTAAACTACTACTTTCTTCTGTTGATACTCCCCCTTCATCGATGCTTTCGATGCTCATTTCGGACGAGCTTTCTTCATGTTCGTCTATGACTTGCCATCAACACAAGTCCGGAAAAGGCTTCGATCTCTTATTCGGACGATGTTTCGTCCCATGTCGCCTTTAGGGTCTTGTATTTGTTCTTTTCGACGGACTTCTTATTCTTCCCTTTATCATTTTCGTTGATCTTTAACTTAGGCAGTTGTCTTTAACATGTCCTTCTTCATTGTTGAAAATAACTCTTCTAAGGTAACAGATTCTAAATCCTTAGAGATATAGTAGGCATATACTAATGATGTCCATTTCATATTTCTAGGGAATGCATTAAGAGCGTACCTTAGCGAATCTCAGTTGCTTACCTTTTCTTCGAGATTCGAAAGTCTGGTGATGAGCTCCTTGATCCTCGAGTGAAGGTGTGCAATTGTTTCGTCTTCTTCTAATCAGAGGTTGCTGATATGGTTACAAAGTAAGTCCCGTCTCACAAGTTTCGCTTCCGAGGTTCCTTCGTGAAGTTCCATGAATTTTTTCCAGAGTTTCTTGGCAGACCCGTAAGCTCCAATCCGATTGATTTCTTATGGAGGGAGGATGCTCAGCAGATGAAACTCTGCTTTGCCGTTTGCCACGAAGTCTGCTTGTTCTTTCTTCGTCCATTGATACTTTTGCTTGCTTTCGGGCGCTTCAAAACCGAATTCCATTATTAATAATAAACCAAAGTCTATTTTGAAAAATATCTCCATTCTCTTTTTCCAGCTCGCGAACTCCCCCTCAAACTTTGGTGGGTAAATGCTTGGTCCAACCATCACATGTGCTTCGTTTGGCGTTAGTCCTCTTGAAGCGAACTTGGCTCTGATACCACTTGTTAGGACCCTTAGCGATCGACTATAGGGGGTTAATAGCCCCTGCACAAAATCAAACAAAAGAACCTTTCTCGGACAAATAACTTAATTAAAGAACACTTACATTAAATAATAAATTAACTGAAAAGTAGAGGCTCAGAGGTTTTACTTGGTTACAATCGGGGAAGTTGTTAATCCAAGGAATAGAGTAGCACTAGTTTCTCCTTTAGATGGAGAAGCCTCTTTATAGCAGTGAAAGCACAGAAAATAAGAACCTAAACAAAAACTAAGATGTGTACAAGTGTTGTTGCAAGAATACTTGTTGTATTTAGCTTCTTGGACCAAGATTATATTTATAACCTTGGTTGGGACGCCTGGAAGGGTTCCTGGCGCCTGGAGGGGATAAAATTTTATCCCCTTCATAATGGATCGTGATCAAATACGATATGGATAAAACTCCGTTCTAGGCGCCCGGACAAAAAAAGTCAACCATGTTGACTTTTTCTAGTCCGGGCCTTCCGCTCCGGTTCCGCTTGGTTCGGTCCGGGTCTTCTGCTCAGGCTCCGCTTGCTTAGGTGATTTTGGTCATACGGAATATGACTCACTCAAACCCAACTTCCGGTCTTCTCCTCGAGTAAGCTTCCGCTCCGACTTCTCGTCCCTCGGAAACACCACGTGCCTCCTTCTCATCCACCCACGTACTCTTCTGTAGCACCTCACATCTCAGATGCACCGAGCCCGTCAGCTCTCTCCCGTGCCGTCCTTCTTGCTAGTTGCGTCTTTTGCTTGACATCCTGTGCTCTTAAGTTCCTGCACACTTAGACACAGGATTAAACACAACATGACCTAACTTAACTTGTTTGATCGCATCAAAATAACCTTGGGTACCAACAACTGTGTTGGCATGAACGCCGATAGATATGAGTCAACATCTATCAAAAAATTGAGGTGAAAGTATCTCTCAAATAGAGTACTCTCGAGTAATTAGAAGTCTGATGTTCCTGATGAGTTGTACCCAACCAGACTTGACATACACAGTAAGTAAACTAAGTAGATACACGAGTAATCCCGATGTTGAGCACTAGAAAGAGATAACAAGAGTACTGAGATACTTGAGGTATACTCATGAATATGGACTTCACTATACGAGATATCCTACTGTAATCGAAGGATACAATGATGCGAGTTGGATATTTGACATAAAAGACTCTAAGTCTTCGAGTGGATATGTATTCACTCTTGGAGGTGTAACCATTTCCTGGAAATCTTCTAAGCAAACGGTAATAACCAGATCTATGATGGAATCTGAGTTTGTGGCTCTTGACAAATGTGATAAAGAGGCTGAATGGCTACGACAATTCTTAGAAGATATTCCAAGATGGTCCAAATCGATGCCGGCAATTGCATACATTGCGATAGTCAATCAGCAATCGGTCATGCACACAGCCATCTGTATAATGGTAAGTCTAGACATATACGTCGTAGCCATAATACCATTAGACACTACTCTCAACGGGAGTTATCGCTGTTGACTATGTAAAGTCAAAGGATAACCTAGCAGATTCATTAACTAGGAGGTTACATAGCGAGTTAGTTGCAAGTTCATCACAAGGGATGAGCCTGATGCCGATGAGAAATGTGTTGGGGACTGTTGGAGGCTGACTAGAAGTGGGTTGGAATAACCCTGCACAATATAAAACCAAAATACCCTTCGCGGACTTTTAAAAGAACACTTGCGTAAATTAAATAAAGAAAGAAACTAAAAAGACGAGGCTCACGGATTTGACTTGGTTACAACCGGGGAGGTTGTTAATCCTAGGAATGGATTGCACTATGTATCTCCTTCAGGTGGAGAAGCCTCTTACAACATTCAAGCACAGAAAATGAGAAGCTAAACTAAACAATAGAAGCGTATAAGTGTTGAATATCAAATTGCTTGTTCTATTTAGCTTCTTGGACTAAGGCTATATTTATAGCCTTGGTTGGGGCGCCTGGAGGGTTCCGGGCACCTGGAAGAGGATAAAACTTTATCTCCTTCGCAACGGATCACGATGAAATGTGATATGGTCAAAAGTTGCATTCTGGGAGCCCGGATTGATTCTAGGCAGCCGGACCCTTAAAGTCAACTTTATTGACTTTTTACGGTTTGGGCTCTCTGCTCCAGTTCTGCTCGCCTCGGTCTAGATCTTCCGCTCTGCTCGCTTGGGTGATTTCGGCCAACCAAAATAAGGCTCACCCGAATCCAATTTCGGTCTTCTCGAGTAGGCTTCCACTCCGGCTTCTCGTCCCTCGGAATTGTAGAGTGCCTCCTTTTCATCTGCCAGCGTACTCATCCGCAGCTCTTTGTCCCTCGGACGCACCGATCCCGTCGGCTCTCTCCCGTGTCGACCTTCTCATTGGTTGCGTCTCTTGCTTCTCGAGCAATCTTTCGCTCCCGCTTCTCGTCCCTTGGAAACACTGCATGCTCCATTCTCGTCCGGCGGTGTACTCTTCCGCAGCACCTCGTCCCTCAGAAACACCGAGCCCATAGACTCTCCCTCCTGTGTTGTCCTTCTCGCTAGCTGCGTTTTCCGCTTGACTTCCTGTGCTCCTAAGTTCCTGCACATTTAGACACAGGGTCAAAACATCACAAGACCTAACATAACTTGTTTGATCACAATAAAACAATCTGGGGTTCCAACAATCTCCCTCTTTTTGATGTGAGCAACCCAAGTTAAGATAGGGTAAATCAACATAAATCAAGAGTAATAAATTTTGCATGAAAGTGTAAAAATTTGATCTACCTCCCCCTAGACTTAATATTTTCCTTCTCCTCCTATGATCACATAAAAAATGGGGCATCACAACAAGTCTAAGGCTTATAACTTTGAAAACTTTGAAAAATTCGAAGATTATTTCAGAAAGAAAATTTCTAAGTTAAAAACTTTGCAAAAGAAATTTCAAAGTTTAGAGAATTTTGCAAAAAAACATTTGAGTAATTTTCAAAAAAAAATATTTGAATTTTTTTTAAAGCATTATTTAATTTTAATTTAATGCTTTATTAGATAGTTAATTAAACATTTTATTTCAATATTTGACTTCCAGACCGTGGCAAGACACTAGACCTTCTTGGTTATTGGATCATCAACCACTTCTAGAAAAAGCCGCATAAGGAAATTAAACGTTTAATTTTTTCGTTGAAAGCACTAAGTCTAAATTGAAGTTCAAGTAAAACAAGACTTTGGAACTCAATATAGGTTCCAGCCAACTGGATTAATTAGATATTTCTTAGGGACATATTTTTTTGAAATATTTTTAATTTGTCCCTTATGATATCTAAGGACCAATTTAATTCATAAAATTTTCTAATATGTTGATTATTTGAACATACATGATTTTTCAAAATATCTACTTATATTTTCAAATTATCATTTTCTAATTTTAATTTATCATTTTCTACTTCTAATCTTTTAAGATCTTCTGACAGACAAGATTTATCTAATGTTAATCTCAGCTTTTTATTTTCTTTTTCTAGCATGCAACAATCTTTAGTTAATAATTTTACAAATTTAAACATTTGGTCAGGTGGTAGAGACCTTACCTGACTTATCTTGTCGATTTATGATGCTCCCCTTGTTAAGCTGCTTTCTTACGATGACTCTCCCCCTTTATCGATGCTTATATGAGATGAGCTTTTTGTATCCTCGGAAAGGAATTTGGCTATAAGGGCTATCCCGACAATTTCTTCGGTCTCGGATTCTTCTGACGATGACTCGGTGTCCATCAAGGAGTCAGATTCGACTTCAATCGATTCTTCGTGGAGCTTCAAGAACTTTTTCTAGAGTTCTTTTGCACTTTGATAGTTGCCGATTCTGTCGAGATCCTCCACCGGTAGTACACTTATGAGATGATATTCAGCCTTATCATTTGACATGAAATCGTCGCGTTACTTTTTGGTCCAGAGGCATTTTTCAATTTCTTCTCCATTCGTATTCTTTGGTGCTTCATAACCATATTTCATTATTAGTAAAATACTAAAATTTGTTTTAAGAAATACCTCTATTCGTCACTTCCAAAACGCGAACTCCCCCTCGAACGTTGGTGGATAGATGTTAGCTCCAGCCATCTTGTTGCTTCAGTCAGCGCCACTACAACAAAAATAGCTTTTCGCAGTGTGCAAATTCGCTTTCCGCAGCGCACATTGCATGCTGCACAATTAAAAACTATTAAAAGTCCTAAATTATTGACAACATACTTTGTGCGCTGCGGATAATACTTTCCGCGGCATGCTTTGCGCGCCGTGGATAATACTTTCCGCGGTATGCTTTGTGCGCCGCGGATAATACTTTTCGCGGCGTGCTTTGCGCGCTACGGATAACATTATCTATAGCGCACAAAGCACGCTACAAATAATAGTTTCCACGGCGTGCTTTGCGCGCTGCGGGTAATATTATCCACAGCGCGCAAAGCACGCCGCTGAAAGCATTTTTATGCACTAAGGATAATAATCTGCAGCTTATAAATGTACGCTGTTGATAGTCTTAACTATATTAAAAAAATATTAATTTGATGAAAATAATAAACCAAAATTTTACAATAAATTTAGTGTAAATAATCCACAAAATTAACAAAAGTCATAGTTTTTCATTATACCAAAAAAATTTAAAGATCTTAAACAAGATACAAAATATCTATCAAACTAGTTATTACATAACAACAATTAAACTTACAATCCACACAAATTAGTATATTATGTATCAATCACACAATACTATAAATTTCGATAACCATGCAACTGTGCTTCCTATTGCATCATCAAGAAACTGCATTTCATCATTTGATCGAATTAGGTCCACCTTTTCCACCAAAACTTTATCAACCCAAACTTTCCAACATGATCCACCAAGAATAACGTGATGCACTTTTGTACTTGGATCTATGGATGCAATTCGACCTTCTGCAACAACTAATTCATCAGCAGACCAATGAAGCAGCTTACATTTAGTATTAACACATATATCTCCACGACTCGCATTTCTCGAATTTGACTGTAAATAAACAATACAAAGTTATTAATTCAATCATATATATTTTTGTAACAATTTTGTGATTCAGAAATACATAATTTTATGATAATCACCTGAAAAACATGACCAAAATCACCACTTTTTTTGGCACCAATATTAATATCGCTATTGCTACCAAATTTATTCCCAATACCGCTACAAATACCACCACTAGCAATCTAATTTTATAACCAAATCGTGTCAACAATGTCATCATGATAATTCAAAAGCATTTAAGTGTACATATCAAACTTATTTTATATATATTGTTTACTTACTAACCTGTTCTGGATGATTTTGTTGTCTCATTCTTTGTAAAAATATAGACCTCATTTCTTGCATTTATAGTTGATTTTGGTGCCTCATTTCTTGCATTTGTCGTTGAACATTTTGTACTATAGTTTGAAGTTGTTGAACCATTCCATTTTGTTGCACAGAAGCTCCAACTTTCGATGGTGTTACTCCAAAGTCCATTCCACGCACTCTACCCCGAGCTTCTTTGCCAAACACAATGCTAATTGCATCATCAGCAATATTAGTTGTGTTTTGAAATTCGGGTGGACATTCTAATATTTTTTTCTGCAAGAAAAAATAACTTTCAATATATTATCATTAATATAATAGATGACTATACTGAACATCAACATATAATGCATGTAAATGAAATCAACATATAATGCACGTAGTTCAATAAAATCACATGTACGTACTTCAATAAAAGATCTAATTGGTTGTTTTAGATAATTATTCTAAGAAATTGGTATAGGCCCAGTAGCACATCTATGTTTATGCAAATGTATGTCCATTTGTTTTCTCAATATTGCAATAAAAACCACAATTATCATGATTGAACAAACTGATTTTGGTCCATAAATTTAGGCTTCAACAAACTGAGATCTCGTGAAGCCACTCGACTTGTATTAGCTTCTCGTACAAGTATTTGCAATTTGGATTTTCTATCGCGCCACAATTTAGCTAACTTTTGAAAAATTATTTTCTTTTCCCAATCCTCAACTTTATAAGTCATCTGTACATTTAATAACACAAAAATATGTCTACATTTTGTTATAAAAATGGAAATAAAAAATTAACTAAATATATTACCTGAAGACAACTCCACATCCTATCTTTCACTTCTTCATCAATATCACTCCATCCATCTAATGTATATGACACAAATTCCTTTATCATGCAACCTAGGAAAGAAGCGTACTTCACTGAATTATCTCCAATCGGCTGGCCAAACTCATTACGCTCCAGCTCTTTGCACTTGTCTTGGCCACTAACCATTTTCAACTTTGACGCACCCCGTCCTTTTTTCTTATCAATTTTCTCATCAGCAATTGGTTCTTTACCATGCAAATCTTCTGATGAATTGGCTGAATTGTTAGAGTCCATTCTCGATAACTTATTAGTTATATTTTCCTGTTAAATAGCGAAAAGAGATATTGAAATGTCTTTAGTAAAATAAACCAAGATTTAAAATAGAATACAATATCACCTGAATTTCAGCTACAGATCCTCTGCCACATTTTTTTAACCATTTTACTCATCCTTTTAAAGCTATGTAATGACCTGGTCAAACATGTAATATGACATGATGCATTGCTGAAAATAAATAAGCAGACAAATATATTGAAACACTAAATAAAGAGTTATGCAATTATTGATAAGAACATGTATCAATCAAAATAAATAACTATAAAATATATAGTTGAAAATGTCCATCATGTCTCAATCACATCAATTCCCTCACACTCATTCCTTGAGTATGGTTCTTTCTCAGTAATGTTAATCTCAAGTTGGGATACATCAAGAGGTGTTGATGACGTATAAGCATCTTCTTCAAGCACGTTCATGTTATGAATACCTCGAGGCGGTGCTTTTAGCAATACATACCAATTTGATTCATCATTATCCCTATAATAGAATACTTGCTTTGCTTGTGATGCTAAAATGAAAGGGTCACTTTCAAAAGTTTTTAGTCCTTGATGTAAGTTGACCAGTGTAAAACCATCTTCAATTTTGATACCAGTTCCAGGATTGGCCCAATCACATCTAAAAATAGGCACTTTAAAATAATAGTAATCTAGCAAAATAATATCTCGAACAACTCCATAGTATGATAATCTTCCTACTGTATGTGAATTGTCATTAGCATTAGATTGATAAATAGTATCGACTTCAATTGAAACACCACTATCTTGTGTCGACCTTCCAACATCAATTGTGTGGAACCGATATCCATTTACAATATATCCTGTATAAGATGTAACGTGCTTTCTAGGACCATATGCTAGCCATTGAATTCGACCTGAAGAGTTAACAGAAACCTGTTTTGATAACCATTCGGCAAATGTTTCCATATGTTTCTTTTGTAACAATGTTTCATTACTTGAGAAACGATGATTTGTTTGTTTAAGCTTGTCAATGTGCATCCTATTTAAAATCATTGAAGGGAGATGTTAGAATACATAAGAAATGTAATAGATCAAGACTAACAATATGAAATTAACTACACTCACTGCAAGTAAGGTTCAACTTCTGCACTATTGAATAATATATATCGATGTGCAGCTTGCAACACGTGGTCCTCTAAAATCTTTTCTTTCCCTTTAGAAATTAGGCGACCTTCTAATAATCCATCTTCCAAATCATCATTCCTATTAGAATGAACACCAATACTATAAGCCATTTTTATATAAGCACTACAAATATCATTCGTTCTTCTGCGAGGTAACACTCAGCTATGCATCCTTCTGGTCTTGCCCGGTTCTTCACATACCCTTTTAGTGTTTTCATAAATCTAAATCACAAAGCAAAATTCAAATGAAAGAAGTGTTCTAATAAAATATAAATTATTTTATAATATTAAAATTATCAAAAATAATAATAATTATTTATTACCTTTCAAATGGATACATCCAACGGAATTGGATTGGTCCACACAAACGAGCCTTTCTTGCTAAATGAATTGTTAAGTGAACCGAGATGGTAAAGAAAGCAGGTGGAAAATACCTTTCCAACATGCATAGAATTTCAGCAATATTCTCCTCGAGTTGTTCTAAACGGTTCCGGTCTAATACTCTTTGACATAATTCATTGTAAAATGCACCCAACATAAATATAGGATTACGTGGACCTTTCGGTAGAAGATTTCTCAATGCTACTGATAGCAATTGTTGCATTAGAATATGACAATCATGAAATTTCAGCCCAATAAGATTATGCTCTTCTACAGAAACACAGTTACCAATATTTGAACTATATCCATCGGGTAACTTTATTTTCTTCGACCTAGAGCAAAACACATCCATTTCTTTTCTAGACAATGTGTACGGTGCAGCGGGCAAATGATATTTATTTTCTCCTTTTTCTTGAGGATGTAATTCTTGTCTAATTTTTAAGTGTACCAAATCTTTGCGAGCATTCACACCATCTTGGATTTTGTCTTCAAGTTTAACAATGTGCCTATATTCTCGCAGACATTCTTTTCAACATGCATCACATCTAAGTTATGACGTAGCAAGAGGTCCTAAAGGTAAACATCAACATGATTTATAGTTAGTTCAGAATATTAGAACATAATTTAGGAACAAAAAATAACAAATTGTAAAAGCTAATGAATAGAGTGAAAAATAACTTACACTCCAATATGGCAAATTAAAAAAATTGACTTTTTCTTCCACCTTTGAACGGATTTTTGTACCTCTTTTGAACTCTCCTGTTTCTTCCTCTTTTTCCTCAAAGTGTTGACAGTCTCACCTTTTTCTTTTTACCCCAGTCATTTTCAATATCTTTCAATGCATTGATAATTTCTAACCCATTCAAAAGTCTAGGTTTCCCTTTACTCTCCTTTTCCCCAATAAACCACTTTTTTTTTCTGACGAAATGGATGATTAGGAGAAAGAAATCTCCTGTGGCCTAAGTATGCAAACTTTCTACTATATTTAAGCCACATAGAACATGTGTCTTCACCACATATTGGGCAACCAAATTTTCCTTTTGTGGCACATCCAGCTAGATTTCTGTAAGCTGGAAAATCATTGATTGTCCACATCAAAATAACCTTCAGGTTGAATATTGACTTGCTAAATGCATCATATGCCTCCACACTTGTGTCCCACAACTCCTTTAAATCCTCCACAAGGGGTTCTAAGTATACATCTATATCATTTCCCGGTTGCTTTGGACCTGGAATCAGTAATGTCAACATAAGATTTTCCTTTGTCATGCACATCAATGGAGGAAGGTTATAATTGACCAAAATAACTGGCCAACAACTATATCTGGAACTAAGGTCACCAAAAGGATTGAATCCATCTGTCGCAAGACCAAGGCGGAGATTTCTAGGATCTGATGCAAAATCTGGCCACTTATGATCTATTGTTTACCAAGCCACTGAATCAACTGGATGACGCATCATATGATCTTGACTTTTGTGGTTCGAGTGCCAAATCAACTGTTCAACCTTTTCTTTTGATTTAAACATCCTTTTCAATCTTGGTATCACTGGAAAATATCGTAGGACCTTCTCAGGAACTCCTTTACAAACTTTGGTGGTGACTTTGTCTATCTTCCATCTTGAGGAACCAGACTTCGAACATGAGTCCAAATCTTTAATCTCTTTTCTAAATAGACAACAATCATTTGAGCAAGTATGAATTTTCTCGTATCCTAAATCAAATGGTTTTAATAATTTTCTTATTGTGTAAACAATTTCTGGAAGTGTGTTGTTTTCTGGAAGCATGTCACCTAAGATCTTAAAGAGCTCATTGAAACTATTGTCTGTGTGACCATTAGTAGACTTGTAATTATATAGTGTGACGACTGCCGACAACTTTGTATAAGCTGTACAACCAAGAAAGAGAGGTGTTTCAGCATCTTTTAATAAATCATCAAACTCATAATCTTTTGCTTCAGACATAGTGTGTCCAACCTTTTCTTCTGTCACCAAAACATCATTATATAAGTGGTATGCCTCTCTGCATTCATCCTCTTTTTGAACTCCTTTTGAACTACCTTCATCTTGAGATTGTGAGTTATAAGTTTCACCATGGAAGACCCAAGTAGTGTAAGTAGGATCAAACCCCTTAATAATTAAGTGGTCGTACACTTGGTTAAATTTCATATACTTTTTATTTTTACAACGCTTGCAAGGACATAAGATTACTTCACGTGTTTTTGCATAGTTCCTAGCTTGTGCAATAAATTTTTTTACCCCTTCTTCATACTCGGGTACAAGCCTTGAAGGCAGATGCATCCATTCTTTATCCATCTCATGAATAAACCTTTTTCATTTATATGAAATAATTATGAGATTTTATCAAAATATATGTATAAGAAAACACCACAAAATAAATTAAAAACATAAATATAAAAACTTGATTCCTACATCATAATATTTTTAACAAATAAATATCATGTGTCATAGTAGTATTTACTAGCCATGTCAAAGTATTATTCACACACTTTAAAGACTGATAATTTGTCTTTTTTCTTTTTTAATTTAATATATTTAATCATTATTTTTTGTGTCCATTCATTCTTGTTACCCGTATCAATCATTGTCTCTAATGATATACTAGTGTCAAAAGATCAAACAAAATATATCAATGGTGAGAACTAAATAATGTGGATTTCATGCAGAAAGGGTGGCATAACTAATAGAATTGTATTAATATATGCATGTAACACACAAGATCAGTTAATTCTAATCTAATTAGCGTGTTCCAAATCAAGATAAGAAAATGGAAGATGTTAAATTATACCATCAAGATAAGAAAATGGGAGGTGTTGAATTATACCATCGATAACGTGCTTGTAAATTGAAACTAGTAAAATACTTGATCATTTTATAAAGAAGAAAGGCATGACTCTTGGAGCGCAAATACTACAAGACAAATCGAAGCATTAACAATCGAAACTAAAAAATCTTTTATATAAATCACTCACAAAAAGAGGATGCGAAATTGTAATTATTAATCCAACTCCTCCACTGCACTCTATAGAATTGATCATCCCTAACCAATTCTGTTAAATCAGAATTAATCTATGCTGTGGGAAGAATTTAAAAGAAAAATAATAATAATAATTTGAGACATTATACTCCAAAATAATTTCTAAGAAGAATAAGAGGAAAGAAAGGAGGAAGTAGCTAACCTTCTCAGCTACCAAAGAAATACATCTCTCTCGATATAAGTTCAAAAAAAAAAAACTTATACCACATTCCACACTCAGTGCATGGCTAATATCAGACAACTGCAGAGGAATCTGAATGTTCCACTGTGATGACTGGTTTAAATTTGAATTACCCAGCGAAATAAATGTGTTTCAACAATGCCATCCAATATGGAATGAGATTTGAATCCTTGTTAATAATACCTTCTGACTCTTAAAAAGGACATGCAATGATGTTCCAGATCACAAGTCAAAAATTTGTCGACTAATAGAAGTGCAATAAATTGCATAGAGATCAGCTCTAGGAAGTATGAAAAGGAATAGTCTAAAATATGAAACCCAAAAGTTTAGCAGGTACATTAGACAGCAGACAAACAGAATCACATAATGCAATTTGCTTGGAGGTGAAACTAAATCCTGGAAACACATCTGATACACACTAAAACTAGATGTGCATTAAATGTAACTACTAAGTTCTAGCATACATGACCAGAGTGGCATGAAAACTCATGAACTGGGACTGGTACACAATATAAATACGTCAAACAACTGGAATGGGGATCAAAGAAAAAAACTGATAGAACAATGTTGTGCTGGCAATATGAACATGCAAGATTAAAATCTTCAATGTAAGTAGAATGAACACAATATCGTAAAATATATAAATACACTCAGAGCTCCAACTTATGAATAAAACTACTTGCTGTAGAGTGTCGCCCAAATAAGTTTAGGGACTTAGAGATTAGGGTTACCTTTGCTTTGAGCTTTTGGCTTGATGTAGAGTGTGGAGTGGCTATCAAAGGGCTTGCTTACTCTTGCTGTGGTCCTATGATATAGAGAGATGTAAGGAAGTCTTGCAGCAGACGACGACGAGTGCGGAGAGGCAGAGTGGAGTCGTGCGACCGGCGATGGTCAGTGCAGAGAGGCGGAGAGGATTCCTACGGCTGGTGGCGGTGAGTGCCGAGAGGTAGAGAGGAGTCCGGCGACGGTGACGGTAGTGAAGAGAGGCAGAGAGCTATTGCGGAGAGGTTGCGGCGAAGGCTTCGATGGCGAAGGCTTCAGGCGATGGATAATGCCCTATGCGTTTTTTTTATTTAGCAGGATCTTACTTTTTATTTAACCAAGTTAATTACAATGAACGCATATAACTAATCGCAAGGAGTTGTTGACTTTTTTAACCAAGTTACAAGCTGTTGATTTTTTTAACCAATTAAGTTACGTTTTCGTTTCATGTATTTTTTTTAATTTAATTTTGTTTAGCATAACTTTATTCTTTTATTATTTTTTCTTTATTATTTCCAAACTAATCATTATATTTTAATCATGTTTTTTTATTTAATTTTGTTTAACATAATTTTATTTTATTATTACTTTTCTTTATTATTTCCAAACTAATCGCAGCATATATGTTGCATAATATTGATAATAAATAAAAGTATTTGCAGCATGCCTATTCTTGTACGTTGTTATTGTTATTAAATATTTATAGTATTAATTGCATGATTTTAATGTGCGTCGTTAATATTTAGGCATAATTTTTTTTCTTATTCAAGTTTATACTATTAATGGCGCGCATCAACATGCACGCTGTTAATAATACTATTAACAGCGTGCTTTTAATGTGTGCTGTTAATAGCAAGCTGCGAAAAACTATTTTTGTTGTAGTGGCGGTTAGTCCTTCTGAGATGTCTTGGCTTTGATACCACTTGTTGGGGGCCGTTGGAGGCCGACTAAAAGGGGGTTGAATAACCTTGCATAATATAAAACCAAAATACCCTTCACTGACTTTTAAAAGAACACTTGCGTAAATTAAATAAAGAAAGAAACTAAAAAGATGAGGCTCACGGATTTGACTTAGTTACAACCGGGGAGGTTATTAATCCAAGGAATGGATTGCACTAAGTATCTCCTTTGGGCGGAGAAGCCTCTTACAGCATTCAAGCATAGAAAATGAGAAGCTAAACTAAACAATAGAAGCGTACAAGTGTTGAATATCAAATTGCTTGTTTTATTTAGCTTCTTGGACCAAGGCTATATTTATAGCCTTGGTCGAGGCGACTGGAGGGTTCTAGGTGCCTGGAAGGGGATCCCCTTCGTAACGGATCATGGTCAAACGTGATCTAGTCAAAAGTTGCATTTTGGGCGCCTAGACTTTTTACGATCCGGGCTCTCTGCTTCGATTTTGCTCGCCTCGGTCCAGATCTTCCGCTCAGCTCGCTTGGGTGATTTCGACCAACCGAAATAAGGTTCACTGGAACCTAATTTCGACTTTCTCGAGCAGGCTTCCGCTCCAGCTTCTCGTCCCTTGGAATCGTCGTGTGCCTCCTTCTCATCTGCAAGCGTACTCATCCACAGCTCTTCGTCCCTCGGATGCACCGAGCCCGTCAGCTCTCTCCCGTGCCGACCTTCTCGTTGGTTGTGTCTCTTGCTCCTCGAGCAATCTTCCGCTCTGACTTCTCGTCCCTTGGAAACATCACACGCTCCCTTCTCATCCGCCGGTGTACTCTTCCATAGGACCCTGTCCTTCAGACGCACCGAGCCCATCGACTCTCTCTCCCGTGCCGTCCTTCTCGCTAGCTGCGTCTTTCGCTTGACTTCCTATGTTCCTAAGTTCTTGCACACTTAGACACAGGGTCAAAACACCACAGGACCTAACTTAACTTGTTTGATCATATCAAAACAACTTGGGGTTCCAACAAAATGTTGGTGCAAAGGAAACCTAACTTATGCAGACTGGAGATCCCTAGAACTAAGTTCAAAGGGACAACTTAATTGTACTGATAAAGTTGCTCACTGTGGAGGAATGATCCAATGAATCAGTGAAGGATGGAGGTTAAACACATAACTTTTAATGATCCAAGAAGAGTAATATGGAATACTCTTAAGAGATCACCTATGCGAGAAAGAAGTGGAGCAGCTTCGAAGAGAATTAGAGGCATAATTCTTACAACTTCTCACAGGACCAGGCGTATTCATGGCCAAGAATTACACACTCATAAGAACTGAGTTGTATCAAGGAGATTCTTGGGTGAGATATGTCAATGCTTACGCAGACGGCAAAATAGTTCAAGGACATCACATCTACTATCAGCCAGTAAGCAAACAAATCTTCAGAAGGGAAGGTTCAAAGTGTAAAACGTACCTGTTCTATACTGAACTCAACTGTTGAATGCTATCACATACCCTATTTCCATTCATGTGTGTGTGTGTGGGGGGGGGGGGGGGGGGGGGGGTTGTTGGATATATGTGAATGGAGAAGAGGTGGAAGAGGCATGAGACTCCATTGTGAATGAGACTTTAGTCTCACATTAAGAGTTTTAAGGCATATTGGTTGGTTTATATTGATTTACATACATTGATGATGTGAATAAATGCATGGCAAGAGGCTCTCTCTCATGTGTGGGTGCGCAGGGGGTGTAAATTCAGGGCTCGGATTGCACTGAATCAAGTTGACTTATGTGTGAGCACGACCTGCGCACGTTGAATGTCAGACCGGTCTGGGTAAAATTTATCCAAGTGGAACAATCAACATTTTGCTACATAAACTTTTTGATGCTTATTTAAGGATGCAACAGATGCATTAAATTAAAAATTAATGCAGCCGAGTGAAATGTTGGCATTTCACAGTTGGTGGAAAATGATCATTAACGCTGCTCATTGGTCTGAGCTCCTATATATGGAGGTTGCAACCATAGGTAAAAGGTTACACGCTTAAAAAGTTGAAGCTCTCCACGTATGTTCCCCTTCGCTTCAATCGTGCATCTCTTGCTTGGTGGAGTGCCCATGATAGCAGTCGGGTACCTCTTAGTTCGTTATGACCATGAGCGTTTGGTAGGAATCATGGTTCACCATTGTATCTTAGGAAACAGACGACCCAAGGAAACCTCGAAGCATAGTCGAAGGTGGGGTGAATCTGTTTCAAGGAAATTGCGACCATTGTAGGCCTCGGTCCATTTGCCCACTCGAATTTTATGTTTACTCGGCTGCTAACTCGATCGGCCTCTGTGTTCGCTTGGCTCTCTGCTCGTCTGACCTCTTCTTCGCTCGACTGCACGCCCGTCTGGCCGCATGGCTGTCCGACCGCAAGGCCGTCCGGCCGCACGGCCGTTCGGTCGCACGCCCGTCCGGTCGCACGCCCGTCCGACCGCAGCTTGCTCAACCTCTACGTTCGTTGGGTCGCACGCTCGTCCGACCACAGCTTGCTCGACCGCTTCACTCACCCGGTCAATTACTTGCCCGACAGCTTGCTCGGTCTGCGAGGTTGTCCACTCGCTCGCTCAACCGGTCACTTGTTTGCGTTCAGCACTTGGCAGAAACTAGTCCCTACTAGCAGCCTGAGATTATTAGCTCAGATCATCTCGACAGATAAGTTGAATTTAATTTGGTGCATTTAAATTAAGTTAATTCCCTAAATCTCCGACAACAAATTGTTATGTCCAACATTAATTTCAACACCAACAACAAATGCAACCAGCACCACGTTGGTACTGATTTGTTGAAACCAGCATCAACAATAAATGAAATCAGCACCATGTTGGTGTTGGGTTGTACACCAAGTTTCAACAAATCAGCACCACTTTGGTGTTCCACTGCTGGTTTTAATAAATCAGTAATATGTTGGTGCTGGTTTCAACAAACTAGCACCAACATGGTGCTAGTTTCAACAAATTAGCACCAAGGTTGGTGCTGGCAACAAACCAACACCAACAACAAATGAAACCAGCACCACGTTGGTGCCAACACTAGTACAACCAGCACCAACAACAAATGAAACTAGCACCACGTTGGTGCCAGTACCAGTACAAACCAGCACCAACACCACTGCTGGTTTCAACAAATCAATATCAACGTTGGTGTTGATTTGTTAAAATCATCACTATATTGGTGCTGGTTTCTATCTCACTATATATATATAATCAGGAGGAATAAGGTAAATTTTTAATAAGTAACATAGGCAATTATATCACCGTTATATTTACTTGTGTTCTTTTCAGCAATTGGAAACAATTTTTTCAATCTCAGTACTAATAAATAATAAAGAGACAATATGCAGTTTTGTTTGATCTAGCAAACATAAATCTCAAACTGTTGATAATATATTGCAATCTATATTGGAGAATTAGCTAATTTAAAATTATAATTTCAATTTTAATTTATCTGTCGATTGGCCTAAGTAGATAATCTTAGGTTGTTAGTAGAGTTGGTTTTTGCCAAGACTCCCGGGTGCTAATTATCGAGTCCAAGTGCAGAGTGCAAACTCCAGAGTGTAGATTGCTGAATCTAAGTGCAGAGTGCAGACTCCCAAGTATAAACTGCCGAGTCAAGAAGAATGTTGCCGATTAGATGCTAAGTCTGAGTGCAGCCGAGTCGAGAAGAATGCTGCCGATCGGATGTCAAGTCTGAGTGCAGGAGACTCAGAAGAATGCTATCGATTGGATGCTGAGTTCGAGTGTTTCAGAGTCGGGAAGAAAGCTACCAATAGGATGCCGAGTCCAAGTGCAGCCAAGTCAAGAAGAATGCTACTGATCGAATGCCGAGTCCAAGTGTTGCCAAGTAGGGAAGAAAGCTGCCGATCGGATGCTGAGTCCGAGTGCAGGCAGTCGGGAAGAAAGCTATCGAGGCATGCTTTTAAGTAGTTTCCTTGAAACAGATTTACCCCACCTTTAGATGCGCTTTGAGATTTTTTTGGGTCATCTTTTTTCTAGGATACAATGACAAACTGTGAATCTGCAACCAAGCACCGGTGACCACAACGAACTAAGGTGTATCTGAATGCTTTCATGAGCGGACCTACCAAGCGGATGCATGACAGAGCAAAAAATATGGGGAACGTAAGTGGATAGAAATCACATTTCCATGCACCCTCATGCAAGAGTATGACCTCCTCTTTTTATAGGAGCTCCAACCTTATGCAACATTACTTTTAAATGGCCAATTAATCACCATTTAATGCATTTACCCATCTGGGAGGTTTCAGATACACCATTAACATCAATTAATGCATTTGTTACGCAGTTGAGCAGGTAGAAAAGTTGGATTCGAATAATAAAACGTTGGTCCATTTGCTTGGAAAAATTTTACCTTGACCGGTCTGGTATTCAACTCACGTAGGTTGTACTCGCACATGAGTCAACTTGATTCAGTGTAAATTTGGGCCTTGAATTTTCACTCTCCCCTATGAACTCACATGTGAGAGAGAGCTTCTCCTCATGCATATGTTCACAAGATAAATGCATGTACCATAATTTAAACTAGCAATAGCGCCAAGAGACTCTCAATGTAGGACTAAAAAACTCATACACAATAGAGTCTCTTTTTCTCTATCTCTTTATACCATTCACATTTCCAACAATCCTCCACATGAATAGAAAATAGGATATGTGACATTCAGCAGTTGAGTTCAGTATAAAATAGGTAGATTTTACCCTTTGAACCTTCCTTTGTGAAGATATGTTTGCTTAGTACTGGCTGACAATAGACATGATGCCCTTGAACTGTTCTGTTATCTATGTAAGAATTGACATATCACACCCCGGACTCTTCCTGATACAAACTTAGTTCTCATGAGTGTGTTTGTTCTTGGCCATGAACATGCCTGATTCTGTGAAAAGTTCTAAGAATTGTGTCTTTAATTCTTTTCGAAACGACCCTACTTTTTGTTGGAATCCCAAGATATTTTGATGTGATCAAACAAGTTAAGTTAGGTCCTATTTGGTTTAACCCTTGTGTCTAAGTGTGCAGGAGCTTAGGAGCACAGGAAGTTGAGCAGAAGACGCGGCTAGTGAGAAGGACGGCACGGGAGAGAGCCGACGGGCTCGGTGCGTTCGAGCGACGAGATGATCGCGAAAGAGTACACTGACGGATGAGAAGAACGTACACAATGTTTGAGGGACGAGAAATCGGGGAGGAAGGCTGCTCGAGGAGAAGGCCGGAACTTGGGTTCGGGTGGGCCCTATTTCGGATGGCCGAGATAACCCAAACAAGTGGAACCGAAGTAGAAGACACGGACCGAGGCGAGCAGCATCGGAGCAGAAGGCCCGGACCAGAAAGTCAACTTGGTTGACTTAGTGGTCCGGGTGCCCAGACCATCCCGGTGCCTGGAACCATTCCGGGCGCCCGGAGTTGGACCTTGGTCAAACCACGATCCGTGCGTTGGGGATAAAGTTTTATCCCCCCAAGGTGCCCGGAACCCATTAGGGGCGCCCCGACCAAGGCTATAAATACAACCTTGGTCCAGAAGGTTTTAATCAATTACAAGTAATTCAATTCCAGCATTTGTACGCTCCATTTTAGAGTTAAGCTTCTATTTCTTGTGCGTCAACGTTGTAAGAGGCTTCTCCGCCTAGAGGAGATCTTTTAGTACGCTTTTCATCTACCTTGGATTAACAACCTCCCCGGTTGTAACCAAGTAAATTGTGAGCCTCATTTTTTCTATTCTATTTTGTTTACTCTGTTTATGCAAGTGTTTTAGTTGAAAATCTGAGAAAGGGATTGTTTTATTTTTGCAGGGCAATTCACTTCTCCCCTCTTGCCGGCCTCTACAAAGGGACCAACAAGTGGTATCAGAGAGAGGATGCTTCAGAAGGACTAACCGCCGACCGAAGCAAGCAACCAATGGTCGGACCAAGCATCGTTCCACCAAAATTCGAGGGGGACTTCACACATTGGAAGCATCATATTGAGGTATTTCTAAAAACCGATTTTGAAATTCATTTAATAATAAAGTACGATTTTGTAGCTCCGACAAATCAAAATGGAGAGGAAAAAGAAAAGAGTCTTTGGATGAAGAAGGAGCAGAATGACTCCATAGCAAATAACCGAGCGGAGTATCACTTGCTGAGCGTGCTGCCGCCTCAAGAAGTCTACCGCATCGGAAGCTACTCGTCGACCAAAGAACTCTGAAAAAAATTCATGGAGCTTCACGAAGGCACGTCCGAAGCCAAGCTCGCTAGAAGAGATATACTTCGGAACAAGATGACAAATATCCGTCTGGAAAGAGGTGAGAAAGTAGCTGATCTACAAGCAAAGGTAAAAGAGTTACTTACCGGACTCGAGAATCTCGGTGAAACGGTAACCAACCGGGACACCATATGCTACGCACTCGACGCTTTTCCCAGAACTCCAGAATGGACGTCAATCATCGACGCCTACTACATTTCAAAGGACTTAGAGGTAAGTACCTTAGAGGAGTTATTTTCTACTTTTGAATTACATGAAACCAGATGTGCAAGGACAACAAAGGAATCAAGTCAGATAATGGCACTAAACGCAACCAAGAAGGATGAACCCGACTCAGAATCAGAAGAAGATCAAGAAGCGTATATGGTAAGGAATTTTAAAAAATTCTTTCGATCTAATAAATTTAAAGAAATGCAGAATAAGAAGAATCTAAGAAATAGAAGAAGGGTTCGTTGCTACCAGTGTCAAAAAGAAGGACACTTAAAAGAGGACTGCCCAGAACTCAAGAAGGACAAAGTGAAGATACCCAAGAAGCACAAGAATCTAAAAGCTACTTGGGACGACACTTCATCATTTGAATCTAAAGTACAAGAATATGTCGGACTAGCACTGATGGCGAGCTATGAAGGACAAAGTACATCGGAACCCAGTATTGATGAAGGGGGAGCACCTTCAGATGAATGCAGTGAAGCAGGGGGAGAGTCAGGCTTCAAGTCTGAAATGGTAAGTGAGGTATGTCTCTTACCTTCTGATCAACTTTATTTCGGTATTAAGTGTTGGTTGGTCCTACGAAGATCGTGCCGGTTCCACTATATAAAAATTTTGTACAAGTGTCAAACCTTTCCTAAACAACCTATTGTGTTCTTTAGAAGTTAAATTAGGAATCACAAACGGAATTTAACATTATTGATTCCAAATTTAACTTATCTGTTCTTAATGGTTTAGATTTGTATCGCAAGCAAAACTTAATACTATTGATCCAAATCAACCTATGTTATAAATTTAATTAAATATTAATTTCCAAAATTGGCTTCCAGGACTGCATGACGAGGCACATGACCTTCTTGGGTATGGGAGCATCCACCACCGCCTAGACAAAGCCTTTTAAGGAAAGCTAATATTTAATTTCCTTATATAACTCTAGGTTTAACCAAAAGGAACAATCGAATCATAAATTTGAAAGATAAAAAAAAACACAAACTCGAATAACAAATTCAAAAAATTAGAATCTAATGCCTCTTGTGTTTGGAATTCATACAAAGAAAAATAACTAGCATGATGCGGAAAACAATTACTAGTTATACCTTTTCTTTGTATGCTAATAACCTCGAGATCTTCTGCCGTATTCCTCGCATCGCCTTGGACGTCTTGTGTGCGACGATCCTCCAAGATGAACACCACCCAAAGCCTTCTTCTTCCTTCTCTAAAATCCGACCACAACCACAAGAGAACAAAAGAGAGCAAGGGGAAAAGAAGAGGGAGAGGGCCGACCACAAGAGGGAGCACCAACTTGAGAATTAGAATTGATTTCTCATGAGGCCTCCCCTCCCCTTCTTTTATATTACTTGCCCAAGGCAAATAAGGAAAGACTTTTTACAAAAATTAAAATTTTCCTCTTGTTTTTCCTTTTCCCATTTTATTTTTCCTCTTCTTTCCTCTTGATTGATTCAATCATCAATCATGGATTGATTGGCCGGCCCCTTGCTTGGGCACCAAGCAAGGGTGACCGACCACATCATCAAGGAGAAAAATAATTTTTATAAAATTTTATAAAAGAAGAAATTCTCTTATAAAATTTTACAAGCTCTCTTTCCTATTGTGGATGTTAAAAAAGAAAAGTTTAAAAAATTAAAACCAAGTTTTAAAATTTAAAACTTCTCTTCTAAAATTTCCTTTTTTTAACAAAAATAGAAAGTTTCAAATTTAAAACTTATCTTCCTTTTTTCTAAAAACCATGAGGATGGTTTAAAAAGGAAAGTTTTCAAACTTTAACTTTCTTTAAAACCATGTGAAATTCAAATAAGGAAAGTTTTTAATTTTAAAATCTCTCTTTTAAAACTTGTAGATTTCTTAAGAGAGAAGATTTTAAAAATTCAAAAACATCCCTTAACTTTGAATTATGTGGCCGGCCCCTTTGCACAAAGCAAAGGCCGACCACCTTGAAGGAATTTACGGCCGGCCCTTGGCTTGGTCACCAAACCTTGGGCCGACTCTTCTTGGACACCAAGATGGCCTTTCATTGGATGGAATTGAAGCTTTAATGAGACTACGACAGGGACCTAGAGGAGAAATTGATTTTAGCCTTCCGACGAGCTTGAGTATCCCATGTTCGCCCCGAACACACAACTCAAGTTCATCAACAATAACTCATTCCACTAGAGAGTCATTATTGCACTACCGCACCAATCCCAAATTACATTATGAGCTCCTTCTTATCATGAGTGTGTTAGTCTCCCTGTGTTTAAGATATCGAATATCCATTAATTTAATTGAGTTACTGACAACTCACTTTAATTAATGTCTTAGTCCAAGAGTAGTACCACTCAACCTCATTGTCATGTCGGACTAAGTCCACCTGCAGGGTTTAACATGACAATCCTTATGAGCTCCTCTTGGGGATATTCTCAACCTAGATGACTAGGACACAGTTTCCTTCTATAATCAACAACACACACTCTAAGTAATATCATTTCCCAACTTATCGGGCATTTTGATTTATCGAGCTAAATCTCACCCTTTGATAAGTCAAAGAAATAAATACTAAATATATGTGCTTGTTATTATATTAGGATTAAGAGGACACACTTCCATAATAACTAAGGTCTTGTTCTTTTATTAAGTCAGTACAAAAAGAACTTACCTTAAATGGTCCTACTCAATACACTCAGAGTGTACTAGTGTAATTTATTAGTCAAGATAAATTAATACCTAATTACACTATGACTATTCCAACAGTTTGTTCCTTTCCATCTTAGTCGTGAGCAACTGTTTATAATTTATAAAGAACTGATAACATGATCTTCTGTGTATGACACCACACACCATGTTATCTACAATATAAATTAATTGAACAACTACACTTAGCATATAAATGTAGACATTTGACCAATGTGATTCTTATTTCTAAATAAATATTTATACAAAAAGCTAGGCTTTTAGTATACACTCTAACATTAAGACTATGACAAAGTCTATGTATAAATTAAAAAGTGAAAATACTAAATTAAAAAATGAAAACTTAGAGATAAAAAGAACTTTAGCAAAATCATGTGTGATAGAGGATTTTGATAAAATTAAACTTGACAATGAAAAATTAAAAGAAGAAATAGAAAAATTGAAAAACTCTACCTGTTCAAACTTTTCTGCTTTTAGAAATTATAAGGGATTGAACTGATACTATAGGTATCATAAAAATCAGATTAGAAAAATATCAAAAGCTTATGTACCTAGAAAATACCTGATTAACCCTGTAGGATGAAATCTATACTGGGTTCCAAAGTCATGTTTAACTTAAACTGTTAATTAAATTTAGCGCTTTCAGTAAGAAAATTAAACAGTGAATTTCTTTATAAGGCTTTGTCTAAGAAAGTGGTTGTTGCTCCAATAACCAAGAAGGCCTAGTGCCTTGCCACTGCCTAGAAGCTAAGTATCGAAATAAACAGTTTAATTGACTAACTGAAAAAGTATTAAAATTAAAATTACTTAATGCTTTAAAGGGTTACCCAATGTGTTTTAGAAAGTATTTTCAAAAATATTCATGTTTACGAAAACTTAGAAAATTTTTTTTAGTTAGGAAATCTTTCCGTTACAAATTTTTTCCTTAGAAGTTATTTTGCCTTAGAATTTTTTTTTCTTCACTTAGACATTTTTTGCTTCAACACTTGTGAAAATTTTTTTTGTTGGACTTAAAAAAATATGTTTCAAACTTTGAAAAATATTCTTAAGTTACTTATTCCGTTACACAAAATTTTTAACTTAGAAAATCAAAAGTTTTCCTACTTACTTAGGTATTTTTCTTTACTTGCCAAATTTAAAAAAAATTACCTTAGACTTATTCAAAGAACCCTAATTTTTATGTGATCAAAGGGAGAGAAGGATGTTAAGTCTAGGGGAAGGTGTATTTAAAATTTTTTTCATTGAAAAATCTTACTTACACATATTTGCAACATTATTTGTTTTTTTTATTATGTCTGTTTTACCCTACCTTAACCTGTGTTGCTCACGTCAAAAAGAGGGAGATTGTTGGAACTCCAACGTATTTTGATGTGATCAAATAAGTTAAGTTATGTCCTGTTTGGTTTAACACTTGTGTCTAAGTGTGCAGAAGCTTAGGAACACAGGAAGTCAAGCTGAAGACGCGGCTATCGAGAAGGACGACACGGGAGAGAGCCGATGAGCTCGGTGCGTCCTAGGGATGAGGTGACCGCGAAAGAATATATCGGTGGACGAGAAAAACATACACGACGTTCGAGGGATGAGAAACCGAGGAGGAAGGCTGCTCGAGGAGAAGGCCGGAACTTGGGTTTGGGTGAACCCTATTTCGGATGGTTGAGATCACCCAAGTAAGCGGAGCTGAAGCGGAAGACTCGGACCGAGGCGAGCAGCACTGGAGCAGAAGGCCCGGACCAGAAAGTCAACTTGGTTGACTTAGTGGTCCGGGCGCCTGGAGTTGGACCTTGGTCAAACCGCAATCCGTGCATTGGGGATAAAGTTTTATCCCCCTCAGGGCGCCTGGAACCCCTTAGGGGTACCCCGACCAAGGCTATAAATACAACCTTAGTCCAGAAGCTTTTAATCAATTATAAGTAATTCAATTCCAATATTTGTACGCTCTATTTTAGAGTTAAGCTTCTATTTCTTGTGCGTCAACGTTGTAAGAGATTTCTCTGCCCAGAGGAGATCTTTTAGTACGCTTTGCATTTGCCTTGGATTAACAACCTCTCTGGTTATAACCAAGTAAATTGTGAGCCTCGTTTTTTCTATTCTATTTTGTTTACTCTGTTTATGCAAGTGTTTTAGTTGAAAATCCAAGAAAGGGATTGTTTTATTTTTGCAGGGCAATTCACCCCTCCCCTCTTGCCGACCTCTACAAAGGGACCAACACTTTTTTCTCACATAGGTAATCTCTCAGGAGTATTCTGGATCATTAAAAGTCATATACTTTAACATCCATTCTTCACTGATCAATTGGGTCATTCTCTCACAGTGTTTAACTTTGTCAGTACAATTAGATTGCCCCATTGAACCTAGTTTTTGGGATCTCTAGTCTGCATAAGTTGGGTTTCCTTTGTACCAACATTTCTCATCAGCATCAAGCTTATCCCTTGTGATGAACTTGCAATTAACTCTCTGTTTAACCCTTTCATTAGCGAATCTACTAGATTGTCCTTTGACTTCACATAGACAATAATGATAACTTCGGTTGAGAGTCGTTGTCCAATGGTATTATGTCTACGACATATATGTCTAGACTTACTATTATATAGATGGCTTAGTGTCTGGCCATTGCTGATTGACTATCATAATGTATGTAAATTGTTGGCACAGGTTTCTGCTATCTAGGAATATTTTCTAAGAATTGATATAGTTATTCAGTCTCTTCACTATATTTATCAAGACCTAAAAACTTAGATTCTATCATAGATGTGGGTATTACGATTTATTTAGAAGATTTCAATGAAATGACTGCATCTCCCAGAGTGAATACATATTCACTCATAGACTTAGAGTCTTTTATGTCCAATATCCAACTTACATTGTTGTATCCTTCTATCACAATAGGATATCTCGTATAATATAGTCCATATTCACGAGTATACCTCAAGTACCTTAGTACTCTTGCTATCCCTTTTCAATACTTAACACCAGGATTACTTGTGTATTTATTCAGTTGACTTACTGCGTAAGCTAAGTTTGATCATGTACAATTCATCATGTACATCAGACTTCCAATCACTCGAGAGTACTTATTTGAGAGATACTTTCTCCTCAAATTTTGATACATATTGATTTGTATCTATCGGCGTTCATTCCAACGTAGTATCACCCTTAGTGAATTTATCAAGAATCTTCTCCACATAATGGAACTGACTAAGAACAAGTCCTTCTGTTGTTCTAAGAATTTTAATTCCTAGAATCATATTAGCTAGGCCCACGTCTTTCATGTCAAATATTGAGTTCAACCTATCTTTAGTAGATTTGATTATCTTATCATTGCTCCTAATGATAAATATGTCATCTATATATAGACACAAGATGACATTTTTTTTTGTGGCTTTCATGTAGACACATATATTATTATTGTAGTTAGCACCAATGGTTAAACTCAGGTTTTAATGAATGACAAATGAATTAAAGTTAGGAGTTATATTATCTAATCTTGTTACCAAGTATGTAGGAATTAACGGGTCTAGAGGACCTAACACTAGGCTGAAGTCTAGTTAGGTCTGAGGACTTGATGACTGACACAAAGTCCAGATTGGTCAAGGAATGATTTGATATCTAACAAGAAGTCCAGCTAGGTCTGCGAGACCTGACAACTGGACGAACTCCAGTTGGGTCTACGAACTTGACAACTGGCGAGAAGGCCTGGTGGGTCAAAAGGTAAGCCAATTGATGCAAATTGTTGGTGTAATTTTCCTAGGTCAAGGTTGACCAGTTTGACTAATCTTGAGTTGGCTTAAGCTTGAGTCTTGATGTTTGAGTTTTGATGTTTGACAATATATGAAGATTGCAGGTGCAATTGCCCATTTAGGGAGATTATTAGTGTAATTCTCCTTTGGTCAAGATTTGACCAGTTTGATGTGAAGAAGAGTTAAGTAGATCAAAGTTGACCAGATACTTGACTGGAAAGTCTTAACTGGAGATTAGGCAAGGGCAAGCCCAATTGAAAGGTTAGTAAAAGATGAAAATCTAAGTGGGCCAGTGTTAACCAGACATTTGGTGTGGAAAGTCCTTGTGAGTTAAGCTAGATAGTTGGAAAGTCTTAGTGATTGGAGCCAGGGAGTTAGAAAATTCTGATGAGTGAATCCAGCTAGTTGTAAAAATCCTAGTGAGTAAAGATAGGCAAATAAAAATCCTGGTGAGTGAAGTCAGGTGAAAAACACTAGTGAGTGAAGCTAGACAGAGGAAAAAGTCATGGTGACTGGTGAGTGAAGCCAGACATGTGAAAATCCAGGTGGGTTAAGGTTGATCGGTTGGGAAGTCCAAGTGGGTTATGGAGGATCAGACACTTGACACAAGATGGTAAGTCCAAGTGGGTCATGGAGGACTAGACACTTGGCACGAGATGATAAGTCCAAGTGGGTCAAGGTTGACCGGACACTTGACACGAGGAGAAAAGTCCAAGTGGGTCAAAGGATTGGCTGGACACTTGGTGAAAACATCCCAACAGGTCAAGATTGACTAAATGCTAGGTAAGGTGAAGTCCCAACAGGTCATAGTTGATAAGATGTTGGGTAAAGGAACCTTAGACTTAGGTTTGGAAGTTATGGTTTAGTAATCGATTAGAGTAATCGATTACACATGATGTTAAACGATTAAGCTAAAAGCTTAATCGCTTAAGGCTCGAAATCACGGAAAGAGAATGGAGTTGAATTGATTAGGGTAATCTATTTAGCGAGCCTTAATCATTAAGGTAATCGATTAAGAAGTTTCCGCGAGGAAACATAAGGTTTCCTAATCGATTGGTATAATCGATTAGGACACAGTAAACAATTGGATCAATCACTTACAGTGTATTTTGCTTCGAATAGAATACTTCTATTCAAAGCTTAAGCAATTAGCTTAATCGCTTATAAGACATTCTCACGTAAACAGAAGCATGCCTAATCAATTAGGCTAGTTGATTAGGCATGCGTAATAGATTATGGTAATTAATTACTCTTGAAAACTAGTTGTTATCAGCCCGATAAATCTGGCATGCACTATTTTCATTAGTTCTTGCGACTCTTCTCTTCCACTCTCTTCATCGAGCTCACAGATCTTCACACTAGTTCTTGGAGACTTAGAGAGAAGTGTTGCTACACTTTCAAGTTGATCAACACTTCCAAGTTGATCAAGAGGTGTCTACAAGCAATAAGTAAGAAGATAGGGTTTTATTTGTTGTAAATCTTGTAAGATTTCGTATTGTATTAGCTTCTTTTGTTCTTCTTCTTGTATCTGTGTATTGTGAGCTTGTACGAGTCTTCTCCACCTCTGGATTATTTCTGAAAAGGAGTGTATTCATAGTGGATGTGTGAGAGAGGGTTGAATCCTCGGATTAGTCACCTCGTTTGAGGTGGATACCAAGTAAATATTGGAATTAGTGTTTGCTTGAGTATTTTTCGTTGCAACAACTCATTGACCAAGTGAACGGAGCTAATCACCCCCTCTAACTCCCGAAGTGACCCAACAAGTGGTATCAGAACGAGGTCGCTTTTCACCAGACTCATAGTTGGAAGGGTAACGAGCTAGAGGAAGAAAAAGTTGAAGCACTAAAGTCAACGAGTCAAAGATTTTAAAAGCTCAACTTCAAGATGGATTTCTGAGATGGACTCGGATATGACATAAGGATGCCTCCACCATTCACATCTACAAGCTTCAATCTTTGGAAATCAAGGATAAAAAATTTCTTGATGGTGGAGATAGAGTAATGATTTCAGGCTCCAACAAATGACAAGGGTAAGCTCATCAAGAAGAGAAAATGGAGCAAAGAGCAAATTCAAAGATGTCAAGCAATTGACAAGGTGACCAAACTATTGGTCAATTTATTGCCTAGCAACATCTTGAGAAAAAATGGAGAATTTGAAGATTCCAAGGATCTTTGAAGCAAATTAAAAATCCATGAAGAACCCTCCATTACACAAAATTAAGAAGAATCCAAATAGGACAACTCATTCGATTAAGAGGAAAAAGAAGAGGACTCTGAGGTTGAGAGGTTTTCAACATCAGCAAAAGAAAAAGAAATTCAAGAAGATCCATCCTCAAGAGAGCACAAGGATAAAGGCAAAGAGTGTTCTCCTTATTTAAAGTGCACGAGGATTTAGAAGTTGAGAAATGCTCAACCTATGAAGATGAAGATTAAGAGGTGTCCACTTCAAGAATTGAGGGTGAGTGTAGATCAATGTTAGATCAAAAAGAGGCTTCTATATTCGGATCAAAAGAAGAAAGTATCATCCCTACAAATAAAGGTATAAAAATTTCAATTGTTAAAAATAAAGATACTATCATTTATTTTGAGTGTAGGGAAAAAGAGCATTACAAGAATAAGTGTCCCATATTGACCAAGAAGAAGGGTCAAGTGACACCAAAGGCTAAGGAGAAGCCTAAGAAGGTTGGCCCCATGATATAGAAGGGCAAGGAGCATATTATGTGCTTCTTGTGTAGTCAAAAGGGACATTATCGAAGTCAATGTCCTAAGGGGAGGAAATCAGCCAAGGTCAAAAGAGGAAGCTCAACTCAAAGGGGAGCTCTTAAGAGCAAATTCAAGATATCATTTATTAATACAATTCTTTTAAAAAATGATAAAAAAGAATGCTAGCTCAAATCTATATCACTTTAATTCTATTTATCATGAAAATAGGAAGCATGATAGAATTAAGGAAAAATATCTTTCATATCATGCTAGAATTACCTTACCTAAGGATAGGAAGGTAGAGAACAATATAGGCAATAACTCTAAGGATTTTAAAGAAAACTCAAGGGAATCATGAAAAATCCAAAACTAAGGATTTAAGAATGGAAACTAAGCCTTGAGGTCAAGGCTTGATAAATTGAAGAAGACCCTTAAAAGAATAAAAAGTTTCTTTAAGGGGTCAAATGAGCAAAATCTAGGGATATATAGGCAAGATTCATCCAATGGTAAGAGGGGTTTGGGATACAAACCTTAAGCCAAGAAGGATGCCCCTTCTTATCATAGAGTTCTATATAGTTATGGAACTAGCCCTAGGTCTAGGGGTTAAGTCGAGGTTCCAAGGGAGGCTATCCCTAGAAGTAACCTTGAAAAGACCAATGTGACTAAGGCTTTTAAGAAACCTAAGAAAGTTACTAAGAAGGTCACAAGGGAAGCTATCCCTAGAGTTGATTGTGAGGACTCAAGTATGACCAAAGCTTTTAAGAAGTCTAGAAAAGTCATTAAGAAGGTACTAAGGGAAGTTATCCCTAATGAGTACCTAGCACACCCAAGAAGCACCAATAGGTTTTGAGTTCCTAAGAGTGTGTTCTCTACACCCTAGATGGGTTTAGAGAGTGTCAACTCCAATTGGAAGGGTAGTTAATCCAATTTTGAAGTTGACACTTGGAAGGTATTTTCAAGGTAGTTGTACTTCTTAAAAATAAGAAGAATTAATTGGTTACTCTTTCGAGAAGTAAAGTGTGCCAAAATTTTAAGAATTGGACTTAATTAAATTGACAAAATTAGGATAGATTCAAAGAAATACCAAATTGGGATTTTGACATTTTTTTGGAAGATAAAGGCAAACTTAGGTCTATTCTTTAAATTTAGAAATTAATTAGGAATACTTAGATAGATAATCTAGGTATATTATTTATGCTAAATTTCCATAATTGTTTGCTCATCATATGCCATGATATCATACATTCATATTTGTTATAAAAAATAAAAAAATACTACATCATGTAGCTATAGTATGTTTTCTTTTGAAACTGATTCATTTTAATGTATGCCATAAATTATCATGTATTATTTTAATTCCTTGTAATTAAGGATAATGACATTAATCAATAAGTGACATCTTAGGTGGATGATTAATTTTTAAAATGCCTAGATAGATATGCATGATTCTTTAGATTAGGGCAAACCCAAAATCTACATTTCACAAGGACTATAAGTTGGCTTATGTGTATTTTAATGCACATTAGAAACAAGTGAGATATTAGGAGGATGACCATAACTAAAGATATTAATTTAGTGCATCATTTTAAGTTTTGATTTCATTAAAACACATAGTTATGTATTATCCAATCATTGGAAAAGCTAATGTATAAGTCATGTACATTTAGCCCAAAGAACATGGTTGAAAATTGATTTTTAAAATCATTTCAAAATACTTTTGGAAAACCTTGGTGAAGATTATATGTTGATAGTAATCACCATTGGAAAGTTGAACACAAATTAGAGGAAAACATTGAAGTTTTAAAGAGTTTCTAAGTTTGTGTCAATCTTTGAAAATGAGATATATTTTCTTAGAAAAATATTTTTTCCTAATAGATTATGCCTTATATAATGTCTATATGAATTTTCATGCTTTTTAAAATTTTATAGAATTTTTGGGGTATTTTTAAAATTTGGATAGAATTGAATTTCAAAAATCAGAAATTCAGGTATAGTAATCGATTTGGTCAATCGATTACCACACCTTAATCGATTAGGACAATCAATTAAGGTGAATTGCCGTGAGCACAGTAGCTCACGAAATCAATTACGATAATCGATTACAACAATCGATTACCACTCAGTAATCGATTAAGTCCCTATTCTAATAAATTAAGGCTAGTCTTAAGTGATTAAAAGCTTTGTTTAAACGCTTAAGACTTTGATTTCAGCTTAAATACGTTTATTTAAGTTGATTAAGCCTTGTTTAGTCATGTTAACCATCCTTAATACTAAGAAATTCATTTATGAATATTTAAGGGTAGTTTTTTTGTTGAAACAAGAAAGGATTGGTTAAAAGAGACTAAGTTGGAGTTTAGGATGAGGTTTAGTTTTAAAGTTGAATTTTGAACCTCAAAACTTTAAATTTTGAGTTTCTTAAATATTTATGAATTTCAAGTCATTGTTAGTATAATGATAGAAGTTTCGAGCATGTCTTAAGGGGGAGCTACTCCTTAAAAACATGATTTCATTTTATTTGTAAACAATGGAAGGTGGAAATCTTCATTGTTATGCTTGCTCAAGGTTGAGCATTGGAAAACAATGGAAGATTAAAAATCTTTATTGTAATGGGTGAATGCTCTATGATGAGCATTGATGATGAGTTAATGCTATAGGATGAGCATTTGAAGACAATAAAGGGTATGAAACCTTCATTATGGTGTTGTGAACAACAAGTGAGGTTGTGAACCCATGAGATAACTCTAAAGGAGAAAAGTATTTGATGTGTACCAAAAGGGGAGAATATAGGGTTTAAGTTAGAAAATTCTTCATGTTTACAGGGAGAGATTATGAAACCCTTATGTTAACAGAGAGAATGAAAGAAACCCTCATTCATACTTTAGCATGAAGAAGTTGAGGCTATGGGATTAGCCTAACTTAAATATATTGTTAAACATCAAAAAGGGAGAGATTGTTGGTATAATTTTCTTAGGTCAAGGTTGACCAGTTTGACGAAGCTTGAGTTGGCTCAAGTTTGAGTATTAATGTTTGAGTTTTGATGTTTGATAATATATGAAGATTGCAGGTGCAATTATCCGTTTGGGGAGATTATTGGTGTAATTCTCCTCTAGTCAATGTTTGACAAGTTTGATGTGAAGAAAAGTCAAGTAGGTCAAGATTGACCAGATACTTGACTAGAAAGTCTTAACTGGAGGTTAGGCAAGAGCAAGTCCAATGGAAAGATTGGCAGAAGATGAAAATTCAAGTGGGTGAGTGTTGACTGGACACTTGGTGTGGAAAGTCCTGATGAATGAAGTCAGGCAGTTGGAAAGTCTTGGTCAGTGAAGCCAGGTAGTTGTAAAAGCCCTAACGAGTGAAGCTAGGCAGATCAAAATCTTGGTGAGTGAAGCTAGATAAAAATCCCTAGTGAGTGAAGCTAAGTAGAAGGAAAAGTCTTGGTGAGAAGTCAGACATGTGGAAAGTCCTAGTGAGTGAAGCCAGACAGTTGTAAAAGTCCTAACGAGTGAAACTAAGCAGATGAAAATCTTGGTGAGTGAAGCTACGTAAAAATCCCTAGTGAGTGAACCTAGGTAGAGGGAAAAGTCCTGGTGAGTGAAGCCAGATATATGGAAATCTAGGTGGGTCAAAGTTGACCAAATACTTGGTGTTGGGAAGTCCAAGTGGGTCATGGAGAACCAGACACTTGACATGAGATGGTAAGTCCAAGTGGGTCATGGAGGACTGGATACTTGACAGAAGATGGTAAGTCTAAGTAGGTCAAGGTTGACTGGATACTTGGCACGAGGAGAAAAGTCCAAGTGGGTCAAAGGATTGACCGAACGCTTGGTGAAGAAGTCACAACAAGTCAAGATTGACGGTTGATCAGATGACTGTTGACCGGATACGAAGCAAGGTGAAGTCCCAATAGATCACGGTTGATCAGATGCTAGACAAGGTGAAGTCTCAATAAGTCACGGTTGATCGGATGTTAGGTAAAGGAACCCTAGATTTAGGTTTAGAAGTTTGGGTTTGGTAATCGATTAGAGTAATCAATTACACTTTAGCTTAATCGCTTAAGGCTCAAAATCACGGAAAGAGAATGGAGCTGAATCGATTAGGGTAATTGATTCAGCAAGCCTTAATTGATTAAGGTAATCGATTAAGGCATTTCCATGAGGAAACAGAATGTTTCTTAATCGATTGGTATAATCGATTAGGACAGTACAGTAAGCGATTGGATCAATCGCTTACGGTGTATTTTGTTTTGAACAGAATACTTTTGTTTGAAGCTTAAGCGATTAGCATAATTGCTTACGGGTCATTCTGGTGCAAATAGAAGCATGCCTTATCGATTAGGCTAGTTGATTAGGCACGCGTAATAGATTAGGGTAATTAGTTACGCTTGAAAACTAGTCATTATCCACCTGATAAAAAGGTTCTAGTCTACAATGTTTTCATTAGTTCTCGTGAAGCTTCTCTTCCACTCTCTTCACTGAGCTCACAGATCTTCACACTAGTTCTTAGAGACTTAGAGAGAAGTGTTGTTGTACTTCCAAGTTGATCAAGAGGTGTCTATAAGCAAGAAGTAAGAAGCTAGAGTTTTGTTTATTATAAATCTTGTAAGATTTCATATTGTATTAACTTCTTTTATTCTTCTTCTTGTATCTGTGTATTGTGAGTTGTATAATGCTTCTCCGCCTCCGGATTATTTCTGAGAAGGAGTGTATTCATAGTGGATGTGTGAGAGAGGGTCAAATCCTTAGATTAGCCACCTCGTTTGAGGTGGATACCAAGTAAATCTTGTCGTTAGCATTTGCTTGAGTGTTTTCCACTGCAACAACTCATTAACCAAGCGAACAGAGCTAATCACACCCTCTGGCCCCCGAAGTGACCCAACACAAATGGTAAGTGAGGTAAGTCACTGGCGGAGAGAAATCTAGTGAGGACGAGTCCCAGAGGGACAATAGGCGCAGTCTAGCTTAAAGCCATTTGGAAAATCTAAGCTAAGACCATGACTTGATTATGGTCTTAGGGAAATAGGATCTAATTAATAATACTATCTCTGTATTGTGCTAACTTTGTCTTACAGGTTATATTTTGTTGTGTTAACCTTGTGATACAAGAAATCATGTGGCTGAAAAAGATGCTCTAGACGCCTAGATTGCGTCTGAGCGCTCGGAATTGGTCCAGGTGCCTGGAAAGGGGCCAAATGGGGCACTAGTCGAGCTGAGGTGGCACACGTTGATTGACTAGCCTATGTTACAATTTGGGCACCTAGACAAGTCAAGGTGTTCTAAGATGGATAAATTTTTGGAGATAGAGTTTCATCGAGGTGCAATCACTTTCGTGATCTAGGCGCTTGGAGGTGGTCTAGGTGCTCGGAGGAGGATAAGTCAGCGAACTCCCAGGCCTCATTGGAGGCGCCCGAGGGCAGTCTAGGTGCCTAAAAAAGGTCTATATAAGGACTTTGACTAGAGGCTTCAACAGATCACTCGCTCCGACTTTCGTACTCACGCGCTGCTTTGAAAAGACTCCGATAACACTAAAAGGCTACTCTGACAACCAACGCTCAAGTAATTACTTCTTCTGTTGTCGGTATTTTTATTTAACAATTCGCGTACTTAAATTTAGTAAACATTTTCAAACTGTTAGTGATTGCCCAATGTAACGTCCCTAGTTTTTTCCTTTGTTGTTGTTTTTTTACAATTCATAAATGTAACTGCGGACACCACTTGCTCATACTTCTATAGCGGTTTTTTAGTTCAAATAAAATTACATAGACGGTTCAAAAAATAACATAACTAAATGCGGAAATTAAATTGGCAGATCTTCGGGTTGTACTTCTATTGTTCCGAGCTGGCTTATTGGTTAACGTCTCCTGTCTTATTTGTTCCATTGTCTGAAAAAGAAAGTTTAAAGTCTATGAGTCGAGAGACTCAACATATTCAAAACCATACAATGCAATAGTTAGCGCCTATAATCTAATGTACTAAGGGAAACCACGTTCTAGGTAACGAGGGACCATCCTACTAACATACCACGAATGTACGCATAGGCATCGACATAAACATGTGGGCATAAATATAAGCATACGAACACACATAATCACGAACACGTACATCAACATAACGTAAGCATAAACATAAGCATAAAAACAGACATAATAATGAGCATGTATATAAGCATAACATAAGCATAAACATAAGCATACAAACAAACATAATCATGAGCATGTATATAAGTATAAACACAAGCATAAACATAAGCATACTAATAGACATAATCGTGAGCATATCTATAAGCATAATATATCATAAATCTTTTTAAGGTAAGGATCGTTGAAAATGACTGGCTATCATCATATGGTCGATTAATCAATCTCAGCTGTAAAACCATGGTACCTAGCGGCGGGGCGTCAACAAATCTCATCACTAGGTTGTGACCTAACATAAAAAACCGATATTGGGCTCCCTCTGGGGCCTTGTCTCGTAAACAGGATCATTCTGGGGCCTTTTCCCTTACGGTGTTCCTATCTAATCATTATCGTTTTGCCACAGTCAGCTTACCTGATATTGGGCTCCCTCTAGGGCCTTTCCCTCACAGTATCCTCATTAAATCTTTATCATTATCATTATCACTTTATTATATTCAACTTACCCATATTGAGCTCCCTTTAGGCCATTTTCCCGTAAACGGGCTCCCTCTAGGGCATTTTTCCTCACGGTATCCTTATTAAATTTTTATCATTATCATTATCACTTTAAGGTATCGTAATCATACATAAGAGGGGCATGAACATAAACTTAAGCACAAACATGCAAATTCACAACATAAGCTTAAGCATGGATTTCAATGCCATTTTGTGCATAAACATAGTGTGAGCATGCATAAACATAAACATGGTATAATTGTAAACCTAAGAATAAGCATGTAATTTTCATATCGTAAGCTTAAGCACAGACTTGTGCATCAGCTTAGCATGCATATGCTTAGCAACATAAACAGGGCATAATCATGAACCTAAACATAAGCATGCAAAGATCTCTAGTTTCTAATGGAAAACAAATAAAAGAACATGAAACCATTGTAGAGCAACCTCATGATGATTACACCCTTAAAAATAGAATTTAGTCTACTCCTATAAATATGAAATTTACAAGTTTTATAATTCGAATTGAGCATCAAATGGTCTTCTATCTTCTAAAGAAAAATAGCTAGAAGTATGGAACAAACATGAAGTGCAACATCAAACTATATAACTTCTAAAAATAAAATTTAATCTACTCCTATAAATCTTAAATTTACAAGTTTTATACTTCGAATTGAGCATCAAATGGTCTTCTTTCTTTTAAAGGAAAACAACTAGAAGCATGGATCAAACATGAAGTGCAACATCAAACTATATAACTTCTAAAAATAGAATTTAATCTATTCCTATAAATATGAAATTTACAAGTTTTATACTTCGAATTGAGCATCAAATGATCTTTTATCTTCTAAAGGAAACCAACTAGAAGCATGGATCAAACATGAAGTACAATATCAAACTATATAACTTCTAAAAATAGAATTTAATCTACTTCTATAAATATGAAATTTATAAGTTTTATACTTCGAATTGAGCATTAAGTGGTCTTCTATCTTCTAAAGGAAAACAACTAGAAGCATGGATCAAACATGAAGTACAACATCAAAGTATATAACTTCTAAAAACAGAATTTAGAACTACACTTATGGAAGTGAAACCTACAAGAACTAAATTTTATGGGAGCATAAATAATTCTCTAGCTTCCATGTAGAGGTGAGGAAGGAACCTAAGCCGTGGCATCATCTTCTTAAAATATAAAAGAACATAAGGTTCTATAAAACCTGAAACTTACAAGTCCTAAAATCAATGGAAGCATTAACAATTTTCTAATTTCCAAATAGAGATAAGGAAGGAACCTAAACCATAACATCAACTTCTTAAAGCCAAAAAAGAAAAACATAGGAAACTATAAAATCTGAAATCTTCCATTTAAACAAACCTTTAAGGGCTTTAAAGAAAGGACTTAAACTAAAACATCACAACTCAATCTATGGTACCCAAAATTCAGAAGACATAGAAGCTAATCTAAAGCATTAACATAGTTGAAAACATGCCTTCAAATCTTGGCTACCAACCCCTCCTTAGTTGTCTTCTCTTGGAGTTGTAGCACCGACGGAATTGAGTGAGGTGAGAGGCTTAGGGCCAGCGGCAAGTACAAAAACAAGGTAGGGTTCTATGTGAGGATTTTATATAAGATGGAAGTTTTAGGACTTGGTCTAGATTTTATCTATTAAATCATATAAATTCTTATACTAGATAGATTTATAGATGCTAAATCATTTATATTGTTTTCGACAAACTTTATACTAAGTCCAAATAGAAATCTATATTCATGATTATTTAATTTCATATGCATACCAAGTCATCAAGTTGATATTTAATCCAAAACTCCATATATATATCCATGTATATATCATATTCACATTAAAATGTTATAGTTTCTTATACGCTATATTAATCTTTATTTTTTCCTTTTATACTATATAATTTATATTATATATTTTATATAATATTTCTTAGTTACACGTTATATTAATCTTACCTTTTCCTTATTTAATTTCATTTATGCTTTATAATTTATATTATACATTTTATATTATATAATATATTATTTATATTTCATGTCCATATTGATTAGATGGATAATTTATACACATAAATTATACTAAGTTTTATATATTTGTATCTTATTATTTTCTTAATATAATTCACTAGTCCAAATTTCCTAATTGTAGGCTAACTTAATTAATTATGTTTATTTATGTAAGTAAATTCTTAATTAAATCAAATGAACGATTACAATTAACCTAATAAATATCCTTAATTAAATAAATTCAAAATTTAATTAAATTGTAATTAATCCAATAAATAACTTTAATTAAATAAATTTGAGATCTAATTAAATTATAATTAATTCAATAAATCTCCTTAATTAAATAAATCTGAATTTTAATTAAATTATAATTTAATCTAATAAATATTCTTAATTAAATAAGTGGTTTCAGACAGTACACCTAATGAAAGCACTCTATGAGTGCAGGCTTTAGAGTAGGAGTCGTCGAAGGCTCTGAATCAAGTAAAAAAAACTTATATTAGCGATTGTATATGTGTTCTCATTTCTTTCTTTTCTGCTGTGTTGTTTTAACGCATTATTTTAGAAAAAGTGAAGAATGCTATTCACTCCCTCTAGCATCTTTTCGATCATATATTTATCACATTTATTGATTTTGAATCACATTCCTTCATGGAATTGTCAATTTTCTTATGACACTACTTTGTTGTTTGTTTCAAGCCGTATAACAACTTCACCAATCGATAAATCTTGTTTTTCTGCTTTGGCACAGAAAACTCTTCAAGTTGCTCCATATAGATTTCTTATATCTTCATTTAGAAAGATTGTCTTTACATCTATCTGATGTATTTTCAGATTCCATAGAGTGACGATAGCCAACAATACTCTAATGCAAGTTATTCTTAACATTGGTGAATACATATTAAAGTAATCAAGGTCTTCTCATTGTCAGTAACCTTTAATTACCAATCTGACATTGTACTTATCAATTATTCCATATGATTTCATTTTCTTCTTAAAAATCCACTTGTAGCCTAGTGATTTACTTCCCCGAGGAGGATCCACAAGTTCCTAGGTGTGATTTTGCAAATAGTGTCTTTCTCAGATACAATTTTATCTTTTTAGTGAGGTCTATCAAATAAATTACTGCTTCTAAGTAACTGTGGGGCTCACTTTCCAATATGAAAGTGATAAAATCCATTCTATAAGATTTTTCCACCCAATTCTTTTACTTCGTTTGAGCTCAACCACGACTAGTTCATCATCTTCTTCTTGTGCTACATGTTTTAAGGAGATAGCTTTCTCTCGGATCTTATACGGAAACACTTCCTTCAAGAACGAGACATTTCTCAATTATATTATCGAGTTCTTGTGAATATCTGGTATTTGTAACCCATACACAAAAAATTGATATGCACCGTTGTTATGTGCATATCCAATAAATATGCAATCAACATTTTTTAGTCCTATCTTGATCTTTTTTGGATCATACACCAAAAACTTTGACAAGATGCTTCCACATTCGCAAATATTTATAGAATGATTGTCTTCCATTCTACAACTCATAAGGGCTCTTATCTATTTTTTTAAGGTACCTTATTTAAAAGGTAATCAGCTGTTAACACAACTTTCCCCCACATAAACTTTGGCAGTCTAGGGCTCAATAGAAGAACATTCATCATCTCCTTTAGAGTTCAATTATTTCGTTCAACAACTCTATTTTGCTAAGGAGTATAAGGAATTGTTGTTTTGTATCTGATTCCATGCTCAACTCACAATTCAGCGAACAATGAAACATATTCACCGCCTCGGTTACTTCAAACCACCTTAATCTTCTTATTAAGCTAGTTTTCAACCACCTTTTTATAGAGAATAAATTCTTTATAGTTTCATTCTTACTTTCGAGAAGATAAACATAACAGTATTTTATGTTATCATCTACAAAAGTGATAAAGTATTTATTATCACCATCTATCGGTGTACCTTTGAGGTCGCACACGTCGATATAAATTAAGCTAAGCGATTTGCTGCTTCTTTCAACATGTTGAAAGGATAACCTTGTCATTTTTGCTTCAACACAAATTTCACACTTGTATTTCAGTTCAAGGTGAAATGTTGGTATGTTTTGCATGTTAATTAATCTATGTAACACATTGTAATTAACATGTCCTAGTCTACCATGCTATAAACATGAAGACTCAAGGTATAAACGAAAGAGTTTGCAATTTTATTAATCTTAGGCGTAATCGTCATTACACTAAGCTTGAATAGCCCTTCAGTTACATACTTTTTTAAAAACATTCTATTTTTTGATAGAACAACTCTGCTCGACTCAAAACTAATGTGAAAATCATGCTTTCTAAGAGGTGATCTAGACACTAGATTTTTCCAAATCTCTAGAACATACAACACATTATTGAGAGTTAGCTCTTTGTCCGAGGTCAGCTTCAACACCACTTTACCTTGATCCATGATGTCCAAAGTTGTTGAGTTCCCCATAAACAGTTTCTCTCCATCTTTGATTTGTTCAAAGTTGTTAAGCAACTCCTTGTTGTAGTAGATATGTCTAGCGACACAGTATCGATCCACCATTGCCATGGATTTGAACACACCAGGTTCAGTTTGGAGACCACAACGCAGAGGTCATCATTGTTGATCCCTCATTCAGGTTAACCCTGCTTTTTCTTTGGCTTTATGCACTTCAAAGATTTATGATCGATTCGGCTATAGTTGAAGCACTTCCTAGAGTTTTTTTTTATTGATAACTCCTCTGGGCCCCATCTTGGAAGATTTGGGATTCTTCCATATCGTACTCGACTGCTTTGGCTTTCACAGGGACCTAAGAGAATAGCTTTCTCTCTATACTCTTGTTGTCTTCCTCAATTTGAAGTCTAACAATGAGTTCTTCCACATTTATCTCCTTCTACTTATGCTTCAGGTAGTTCTTGAAGTCCTTCCAACCGGGAGGTAGCTTCTCAATGATTGTTACTACTTATAAGGTTTCACTCAAAATCATACTTTCTAAGTGGATCTTGTGTAAGATCACCTGAAGCTCCTGGACTTGGCTGATCATTGTCTTGGAATCAACCATCTTATAGTCTAGGAATGGGCCCATGATGAATATCTTGGTTCCTCATCCTCCATCTTATACTTCTTGTCCAAGGACTCTCACAACTCCTTAGCAGTTCTTTTCATGTTATACACAGTGCATAATGAGTCGGTAAGGCTGTTGAGGATGTAGTTTTATCATAGGTATTCATTATGCGTCCATGTCTCTACTGTACTAATGGTCTGAGCATCAGTAGAATCCTCAGCATGCTTGGGAGGGTTCTTAGTTAAGAACCAAGCTAGATTGAGCATGGTCAAGTAGAAGAGCATCTTCGGCTTCCACCTCTTGAAGTTCAACCCAGTGAATTTCTCTGGTCTTTCCTCGTGGTTGATTGGAACATTTCCAATCGGAGTAGAGGGGATCTTCACGTGATGAGTCTATTGCACCTCAACACCTTCTGTGGTCATCTCAACAAATCAAACTATGTTTCAAGATGTTAGACAATCTGCTATAGATATTAGGAAATTAACTGAATCAAAATTACAAATTCAACTTTAACTTATCTGTCGAATGACCTGAGTGGATAATCTCAGATGGTTAGCGGAGCTGGTTTATGCCAAGTGTCGAATACATAGTGCAGAGTGCAGATTTCTGAGTGCAGATTGCCGAGTCCGAGTGCAAAGTGCAAACTCCTGAGTGCAGATTGCCGAGCCCGAGTGCAGAGTGTAGACTCCCAAGTGCAGACTGCCAAGTCGGGAAGAATGCTACCGATCAGATGCTGAGTCCAAGTGCAGCCTAGTCGAGAAGAATGTTGTCGATCGGATGCAGAGTCCGAGTGCAGCCGAGTCAGGAAGAATGTTGCCGATCGGATGCTGAGTTCGAGTGTTGTCAAGTTGAGAAGAAAGCTATCGATCAAATGGTGAGTCCGAGTGTAGCTGAGTCGAGAAGAATGTTATTGATCGATGTCGGGTCCAAGTGCTACCGAATCAAGAGGAAAGTTGCTGATTGGATGCCGAGTCTAAGTGTAGCCGAGTTGGGAAGAATGCTGCCGATCAAATGTCGAGTTTGAGTGCTGCCGAGTCAGGAAGAAAGCTATTGATTAGATGCCAAGTCCAAGTGCAGCCGAGTTGGGAAGAAAGCTGCTGAGGCTTTCTTTCAAGTAATTTCCTTAAAACATATTCACCCCACCTCTGATTGTACTTTGAGATTTTCTCGGGTCGTTTGTTTCCTAGAATACGACAAACCACGAA
Organism: Zingiber officinale; assembly: GCF_018446385.1. NCBI lineage: Eukaryota > Viridiplantae > Streptophyta > Magnoliopsida > Zingiberales > Zingiberaceae > Zingiber > Zingiber officinale. The sequence goes on from NC_055992.1 coordinate 108,222,710, forward strand.
TTTCCAACCAAGCACTGGTGACTGCGATGAACTGAAGTGTATCTAAATGCCTTCATAAACAAATCTGCCAAGCGAATGCACGACCGGGGATAAACTATAGGGAACATAAGTGGACAGATATCACTTTTCCTTGCACCCTTGCTCAAGAGTATGAACTCTTTTTATAGGAACTCCAACCTTATGCAACATTACGTTTAAATTGGTCAATAATTGAGCCAAGAGATTCTCAATGTGTGATTAAAAAATCCATACACAATAGAATCTCCTTTTCTCCACCTCTTTATTTCATTCCCATTTCCAATAATAATTTCCATGTACAGGATGGCCTGCTAACCCAAGTAAGAATCTAGCAACTATTCCAATCTCTGTACTGAACATCTAATTGTTAAATGGGACTTTGGAATCATTTGCAGAGAGGATTCATAATCCATAAACAATAGTATGATCAGTGAACAATTGCAACACCATCCAACAGATAATCATCGACTGCGATATTATATTGGTACCATGCAATATGAGGTAGATTATGAATGCCATATACAGCGGTATGATGGCACAGATGTTTGAGCCTAGCAGCATGCCTTGTATCCCGGATGACGAAATATCGATCAGGAGATGACCATTGATTGTGATAAGAAGTGCTGCAATAGGCCAAGTCAGTGCCTGCAATACAAGAACATTCAATGAAAGAACATTAGGATGAAGTTATAGCACGGACAAAAGAGATCGAAAGAGAGATGGGAAAAAAAAAATAAGAGTTGATCTTATATCCTCATATGATCCTGTGAGCATGACACCTAGATTTGTCTAGTTTTGCTGGTAAATTTAGATATTGAGGCTTTATTAAGTGCTCAATTACAGTGTATAGATTTAATTAGCTGTTATCCTACAGATTTCAACGTAAAAAGGCATATTTCGATAAGGAAAATTTCATTTCAATCCTCAAATTCCATTTCACTCCGTTTCAAATAAAATTCTAATTTTGATTATTTGGGACCAACTGTATAGTTTTATAGGTGCTCTTATGAATGCTTAAAATTATTATAAAAACAGACAATAAATGTATTTGTTTCATGCTCACATTTTAATTTCTTAACTTCTCCATTTTCCTTGGCATTCTTAACCCTCAATCATGTCTAAAAATCTTGTACTTTGGAGAGTTAGCAACTCTTTCCAAATACTTCTATGTTATAGAGGTATTCATAAACTTCCTTTATACCTAACATTTATAACATCATATCGATATCTTTGAATAGATGCATATGCAGCCTCCAAGTGAGCAGATTCTTGTTGTTATTAACCTGTGGAAATCTGTTAATCTTGTGATTTCGACCCCAAGCTAAGAATAGTACACCTTGTGGTTAAGGAAAGAAAATGAAAATCTGACAAGACACTTTTCATTTTTGCTTGCTTAGAGTTAACAAGAAGTTCGAGAACACTTGATCATATCTTTTAGAAAAAAAAATAGGTGGGTATGAGAGCTAAATGAAGCGCGATGGAAGTCATAACATATGAAATGGATAAACAGAAAATTAGCATGAGGAAGATCTATTGTTCAGAAAGACAAAGAAATTAGTGAAAATATCATTATTCAGATAAAAAAAATGAATAGTTAGTCGTGTCCATATGCATTCCACTTGGCTGTCAGTCAATACCTAGCATTTATCGCACTAAACAAGATGTATGTTAATGATATACATGTATATGTGGACTTCAAGGAAGGAGGTTCTTCTTATAATGTGCAAGTCAAATGAGGCATATAATGAAACACTATCGTATTCCAATATGTGAAATCCACAAACTCACCTGATATATAGGATTGATCCTACTCTGAAAGGCTCGAGGACAACTCGTCGGTGCAGTAGCAAGAGAGTTGACATGACTGCAGCGATGCGTAAACAGGTAAAGGTGGAGAGGAAGAAAAAGACACAAGGAGTAGACTTAATATTCTAATTTCGGATCCCCCTTCTCTTCTTATTACTATCCTTTTATACATCTCTCCTAAACTTTTCACCTTCCTCCTCTTAACAAGGCTACATTTATTACAAGGGAATTAATGAACTAATAATTGGTTCATTGATTATAATAATCTTCGTTTTGTCTTTCTCTAACTTTTAATACAATCCCATTAATAAGATCATCTTAATTGAAGCAAACTGTTAGTTTATCTACCCTTACGGTTTCTATTTCCCATGTATTTATGTATTCATGATGGGCATTTAATGTGGGTGATACTAGACATTTAATAATACAAGTAACCCAAATGTCTGCTGAAATGTTCTTGTTGAGCGGTAGCTTGCTTGTTCATACACCTGAGCGATTATGTACCTAAGTTGTGATATTGTCTACCCATACCTATAAAGGGTATCTGAGCGGTAGTCGGAGAGTTGCCCGAGCAGAGACACTCAGTGATTATACCTACTCGAGAAGGCTTAGAAATCGTAAGGGTGGTGCAGGCGGGTGAGTTCCCGTTCCTGATTGGCTTGGTCATCACTCGAGTGACACAACTCCCTTCACCGACTTTGACTTTGACTGACGTCCCACTTGCTATGTTGACCCTTAGATACCACGTGGCGCCTTCTATGAACTGTCACATCATAAGCCTTCCTCTTTAGTCCAGTCGAAGGAGGTGCCAAACCGACTGACTGGAGGTGTGATTGAGTAAAAATTACTGATTATTACTACCATGTGGAGAGAGAGAAAAGAAAAAATCTCTAGAATAACCCAAGAGATTTGTTCATTTATGAGTTGTGGCGCCCATTAATGATGAATGCCATGATTGATGACGTGTACTTATCGTTGGATCAATAGCATAATGAGTCGCCTCATATTGAGTTAAGGTCATATGGCTTGTTACATCAAGTGATGTGACCGACTACTACGAATGCCTACTGATGGTTGTGCCAAATCCGATGGCCCAGACTAAATCCTGCCTTCTGTACCATCTTGGATCGGATAGCTAATATAGAGGAATCGAAGGTATATTACGGGTTTCCCCTCTTCCTCTGATGCCCCTCTACGCCTATCCTTATTTGCATTTCTTTCATGCTTATCTTATCATTGCTTTCTGCCCTCTGCGTTCCTTCCCTCTCATGCAAGTCCTCCTTTTTATTTGCATTTTTCTACCTACCTCCTAGGATTTTAGATTTCTCCTCAACTCTAGGGTATCTTTATAATTCCCATGGCCTTTGTTCCTTGGTATGAAACCATTCACTCGACTTTAACCGGAGATCTTAGGAGAGAACTCAGGATGAACTATGCAATCTGAATACAAATAGGAGATCAAGTACCTTCAATGTCTCCTCCTAGTTTTACCACCTTTTTTCACAGCCAAATCGAGAGTGGTCTCCGCTTTTCTGTCCCTGAGTTCTTCAGGGATACTTGCATCTATTTTGGGATTTTCCTATACCAACTGCCATTGAATGCCATTAGTATTCTATGTGGGGTGATAGTGATTTTCTGCTTGTATAATATTCCTCTTACCCCCATATTTTTCATTACTTCTTTCATCCCAAGAGGGTTGAGCTAGGAGTCTTTCATTTCATGTCCCAAGCGAGGTGCAAGTTTTTGGAAGGCAACTCATCATCTTACAAAGGCTAGAAGAGTAAGTTTTCCTATTTGAAGCCGTCGGTTCCCTTCACATTCCCAATCGGCTGGATAGGAGAGCTTTTGGATCCACCGTCGCTAGGGAGGTACAAGAAGAAACATGAGTATCTTCGGGCTTTAGAGATACTCGTCGGCATGTGCTTCAATTGTACTACTATCATTCAAAATGAGAGTCTTCTATATCGAGCTCATCTAAGCTCCATCGCAGCCGAATTGAAAAAGTCGCTCGATAAGTCCTTCCTTTTCTTCTTCTTCTATGAGAGCTGACTTACCTTTCTTATTTGTTTGTAGAGGACACTATATTGAACGCTGTAATGAGCAAACTCCTGAGGGCAGATCGAGTAGCCTTTCGGGCTTTGGCCACTCCTGAGTCTCTTCGGATGTCGCTGGAGTAGCTTCTTCGGATGTGGCACTAGGATAGAAGTAAGCTCTTTCAGTCGAGTAATGCCAACAACTGAAGGAGCATCCCGAGCGACCCCTACTGCCACAGTAGCTGAGCAAATTAGCAATCCTACTACTGTGGAGGATCTGCCTGCCACACCGATTGGGGAAGCATCTAATGACTCGGTTGAGGAAGAAGAATCCACGCTATCGGCATCCCCTTTATAGATAAGGAGACGTAAACGGCCCTAGCCACCTTTACTAGCCCCTTTCCCGAAAGATTTTCCTCTTGTCCGAGAACGGACATTCTGATAACCGAACCTCCCAAAGAGAAGCTAGTAGGCTCTCCATCTGTCTCTGAAACAACACCGAGTATTCCAATGACCCCTATTGGAGGGGAATCTACACCCGAGCTGGAGGTTTCCACGAGTTCTGCCTTCCCTCAGATTCCCTCCAGTCCCAGTCAATTGGAGGAGGTCACTCGCCAGATTAGCTTACTGCAACTGATAAAGTCTAGCGATTATGCCAAGTTGCTTCATAGTTTATATGTGTTGGAAGCTAGCCGACGCACCAACGCCTCCATTTTGAAGGTATGCACTGTATCCTCATCATTTTTGCTTCAATACCTTAGCAATAAACTTTATAAAAAATGCTCCTTGTGTAGCTATGGACGGAGCATATGCACGTCCATAACTTATTCTAGTTTTGGTTATGCAGATCGAGCAGTTGCTGAAATAGGTCGTTGATTCAGAGGTTTGTATAGCGAAGCTTACTCGCGTGGCCAAAGAGGTTAATGTTGATGCTGCTCAGGTGACAGAAGAATACCTCCTTCACAGGAACCTAGTGGCTAGTCTTCACGAGAAATTGGAACAAGCACTTTCCCTCCAATCCAATCTAGATGAATCAATTAAGAGGGAAAAGTCCACGCAATCCAAAGTTATCTCGCTGGAGGCCAGTCAGGAAGAACTTACTTCTCATCTCACTGAGCAAGCGGCTCAGCGACTCACCTTAGCAAAACAAGTAGCTAATCTACAGGGCCAACTGATATAGGTAGACGGAGAGGTAGCCACACTTCGTGAGTAGGTGGTGAATGTTGTCCAAGTTGAAACAACGGTAATAACTTAGCTAGAGGAAGTCCAGTCTAACCTAGCTTCCTATAGAGCCGAAGAGGAGGGCACCGAGCAACTTTTAAAAAAGATTTTTTAAAGTATGAAGAATACTCTGATTTGCTAGATGCTCATATTTTAAAAAGGTTGAAGCAAGGGTTTGAAGGGGTTTCTCAGTAGTTTATCTAAGCAAGACTAGTCCCCCAAGCACTAACTTAGATTTTCTAGATTTAGAAAAGGTGTGGGATGAATTAACAGAGTTTGAGAAGACTATATCGGATAAGTGTAGCCTCTTTTGAGCTTGTCCAACTACAAAGATTCTTGGGAACTTTTGGTTGTATATATAAATTCTCATTTATTTCCTACTTCAATACATGTTGAGTAACGCCTGATCAATAAGTTGGTTGTGACTATCTTCTCAAAAGTAAAGCACTTAGAAAAATTCTGTGATGCATTTAGGATAACTTTATTTTGCTTCCAGCTCGGGAAGGTTGAACCCTCACTTTAAGGGGGATGACTTAGTTAGCTTTCTGCTTGGGAAGGCTGAACCCTCACTTTAAGAAGGATGACTTTGGTTAGCTTCCTGCTCGGGGAAGGTTGAACCCTCACTTTAAGGAGGATGACTTTGGTTAGCTTCCTGCTTTGGGAAGGTTGTGTTGGTATAATTTATACTAACGGTTTAACTCAGATTTTGATAAATGACAAGTGAGTTAAGTTAAATATTTTTATTATCTAATATATTTACCGAGTATGCAGGGATTTATGGGTCTAGGGAACCTGATACCAGGATGAAACCTAACTAGATCTGAGGACCCGATAGTTGGTGTAAATCCCATATAGGTCAAAAGGCTGACCTGATAGCTTGCAAGAAGTCTGGCTGGGTCCGCAGGACCTGACATTTGCCCGAAATCTAGTTGGATCTGCAGACCTAACAACTGTAAGAAGATCTAGTAGGCTGCAAGTTAGTAAGTGAAGGTAAGTCATTGGAGGAGAGTGACTCAGTGAGGACGTATTCTGGTTGAGGGGACAGTAGGCATCGGTCCAGTTTAGGTCCATTTTGGATCCTTGAATTGAGATCTTGACTAGTTCATGGTCTTGGAAGGACAGGAACTAATTATTACTATTTATTTTTATTGTGCTAACTTTATCTTATAGGGTATATTGTGTTTGTGTTGGACTAACACATTTTACAGGGTAAAAGAGCACAAATTACCTCAAGTGAATAGTTCCTAAGGAGCCTTCTATGTGACGAATGACGCTTTCGTGAGTTTGGAAGGCACCTTCCATCGAATAAAATCAGACTTCATCGACGATAAGGAGCAGTGTTTGTCGGGATAAAATTTTGCCTATGGAATGTGCTTTTAGGGCTATGGAAGACGCCTTCCACACTCTATAAAAGAGCATCTCAACCAAGCCATTCAAAATATCTCTCATACAAGCTTCTATGCATCCGATTGGCATTCTGACTGCTCCGGCTTCCTACTATTGCTTTGCTGCGATACTACTGCACTTGACTATTGTTGAGGAGCAATCCAACACTGAGCAATCCGATCATCTTTGAAAGTATTGAGTAACAAAGTTAAATTTTGTACTTACTTTTTATAAAAGGAAAAGTGTAGAGTGCTACATTTGTTCCTATTCTTTTTGTACTTGATTCCTTCTTCCGGCGATTTCCGGAAGAGGTATTTAGTGGATTACTTATCGATAGATCTGCGGGACCTGGGTCTTGGAGTAGGAATCACCAAAGGCTCTGAACCAAGTAAAACCACTTGTGTTCTTGTACTTTTCTATTTTCACTTTTTCTATTGCACATACTTTGTTTTTAAAACTAGAAAGAAAAAGTTTTTTAAAACCACATTATTTACCCCCCCCCCCCCCCCCCCCCCCCTCTCCCCTCTCATGTGTGTCTCGATCCAACAAGTTGAACCCTCCCTTTATGGAGGATGACTTTGGTTAGCTTCTTGCTCAGGGAAGGTGATATGCGTAGATTATATATGTTATTTTATATCGTTTAACACATATCTTTCTGTATTCATTTGGCTATAATCTATGCTTTTGCACCCTTTTCTATCATATTTTAACATAATTACTATTTTACGTCCAAAGATGTGCTCGGTGTTTATTTTCACTTTCAGGAGCAAGTTGGAGTGGAAAGGGACTCTAAAGACACAAATGAAGATCATTTGACGAAGACCATGACCTAGTCTTGCCAACCTCATGGAGTGAAGTGCATGCAACAACTATTCCAGAGACAAATTGAGTCTGGCCATGCCCTGAGGCACGACCAAGGAAGCAGCAAGGAGCAAGCCGTGTCAAATGGCATGGCTAAGGGAAGAAACCAGAGCAGAACTGGCTCTGGTCGTGTTAAGGCACGGCCAAGAGCCAACCCATGCCCATTTCGAGAGGAGAATTGAGATTGGACATGCCTCCAAATCCAGTTTTGAAGATCAGGCAGTGCTAAATGGCACGATCCAGAAGACTAAAATAGAGCAGTCTCTGCTCTGGCTGTGTCGAAAGGCACAGCCAAGAAGTCAGAGACAGCATTGGTTGTGCTAATTGGCACAACCAAGCTATCTTGCTAGAGCCAATTTGGGTCTGGCCGTGCCAAAAGGGACGACCAGATGCCCAAGGAGCATATTAGCCATGCCTGACCTCTATAAAATGGGCATCTCATCTCCTTCCAAGGGGAGCTTGGGGAGAGGAATGGGAGGAGACCATCTAGGTCAAATCCTTACATCTGGAGGCGTCATCTGAGCGATTCGAGGCCATTTTGCTGCTCCATCCTCGTCAGCACACCAAGATATGCATCCAAAGGCTTTACTCAATATCAAAGGATAATATTTCCTCCTTCTCTTGGATTTCTATTACTATGAGTCTTTGGATTACATTTCTAGTTATTATAGAGTAGATTTAAACTATTCTAGGACGTAGGAAGTAATTATAATATGTGGATGTTGTAAACTCTATTGAATTGCTAATTTCCTTGTTTGATGAAGCTTGTATGCATATGTTCTGTTCGATGAAATGCTTGTAAGAAGACTTTCTTTATAAACATGAATTTATCTATCTAGATTGCATTTCTTTATGAGTAGATCTTATTTCTGTAATAGATACATTGTCGTGTGTCTAAATATGAGAATAAACCTAAATTCTCATTGAGTAGATGCATGAATTGTTGCCTCTTTTGAGTGTACATTCTGATATAGCTCGGTATGACCTTAGGATACTTGTTTAACACTAAGTATCTAAGATAACTATCTTTCTATATAGAATGTAATCTCCTAAGGGAGAACAGTTCTATGTATGGATAAATCTATCACTAGACCTCATGAGCTTTCCCTAATCATATGCTATGCAAGTGATTTACGTAATCTAGAGACCTGAACTCGAGGAAAACCTTGTGACAGGAGGCACTCTACTGAAAATTCAGACTCTCTAAGTTACTTCTTCACTTGATGACATACTTAGTTACTGGCAGGGGAAGTACTCCGATATACTATCGCGGTGTAGTAGTTAGTAGTAATTTAGATTGTCCTGCAATCATATAAGTAGAGAATTAGGGAAGGAAAATTTCATAGAACAACATTCACCATTACAATGAAACCAATGGCCTAGAACATTCACTGAACTAAGGGCTGCCTTAATTTACTTTCTTTTACTTTCACATTTTAGTTGAAAATCTCAAAACAAACACTTATTGATTTTGTCTATCTAATTTGAAGTATAAAACCAACTAGTATTTAATCTTTAGTCCTCGTGGGATCAATTTATAAATTTTATTACTTGATGACCACCATGCGCTTGCGGTTTTTGCACATCAAGTTTTTAGCGTCGGTGCCGAGAATTGAGCGTTTTAAATCTAGTTGTTTGCATTAGAATTTGTCTAAACAACTCTACAATTCTTTAATCACTACAAGAAAAAAGCTAAACAACAACGCTTTTTTGGCGTTGTCGTATGTACTTAAAAAGTGATGTTGTAGATGGTGTTGTAGAAAGTCATATCAAAGACAACGCTTTAAAAGCGTTGTGGTTGGTCACAAAGACAACGCTTTTTAAGCGTTGTCTTTTCGTTCTTAAAAAGCGTTGTTATAGATGTTGTTGTAAAAATGCACATATCAAAGACAACGCTTTAAAAGCGTTGTGGTTGGTCTCAAAGACATTGTTTTTTAAGCGTTGTCTTTTATTACTTAAAAACGTTGTCTTTTTAAATTTATAAAAAATAGTGTTTTTCTTAATTAAATAGCAAAAATTATAAAAAATACTCAAAATTTACATATAATTGAATATCCACAACCACAATCATTTTTATAATAAGACTATTTAACAAATAAATAAAACTTTATATTATACAAACAAAATGTATACATATTGATCCACTAATTAATTTTGTATCATACAAGTTATCCTTAACTTCATGACAATAATTTTTCAAACACACAAGTTTTACAAAACCTCATCATTGACTCTTCTTTAAGATTGCTGGACTTAATCTTAAAGGATCCATATCCAGTAGAGAGCAACCTATACATCACATTGAAACAAAATGATCAAAAGTTACAAGCTAATAGTGTGAAGTGCTACATAATAGAACAAGTTTCTATGCTTCCTCAAAATGGAGAGAAATCAATTGTGTGCTTTCCTTAAAGAAGAGAAGAACCATTCCTGTCTTATTGAAACAGAAAGATAAAGCATGATTAATAGTCTTGCTGCTATTATTCGAGAAGGATGGTCGCTTGATTAGAAGAATTATACATAGGGAATGGCAATCATAAGCTCTTCTACAATATTTAATGCCAAGATCAGCACAGCAGTTCAATAAATCGTAACTGCTTTATCAGCTGATACTGATTTTTCTGGCAATTGCCAGAGATGAAAGAAGGCTATTTCAGTATTGGGTGTTAATGAAATTGGGAGGCTGCAATTTTCACATTTACTCACCTTCCAATGTGTGCTTCCACGGTGCAGATCGACCCTAACACAATAAGCAAAGGATGAATCATAAGTAAATCGTCAAAAAAAATCCAATTCTATATTTTGCAGTAATCACTAAAGGGATCTATGAATATCACCTCTGGCACAATCCGATTCAGAAATGTTTCAGTGTCGCTCTGAACATCAGAGTCATAATTCTCATTTATGGTGAGAGAAGCACTTGTATGCTGCACTGAACAAGTATTTAACCTTCTGATCAGAAGAACAGCAGCAAAATGCAACGGACAATTTGTTTTTAATAAAATTGTAATCGCAGTCAACGAAAACTCACGGAAAAGATGAGCAAGGCCGCATTTGAAGCCCGACAAATCTTGTTGTATCTCTTCAACAATCTGGCACAACACCAGAAGCATACGAGTTATGTTTCATCACATTTTCCTATACATCGAGCGTCCATCAGTAAGAAATATAAGAGATCAAGTACAACCAAACGCATCTATCGATTGACCAGTGGATCATTTTCCAAACACAACAGGAAAAAAATTGCTTTTTACTGATTAATAAGGGAGATAAAATCAAGAAATGATCGGAAGAAAAAGAGACAGATTTGGGGGCGATTGAACCTTGGGGGTGATGAGATGGCATCCGCGCCTCTGAGCAGGGACGACGACGGTCTTCTGTGCCCACTTGGCGGCCATGGCCTCAGAGACAGCAGTAGAAATGCCGGCGGCGGCCACGACAAGTGTACGAGGGCCCTTCTGGGATCTCAAACGGGGGATCGCATGGAATTGCTTCTTTAAGTCCAGCAATCTCTTCTTCTGAAAGGCTTTCAGCTATCACTCTTAGAGCCATCTTCTTCAACTTGTCATCAGCACACCTGGGGTTGTAGGCAATCAAGAAATTTTGTATGAAAACTTTCATACATGTAAATCTCGTACTAAATAATATGTCAATGTTATATATACATGTAATTCATACCGTAAGTGTGTTTATATCGTAACTGACAAGTTTTCTTTAGGGCCAACTTCTACTCAAGCTCTTTAAACACTGCATCAAAATAAAAAAATTGGCATTAGTTCTGTGCTAAATGAAAATCATATTTAGAGGAAAAAGCGGGAGTGCTGTAGATGGATATATTAACCAAGCATATTAATGTTTGACCTGTCTTTACAAGTTCTAAGCATATATATTAACCAAGCATATAACCTAAGAGGAATAAGTTACAAAATGCTACTTGATGTTTGACCTGTCTTTATTGGATTTTGCGGCCCCGGTCTTCTTGTAGCCAGGTACAATGTAATACTTGATGTTGACTCTACCTTTGCAGTTGTTTCGGCTTGAGGAGTGGCAAAGAATGGTGGAGTAGAGGATGGATTTCAGGTATTCATCCGTGCCATCGAGGAAATGACTCCAGTAGGTGACTAGCATGTTGAGCAGGGCATGCTTGGAGAAGATGACTTGTTTCAGAAGCTTTTTAGATCAAAGATACGAAGTGCATTGTTATAAAACTAGATGCACGAACACTTGCTTATACGGTTCTTGAAATAGAATACATTCGTAACCGTCACTAGCCCAAGCTCAATAAGGAAAATTCACGGTAAATGTGCATAGTATACCTCAGATACTGCAGATGATAGGGAAGGCCAGAAGACAGTTTGACGCAAATATTGAGATTGCCCAAGCCAATCCATGGTACTAATCCTGACAGCTCCTCCAAATCAAGGGATTCACTTCAACTTTCCTAAACCAAAGAAGAAACAGATGGATTACAAAAGAAAACAATTTGCACCATCAAACTGAAACTTATAATAAGCCTTAATAAATTAATGAAAAAAGAATTGTTTAGAAGTTCACTGAGAAACATATGAAAATACAACAAATGCAACTGAAAAAAAAAAATAAAAAACTAGTATCCAATTAACTTTTTTTTATACTTTCAGATCAAAAGGTCAAATTTATATACTTTGGTTCATGTTCAAGCAAGAGGATAACAATCTCATCGACAGTTAGTATTTCCTTTTAATATAGAACACTAAAAAGAAGGAATATCAATGATGAAACAAACCTGAAAATGCGAGCTACTGAGGCAGCGAGCAATCTGCTTGAACAAGGTAATCATGCAGCGTTGGAACTCTGTCGTGAGCATCAAAGACCAAATATTACCAAATATTAAGATCACTGAATTGTCTGGACCACCACATAATTGAAGCTAATTGTCTGGAGTTGCAGGAAAGAATAATCAAAAGTAAAGTTGTTCCCAACCTCTCAAGTTCCGATTCATGAATCTTATGCTTTAATTCAAACTAAAACAGCACAAAGAGAATGCTCAAGGAGACAAGGAGCTTTATTTGTCACCAATCAAGTGGGAAAACATAATAGAAGCTTCAGAGCAGTGGTCTGGGGAACAACTTTACTGGCCCTTGGGTTACTGAAGCTTACAAATTGCTTACTGCCAAGAACGTTTCAAACCTGGTTGATTTATCTGCATCTGTTCTATAGAAACTCTAGCTATCACCTCTAAGTTCTCAATGCATTCACCATTAATTGATTGCAGCAAAAGGAAACCACTGCATGTAATAGACTTTTCGACTTGGTCTCTTCTCCAAGTAAGAACATTTCAAACCTAGATACCTAGTAAATCCACATCTGTTCTATATAAACCCGTCACCTCTAAGCTCTCAATGCATTCATTCACCATTTACTTCCTCAATACATGCTCTAGTACTGAGAATTCAAGCTATGCAAGGAATGGCTGTTAAACTCCTCATTGCACTGCTTGCCTTGGCTTCCTCACGCAAAGGGTATGCATGCATGCAACTTTACTCTCAAAAACTAGAAGATATATTGAAGTCATTATCAGAAGAACATGAAAATTTACTTACAATCTTGTGTACTGTGTTCACCAAATCTTCACCTTCAAACTCTCCTCCTTTGTTGGCGCGTCCTTTCTTCCACATAATAGCTCTATTGATGTCATTATCATCACATAATTCAGTCCCTACAACAAAGAAAAATCAAATAACAAATGTGAAATAATTTAATGTGAATCAATTAGAGGGTTCTTAGAGGAAATATATTTTAAAAATACTTACAGGAGGAAAGAAGGCACTACAAATTAGCTTAAGGGGATCACACTCTGGTTTAAATTAGCTCCTTATTTTATCATGTTAGAAGCAAGCTTATTAACTGAGCTTGATTAATGAGTATACCTATGCCCCTGACCCTGAATGAGGGGAATATTACAATATAGAGAAAGGATAGGCATGGAGTATGACAGGTTGTGTGGCTAGATTGATGCTTATTGAGCATGTGCATGCTTTAAATGTTTGTGCCACTAGCTAAAAGAGTAAATTTTATTGCTTAAAAGAATAACAAAATGTAAAATTGAATAGTAAAAATTCCTAGTACCAACCAAGAATAAAGGTATATATGAAGCATTAAATATAATCCTAAGTTAGGTTCAAATGCGCAAGAAATCACAAAGATTATGCTGAAAAACAGATCATTTTTAAGCAGGACATAATTTTGGAAGTCTAATTAAATCCGATATGTAATTATACACTAAAGCATTATATTTGCCCATGTAGAAAATCGCATGCAAAAATTGTAATCTGCAAACTAAATTGATAAGATTTTAACAACAAGATAAAACTTCATTATTGGAAAAAAGAAAGAAAGAAAGAAAGTTCGTTCTTTTGTTGTTAATTCCAACAAAGGAAAAATGAAATGAAAGGCAACGATGAGAACAACACTTGTTAGATGTTACCCCCAACCAGAACCAGCTAGCCAACCAGATGAGATCGTTGGAACATTAAAACTCTGGTCAACTCCAAGATCCAGCAGCTCTATTCTCTCTACAATGAAAGCAGGACCCTTTGCCGACCTAATATAACAACGAACAGAGGTAAGTAACTACTGCTTTCTAACATTACTTTCTGTCAAAAATTGACCAACCAGATCAGCAAGAAGGGTGTTGAAGAGAAGGAAATGGTTGAGAGGTTTACCTTGGCTTAGTTTACGAATTGGGATGGAAGTCTCTGCCCTGTGCAAAACCCTAGCAGGAAGGCCTGCACGGTACAAAATTATTTATGATAGATAGGTTACAAAATCGAAAATGGGGCCAGCACAAAAAGGTAGACCACGCTCGTCCCCCCGTGCGATCCCTTTACTACACCATAACTGATCCCATCTCTCTCGACTTGGAGGAGTTGGGCCGGCGTGAGGAGTTTTGCGTGAGGAGTTTGGGTCGAGATTAGGGTTCAGAGGAGATCACGCGGCAAGGAGAGGAGAAGGCGCTCGTGGAGAGGAGAAGGCGCTCGTGGAGAGGAGTGGAGAGGAGAAGGCACTCGTGGAGAGGAGAACTCGTGGAGAGGAGTGGTGAGGAGAAGGCGCGCGCGCGTTGAGGGTTTAGAGTTTAGCAAAGCGAGGGCTGCGAATTTATTTTAAGTGAGTTTAGGGGAAATATACACAACACTTTAAAAAACGTTTTTTAAAAAAATGTTGTCTTTGACCATAAACAACAACACTAAAGACAACACTTCATTAAAAACCGTTGTCTTTAGTAAAAAGTAAATACCATAGACAACGCTTTTCACTAAAAGCGTTGTAAAACAAAGAACGACAACGTTTTTATTAAAAAGCGTTGTCTATTGGGTGTTGTTGAATGCAAAAATTCTTGTAGTGAATTCTTTAACTCTCATATTCTTTATTCTTTATTCTTTATCTTTCATGGCTGTATTTTCCTTATTTTTAATTCTACATTTCTATGTTTTCTCATAATTTTTTTAGATACCATGAGCACTAACATGTTAAGCAGACCCTTAAGAGAATTCTCTGCACCCATTTCTATAAGATTTTTATCTCTGATTGTGCAACCTCATATTGAGGCAAAAAGTTTCCAATTAGACCTAAGAATAATTACTATGATACAGGATCACAAATTTAGAGGAGAAGTATAGGAAAGCCCATATCCACACATTGAGACATTCTTCGAACTTTGTGATATGATGAACTATGAGGATGTCTCAGCGGATGTCATTCAGTTGATGGCATTTCCTTTCAGTATCAAGGATAAGGTGAAGATTTGGTTTTATTCTCTCCATCCTTAAAGCATCACAAATTGGAACAATTGGAGCAACAATTTCTAAATCATTTTTTCCCTCCAAACAGAACAATACATATGAGGAAGTAAATTACAAGTTTTGCTCAGGCAGATGGAGAATCGCTATTTGAAGCATGGCAGAGATTCAAAAGTTTATTAAGGTAGTGCCCTCATCATGGTATAGAAAGTTAGCTACAATTGCACATATTCTACATGAGGATTTCTTTCTCAGATAAATCTTTATTGGATTTATCAGCTGGAGGCTCTTTTATAAACAAAAGTGTGGATAAAGCATATACATTAATTGACCAAGTGACACTGAACCTCCAAGAATGGTCAGATAAAAGTTGGATGGATTCTCCATTAATAATTCTGGAAGTGCAAGCCATGAAGGTAAAAGAGTCTGTCAAACAAAATGCAATTCAACTATTCAAGAATTTTGAAAATCGCAAGTCATAGAATGAGAGGTTCAAACAGTTGGAGGTAAAGATTGATAGTATAGTTTCAAAATGGTTCAAATATGATCCCCTCATACCCAGACAAGGTCTAGTGAACAGTGTAATGATATTAAGTTGAGAAGTGGCAAGTATCATGAAAAACTTCTGGAAAAGGACTTGTACAAAATTGAGGAGAAGATCACAAAACCTCAGTTACATTATTCTAGAAAGTGCCTAAAGGCCACAAGTACCTTTCCCTCAATGATTGATCACATCATCACTAAACAAACAAGTTGAACCTCTGCCATAAGCTCAAAGGGAATTTGGAGAAAAGATTGATCATTCCATCCCAGGACCCCCATTAAGAATTCTTTTTCCACAAAGGCTAGTGGGGGCCAATAAAAATAAAAACTTTGGCAACTTCTGTGATACTAATAGGGTTGAGTGTAGATTTCTTGATGTATATAAAGATGAGGACTCTTCAGATGAGGAGTGTAATGTTAATGCAGTAGTCAACAAGTTTTCAAATCTATCTCCAGGGTTTACGGGGAATTATAGTGGAATTGAATGTTCATATGATGAATGTGATGAGGTAGATCACCTTAAGATTGCAAGTGAAGTTATTGATTCTGATGTAGTTGATCTCCTATTGAAGTTATTGATGTTGGAATGTTCTTCACAATATGTGATGATGCTAATGATATGAAAGAAAGTGTAGGGAGTTGTGTTGTTGAAACATCATCTCAAGATTCACCTCCTTTGTCCACACAACCCTTTGAGACTATGAGAGTTGCAATAATTGAGCAAGTCGTGGATCGATGTGTAGGGACTTATGCAGAGATTGTCGAGTCTCAAGAATCACCACCTGTTGTCGCACTACCACCTGAGCTAGAGCTAGGACCATCATCTAATTCAGAAGAAGTCACATCCACATGTTTAGAAGTTTCAGGTATCTCTCAACAAAGTAAGGTTAGTATTTCTTGTGATCTTTTGGAAAATTGTATAGAGGTACCTATAATTAACTTTGTTAGACGTGATTCAGTTTTTATTACTTATTTAGCTTATCTGGATATGGTTCTAGTTCTATTTTATGTAACATGTTTGTAGGAGATTTGTTTTTCTTTTGGGTGTGTAGTTTTCACTTGGGCTAAAAATTAGAAGCTCATTCTGAACCGTCTTCGACCATTTGAAAGAACTTTTAAGAATACGACGATGGAGAGAGAGTTACTTCACATTGTAGCTCTTATGTTGAATGCTCTCTCCATAACAAGAGCCCTTGGTAAGAGGGTCTTGAAATATCTTATCATTCCAAGATTGCGATTTCGATGAACCTAATGAGGTGGTCGAGCTTAAGACCTAAAACAAACGCTTCTTGGAAGGCAACCCAAGTTTTTTTCTTGTTATTATTTCAGTTTATTTTCTTTTCTCTTTTCTTAACCCAATCCCTTTACTTAGTTTTTTTTGTCTCTTCTTTTTCAGGATACATTGTTTGGGAGGCTTGAGGATAATAGAGTAATTTCAGAACTTGATTGACCCATTAACTCAATTAGTCTCACTTAGTAACTTCTTTATCCTTAACTCTCCTTTATTTTGACTTTGTTTTTATTGGGACAATGAAAATTTTAAATCTGGGGGAATGCATGCTTAGCTGCATATATGTTGGGTTATAGTTTAGATTTTGATAATAAAATTTATATTTTGTTCTAGTTTAAATTTATAGCCGTTTGATTTTGAAATTTGCTTTCTTAGTTAGATTATGGCTTGAGTTACACTATCCACACTATTACTGCTGATTTGTCTGAGAGTAAACTTCTAGCATGATCATTATCTAGAGGTCATGAGTTACACTTTCAGTGCTATTATATTTAGTGATATATTTTCTATCTATAATGGAACAAAATAAGCATAATATTTGTTTGATAACAAAATTTTTTGCACGTTTATTATTTAGATTCATGTTGTTAGGGCACTAGTGCTAGTATATTTGGAGATATACTTTTCTCTATCATCAATATCAAGATGTTGTTGGAACCCCAAGGTGTTTTGATGTGATCAAACAAGCTAAGTTAGGTCCTGCATTGTCTAACCCTTGTGTCTAAGTGTGCAGGAGCTTAGGAACACAGGAAGTCGAGCGGAAGACGCAGCTAGCGAGAAGGACGGCACGGGAGAGAGCCGACGGGCTCGGTGCGTCCGAGGGACGAGGTGACCGCGGAAGAGTACACCGGTGGATGAGAAGAATGTGCGCGGCGTTCGAGGGACAAGAAATCGTGAAGGAAGGCTGCTCGAGGAGAAAGACGGAACTTGGGTTCGAGTGAGCCCTATTCAGGATGGCCGAGATCACCCAAGCTAGCGAAGCTGGAGCGAAAGACCCGGACCGAGACGAGCTGAACCGGAGCAGAGGTCCCGGACCGAGAAAAGTCAACTCTGTTGACTTTCTTGATCCGGGCGCTCGGAACCACTCCGGGTGCCTGGACCCGGATTTTGACCAGGATCACGTCAAATGCGATTTGATCGTTGAGGGATAAAATTTTATCCCCCCGGAACCCCTTCGGGGCGCCCCGACTAGTGCTATAAATATAGCACTTATCTGCACAGTTAAATCAACTCACTTGTAATCAGTTTTCTCTGTGCTTTCATTTCTGTTCTTTTTATTTATGTTGTCAACGCTGTAAAGAGGCTACTCCGCCCGAAGAAGATTATCAGATAGTGCGCTTACTTTCCTTGGATTAGTAATCCCCTGATTGCAAACCAAGTAAATTTCTTGTGTCTAATCTTTTCATTTAGTCTCTTCTTTTTATTATTACAAGTGTTTGTTAATTAGTTAAATATCCGAGAAAGGTTTTTGATTTAATTTTTTTTAGGGCAATTCACCCCTCCCCTCTTGCCGGCCTCTAAAGGGACCAACAGATGTGAGCATTGTTTTTTATTGAAAGGATTTGATTCTAGTCTAGCTTGAGGATCTCTATACACCTTACCTTATTTTGATAGTTGAAAGTTCTAAATATAGTCATGATTCATTAGACTTGATGAGTACTTGAATGCCCATGGTGATTTCTTAACTACATCTTGGTCACTAAATTGATGCTCGAATAATTAAAGCTCATTTGAAAAAATGGAAATCCCACTAGTTGAATCGTTACAAATGTGCAATTGAAGAAAAAAAACATATATTGAGAAAAAAAGGCATATGAAATAAGGGATTGAAAAATTTATTGTCATGAGTGGAAACTAGATGTTTGCCCCTTTGAGACCGAGTTAGATTACTAGAAAAATGAACACTAGATTTCTCTTATTATCGATCACACTCTTTAGACCTTGGGTAGATCTAAGATAGATGAACCAAGCAGTGGTTATTGCTTGGAATAAGAGGAAAAGATGATTCAATGATGACTTGACTAAGATTAGGAATTGAAATTTGAGAAATTTAGGTCACTATTTACACTGAGCACGAAGAACTCATTCTTAGGCTAGTTAAATCTATTCACGATCATGTTCACTATTAAAATTATTTGATAGAGTTAAATTGATTTGCTAGGGATTATGATGCACTTATTCCTACATATGTTTCTAGACTATAAAATTTTGTTTGATAATAATCGAATTCTTACTTGTAGATCATTTTTGATTATGCTCATCAGTTTCACTAGTTTGGTAGAACTGACTAGAATCACTAGGGATACTGATTATTAGCTCATGAATCTAGATTGTAGTGTTTGCTTGAGAACAAGCAAAGGTTTAAGTCTAGGGGTGTGACGTGTGTAGATTATATATATTATTTATATAGTGTATCACACATCTTTCTGTATTTGTTTGGCTATAATCTATACTTTTGCACCTTGTTCTATCATATTTTAGCATAATTACTATTTTGTATCCAGATATTTGCTCGGTGTTTGTTTTCACTTTCAGGAGCAAGTTGGAGTGGAAAGGGACTCTAAAGATGCAAATGAAGATCATTTGACAAAGACCATGACCTAGCCTTGCCAACCTCGTGGAGTGAAGTGTATGCAACAACCATTCCAGAGACAAATTGGGCTTGACTATGCCTTGAGGCATGGCCAAGGAAGCAGCAAGGAGTAGGCCGTGCCAAATGGCATGACTAAAGGAAGAAACCAGAGCAGAACTGGCTCTGGCCATGTCAAATGGCAACCTCGCTCCGATACCAATTGATGGATCGAGATGAAGTGATAGAGGAGGAGGGGTGAATATTGCTCGTTAAAACTTTTCTTTTATATCGCAAAAATAATAAGAGTGAAGCAGCGGAAAATAAGATAGCAAGGGAAAGACAGGTGACTCAGGTGGTTACTTGGTTCGGAGTCTACGTCGACTCCTACTCCAAGACCCGCGATCCTTGATCGCACCCTTGGGCAATCCACTATAATTCTTTTTTCCAAAATTTTTGGAAAGAAGCAATGCATACAAATGCAAAGTATAAGATAGTAACAACCTACTATCTTATTTGAAATTAAGTACAATGCAAGCCAAATGAAAGTATACCGAAAAGAATTGCGATGAGGATAGTCGGCACTTAGTCGGAGCAGTAGCTTACTTAAAGATGAGTAGTAGAGCAACACGAGCGAGAGCTTTAGCACAGAGTAAATTAGATTTCGATTATCTGCCTCAGATCTCGAGCTGCCCTTATATAAGCCTTGATTGGTCAACCGATAAACTGTTCGGTCGACTAATTAGTTCGGTCGACTGATCCTCCTATTGGTCGACTGAATCCCTTGCTTTCTTTCTTCACTGAGATCTAATCTTCACGCATTTATGAACTTTAATTGTTCGGTTGATCGATCTCTAGGTTCGGTCGACCGGTCTCTAGGTTCGGTCGACCGATCTATGCAGTTTCCTTTTTTGCCAAGATTCACCCTTAGTTCTCAATTAATGCTTTTATATATTGTTCAGTCGACTGATCCCTGGGTTCGGTCAACCTATCAGCCTGGCTTCCATATTTGCTTCTGCGCGAACTCATCTCTACCATATCATCCAGGTTCGATCGACTGATCCATGGGTTTTGTCGACCAATTAGATCGGTTCCTACAAAATAGAGTTAAGCAAATGTTCTTATAAAATAAAATTAGCACAGTGATAATATATGATGCATGAGTAGTAATTAACAGTGAAACTGTCTTGATCTCAACTTGGAAACCTTTCTTGTTTCTTTAGTTGAATTAGCGAACTTACGTTACTCTTTTCCGGAACACGACCTTACTATCGCCCTTCTTCAGTTGTTTACCTTAACCTACCTGCCAAACATGCGTCCTCTAGATTTGGACTTTCTCGCTTAGCATTGGATTGGCTCACCAGAACTTCTTCTCGATCTTCGGTCCTCTAGACCTATTGAGCTTTCCTGCTAAGTGTCGGATCCTCTTTATCCACTTGGATTTCCTGCTTAGCTTCCACGATCAGCTAAGATTTTCCTGTCTAGCCGCGACTAAGGCTTTCCTGGTTGAGTAAACAACCTGCATACTTAGTTAATTTATTAGATCATAATAAGACTTGAACTTTGGATACCATCAAAACTCAAATTTAATTCTGATATATACACCCTACACTAACACAATCTACTACTGCTTTTGTTCCACGAAATTGTTCAAGTTTGATGGTAAACTAGGAGTTCTCTAAGGGCACTCCTAATGGAGTATTAAATGAGTATTATAATATCCACTCACATGAGAGAGAGAGAATAGGGCGTTCAAAGGTATTAACACTTTTGAACGCCCCTCTCTCACCTTTTTATTGTTTATTTTTTATTTATTATTATTATTTTTTTTAACTGTAAAAATTTTAATATTATTTTTTAAAAATAGTAATTTTTTAAAAAGTAATATTATTATTAAAAAATAATAATAATTTAAATATTTTAAAATATATTTATTTAATATGATATAATTTTAAAATAATTGAGTGGACGATGAAACTTATAAATAATGAAGGTTAATGTTAAAAAAAATATGAATGTAAAAGATATATTATTATAATGAGCATGTAATAATAAATTTTTTTTTAGAATGAATATTATAATAGTGATGTATCATAGATGCTTTAATCCAGAAATTTGTCTATGTAGTCTTGTTTGGAGAAAAGGTTGACAAAATCGATTATCTGATTGAAAAAAACGAAATGAAAAGACATAAATTTTTTCGTCAATCCCTTTCAATAATTATGTCATGCTGACAAAACCATGTTTGTATTATTTCCTTGATTAGTGATAGCATATCAAGATCCAAGATACGAAAAAAAGTGTGTTATAGTTAAAATGAATCAGTATTAACCATTCAAATTAAAAATAGAATATTCAGTAATATATGGGTTGATCATAAAAAAATCTAAAACATAAAAGGCAAATAGAACTAAATCAAATAAAAGAAATATAAAAAAACTATAAAACTAATATATTATTTGATGAGCCTTTGATATTAAAAATTAAAATACATTTTATTCGGTTAAAGTTTGGTCTGAATGCTTATCAATTTTGGTTTGGAAGTTTTTTACAGTGCTGGTTCGATTTGGTATAAACTTCTCTAGTAAATAAACAAATGAATCATTACTCGAGTACTATGAAGTAAAGTTGTGGGTGTTTATCATTCAGTTTCATTGAAAAAATCAACTTGAACCAAAGAATTTGGTTTAATTACTTTTGATCAAATTAATACGATTTTCAATTAGTTGTCACTTGGCTTTCCAATGCAACCTAACATTAGTCTCACAGAACCGAGGAATTGATGTTTTGCGGCAAGAATAAAACTTAATAATTTGATCTAAAATTGAGAGGAGATAAAAGAAGAAGATGATGAAAATTTAATAATTTGATTTTAAAAAGTAAAGGTACATTTGTAGAGGTAGTGAAGGGTTGGCGGATGAAAAGACATTTTTTTAAAAAGTATATTTTTCTGCATAAAAACAATTTAATTAAATCAATTATTCTCGCCGTTACATGAACCGAGTCGTCGAGTCCATATTGTTTCCATTTATTTTTCTAATCAATGTTGACAATTTATTGAATTACTCAACCATTCTCAACTCTCCAAATTAGTCACACGCACATAATTCTCTCAATCTTCCATCCATAAAACATAATTTGTATTGGTGTTATAAGGTTGCAAATATAATTTCATATTAAAACATAAAAAAGATCATGAATTTATAAAGAGAAAGATATCTCTATTGGTATGAGGTTTTTTTGGAAAAGACCAAGAGTAAAGTCATGAGAATCTAGGTTCAAAGTGAACAATATCATATTATTGTGGAGATATCTAAATTCTTTTCGATCTTACCGTTTGTACTGTACATTCATGTAAATATCTTGATAAAACTAATGTGAAGACTCCCTTGAAGTAAGATTGAAAATGTCTCTCGATTCATGCTAATTTTCTGGATGTTCAATCACACAATTGAGTTCCGACAAACAATGGTTTCTTAGTCAAATAAGATAGATTTCCATTGGAGGTCAGGCTCAAGGATATTGTATTAGTGACGAAGGGCTTATCCTATTGGCCGTCCATACTTCGTTGCATTCTCCGGGTGAGAGATTGTCATGTCAGACCACCTATGTATGCCCGTTCCATGGGCCATTCATAAGTGAGAAGCTCCATTCATAACTGGACTGAAGAAGCCCAGTTGGAATTAGCCTCATGTCGATATCCCGGTCAGGCCATTCATAAGTGAGTAGCTCTAGATCATTGTATCTTCTGCACAAAAGTCGATAAATAAATGAATAAAATCCTACGAATATGGTGTTATAATGTATTTCCAGGAACTGAGAAGGAAAGAGCTGCATCTGCACGATAGAAGTTTTATGATTTGCGCTGCTTGTACCTCAAATCTACTGTATTTTGTTTTAGAGTTGCTACAAGTTTTAATAAAAATCTCAATTTAACATCTTAATTTTTTTTTTTTTTTGTGGTGGAATAATTAACAGTTTTAAAATGTAATGGTAGAGCAGGAAGTCTAGTCAATGGACTTGGCCGTGTCTGGAAATTAATATTGAAAGAACTGTGTGCCTGCCTAATTTGTACAATCGCTGACTAATTTGCATAATTCGTTAACATCCTATTAGAGAACAAAATTTGAAAGTAAATGGCTTCTCGCACCTCCCCCGGTCCCACCATACAGTCTAATTGTATTTACACTTATACCCTTTCACGCTTTTAATTTTTTTTTAATCGTTTTGTTTTTACCTCTCGCGAAAAGCACCTCTCCTGGCAGGAAGGGCGAGGGTGCGGCGATCAAGATTGATCTGGGAACCATATACTCGTGCTTAGGAGTGTGGCACCACTCCATCCTGTGTCGCTTTCATCGACATCGAGTGGCTCATCGGCGATGCCGCCAAAAACCTGGTCGCCATGAACCCTACCAACATGGTTTTTGGTAAGTGGAAGATTTCCCTCGATCTTGTTCCGACGATTTTTTTCGCTCTCGATTTTGGATGAACGTAGTGCTTTAATCCTCGAATTTGAACAGTTTGCAAGATATGAATTTCTTCCGTTTTGGTTTTCCCCGATTGCTACTTGCCGAACAAAATTTTATTCAAATATTTGCTTTCGGAATTGGATGCATTTTGTTCTTCAGATACACTTCTGATCTCTCTATCTTCAGAATTGTTGCTCTCTTCAATGTGTTTAGTTTGGTACAAAATTTTATTCTGCAGTCCTTGGGCTTGTATTATCGATCTGTTTTGGCTTGTAAGTGAATGAAAACATAATATTCTGATTCAATTTTGTATCCTCAGATGCTAAACGCTTGATCGGGAGGCTTTACAGTGATCCCTTTGTTTAAAGTGACATCAAGCTATGGCCATTCAAAGTGACAAACCCATGATCGTCATCCAGTACAAGGGTGAGGAGAAGCAGTTTGTCACCGAGGAGATCTCCTCCTTGGTGCTCACCAAGATGAAGGAGATTGCGGAAGCTTATTTCGGAACCATAGTGAAGAATGTTGTCGTCATCGTCCCTGCCTATTTCAACGGTAGCAAGCAATCAAGGGCGCCGGAGTTATTGACGACCTCAACGTGATGTGAATCATTAACGAGCCCACGGCTGCGGCCATCGCCTATGGTCTCTACAAGAAGGGGAGCAGCTCCGGCGAGAAGAACGTGCTGATCTTTGATCTAGAGGCGGAACCTTTGATGTCTCTCTTCTCACCATCGAAGAGGGCATCTTTGAGGTGAAGGCGACCGCCGGCAACACGCACCTCGACGGTGAGGACTTAGACAACAGGAGGATGGTGAATCACTTCGTTCAAGAGAAAGCATACGAAAGAAGGAAAATGTAAAGGGTATAAACGTAAACTTCGGGGTGGGGTCGGGGAGGGGGTGTGTCAGAGGGGGTGCGAAAAGTACCTCTCAATTTGAAAACAACGTGGAGCCACCAACCAACTTTTTTTTCTTTAAGAAAAAAGTCTTTTCATAAGCCAAATTAAGTTTTAATTTGATCGATTGAAAAATCGATCGTATCAATTTAGTCAAAATAATTAAACCAAATTATTTGGTTCAAGTTGATTTATTTGGTAAAACTGAATAACTAACATCCTTTACTTTACTTCATAGTACTTGAGTCTACATGATCCAATTGTCTATTTACTAGAGTAGTTTATAGCAAATTGAATTCACATTATAAAAAAAAATTCAAACCAAACTTAAAATGAAAATAAAATGTATTTTAATTTTCCATACCAAAGATTCATCAATTGATCTATTGGTTTTACCATTTTGATATGTATGCATGCATATACACCTAAATCGATCTAAAATGAAAACAAAATCCAAGAAACTATTTTTTTCATATTTATTTGATTTGATTTGATTTAGTTCATTTGCCATTTCTGTTCTATTTTTAGATGGTCAACCCTAGGCATTACTAAATTTGTAGTTTTGAATGGTTAATACTGAACCATTTTAATTGTAACACACTTTTATTGTCTTGGATCTTGCTATCACTAATCAAGGGAATTATGCAAGCATGGTTTAGTCGTCATGTTCATAATTATTGAAAGGGATTGAGGGGAACTTTTGCATTTCCATTTCTTAAACTGATAATAAATATTGTTGACTATTTCTAATCGGATGTTGACAATCTATTTTTCTAGTCGGACGTTGAGTCATTCTCAACTATCCAAATTAATCACGCACACAGTTCTCTCAATCTTCCAAACACAACCAAGTCCCATCAGATTTTAAAGATGTCATTGGATTAAAAAAATTGTTTGATCCTGTCTAGAATATGAGTCGGATGGATTGTTGGGTGAAGTGGCGAGAATGTTGACCGAATCGCGACGTCCCGGAGGAGGGATGTGGTGAGATGGCTTCTGTGTTGACCAAGTCTACAGAAGTCCTCTGGTCAACGCTATATGCAGGCAGTGACCGAGTCCCCCCGGTCCCTGATACCCCGAGGCTGGTACCCCGAGGCTCGAGAGGGATCCAACGAATACATAAATAACAGGCTAATAATATAATAATGAAATAGATGAGGGACGAGTACGAAAAATGTACCCTGGCCTAGGAGGTGCCCTTGGATGGGACGCTGCTCGAGTTATCGGGACCCGTAAGAGTAGACGACACCCGATCAGGATATATAGAGGACTAGATCTGACGACGTAGAGCCAGACGCGGCACGGAGCTGGATGTGACCTCAGCACGTAAGCCGAGCTGTGACATCAGCACGCAGGCCAAGACGGAGCATCGGCACGTAAGTCAGGATAAAACATCGGCACGCAGGCCGGGATAAAATATCGACACGCAGGCTAGGATAAAATAATAACTGCACGAAGGCCCAAAACATGACATACAAGCCAGATTAGTGAAAGACAACCTACAAGCCAAATCGACACGAAGGACGGAACACAATATAATGGAAGTGGAGACGGTCGTGTCAGTGATAGCAGGGCCCACGACAGCGAGGGCTTAGAGGCCAGATCAGTGACGAGGGTTGTGAAGCGGCACTAGGGTTGCTGCCGGAGCCCCGGTGGATGGCTGGAGTGCAGCGGGGACGGAGGGAGAGTGAAGGCACGTGGCGGTCGTGGCCGCTCATGGTCGACGGCGTCAGCGGGAGGGAGAAGCAAGGCTGGCAACAGCGTGGAGAAGAGAAAAGGGGAGGAGGGACGTCAAGAGAGGAAGCGGCGTCGGCGTTCGCGACAGGGGTCACGATGCGCGCAAGGGGGCAGAGAGGAGGCATCAGCGGGGAAGCGAGCGTGAGAGGGAGGAGGCGGTGGTCGGAAGCGACGAGGGTGGCGTGGCCAGCCCCGTGGCAGCGACAGAGAAGGACCTGCGGAAGGCCTCTTGTGCACGAGGCGACGGAGAAGGCTGCTCAGAGGAGTTCTGACGAACCTGTCCGACGCCGACGTCGCGAAGAGAAGAAGGAAATGGAGAGGCAGTCGTTGTGAGGAGAAGGAGCAGTGGCGAGCGTCGGGCGAAGAGCGGAGCATGAGGAAGAGGGGAGGGGCAGTAGCCGGTCCGGCAGTGGTGACACGCAAGGAAGAAGAGAGGGAGAGGAGAAGAAGTGGAGGTCGGCGGCCGGCGCCAGCGAGGAGCTTGGTAGGAAGAGTGATTTTATGTGATTCCAAATTTTCTATATTCATTAGTAGATTTTAAGCCTTAAACATCATTTTCATACGTTATATTGAGAGTAACAATTTTTTGAGCACGAATTAGATTTCAGACACATTTATATTCAAAAAATTACTATTCTAAATATGACATATGGAAATGATGTTTGATAATATGCATATAATTAGAAAAAATAGATGAATACATATGATCTGTATTGGGAGCAATAATTTTGTAAATATGAATTGATCCAATTCATTTAAAAAAAAATCATTACACTGAGTATAGTGAGATTGCTACACAATAGGAGCATAAAAATATAATTATTTGACAATTCTTCAGCTCCGTGAGACTTTTAACTCTTTGAACAATAACACTGTTCAAAAATATTTGACAATCTTATAAAGTTTAAGACAACGAAAAATAATTATTGATAAAATTACCAAATAAATAATAATATTTATTTGTTATAAATTTAGAATTTGTAGGATTGTAAAATAGGAGAGCGTTTTTAATCAATTTTCAACTACTAGCGGACAGTTGGTTTGGACGGACAATAAATAGAGCAAAGATGGAGATTTTAAAAAACATGTTATTTGATAAATATTTATTTGAATATTTATTTATTTATGACGTTGGTACATGAGCAACAATGATTCAGAACAGCTCACTTGTCAATAGACAGACCTTGACATCGACAGGAGAATTGTTCCAACCGAGCTTCTTCAGTCTAGATGATAGTTAAGGGAAGGGATATTTAGGAATCTGGTATTACAATCGGAACAAGTCTGTCAATTACCCGTCCATGGCATCCTTCAACCTCACTTCCAAAGGAAATCTAATCTTATTTGAGGAAGACAGAAACGTTTGGTCGACGGGAACAAGATCCATAGGACTCAATTCTGCACGCTTGCAGCTTTTAGATTCTAGAAATCTCGTTCTGAACGACAACAACTCGATTCTAAGGCAGAGCTTTGAGCACTCAAACGACAGCGACACGTATCTCCCTGGCATGAAGTTCAGGTTTGTCAATCAGGCCAACACATCATGGCGGCAAATCTCATGGAAAAACTCCATGGATCCTTCTACAGGAGAGTGCGTCAGATGATTCGTGCTCTACCTATGCTGGATATGGTCACGGTGTAGGGATCCGCCAAATGTTAATTCACATGATTTCTAAACACTGGATAGGAACTTATACATAGAAAAATAAAAATAAGAAAGATCTAGTTTTATCACGAGTATGACATAAGAAAGTAAATACATAAGTGATACGGTGTATAAATAAAAGGCCTGATAAAATAAGAAAGTCGAGGGTCAAGAGAATGTGGTAGCCGATGATTAAGAGGATGTGACAGTCAATGATCAAGATGATGTGACAGTCAATGGTCAAGAGGGTACGTTAGTCAACAGTAAAGGAAGAGCGGGAGTTAGGCCTCCCCACTTCTCCATCCGTATAATTCTCGGTTGGCCACAAGCAAGTCAGGTCCTTAGGTCTAAGCCCTAGGACGGGGTTTTGACTAGTTCCTGGTCTGCCACCTATTAATCAAATCTCTCAAGCTCAGACTTTACATATGACCCTAACACATTTACCAGATAGCCCCCGATCGACTCTTCACCAGTCAAGTCACAGCCTCAGATGAGCCTTGGATGGTTTTGCACAGCATATTCTTTTCATCTCGCTCAGGCATGGTCCTTGGATAACCCTTGGCCAGTTGCCCCCAAACCAGGACATCCAGGCTCAGTCCTTTCACTTCATTTGAACAATCATCTCAAGCTATCTACGATTGAACCTGGGCAGGGTGGACAACACTAAACGATAACAGTGTCAGAGAATCGTAACCTGTCAGAAAATAACTGATGTGAGTCAGGGAATATTCTAGGGTTCTGCTACACACTAAGAGTGGAACTTTCCTCTTGCCAATGGGAGGTCATCAAACATCTCCCCTCACCCGACGATCGCTGACACCCGACATTCTCTGGCAGTACGCAGGCTCAAAAGGTAAGCAGAATCATATAAAAAAAGGGGGGGGGGGGGGGTTCTCTTCTTTGGCCAGGTAAGCGCACATCCGCATGCATCTTCAATAGTTCCTTTTTCTTCCTTCGTACACTGCCTCGCCGGAAAAGAGACCTGACTTGAGCGTTGGGGGGTCTACGCCAAGGACTTTTTCCCTGGTTTTTTTGTCTCTAATGCTTCGTGTGAATGTTTGGGTGTGTGCGGGGCCCAAATACCACCAATTTTGTTATCACCGGCCTCTGGTTCCATGTAGGGGGTCCAAGTTGCCAACACACGCTTATAGGGTGTGTCAAAGTCGCCGCTCCGTCAACACCGATGCCACCTTCGCCGGCCTTCGTCTAACTCAGCTTTCGGGCAGGATCAATAAGCATGATAAGAGAGCCTGATTGAATAGTCATTGCCCTTGTCCTTTAGCGTTACAGTTTGGAAGATCCTAAGAAAGAAGAAGTGGAAGCAAACAAGAAAGATCTTCCTTGGGTGCTAGGGTTGATAGTGCTATAAAGTTCTAGGTCAATGGGGAATCAAGAGATCTGTCAAGATTATCCTAAACTCTAGGGTGTTGGTGCAACCTTAGGTCAAGGTTGACCTGGTTGACCCGACTCGAGGTGACTTGACTCGAGTTGTATTTTGATGTTTGACTTGGGAAGATTGTCGGTGCAACCTTAGGTCAAGGTTGACCTAGTTGAGTTGCATGTTGATGTTTGACACTCGTGAGAGAGTTCTATTCTTGATGTGAGACAAGAATAGATGGTTGGGAGATTATTGGTGCAACCCTAGGTCAAGGTTGACCTGGTTGACCTGAAAAGTCCAAGTATGGAGACTTGGCACTGGAAAAGTCCAAGCAGGGAGCTTGGCACGCGAAAAGTCCAAGTATGGAGACTTGGCACTGGAGAAGTCCAAGCAGGGAGCTTGGCACGGGAAAAGTCCAAGCAGGGAGCTTGGCACGAGGGAAAGTCCTAACTGGGATGTTAGGCAGTTGGAAAGTCCTGGTGAGTGAAGCCAGGCAGTGGGAAAGTCCTAACTGGGATGTTAGGCAGTTGGAAAGTCCTGGTGAGTGAAGCCAGGCAGTGGGAAAGTCCTAACTGGGATGTTAGGCAGTTGGAAAGTCCTGGTGAGTGAAGCCAGGCAGTGGGAAAGTCCTAACTGGGATGTTAGGCAGTTGGAAAGTCCTGGTGAGTGAAGCCAGGCAGTGGGAAAGTCCTAACTAGGATGTTAGGCAGTTGGAAAGTCCTGGTAAGTGAAGCCAGGCAGTGAGAAAGTCCTAACTGGGATGTTAGGCAGTGTGGAAATCCTGGTGAGTGAAGTCAGGTGGAAAGTCCTGGTGAGTGAAGCCGGGCAAGGGAAAATCCAGATAGATCAAGGGTGATCGGACATCTGGTGTTGAGAAGTCCAAGTGAGTGAAGCTTGGCATATGGAGTCGGAGAGGGCTCGATAGCTCGTTCTCCGAACTAGGTTAGAGAGGGCACTCTAAACCTAGGAGTTGGATCGGTCTGCAGACCGATCCAGTGATACTCAGTGTTTCCTGATCGGTCTGGTGACCGATCAGATTCCACTCAGTAGCATACTGTGGAGTTTTTGATCGGTCCACAGACCGATCAGGCGACGATCAGAAGAAAAGCTCCTGATCGGTCCAGGGACCGATCAGGTGTATGCCTGATCGGTCTCCACGACCGATCAGGAGACGAGTGCGATTCTCTGTGAGAGAGCTGGGAGAGCTGGGATTGGTCTGGGGACCGATCAGGACATAGCCTGATCGGTCCACAGACCGATCAGTGACGATCCATCTCTTCCCTGATCGGTCTGCAGACCGATCAGGGTTCTAGCCGTTGCGACGCAACGGCTAGTTTCTTCGCTGTCTTCTTCGCAGGTATAAAGGGGTCGAGGGCTGCTGCTGTACACTTACTCTTCTTCTTCTTTTCTTCTTCTGCTTGCTGCTGCAAGTTCTACTGCTGCGAGCTTTGCTGAGCTCATACGTCTTGAAGCTTCGCGTGAGCTTCCGGCTGGATCATCTACTGTTGTAGGCGCTTGGAGCTGTTGCTTCTTCCAGTCGACGAGAAGGCAAGCTTGTCTGTTTTACATTCATATTGTCTTGTGCTTCTTTGTATTTTGTGTACTTCTATCTTGCTGTTGCAAGAGTTATTGTGGCGAGGTTTCTCCACCCACAAGGAGTATATATTAGCCGGTTCTCCGGGGATTCATCCATCGACGGATTGACAGGGCTCGTCCACCTTACGGACACGCCGAGGAGTAGGAGTATCATCTCCGAACCTCGTTATATGGTTTGTCTTTCTTCTCCTATTTTCTTTCTACGTTGTATTTCCGCTGCACTAACCTAATCGTAGGAAGAAACGCGAAAGATTGGGGTCGGCTATTCACACCCCCCTCTCTAGCCGTACAAAGGATCCCAACAAGTGGTATCAGAGCGAGGCCGCTCTTCGTCGGATCAACACCCGTGGGAGCAAAGCTAGAGAATGGATCTCTATGGAGAAGACGTCACAATTCCACCCTTCTACGAATGCGGTGACTTCGCGTATTGGAAGGTAAGGATGAAGTACTTTCTTATGACTAACATAATGAATTGGTTTTGTGTACAAGAAGGTTTTACTATTCCGGTGGATAAGGAAGGAAAACCACTTGAGAAGAAGGAGTGGACAAGAGAACAAATTCACAAATCCGAAATCAACCAAGAGGTAACGAGAATAATTGAATTTTCATTGCCTACTAACATCTTGTGTAAGATAGGTTACAACAATGCCAAGGAATTATGGGATAACTTGGCCAAGTACCATGAGGAGAGCTCCACTTCAAATCATGAAGAGGAGACAAGTGAGTCATCAAGTAGCTCTCATCATGGAGGAGAGGAATTAGAAGTTGAGGGTTACTCAACATCTAAGGACGAAGAGGAGGAGAGTTCTTCTTCAAATTCGGAGCAAGAAGAAGAAGCTTCTACCTCCGAAAGGGATGAAGAAGAGAGCTCGCATCCACCCTCAACCCTAGGTAACTCAAGCAATTTAAGTTCAATTAAATTACACATTATGTGCTTTGAGTGTAGGGAACATGGACATTACAAGAGTAAGTGTCCGAAGAGGGTAAGAAAGACTCCACCGGCGCCAAAGGTCAAGGAAGCCGGAGTCCCGAAACGCAAGGGCAAGGAGCACATCGTGTGCTTCCAATGCAAGCAAAGGGGACACTATAGGAGCCATTGTCCGAGGGGGAGGCAACCTCACAAGGGCAAGAGACCGGGCACATCGGGGAGCTAAGGCAAACCCTAAGGTAACCTCTAAGCTTCATTTTTGCAATTCTAATAAAATGCATGCTAGGAATTTTATTGCACTTGTCGATAATAACAAGCATGATAACCTTAGGAATCAATACATGTGCTTAGGAGCTAAACATGTGAGTCTAGATAAGGATAATTCTAGAAAGGCTAACCCTAGGATCAACCCATCTAAGGCTAAGGATAACCTAGGTAGGAATCCTAAATCAACTAGACATATGCCTAGGAATACCTCAAGGAAGAGTGATAAATCAAAAATTGAGGTATTAGAAAAGGAGAATCAAGTCTTGAGGTCAAGGCTTGATACCCTAGAAAAGGCCCTTAAAAATTTAGAGAAGTCAACTCTAGGGCCTAAGGGTCAAAAGTCCCAGGACAAGAAAGGTTTGGGTCACAAACCTAAGTCCCAAATGGTCAAGCCCACTTATCATAATGTTCCATTCGATTATGGAACAAAACCTAGGGCTAGGAAGACCACCACCAAGGTCACAAGGGGAGTCACCCCTAGAGTTGATCTTGATGAATCCCAAATGACCAAGGCTTCAAAGCCTAAGAGGGTCATTAGGAGGGTTGCTAGGGAAGTTATCCCTAGTGAATATTTAGTGAACCCAATGAGCTCTAATAGGTATTGGGTTCCTAGGAGCATCTTCTCTATCCCATAGATGGGTTAGAGAGTGTCAACTCCAATTAGAAGGGTAGTTAACCCAACTTTGAGGAAATTGACACTCAAGGAGCATTTTCAAGGTTTTGATAACCTTTGAAAATGAAAAAGAATTATTATTTACTCCTTGAAGAGTAAATTGTGCCATATTTGAAAAATATCAATTTTAATCTCATTTGGCACAATTTAAGAAAACCTAGAGAAATACCATAATTGGGATTTTGGTTTTCTCTTAGGGATATATTGGGGCAATCTAGGATTAAATTTGAAGTTAGCCAAGTGGTTAAGGATACTTAGATAGGTAATCTAGGTATTTTTATTTATGCTAAATCTTGCCATGATTGTTTGCCCTCACATGTCATGACATCATGTTTAGTTTTATTATCATTTGAAATGTCATGATAATGCTTAGGCTAGTTTATATGTCATGCTTTATTTAAGTGTTCAAACTTTATGCCATGACATCATGACATTGGCACATGTTTTTACTTATGATATCATTATATGCCATCTCATCATCTCTTGCATTATAATCAATGAAATTGATTTAAGGACAAACATATAATTTGATATTGAGATCAAATTGGTGTTTAGAAAATGCATGAGAACTTAGCCTAAGTTGACCTTAATCCATATCTCACATCAAATTGACTTGAATGTTGTTTGATACACCTTAGATGTGTGTGAGATATTAGGATCATGAGTTAGGATCAAGGTGCATAGTCCTTGTACCTAGATGACCCTAATTCAAGAAATTAAGGATCATAGGGAAAGCTTGTGTACAAGTCATGTACATCTAGCCCTAAGATTATGGTCCTAAATTCAAATGGTTTTAAAAGCATTTTAAAATTGATTTGAAAAACCTTGATGAAGCTTTCCTAGTGATAGCATTCATCATTGAACATTGTGATACAAAGTTGAGTTAAACTTGAACTATTTCAAAGTTTTTGAACTTTGTATCAAGATTGAAAAATGGAAACTATTTTCATAGAAAACTATTTTTCCTTGATAGTGTATGATATGAGGAATGTATCCTCAAGGTTTTATAATTTTTGGAATTTTCTCGAATTTTTAAAGGGTTTCTGAATTTCGGAAGAGGAAAATCAGAAATCTGTGTTTAGAGCCTTGATCGGTCTGCGGACCGATCCAGGGAAGCGTGGATCGGTCTGCAGACCGATCCAGTGAGATCCAGTGCGATCAGTGAGGTGTGGATCGGTCACTGGACCGGTCCAGATAGACTCTGATCGGTCTGGGGACCGATCAGGGCGTGCCAACTTGCCTGATTTCAGTCTGTTGTCTGAAAGTTCAGCTAGAAGTTGGGTTTTGTGGATTTCTAAAGGTTTGGAACTCACAAAGACATTGTTGGTGCAATGGTCAAGGGGGAGTTGACCTTTAGGGGGAGTTTTACCTAATTGTCAAGGGGGAGTTGACGTTTAGGGGGAGTTTTTACTCCTTAAGACTTTTGAGGATTAGTGATATGGGATTATCACTAAGTTGATTGTTGAGTTTAGTATCAAGGGGGAAATTAAGAGTTTTAATGAAAGGTATGGGACTTTCATTAGGAAGAAACTCTTGACCTTGATACCCTCCTTTTTTTTTCCTTTTTGATGTGTGTCAAAAAGGGGAGAGTGTTCATTGGAGAATTATTGGAGAACCCAAGTTAGGTTATCGGGTTAACCTAAGCTAGGGGAAAAATGTCAAGGAATGTTCAAGGAAGAACATTGGATTTCTTTTTGATGTGTGTCAAAAAGGGGGAGAATTATTGGAGAACCCAAGTTAGGTTATCGGGTTAACCTAAGGGGAGAATGTCCAGAGAATGTTCAAGGAAAGAACATTGGACATTGGAAGATGGTTGGAAAACCTAAGTTAGGTTATCGGGTTAACCTAACTTGATTATGGGTTTTGTCAAACATCAAAAAGGGGGAGATTGTTGGTGCAACCTTAGGTCAAGGTTGACCTGGTTGACCCGACTCGAGGTGACTTGACTCGAGTTGTATTTTGATGTTTGACTTGGGAAGATTGTCGGTGCAACCTTAGGTCAAGGTTGACCTAGTTGAGTTGCATGTTGATGTTTGACACTCGTGAGAGAGTTCTATTCTTGATGTGAGACAAGAATAGATGGTTGGGAGATTATTGGTGCAACCCTAGGTCAAGGTTGACTGGTTGACTGAAAAGTTCAATTGGAGACTTGACATCGGAAAAGTCCAAGCAGGGAGCTTGGCGCGCGAAAAGTCCAAGTATGGAGACTTGTCAACGATGGGAGCTTGGCACGGAAAAGTCCAGCAGGGAGCTTGGCACGAGGAAAGTCCTAAGCGGGATGTTAGGC
Organism: Zingiber officinale; assembly: GCF_018446385.1. NCBI lineage: Eukaryota > Viridiplantae > Streptophyta > Magnoliopsida > Zingiberales > Zingiberaceae > Zingiber > Zingiber officinale. Next base: position 108,258,093 of record NC_055992.1, read on the forward strand.
GGTTGGAAAGTCCGGTGAGTGAAGGCAGTGGGAAAGTCCTAAGCGGGATGTTAGGCGGTTGGAAAGTCCTGGTGAGTGAAGCCAGGCGGTGGGAAAAGTCCTAACTGGATGTTAGGCGGTTGGAAAGTCTGGTGAGTGAAGCAGGCGGTGGGAAAGTCCTAAGCTGGGATGTTAGGCGGTTGGAAAGTCTGGTGAGTGAAGCGAGGCGGTGGGAAAGTCCTAATTAGGATGTTAGGCGGTTGGAAAGTCACAGTAAGTGAAGCGAGGCGGTGAGAAAGTCCTAAGCGGGATGTTAGGCGATGTGGAAATCTGGTGAGTGAAGTCGGTGGAAAGTCCTAGTGAGTAAGCAAGGGAAAATCCAGATAGATTAAGGGTGATCGGACATCGGTGTTGAGAAGTCCAAGTGAGTGAAGCTTGGCATATGGAGTCGGAGAGGGCTCGATAGCTCGTTCTCCGAACTAGGTTAGAGAGGGCACTCTAAACCTAGGAGTTGGATCGATGCAGGCCGATCGGTGATCTCGATGTTTCTGATCGATGCGGTGACCGATCGATTCCACTCGATAGCATCTTGTGGAGTTTCGATCGGTCCACCGATCGGTGACGATCGAAGAAGAAAGAAGCTCTGATCGGTCCGGGGTGATCGGTGTATGCGATCGGTCTCCACGACCGATCAGGAGACGAGTGCGATTCTCTGTGAGAGAGCTGGGAGAGCTGGGATCGGTCTGGGGACCGATCAGGACATAGCCTGATCGGTCCACAGACCGATCAGTGACGATCCATCTCTTCCCTGATCGGTCTGCAGACCGATCAGGGTTCTAGCCGTTGCGATGCAACGGCTAGTTTCTTCGCTGTCTTCTTCGCAGGTATAAAGGGGTCGAGGGCTGCTGCTGTACACTTACTCTTCTTCTTCTTTTCTTCTTCTGCTTGCTGCTGCAAGTTCTACTGCTGCGAGCTTTGCTGAGCTCATACGTCTTGAAGCTTCGCGTGAGCTTCCGGCTGGATCATCTACTGTTGTAGGCGCTTGGAGCTGTTGCTTCTTCCAGTCGACGAGAAGGCAAGCTTGTCTGTTTTACATTCATATTGTCTTGTGCTTCTTTGTATTTTGTGTACTTCTATCTTGCTGTTGCAAGAGTTATTGTGGCGAGGTTTCTCCACCCACAAGGAGTATATATTAGCCGGTTCTCCGGGGATTCATCCACCGACGGATTGACAGGGCTCGTCCACCTTACGGACACGCCGAGGAGTAGGAGTATCATCTCCGAACCTCGTTATATGGTTTGTCTTTCTTCTCCTATTTTCTTTCTACGTTGTATTTCCGCTGCACTAACCTAATCGTAGGAAGAAACGCGAAAGATTGGGGTCGGCTATTCACACCCCCCTCTCTAGCCGTACAAAGGATCCCAACATAGGGGACCTCTCATTTATATAAGAATCCAATATGTTATTAGCCCATTGATATGATAACAGATTGGGCTAAAGAGTTCTACACATTGAACTCGCATCCAATAACCCGAAACTCAATAAACATAAGTTAGATCACTTTAAATGATTCAGATTGTATTCACATATTTAACTTATAAATAAACCCACCTAATAGGGATAATAAAATTTAACAATCTCCCACTTGGACTACATATGTGTTATATGTGAAATACAAGTAAAACTTTAGTTGATATCACCCCTTGTAAACAATCTGGTTTATTAATTACTTCATTGGTCTAGGACTATAAAGAGGTCATAGCTACTGTATATGATCATAACAAGCTCCAATAGTAATCATAATACTAATATTATTAATGACATAGATCAAGATGTAGATTTATAATATGGAAATTACATGAAATATGATCAATACATGTCAATTTCTAACTTGTCCTAAGATGACCTCAAAAGATGTCCGATCATATCTGTAAAGACTTTGTACTAAACTGCAAGAGTAAATCATGATCCAAACTTTATGATTCTTGATAGTATCCAAATTTATTCCCGAGCATCCTAAGTCGCTAGAATTTTCTCCCAAGCATTCTATTATCGGGTGCTACTGTAAGTACTATAGTAACCACGTACTATAGTAACCTCCACAAGCAAGGATCTCTCTCAAACAATCTATTCTTGAGTGCTACAGTACCTTATTCCATAAACCTAGTTGTTCTCTCGAGGAATCCTCAGTCTCTACAGTAACGGTTATAGTACCACTCTATAGTGCATCATTGCTATAATGCACTATAGAACATCATAGTTACAACCCTATGGCATCAAGGTTTTCCTCCGAGTAATCACATTCTCAATTGCTACAGTACTGCATTGTTACAGTGCCACGTTGTTACAATAATTGCTATAGTATCACACTATTACAGTACTTGCAGTGAAATAAAGTTACAATGCTATGGAAATCAATCCATTCCATCGAGCAATATAACTAAGTTCCACCGAGCAATATTATCAAGTTCTACCGAGCAATATAACTAAGTTCTGCCGAGCATTAGAGGTTTTGAAATTTCTAGTTAACAATATGTGGCGAACGTGGAGAAGCGGGCAATGGGTGTCATAGGTGGTTTCCTTGATTTCTTCCTCGATTTCTTCCTTGAATGGAAAAAGGCATAACGGAATGTCAGAAGGCTCATCTTCACTAACTCACGGGAAAAAGTAGAGGATGCGCGACATTTGACATGGAGATGCTTTCCTAATAACTATATAAAGACTACAGATGGTAACTTCTAAGGGGGTTGGTTCTCTGATTCCTATAAGCGGAGGAAACTCCTTTCCATTAAGTTTTCTTCTTCATCTTCTTCGTTTTCTTCTCCTTCTTTATTCCTCTAATCAGTGGCTGACTTAAGCATCAAAGGACCATGCTAGTAAGTCAGCCCAAGCTCTAACATGTGTTGCTTCTCAGGGCATCGAATCTTGCAAGTGGGGAAGCAGATGTAGCTTTCTGTAGAGGAGAAGCCTGAGTCGAGGGAAAAAAGAGACCATCAATTCCAAAAGGAATCTATATCATATTTACAAGCATTAAATGCTAAATAGCAACAGTAAATCATGATATTGTAATTTAGAATGTCCAACAAACAAATAAAATCCTATGAATATTTTAAACTTTAGTCCCATGAATATTGACCTTGGATTTCTGAAATTTTGTTATGACATGGAAGGGGTAAGTATATAGAATGTATATATGCTCTCTGATCATGGTTCTAAGACTCACACAAGAAGTTCTGGTCACGTGCCAAGTGGCACGAATGTTGGTGCTGATCTTGCAAAAGCAGCACCACGTCAGTGCTGCTCTTGCAAAAGCAACACTACGTTGGTCTACCATGATATTAAAGATATGAGTGTGGAGAAGGTAGAGATGTTGTGAAGTCATGGTTCTGAATATTCTATGAGAAGTTATAGTTGCATGCCAATTGACATGGATCCTAGTTTTAGTATCATAATTCATAATTCCAACACCACTCTGGTGCTAGTCTCTGCATATTAGCACCACCATGCTAATGACATTGTGTATTCTATTTGGCTTGACAGTAAATTGATTTCTATGACTATTGAATATAAAGTTCACATTTCATACACAATAATATTTAAGAATCTATTAACAATATTATTAACACCAAAGCAACCATATCATAAGTATTCCATTACATTTATTATAGGGTTGCATTTACTAAAATTGTTACAAATATAATATAGAAATCACACAAGACCTATAAAACCATAGCTCTTCTATATTTTACAAATACATATATACAAGTATAATAAGTACACAATATTAGCTTCTTCGTTTTCTTCTCCTTCTTTATTCCTCTGATTAGTGGCTGACTTAAGCATCAAAGGACCATGCTAGTAAGTCAGCCCAAGCTCTAACATGTGTTACTTCTCAGCGCGTCGAATCTTGCAAGTGGGGAAGCAAATGTAGCTTTCTGTAGAGGAGAAGCCTGAGCCGAGGGAAAAAGAGACCATCAATTCCAAAAGGAATCTATATCATATTTACAAGTATTAAATGCTAAATAGCAACAGTAAATCATGATATTGTAATTCAGAATGTCCAACAAACAAATAAAATCCTATGAATATTTTAAACTTTAGTCCCATGAATATTGACCTTGGATTTCTTAAATTTTTTTATGACATGGAAGGGGTGAGTATATAGAATGTATATATGCTCTTTGATCATGGTTCTGAGACTCACACAAGAAATTCTGGTCGTGTGCCAAGTGGCACGAATGTTGGTGCTGATCTTGCAAAAGCAACACCACGTCAATGCTGCTCTTGCAAAAGCAACACTACGTTGGTCTACCATGATATTAAAGATATGAGTGTGGAGAAGGTAGAGATGTTGTGAAGTCATGGTTCTGAATATTCTATGAGAAGTTATAGTTGCATGCCAATTGACATGGATCCTAGTTTTAGTATCATAATTCATAATTCCAACACCACTCTGGTGCTGATCTCTGCATATCAGCAACACCATGCTAATGACATTGTGTATTCTATTTGGCTTGACAGTAAATTGATTTCTATGACTATTGAATATAAAGTTCACATTTCATACACAATAATATTTAAGAATCTATTAACAATATTATTAACACCAAATCATCATAAGTATTCCATTACATTTACTATAGGGTTGCATTTACTAAAATTGTTACAAATATAATATAGAAATCACACAAAACCTATGAAACCATAGCTCTTCTATATTTTACAAATATATATATACAAGTATAATAAGTACACAATATTAGCTTTTACAATCCATACCCAAGTTTCCATATTACAACACAATGGATAATTAGACTGAAAATATTGAGAACTTGTCCCTCAAAATTGTTACTAATACATCTATTCTAAATTTTGTATGTCTGCTTATTTAAAGTCCATCTTCAGATAATATAATAGACATCTAATATATTACATCATAAAGAAGCCATAGTCAATACTTTAAATAACATGAGCAATTTAATATTTTAAATTTAAGATAAATATACATATTCACACTGACTCTCTTATACTTACCTGGCTTCTGGTTATAGAAAATAAACTGTGACACATACTCATTTGTCAAAGGGATGGTGATATTCTAAATCAGGATGAATAGCAACAAGTTTCTCAAGAAAAAATTCTTTTAATTTGGATACCTAATAAATGAAATTAAAAGCTAACATCAAATGTAATTTATACTGCAATATGAACATAAACAGGAATATTGTATTCTCACCAATGCTTCAAAATCTGGCGATGATTTACCATGATATCCAAGAGAGTTGTAATGATTGAAAGTCATTACTTTTGTATTGATAGACAACAAGTGAAAGTGTACATCAACTGTGGTAATAGGAATAAATATATATCTGACCTCTCCTTTTACCATATCAACTTTTATGACTTGTGTCGTGGCACTGTTCCATAAAAATTTTGATGTTGACTACAATTGAGAAAAAAAGATATATAAGTAATCAATTAATACAATATATTCAACCATTATATAATATCCGATAATTTAAATTCCTTACAACAAAGATGGTTGAAATATATATAGAGTTGTTGTATGGTGTACTAGATAAGAAGGCCTCCCTAAATAGAATCGAATAATAGATATCAATTAACTCCCCTCTTATAAAAATATTAGCATTTATACCAAATAATAAGGAAGTCATAGTATAACAAAAAGGTGCTTCCTCCCAAACAAGTGTTAGGATGTATACTAAAAGTCTAGCTTTTGGTATAAACATTTATCTAGAAATAAGAATCACATTGGTCAAATGTCTACATTTATGATAAATGTAGTTGTTCAATTAATTTATATTGTAGATAACATGGTGTGTGGAGTCACACGCAGAGGATCATGTTATCAGTACCTTATAAATTATAAACAGTAGCTCACGACCAAGATGGAAAGGAACAAATCATTAGAAGGTCGTAGTGTAATTAGGTATTAGTTTATATTAACTATATAATTACACTAGTACACTTAGTGTATTGAGTAGGACCATTAGAGGTCATTTCTTTTTATACTGACTTTATAAAGGAACAAAGACCTCAGTTATTATGGAAATGTGTGCTCTTAATTCTAATATAATAACAAGCACATATATTTGATATTTATTTCTTTAATTTATCAATGAGTGAGATTTAGTTCGATAAATCAATAAGCCTGATAAGTTGGGAAATGATATTACTTATAATGTGTGTTGATTATAGAAGGAAATTGTGTCCTAGTAATCTAAGTTGAGAATGACCCCAAGAGGAGCTTATAAGGATTGCCATGTTAAACCCTGCAGGTGGACTTAGTCCGACATGACGATAAGGTTGAGTGGTACTACTCTTGGACTAAGATATTAATTAAGTGAGTTGTTAGTAACTCATTTAATTAGTGGACATTCATTATCTTAAACACAGGGAGACTATCATACTCATAATAAAAAGGAGCCCAAAATATAATTTGGGATTGGTGCAGTAGTTCAATAATAGTTCTTTAGTGGAATGAATTATTATTGATGAAATTAAGTTGTGTGTTCGGGGCGAACACGGGAAGCTTAATTTCATCGGGAGACCAAAACTAATTCCTACTCTCGGCCCCTATTGTAGCCTCTTGTATATAGAGAATTATACCCACCTATACCTACCTTCTTACCCAACCTATAGGGGCAGGCCAAGCCAAGCTTGAAGCTCAAGCTTAGGGCCGGCCAAGCCTAAAGGTTGAGCCTTAAGGTGGCCGGCCAATTGCTTGGAGCCCAAGCTTAGGTGGCCGACCACATCATATTAAAAAGAGATTTTTATTAAAATTATTTCTTATGTGGATATCATGGTTTTAAAAGAGAGTTTGAAATTTAAATCTTTCCTTTTATAGCTTTCTACAAAAGATTAAGAAAAGATTTAAAATCTTTCCTTATTTGTAGATTAAAAGGTAGATTTTAATTTTGAGAAAACTTTCATTTTTTAACCATTTCATAATTTAAAAGAGAGTTTAAAAATTAAATATTTCTTTTATAAAGCTTCTACAAAAGATTAAGAAAAGATTTAATATATTTCCTTATTTGTAGATTAGAAGAGATTTTAATTTTTACAGATAACTTTCTTTTTATCCACATGTTTAAAAGAAAGATTTTAATTTGTAAAAATTCCTTTTTACAAACCACCATGAAGGGAAAAATTAGTGGAGAAATTTTTTATAAATTTTCGGAAGCAAATAAGGAAGTTTTAATTTGTGTTTAAAATTTTATTTGCTTGGAGATTTGGTTGTGGCCGACCATTATAATAATAAAAAGGGAATTGATTTTTAATTAAATAAATTTTCCTTTTCATGACAAAAGAATTAAGGAAGGTTTTTATTTAAATTTCCTTATTTGCAAGACCAAGGATTATAAAAGAGGGGGTAGAGGTGCCTTCATGACTAACAATTCTATTATTTCCTTCCTCTCTTTTTCTTCTTTGGTGTGGCCAGCCCTAGGGCCTCTTCTCCTTCTCTTTTCTTCCTCCTTTGTGGCCGGCGGCATCAACATAAGAGAAGTCCATGGTGGCCGGTTCTAGCTAGGAGAAGAAGGAGAGAAAGGAGGCTTCGTTTCTAGCATCCCTTAGAGCTTGGTGGTGGCAGAACCTCATCCTTTCTTGGAGCTATTGTGGTGGCCGAATATTGCTTGGAGAAGAAGGTGGCTTAGGTGGACTCTCATCTCGGTTGATCGTTGCCCACACAACGTCCGGGATAAGAAGAGGAATAAGGTAGAAGATCAAGAGGTTATTTGCTTACAAAGAAAGGTATAACTAGTAATTGTTTTCCGCATCATACTAGTTTTCTTTGTATAAGTTATTTTTGGAAATACCAAACACAAGAGGCATATGACTCTAGAGTTTTTGGATTTGTTTCGAATTTGTGTTTCTTTTGTTTTATTTTTCAAATTTGTGATTCGATTGTTCTTTTTGGTTAACCTAGAGTTATTTAAGGAAATTAAATATTAGCTTTCCTTAAAAGGCTTTGTCTAGGCGGTGGTGGTTGCTCCCATATCCAAGAAGGCCATGTGTCTTGCCATGCAGTCCTGGAAGCCAATTTTGGAAATTAATATTTAATGGAATTAATAACATAGGTGGATTTGAATCAATAGTGTTAAGTTCCATTTGCGATTCAAATCTAAACCATTAAGAACAGATAAGTTAAATTTGGAATCAATGATGTTAAGTTCCATCTGCGATTCCTAATTTAACTTCTATAGAACACAATAGGTTATTTAAGGAAAGATTTGACACTTGTACAAAAATTTTTGTACAGTGGAACCGGTACATTTTCCTAAGACTAACCAACAACAAGTTCTATAGTGTGCCTGAAAAGCAAATCAATAACTTTAATAAGGTAAATAAATATTAGAAGTTATGAATTTTTAAAGTTGTGGTAGAATTACTATATAATTAGGGGTTGAAACTACTATATTTTAATTTTTCCATTGTATTAACAAGTATGTTGCATCTTCATCTTGTTTTTTCTTCTTGGGAGTTTTAAATTGCTTCTTGAAGTACTACCATAAACAAACAAAATATTGTAATTAGTGATTGAAATCAAACTACTCAAACTAATTGATGTGTAAATATAGACTTACTACAATGGCTTGCAATCTTATTTTGTCAAGTTTGGCAATTCTTTCAACCTCCTTCTTGGCGATCTTCTTCAGAATTTCCTTCAGGAATTGAGATAATCTCTCCCTCTTCTTGCTTATCGTAGTGATCAATTTTTTCTTTTCCTCGGTCAAGAATAGCTCTTTGTCCTATGATGTTTTCTGAAGGCTTGCACATTTCTATCTTCCTTTTCTTCTTCTGAGGTAAAAGCCTAGACCACATAGAACTATCAATAGGAGTATCCCTCTAATCATAGTGATTTCGATCGCATCCTCTCCTAGTCATTATTCTAGAAGCAACTGGTTTAGGATGAGAATCCACTACACGGTCGCTTGATTCAGCCAAGATACCTTGCTTTTCTATTATTCAAAGTAATTCTTTCACCCTTTCATTTAGCTACATGTTTTCCATTGTTAGCTCCTTGATTCGGTTCTACTGAATAATATAATTAGGGCATTCATTATTACTTAGGCATCTAACTTCTATATTATGTACCGGTGATGTCTTTAATAGATGTGGAGTATAATCGAGGTATGGGAGATTTTCTACCAATGTATTTTTAGAAGGGGTAGAGTCTAGTTCACTAATAATCTATCAAATTAGAAATAATTATATAGACACTGTAAATGAAAGTTAGATAATCTTCGATATTTATCTCTTCATGTGAGACTTAGTCCAACATAGCTCTCACCTTACTAATATGTGAATGAATAAACCTCCACTTATTTATTTATGGACCTTCAATATTATATGGTTTCTAGATTGGGATATGTTCCAAAAACCATGTATACTTCATTATACACAATCTTACATACATAATAATGTCCATATAAAAAGTGTTATTTACTATTTAAAAAAAACTTACAACCAAAAGACCAGCAAATCCCTTTAGGTATGGAATTGAAGTGGTCATTTGATATGTCTGACTTAATGAAAAAAGATCCTTAGTGGTAGGTAATTGGAGAGTAATAAATTGATGAATCTATTCAACCTAATTGAATCTACCTAGATTTTTAAAATCGTCTACAATATGTACAAGACTTAATGGAACCTTGTATATACTAGAAGAAAATAAAATACAAACAAATATATACAAAATATATAATTTACAAAATACTAAAACATCATGATGTACTTCAACTCTATGAGAATACAATTTAAGCAACTCCTCAATTCTTAATCTAGTTGATTCTTTTTTATTAAAGAAAGTGAGCAAGAAAGAGGTCACCCGATGCATTAGTTAAGTTCATAGGAATGGAAGCACCTCTATCTAAAATGCTAAGTAACAAAGATACATCTCTTCGAGTGAAAGTAACTGGGACACCTGTAAATTTACAATGATTAGTTTTCTATTATGTACCTGAAAATTTAAAGGTTTGAGATGTTGAATCCCAACTTTGAAATATATTGACCAGTAAATAACAAATTTGTTGAATATCTTGTATGCCTAAAAATACAGCAAAAGGGGATTATTTAATGATCGCTTTGTGTTGATCATGTAAATAAAGTGACCCACGATCCTGTCCTTTGATTGTTGGATGCTAAACATATTATTAAAGTGACCTAAAATATTGTTGGAGTTTATGGCCAACATCAACTGATGATTAGAATTATTCAAAGTGTACATTATTATCATAAATAAACAAATGTACATATGCAGAAATCATGATTCTAAGATTTTGACATTGATATAATAATTTATTTTCTGACTTCTATGTCTTTATCAATATGCTGGGGTTGTGCTAGTTTTATATTGCAGTACCACATTGATGTTGGTTTTTTAAACATATACTAAAACACGTTGGTGTGTCTTCTGTGTTTTTTAAAATTGAGTGGTGCTCGTTTTGAGAAACAAGCACCACATTAATGATAATTTTCTAAAACCAACACCAATGTATTCATTTTTTAAAGCCAGCGCCAATGTAGTAATCAATTGTTTTTTCAAAAGCTAGTAAATGAGCACAAACGTTAGTTCTGGTCTTCGCAAACCAACACCATCTTTGGTGCTAGTCTTCCAAAACTAGCACCAACGTGTAGTCAATGGGTTTTGAAGACCAACACTAATGTTAGAAATTTTGAAAACTAGCATCGTCATGTTCTTCAAAATCAAGCACCAAAGTGTTCTCGTAATATTTTTTAAACAACTGATTTTTTAAAACTACAATGGGTAAAAGACAAACACTTAACATACTTTCGCAATACCTTTTTGCTCCATTCTGAAACACGAGTAGCAAAAACAAAGGAGCTACAAGACCAGTATAGTTGTGAGCGAAATCCCTAACTCACTTGGCCCAAGCTCGGAGTTGAAGAAGATGACCTGTGTCTAGGGTTGGAAGCAGAGGAAGAGAGGAGCAAATGTGTGGCGAAGAGAGCTTAGGGCTTTCATTTTAGGAGAGAGAGGTGATCGAAGGAAGAGAACGAGAACAAGTAAGCTCACGTGAAGGAAGAGAGAGATTAGAAATTTTATGTTTAGGCTGTGTTAGATGGCCACGTCTGTTGTCTCCAACTATAGCCAACGGTCATCCATATAAGGGTGTGCAGGATATCATTCCTATATATATATATATATATATATATATATAGAGAGAGAGAGAGAGAGAGAGAGAGAAATGATATCCTGGCCTACTTATCCTGCACAACCGTGGGTGACATCCCACATGGATCATCTAACGTGGGCAATTTTTTTTTTTTATTCCCCTCTATTATCTGCATGCAATTATCTTCTCTCTCCTACATGCAAGTCTCTTTCTTGCATGCACGTTGGTGTTGGTCTTTATACGTTGGTGCCGATTTGTATGCGCACCAGCATGTTGGTGTTGGTTTGCGAACATCAAGATGTTAGTGTTGGTTTGCGAACGCTAGCATGTTGGTGCTAGTTTACGAAAACCAGTATCAATAGTGGTGCTGATTTGCACACTAGGATGCTGGTCTCCTACATGCACATGGTGCTGATTTTCACAAACCAGCACCAACAATGGTCTTGATTTACGCACTAGCACGTTGGTGCTGGGTTTTGCAAACCAGCACCAACAATGGTCTTGATTTACGCACTAGCACGTTGGTGCTGGGTTTTGCAAACCAACACCAACAATGGTGTTGATTTGCACACTAATATGTTGGTGCTGGTTTGCGAAAACTAGCATTAACGTGATGTTGATTTGCACACCAACACGTTAGTGTTGATTTGTAAAAACCAATATGAACAGTGGTGCTGATTTGCACACCATCACATTGGTGCTGATTTGCGCACTAGCACATTAGTGCTGGTTTACAAAAACCAACACTGAAAATCAGCACCAACTTGGTGCTGATTTGCACATCGGTGCTGGTTTGCGCAAACTAGCACTAGCGCAAACCAGCACCAACAGTGGTGCTGATTTTCACACCAACTAGCACCAATGTGGTGTGCAAATCAGCACCACATTGGTGTTGGTTTACAAAAACTAGCACCAACGTATATGCGGGAGATATACTTGCATGCAGGGGAAAGAAGTGAATTGCATTCAGGTGAGAGAGGTGAATAAAACATCAGATTTAGCTACGTCAGATGATCCATGTGGGATGCCGCCCACGGTTGTATAGGATAAATCTCCCAGGATATATATATATATATATATATATATATATATATATATATATATATATATATATATATATATATATATATATATATATATATATATACACACACTCGAATGACTTCTTCAACTTAGTAGTCATATCACATAACTCAATACTTGTTTCATGCATGGTTAAAATTTCTTGTATATGCCAATTTTAATTGTGAGTTGTCTATGTTTGGTGGCAAAAGTTTTACTATATCTTTGTGAAAATATCAATACTTTTAAACTCACACACACAAGTATTGAGTTATGTGATATGACTACTAAGTTGTGTGTGTATATATATATATATATATAGTATTGATATTTTCACAAAGATATAGTAAAACTTTTGCCACCAAACATAGACAACTCACAATTAAAATTGGCATATACAAGAAATTGTAACCATGCATGCATGAAACAACAAGTATTGAGTTATGTGATATGACTACTAAGTTGAAGAAGTTACTCCTCTTGGAGCACATGAACATACACCTTACGAACTATGAAAGCATAAAGGCCTTTAGCTGTGAACATAAGACAGATTCGAATCTCGACAAAGTCAAGAAAAAAAAAAGCACATCCCTTATTGACCAACTACAACTTCTTGATTTACCTCCTCACAAATGGTCATAAGGCCGACCGTGTGGGGTTGCTAGGATGACGGATTCTACCTTATACTACCATGTTATAGGAGTTGAGACAACCAACAAAACATTTAACATCCGCTAAGATATGATTACTTGCTTAAACGAAGTTAGGAGTTGATCTTCCCTTGCCAACATCATCATTTATTATAAATTAATAGTTTAATATTTTATGTCTAATTATAATTAAATCATGTGAACTTGAGAGACGAAATTAAGTTCATTCCAAGAGTGATATCATACGGATTCGAACCTTTTAATTTTGGTGAAAACCATTCAAATTTAGTCCTTGCCACAACTAACAAGCAAGCAACTATTGGTATAAGAAATATATATATATATTAGGGAACATAAGAGACATTTTTTGCACATTTCTTAATATCACAATCCGCATACTATTAATGAAAGAAATGGAAAGCAATGTACATGATGTTTCATTTTATTAATTTTCTAATCTAATAAGATGTTGACAAATTGCTGACTTTTATCCACATAATTCTTTTTAGTCTCTGAATTATATTATTGATTATACTTCCCGTTCTACCATAAAATTTTTTAAATTTAAGGTGTTAAATTGAAATTGAATCTTTTGTTATAAGTTGTAGCAACTCTAAAAGGCAATTAGGAAGTAGATCTGTAGATGGCAGGCGCAAGCAACGCAGATCATTAAGCTTAAGCTTCCATGGCCAAGATCCAGCTCTTTCCTTTTGAGTTGCTGGAAATAATAGCAGTTACAACTCTCTTCTTTCTTGTCCCGCCCTCATCTTTTGGTATGTTTAAAAAAGAAATCTTAGTCCCTAATTAAAGTATTACACAAAATTCTGTTATATATTTAACTATATCAAATATTTTTAAAAAGTCCAAATAATCTTCTTTTTTTATCATTATCGTCAAAAAAAAAACACATCTTTTTTAAAACCTATTAAAACGGTATTTTATCTGTAATTATTTTATTCAAAATAACTAATTATATATATATAGTAGATATAATTATTGGATTAATTACACTTTTTTATCAAAAGAAACAAAAATAGAATTGTATATTTTGAAATTCTCATGATAAATAAAATTTATTATTTATTATTATAATTAGTTTAAATAAAATAATAATTATTTATTATTATTAGTAGTGCTATTTTGATCAAAATTGAGTCAAAATAATTCTAAGGTACGACTTATTTAGACTAATTTTGATCAAAGCTAAATGTAATTTTTTTTTTGATCAAAACAATTTTAAAATAGATCAAAACAAATTGGAGCTGTTTTGGTCAACTAACTCCAAAGTACATCTACTCTGATTAAAAATCTCCAAGTAGATAGGGTATTTATTTTAAGCAAAATATTATTGGTTCAGTGGTCTTCCTTTAATGATGACGATGATGATAATAAGGGTGATTTTTTTTTTCCCCTTTAAAATTTATAAATTTATTTTTTAAATTATCTCTTGACCTTAATTACTTAACCTGTATTAGCTCAAAGTGAGAGTCAATTGGTTAGTTAGCTAAAAATAATTTCGATTAGTTGGATGATTGCAGTGGCGGATTTAGGGGGAGCAGGGGTGTGCTTGAGCACCTCCTTGCTCTTGAAAAATTCCACCAGTATGTTGCAGTCCGAGGGGCAGCGAGAAGGAAGATAAGCTCCAGCTCCCTTCTTTGAACACCCTCTTTCTTTTTTGTCTGAATTCGCCACTCAAGATTGGACTATCAATTGATAGTCATTAAAATCTTTTCGCTAAAACTACTTGGCAGTCATAAAGAATACAAGGTTTGAAATGAAAGTGGACATATTTAGAGAAATAACCACTTCTATTTGATACAAATCTAATGTCTCTAGTGCTATTTAAGAGACGATCAGTTGACGTTAGCAGGCCAATTGAGCGATAATATCTGAAGTGGCGGATAAGCATTTTAAGAAATAAAATTATTTAGTAAATTTTAAAATATAAATGTTAGTTGCATCCTTCAATAAATTTTATTTATTTATGACTTTGGTACAGGAGACACAATGATCCAGAACAGTTCACTTGTGAATGGCCAGACTTTGAGGTCGACAGGAGAGTTGTTCCAACTGGGCTTCTTCAATCTAGATAATACTTCGGCGAAGGGATACTTAGGAATCTGGTACTGCAATTTCACACCGCAAGAAGGCATTGTAGTATGGATCGCCAATCGGTACAAGTCTGTCAACACATCCATGGCATCCTTCGACCTCACTTCCGATGGAAATCTAATCTTATTTGAGGGAGACAGAAATGTTTGGTCCACAGGAACGAGATCCACAGGAGTCAACTCTTCACGCTTGCAGCTTTTAGAATCCGGAAACCTCGTGCTGAAGGACAGCAACTCGATTCTATGGCAGACCTTCGATCACCCAAGCGACGACAGCGACACGTATCTCCCTGGCATGAAGGTCGGATTTGACTTCCAGACCAACACTTCATGGCGGCGAATGTCATGGAAAAACTCCACGGATCCTTCTCCAGGAGACTACATCCACATGATTCGTGCTCACCTATACCGGATTTGGTCACGTTGAAGGGATCCGCCACATACCATCGCAGCAGCCTATGGAACGGAAATGTCTTCGCCGGCCATCTATCGATGCCACGCAGCCAGGTGGCCAACTCAGTATATGCCACGTTTGTGTCCAACGAGAATGAGACCTACTTTATGTCTCGTTACACAGCCTCGCCAACGCCAGTGCTGGCGCGGTCAGTGTTGTGGGCCAATGGATCCTTCCAGCGTTGGTTTCTTGTCAGGGGTGGCAAGAGAGAGTGGCAATTTCTGTGGTCGTTTCCGGCGGACGAGTGCGATAAGTACAATCACTGCGGCCGCAACAGAGTGTGCACCAATAAATACGTTGTTGTCGAGTGCCAGTGCTTGGACGGGTTCGTACATATTACGGAGAACCCAAGCGAGGCCGGATGCGAGAGGAAGAATCCTTTGAATTGCTCGTCGAACCAATTTTCCAAGGTGCAGAACGTGAAGGTGCCCGACACTGAGAACGCTACACCACGAGGCAACATGAGTCTCGATGACTGCAAGAATTTGTGCTTAAATAATTGCTCCTGCGTGGCGTATGCGGTGATCATCGGGTCTTATGGATGCATAACTTGGCCTGGTGATCTGTTGGATCTCAGAACTTTTGTCGATGAAGGAGATGATTTATACGTTCGGCTTGCAGGAGAATTGGATCAACGAAGTACGATTAATCAACCATCTATTTTTTTTTTCACTAATTTATCCATTAACTTTGTATATTCACTATAACTCTCTACTTAGCAGTCAGTTTTTTTTTTTCTTTTGCAAGACAAATCAAATAAGAAATATGCTTTTGTTCTCTTTGAGACATCCAATGAAATTTGTATCTATTTTTCATGTTTGCTTAGGAAAAAGCAACAACACTGGGAGAAGAATTCTATTTATTGTCATCTCTATTGCTGCAGCACTGTTATTCCTTTGTGCCATTTTTATTTACTGTCGAAGAACAAAAGCAACAACACAAAGACAGAAACGACATGCAGGTATGGCTACCGAACAATTATTATATGGTGTTTGAACATATATACCTGCTTATTCTTTACTACGAAAAATATTTTTTGAGCAGACCATAAAGATCAACTTGAAATAAGAGGTGCAGAATCTCTATTGTTTGATTTGGAAGCTATTAGGACAGCTACGGATAACTTCTCTGATAGAAACAAGCTAGGAGAAGGAGGATTTGGGCCTGTTTATAAGGTCAATCCTGAGATTTGAGTACTGTTGTATATAACTGTGGATAATTCTTCGACTTGATAAATGAGTAATGATTCTGGTGACACTTGAAAACAGGGAACACTGGAGAATGGAGAGCATGTAGCAGTAAAAAGACTTTCAGGAAGCTCAGCACAAGGACTAGATGAGTTTAAAAATGAAGTGTTTCTAGTTGCCAAACTTCAACATAGAAACCTCGTGAAGCTGTTGGGCTGTTGCTTAGAATCAGAGGAGAAACTACTCGTTTATAATTACCTTGCTAATACAAGTCTTGACAAGTTTTTGTTTGGTATAGTTTCAATCTCCGTTTTTGCATGACAACATCCTTAATCCATGGAGTTGATTATCTAGTAGTTTGCTAATCTAATACAATACTTAGTAGTGTACTTGTTCAATTCAATTCTCGAATATATGTTCTAAGATTGATTGTATATAAGATTACACGAATAGTTTAGTCTTCTATTGCACACACGATGATCGTCAAAATTAGTAACCAAATAGTGCATATGGATGGTGCAGATAATTCAAAGAGAAAGCAGTTGGATTGGGCAACAAGGTTTAAGATCATTGAGGGCATTAGTCGAGGACTTATTTATCTTCATGAAGATTCACCACTAAAGATCATTCACCGGGACTTAAAAGCTAGTAACATCTTGTTAGATGCAAACATGGATCCCAAAATTTCAGATTTCGGTCTTGCGAAGCTTTTTGGTGCAGATGAAACCCAAGGAAATACTAAAAGAATTGCCGGAACATTGTATGCAAACACTCTATTTATCATTGTTAACCAAATTTAACCCTTCAAATGAACAAGAAGCTTCGAGTCTCAATGTGTTTTCTTGGTAATAACAGTGGATATATGGCACCGGAATATGCCATTCATGGACTCTTCTCAATTAAATCAGATGTGTATAGCTATGGTGTGTTAGTCTTAGAGATTCTAACTGGTCAGAAGAATAGTCGTCACCGAGGCTACGAATATCCAATGGAACTTGTCACTCATGTAAGTATTAATCATCCCTTTGATTGAGTGATAGGAATTTGATACACATTTTATTCAAATGAAGTAAAGTTCTTAACTACTCATGCATCATCTCACTTTAGGTGGTCTGGCGCCATTGGACCCAAGGAAGTGCCCTGCAAGTGATTGATCAAGAGCTAGTTGAACAATGTCATGCTCAGCAAATATTAAGGTGCATACATATAGGGTTACTATGCGTGCAAGAAGATCCAACTCAAAGACCCACCATGGCCAATGTTGTTCTTATGCTCAACAGCCACTTTGTCGACCTTCCTATTCCTTCAGTACCAGCATTTCTTAGCAACTATAATACTACCGGTGAATCAAATGACATTCCAAGGAGACAAAACTCTAGCGGAAGTATGGGAATTCTAATGAAAATTTCTAAAAATGATGTTTCAATCTCAGAGTTGGAGCCTAGATAGTAGGAAAGTTCACTTTTATATATATATATATATATATATATATATATATGAGTTTTGATTGAACTTCCGATATTATGTTTGAAGTGTATGCCTATATATGTAAAGTTTAACTGAATGTTTAGAATAAGGTTTATTCTAATATGTATTTGATCAGGATACTGGAGTGATTCTAAGTAGAGTCAAAAGTTGATTCTTACTTGCCCCATCATCATCTTTGTCGCATTGATGTAGCTTTGTAATACACACTAGATGAAGATTGGACAAAATCATACTTGAATAATTTTCTCAATTATAGTGTGTTTCAGTTAAAATGTTGGGTATTAACCAGTCAAAATATATAAAATTGATAAACTAATATTTATAGGATTTTATTCTTTTATTTATTGACTTTTGTGCAGGAGATACAATGATCCGAAACAGCTCACTTATTAACATGCATCATCTCACTTTTATCCGAAACAGCGTGGTGTATGCGGTGATCAACGGGTTTTATTCAAATGAAGTAAAGTTCTTAACTACACATGCATCATCTCACTTTTATTTATTGACTTTGGTCTGTCTTCATAATTATCTTGTGCACACAAAAGATCCAATCGGATGCATCGAAGAATTTCTACAATAGGATATGAATGATCTAGTGTATCGTCAAGAATCTCTAAAGATATGGTTTCCTTCCAAAGTTTATATGTCTGCAAATTAGAGGGGATCAAATTTTAAATTTCAAACAATATCTCAAGGGGATAAAAGCATGTGAAGTTCTACTTATATGTCCTAAAAGATTTAAACTAGCATTTGTGTTACTGATTATTTTGTTCCTCTTACCGCTAAAGATTTCTAATACTGTCATACGAAAGTTAAATACATCAAATTTAAATGAAAAAAACCCTTCAGTTAAGTATTCTAGTGTCATATAACCACTACATTTGAGGAATAAAACATTAATTAGTATTCTGTTTATGTGATGATAACAATGGTTAGTTTATCTATTTGAAGAACTTACAATGTCCCAACTAGTCTTGTAGTTACATTTTTCTAAAACTCCATCACCTTCAAATACACTTGCAATGCCAAAATCTAAAATCTTGGAGTCATATCCTTGTCGAGGAGGATATTGCTCAACTTAAGATCTCTATGAATGACTCTCAATATAGAATCTTGATGCAAATAAAGTAGCCCTTGAGTAATCCCATTTATAATCTCAAGACGCATTTGCCAATTAAGCAATGGGCTCTTTGTTTTGTCTGACTCATGTTGTGAACAAATTATTCATAAAAATTTTAACAACTTTTTTTATGAAGAAAATTGATCCCGTCCGGAAGCTGAGTCGGACAGAGATGGGTTGCGTTGTCCTCGAGGTTGACGGAAAGTCGCTGGGACGTTTGGTCAACCTAGCACTCCAGAAAAAGGTTCCCATGATGAGGGATGGTGACGAGGACGATCAGACGAGGGTTCTGCACGCACTCAGACAAGCACTCAGGTCGTTAGAGACCGGAAACAAGGGGAAAAGTCCTCGGGTCAGGCCCTCCGATGCTCAAGTCAAGTACTTTTTCCCAAGGAGCACAGAAGAAATGACGAAAAGTAAAAGATGAGTGCGAAAAGACGAGTGAGCGTACCTGCGTAAGGGACAAAGCTTCCCTTTTATACTGTAATGGGTGCTTCTGGAGTCTGACGAGTGTCACGGAATGTCAAATGTCAAGCTTTGTCTGGCGGTGAATGACACGTGGTGTCCTCCTATAGGTCTAGGAAGGAATCAGCGGGTGGTGAGCACCAGACCGTTAGCATATTCTCTAACAGGCAGTGATTATTCCCTGACAGGTTGTTACGATTCCATGGCTTGCTTGTCGTGTAGTGTATGCTTGCCCCGATCTGTTAACCCTGAATTGGGTCCCTATGCTTGCTAGCCTCGCTCTGTGGGGTGTAGACCTATATTTCTTCACCTACGTTTGCCGCTTCACAATTCCAGATCTGTACATCCAGCCTTGTCCTGCATGTCCTGTCTTGTGTACTCCTGACCTGCCTTACCTTGTATCATGACCTGTATGCCTTGGTTTGGTTCCGTTTATCCTGCGTCCCAACCTGTACGCCTCCTTTCGATTCCGTCTGTTCTGACCTGTATGCCTTAGCCCGATTCCGTCTGTCTCGACTTGTACGCCTTAGCCCGATTCCGTCCGATCCAACCTGTACGCCTTATCCCAATTCCGTCCGTCCCGACCTGTACACCTCCGTCTGTCCCGACCTGTACGCTTTAGCCCGATTCCGTCCGTTTCGACCTGTATGCCTTTTCCCAATTCCGTCCGTCCCGACCTGTACGCCTCCGTCCAATTCCGTCTGTCCCGACCTGTACGCCTTAGTCTAATTCCATCTATCTTGACCTGTACACCTTAGTCAGACTTCGCCTGTCTCGACCTGTATGCCTTAGTCCGACTCCGTTTGTCTCGACCTGTATACCTTAGTCCGATTCCGTTTGTCTCAACCTGTATGCCTTAGTCCGACTCCATCTGTCTCGACCTGTATGCCTTAGTCCGATTTCGTCTGTCTCGAACTGTACGCCTCCGTCCGATTTTGTCTGTCCCGGCCTGTACGCCTTATCCTAATTCCGTCCGTCCCGACCTGTACACCTCCGTCTGATTCTGTCGGTCCTGACCTGTACGCTTTAGCCCGATTCCGTCCGTTTCAACCTGTACGCCTTATCCCAATTCCGTCTGTCCCGACCTATACGCCTCCGTACGATTCCGTCTGTCCCGACCTGTATGCTTTGGTCCATGCTTCCTGTGCCGCAAGACTATAAGTCCTGACCTGTATCTTTGGTTGACATATCCCGACCTGTATGCTTTGGTCCATGCTTCCTGTGCCGCAAGGCTATAAACCCTGACCTATATCCTTGGTTAGCATATCCCGACCTGTACGCTTTGGTCTATGCTTCCTGTGTCGCAAGGCTATAAGTCCTGACCTGTATCCTTGGTTTGCACATCTCGACCTGTACGCTTTGGTCCATGCTTCCTGTGCCGCAAGGCTATAAGTTCTGACCTGTATCCTTGGTTTGCACATCCCGACCTGTACGCTTTAGTCCAGGTATCCTATGCCAGAAGTCCTGACCTGTATCCTTGCTTCCGAGTTCCTACTCGGTGCATAGGTCTAACCTCGGACTGCCACTTGTGCCTAACCAGGACCATCTTACAACCTGACCTTTGAACTCCACGTAGGCCAGATTCTTGACTTCCATATAGGTCAGACTCTTGACCCCCACGTAGGCTTGACTTTTGACCACCACGTGAGCTTGACTTCTGACTGCCACGCGGGCTTGACTTCTGACCACCTCGAGGGCTTGACTTCCGACCACGTCCGCTGTCTGACCCCACTATCATGCACCGTATCACAATCCTCCCCCTTAAGTCTAGTCGAAGGAGGCTTTGGTCCGACAGACTAGATTCCAGTCTCGTTCTTACCTGTCCTGACCTGTGTCTCATTATTTCCTGACCCCCTTTTCCTCATATCCCACCTAGAATTTATTACCTTTCCCTAAAAGATAGGCGGGATTTTACTGTATGTGTGTTGATTCTTCGACTTCCGATCATGTCACTTTCTTATAAATGATGCACTGTTTCCCAAACATCGTCTCATGTTCCGAGGTAATCCCTTCACCTTCTCCTTCCTTATAAGAGGGTCGCGTATACTTCCACCTTCCTTACTTCAAGCTATCCCCCTCTCGCTCATGGAACCAGATGAGCTTTCTTCTCTACGAAGAAGCCTTGCTTGAAATGACACTAAGCAGAGACCTTCAGACCTCTCTCCATAGGAAAATGGAAGAGCTCTGGCTGGCGGCTAAATCTCGAACTCGGGCCGAGGTAGCTCTCAAGCTTAAGGCTCATGCGGGCTTCCAGAGTTAGGTCCATTATATTATTTACCTGAAGATGAAACATGAGGATACTGTGGCCCTTCTAAAAGAGGAAAGCCGGATAAAGGATGAGACCATTGGACAACTGTAGAGCACCCTCAAACTTATCAAAGAAGAACTAGCTCAGGCTCAGATTCATCTGGCAAGGAGGGATCAGGCCTCCAGATCTGGATCTCGTAATGATAATGTGAACTGAAAAATGTTCTTCAACTTTTCTTACATAATACTCCAGGATTTCTCTACCTCCAAGGTTGTGGGTCTATACTTCAACTTCTATTAATGAACGTTGTGGGTCTGTACTTCAACTTCTATTAAATAATATTCCTTGCATTGTCTGCCTTCAAAGTTGTGGGTCTGTACTTCCTTGTCTCTTATAGTATCGTGTTCCATAGACACACGACTCCAAGAAAATTTGCTAGAAAAGATAATTTACTTACCATACCATTTTCTACCAGAAAGGGTGGGAAAGTAGTAGTCTACATAGACTTGCTTGTTTGTACCTTCGTATTGGCCATATAAGTACAACTGCAGATCTATTGAGCACGAAAGTATACCGTGCAGATTCACATTAAGGTGAGAGGAAAAGATACTAACCGAGAAAGTTGTTGATCGTGAGGGCATGCTCACTTATAACTCACACTGGGGCAAGAGTCTAGGACCTGACTTGGAAAGGTCGTTGGGCGTGAGAGCATGCTCACTTATAACTCGTATTGGGGCGAGAGTCTGGGACCCGACCTGGACGGTCGTTGGGCGTGAGAGCA
Organism: Zingiber officinale; assembly: GCF_018446385.1. Lineage (NCBI taxonomy): Eukaryota > Viridiplantae > Streptophyta > Magnoliopsida > Zingiberales > Zingiberaceae > Zingiber > Zingiber officinale. The sequence continues at coordinate 108,280,800 of NC_055992.1, forward strand.
TGCTCACTTATAACTCGCACTGAGGTGAGAGTCTGGGACCGACCTGGACTGTCGTTGGGCGTGAGAGCATGCTCACTTATAACTCGCACTACTGAGACGAGAGTCTGGGACTTGACCTGGACGTTCGTTGGACGTGAGAGCATGCTCACTTATAACTCGCACTGAGGCGAGAGTCTGGGACTTGACCTGGACGGTCGTTGAGCGTGAGAGCATGCTCACTTATAACTCACACTGAGGTGAGAGTCTGGGACCCGACCTGAACGGTCGTTGGTCGTGAGAGCATGCTCATTTATAACTCGCACTGGGGTGAGAGTTTGGGACACCGACCTGGATGGTGGTTGGGCGTGAGAACATGCTCACTTATAACTCGCACTGGGGCGAGAGTCTGGGACCCAACCTGGACAATCGTTGGGCGTGAGAGCATGCTCACTTATAACTCGCACTGGGGCGAGAGTCTGGGACCCGACTTGGACGGTCATTGGGCGTGAGAGCATGCTCACTTATAACTCACACTGGGACGAGAGTTTGGGACACCGACCTGGACGGTCGTTGGGCGTGAGAGCATGCTCACTTATAACTCGCATTGGGGTGAGAGTCTAGGACCTTACCTGAACGGTCGTTTGGCATGAGAGTATGCTCACTTATAACTTGCACTGGGGGGAGAGTCTGGGACCCGACCTGAACGATTGTTGGGCGTGAGAGCATGCTCACTTATAACTCGCACTGAGGCGATAGTCTGGGACACCGACTTGGAAAGGTTATTGGGCGTGAGAGCATGCTCACTTATAACTCGCATTGGGGCGAGAGTCTGGGACCCGACATGAACGGTCGTTGGGCATGAGAGCATGCTCACTTATAATTCGCACTGGGGCGAGAGTCCGGGACCCGACCTGAACGGTCGTTGGGCATGAGAGCATGCTCACTTATAACTCGCACTAGGGCGAGAGTCTGGGACACCGACCTGGACGATATCGTTGGGCATGAGAGAATGCTCACTTATAACTCGCACTGGGGCGAGAGTCTGGGACCCCGACCTGGACGGTCGTTGGGCGTGAGAGCATGCTCACTTATAACTTGCACTGAGGTGAGAGTCTGAGACACCGACTTGGAAAGGTCGTTGGACGTGAGAGCATGCGCACTTATAACTCGCACTGGGGCGAGAGTCTGGGACCCGACCTGGTATCCATTAAGACATTTCTTAGGGGCTAGCTCAGGAATCAGATTAATGGTAGCATCCTGGCCTGGAGGTTGTCCTCAAAATTCCTGCCCAGGTGTTATGTTATAGCTCTAGCCTGCTGCGCGTTACTTGTGATATTTCCTGCAAATATCTTAGGCACACTTAATTAGATCAGCTATTTGTTTATTTTCAATTTTATAGAAGCAGCAAATTCAAATTCCGGTGTCTTTTCATTTTCCCTTCTCTTTCCTAAGGTGGTTTCTTAATCATGACGTATGGCTTTACCTTTCCCGAGGTAATCGCACGACCGCCTTTCCTCCTGACGCATTGTCTTCCCGTGCCGGAATGCTGCCGTACAAAAATCCCCCTTCATGATTTCCTTGTCACATCCATCATTAATACCTTTCATAGGGGCCTGCCACGTGTCCCACAAACCTATACCGCCACTGTAGCTGATCAGCGCCTTTTAGCATGCGACCCTAGATCCGACGACTCGAATTGCCCCCCCCCCCCCCCCCCCCCCCCTTTCGATGCTTCCTAGTGGCTTCTCTTTATAAATCTTAAAGGTCGTCTGCCTTCACCTTCTCACCTTGCTGTCGGCTTTCGGCTCTGTCGCTTCTTCTTGCTCTATTTCTTAAGTCCATCTTCCCTGATTGTCACTTGCAAGTGCTTCTTCTCTTCATCTTCGTCCTCCCCCCTATTCTCTCATGGCTGAAGGTAACGTGGCACCTTGGTATTTGTATTACATTTCAAACTTAGATGATAGTGACCTGGCTCAAATTCGGGAAAGCGTGCACCTTCATGATGAGTACCAACTGCGTGCTCCCCGACCGAATCAGCATCCTTCTTCTCCTCCCAAGGGTTTTGTAACTTTCTTTAAGAACCAACTCTTGGGCAGCCTCCACTTTCCTCTTCATCCCCTTTTCTCTTCCTTGAGTCATTATTTTGGTATTCCACTTTTACAGTTTGCGTCCAACGCCTTTCGTGCTATTTGCGGCATGATTATCCTCTGCCGAGTACACCAGATCCACCTGACCGCCCGATTCTTCCATCATTTTTATTCTCTTAAACGCTCTGAGCCTGGTGTATTCATGGTGCAATCCCAGGTTGGGTGTAAATTCTTCTCCGATCTGCCCTCCTCTAATAAGGGTTGGAAGTCTCGCTTCTTCTTTGTCAGACTACCTGAGCCGGTATCCTGGCCGACCAACTGGCGTGCCAGCCTTCCCTCCCCCTTCGAGTTGCGTGAGCATACACATCAGCCTATCTGTCATTCAGCCTCAGAGAAAATACAGGGAGTCCAACTTCTCCTATCTGTGATACTGCGAGAAGGTTTTTTTGCATTTTTTCGGACTCAGCCCGGTCCCTGCAGATATAGGAACTCCTTTTGGTAAGATGTTACTCTTCCTTCCGCTAGTCTTCGCTAACTGAGGTATTTCCTTCTTGCTTTACAGAGGTTGCTATGTTCCTGTTCCGGGCCTACTCAAAGGGATCAGCCCGAATACCCAGCCATCTTTTGAAGGATGTGGGTGAGGAGGTGGCGAAGGGCCTGGCTACTCCTTCGGCTACTTCCTCTCACAGAACCGCAGAGGAACCCTCAGAGTCCTCCACCCCACTACTTCTGCCAGCGGGCCCTTCTAAGGCTGGCCCTGCAGCTCTGGAGTCCATCGAAGAAGAGCGGGCTCCCTCTCCTCCTCCAAACAAACGCCTACGACTCCAATGCAAACGTAAGAGAGTCGCTCCTTCAGCCCAGTCTTCTCCACTTCACCCGCTCGAGCAGACTTCTTCCAAGCTTCCCAAAGTCCAAGTGCCCACAACCATAGTTCCTGCTCAGGAGTCTCCTCGGGTGGCGGAAGTCCCGTCCCCTACTCCTGTCCGGGTTCTTGCTCCTGAGCAGGCTGGTCCTTCTACTGGAGACCAGCACGGGAGCTCTGCGACCCCTTTTGCTCTTCCGACCGCCCCCTCCCCTTCAGCCGCACGCACCAGGGGACGGTCTTAGAGGAATGAACAGGATTCCACAGCTTCCTGGCGCCTACCCTCCGAGGCTAAATCAGATCCGGTGGGGACTTCAGCAAAGGCAGATGTCCCTCCAGTCCGCGACAAAATCCAGCGGCATGGTGACCTAGCCACCCTTTGGCGATCAGCCAACGAGCAGTTTTGTGGAGGCTCTCGGTGGGAAAGTTTGGATCTGGCTTCCCAACATATTATATTGGTGAGTTTTCCTTTTCTCGACTTAATTATGATATTATTGCTGATTTTCTTCTTTTTGCCGGGCAGGCCGGCTCCAGTGGCCTGTGCTTGACCCATTTTGCCACTAGCCTACTCCGAGAAATCGAGTCACTGAAAGCTCGTATTCAAGAATTGGAGTTCCCGCTGACTCCCAGCGACCCGTTTAACCCTCTGGATTCTTATCTGCACGTGACCAGGGAGTCTGCTCAGTCTGCCCGGAACCTGGCCCAGGAGTCCACCGAGAAGATAAAAGAGCTGCAGGCGGCCCTGCGGACCAGCGACTCCCAGCTGAATTCGGAGGGGCAACGTCGTCGTCAGATGGCAGCCGAGTTGAAGGAGAAGGATTCAAAGTTGGCCGCTCTTTCTACAGATCTGAAGGCACTCCAGGAATCCAGCAAGATTATATAAAAAGACCTGGAGCTTGCTCGAGCGGACTTGGTCACCAGTGCTGTCCGGGAGAAGACTCTTAAGGCTAATAGGGATCTGGATCAGGCTACCATCAAATCTCTTCAAGCAGATCTTCTCAAAGCACAGGAGGAGGCTTCCGTCGTAAAGCAGGAGAATGCACTAGCTCTAGCGACTACAGATAAAGTATAGGTAGAGCTGGTGGAGTACCGGTCAGGCAAAGATGAGCGCCTCAGAGCTTATCGAATTTCTTATGTCAAGACTCCGCTCTTCTAAAGAAGATAGGTGATTTCGCCGACCGAATGCTCTGCTACGAGGGCGTGGGTGCAGTACGCTAGCTATTTGAGCAAGGATTTATTCGCTCTGCCCCCTCAACTGACTTCCTGGACAAAGAATGTCTGCTGTGAGAAATTCCAGACGAAGCCTTCCCTTCTTTCCTGGCCAACGATGACTTCCTGACCCTTCCAGCACCTTCCTCAAGTGATTTACCGCCCACAAATCCCTGATCATGATGTACAAATTTTTCATATATGATATTTGGGACTCGCTTTTGTTTGAAGTCATTTGTCTTCATGAAATCTCCCAGTCTACCGTTATTCGCCATTACTTAGGAAGAAATCTCTTGACCCTTCTCTTTCTTGAGAATTGTTTTTGGTTTCCTGACCACGGATCTGCTTGCTTCCCGACCTGGGATCTGCTCACTCCCCGGCCTGCGATCTATTCCCTCTCCAACCTGTAATATGTTTGTTCCCCAGCCTGGAATTTGTTTTGAGTTCGATGACGTTGACTGGTGCCCCTGCCTTGGAACTCTGCTTGCTCACTGTCCCGAGCGGGCTCCCGAGCGAGGTTCACCCCTTAAACTTAGTAAAGGTGAAACACAGTGTACGACAACCCCCTACGCTTCGTTCTACAGTACCATTCTTTCCCGAGGTAACTCATGATGACCCTCGTACTTCGCGTCATTTACTATTTCCTACCCCTCTTTTCCCACTTCGTTTTCTGTGACGATCGTGCGGCTGCTTTTTGCGCGAATATTTTAAACTGCTTTTATTAAGAGCCATTGGATGGCGACTTGACCATTCTGCCTTCGTGTATATCGGCTATAAATTGGTCACCACTGCTTCTTCATGGAACTTATTTTTTGTCTGCTTCTTTCTTCTGCTCTCGCTTCCTTGCTTTCTCCGACTCCTTGATTCCTTGTGCCCTCTGCCTCCTGCCGCATCCTCTTGTTCTCGGCTACCGCTTAAGTCTCTCCCATGGCCTTTCCCAACATCATTTACCCTCCTGGAGTCTCTACTTTTGATGGTATAGATCTAGATGATCTTCGCTTCACCTATGAAATCTCTAGGGACATGCATATCATCATTCCTAACACCCTGCACCAGGCCTATTCTCCCCCAACAGACTACGTCACCTTTTATAAGGAACAGTTCTTGGCAGGGCTTCGTTTCCCCATTCATCCCTTGTTCTCCGACGTAAGCCGTTATTTCAGAATTTCTCTGGGCCAGTTGACTCCTAATTCTATAAAGATTTTGTGCAATTTCGTAATTTTATGTGAGGTTTGTGAACTTTCCTGGTTTGCCCGCCTGTTCCACTATTTCTTTACTCCCCGCCAGCACAGTGAAGGCTTATTCCGCTTCTAGGCCCGCACTAGGACTACTGTCTTTTGTCCTATTCCCTCCTCTGATCCGTCTTGGAAGGATAAGTACTTTTTCCTCAAGTTTTCTTCCGCTGTGGAGTGGCCTACTCGCTGGCAGCGAATCCTCCCTGTGTTACCTTATGTGGGGGACTTCAGTAATGATCCCCTCTTCATAGATGCTTTGGCTCAACTGAGATGCTGGCGACTGGATTTGACAAGATTGATATCTGAAGACGTGTTGTCCTTCTTCAGGCTGAGCCACATCTCTTCTTCTGAGCTGCCTCGTTCTCTAGGTGAATTCTGTCTGACCCTGAATTGCTTCACTGTTTTGGTGTGATGACCACACACTACAAGAAAAAATCTAATAGACAACGCTTTAAAAGCGTTGTCTATGTGGTTGAAAAAGCGTTGTTAAAAGCACTGTTGTTAAAAGTCTATTCAAAGACAACGCTTTAAAAGCGTTGTCGTTTGTAGCAAAGACAACGCTTTTGCAACGCTTTAAAAGCGTTGTCGTTTTTTTACAAAGACAACGCTTTTACAACGCTTTAAAAGTGTTGTCATTTTTTTTAAATAAAAAAAAAATCATATTTGTTTTTCTATTTACAAAATCATTGTTTTTATATTTACAAAACCATTATTTTTCTTTGACCTTGCTATAGAAATGAAATCAACCATAACTTAACAAAATGAACAAAGTCATGACACATCTATATATATATAAATAGAGATAGATACACAATGTACATAAAAAACCAAGTACATAATTCCCAAAATGATGATATTATCAACATGATTCAAACAAGATTTGAAGAAAATTAATATGTCCAGATTCGAAGATAGTTCCCAAAATGATAGATACATTGATTAACACAAACGTTAACCCAACATTATCTAGATTTGAAGATAATTGACATGTGAAACCAATCCATCTTCAGTTGAAACATCCACCTATCCATCTTCAGTTGGGTACCTCCATTCAATACCAACCTTCCAATTCTAACAAAAAATAATTATAGCAATCAGATATAACCAATTTGGCATAATCAAACATGCAATATCATAGAGAAAAGTATCACCTAACAATTAAGAACTACTGAACACTGTACCATTGGTTATGTGATTACCAATTTTGTGGATCAACTACTGCTAATCAGAAATTAGAAATCAACTCTTGCTAAACAGAAATCAGAAATGCATCAGTTATAGTAATCAGAAATGCATCACAATTGACTGTTTACTACAAATAAAGGGTTACATGTGGGTGAGGCAATTCCTGGTGAAGGACAAGCTTCGTAAGCTACTTGAGCCAGTTGATCTTGGTGAGCCTAGGCACGCAGATCAACTAGTACAAAGTGAGATGGGCAATCCACTCAATTAAGCCTAGCTCGATAATGTCATCAAAGAGTTAATCAATAAGGTAGAGAATGAACATGGATTAATAGAAAAATAAAATCTAAAAAAACTTATATTTATTTCAGATAATTTATTATCTATGAATCTAAATGCTTCATGGAATACACAATTGCAATTTTTCCCAAAAAGAAAGAAAAATATCATTTCATATTTGATATGAAGGAAACATGAAATGTCTTTCTTGTAAGTTGCAAACTGAGAAAGGAATTGGGCGGGCCAATTCACAAGCAGGATTTTCCTAGTCTTTATGTGATCGAATATAAATTTGCATCAAAAAAGTTTTACAGATATGACACGAAAATAACAACACATTATTTATTATCTCAAAAAGGTTAAATGCAAAAAAAAATACAGATAGACGAGCCATTTAAAAATCAAATTCAGCCAAAGTTTCCATGGAATTGGCGCAATGAAACCTTGAGAGACATCTAACCAGAGGCAATGAAGTGATTTTGAAAATGAATATCCTCAATGCTTTGCATCCTCTTCCTCGTAGAACTTTGAGTATTGTTCGGAATCCATTAATGAATTCACTTCTCCATCGTTGCTCGATTTGACCTTTACGATCCAACCATCCTCGAATGGACTTGCATTAACCTTTTACAAAGACAAATGATAGTATCTCAGTATTATCTAATGAATTAAGTAAATGTGTCACAGTTAAAAGACATGAATGTTAAGAAAAAAAGAGCGTTCATAAAGTTTCAAGTATCAACCGAAAAGTACTTGAGAGTTGGCTATCTATCATAAATAGAAAGCTAAGAAGATACTTCAGGTAGTGACACACTAAGTAAACAATAACATAGCAATATATAATGCTTAGATTCTTAAAAGCCTATAATTACATTCTAACACATGGAATATTCTATTTTGACAACACATATGCTCATCTTCATTTCACATTCAGTATTTACTACTGCTTCTTTAGATGATCAAAAACAATAAAATGTGACAAGTATGAAAAAAAAGAGTATTTATTTTATAGATTAATTAACAACTAATTTTCTAGAAACTCACCAACCTAGGAGAACCATTTAACTCAGTATTTCAATGGTTACCTTGACACTCTCAACTGCACCAAAATTTTTGCCCTGCTTCACGTAGGAACCAACTTCTAGTAATGCAATATACACAACATCACCTAAATGATCCTGTAAGGAAACACCACATTAATCTTGAAATTAATAAGAAGATGGCACCGATACTTGATGGAACTAATATGAAAATAAAATCACCTGAGCATGGTCAGTTATTCCTATTGTTGCAGTAGAGCCATCAACTTTAACCCACTCATGTGTGTTAGCATATTTCAAATCTTTAATAACTGTAAGCAAATAGTTTGAGTCTTGTACATTTTTAAAATGACTATTTAATATAAGGAAAAGTTGCGAGGAGTGTATCGGCTCTCCTATACCCGCCCTTAAACTTCATTAGAAAGGTCAAATACATCATGCCACTAAATTATTTAGATCTTTATGTTTGATCTTTAAACACATAGAATTTACAATGACTACTATCTCCATTTCCCCACATAAATTTTAAAATTGAAACTTCCATAGCTTCTTATACTTCACAATCTAAGGCTTCCAGAATAGATCATTCATCATCAAATGCAATAAGTTCTTTTTTCCTACTAGAAACAGTTGAATCTCGCCATTAATGATGCATCTCCATGCTCTATTTTGATCACATCCATATCAAAAATAAATTAACTAATGAAGAAAGAGACGAATCACCCATCACTATCAAATTAGAAATAGCAACAAAATCTGGCCAGACCAACCTAGACTAAATTTCACAACTACATCCAGAGGAGATTCACAAGTCGCAATAGCATCATGCGATACAGATCTAGAGGAGTAAAAAATCAAGAAGCAAATCTACCAAAGATGTCCCAACGTTCCTTTTTCTAGGGGGAAAAAAAATATCTCGACCCCCCTTCCCCATCTTGTTCATTTCACCATCAACAAAGATCTCTAGAACATTAAACCAAGCGGAAAACTCTGAGGTTTCAGCAGATCAGAGATGTACCTATGGAGAAGGCGCTAGGGCAGGTGGAGATCTTGAGGTAGGAGGCGACCCTCGAAGCCCACAACAACCTAGATGCCATTGTTATGATCTTGAGGTAGGACGATGCACACTGCTAGGAGGCCCAGCTACAATGCCAACGCCGTGCCCATCGTTGAAGATGGGTCCAAGGTGGTCGTCACCTCGATGATCGCATCCCACCTTCCTGTCGAATCTTGGAGGAGGAAGGACGGAGATCAACCAAGGGAGAATGCCGGCAGACGAGGGAGGAGAAGCGAGAAGAGAAGAGCCGGTTGGAGCAGTAAAAAAGAAAGGATAGGAGGAGGTGATGAAGAGAGAGGGATTTGGAAAGACATATAGGGTTTAGGATGGTTTAGGCATAAAAATAAGAGGGAAAAAAAACACGGTGGGAAAAAATTAAGACAGAAGAGAAAAACGGCGAAAGAAAAAAAATGTGACAATATAATAGACAACGCTTTTTAAAAAAGTGTTGTCTTTGATCCCAAAAAAATACTAATAGATAACGCTTATTTGAAAAGTGTTGTCTTTGATAAGAATAAAAAACTTAGACAACGCTTTTCACTAAAAGCGTTGTAGAAAAAAAAAGACAACGCTTTTTGTAAAAAGCGCTGTCTTTTAAGTGTTGTCTATTAGTTTTTTTCTTGTAATGACAACTTTGATTTCCCTGTGCAACCAACACCCTGCTTCGCGCTTCAGAAGTCCAGCCTCTCCCCCTTAGCGAGCAAGAAATAATGCGGAGAAGCATAATCATATTCAATAGGAGACTTCTCCCCCATTCTGCCCCTACCCGTCTGGGAACACCTGCCACGCCTATTCCTCAGTCAGTTCCTCAGTCAACTCCCCAATCTGCTCCTCAAATGGCTCCGAAATTTTCTGTCAGACAAACTCCCCGACCTCCTTCAGGGCTAGTGGGCATACCCCCTGCCAGCCCTTCCTTCCGAGCAGCTTCCCAAGCCTCTTGGTAGGCGCGTCTCATTACCGATCCCCCCACCAGACCTGTTGCGCCCACTTCGGCTCGACGACCTCGACCTTCCTCTGAAGAGTCGGATTCGGATGACCAGCCCTTGGCTCACAGGCTTCGTTGAAGGTATGTCGAGCTAGACCTGGGTGTTGCTGGTCCGTCCGATGAACCGGTCCCTCCAGCCCGGCACGTTCCAGATCCCCCTATGCCTGGCCACAGTCCTGCGACCACTGAGGATCTCCCTCCCACACGTTATTAGGCTCAGGAGCAGGTTCCCACTTCCTCTTGACCCACTTCTTCTTCTCAGTCTGTTAATGTTCCTTCACAAGCCCCTGGCGACACGGCAGACCCCTCAGCTACACCCCTGCCCGGTGAATCACGACCGGGGCCATCTCACTCGACCCCTCCTGAATCGACGACGACAACTTCACAGCCTCAAGGCTCCTCCTATCACCACTATTATTCCACCAAACCCTCTGAGTCAGGGCTACTGCGACAACAAGACGCTCCCACTAGTTGCCTTTTCCTAATAGGGTAACCGGCTACCTGTTGGGATGAAAGCATTGAGTAAATGGAGGACCTATCTGTACCCGACCGGATGGAGAGGTTCTCAAAGTTGTATGTCCAGGTGTGCTTCACTTATTCATGCAACAAAACTTCTTTTACTCTTCTTACACACTTCACTTTTTTTGGATCAGCCCATGCTGAATCCCTGGTGATGAATAAAACACTCTATCTTAATTATCACCGTAATAAGGTGCTGCCAGATAGGGTAGTCGAGCTGGAACTACAACTAAATGACCCCGCAGCGGCCGACCGCGCCCAAAGGGCCGAATAGGGGCTTTAAAGAGGGCGAATGCTCAGCACCAACAAGCTCTGCGGGTGGTCGACCAAGAGCTCCAAGCTCTTCGCGAAGAAAAAAGTCAGGCTGAGGATCTCCATAAGCAGACTATGGATCATCTGATCCAGGAGCTGAAATCTAAAGAGGGCCTCCTACAAGAGCAGAGCAAGACTTTGGAATCCTAGGCCGCTGAACTGCTTGCCCTGAAAGCTGAATTGTCCTAGGCCTGTTCTGGTCTTTCTGGAGTTACCTCAGCTCTGGAAATATATAAAGCAGGGAAGATGAATGATACAGGCAGAGCCGAGAGGCCTATCTTCATTCTCGAGAGTTCGACGTCCAGGATGAAGATCGCTTCGTGGGATTTATATCTTCTGGCACAGCAAGGGCTCTGCGACAACTATACGAGCAGGGATATCTCAAATCCGCTCCTCCTGAAGACTTTTTGGATCATCATCACATTTTGGACGAAATGCCCGATGAAGTTTTTTCCGCTTTCAAGTAATTTGTATTTGTACATTGTGTAAATTAAACTATTCTATGCCTAATGTTCTATCCCACTTCTTGTTATCTACTCTAGTTGAGTCAAAAAATAAATCTGATGACTTGCAAGGAGGTAACAATCTTGATCATCAGGTATTTTTACTGATCGGTTGGTACATTCCCGACCTACACTGTCAAGTAACAATCCTGACCAGGTAAGTTTCTCGGCCTGATCTATCCTACTCCCCTCAGACCTATACCTATGTGCGGTAAGGCCGAAGGTAGTTAGCACTCCAAGGCCGGTCTAGATTCCCACCCCGGTCGTCCTGCAGGTAGTACACACCAGATGCCAACTTTTTGATAACTTTGTAGGGTCCATCCTATTGAGGTTCTAACTTGGCTACATCTCCCACGGGTTTTACGCATTTCCAGACCAGGTCCCCTTCTCCAAAGAAGCGAGGAACCACCTTCCTATCATAATTTTGCCTCATCCTCTGTCGATAGGCCAATAGCCGAGCTGCTGTTCGCTCGCGAGTCTCGCTAATGAGGTCCAGCTCTGCCAACCGTCGCTCAGCACTTTCCTCGTCATATAGTATTTTCCTAATTGAAGGTACGCTGACCTCCACGGGTACCATTGATTCACTACCGTAGACCAGGTGAAACGGAGTAAGACCTGTGCTTTCTCGAGGTGTCGTACGGTACGTCCAAAGAATACTTTGCAGCTCTTCTACCCAGTCTTCTTCCACATGATCTAGCTTAATCTTCAGTCCTCATACAATTTCTCGGTTGATAACCTCGGTCTGCCCATTGCTCTGTGGGTATGCTACGAAGGTGAACGCCTGAGTAATGTCAAACCCTCGACACCAGGCCTGGATCTTCTGACCTTGAAACTGCCTTCCATTATCTGATACCAATTTATGGGGTATGCCTAATCTGCACAGAATGTTCTTCCATAGAAATTGAATAACCGCTCTCTCGGTAATCCTAACCAGAGCTTCGGCTTCCACCCACTTGAAAAAGTAGTCCACGACCACCAGTAAGAATCGCCTCTGACCGGATGTCATAGGGAAAGGTTCGACAATGTCCGTACCTCACTGATCAAAGGGGCAAGAAACTATAGATGTCTTTAACACTGAGGTAGGCATATGCGTCAGATTTTGATGTTTTTGGCAGGACAAGCAAGTGTTACCAGCTGCTGAGCATCCCTCTGTAAAGTGCGCCAAAAATATCCTGTCAACAACACCTTACGAGCTAGTGTTCGACCTCTGGCATGACTGCCACAGCACCCCAAATACATTTCTCTCAAGACCTGATCCACCTCTTCTATGCTTATTCACTTGAGTAAAGGTCTGGAAAACGTCTGCTTATATAATTGATCCCCTATCAGAGTGTAAGCATGGGCCTTTTTGCTGACCAGTCACACTTGTTCCAGGTCTGTTGGCAGGGTGCCCTGTTGAAGATAGTTAATCATCGGTGCCTTCCAACCAATAATCTCGTCCTGGTTATTTTGCAGATCTATCTGGGTTATGAAAAAAGTCTGTGCTATCGACATATCCAGTACCCATGTAGTCAGGGAGCTGGCCATTTTGGCTAACTCGTTAGCCCTGCCATTCTCTGCTCTGGGAATCTTGCTCACCGTGCGTGACCTCCTTGAATTCTTCTTTCATCTTCTCATAAGCCTCCCAATATACTTGCAGCTTGTCACTGTTAATCTCAAAGTTGCCAGTTACTAGTTGAGAATATGAATAAATGACAATTCGGGTAGCTCCCACATGTCGGGCTGCCTGCAACCCTGCCAATAAAGCCTCATACTCTGCCTTGTTATTGGTAGCTCTGAAATTTAATCGTACAGCTAGCTACAAGATGTTTTCTTAAGGGGATATCAGAAGAATCCCGATGCCACTCCCTTGACGAGTAGCTGATCCATCCACATACACTTTCCAAGTTTCTTCTGAATCCGCTTGATGAATTTCGGTCAAAAAATCAGCCAAGGCCTATGCTTTGATAGTCGTGCGAGGTTGATAGGTGATATTGTACTCTCCCAATTCAGGCGTCCATTTGATAAGTCGGCCAGCAACTTCAACGTTGGTAAGAGCTTTACCCATGGTGTTGTTTGTCAAGACCATAATAGGATGAGCCAGGAAATAGAGCCTTAAGCGCCGAGCCATGAGCACCAATCTATAGACCAACTTTTCCATAGTTGTATATCAAGACTCAACTCCCCTTAATAGATGACTAAAAAAATATACTGGTCGTTGTACATTGTCTTGTTCCTTCACTGATACTGCCCCCACGGCCTCAGGGGTAGCTAACAAGTACACCCCAGAGCGGCTCTCCTGTAATTGGCTTGAACAGAGTAGGTAGGGTCTCCAGATACTTCTTTAACACTTCAAAAGCTCGTGCGCATTCTTTATCCCACTAGAATTTGGAGGCTTTTCTGAGCACCTTGAAGAAGGGTGCCGCTCTATCTGCTGACCTGGAGATAAATCTAGACAGGGTTGTTATCCTGCCTACCAGCTTCTGATCTTCCCTCAAATTGTGGGGGGCCTTCATATCTCGTAGCGCTTGGACCTTTTCAGGGATGGCTTCAATTCCCCTCTTAGTGATGAGATAGCCCAAGAGCTTCCCTCCTTTGACTCCGAATAAACACTTTAAGGGATTCAATTTTACTCCATACTACCGGAGGGTACCACAGGTCTCCTCCACATCAGCTACCAGATTTGCAGCTAAGGGAGACTTGATGAGTATGTCATCTACATAGACTTCCACATTGCACCCGGCCTGCTCCCAGAAGATCTTGTCCATCATCCTTTGATAGGTGACTCCAGCATTTCTGAGCCCAAAAGGCATGACAGTGTAGCAGAAAGTACCATCTGTCATGACAAAACTAACCTTCTCTTGATCTTCCACGGCCAAGGGGATTTGATGGTACTCCTGATAAGCGACCAGCATATAGATTCTTTTGCAGTTGACAGTTGAGTCCACCAGCTGATCAATTCTATGCAAAGGATAACAGTCTTTAGGGCTGACTTTATTGAGATTTCGGAAGTCTATGCAGATTCTCCACTTATTGTTGGGCTTCGCCAGTAGAACCACGTTAGAAAGCCAGGACGGGAGCTACACTTCCCTAACGTGGTCTGCTTTCCTGAGCTGGTCCACTTCAGCTCGGATGATTTTATTTTGATCGGCCAAGAAGTTTCTCTTCTTCTGTTTGACGGGTTGGGCATCAGGCAAGAGATGTAACATGTGTTCTGCTACTTCCGGCTTGACCCCTGGTAGTTCTTCATTTGACCAGGTGAAGACATCCCTATTGCGGATTAAGTACTAGATCAAGTCTTCTTTCAGCTCGGGCGGCAGGTCCCCAGCTATGCGAGTGATAGTCTCCGGGCACTCAGAATATAATTGGACCTCTTTACAGGGGATGGGCTCTTTCGCTATAGGCATAGGCTCCTCTTGAATGGCATGAACAGCCCCATCCTGAGTCCTCTGCGCCTTGCGAGCCTCGACCTTGACCAAGTCAATATAGCATCACCGAGAGACCTTCTGCTCCCCTCTAACTTCGCCGACTTGCTCTCCAACGGGGAACTTGATCTTCTGGTGGAAGGTGGAGACAGCAGCCCTGAATTCATGCAGGGCTGGTCGGCCTAAAATAACATTGTAAGAGGAGGGTGAATCTACCACGATAAAGGTGCTCCTCCTGGTTCTTACTAGCGGCTCGCTTCCCAAGGATACAGCCAACTTGATCTGGCCCATGGGTTTTACTTCGTTACCAGTAAAACCATATAAAGAAGTGGCCACCGACTGAAGCTCGCTGGCGTCGATCTGCATCTCTTCAAAAGCAGACCTGAATAATACGTTGACAGAGTTGTCGGCGTCAACGAAGACTCTGGCCACACGACTATTGGCAATAATAGCTTTGATGATGAGGGCATCATCATGGGATAGCTCCAGTCCTTCCAGGTCTTGTGGTCTGAAGCTGATGACCGGACCGGTAACTTACTCTCGGTTACATCCTACTGCATGGATCTCCAATTGGCGCTCATGGGATTTATGCGCCCTGCCCGAATCCCCATCGGTGGGTCCTCCAGAGATCATATCAATATATCGGATGACCGTGTTGCCCCTATTTTCAGCCTCCCGAGCTTCTCCTGGCTCCCCAGTGTGCCCTTGCGGCGGCATGCTGGGTCCTCCCTGATATGCTCGGGGTATCCCTGCTTGTCCCGTCGAGTTGTGTCTCTCTTCTATCATTCTTTGGATTTGAGGAGCCAGCTCTAGAGGTGGCAGGCCCAGCTCAGCAGCACGACGGGAGTCTCAAGCGAATTGCACACAATCTCTGGTGGCATGTGTGTGCGACCGGTGGTAAGTACAATAACGTGGTCCCCAAGGGCTAGGTCGGGGGACCTGGACTGCTGCTACACGCGGGCCCGGCCGAACATCCTGACCGGGGTGGAAGGTAGGTCTGGCTTCCTAAGCATGTGGGGGGAGAGGCTGAGCAGGCGGTTGAGGTACTCTTCTCTCCGGTCTGTTAGTAGAGGGAGGCGGTTTGTCTGCCTTCCTTCGAGCCGCTTGTGCCTCCTCTACGTTGATGTAGCTGGCCGCCTTATCAAGCATCTCATCGAAATTCCTTACAGGATTCCTGATGAGATATCTAAAGAACTCTCCCTCGGTCAGCCCATGGGAGAAGACGCTCATAAGTATTTCTGATGTGGTCGAGGGAACATTCTGGGCCACCTGATTGAAGCGCTTGATATAGCTTCTCAATGGTTTAGCGGACCCTTGCTTAAGGGCGAACAAGCAATGGTCCATTTTTTGATACTTCCTGCTACTGGCGAAATGGCGCAGGAACGCGATCTTAAAATCTGAGAAGCAGGTGATAGACCCATGAGGTAGTCCATCAAACCACTTCTGGGCGGAGCCCGATAGAGTGTTCAGGAACACTCGACATTTAACGATGTCACTGTATTGATGCAGCAAAGTCGTGTTTCAGAATTTGCAGAGGTGATCCTCAGGATCTTTGCTACCATCGTATTCCCCGATAGTAGGGGGTCGGTATCTTTGGGTAGCCTTTCCTCCAAGATTTTGGAAGAGAATGACACTTTCTCTTCCAGCTCCATCCGACGTTCTTCGCGGAGGACGGTAGCCTTCCCCTTCTTCGAATCTTTAGGCAACAAACTTTCAGCCACAAAAACTTGGGGTTGCTCCTTGTGGCTGTAGTATCCAGGCTCTAGTTGATAGTACCCCTAGCCGGGTTCCCTATAAAAGGCAAGAGGGAATTCTAGTGGTTGCTTTCTCTTGTAACTCCAGTCCGAAGCGTGAGCCGGCTCCTTGGAAACCTCAGGTAACTTTCGTGGTCGGGAGGCAGTAGTTTGCTGCTTTTCAGAAGTCGCCTGCTTCTTAGCTTCTTTGAAGAGTTTGTACTCTCCCGCGATTATGGTCACGTTGATTTGCCCAGAATCCTCTATCTTTATGTTCTGGAGCAGGTAGGGAAGATTCCCACAGACGGTACCAAATTTGATCCCGTCTGGAAGCTGAGTCGGACAGAGGTGGGCTGCACTATCCTCGAGGTTGATGAAAAGTCGTTGGTACGTCTGATCGATCTGACACTCCTGGAAAAGGTTCCCATGACGAGGGATGGTGATGAGGATGATCAGACGAGGGTTCTGCATGCACTCAGACAAGCACTCAGGTCGTTAGAGACTAGAAACAAGGGAAAATGTCCCCGAGTCAGGCCCTCCGACGCTCAAGTCAGGTAATTTTTCCCAAGGAGCACAGAAGAAAGGACGAAAAGTAAAAGATGAGTGCGAAAAGACGAGTGAGCGTACCTGCGTAAGGGACAAAGCTTCCCTTTTATACTGTAATGGGTGCTTCTGGAGTCTGACGGGTGTCAGGGAATGTCAAATGTCAAGCTTTGTCTGGCGGTGAATGACACGTGGTGTCCTCCTATAGGTCTAGGAAGGAATCAGCGGGTGGTGAGCACCAGACCATTAGCATATTCTCTGACAGGCAGTGATTATTCCCTGACAGGTTATTACGATTCCATGGCTTGCTTGTCGTGTAGTGTATGCTTGCCCCGATCTGTTAACCCTGAACTGGGTCCCTATGCTTGCTAGCCTCGCTCTGTGGGGTGTAGACCTATATTTCTTCACCTGCATTTGCAGCTTCACAATTCCAGATCTATACATCCAACCCTGTCCTGCATGTCCTGTCTTGTGCACTCCTGACCTGCCTTACCTTGTATCATGACCTATATGCCTTGGTTTGGTTCCGTTTATCCTACGTCCCGACCTGTACGCCTCCTTTCGATTCCGTCTGTTCCGACCTGTACGCCTTAGCCCGATCCCGTCCGTTCTGACCTATACGCCTTAGCCCGATTCCGTCCATTTCGACCTATACGCCTTATCCCAATTCCGTCCGTCCCGACCTGTACACCTCCGTCTAATTTCGTCTGTCCCGACCTGTACGCTTTAGCCCGATTCCGTCCGTTTCGACCTATACGCCTTATCCCAATTCTGTCCGTCCCGACCTGTACACCTCCATCTGATTCCGTCTGTCCCAACCTGTACGCCTTAGTCTGATTTCGTCTGTCTCGACCTGTACACCTTAGTCTGGCTTCGTCTGTCTCGACCTGTATGCCTTAGTCCGACTCCATTTATCTCGACCTGTATGCCTTAGTCCGCCGTTTGTCTCGACCTGTATGCCTTAGTCTGACTCCGTCTATCTCGACCTATATGCCTTAGTCCGACTTCGCCTGTCTCGAACTTGTTGGTTGCTACTCCTGGAGGTTCCACTGTACAAAATTTTTGTACAAAGATCTGAACCTTTTCCTAGCTACCATGTGTTCTTTTAAATTAAATTTTGGATCGCCTGCGGAACTTAACACGTTTGATCCAAAACTAAATCTATTCGTTCTTTAGGTTTTGACTTGGATCTCCTGCGGAACTTAACACGTTCGACCCAAATCACCTTAAGTTATTAATTTCATTAAATATTAATTTCCATAATTGGTTCCCAGTACTGACGTGGCTAGGCACATAGCCTTCTTAGATATGGGAGCAACCACCACCGACTAGACAAAACCTTTTATAGAAAGCTAATATTTAATTTCCTAAAATAAATTTAGGTTAACCAAAAAGAACAATCAAATCACAAGGAAAAATAAAACAAAAGAACACAATATCGAAAAACATATTCGAAATACTAGAACGTAAGCCTCTTGTATTTGGTATTATTTCCATAAATAACTAGTATGATGTGGAAAAGGAAAAACTACTAGTTATACCTTCTAGAAAGACCTCTTGATCTTCTATCGTATTCCTCTTCTAACCTTGGACGTTGTGTGGGCAACGATCTTTCGAGATGAGAAACCACCAACCACCTTCTTCTCCTCCTAGCTAGGTTCGGCCACAAAGAAAGAAGCTTCACCAAGGAAGAAAATCAAAACACTAACCAAGCTCCAAGAGATGCTCGCTTCCTCTCCTTCTTCTTCTTCTTCTCCAAGTAGTATCCGACCACCACAAGAGCTCCAAGGAAAAAGAGGGGTTCGGCCACCACAAGAGGAAGAGAGGGAAAGGATGGCCGGCCACACCAAGGAACAAGAGAGGGAGAGAAATAATAGAGGTTGTGTCTCTTAAAGGCACCCTCACCCCTTCTTTTATATTCCTTGGCCTAGGAAAATTAGGAAATTTAATTACAATAAAATTTTCTTAATTTCCTTGACATGATTTAATTGAGAAAAATAAAATAAAATTTCCCCAATTAAATTCAAGTGGCCGGCCACATCATGAAGAACAAATTGGACAAGTTTCAATCAACAATTAAAACTTCCTAATTTCTTTCCGGAAATTTAAAAAAAATAAAATTTCTCTTTAAAATCTCTTCATGGTTGATAAAAGGAAATTTCTATAATTTTAATTTTACAACATGTGAATAATTTTTAAAGAGAAAATAAAATATCTCACCAATCTACAAATAAGGAAAGAGATCTAATCTCTTTCTTTAATCTTTTGTAGATCTTTTACAAGAGAGATATTTTAATTTTAATTCTCTTTAATAAATTATATCTCCCACATAATAAAAATTAAAATTAAAATCCCTTTTTAAATTAATTTGGCCGGCCCCCACTAGCTTGGGTTCAAGCTAGGGTCGGCCACCCAATTTTATACCTAGGCCGGCCCTAGCTTGGTTCCCAAGCTAGCTTGGACGGCCCCCTATTGGTGGGTATAGAAGGTGGGTATAGAAGGTGGGTATAGGTGGGTATAGTACTCTATAAATAAGAGGCTACGATAGGGACCGAGAGGAGGAATTAGTTTTGGTCTCCCGATAAAATTAAGCATCCCGTGTTCGCCCCGAACACACAACTTAATTTTATCAATAATAATTCATTCCACTAGAGAACTATTATTGAACTACCGCACCAATCCCAAATTACATTTTTGGGCTCCTTCTTATTATGAGTATGTTAGTCTCCCTGTGTTTAAGATATCGAATGTCCACTAATTAAGTGAGTTACTGACAACTCATTTAATTAATATCTTAGTCCAAGAGTAGTACCACTCAACCTTATCATCATGTTGGACTAAGTCCACCTGCAGGGTTTAACATGACAATCCTTATGAGCTCCTCTTGAGTACATTATCAACCTAGTATCTCTAGGACACAGTTTCCTTCTATAATCAACAACACACACTATAAGTGATATCATTTCTCAACTTATCGGGCTTATTGATTCATCGAACTAAATCTCACTCATTGATAAATTAAAGAAATAAATATCAAATATATGTGCTTGTTATTATATTAGGATTAAGAGCACACACTTCCATAATAACTGAGGTCTTTGTTTCTTTATACAGTTAGTATAAAAGAAACGACCTCAAATGGTCCTACTCAATACACTCTAAGTGTACTAGTGTAATTATATAGTTAAGATAAACTAATACCTAATTACACTACGATCTTCCAATGGTTTGTTCCTTTCCATCTTGGTCGTGAGCTACTGTTTATAATTTATAAGGAACCGATAACATGATCTTCTGTGTGTGACATCACACACCATGTTATCTACAATATAAATTAATTGAACAACTACATCTATCATAAATGTAGACATTTGACCAATGTGATTCTTATTTCTAAATAAATGTTTATACCAAAAGCTAGGCTTTTAGTATACATCCCAACAGAACTGTACGCCTCCGTCCGATTATGTCTGTCCCACCCTGTATGCCTTATCCCAATTCCGTCCGTCTCGACCTGTACACCTCCGTCCGATTCCGTTTGTCTCGACCTATATGCTTTAGCCCGATTCAGTCCGTTTCGACCTGTACGCCTTATCCCAATTCCGTCCGTCCCGACCTGTACGCCTCCGTTCGATTCCGTCTATCCTGACCTGTACGCCTTGGTCCATGCTTCCTGTGCTACAAGGCTATATGTCCTGACCTGTATCCTTGGTTGGCATATCTCGACCTATACGCTTTGGTCCATGCTACTTGTGCCTCAAGGCTATAAACCCTGACCTATATCCTTGGTTGGCATATCCTGACCTGTACGCTTTGGTCCATGCTTCCTGTGCCGTAAGGCTATAAGTCCTGACTTGTATCCTTAGTTTACACATCCCGACCTGTACGCTTTGGTCCATGCTTCCTGTGCCTCAAGACTATAAGTCCTGACCTATATCCTTAGTTTGCACATTCCGACCTATACGCTTTGGTCTAAGTATCCTATGCCAAAAGTCCTGACCTGTATCCTTGCTTCTGAGTTTCTACTCGGTGCGTAGGTCTAACCTCGGACTGCCACTTGTGCCTGACCAGGACCATCTTGCAACCTGACCCTTTGAACTCCACGTAGGCCAGATTCTTGACCTCCATATAGGCCAGACTCTTGACCCCCACGTAGGCCTGACTTCTGACCGCCACGTGAACTTGACTTCTGACTGCCACGCGGGCTTGACTTCTGATCACCCCGAGGGCTTGACTTCCGACCACGTCCACTGTCCGACCCCACTATCATGCACCGTATCAAAAATTAATGGAGGTAAATATACTAACTAATGACTCATGTCTAACTCTTGTTTTCCATTACTCCAAGATGATGAGTCATTCATCTCCCTCAATGTGTGAACCTAGAAGACGAACTAGATTTCTATGTTGTAGCTTGGCTATCAGTGATAGCTCATTCTGGAACTCATTTGGACCTTGTGAAGAGTATCTTGATAGTTTCTTGACCGCAATCTTTTGTCCATCTTGCAACTCTCCCTACTAGAATCTTAAATTTATTTCAGATTTGTAGTTTGGAAGAATGAGTATTTTCTTGAAATACTACCTTTACACAACACCAAATCCACCTTCCCCAAGTTTGTTTTCATTCGAGAAGTCATTTGTTGCAGCTTTTATTGTACATAAATCATAGGAAGGCAGCACCCCTAATGCGATATGTGAACTTGGAACAAAGATCACACCTTCAATTATCAGAAATCTCTCAAACAAAGCAAGAACGAACAAAGAGAGATTGAACTTACCTACTCATCTATGCTCATAGTGTTGATTTGTGGCTTGTATCTGAGTGGAGGATGATACGAAAACCATTGTAAAAGAGAGAAGAAGGGGCACGGCCAGGCACGATCGTTTCCATTGAACATGGCCTAGCCATGTCCGGTTCTGGAGGCACGACATGCAAAAGCACCGGCATACCCACCAGACATGACCTGACCGTGTCTAGTTTTGGAGGCGTGCCCACCAGACACGGCCTGGACATGTCATGTTTTGGATAATTGACACGACCAAGCATGATTGCCCAGGAGGCACGACCCGGTCCTGTCTCGTCAGGGAGGTAGTGAAAACTTAGATTTCAGGGGGGTTTTGGTATTTTTGCTCCAAAATATTATGTAAGGGTTTGAGTACTATAAATATGAGATCATTGTAACCCTATGTATGTGTTTAGAGAATTCTAATAAAGCTTGGACTATTTCGTGGAGTAGACACGCCGCCGCGTCAAACCACTATAATCCTCTATTATCTCTTCTTCTTGTTTCTTTCTCGTTCTTGGTTTTCTTCTTGCGTTCTCTTTTGTGGGATTTCTTCGTTGCCTTGTTGTGAACGATCCTATTCTATCACTCCTCCTCTTCTTCCGCAATTAGAGGCGGAGAGGGAGAGAGTTGCCCAAGGCATAATAATTGGTATCAGAGCATTGAGTTTTGGTTATTCTCGACATGTCAGGGGCATCTTCTATGAACCAAATATTGCAAAATTTGATGAAACCAGAAACATTGGATTATGGCAGAGAAGGATCAAGGACTTATTTGTGCAACAAGCCATAGTGAATGCATTAGGAGAAAGGAAATTAAAAAACATGGAAAGGGCATATTAGGAGGAGCTTCAAGCAATAACTACAACAACAATCAGGTTTTGTCTTACAAATAATGTGATATAACACATCATGGATGAACACTACAACAAAAGTAGCTTTTCGTAGTGCGCAAATATGCTATCAACATCGCGGATTGCATGCTTCACAACTGTAAGTTATTAAAAGTCATAAAACATTGACAGCGCACACTGCACGCCGCGGTTAAGAGCATTCGCAGTACGCACTGGGCGCTGCTGTTATAAGAATTTGCAGCGCACGCTACGCACTGCAGCTACTAGCATCCACAGCGTCTACTGCGCGCTGTAGTTAAGAGTATTCAATAGCATTTGCAATGCGCGCCGCATACTGCAGTTACAAGCATTCACAGCGCGCGCACTATTGTTAAGAACAATCGACAACATTCGCAATGTTTGTTGCATGTTGTAGTTAAGAGCATTAGTAGTGCATGACACACACTGCGGTTAAGAGCATTTGTAGCATGCATCGCACGCTGTAATTAAGAGCATTGGCAACGCGCACCGCACACTGCAATTAAAAGCATTCATAGCGCGCACTATGCTTTAGAGTTATAATCATTCAAATACCACATACAGATACCACACAAATTACAATACCACATAAAATTACAATATCACATGCAAATTATAATATCACATACACATACATACAATTATAAAATCAAAACTCAAACAATTATAATATCACATTCACCATAAACATCACACTTAAGTAAAACAATTCAAACTAGTAACAAACAATTCACTTAATAACATAATTTTTTTTTTCTACAAAAGAGTATATAAATTTAAAATAAATAGAATCTATATCAACCATACAAAACTATAAACTTAGATAACCAAGTGACTGTACTTCCTATTGCATCCTCGAGAAAAAGTATTTCCTCATTTGGTCGAATTAGGTCCACTTTCTCTACAAAAACTTTATCAACCCAAAATTTTTAACATGATCTACCAAGAAGAACGTGATGCACTTTTGCTTTTTGATTTGTGGATGCAATTCGACCTTCTGCCACAACTCCATCAATGCACCAATGAAGTTGCTTACATTTAGCATTATCCCTGATATCTTCATGACTCACTTCCTTCACTTTTGACTGTATAACAATACAAAATTATTAATTCTGCCATGTTTTTTTATAACAAATATGTAATTTAAAAAACATAAAATTTTAAAATAATTACCTGAGCTATAGTTAGAGATTGGTTAACATTATCAACATTATTACTTTTTTCTATGACTATCGCCGCTAACATCATTCCCAATACTGCTACCAATGCCACCACTAGCAACATAATTTTACAAACAAATTATGTCAATTAATATCACTATAAGATAATTTTATTATCAAGAACATAAAAACTCAAAGTAATTAAGACAAATGATGACAACCTTTTCCATATTATATCTTACATTGTTATTTACTAACTTGTTCTTGCTCATTTTGTTGACTCATATTTTGAAAAAAAACAGGAATCTCATTTCTTGCATTTCTTGTTGAAGGTTATTCACTATACTTTCAAGTCATTTAATAGTTCCATTTTGTTACACAGAGGCTCCAACTTTCGATGGTGTAACTCCGAAGCCCATTCTGCACACCATACCTTGAGCTTCCTTGTCAAATACAAGACTAATTATATCATTAGAAATGTTAGTTGTGTTGTGAGATTCATGTGGACACTCTTCTATTTTTTTTTGTAAATAAAAAGATATAACTTTTTAAAATGATAAAATAAAAAATTTAAATTGTCTATTTTTTTTTTTTGCAAACTCTACAAATAATAAAGAAATAGTTCTATTACCATTTTCTCTCTAACAGCTTGACTACTAAGTTCTCCATTTTTTTCTTGTGACCTTCAATTTAAACTTCCGATCGTGTAATAGGTGTATCTGTAGGACTTGCTTTTTTCCTTAAGTATAATACATATAAAAATTGTTAGAACAAATAATATTACTAATTAAGTGTATATGTAAAACTTTTTCATAAAGTTTGATAAATAAAATTTTTTACCATCGTGCTAGCTAAATGGGCATAACCTCTATGGCTCATTGTATAAATATGGTCTTGATTTTTCCTCATTATTCTGAATTTTACACTTTTTTTCCTGAGAATCAAAATATATCTAACATATTCATATATAATTAATTATCTATTTGATCAATAAATAATAATTACTTAGATAAGGGAAATGAAAAGAAACAATACCAATTAAGATATAAAAGATAAAACAGGAAAAGGAAAGAAATAGTAACAATAATACTAGAGATGTAAACGAGCCGAACCGAGCTGAACAGTATTAGGCTCGAGTTTAACTCGTTTAAGTTATATTCGGATTCGAGCTCGAATTGAACTTTTATCACAAGGCTCGAGCTCAGCTCGTTTTGGAATTACCAAGCTCGCAAACAGTTCAAACTCGGCTCGTTATTAGCTCGATTATCATAGTTAACGAGCCTAACTTGTTAAGCGAGCTTGGACTCATTTTCGGGCTCATTTTAGAGCTCATTTTTTTGCTCATTTTAAAGTTCATTTTAAGGCTCGTTTTAGAACTCATTTTTTTGGCTCGGTTTAAGGCTCGTTTTTTGACTCGCAAGCCTATCAACGAAGATGTTCGCGAGCTCACGAGCCAAATATCCTTAAGCTTGAACTCGGCTCGATAAAAATGTCAAGCTTGAAATCGAGCTTGAGCTCAGCTCGATAAGATAAACGAATGAACTCTAACCAGTTTTTTACTGGATCGAGCTCCGAATAACTCACAAACTGTTTGATTCATTTAGGTCATGGCCTTGGTATATCAAGACCTTGGTATATCCTAGAGTGCTGGTGATGGGCTTACACTAGCTCACACCACCCATCCCAATCTTTCTTTAGGTTCCCCGTTGTCATAGTAACATTGCAGTTAAAAATCAAGATATGAAGGAGAAGGAATCTAAATGTTGTATAAACCTTATTGGTCTAAATATTAGGCTTTCTTATTAGAAACTTAACAAATCTAAATGATAAGGAAGTAAAAAAAAGGTCGTATTAACGTTAAAAAAATTAAATAAATAAATACAATAATAAGTTCTTTGATCACTGCAGCAAAAGGCGAAACCCTCGCCCCCAGGGCCCCCACCGACCGGACCCACGGTCATTGTGAGGGAGGTAAATCGCAGCACCCGAGCTAACATAGGACAGACCGGGTGGGATACAAGGATAGGGGATTTATTCCCCCGTTGCCATTGAGTTTCGACCTGGCGGCCTCATTGCAGCAACTTCCGCCCCATGCCATCTCGGATGACCCACGGGGTTAATAAGTTCTTTGATCACGCCATTAGGGGAGGATGCACACTACGACCCATGGCCCCTGCCGCCGGCCCCGTCCATGTCCGCTCCCATCCATGTTTGTCCATGTCCGTGAGCATGTCTTTTTCTATGCCTTGGCCACCTGTACTAATGGTTAGTAGTCACTCGTGATTTACTTCATCCATATTGACCTAGGAGTGGGTTGACAAGTGCGCTAAGGTAAGTGAATTACCTTTTTTACCATATAATTTGTTCTCTTACATAACTTTTTGTTTATCATGTGATGTTTCTTCAATTACATATATCTCCTACCATTATATTACACATTAGGAACTAGATCAAAGTTATACTATATTATATTAATGATTACTATCATAAATTATTTTTAGCACATGACGTTAGCAAATAATTAAAAGATACTATAGGAAAACTTAGGATAGTTTCCTTAAAAGAGAATACAAATCCTTAGGACGTAGCACACTCAGTGGGTGCATGACATCTCTGGCGTAATGACCAGGGATCGATTCTCAGGAACTGACAACCTGGGATTTACCTTACCATACGTCTGACACCTGTGTACCTGTATATACCTACCTCCATATCCGTGGGGCCGACACTAGGGGGTCGTTAATGTAGCAATCAAAATAAGTTTATATAAATTATTTACTTTGCGCATAAAGAAGACTTTTGAAGGTTTCACGTGTTCATATATTTCGGCAAAATTGAGATGATTTTTCCTCATTAGGTGGATCATGGGTCGTTCACGGATCGTTCACTCTATTTTTATATGAGTTCTACTCCTTTGGCACTTGGTCATTGTTGGAGCAATCCTAATGGTCTGTGCGACCATGTATTTTGATGTTTGGGCAAAGGGTTTAAGTCATTGGAGGATAGTGACTTGGTGAGGACATATTCCTCGTTTGAGGGAACAGTAGGTGTCGATCCAACTTAGATCCATTTTAGAAATTTAAGTTGAGATCCTGACTAGATTTTGGTCTCGAGGAGACAGAATCTAATTACTACTCTACTTGTTATTGTGCTAATTTTATTTTGTAGGGTAGTATACTTTTTATTTGCCTCAGACTAACTTTTTTATTTTTGTAGGAAAATAGTTTGCAGGAAAAGGAGGTCCGGGCACCCGGAAGGGATACGGGCGCCCGAAGTGGTCTGGGCGCTCAGAACTGGTCGGAGCGCCTAGAACTGGTCCGAGCACCCGGAATGGCCGAAGCTTATCTTGTTGCCAACTTGGAGCACGCTGATTGGTTGGCTGACGTCACAATCCAGGCACCCAGAAGGGATCCAAGCGCCCAGAACTGCCTATATAAGCAGCCTTCCACTAGAAGCACAATACACAAGTTTCTTCTGTGATTACTTTCTTGTGTGCTGCTCCAAAGACGCTCCTACGACTTCACGACGTGACTCCGATGGCCGAGTGATGCTACTCCGATGACCAAGCAACACAACTCTGGCGACAGAGTAATGCGACTCCAACAACTGAAAGCACAGTCGTCCAGATCTTTAAGAAGTTGTTGGTATACTTATTTACTTCTGCACTTAGGATTATACATTCATTATATTAATTTTGTAAAAGATTTGTGAACCATTAATGAATTGCCCAGTGAAAGCACTCTCACGTGCGAGCCTTGGAGTAGGAGTCGACGAAGCCTCCGAATCAAGTAAAACTTGGTTTGTTAGCGTTGTTTTCATTGTTAACTTTCCGCTGCGTACTCGATTTAATTCTCGATTTTCGACGATCACTATTCACCCCTCCCCCCTCTAGCGTTCTTTCCGATCCAACAGATTTCCAATCTCTTCTTGTCTGTCTGGTGAGAATCCGTCAATCGTTGTGATTCCTTCAAGGTTTGCTCCATGTTTGAGAGATGTCCTGTTTGAACTTCAAGTTCTTCTTGTAAATTAGTCACTTCGGTATTTGGAGCGGAGGCATTAGCCTCTAACTCTTTTACTTGATCCTGTAAGGGATCGGTGGTCGGCTTGAAGGGGGGTTGGATAGACAGCACCCCTAAATACTCACTTTTTCTACAATGTTAGTGCGCAAGCGGAAATACAAATAAACAAGTAAAAAGACTAAAACTAAGAAAGGAAATGCAAACCGCTAACACGTTCGTTTACGTGGTTCGGAGATAACTTGCTCCTACTCCACGGCGTGTCCGTAAGGTGGACAATCCCTCAATCCGTCAGTGGATAAGTCCCCGGCAAACTCTGGCTAGCTCAACCTCCTTGTGGGTGGAAAAACCTCACCACAACGCTCACCAAGGATTCCTTTGACACTAGGGCACAGGTAGACTACTAATAGAAATTAACCACCTCTATTTCATCAACTATAACCAAGCTCCCAAGCTTTGGTTATATAGGTCGCGGGTTGAAAACCCCGCCTACTAGTCGATTGCCAAAACATGCAGTCGACTGCCCTCTGTGGAAATTCGACCGTTACATCCCAACGGCTCGATACCAGTCGACTGCTAAAACTAGCAATCGACTGCTAAAACATGCAGTCGACTGATCCACACTGACCGAACGAACAGAACCATTCTGTTTGCACCTAGTCGACTGTGCGGTCGACTACACCAGTCGACTGCTAAAACATGCAGTCGACTGCTACAGTACTGCTACAGTACTGCTATAGTAATGCTACATTACTGCTACAGTAAAACTCTGAAACTAGGATTTTACTCCGAGTACAATCTCTCGTGCACTCGTACCCTCACCCTTATGACTCACTTGACACTTCTTTGCAGCCTTGACCTCTTGCCTTCAAGCCTACTTCCTTTGGCTCTCATCCCTCGGATGCATTCAAGCCCGCGCGCTCGTCCCCAATGTCATCCTTCGCGTATGCCTCGAAGTCGCTTCCCTCGGCCCTTGTCCTCGCTGCCTTGTCTATAGCTCCTCGGATGCTCCATCCTTCACCAGACCCGAAGCCATCAACCTGAGTCACATGTGTATCTTGCATACCTGCACACTCACATACACATATCAAATACAAGGGTGAACCTAACTTAAACCCTTTGCCCAAACACCAAAACACATGGTCGCACGGACCATTGGGATTGCTCCAACAATCTCCCCCTTTTTGATGTTTGGCAATACGTTTAAGTTAGGGAAAACATAATAGTAAAACAATATGCTAAAACAAATGGACTTACGTTGCCAAGGCTACACACTTGGACTTACACCGCCGAATGAACTTACGTTGCCAAGGCTACACACTTGGACTTACACTGCCGAATGGACTTACGTTGGCAAGGCTACACACTTGGATTTACTGCCGAATGGACTTACGATGCCAAGGCTACACACTTGGACTTACATCGCCGAATGGACTTACAACGCCGAAACAATGCATCATGCATTGGAACCTATCCCAAGGCTCCCCCTACACCTATGCTCCCCATTGAGCTAGGAATTTTCCCACAGGGATTTTTAAGAACCTATCCCAAGGCTCCCCCTATGCAAAGACACTAAGGTTTTCCCAACTAAACCTTACTTCTCCCCCTTTGCCTAACATCCAAAAAGTTTTCGAACAATATCCCAATTGTTGAAAACTTATCATCCAATTGACCCTAAACTCATGTATTTATCCCCCATGGATCCTATACATCTATACGAGCTGACCCGGTCAAAATCCAGTGCTGAAAACACTTTCAGACTGGTATCA
This sequence comes from Zingiber officinale, assembly GCF_018446385.1. Taxonomy (NCBI): domain Eukaryota; kingdom Viridiplantae; phylum Streptophyta; class Magnoliopsida; order Zingiberales; family Zingiberaceae; genus Zingiber; species Zingiber officinale. Next base: position 108,310,329 of record NC_055992.1, read on the forward strand.
GTCGACTACAAGAAGTACCAGTCGACTACCCCCATGAAAATGAGCTTACAGAGACATTATGTGCTAAAAACACTGTTACCAGTCGACTGATAACTGTACCAGTCGACTGGTATACTGTTCATGCAAAAATCAACCTTTTCTGACCAACTTCAGAAATGCGTCAGAAATTTCAAAGACCTCCAAAAATTCTCAAATTTTGTGGAGAGGTCTATTTTATCAATGTCTACTTGGAAAAAATATATATATATAAAAATATATTTATCACAAATCCCAAGATTGACACAAAACACAAAACTAGCTAAAAAGTTCAATTGAACCTTGACCTAAAGTCCTAGTTTTGGCTTCCTCTTGATGTATTTGCCCATACTAACCCACAATGCATCCCTAGCATTGGTTTATATGGAATCTATACATCCAAAACCAATTATCATGCTATATGACCCCAATTGTCATATTTCTTGCATGAAACATAAACCAATTGTGCCAAAACCCTAGGTTTGAGACTCAAGTCCGTCTCCAAACCACTTAGCACATTCCATGGCTTATCTAGACTCCCAAGTAAAACCACCTTGAGATACATTGTCCATGCGCCCCAAATTGACTCTTAGAGCTCCCCCTAGAGCCCTTAGCCTTAGCCACCTCCCTAGGTGACTCATCCACAATAGCTAGGCCACATTGGTGCACCTTCGGTGACACTTGGCCTACAAACCTAATTTTCTTAACCTTGGACACTTTGTCCTTGGTTAATTTTTCCTTACCTTTAAATGTCTTTCCCTTGTCATTTATTGGCTTCTCCTTGCTATAGTCATATGCAACCCTAGCATAAGACTTTCCCTTAGCTTTGGAGGACTCTCCCTTGCCATGATCATTTGCCACCCTAGCATATGTTCTCTTATTAGCCTTGGAGGGACTAGATCGGTATCCCAAGCCCGATCTATCATGATTGGGTCTTTGGCTACCCAACACCATATTTAATTCTTTAGATCCAACATTGAATCTCTTAAGGAATTGTTCTAACTTATCAAGCTTTCCTCTTAAGGCTTGATTCTCCTTCTCTAGGTTCCTAACCCTAGAGTTAATTTGTCCAAATTGGGCATTCCTAGACCTACCCTTTCTAGGCATATGTCTCCTCTTCTTGGGATTAATGCCTTGGGTCTCCTTAGGTCTACCATTTCTAGATTTTTCATGAATGGGTCTCCTAGGGTTTTGATCTACAATTACCCTACTCCTATCATGATATTTGAAACCAAAATTTTGCATGGGCATATAATGATTAACATTATTTTTCCTAACATGCATGGAGGAATTTAAATTTGACTTCAAATTTAAATTAGGATTTACCTTACCCTTTACCTTTGGAGCTCCCCCTTGACATGAGCCTCCATTCTTCCTCCACTTCTTCTCCTCCTTCTTCAAATGCGCCAACTTTTTGATCTCTTTCTTCTTTGGGCATTTGGTGTGGTAATGACCCCGCTCACCACACGTGAAGCACACTATGTGCTTTTTCTCCTTCTTCTTCCTACAACTCAAATTAGATTCAAAATTAATTGAATTGAGTTTAGGAGATACCTTCTTCTTACCCATAGGACATATACTTTTGTAGTGTCCCTTTTCATTGCACCCGAAGCACACAATGTGATCTTTTGACTTTGTTTCGGTGGAGGTGCTCACTAGGTTGACCTCTTCCAAGATTTCTTCTTCACTTGTCTTGGATTCTTCTTCAACCTTTGAGGATGTAGATGCTATATCTTCCTCATCCACACTTGTGGATGGCCTTTCTTCATCCTTTTCCTCAAATGTGACCAAATTCACTTCCTCTTCTTCTTTTGATGTTGAATTGGTCTCCACATCCGATTGGTTCTTCTCTAATTGAGCTTCTTCATCCATTTCTTCGGATTTTTCCTCCTCTTGTGTAGACAAAGGTTCTTCCCATGGGACCTTCTTTATCTTGCTCCACAAATCGTGAGCGTTCTTATAGTCACCTACACGACTCATCAAGTTATTAGGCAAAATATCAATTAAAATCGATATTACCTTTGAATTTGCCTTTGACCGTGAGGTTTGCTCTTCCGTCCAATATCACGGTCGGAGTTTCTTCCTTTTCTTATCCTTCGGGACTTCGAACGGTTCATTTACCACCATCATGGTGTCCCAATCCGTGTTTAAGAAGATCTCCATTTTCATCATCCAATAGGTGATGTCCCTAAGGCTTCCTCCTTCAAACTTTGGAGGTTCAATCAAGCCGATCATCTTCTTGTATTAGCTCTTCTCGGTGATTAGTCAGGTGAAGTGCGACCTTCGCTTTGATACCACTTGTAGGGGATCGGTGGCCGGCTTGAGGGGGGTTGGATAGACGACACCCCCAAATACTTGCTTTTTTCTACAATGTTAGTGCGCAAGCGGAAATACAAACAAACAAGTAGAAAGACTAAAACTAAGAAAGGAAATGCAAACCGCTAACACGTTCATTTACGTGGTTCGGAGATAACTTGCTCCTACTCCACGGCGTGTCCGTAAGGTGGACGATCCCTCAATCCGTTGGTGGATTAGTCCCCGGTAAACTCCGGCTAGCTCAACCTCCTTGTGGGTAGAGAAACCTCACCACAATGCTCACCAAGGACTCCTTTGACGCTAGGGCATAAATAGACTACTAATAGAGATTAATCACCTCTATTTCGTCAACTATAACCAAGCTCTCAAGCTTTGGTTATATAGGTCGCGGGTTGAAAACCCCGCCTACCAGTCGACTGCCAAAACATGCAGTCGACTACCCTCTGTGGAAATTCGACCGTTACATTCCTAGCAATCGATTGGTGCAGTCGACTGCTAAAACATGCAGTCGACTGGTGCAGTCGACTGCTAAAACATGCAGTCGACTAATCCACACTGACCAAATGAACAGAACCATTCTGTTCGCACCCAGTCGGCTGCTAAAACATGCAGTCGATTGCTACAGTACTGTTACAGTAAAACCCTAAAACTAGGATTTTACTCCGAGTACAATCTCTCGTGCACTCGTACCCTCACCCTTATGACTCACTTGATGCTTCTTTGCATCCTTGACCTCTTGCCTTCAATCCTACTTCCTTTGGCTCTCGTCCCTCGGATGCATTCAAGCCCGTGCACTCGTCACCAATGCCATCCTTCACGTATGCCTCGAAGTCGCTTCCCTCGGCCCTTGTCCTCGCTGCCTTGTCCATGGTTCCTCGGATGCTCCATCTTTCACCGGACCCGAAGCTATCAACCTGAGTCACATGTGTATCTTGCATACCTGCACACTCACATACACATATCAAATACAAGGGTGAACATAACTTAAACTCTTTGCCCAAACACCAAAACACATGGTCGCACGAACCATTGGGATTGCTCCAATAGATCCTTCCAAATTTATTAGCACACTCAAGGTCCATGACCAATTGACCTAGTATAGTCTAGAGGCCTATATATATATATATATATATATATATATATATATATAGGCCTCTAGACTACACTTAGGTCAATTGGTCATGGACCTAGAGCGAGATCGGCGATGCTTTGCAGGTCCAAGCCTTTTTCCTCGAGAGGGAAAGGTCTCAGTCACATCAATGAGAGTAATTGGAGGAGGAGGTCAAGAAATTGTCTTGATTGGCTCTGATTGTGCCTCGATCAGTTCTGTGGCTAGCTCAATCGGCTCAGAAGCCTGCGTTGCCGCACAAGATGCAAAGATAAGTCTGACAGGTTGCATCATAGCCATGTTGGAGTGGGATCGATGACGTACCCAGGACCCGGGCTCTTTTCCTCGGATAGAAGGATCCTCGGTCAAGTTAAGGGGAGATTGATCGACCAAGGTGTGCTCTGGTAGCTCCAAGGTCATGGATTGGGGCCTTTTGTGCTTAAATATGAGAGGAGCGCCTAAATCTGAAAAACTTAAGAGGTGACTAAGGGAACGTTTTGTCGGAGGGAGTGGGCCAATAGAGGTGGAACCTTGCTCGAGCTGACGTTCCTTTAGTAAAATCTCACCGGTCTAGTTTAAAACCTCTTTTGTCAATCGAGGGTTCTTGAAAAGGAAAGAGTTCGGAACAGACTATTGTAAAGGAATGCTGAAGTATCAACTTACTTCCGACAAAAAGGGATGCACTAAAAAATGCAGATCGGCTGCTAACTGATCTATAAAGAAAGTGATATGGTTAGGAGGAGGATGGTGAGGACGAGCATCCTGGGAAGGAACGATGATGTGATAACTCTCAGGGATGTTATACCTAGAGCAGATGTATGCTCTATCAGAATCATCAAAGTCCGAAGAGGTAAACGTGTACCAGGGTGGGAATGATTCTTTGACCATGAGAAAGTATAAAATAGTAAAAAAAAAATGAACTTACTGATCACTCAGGGCATAAAAGAGAAGAAGTTTGAAGAAACGCTACTTAGGGTTTTATAAGGTATAACTTAATTGCAGACATTTGATCAAAATGGCAGAGTCATGGAGAATCGTCGATTTGTAAAAAGAGTTGTGTCGTGGAGTCACACGAAGAGGTATGTGTCAGAAGCCGTTATAAAAAAATAAGAAAGGGTACCATGTGGCATTTACCCATAAATAGACATTTATGATGGGCATGTCAACCAATCATTTCACTCCCGAAATGCCTCTATGGGCATCCTCAATATTCTCTTTTCAATGGCCAAGCGGTGATGTATAGTTTTTGAAAAAATTGCCAAGTACCTAAAGCACAAATTGCTAGATAACCCTAGCAAAAGGCAATCAGGCAAGAATATGACTTGGGTCCAATCAATCAACTACACCTCCTTCAACTAAACTTGAAGGGGAGACTAGTGATACAGATTGTAATGAGCGGACCCAGAAGATGATGTGGTGGTCAAAGTCAAGGTGACATGCTAATCAAAGTCAAGGTGACGTGACAGTCATAGGTAGGATAGGGGAGCACTCCCCATCTGATTTTGGCGATCGCCTAACACCAAGGCTCTCAGGTCCCGCCTGATCGACCTTAAAGTAGGTCATTCGGGAGAGAGCTGACCGGCCCTAAAGTCGGTCGAACATAAGGGATCTAATGCTTTACTCTGGAACTAAAGAGATGGCATGCTCGGTCAGTTAATATAGTCAGCCGGGTTCAAAGGAGCCCGGGTGGATAAACCCAATTTATCCACAATAATGTAGCATAGAGATGACTCGGGTCGTCTCCCAACGAATGTAACAATGATTGTATCTTAGGATTGATTTCTTTGTGATTTTTGGATTTTTGATATGGAAATGGGGTTTTGAGTTTTAAGATGTAATGCTAAAGACAAGTAACGAAAGACAACCTAATCTAATCTAACCTACGCACTAAATCGAAAATAAAGGAAACTATACTACGAATTCAACTCAAAACATACAATTGGTGAAGGAAACAATTAACCTAATCTAATCTATTGAATTACATGAAATTGAACATGAACAATGATATGAAGAACACAATTAAGGTGCAAATCAACTAAACTACCAATCTAATGAATTCAAATGCATAAGGGATCAAATCAATCATTCTATCACAATTCAATTGCAAGAAAAGAATCTACATATCATAATAAGGGAAGATCTAGATCAAGAAGATGCTCACAATCAAGCTAGGGTTTCCCCTAACTTACATCATAATAGGTCAGCTAGGAAGAATGTTCGACGATGAAGATCGGCATCGGTTGGATGATAGGAACAGAATTTTGAAGGAAGTGATGGAACTGAGTTGAGCTTGGCATTCCCAAGCACTCATTGATCTTGACAAAGATGTCAAGATCTTTCAATCGGCGAGGAACCGATCAATTCAGACGATCGATTTAGTGACACAGCTGAACCTGGAAATTAATGCAGAAATCAAAGGGGATCAGAAGCAAACACTTCTGATTATTTAGATGGGTGTGGAGCTTCGAGGGAAAGTAGATCTCCGGCTGGAAAGCAAAGGAAACTGCTCAAACCACCAAATTCATCCACCTTCTCCATTTCCTCTTCCTCGCCCAAAGTCATGGTAGAGTTGAGAGAAGCTGGTTGAAGTGGTGTCGTCGGCTGGAGATAGGTGGATGATGATTGAAGGAAGGGACGCTCTTGACCGCCGACGGTGGAAGGAGGATCGAGATCGCCGAAGCAAGATCGCACCTCCTCTGCTTTTGACGCGAAGCTACATTGTAGAATTTTACGAACAAAGCTAGCACTATAGCTTCTCATTTAAATTAGATCTGAAATTTGAATCAACGATTGAGATTTCTTTGTATCAATCCAATGGTGGAAGTTGCTCAAAATATGATCCAAAGGTGTTGATCTTGATCAAAGGTCCTGATCTACTCCCCCTTGGCTTCGATATCCTTGATGGATGGCTCAGATCTCTCTTAATCTTGAATGGATGGTCTATATTACTTCAGAGCTTGATCTCTTGAATTAGCCCTAGATTTGAATCCAAATCTGGTCTGATTCGATCGAGTCCTTGTCCTTTGATGCGTACAAAGAATATATCCAAATATTAACATCAAATACCGTAAATATAATATAATTTGTAATTAAGTCTACAAATGAATACAATTCATGAAATGTGATATAAATATAGAATTAACACATTAGAAGATCAAATGATATGCTTATATGAATCAAAATATCATGACCAAATGATGGTTATCACCTAATACCAAGGCTCTTAGGTCTTGTCTGATCAGCCCTAAAGCAGGTCGTTCAAGAGAGAGCAGACCAACCCTAAAGTCGGTCGAACGTAAGGGATCTAATGCTTTACTCTGGAACTAAAAAGATGGCATGCTCGATAAGTTAATAATCGGCTGGGTTCAAAGGAGCCCAGCCGAATAAAGGGTCGACTGGGCTTAAGACAGCCTTATAAATCTCTCCATGTACGTTCGACCAGAGTAAAGGTCGGCCAGGCTTAAGACAAAGCCTCATATATCTCTCTATGTAAGCCCGGCCAAAGTAAAGGCCAGCTGAACTTAAGACACAGCCTCATAAATCTCTCTGTGTATGCCCGACCAGAGTAAAGGCCAACCAGGCTTAAGACACAGCTTCATGAATTTCTCCGTGTACACCTAGCTAAATGAAAGGTCAGTAGCGCTTAAGACACAACCTTATGAATCTCTCCATGTATACCCGACTAGATGAAAGGCCAGACAAATTTAAGGCATTTAACTACATAAAGTTCATCGGCGAGAATTAAGACATTTTGTCTCATATTTACTCTTAAATGACTCTTTAATACACACACTTTATCATATAGTTTCTCAAACAGATTTCTAGCATGCTCAATATATCATATGAATATCTAAACGGATTTCTTACAGTCATAACAAAGCAGCTTGATACGAAGACAAGCATAAAGGCGGTCGACCTTATGGGCTGGATGAGATATAATCAGCAAACAGCATCTGACAATATTCTAACAACCTGTCAGTATAACCACTATGTGTTAGAGAATATTCTATTGGAACCTTCTTCAATGAGTATTGTGTCTCCCTTTAGGAGACCACTTATAACAGTATATTCTTTTAGTCGTCTTATCAATGGCGTAAGACATAAATGACAAAAGAGGTACATCTATAGGTCAATGGGAGATTTCTCAGAAAATTATTGCATATTACCTAGGTTTTACACTCTCCATCACCTAACAAACTTTGGCATAGTAGGTCACCTCATGATCACAGAAGTTATGAGAGGTGGTATATAAAGGGGGTTCTCTCCGTCGGCAAGGTACATTAAACATCTTGATGCTAGACGTCTTACACTTCTCGAAACATCCCAATCTTGCTCTTGTGAATACATTCTGTTCTTCATACATCCATCGGAGATATACTGATTTGAGCGATGGAGGATCTTGCCAGGGACCTCCTCCCTAGTTTTTTGTCACTAACATCTTGTGTGTTTGTCTACGTGTGCACAGGATTGAAGGATAGCTTCCTAGGGGATTGAAAGGTCTTGATTGCAGTCAACATCTGAGTCATCGTCACCAACGTGTCATCTCTTCAGCTTTCAAATAGGATCAGTTACAATATAATATTAATCAGTATTTATCAAAAATATACTATCTATATTATTGCAACTGTAATCCATAATTATTATAATATAATATTATTTGTATTAATGAGAGTTGAAGTATCATATATTAACAGTTATAATATAGTAATTACTCAAAAAAACATTAAACTTGAAGATATTGATCAAAATTGATTAACGATGACTTTTATAGTTATTTAGCCATAGATAGTGCTCCCATGCAATGGAGTCTCCTTGCCATCGGGGACATGATTTAGTGGTAAGTGCCGAAGATAAAATTGTAATGGTCGGGGGTCAAAATTTAGTAAAGAATTTCGTCCTCTCTTTAGATCTCTGCTCATACACTTGTCACTTGAATTTTCCCACTTTACCTATCTCCCAATAGTTGTGGGTGGCTTGGAGAGCTGCTAATATGACAGTTCCTTTTTATATATATATACAATAGAGTCTTCTACTTTTCACTTCCTTTTTCATTCACTTGTTGATGTAATGAAATTTGGATTTGGTTTTCATTCCAATGCAACTTAACATTAGTTTCACAGAAGCGAGGAATTAATACTTCCCGGCAATACATGTTCTCGAAAACCTTTAAAGGATAAAGAGAAGAGTTGCAAGCAGAAAATTTAATAATTTGATTACAGAGAGAGTTTCAAAAAAAAATGATTAATCAGACTGGGTAACATCGAGACTGTTAAAGATCAATACCAATTCATTAACGGATAAAAATAAAAATATAGATGGGAGTATTCTTTCTCATTCAATGGATAAGATTTAACATATAGAAATTAGAATGTGTGGTTGAGAGTATTTCTCTCATTCAATAGATAGAATTTAATTGATAAGAATTAAAATGTATGGTTGAGAGTATTTCTCTTATCCAATGGATAGAGATGTATGGTGAGTACTATAAATACTCCCCCTGCATTCTTGTTTTATCATCCAACGAAAAATAAAAGTATAGAGTCTTCAAGTTGAAAGTTGTTCTTCATCTTCCTTTTCTTTTCCTCTAAAATTGTGAGTGATCCTCAAAAGTGTTGTAGTATCTTTGTAGTGTGAATATAATACAAGTAATTTATTTACTTGTTTATAGTCCAATTTATTTTCTCGACAATTGGTATCAGAGCTGAACGATCAAGGATTATTCTTGGTGGAGTTATCTTGAATTGTGAGGAGGTTTATATTGTACAAGGTTGTTCATCAAACTTGTTTGGTATAATCAAAATCTTTCTGACACGATGGGCGACCTTCGAATAATAGGAGTCAAGAAACTCAACAACAAAAACTACAACACGTGGACAACATGTATGGAGTCCTACCTACAAGGTCAGGATCTTTGGGAGATTGTTGGTGGTAGTGAAGTCATGCAACTAGCAGAAGATGCTAATGGCATCTTGCGAAAATGGAGGATCAAAGCAGGTAAAGCAATGTTTGCTTTAAAAATCACAATTGAAGAAGAAATGTTAAAGCACATCCGAGATGCCGAAACACCAAAGGAAGTATGGGATACCTTTGCTACACTCTTTTCAAAGAAGAATGATGCAAGATTGCAACTCCTGGAGAATGAGCTACTAGCAATAGGGCAACGTGACAAAACGATTGCCCAATACTTTCACAAGGTAAAGTCGATATGTCACGAAATTTCAGAATTAGATCCAGAAGCTCCTATTGGGGAAACCAGGATAAAGACAATAATTATCCATGATTTGAAACCAGAATATCGAGGATTTGTTGTTGCTATACAAGGATGGCCAACACAACCATCACTTCTTGAGTTTGAAAATTTACTTGTAGGCCAAGAAGCTATGGCTAAGCAAATGGGAGAAGTCTCGCTAAAGGGTGAGGAGGAAGCGCTCTACACCGATAACAGTAAGGGTAGCTTCAAACGACATGCTGGTGATGGATCTAAAAAGGATGGTGACAAAGTAAAGAATTATCAAGACAATGAAGGTCATCATCCAAGAAGAGCCCCACAGAATCATGCCAATAATAAAAAGTTTATTGGCAAGTGTTACAATTGTAGGAAGGTGAGTCACATGGCAAAAGATTGTTGGGACAAGAAAAAATTTGTTCAAAGTAATACTGCTACCTCCAATCCTAAGGAGAATAGCGAAAATGATTGGGATGCTGAAGCCTTGTTCGCTGCAAAGGAAAATGAAGTAGCTTTTACAACAATGTCAAACAAGATTAACTACAAAAATGATTGGATCATAGATTCAGGCTGCTCAAATCACATGACAGGTGATAAAGAAAAGCTACAAAACTTGTCCGAATATAAGGGAGCTTGTATGGTGGTGACAGCCAACAACTCAAGGTTACCAATAGCTCACATTGGTAAGACAATAATTACGCCCCGATATAACTCTAATCAGGTGTCACTTCAAGATGTCTATCATGTCCCAGGAATAAAGAAAAATTTATTATCTGTGTCTCAACTAACATCATCAGGTCACTATGTTTTATTTGGTCCTGAAGATGTAAACGTATATCAAAATCTCAAAATATCAGAAACACCGATAATGGAGGGGAAACGACTGGAGTCGGTCTACGTGATGTCAGTAGAGTCTGCATATATAGACAAGACAAGGAAAAGTGAAACATCAGACATATGGCATATGAGATTAGGTCATGTTAACTATTCCAAGTTAAACATGATGATGAAGAAGTCAATGCTTAAGGGGCTTCCTCAATTAGACATACGAACAGACACGGTGTGTGCGAGATGTCAATATGGTAAAACACACCAATTACCATATCAAGAGTCAAAGTTTAAAGCAAAGGAACCATTAGAGTTAGTCCACTCTGATGTATTCGGACCCCTTAAGCAACCATCAATCGGCAGTATGCGGTACATGGTGACATTCATTGATGACTTCTCAAGGTATGTCTGGATCTTATTTATGAAAGAAAAATCTGATACATTTTCCAAATTTAAAGAGTTCAAACAGTCAGTCGAAGGAGAATTGGGAATAAAGATCTGTTGTCTACGCACATATAACGGGGGAGAATATAGCTCAAGAGAGTTCTCCCAATACTTAAGAGAAAGTCGAATATACCATCAGTACACATGTGACAACACACCACAGCAGAATGGTGTAGCAGAAAGAAAGAACCGACATCTTGCAGAAGTTTGTCGGAGTATGTTGCACGACAAGAATGTACCTAGACGGTTTTGGGTTGAAGCAATGAGGACTGCAGCTTTTGTCATTAACAAACTTCCTCAACCAAGGTTAGAATTCATTTCACCTTTTGAGAAATTATGGAACATAAAACCTACAGTTAGCTACCTTCGAGTATTTAGTTGCGTATGTTATGTATTTGTTTCTGATCACTTACGAACCAAGTTCGACAAGAAAGCTATTAGATGTATCTTTGTGGGATATGATAGCCAAAGAAAGGGGTGGAAATGTTGTGATCCAACAAGTGGAAGATGTTACACTTCACGAAATGTAGTGTTTGATGAAGCATCTTCTTGGTGGAATCCCGTTAAGGAGGTGTTGTCAAATTCTAAAGACCTCGAAGACAAATTGCAACAAAAGATGGGAGAGCATATTGTTCAACTTTAACCAAGTTCAGATGAATCAGGAGATCCAAATGACAATGATATTGAACAAGGAGTGGCTCAGAGTCCTTGGCAAACCGGCATATATCAACAACCAAATGAAGAAGAGAGACCTAGTGAAATGGAAGAATCAACTCCACAATCTCAACTCCGAAGGTCAAACAGAACACGAAGGCCAAATCCAAAATATGTCAATGCAACCATAGTTGAAGAAGCAACAGAGCCTGAGACATTTGAAGAAGCGTCGCAAAGTCCTAAGTGGGTGATAGCTATGAAAGAAGAGATTGATGCACTGCAGCAAAATCAAACTTGGGATCTCATACCAAAACCAAGAGATGTGAAACCCATTTCTTGCAAGTGGGTTTTCAAAATAAAGCATCGTCCAGATTGGTCAATCGAGAGGTACAAGGCACGATTGGTAGCTCGTGGTTTCTCTCAACAGTATGGACTAGACTATGATGAAACATTTAGTCCAGTGGTAAAACTTACAACTGTACGAATCCTTCTTGCACTTGCAGCCAACAAAGACGGGAATCTATGGCAGATGGATGTGAAGAATGCTTTTCTTTATGGAGAATTGGATCAGAAAATTTATATGATCCAACCAATAGGTTTTTAAAACCAACATCAGTTGGAGTGTATACTAAAAGCTTAGCTTTTGTAAACATTTATTTGTTAAAATAAAAGAATCACATTGGTCAAAATCTGTATTTATTTATTAAATGTAATTGTTCAATTAATATATATAGTAGACAACATGGAGTGTGGTGTCACACTCAGAAGATCATGTTGTCGGTTCTCTATAAATTATAAACAGTTGCTCGCGACTAAGATAGAAAGGAACAAACTATCAGTATAGTCGTAGTGTAATTAAGTATTAGTTTATCTTGACTAATAAATTACACTGATACACTTTAAGTATATTGAGTAGAATCATTTAGGTATGTTCTTTTTGTACTGACTTAATAAAAGAACTAGACCTTAGTTATTATGGAAGTGTGTGCTCTTAATCCTAATATAATAACAAGCACATATATTTAATATTTATTTCTTTAACTTATCAAAGGGTGAGGTTTATCTCGATAAATCAATATGCTCGATAAGTTGGGAAATGATATTACTTATAGTGTGTGTTGTTGATTATAGAAGGAATCTGTGTCCTAGTTATCTAGGTTGAGAATGTCCCCAAGAGGAGCTCATAAGGATTGGCATGTTAAACCCTGCAGGTGGACCTAGTCCGACATGACAATGAAGTTGAGTGGTACTACTCTTGGTGCTAGATATTAATTAAGTGAGTTGTCAGTAACTTACTTAATTAGTGAGCATTCGTAATCTTAAACACAGGGAGACTAACACACTCATGATAAGAAGGAGCCCATAATGTAATTTGGGATTGGTGCGGTAGTACGGTAATAACTCTCTAGTGGAATGAGTTATTATCGATGAACTTGAGTTGTGTGTTCGGGGTGAACACGGGATACTCAAGCTCATCAGAAGGCCAAAACCAATTTCTCCTCTAGGTCCCTGTCGTAGCCTCATTATAGCCTCAAGTCCATCCAAATGTAAGGCTCTTCTTGGTGTCCAAGAAGTGGGTCGGTCCAATGCTTGGTGACCAAGCAAGGGTCGGCCACATCCTCTCCTATAGGGGTTGGCCCTTTGCTTGGTGACCAAGCATGAAGGGGCCGGCCACAATAATTCAAACAAGGAGGGTTATTTTTGAATTTTTAAAATCTTCTCTTTGTAGAAAACTATAAGTTTTAAAAGAGAGATTTTAATTTTCAAAACTTTCCTTATTTGAATTAGGCCACATGTTTAAATAGAGAGTTTAAAAGATTTTAAAACTTTCCTTTTTTAACCATCCTTATGGTTTAAGAAAAAAAGGAAAAGAAGTTTTAAAATTTAAATTTTCTATCACCATGTTAAAAAAAGAAAATTTTATAAGAGAAGTTTTAAATTTTAAAACATGGTTTTAATTTTTAGAACTTTCCTTTTTTAACTCTTACTTTAGGAAATAGAGCTTGTAAAATTTTATAAGAATTTTTCTTGTAAAATTTTATATAAAAATTATTTATTTCTTTCTCTTGTGGGGGCCGGCCAACCTTGCTTGGTGCCCAAGCAAGGTGGCCAGCCATATTAAAATAATAAAATCATCATCCAATTAATTTTGGTGATTGATTCAATCGAGAAGAAAGAAAAGGAAAAATAAAAGGGAAAAAGAAAAACTCTTGGATGATTTTATTTTTTGTAAAAAGTTTTTCCTTATTTGCCTTGGACAAGTAATATAAAAGAAGGGGTGAGGGGGCTTCATGAGACACAACTCTTATTCTCTTGCTTGGAGACCTCTTGGTGGTCGGCCCTCTCCCTTCTCCCTTTCCCTTTGCTCTCTTCTCCTTGGTGGTGGTGGTGGCCGGATTTTAGAAGAAGAGGAGAAGCTCTTTTGGGTGGTGTTCATCTTGGAGGATCGTCGCCCACATGACGTCCAAGGCGAGGCGAGGAATACGGCAGAAGATCTCGAGGTCATTAGCTTACAAAGAGAATGTATAACTAGTATTTTTCTTCCGCATCATACTAATTATTTTTCTTTGTATGAATTTTAAATACAAGAGGCAATTAGATCTAATTTAATCGAATTTATTTTTTGATTTTGTGTTTTCTTCTTTTTTGAATTTGTGATTCAATTGTTCTTTTTGGTTAACCTAGAGTTATTTAAGGAAATAAATATTAGCTTTCTTTAAAAGGTTTTGCCTAGGCGGTGGTGGTTGCTCCCATATCCAAGAAGGCCATGTGCCTCGCCATGTAGTCCTGGAAGCCAATTTTGGAAATTAATATTTATGGAATTAATAACTTAGGTAGATTTGAAATAATAGTGTTAAGTTCTGCTTGCAATTCAAATCTAAACCATTAAGAACAGATAAGTTAAATTTAGAATCAATGATGTTAAGTTCCGTCTGCGATTTCTTATTTAACTTCTAAAGAACACAATAGATTATTTAAGGAAAGGTTCGACACTTGTATAAAAAATTTTTGTACAGTGGAACCGGTACGTTTTTCCTAGGATTAATCAATAATTGGTATCAGAGCTAGGATTTGCCTCTGTGTGTTTAGAATTCAAATAGGTTATGCACATGTCATACATAATTTAGGCAGGAAAATAGTAGGATGTGCTAACTCTTTGGTTGCAGGCTCCAACTATTATGGCTTATTGATATTGTGTGTGATTGGACCCTTGGACATGTCAAGGGCATTATTTGTGTGCATGATTGTATGTATAAAAATACAGCAAGAGCTGTATTATTTTTTTTTAGAATTTTATTTTTGTTCGATCTAGAATACATGTACATTCCCTCGTGGAATATAGGATCGATATATGTAAAATTCTATTTTTGTTGCGGATTGGATTCTTGCGAGGCGTGGTACTTTTGGAGCACCAGATGCGCAGCGGAATAAGAAGCAAGAAGGATACGACAACTCGACCCGATGGCGGTGGCTAAAGATGGCAGCAGCTAGGGTTGGAGCATACTGAAGACAGTGATGGAAAAAGCCATAATAGTTAGAAAATTAATTTCCAAATTTATTGCTTTTATTTACTGTGATATTTATATGCATGTGATGTATGCTAGGATAGGTTAAAAATCCTTATTTTTAAATAACTAAGTGGGAGAGGGATTTTAATAAATCTCATGGTCTCCATTACTGGTTTGTAAGTGATGCAACAAGCTTGCGTGTTGGCTCTGAGTGCTTCCCTCCACGACGGATGGGTTTGTTGCAGATCACTAGATCAAACTTCCTTTTATGGATGGTTATAGGAAATTATTTAGGAGCGTGTGATCTTCTATTTAATGGACTTAGTATCAAGTAATGGTATACACTTAGACGCATTCAATAGTATCCTCCCCAACGGAGTCACTGCTATTGTTTTGTGTGACTAAAGTGAAACCAACTATTAATTTTATTTGTCATAAAGTTAGGATGACAAGATAATAAAATTAATGGGTCACACCCTCCTCTTACAAATGTTGAATTTGTATACGTCCATACTAACGTGGCATGCAATATTCACGGTGATTTGAGGTGATGGTTAATTTAAAATAGTATTGTTTGAGGAATCAATATTATTCTAAATTTAGAGTCTTGACCAAAGTTTATTTTGTGATTCTTAGGATGACTTTCAACCCACTGGCCATTATACTAAAAGAGAACAAACTTACTAGTCCCAACTATATTGATTGGAAAAGAAACCTGGACATTGTTCTTACTACTGAGAGCTATAAGTTTGTACTGACTGAGGCTTGCCCTGATGCACCTGACGGTGACTCTACCCCAGAGGAGATTGAGTATCATAAGAAATGGGTAAAAGCTGATGAGATGGCGCGGTGTTACATTTTGGCATCAATGTCAAATGTATTGCAACATCAGCATCAAGATTTACCAACAACTTATGATATAATGAACAATCTCAAAGAACTCTTTGGGCACCAGAGTCGGACTACTAGGCAAGAGGTAATGAGAAAGCTATTGACAGCCACCATGTCTGAGGGGACACCCGTAAGGGATCATATCCTCAAAATAATGGCTTATCTAGATGAAATACAAGTCCTTGGAGGAGAAATCGATGGGGAAACCCAGGTCGATATAATTCTCCAAACGTTACCTAGAAGTTTTGAGCAGTTCAGCCTGAACTATAACATGAACAAAAGAGAGTATACGTTGGCGGAACTACATGTAGTAGAAGGAATATTTCGACACAGTTCTCAGATTCACTATGATGAAAATGGTTCTACTTCTAAGTCGAAAGGCAAGAAGAAGAAGAAACAGGTCTTTTCAGCAAAGAAGGTGAATAAACCTCAGGGTACAGGACAGAAAGCTGGAATGAAGAAGTCGAAGGGCAAGTGCTTCATCTGCAAGCAGTTTGGACATTGGAAAGCGGACTGTCCTCGAAGGAATCAGAACAATAAAGGTATATCTCATACTTTAGTAGTTGAAACATGTTTAGCGGTGTTATCTATCAGCACCTGGTGTGTAGATACGGGAGCCACTGATCATGTCTGTAATTCTTTGCAGGGGTTCCAGGAAACCCGGCGACTATTTGATGGAGAGATAACCGTCTACATGGGCAATGCTACTAAGGTGGTGGCTATTGCAGTGGGAGACGTCTACTTATCTTTTGATAAGAATAGAAATTTGATTTTAAGAAATTGTCTTTATGTACCCAGTTTTAGAAAGAATTTAATTTCAGTTTCTAAACTGTATTTGGATGGATATTCAGTTTCTTTTAGTAACAATGTCGTTATAAAGAGAAATAAGGTGATTATCTGTTCTGGTGCATTGGTTGGCAATTTATACACTTTAAATCCAATTTCTCCCACAAAGCAAACTATGGAAATTAATAACACATCTTCTAACTCTAATAAGAGAAAAGAATCTTCGAAAATAAACCAAACGTATCTTTGGCATCTAAGGCTTGGACATATTAACTTAAGTAGGATTCAAAGGCTTGTAGCCGATGGACTCTTGGGTTCATTAGAGTTGGAAAACTTTCCAACATGTGAATCCTGCTTGGAAGGAAAAATGACCAAGAGACATTTTAAGGCCAAGGGGTATAAAGCCAAAGATGCATTAGAACTGGTTCATTTTGATTTGTGTGGTCCTATGTCTATCCAGGTAAGAGGTGGTTATGAATACTTCGTCTCTTTTATAGATGATTATTCAAGATACGGATACATTTACCTGATGTGCCGCAAGTCTGAATGCTTTGACAAGTTCAAAGAATATAGGGCTGATGTGGAGAAACGTCTTGGTAAAAGTATCAAGACACTACGGTCTGACCGTGGTGGCGAGTACTTCTTTGGAGAGTTTAGGAATTACTTATCAGAAGTCGACATTCAATCCCAATTGTCTGTGCCTGGTACACCCCAGCAGAATGGTGTGGCAGAACGAAGGAATAGGACTCTTATGGAAATGGTTAGATCGATGATGAGTTATTCAGAATTACCAAATTCATTTTGGGGATATGCTTTAGAAACAACAGTGTACATTCTGAATATGGTACCTTCTAAAACAGTTCCTTCTACTCCCATGGAATTATGGAATGGGCGTAAGCCTAGTCTGAATCATACCCGGATATGGGGTAGTCCAGCACATGTGCTGATGGGAGATACTGACAAGTTGGAATCATGTACAAAAGTTTGTCTGTTTGTGGGATATCCTAAGAGAACGAAAGGTGATTTGTTTTATAATCCTAAAAATCATAATATCATTGTTAGCACCAATGCTCGATTTTTAGAAGAAGATTATGTAATGAACCATAAGCCCATGAGTGAAATAGTTCTAGAAGAAATTAGAGAGGACACGTCTATTTTAATACCAACAGTACAAGATGAAGTACCACAAGAAACTGCAACACGAGTCACACATGATACACAACCAGAGACAGTGCCTCGTCGTAGTGGGAGGGTTGTGAGGCAACCTGAGAGATTTATGTTTTTGGGAGAGTCCTCGGACTTGATCTCAGGTAAACATGAACCTGATCCCCGAACATATGACGAAGCACTCCAAGATATAGATGCAATATCTTGGCAAAAGGCAATGAATTCCGAAATAGAATCTATATACTCTAATAAGGTTTAACAGCTAGTAGAATCACCTGATGGTATAAAAGCCATTGGATGCAAGTGGATCTACAAAAGGAAAAGAGGGATAGATGGGAAGATAGAAACCTTCAAAGCAAGGCTTGTTGCGAAAGGGTATACTCAGAAAGAGGGAATCGACTATGAGGAGACTTTTCCACCGGTAGTCATGCTTAAGTCTATCCGGATACTCTTATCCATTGTCGCTCATATGGATTATGAGATTTGGCAAATGGATGTCAAAACAGCTTTCCTTAATGGAAGTCTTGAAGAAAACATCCATATGAAGCAACCAGAAGGGTTCATTGAAAAAGGCAAAGAGCATCTAGTGTGTAAGCTCAATCGGTCCATTTATGGACTAAAGCAAGCTTCAAGATCTTGGAACATCCGGTTTAATGAAGTAATCCAGTCATATGGATTTATTCAATGTCCGAATGAGTCTTGTGTATACAAGAAGTGTAACGGAAACGTGGTGGTATTTCTTGTACTATACGTAGATGATATTTTGTTAATTGGTAACAATGTCAAGGTATTATCGAACGTAAGGGTATGGTTGTCCAAACAATTTGATATGAAGGACTTAGGAGAATGTGCACACATTCTTGGGATCAAAATTATAAGGGATCGCAAGAAAAGAATGTTGTGTCTATCCCAAGCTTTATATATAGATACAATCCTTGCTCGTTTTAGCATGCAAAACTCCAAGAAATGTTTCTTACCTTTTAGGCATGGAGTAGCTTTATCTAAAGAGATGCCTCCGTAGACATCAAAGGAGATAGAGGATATGAAGACAGTTCCTTATGCCTCGGCTGTAGGAAGCCTTATGTATGCAATGCTGTGTACGAGACCTGATATCTGTTTTGCCGTGGGCATGGTTAGCAAATATCAGAGTAACCCTGGACAAGGACATTGGACTGCGGTAAAGCATATATTAAAGTACCTGAGGAGGACTAGAGATTATATGCTAGTCTACCAAGCAGACGATTTGCTCCCTGTGGGTTACACGGATTCGGATTTCCAATCAGATATAGACAAGAGTAAGTCTACGTCAGGTTATGTGTTTACTCTTGGAGGTCGAGCCATTGCATGGAGGAGTGTTAAGCAGAAATGCGTCTCAGACTCAACCATGGAAGCAGAGTATGTGACAGCCTCTGAGGCAGCCAAAGAAGTTGTATGGCTCAGGAACTTTCTAATGGATTTAGATGTGATTCCTGGTTTGCCCAAGATCATCACAATTTATTGTGATAATAGCGGTGTAGTTGCAAACTCGAAGGAACCACGAGCCCATAAAGCAAGTAAACATATATAGTGCAAGTACCACCTGATACGAGACATCGTCAAACGAGGAGAAGTTGTCGTTGCCAAGATAATATCAGCAAATAACCTGGCAGATCCTTTCACAAAGGCCCTACCGGCGAAAGCTTTTGATCGGCATGTGGAGGGGATGGGAATCAGATGTATGGCAACAGATATGGCAGCTTAGTCTTTTAGTATAAGTGGGAGATTATTGGAGTGTATACTAAAAGCCTAACTTTTGTAAACATTTATTTGTTAAAATAAAAGAATCACATTGGTCAAAATCTGTATTTATTTATTAAATATAATTGTTCAATTAATTTATATAGTAGACAACATGAAGTGTGGTGTCACACTCAGAAGATCATGTTGTCGGTTCTCTATAAATTATAAACAGTTGATCGCGACTAAGATAGAAAGGAACAAACTATCAGTATAGTCGTAGTGTAATTAAGTATTAGTTTATCTTGACTAATAAATTACACTGATACACTTTAAGTGTATTGAGTAGGATCATTTAGGTATGTTCTTTTTGTACTGACTTAGTAAAAGAACTAGACCTTAGTTATTATGGAAGTGTGTGCTCTTAATCCTAATATAATAACAAGCACATATATTTAATATTTATTTCTTTAACTTATCAAAGGGTGAGGTTTAGCTCGATAAATCAATATGCCCGATACGTTAGGAAATGATATTACTTATAGTGTGTGTTGTTGATTATAGAAGGAATCTGTGTCCTAGTTATCTAGGTTGAGAATGTCCCCAAGAGGAGCTCATAAGGATTGGCATGTTAAACCCTGCAAGAAGACCTAGTCCGATATGACAATGAAGTTGAGTGGTACTACTCTTGGTGCTAGATATTAATTAAGTGAGTTGTCAGTAACTTACTTAATTAGTGGGCATTCGTAATCTTAAACACAGGGAGACTAACACACTCATAATAAGAAGGAGCCCATAATGTAATTTGGGATTGGTGCAGTAGTGCGATAATAACTCTCTAGTGGAATGAGTTATTATCGATGAACTTGAGTTGTGTGTTCAGGGCGAGCATGCGATACTCAAGCTCATCGGAAGGCCAAAACCAATTTCTCCTCTAGACCCCTGTCGTAGCCTCATTATAGTCTCAAGTCCATCCAAATGTAAGGCTCTTCTTGATGTCCAAGAAGTGGGTCGGTCCAATGCTTGGTGACCAAGCAAGGGCCGACCACATCCTCTTCTATAGGGGTCAGCCCTTTGCTTGGTGACCAAGCATGAAGGGGCCGGCCACAATATTCAAACAAGGAGGGTTGTTTTTGAATTTTTAAAATATTCTCTTTGTAGAAAACTATAAGTTTTAAAAGAGAGATTTTAATTTTCAAAACTTTGCTTATTTGAATTAGGCCACATGTTTAAATAGAGAGTTTAATAGATTTTAAAACTTTCCTTTTTTAACCATCCTTATGGTTTAAGAAAAAAAGGAAAAGAAGTTTTAAAATTTAAATTTTCTATCACCATGTTAAAAAAAGGAAATTTTATAAAAGAAGTTTTAAATTTTAAAACATGATTTTAATTTTTAGAACTTTCCTTTTTTAACTCTTACTTTAGGAAATAGAGCTTGTAAAATTTTATAAGAATTTTTCTTGTAAAATTTTATATAAAAATTATTTATTTCTTTCTCTTGTGGGGGCCGGCCAACCTTGCTTGGTGCCCAAGCAAGGTGGCCAGCCATATTAAAATAATAAAATCATCATCCAATTAATTTTGGTGATTGATTCAATCGAGAAGAAAGAAAAGGAAAAATAAAAGGGAAAAAGAAAAACTCTTGGATGATTTTATTTTTTGTAAAAAGTTTTTCCTTATTTGCCTTGGACAAGTAATATAAAAGAAGGGGTGAGGGGACTTCATGAGACACAACTCTTATTCTCTTGCTTGGAGACCTCTTGGTGGCCGGCCCTCTCCCTTCTCCCTTTCCCTTTGCTCTCTTCTCCTTGGTGGTGGTGGTGGCCGGATTTTAGAAGAAGAGGAGAAGCTCTTTTGGGTGGTGTTCATCTTGGAGGATCGTCGCCCACACGACGTCCAAGGCGAGGCGAGGAATACGGCAGAAGATCTCGAGGTCATTAGCTTACAAAGAGAAGGTATAACTAGTATTTTTCTTCCGCATCATACTAGTTATTTTTCTTTGTATGAATTTTAAATACAAGAGGCAATTAGATCTAATTTAATCGAATTTATTTTTTGATTTTGTGTTTTCTTCTTTTTCGAATTTGTGATTCGATTGTTCTTTTTGGTTAACCTAGAGTTATTTAAAGAAATAAATATTAGCTTTCCTTAAAAGGTTTTGCCTAGGCGGTGGTGGTTGCTCCCATATCCAAGAAGGCCATGTGCCTCGCCATGTAGTCCTGGAAGCCAATTTTGGAAATTAATATTTATGGAATTAATAGCTTAGGTAGATTTGAAATAATAGTGTTAAGTTCCGCTTGCGATTCAAATCTAAACCATTAAGAACAGATAAGTTAAATTTAGAATCAATGATGTTAAGTTCCGTCTGCGATTTCTTATTTAACTTCTAAAGAACACAATAGGTTATTTAAGGAAAGGTTCGACACTTGTACAAAAAATTTTTGTACAGTGGAACCGGTACGTTTTCCTAGGATTAACCAACAACATCATCCTGAATGTGTGTAAGCTACGGAAAGCGCTCTACGGATTGAAACAAGCACCTAAGGCGTGGTATCATAAAATTGCTGAATTTCTAACTCAAAGTGGTTATTTAGTAACATCTGCAGATTCCAGCTTATTTATCAAAACAAATAAAGGAAAATTAGCTATCGTGTTAGTATATGTGGATGACCTAGTCATAACAGGCGATGACAAAGAAGAAATTCTTCAAACAAAGGAGAATTTATCAGTTCGCTTTCAAATGAAGGAACTTGGGCAACTTAAGCACTTTCTTGGTTTAGATATTGATCGCACACAAAATGGAATATTTCTTTGTCAACAAAAAATATTCCAAAGACTTGTTGAAAAAGTTTGGAATGTTCGAATGCAAGCCGATTTCGACACCCATGGAGCCAAATATCAGAATATGTGCACATGAAGGGAAAAGTTTAGAAGATGCAACTATGTATCAACAATTGGTAGGCAGTCTCATCTACTTAACCTTAACTCGACCTGATATTTCTTATGCAGTCAGTGTGATAAGTCGATATATGCAAAATCCAAAGAAGCCTCATTTGGAAGCAGCTCGATGAATATTAAGATATGTAAAGAGCACAACTGATTATGGCCTTTTGTACAAAAGAAATGAAGATTGCAAGTTAGTTGGCTACTGCGATGCTGACTATGTAGGAGATTGTGACACAAGAAGATCAATAACTGGTTATGTATTCAAGCTTGGTTCTGGAACAATCTCGTGGTGCAGCAAGAGACAACCAACTGTATCATTGTCAACTACTGAAGCTGAGTATCGAGCAGCAGCAATGGCAGCTCAAGAGAGCACATGGATAATACAACTAATGAATAATCTACATCAACCAGTAGATTATGCAGTTCCAGTATATTGTGACAATCAATCGGCAATTCGTTTGGAAGAAAATCCAATCTTTCATGCAAGAACTAAGCATGTTTAAGTTCATTATCATTTTATCAGAGAAAAA
The DNA here is from genome assembly GCF_018446385.1 of Zingiber officinale. NCBI lineage: Eukaryota > Viridiplantae > Streptophyta > Magnoliopsida > Zingiberales > Zingiberaceae > Zingiber > Zingiber officinale. The sequence continues at coordinate 108,333,465 of NC_055992.1, forward strand.
GTTCTGCAAGGAGAAATTGATATGAGACAAATCAGTACAGATAATTAAGTTGCGGACGTGCTTACAAAAGGATTAAATGCAAACAAATTTAAGATGTTCCGTTATCAACTCAGCATGGTACAAAGGGTTGGTATTGAGGGGGAGTGTTGAAGATCAATACCAACTCGTTAACGGATAAAAATAAAAATATATATGAGAGTATTCTTTCTCATTCAATGGATAAGATTTAACAGATAGAAATTAGAATGTGTGGTTGAGAGTATTTCTCTCATTCAATAAATAGAATTTAATTGATAAGAATTAAAATGTATGGTTGAGAGTATTTCTCTCATCCAATGGATAGAGATAGAATTTCTTGGTAGATAGAATTTAGTTTTCTGATCAACTATGTATCTTGTATGGTGAGTACTATAAATACTCCCCCTGCATTCTTATTTTATCATCCAACAAAAAATAAAAGTATAGAGTCTTCAAGTTGAAAGTTGTTCTTCATCTTCCTTTTCTTTTCCTCTCTAAAATTGTGAGTGATCCTCAAAAGTGTTGTAGTGTCTTTGTAGTGTGAATATAATACAAGTAATTTATTTACTTGTTTATAGTCCAATTTGTTTTCTCGACAGAGTCTGGGGTGGTAGCCATTAGAATGGTGTACAGAGAGAGTTTCAAGAGGAGATAAAAGGAGAGGAAGAAAATTTAATAATTTGATTTATAGAATAAGGGTACTTTGTAGAAGTAGGTGAAGAGTTGGCCAATCAAAAAAAAAGTATTTTTCTCCGTAAAAATATTTTACTTAAACCAGTTATTCTCGATATTACATGACTAGTTTTATCTTTCTTTGTTAGCAATAACGCTCTTCGTCCTTGGCCAGAACTCCTTTATCTTAATTTTCTTCCATCAATTGAACTATTTTATTATTTTTTTTTATTTAAAGAAATGGTTGTTCCCTCGGACGGTAATTGATATATAGAATGTTATCACATGAGATCTTGAGATTGAAATTTATATATCTAAGTATGTTTTTTCTATGTCTTGGCCACCTACACTAATGGGAAAATAAGTTTAAAAATTATAGTGTCTTATTTAGAGATATTGGAAAAACGAGCGAATTTTTGCACATTTCTTAATATCACAGCCCTTAAAGAAAGCACTCCTTGTTGTTTAATTAAATTATTCTGGTTAACATGTTTTCTACAGATTAAACTTATTGAGAGTTGTCTTAATGTGCGTCACGATAAAAGTTCTAGGAAATTTGAACTTTAAAACAATTAAGATATCATATCTTTGCTGCAATATCCTAACAAACTCAAAATATCCTCAAGTTGTCATCCTCCAAAGCCTTAACTACCCTAGAAAAGATTGGAGTATCAAGCAAAACAAACGAACATGTTATCGACTTGTTATTGTAAGACTCAGTTCATTAATAGTGAAGCGCTCTTCGCCAATGGTTGATATTATGGTAGGCTCTTTAAATGGAGTTTGGAGTTGGTCCTCACTTGTCAGCATCATCACGACTTCCGTCATTGTTGGTCTGTCTTTGATATTATCTTGTACACATAACAAACTCATTCGGATGCTGTTAGTTAGAGCCCTAGAGCCAATCATTTGATGATTGTATGGAGTCATGTATATCATATTCTTGTATATTAATAAAGGCATTTGTTTGGTTATTATACTTATTTATATTAGTGTCAAATAGACTAAGTATAATAGCGTCCTTGAGTAGAAGGTTCATACCTATATCAATCGATTAGTTGAATCGATAGTGAGATGATATAGGGAACACTACTCTAAATCATTCCTAGTCGAGTATTAGCATTCAGGGACAATGTTAATACAATAAGACTAGCATGTAGGTCAGCTCGATGACTTGATCTCACAAGTCATGGATATAGAGATATCAAGCTGACACATGGGTATGCATTAGAGAATGTATACTGAATGACCCGCCATGAGAAAGTATCATGGATCGTTATATGAGTGTCATATACTTTCTCATGTGGCTATTAGTATGACTATTAGTCCTTAGACCTGAAGTCACCATGGATCCCTACATAAGGAATTATGTACTTTAGTTTCGTCAAACGTCACCCGTAACTGGGTGGACTATAAAGGCGATTACTGGCTATGTAACAAATTATGCGGAGGGATGTGAGTGATGTAGATGGAATCTATCCCTCCCATATGACGGGAGCGACATCGGTATTCTTGATACAGTGAGACCACTAAGTGCATGGTCATGCCCAAATGAGTCAACATTAGATGTTGAGCTCATTTGATCGAGTGAGTCTACTTGGAGTTCAAGATTTAGATTGATTAGAGGATGACACGGTCTATGCCTCACATTGATCAATCTAGATGTTTAGGAGAGAAGGACAATGTCACATATTGTGAGGAGTCACAATTAGTAGTCACAAGGTGATGTCGGATCTCGACATTCTTGTAACTTGGGTAGTAATGATGTGTTGCTAGATACCGCTCATTACTTATGCTCCTAAATGGGTTTAGGGCATTGCCAACGTTACAAGAACCTATAGGGTCACACACTTAGGACAATTAGATGGAGATTAGGTTCATATGATGAACCAAGAGGATTAGATTCATTTGATGAATCAAATTGGATTAAGAGTAATCCTAATTGGGCTAACTTGAGTTCGACTCAAGTTGATTCATGTATTTAATGAGTCTAATTTAGATTATGACTTATTAAATCAATTTAATTTAATGAATTAGATTCATTATATTAAGTTGGCTCGAATCAAATGGTTGGATTAGATCAACCATGGTAGAGATTGGGTCAAGTTTGACTTGACTAGAGAAGGAAGACCAAAGGTCAATTTTGACTTGACCTTTTGCCACCTCATTGGTGAGTTGGCATTAGGTGGACCAATGATGATGTTCCACATCATCATGGTGTGCCACCTCATGGAAGTTACAAAGCCATTTTCTTATTAACTTCACATTAATTGCATTTAATGGGGAGTTACACTTGATGAGAAGTGGCCGGCCACTTTTGAATTGGATTTGATTTTTCATTCATTTTCATTCAAGTGTGGTGAATCTTCCTCCTTCTTCCTCTCAAGCTCTCCCTCTCCCTCTCCTCCTTGCTTGGCCGAATCTCACCAAGGTGCTAGCACACCTTTGTGTGAGGTTTTCTCCACCTACGTGTCCGTGTGGATACTTCTAGAGGACCGGCGCTTGACGGTCTAGAGATCCGGCAACTCCTTGGACGAGCGGGATAAGCGAAAGGCACGCTTCGAAGGTATAACCCTTATCTAGTGTAGATCTAAAGGTTTTACAAACTCATACAAGAAAAGGTTTTTCGAAAAGTTTTGTTTACGAATCTTTGCACGGATCTACGGCTTTGGGTGACTCGGGGTTTCCGCGACGCGAAAAAGCGGTTTTCGCGGTCCGAAGAACCAACAGTGGTATCAGAGCCACGTGCAAAGACTTGTACGAGTTCGTTTGTATTTTTATGAAAAATATACCTTCTGTGATTTTCTGTAAAAATTGAGTTTTTAGAGTTTTTATGAGTAATTTTTCCGTAGAAGCGAAGCACAAGTGTCTCGGCACTTGTAGGCTTCGGCTACCGGAAAGTTTTCTTTTAAACGGCTTCGTTTTGCCCCAAATCCGTTTGGGACAGCGGGCTTGGGTGCCATTAGATCGCAAAGGAGCAACTCACGATGGTTAGATCGTGGGTAGGGGTACTGCCCCTAATCCCGCAAGAGGATTTGCTCCGCGATTGCACCCGAAATCGCTAAAAACGAACCCGCTGGGAAGATTTTTCCGAAACGGCAATGTCTCGGCCCAAATCGTTTTGGGACAGCGGGTTTAGGCGCTGTTGGATCGCAAAGGAACCCTCGCGATGGTTAGATCGCGGGTAGGGGCGCTGCCCCTGGGCCCCGCAAGGGGATCCGTTCCGCGATTGCGCCCGAAACTGCTAAACGGGACCGCCGGGAAATTTTACTCGTAAAAATTGTAAAAATTCATTTTAAAATTATAGAAAATTATGAAAATATATAATTTTGAATTATATATAAATTTTGTGATAGTCATGGCCCAAAAACCCAATATGATTGGATTGTGTTGTAATTCATAATACGGCCTGCGCGTGTTGTATATTTTTTTTTTCCGCGACCTGCGCGTCGTGCCTTCTCTTATATTCTTGTTGTAAATTAGATTTAGACTCGAATGTAACTCGAGTTTCAAATTGTAATGTACAAATTGGAGCGGTGGAAGGTCCACACGAGACGGAGTTGCGAGGCGGGCACGAGCAACACAAGGTGGTCAAAGGGAGGAGCTTGGAGAAGCTATTGACCCTAGGTTGACCATTCGATCTTCTCATTGGCTTGAGAAGATCGTAGTAGGGCCATGACTAAATCACAAATAGATTAATTAGTTAATTGCTTATGTATATTGATCCCGTCCGGAGGCTGAGTCGGACGAAGGTCGGTCGAAGTGTCCCGATGGTTGACGGAAGGTCGTAGAAGATGATTCGGCTCCCACGGGTGGTTGACGCTGCTGCAGGACCCTGCGCACACTCAAACAATCTCCCCTTTCACGTTAGAGACCGAAACCCAGGGAAAAAGTCCCTGGATCAGGCCCTCCGACGCTCAAGTCAGGTCCTTTTTCCCCAGAAAGAACAGAGAGAAGCAGAAGGAAAGACCGTTGTGGAAAAAAGTGACGAGAGAGTGTGTGCGCGTACCTGCATACCAGGAATTTCTCGCCTTTTATGCTTCCCCCTTCTGGAGCCTGCCATCCTGTCAGAAAAAACGTTAGACGCTGGGCTTTGTCGCCTAGTTCTGGACACCTGTCGTGCTGCTATTTGTCGTGCAAGCATCTTTCCGTTTAGGAACCTCCGCCTTCGTACATGATTTTGTCCTGTAGTAGGGGACAGCTGGCAGGCTACTACTGGTTATGAGGGCATCTTTTCGTTTTAGGAACCTCTGCCTTCGCCCGCATTGTTGATGTGTAATGACTCTCCTCGACGGACCGTTGAGATTCTCCGCGCCCGTATTACTTAGCTCCTCTGATCCATTGTATCCTTGCACCGGCCTACACCTGTGATTCGCATTTCCAAGCCTCCAACTCGCAGACCTGCGGCCCAAGCTGTCTAGACACAGCTACGCTGATCTTCAACCTGCATCCTGCACTTTGTACTTCCTGGCCCTCAACTGCAGGTCTGTAGATCGGGTTGCTTCTGATCAGCTCTGCCGATGCCGACCCACTGGCCTATACTTCCTGTTCTTGGCCTCTGCTTAGCTCTACCGATCCCGACTTGCATCCTGCACTTTGTACTTCCTGGCCCTCAACTGCAGGTCTGTAGATCGGGCTGCTTCTGGTCGGCTCTGCCGATCCCGACCCACTGGCCTATACTTCCTGTTCTTGGCCTCTGCTCAGCTTTGCCGATCCCGACTTGCATTCTGCGCTTTGCACCTCCTGGCCCTCAACTGCAAGTCTGTAGATCGGGCTGCTTCTGGTCAGCTCTGCCGATGCCGACCTGTGACCTGTGTGCCGCCTGACGTCTTCCCTCGCCTTCCGACTGCTTTGCCCCCTTGATTGATCAGCCTGCCTGACTTCTGACTATTGCACCTGCTCGTCTTTAACCGCCCCGTCAGCCTAACCATTGACTGCCACATCACCTTGACTATTGACCACCACGTCCTCCCGACTTTTGACCGCCACATAGCCTTGACTTTTCCAACCCTTTCCTCATGGGCCCCTCCATTACCAACCGTATCACAAGCCTCCCTCACAAGTCTAGTCGAAGGAGGACGACAGTCTGACTGACTAGACCTTCGCATCTCTCTATGACATCAGCCTATCTCTGAGACCTCAGCATATCTCTGTGCTCCTGCCTCAGCACATCTCTGTGACCTCAGCATATCTCTGCGCGCTTCTACCATGCCTCCTTTATTGCGTCGCCAGCCGCTTGGGGCGCCGCGCCCACGCAGTTGCCTTGACTTAGCTGCTACTCCTCTTTATAAGGAGCCTTAAGGTCGCTTCTCCATGTTATCCCTTCTTCTTTACGCTGTCTTACCCGCGTTCCGCCAACCGCTTCCCCACACAATGCATTCCCCCTCCTCTTCTCAGGAAGTTGACCAACCACCCTCCCGAACGCTGGTGAACGAACTCACCACGCTGCTTGTCTCGAGAGAGCGCGAGCTACATCGCGTGTCTCAGGATCGAGATCGCCAGGTAGCCGCTCTGCGTTCCATGGAAGACCAGTATCGCCTTGCCAAGTACTGCGTGGATGTGGAGAGGACGAGGAAGGAGCAGTGCCAGGCTAGCCTGCATCGTCAACTGGGTCTCCAGGAACAGATGCGTCGAGAGCATGAACGGGAGCTATCCCTCCTTCGCTCGGGCCTTGAGGATAAGCAACGCACCATCACTCAGCAGCAAGCGGTCATCAGGTCTTTACGCGCGGAGCTGGCTCGAGCTGTGAACGCCCCTGAATCTCCCGACAGGTCTTCACGCGGAAGTGTTCACTCCCCAGGGCCAATTCCTTCCTCGAGTCAAAGCTGGCCTGGGGAATAATTGTCACAGTGGCTCCTTTGCCATACGGCGTTCCCGCTTGTGGCCTTGGCTGTATCACCTTCTTATTGGATTGTGCTGCAATGCTTGTACATCCGTCCCCTTTTGGCCAAGTTTCTCCTACTCAATTTTCATCTAGCAAGTATTCTTAGAAACTGTTTCGTAGGTAAGAGTTAAGAATTGTTTCATGATTCTTTTTCACGTGTGAATTTGAGATAACAAAACCGACATAGAGCTTAAGACTTAAAATTGTAATGAGTATGCAGAACCTGATTATGTAGTTAATACTGACATCCTAGGAGTAGGGTAGATGACACTCCGCATCCTTTTCCCTGCGTATTTGCTGCATATTTGCAATTTGCATAACGTAAAACCAGACGGAGCTGACCTGATTATTGAAAATGCTCCGCTCCAAGTGAGACACATTCCTCAAAAAAGTAGTCCGGTACAGGCACCGAGCTCGCTTATGATTTTCGCAGAGGAGTTGCTTTTTGATCCCCGCGTGGGGGGCCGGCTTATAACTCGCACTGGGGCGAGAGTTTGGGGCTGCCGACCTAAAAGGTCGTTGGGCGTGAGCACAGGGCTCACTTTTAATTCTCGCATGGGAGCCGACCTGAAAGGTCGTTGGGCGTGAGAGCAGAGCTCACTTATAACTCACACTGGGGCGAGAGTCTGGGGCTACCGACCTAACAGGTCGTTGGACGTGAGCGCAGGGCTCACTTTTAATTCTCGCATGGGAGCCGACCTAAAAGGTCGTTGGGCGTGAGAGCAGAGCTCACTTATAACTCGCACTGGGGCGAGAGTCTGGGGCTACCGACCTAAAAGGTCGTTGGGCGTGAGCACAGGGCTCACTTTTAATTCTCGCATGGGAGCCGACCTGAAAGGTCGTTGGGCGTGAGAGCAGAGCTCACTTATAACTCGCACTGGGGCGAGAGTCTGGGACTACCGACCTAAAAGGTCATTGGGCGTGAGCACAGGGCTCACTTTTAATTCTCGCATGGGAGCCGACCTGAAAGGTCGTTGGGCGTGAGAGCAGAGCTCACTTATAACTCGCACTGAGGCGAGAGTCTGGGGCTACCGACCTAAAAGGTCATTGGGCGTGAGCACAGGGCTCACTTTTAATTCTCGCATGGGAGCCGACCTGAAAGGTCGTTGGGCGTGAGAGCAGAGCTCACTTATAACTCGCACTGGGGCGAGAGTCTGGGCCACCGACCTGAAAGTCGTTGGGCGTGAGAGCGGGCTCACTTATAATTTGCACTGGGGCGAGAGTCTGGAACACCGACCAGGAAGGTCGTTGGGCGTGAGAGCATGGCTCACTTATATATCGCGCTGGGACGAGAGTCTAGAACACCGACTGGGAAGGTCGTTGGGCGTGAGAGCAAAGCTCACTTATAACTCACATTGGGGCGAGAGTCTGGGCCACCGACCTGAAAGGTCGTTGGGCGTGGAGCAGGGCTCACTTTAATTCGATGGGGAGTCTAGAACACCGACTGGGAAGGTCGTTGGGCGTGAGAGCAGAGCTCACTTATAACTCGTGACCGAGGCGAGAGTCTGGACCACCCTAAAAGGTCGTTGGGCGTGAGCACAAGGCTCACTTTTAATTCTCGCATGGGAGCCGACCTGAAAGGTCGTTGGGCGTGAGAGCAGAGCTCACTTATAACTCGCACTGGGGCGAGAGTCTGGGGCTACCGACCTAAAAGGTCGTTGGGCGTGAGCGCCGGGCTCACTTATAACTCGCACTGAGGCGAGAGTCTGGGGCACTCCGGTTCGAGACCGGTGGCGATGGCGCTGGTCCGAGACCAGTAATGATACTCCGGTCCGAGACCGGTGGTGATGGCGCTGGTCCGAGACCAGTAATGATACTCCGGTCCGAGACCGGTGGCGATGGCGCTGGTCCGAGACCAGTAATAACCCCCAAACGGCAAAGGCCTAGATGCATCACTCTCTTTCGCCTCCATCCGTGCCGGCCACGCCGGCCTCATTACTTTAGTCAATCTGGTCGCTATTGCTAGCTTTGGGCGTACTCATTTGTGTCGCGCTTCTTCCTGCAATTGCATTACGCATAGTATAGAATTAAGAATGGAAGAGGGAGCGAAAAAACCCTTACTCAACCCCTGGGCCACAGTGCCCTTGCATCTTATAGTGACCCCGCAGTCCTCGTGACGCGCCCGGTTAGCTGCTCAGATCGGGGCTATCCACGCAGAGCTACTCGCTCAGCCTATCCGCACGAGGAACACCCCCGCAGGCCTGCTTGCTACTTCTCTGGTCTGGCAGTCGCTTCCGCTGCCCCGTCTTACCTACGGCCCTTTTAAATTGCTTAGCTTCTGCAGCTTCATGAAAGTTCCCGCCTAACTTCGAGCCTTTCACGAAGAATGCTTCTTTCTTTGAGGCCACGCCCCATCATGATTACCTTGCCTTGTCGACATTTAATGCGTTCCTTCTCGTGATGACACCTGTCTGGCGCCTTTACTGCGCACGCCTCCTGACGCCAGCAGCTGACCCCCTCTTGCACCCTTCGGCGCTTATTTCTCATCCGACGGTGTTGAGGCGCGTTGCCCCAAAAGGATATGCGGCTCAACTTTCGATGTTTCCTAGGAATGAATGGGCTTTATAAACCCTAAAGGTAGTCCACCTTCTTTACCCCGACGCTTCACCATCCTCCTCCTCCCTTCGTTCGCGGCCGTTTCTAGCAGTGCAGCTCCTCGTCTTCCTGCTTACGCCTGACCTGTGACCCTTCTTGTCCTCATCCCCCTTACCTGCTTGCTCCTCACAGCCATGGATGGTAAGGACCCCCTCTGGTATTCGCATTACATTTTTGATTTAGACCACCACGACCTGTTTGCACTGCAATCCAACCTGGGGGTAGGCCCGGCATATGAGTTTCGCCTTCCTTCGACAGACGAACATCCTTCTTCTCCCCCCGAAGGGTTTATAACTGTCTTTAAGGATCAGGTCGTAGGCGGTCTTCGCTTCCCGCTACATCCTTTTCTTTCCGAGTTGAGTCAGTATTGCAGGATTAGTATCTCTCAGTTTGCCCCCAATGTGTTCCGAGCAGTCTGCGGTACCATCATCTTGTGCCACATTTACCAAATCCCCTTGACTGCCAGACTATTCCATCACTTTTATTCCTTCCGGCGAGCCGAGGCGGGGGTATTCAATGTTCAGGCCAAGCCAGGCCTTAAGTTTTTTGACGACCTACCTTCTTCCAACAAAGGCTGGAGGTCACGCTTTTTCTTCCTCAAGCCCCCTGCCCCCTTAACGGGCCCTTCTCAATGGCGTTCTTTCCTTGCTTTGGACTTCCCATCGCATGTCCACGAACCTGCCTGCTCCGCAGCTGCGGACAAGCTAAGAGGTGTTGTTGTTCGCCTGTCCGTGCTGATGCTGGAAGGCATTCTGCACGTTTTTGGTCTTAGTCATGTCTCCACAGAAATTGGAGCTCCTTTTGGTAAGTTGTTATCTTCTTGTATACCGCTCTTCGCTAACTGAGGTGCTTTTTCTCCTTATTTTTGCAGTGGCTGCCGTCCTCCGTTCCTTTGCTAGCAAAGAGACGCCCGCGGTGGCCGTTCTGCAAGCTCTGAACGAGGAGCTGACGCAAGGTCTACCTTCTAATCCAGCCGTCGCTTCCGGTTCGCCGCTTTCGGAACCCCGGACTTATGATGCGGAGGGCGTCCCGCTGCTTATTGAGCCACCAGCTCTCTGTCTTGCAGACTCAGCCCTACCCCGCATCGTTGATCAACCTGCGGCCGAGCCATCGTCCGCAGAGCCGGTGTCTTCTCTCCCGCCAACTATGAAGCTGCGCCTTACGCGCAAGGGCAAGAGAATAGCCCCAGCCGTCGCAAATTCGCCTCCACCTTCTCGCCGCCAGCGTGTAGTGAGCTTTTCTTCCCCCACCCGATCCTCGGATACGAGCTCGGTCCAAGAGGCAAGCCTGGTCCAGGAGAAGACCTCTGATCCGGAGGTGGCAGACCCACCGTTGGACCTAACTGCTTCTGCGCCGATCCAGAGTATGTTCTCTGCCCCGCCTTCGTCCTCTGGCGATCAGCCCCTGGGCCTACCGATGCCCTCCGTGTCTCCTCTTCGCGCGCCTCCGAGCCCGGCCATGCCAACCCCGAACCTGCCCTCGACAGACCCAGCCTTCGAAGCGTTATGGAGGCTTCCCTCGGAGACTGATCCGGCCTATACGCCTGCTGCTGATTCGTCGCCTATCTTCGGTAGGGTCGACTTCTTTGGGGACCTAGCAATCAGCCAGCCAGCAGTTCTGGGAGAGCGGTTCTCCTTTGGGGGAATTCGATCAAATTACTCATTTTCTGGTGGCGGTAAGCTTTTCCTCTTATTTTTCTAGGTGTCCATGTGTCTCCGTAACCCCTTTTCTCTTCTTCTGGCTATTTACAGACCTGCTCCGCGAGTTTGTGCGCCGTGCAACGTGCGGCCGAGCTTCAGCGAGAGAACGTGGTACTCAAGGCTCGTCTTCAGGAACTGGAGCACCCTGCGGCTTCCTTCGCTCCTCCCTAGCCTTCTCTGGGAAGCTTGGATGCCTATCTGCGTGCCATCGGGGAGTCAGCGGCCTCTGCTCGGACCATTTCCCATGCTGCCTTCGATAAACTTCTACAGCTGGAGGCGGCTTTAAAGACAAGTGAGTCTTCCCTGACTTCTGAGGTGGATCGCCATCAAGCGGCAGTCTCTGAGCTGAAAGCCAAAGAGACAGAGCTGCTCTCCCAATCAGAGGAGTTGACGCTTCTACGGCAAGGTCAAGAGCTCTTGCAGATGAGGCTGGCCGACGCCCAGGCCCAGGCTAGTGCTGCCGCTGCCCGAGAAACAACCATGCAGACGCAGTGGGAAGCGTGCCAAGCCACTCTCCAGTCCTTGCAAGCGGATCTCTTGAAGGTCTAGGAAACGGTGTCTCAGGGTCAGAGCGATTTGTCCTTGGCCCGCGCCGAAGCTGAAGAGAATCGGAACGGTTTGGAGGTGTACCGGGCTGGTGAGCCAGAACGGCTGAGGGCGTACAGACTGGCCTACGTCCGCTCCTCCTTTTTCCTCCATAAGCTGGGGCGGTGGATGGTCTTGTTACTCTGTCATGGAGCCGCTGGTGGGGTTAGACAAGCCTTTGAGCAGGGCTTCCTTCGCTCGGCACCTCCCGCCACGTTCTTGGACACAGCTCGCCTGACCAGGGAATTGCCGCAGGACACCTTCCCCTCTTTTGAAATGGATGAGGTACTTTTCCTCTTGGAGGCTCCTCCACCTGCGGCCGATCCAGCTCTCAGGGATATCTCCGCCCAGGCCCCTTGCGTAGCTGCCTCTGACACGCCGGCTGATCCTGCATCTCCCGACGCAACACCAGCAGACCCCGTGCTCCTTCCTTCGGCTTCCGCTGACTCAGTGTTCTCTCCCCCGGACGTAGCATGATGAGTGATGTACTGCCATATTCTCCTTCTATGTGTTGACGCCGAACCTTTTGTGACTGTAATTATGGCTATGGTCGTTCTGCACTCCGGAAAATTATCTCGCTTCCCCTTTATACATCCTTAACTTGTTTCTTTCTTTAGTAGGTCGCCTTTGGTCTTGTTAGATCTCCGCTAATTTGTTTGCCCTTGCTCGTTTTACTTGCTTTGTTCGGCCACGTAGCTCTTCCTCCGATAGTTGTCTTTGTACCTAGTCCGGCCCGAGCCAACTCGTGCCTCGCATGTCCCTGAAGCCTGCTGACCTGCACTGCCTGTCTCTCTACTGACTCTTTCGTATACTCTTGTCTTGGTTGGAGCGACTTCTTTAGGAGACGCTTCGCATTTTGAGCCCTCGCCTTTCCCATAATGCCCTCTGGTTGTATTTTCGAGGCTCATCACAAAGCGCTCCCTGCCTGCCTCCGCCCCTGCATCCACCGTCCGTTGTGGACTTACGAAAATGTCCTTCCTCCGCAATACCTATAAGTATCTTCTCGCCTTTTCCCCTTCCGTATGGTTCACCGCCACCACGGAACACTCAAGCGTCGCTGCCGCCGACTGATTTTCTGAGACTACGCCGCGTTTCTTCTTTTTTCTCCAAGCTTCCCCTTTTCGTCTGTTCCTTTTGCCGCCTGAGATAATCTTCCTTGCAATGGCTTCTCCTTCTTGGGCTTCCTTGCTAGCGGAGCATTTCCCAGGCGCTTCAACTTTCGCTGAGCTAGATTGGGATGACCTACGGTACACTTACGAAATCCCTACTAGCTTTCGCCCCATCATCCCTACCGGCGTGAACTTGTACTTCGATCCCCCGTCGGGTTCTTGTACTTTCTTTACTGAGCAATTTGTATCTGGCCTTCGTCTACCCCCGCATCCTTTTTTGTCCGGAGTGTGCCGCTACTTCAAGATTCCCTTAGGTCAGCTAACCCCCACCTCCATAAAGATTTTATGTGGCTTTGTAATACTCTGCGAAGTTTGTGAGGTTTCCTGGTCAGCTCCCCTTTTTCATTGTTTCTTTACTCTCGTTCGGCTTGCCGATGGTTTCTTTGATTTCCAAGCCCGCAGCCAAACTGCTTTCTTCTCTTCCTTCTCCCAGTGCTAACTGGAGGAAAAAGTTCTTTTTTCTCCGATTTCTGGAGGAAACAGAATGGCCCATGCACTGGCAACCTGAACTGCCTCTGACTCCAGCGCTGGACGAATTCCACATGGACCTCCCTTATGCCACGGCTGCTGATCGAATGGAGGAGTGACGCTTGAATCTGACGAGACTACTATCTGAAGAGCTACTTTCTTTCTTCAGGCTAAGCCGCTGTACTTCTGACACACCGCACTCCTTGGGTAAGTTCGTGTTGAGTGCCTCTTTTTTGATCACTTTCCCTGTGAGAATGACCCCTCGTGTTGGCGCCTTCAGCTGAGGTTCTGCGTCGTGCGTCAGAGGTTCTGCCTCTGCCCCTCGATGACCTGGAGATAATGCGGCGCGGTCGGGAAATCTTGGACAGGAGGCTACTCCCTCACCTTGGGTTTGCCTCAGTCGGGGCAGCGACTCAGCCTGCTCCCAACCCTGCCTCACACGCCGCTTCTCCTTCCCCTGCCGCCTCGAGTCGAGGTCGGGGTCGGGGCCAAGCTACTCGCCTGACCAGAAGCGGCTTCCGAGGAGCCTTGCGGGCATCCGGACGCGATCGCGCGGCTCTTCATCGCGCAGGTCCGAGCTCATCCGGCCGAGGCGCCACAGACAGGGGTGTGGCGGCCTCTTCACAGGGTCAGCCTCGCTCTGATGATTCTGACTCTGACAATCAGCCCCTGCTTCACAGGCGGCGCCGAAGACCATGTCTGACTTCCTTAACGCTTGGTTCTGTTTTTTACATGACCACACTGTTCTTTGCTATCGTCCCGACTGGCTCTGACATTACTTCCCTCTTTGCTTCTATTTCCCTTATCTGGCAGCCTCTCCTAACCCCTACAGGGGGCGACCAGCTACGTTTCGTTCTGCACCTATTGCTGCAGAGGGAGACAGCCCCGGCGATCATCGAAACCCGGTGCCCACAGAGCCCGTTCTCGAACAACCTCCTGCTCCTCCTGGTGCTGATGCCGGCCCTTCTCAACCTTCCTCCTCCGCCCGCCATCGTTACAGGACTACCATCCCCTCTGAAGCTGCTCTAGCCCGGCGGCCTGACGCACCGACGAGTCTTTTGATGATGAAAGGCTGCCTCGGCAGTTTGTGGGCGGAGAGTATGGATCAAATGGGTGTCTCGCCTCCATTAGCCTAGATGGACAGGTTTTCGAAGTCCTGGGCGAAAGTAAGTACTCTTCTCCTTACACTGGGTAGTGGTCGGCCTTAACTGAGGGTTATATCTTTCCTCCAGACTCATGCAGAATCCCTAGTGTTGAACCAATCTTTCCACACCCTTCATCATGAAAACAAGGAACTCCAGGAGAGAGTCTTCGAATTAGAGTTGCAATTGAACGATCCCGCCCAAGCCAGTTATGCTTTGCGAGCGGAGATTCAGGCCCTAACCAATCAGACCGACCGACAGAGGCGATCCCTGACGCAGATCAAAAATGAGCTCCGAACCGCGAGAGAGGAGAGAGCTGCTTCTGAGGTGGGGTATCAGCAACAACTAGCCTATCAGGCTCAGGAACTACAGTCCAAGGATACTCTTCTGCAGGAGAGGGGCGAGAGATTGGAGGTACAGGCAGCCCAACTGGAGACTCAGGCAGCTGAATTGAGGGCTCTGAAGGCAGAACTATCCCAGTCTCGAGCGGCTCTATCGGGGGTATCCACCGCCCTAACCGTCTATCAAGAAGGAGAGGAGGACCGTTGCCTACGAAGTCGAATGTCCTACTTGACCTCCCCCGAATTTTTGTCCCAGGCTGGGGCACGCTTTGCTTCGACTGTACCTTATACGGCGGCTGGAGTTATCAGGCAACTGCACGCACAGGGCTTCTTGGGCTCTATCCCCCCGGCGGACTTCTTGAATCACGACCAAATCATTCAAGGCTTTCCGGATGAGATTTTTGCTCCTTTCAAATGATCTGTACTAGCCACTTAAACTGGGAAATTGTTACATGTACACATGTCTTTTCGAGCTTTCACTTAACTGCCCTACTGTCTCCATGCCCTTCGTCGGATCCGGTCTACGTCCATAGAGCCAACCCCCTCAAACTCGATAGGGCTATAAGTAGTTAGCACTCCATGGTCGATCCAGCTTCCTTCCTTGAGCGTCCTGCAAATAATAGGCCCCTGATGCCAGCTTCTTGATGACTTTATATGGTCCGTCCCATCGTGGTGCTAGCTTCGTCACTTCCCCCAAGGGCTTCACCTGCTTCCAGACTAGGTCTCCTTCTCCGAAGAAACGAGGGATCACCCTTCTATTATAGTTTTGCCTCATTCTCTGTCTATAGGCCTCCAACCGGGCCGCTGTTTGCTCACGAATTTCGCTGATGAAATCTAGCTCAGCCAGCCGTCGCTCTGCGTTCCCCTCATCATACATCATTCTTCTCGCAGACGGTATCCCGACCTGCAGAGGTACCACTGCTTCATTGTCATACACTAAATGGAAAGGTGTCAGACCTGTACTTTCCCGAGGTGTTGTACGATAGGCCCATAAAATGCTCGGCAGCTCGTCCACCCAACTGCCTCCCATGTGGTCCAGCTTGACTTTGAGCCCCCGCACTATTTCTCGGTTGACTACCTCTGTCTGACCATTGCTTTGCGGATGCGCCACCGAGGTGAAGGCCTGAGTTATGCCGAACCCCTTGCACCAATTTTGTATCTTGCGCACTTGAAATTGCCTACCGTTGTCTGACACTAGTTTGTGAGGCAAGTCGAATCTGCAAAAGATGTTCTTCCATAAGAACTGGATCACCGCATCTTCGGTGATTTTAGCCAGAGCTTCCGCTTCCACCCACTTGGAGAAGTAGTCCACTGCTACCAGCAAGAAACGCCTTTGCCCCGTCGCCATTGGGAAAGGACCCACTATATCCATACCCCACTGGTCAAATGGGCAGGACACTATAGAAGTTCTCAGCAGCTCTGTAGGTCGGTGCGTCAGATTCTGGTACCTTTGGCATGACAGACAAGTATTCACCAGCTTCTGTGCGTCCTTCTGTAAGGTAGGCCAGAAATATCCAACCAATAGTACTTTCCGAGCCAGCGTTCTTCCACCCGCGTGATTACCGTAGCACCCCAAGTGTATCTCCCGTAAGGCCTGATCCGCTTCTTCCATATTCAAGCACTTGAGCAGAGGTCTAGAGAAAGACCTTCTGTAGAGTTGATCTCCAATCATGATATAAGAATGGGCCTGTCTCCTGAGCATACGTGCCTCTTCTAGGTTGGCGGGTATAATCCCCTGCTGGAGGAAACTCATTATGAGCGCCCTCCAATCAATTACTCCTCCCTGATTATTTTGCAGGTCGATCTGAGCTATAAGGAAGGTCTGCGCTATAGATCTGTCAAGCACCCAAGTAGTCAGGGAGCTGGCCATTTTAGCTAGTTCATCTGCCCTTTCATTTTCAGCCCTTGGAATCTTGGTGACTGTGACCTCTTTAAAATCTTTCCTCATCTTCTCATAGGCTTCCTTGTAAACTTGCATCTTTTCGTTGTTTGCTTCGAAGTGTCCGGTCACCTATTGAGTTACTAGCTGCGAATCTGAATGTATTATGACTTTGCTCGCCCCCACATGCCGAGCTGCTTGCAGACCTGCCAACAGGGCTTCATACTCGGCCTCATTGTTAGTGGCTCTAAAATTTAGCCGTACAGCCAGCTGCATAATATCTCCCTGCGGAGATATCAGAAGCGCGCCTACACCACTTCCTCGATGGGTGGCTGATCCATCCACATAAATCTTCCAGACCTCCTCCGAGTCTGCTTGATAAACTTCTGTCAAGAAATCCGCCAGAGCTTGTGCTTTGATCGCGGTTCGGGGCTGATACTGTATATCATATTCCCCTAGCTCGGTCGCCCATTTGATAAGCCGACCCGCTACCTCCACTTTGGTGAGGGCTCGACCCATAGTACTGTTTGTCAGGACGGTGATGGGATGCGCCAGAAAATACGGTCGGAGGCGCCGAGCCATTAGAACAAGTCCGTAAACCAACTTTTCTAGGGCTGTATACCGAGACTCAGCCCCCTTCAATAGATGACTGAAAAAATACACTGGCTGTTGTACATTGTCCTGCTCTTTAACCAGCACAGCCCCCACGGCCTCAGGGGTAGCTGACAAGTACACCCAAAGAGGCTCTCCCACAACAGGCTTAAACAACGACGGCAAGGATTCCAGGTACTGCTTTAGCTCCTCCAAGGCCTGCGTGCACTCCTCCGTCCACTGAAACTTGGCAGCCTTTCTAAGCACTTTGAAGAAGGGCGCAGCTCGATCTGCAGATCTGGAGATAAATCGGGATAGTGCTGTTATCCGGCCGACCAGCTTCTGTGTCTCCTTCAGATTCTGTGGGACCTGCATGTCACGAAGTGCTTGAACCTTCTCAGGATTGGCTTCTATCCCTCGCTCAGTCACCAAGTAGCCCAGAAACTTCCCTCCTCTGGCCCCGAACAAACATTTCAGGGGATTCAGCTTTACCCCATATTGCCTCAGAGTCCCACAGGTTTCGTCTACATCTTTTATCAGACTGGACGCCAGGGGGGACTTGATCAGGATGTCATCAACATAGACTTCTACGTTCTGCCCGATCTGCCTCCGAAAAACCTTATCCATCATCCTTTGGTAGGTAGTTCCGGCGTTCCTGAGTCCAAACGGCATGACAGTATAACAGAAAGTACCATCAGCTGTTATGAAACTAACCTTCTCCTGATCCTCCTTAGCCAGAGGTATCTGGTGGTATCCCTGATAAGCGTCCATCATGCATATCCTCTCACAGCCGGCAATTGAATCCACCACCTGATCAATCCACGGGAGTGGGTAACAATCTTTGGGGGTGGCTTTGTTGAGGTCGCAAAAGTCTATGCACACCCTCCACTTGTTGTTGGGCTTCTTCACCAGTACGACGTTGGAAAGCCAGGATGGGAATTGCACCTCTCGAACATGTCCTGCCTTCCTGAGCTGATCCACTTCAGCCCGGATAATCTTATTTTGGTCGGTGGAGAAGTTTCTCTTCTTCTGCTTGACTGGTTTGGCCTCGGGTATAGTATGCAGCTTGTGCTCAGCTACTTCTGGTTTGACCCCGGGCAGTTCTTCCGGGGACCAAGCAAAGACGTCTCTGTTGCGGATCAGGCATTGTATCAGCTCCGCCTTCAGCCTCGGCGGCAAGTCGCTAGCAATGCGAGTGATGCTCTCAGCTCTGTCAGGATGCAACTGAATATCTTCGCAGGAGACAGGCTCTTCAGCAATAGGCAGAGGCTCCTCCTAGATGGCATGTACACCGCCATCCTGAGTCCGCCGGCTCTTGCGCGCCTCCACCCGGACCATATCGATGTAGCAACTTCGAGATACCTTCTGCTCTCCCTTGACCTCCCCGACTTGCTCGTCGACCGGAAACTTGATCTTCTGGTGAAAAGTGGAGACGGCAGCCCGGAACTCATGCAGAGCTGGTCTTCCCAGGATGACATTGTAGGAGGAAGGCGAATCCACCACAATGAAGGTGCTCCTCCGCGTGCGCACCAATGGCTCAGTACCCATGGAAATGGCCAGCTTGATCTGACCCATGGGTTTGACTTCATTACCTGTAAACCCATACAAGGAAGTGGCCACAGGTTGGAGCTCCGCGGCGTCGATCTGCATCTCCTCAAACGCAGCTCTGAACAAAATGTTGACCGAGCTCCCGGTATCCACAAAGACCCGAGCCACTCGGCTGTTAGCAATAACGGCCTTGATTATGAGGGCGTCGTCATGGGGCAGTTCCAGACCCTCCAGGTCTTGAGGCCCAAAGCTAATAACAGGGCCGGAGGCCTGCTCGTGGCTGCATCCCACGGCTCCCACGTACAACCGCCGAACGTGCGACTTGCGGGCTCGGCCTGAGTCCCCGTCAGTGGGCCCTCCTGAGATCATACCGATCTCTTGCACAGCGACGTTGCCCCGGTTCTCCAATTCTCTGGCATCTCTTCGATCTTCGCCGGGGCCAGCTTGGTTGGGTGGGCTAGCTAGGTCGGGTCGGGTCTGCCGAGCACGCCTAGCTGCAGCCCATTCCTCCTCCATTCTCTGTATTTGGGGCGCCAACACAGGGGGAGGCAAGCCCTGCTCCGCAGCTCGCCTGGAGTCACGGGCGAATTGGAAGCAGTTACCGAGATCATGCGTCCTGGACCGATGGTATGTGCAATATGTCGCCCCCCTTGGTCTGGGCCTGGGCGCATGTACGGCTGCGATTCGCGGAGCTGGTCTGACTCCCTGAGCGGGCTAGGGGGCAGGCCTGGGTTGAACACGCGGGAAGGGCTGGGCTGGCTGTGGTGCTCTTCTTTCAGGTCGGTTACCTGGAGCAACCGTCTTCTCAGCTTTCCGCCTAGCAGCCTGCGCTTCTTCCACCTTGATGTAGCAAGAAGCTTTCTCCACCATATCGTCAAAGCTTCGGGCGGGGTTTTTGATGAGGTCCCTGAAGAATTCCCCCTCTCGCAATCCATGGGAGAAGGCGCTCATCAATATTTCTGAGGTGGCGGAGGGGACGTCATTGGCCACCTGACTGAACCGGTTGATGTAGTTCCGCAAGGGCTCGGTCGAATCCTGCTTGAGAGCAAAAAGACAGTGGTCAGTTTTTTGATACTTACGACTACTGGCGAAGCAGCGTAGGAAGGCCGTTTTGAAATCCACGAAGCGATTGATGGACTCTGGAGGCAATCCATCGAACCACTTTTGTGCCGACCTGGACAGGGTGTGCAGGAACACTCGGCATTTGACAGCGTCGCTGTATTGATACAAGATAGCCGCGTTCTTAAACTTCCTCAGGTGCTCTTTCGGGTCCTTGCTCCCATCGTATTCCCCAATGTTCGGGGCCCGATACCCTTTAGGCAGGCTTTCCCTAAGGATATGAGTCGAGAAGGGTACCTTGTCATCCGGATCTTCAGGTAGATCTCCAGCAGGGATTATAGCTTTTCCCTTCCCTGAATCCCGAGGTGGGTGTAAAGAGCTTTCCGCCACCGATGCCGGCGGTTCCTCCTTCTTCGGGCTGTGCGCACGAGGTTCGGCTCGATGATAGTTGCGGCGGGGCTCCCGGAATGAAGTACGAGGGAGTTCTTCCTGCTGCTTCCTCTTTGAGCCCCTGTCGGAGGCAGGAGCTGGTTCCTTAGACGCTTCGGGCGCCAAGCGAGGTCGCGAAATTGTTCCTTGCTTTTTAGAGGCGGCTTGCCTTCTAACTTCCTTGAAGAGCTCGTACTCCCCCGCGATCATGGTTACGTTGATCCTCCTGCTAGAGCTACGGCCCGAGTCCTCCATCTTCACGCTCCGGATCAGGCTGTTGTGTTTCCCACAGACGGCGCCAAATTTGATCCCGTCCGGAGGCTGAGTCGGACGGAGGTCGGTCCAGGTGTCCCGATGGTTGACGGAAGGTCGTAGAAGATGATTTGGCTCCCACGGGTGGCTGACGCTGCTGCAGGACCCTGCGCACACTCAGACGATCTTCCCTCCCACGTTAGAGACCGAAACCCAGGGAAAAAGTCCCCGGATCAGGCCCTCCGACGCTCAAGTCAGGTCCTTTTTCCCCAGAAAGAACAGAGAGAAGCAGAAGGAAAGACCGTTGTGGAAAAAAGTGACGAGAGAGTGTGTGCCCATACCTGCATACCAGGAATTTCTCGCCTTTTATGCTTCCCCCTTCTGGAGTCTGCCATCCTGTCAGAAAAAACGTTAGACGCTGGACTTTGTCGCCTAGTTCTGGACACCTGTCGTGCTGCTATTTGTCGTGCAAGCATCTTTCCGTTTAGGAACCTCCGCCTTCGTACATGATTTTGTCCTGTAGTGGGGGACAGCTGGCAGGCTACTACTGATTATGAGGGTATCTCTTCGTTTTAGGAACCTCTGCCTTCGCCCGCATTGTTGATGTGTAATGACTCTCCTCGACGGACCATTGAGATTCTCCGCGCCCGTATTACTTAGCTCCTCCGATCCATTGTATCCCTGCACCGGCCTACACCTGTGATTCGCATTTCCAAGCCTCCAACTCGCAGACCTACGGCCCAAGCTGTCTAGACACAGCTACGCTGATCTTCAACCTGCATCCTGCACTTTGTACTTCCTGGCCCTCAACTGCAGGTCTGTAGATCGGGCTGCTTCTGATCAGCTCTGCCGATGCCGACCCACTGGCCTATACTTCCTGTTCTTGGCCTCTGCTTAGCTCTACCGATCCCGACTTGCATCCTGCACTTTGTACTTCCTGGCCCTCAACTGCAGGTCTGTAGATCGGGCTGCTTCTGGTCGGCTCTGCCGATCCCGACCCACTGGCCTATACTTCCTGTTCTTGGCCTCTGCTCAGCTCTGCCGATCCCGACTTGCATTTTGCGCTTTGCACCTCCTGGCCCTCAACTGCAGGTCTGTAGATCGGGCTACTTCTGGTCAGCTCTGCCGATGCCGACCTGTGACCTGTGTGCCGCCTGACGTCTTCCCTCGCCTTCCGACTGCTTTGCCCCCTTGATTGATCAGCCTGCCTGACTTCTGACTATTGCAACTGCTCGTCTTTAACTGCCCCGTCAGCCTAACCATTGACTGCCACATCACCTTGACTATTGACCACCACGTCCTCCTGACTTTTGACCGCCACATAGCCTTGACTTTTCCAACCCTTTCCTCATGGGCCCCTCCATTAC
Organism: Zingiber officinale; assembly: GCF_018446385.1. Classification (NCBI taxonomy): domain Eukaryota; kingdom Viridiplantae; phylum Streptophyta; class Magnoliopsida; order Zingiberales; family Zingiberaceae; genus Zingiber; species Zingiber officinale. The sequence continues at coordinate 108,355,164 of NC_055992.1, forward strand.
CAACCGTATCATATATGATGCATGTTTAATAAGTAATTAATTAATTAGTGCCTTACGATTAGATTATATCTAAGTCGTGCACATGATGCACCCTTGCGATTAGATTAGATCTAAGTCGTACACAAGATGCATCCTTTTCGATTAGATTAGATCTTGATCGAGCCAACTCTAAATGTCTAACCGTGCCGTGATACCTATCACTACCTCGATCACATGTATTGTTGAATCTGCCAAAGCAGAGCAATACATATTATCTTGGTAGGGTACGGAGGTACAATCTTGGTCCCGCCTATCAACGCATGGGTGAATACAAACTCAATTAGATTGAGTATTCCTAGTTACTCGGTTGGATCGAGTCAACTATAGGCATTCTTCCAAATAGTTGGAAAGATAGGTCAAAATCACATCTATATTAACTCTCGGGCGTATTAGCCAAAGCTAACTCGAGTTTTAATATAAATGCGGATATTGATTCTATAAACAAGAGTTGCATAGAGATGTAATTGGTAATCGTTACCTACCGATCATACTAAGCCTTGGGCGTATTAGCCAAAGCTAACTCAAGGGTTAGTATGATGTGGATCTTGTCCCACAAGAATTATAGAATTCAGTGGGAGCATCATTTAATTAAAGGCCTAATTAAATGATTTTTAAAGAATATGATATTTATTTCTGCAAATTTTCTGTTGTAGATAATCATGACGTCGAACACGAATTCCTTCTCCCTGCGATCTGTCATTGAGAAGGACAAGCTCAACGGAGCGAATTTCCTGGACTGGTACAGGAACTTGAGAATAGTTCTCACCCAGGAGCGTAAGCTGTACGTTCTGGAGCAGCCCATTCCGGAGGCTTCTCCTGCCAATGCCCCGCGAGCCGACAAAGATGCTTACAAGAAGCATCAAGACGACGCATTAGATGTGTTCTGTCTAATGCTTGCGACCATGAACTCAGAGCTTCAGAAGCAACATGAGTTGATGGGCGCTTTTGATATGGTTGAGCATCTTCGCCAACTATATCAGGGACAAGCGAGGCATGAGAGATTTGAGATCTCGAAGGCACTGTTTCAGTGCTCCTGTAGGTCCTTATGTACTCAAGATGATTGGGTACATAGAGAACCTACAAAGACTGGGGTTCCCACTTGGCCAAGAGCTGGCCACTGACTTAATCTTGCAGTCCTTGCCAGATAGATATAGTCAATTCGTTCTCAACTATAACATGAACGAGATTGATAAGCCACTGCCCGAGTTACTTAGTATGTTACGAACTGCTGAGATTAACCTTAAGAAGGTTAAGCCCATTCTGATGGTCCAGAAGCACAAGGGCAAGGGCAAGCCCAAAGGTAAGGGAAAGTCCCAAACCAAGGGCAAAGGCAAGACACTGAAGCCTAAAGGAGGGGTCGCCAAGGATGCTACCTACCGGGCACTGGAAGAGGAACTGCAAGGTATACTTGGAGGATCTTAAGAAGAAGCGAAGTGAGACTTCCACTTCAGGTATATATGTTATAGAAGTCAATCGATCTATTTCTACGTCATGGGTATTAGATACTGGATGTGTTTCTCACATTTGTACTGATGTGCAGACGCTGAGAAATAGCAGAGCATTGCTAAAGGGTAGGCAATGGAGCACGGGTTGCTGCTGTTGCTGTAGGAACTTATCAGCTATCTCTGCCCTCTGGGCTTGTACTAGATTTAGATGATTGTTGTTATGTGCCTGCTCTTACTAAGAACATAGTTTCAGTTTCTTGTTTAGACAAGAAAGGATACTCTTTTATAATAAAAGACAAATGTTGTTCTGTATATTTAAAAGATATGTTCTATTGTAGTGCACCTCTAATAAACGGACTCTATATTCTAGACCTTGAGAGCCCTATCTATAACATTAGTACCAAGAGGTTCAAGACAAATGACATGAACCAAACCTACCTCTGGCACTGTCGCTTAGGTCATATAAATGACAAGCGCTTATCCCAGCTCCATAAGGATGGTTTGCTGGACTCATTTGATTTTGAATCATATGAGATATGCGAGTCATGCCTACGAGGCAAGATGACCAAGACGCCCTTTAGTGGGCATAGCGAGAGAGCAACTGATTTGTTAGGACTCATACATAGTGATGTATGTGGCCCTTTCAATGTTGCTGCTAGAGGCGGTTATAGGTACTTCATCACATTTACTGATGATTTCAGTAGATACGGTTATGTGTACTTGATGACACATAAGTCTGAATCCTTTGAAAAGTTCAAAGAATTCAAGAATGAAGTACAGAACCAGCTTGGCAAGAGTATTAAGGTACTTCGATCAGATCGAGGTGATGAATACTTAAGCCATGAGTTTTGATCCTGTTCGAACCAGAAATCAACAGACGCTGGGCACGTGGCGCTCCCTGGCTCGCTGATGTAGATCTCCGACTGGTGGCGCGATGCTCCGGCTAACCTGCACAGAAGTCGGGTCGGGAAAGGGGTTCCCGGCGACGACCCTCCGACGCTCAAGTCAGGTAAATTACGATGAACAAGGTGGCTCCCAAAGTCTCAGAGTACGTACCCAGAATCCTTTGTCGATGAAACCTGAGGTTCTTTATATAGAGCTGTGAAAGGTTTGGGCACGCGTACCAAGGTGCATAAGTGTCCTCTGTCCTATCCTAGGTATGCGGCTGTCAGAAAGCTTACCTGTCCTTTCCTAGGTACGCGGCTGTCAGAAAGTTTACCTGACCCATATCGCTACAGTCAAAGCATGCCCTCGATGGGACAGCAGAATCCCCTGTCACAAGATTTGGAGCATGGCACACACGTGAAACCTACAGGTTGTCAAAGAAAGAAATCCTCTGGCCTTTTCCTTTGCTCCAAACTTGTAGTCCGAGCGGACAGATACCTAAACATCCGACCGGACATCCGCAGTGGTTTACTTGTGCTTTGTGGAGACTAACAAACAGGGATGCTTTATGACTGCGGTCGGTCAAAAGGTCAGCTCGGTCCATGACCTTTTTAACTGAGCGTCGGAACCCCGATTTGACAGTGCCGGCCGGACCCCTCCGGGTACTCGATTCCATCGGCCGGCCGGCAGTCCAATCGGACCGGCCGTCTACGGTCGTCCGTCCGGTCGGACCACACTCTCCTCTGGGTGGGCGGTTGTTCCGGTGACTTCCCCTTGGAGTTGACTTTGCAAGAAAAAGGGGGGGCCCACTCTTACTACCGGATCACTTGCCTTCCCTTCAAGTCTAGTCGAAGGAGGCGCATAGTCCGACTGACTGGACTGTGAGTCTAGCCGAACGGCTCTTCCATGCTAATACTCTCCGCCCGGTCAGCGGCAGAGATATCCTTGAATGAATCAATGATGGCTTTCGCCAGATCTCCTCGCGTTCTGCGCCAATCTTCGACATCAATGTCGATCATACCTTCATTAAATGCTCCGAATGATTGACTGCCACGTGGAGCAATGCCATCAGAGTACGGAGGCGGTTGCATGATATTTGGATGTGACCGAAGCAATTCGAAATAAACGGCTAGATGTATGCATTGATTCCCGTGACCTGGATCCGACGGTGGAGGCCGACCGGCCCTCACCCTATAAATTCTTCGTTTCCTTCTCGCCTTCACACGCCTCCGTTACCTCTACTGTTGCTCTCTGCGCTGTGGAGCTCCGGCGATCTTGTTGCTGCCTTCTGACGCTCTCCGGCGCCTTTCCTCGATTCATCTCCCCTCAGTAAGGTTTTAGATCTCTCCTCCTTCCTTTCCAGTATCTAATCCGTATTTCTTCCCCTAGCTCGAGTCTTTGAAATTCCATTCCTTCGTCTTTGGAACTTCCTTTTTTGATTTATCCTGTCCGGATCATGGCCAGTTCCTCTCCTCTCGAAGAACAATCCCTAGGCCCATGGTATACTACCATGCGATCCCGTTTCGAACAACGGGATTTTGATATATTGGCTGACAATTTCGAAATCCCCGAGGATATCGAAGTTCGCCTAGCTGGTCCTGCCGCTCGGCCACACAGACCGCCGCGCGGTGGTTTCTGTGTCTTTCGCGACCAATTTACCGCCGGTCTGCGGTTCCCCGTACATCCTTTTATAGCAGACGTCTGCAATTATTTTGGCGTGCCGCTCGGAAGTTTAGTACCAAACACCTTCCGTCTCCTCTGCGGCGTTGTCGTTTTGTTTAAGATTCACAACATTCCCCTCCGACCGGAGGTCTTCTTTTATTTCTATTATCCTAAGCAAGCCGAGCCGGGCACCTTTATGTTCCAAGCTCGGCCCGGTTTGGTCTTCTTCAATAAACTACCCACTTCCAATAAACATTGGAAGGACTATTATTTCTATATCCGCATGCCCAGTCAGCCAAACTTTCCGACCCAGTGGCAAGTCAGTCTACCTCCTACTCCCGAGTTGAAGAAATTCAAGACCCGACCGGATTATCTTCACGCCGCAAATGTACTAGCCGGTCTGCGGCTTGACATCAACAAACTTCTTCACGAGGGAGTGATGTACATTTTTGGGCTGAGTCCTATACGGACCCCACTTCCGACCGGCTTCGGTAAGAATTTTGCTTGGGCACTTGCTTTAATTGCTAACTGATTTCTTCTTCTCTTCATGCAGCTGACATCGTCATGGACTCGGTGATGGCCGGCGTTCTGAAGAGGAAGGCCGCGGCGGCCAAGGAAATGAAGGCGCTGGGTATTCAGCCGGTCGGTTCTCACGAAGGAGAGAGCGGCACTCAGGCTGAATCGGCCGCTCAGGCCTCTCAACAACAGGCGGCCAGCGGAGCTACCCCCTCCAGGGAACCAACGGCCCCCGAGGAAGGGTCCGTTCGGGAGGAGGAACAGCCACTGCAAAAGAGGCGCCGGGTGGAGACTCCGCTGCGCTCGGCTACCTCCGCGGTCCAACCATCCGATCGGGCCGCCGTGGCTACTAAAGGAAAGGAGCCTGTGCCCGAGACCATTTCGTCCGACCGGACGCCTTCTGACTGGGACGAGCTGCCTGCTCCGGTTGAAGCCACTCCGGTCGACACTCTCCCCCCCGCTCGCCGTTCAGTCCAACGTTCGACCATCCATTCGCGGTCTTCTGCGCCAGCTTCTGATCCCGGTCGGGCGATCCCTGGTCACGGCCGCACAATACGGGTTACTCTTCATCTTCCGACTGAAGAGTTGCTACCAGAAGCCGACCGGCCCACCGTGCCCGAGCACACCATTACTTTGAAAGGGCCCCTCGCCGAGATGTGGGCCGACGCTCGGGCGCGCGTGGCAGTGATCCCCCTCCGGAACTTAGCCAACAGCCACATGCAAGCGGCTACGGGGGTAAGTTTGTTGTTTTTTCAAGTTTTGCCTAAATATTTCAGCTCGGCTTTTAACAACCGGGCCTTCTTGCTTCAGAGATGGGTGGAAGAGATAGCAGTTTCCAGCCGCCTGGCTATGGCGGACGAGGAGATAAGACAACTGCGGGCGGCAGGCGGTCCGAGCGGCTCCCAAGGCCCATCCTACTCCGAGCTGCAAAAAGAGCTGAAGAGGGCTCAAACTCTACTAGCTGCTGAGCAGAAGAATACAGCTGACCAAGCCCACGCCCTAGCCGAGTCCGAGCGACAGGTCAAGTCGCTTGACACAAAGATAACTCTGGCCACCACTCGGAAGAACACAGCCATCTCCGATCTGGAGAAGAAAAACGTGGAGACCCGGGGCCTGGAGTTGAAGATAAAGGAGCTGACGGAGCAGCTCGATCGGGAGAAGGCAGGCCGCTCGGCCGATGCGGAGAAGATTGAACGTCTGAATGAGGCCCTCACAAGCTCCCAGGCAACCTTCAAAGAATACCAGGATGCCGAGCCGAGCCGAGTCGCCGCTCTCCGACAAAGCCACATCCGATCGCCCGAGTTCTCGGAGAAAATTTGCGAGCGGATGTACTCGGCTTTCGACTTGGCCATTACGGCCACTATGACCTATCTGAAGTCGAAGGGCCTTCTTCCGGAGTCCACCAATATTCCGGTCGGCGATCAGGTGGAGCTCCTGAGCAACATTCCGAGGGACCTCTACGACTACATCGAGTAATTCTTGTAATTTCGCCGCTCGGCTGAACATGAACCTTTTTGTACTTAGGCCACTCGGCCTAAGGTTTTAATTTTAATGAAATGCTTTCCTTTCGTGTACTCTATCTTTTTGCACTGTTCCCTTGCTAACACTTGTACTGTCCGCTCGTCTTCTATCACATCATACCTTGGGCATTTATAGCCGGACAGCGCGGCTCTCGATCTTTAACGACGGAGCTCGTCGGCGCGGATATTTATAGCCGGACGGCGCGGCTCTCGATCTTTAACGACGGAGCTCGTCGGTTCGTCCGCTCGGATTATTTATAGACGCCGGCTCGTCTCTCGATTTTTAACGACGGAGCTCGTCGGCGCGGATATTTATAGCCGGACGGCGCGGCTCTCGATCTTTAACGACGGAGCTCGTCGGTTCGTCCGCTCGGATTATTTATAGACGCCGGCTCGTCTCTCGATTTTTAACGACGGAGCTCGTCGGCGCGGATATTTATAGCCGGACGGCGCGGCTCTCGATCTTTAACGACGGAGCTCGTCGGCGCGGATATTTATAGCCGGACGGCGCGGCTCTCGATCTTTAACGACGGAGCTCGTCGGTTCGTCCGCTCGGATTATTTATAGACGCCGGCTCGTCTCTCGATTTTTAACGACGGAGCTCGTCGGCGCGGATATTTATAGCCGGACGGCGCGGCTCTCGATCTTTAACGACGGAGCTCGTCGGCGCGGATATTTATAGCCGGACGGCGCGGCTCTCGATCTTTAACGACGGAGCTCGTCGGTTCGGATATTTATAGCCGGACGGCGCGGCTCTCGATCTTTAACGACGGAGCTCGTCGGCGCGGATATTTATAGCCGGACGGCGCGGCTCTCGATCTTTAGCGGAGCTCGTCGGTTCGTCGCTTCGGATTATTTATAGGCGCGGCTCGTCTCGATTTTAACGACGGGCTCGTCGGCGCGGATATTTATAGCCGGACGGCGCGCTCTCGATCTTTAACGGCGGAGCTCGTCGGCGCGGTGATTTCTAGCCGGACGGCGCGGCTCTTTAACGACGGAGCTCGTCGGCGCGGATATTTATAGTCGGACGGCGCGGCTCTCGATCTTTAACGACGGAGCTCGTCGGCGCGGATATTTATAGCCGGACGGCGCGGCTCTACGGTTTAACGTCTGGGCTAGACGACCTTCAAGGCTAACTCCTTACCAGGTCGAGCGACCTTGGCCTTCCTTTCAGCAGAGGATACCCTGTGCTTTCATCTTTCTACTTCCTGCATCGCAAGTACATAGGCGACCCAAAAGTATATAAGTTTATATTTAGCGCACCTTTCACCCAACTTGGAGAACGTATTCATGGCCGAACGGCTCAGGGTCTACTTCGTCGGGCATTTTGGCTCGAATAAGTTGCCTCCGTCCGAACGGCACGGGACCTTCGTTCCTCGAGCGCTTGGCTCGACCCATTTACCTCCGGCCGAGCGGCGCGGGGCCTTCGTTCTTCGAGCGCTTGGCTTGATCCATTTACCTCCGGCCGAGCGGCGCGGGGCCTTCGTTCTTCGAGCGCTTGGCTTGATCCATTTACCCGTGTTCTGATGATAATGCCTTATATTCGCTCTTGACTTTTCATTTCTGCATTTCCGGTAATCAATCGAAAAATGTACACGGGATGATTTACATGCACACCTTTCACCCCGCCCGGTAAGGCTGGAGGTGGTTCGCTCCACGGCCTATCTAGCTCCCTACCGTCCTCATCCTCCAAATAATACGCCCCCGGAGCTTTTCGATGATTTTGAAGGGACACCGCCCACGGAGCTTCAAGCTTGCCGACGTCGCCGACCGGCTTGACTTTCTTCGAGACACAGAATGATCAGGGATGATGCGTCGGTTGTAGTTTTGCTTCATTCGTTGACGATAGGCCATCAGCCGAACGGATGCCTTGGCACGCTCTTCGTCAACCAAATCCAGCTCCATGTTTCTCCGCTCGGCGTTGCCTTCATCATAACTCTGGATCCGTGCGGATTCGACGCCGACTTCGACCGGAATGACAGCCGTATACCAAATGGAACGGCGTGACTCCTGTCCCTTCTTTTGGCATCGTTCGGATGGCCCATAAAACGCCCGGCACTTCATCCGGCCAACTTCCTCCCACGTGGTCGAGCCTAGCGCGCAGAATACGGAGAATTCCGCTTGGCCGTTGCTTTGGGGTAAGCCACAAACGTGAAGTGTTGCTCGATGCCGTAGCTTTTGCACCAATCTTCCGGCACCTTCCTGAATTGCCGCTGGTTGTCGGAAACCAATCGCGAGGGATACCGAACCTCGGATGATATGTTGCGGATGAAGTTCTTGACCATCCGCTCGGTGATCCGGGTAGTGGCTCGGCCTCCACCCACTTGGAGAAATAATCGACCGCCACTAGCAAAATTTCCTCTGCCGTCGCCATAGGAAATGGACCCACAATATCCATTCCCCATTGATCGAGCGGGCATGAGACGGTTGATGCCTTCATCTCCTCTGCGGTCGGTGGGAGGCGTTGTGATACTTCCGGCATGAAAGGCAAGTAGATCTTGTCCAAGGCGTCTATTTGTAAGGTCGGCCAAAAGTATCCAACTAGCAAAATCTTCTTGGCTAGTGATCTTCCGCCCGGATGTCCTCCGTACGATCCTTGATGTACCTCTTGGAGGATGTATTTGAGTCTGAGCTCACACACTTCAACAATGCGAGAGAAAGCCTTCTTGTAGAGCTGATCGCCGATGAGGGTGAAGGCCCTCCTCCTGAGCAGGTGAGCTTCATACCCATCGGCGGTGTGGCTCTCGGGCGGAGGAACTCTATGATGGGTATCCTCCATCGCTTGGAAATGTGAGGCCTTCCATCCCGTCGACGTGCGCCACCAATAGTTTTCAATTGGTTGCTGAATGGCGATCGGCGTTATAGAACTTGCTAGTTTGGCTAACTCATCGGCTGCCTGGTTCTCCGTTCGGGGAATCTTTTGAATAAGGACCTCTCGGAAAGTAGCTTTGAGTTTTTCAAAGGCTTCAGCGTAGAGCTTAAGCCGAACGCTGTTGATTTCGTGCTGCGCGGCCAACTGTGAATCCGAATAGAGAGTCACCCGACCGGCTCCCACATGCCGTGCTGCCTGTAATCCGGCTATGAGGGCCTCATACTCTGCTTCATTGTTGGTGGCTTTGTAGTCCAGCCGGACGGATAGGTGCATCTTTTCTTCTTGAGGTGAGATCAGCAATATTCCAATCCCACTTCCGAGTCGAGTGGAAGACCCATCCACATATATCCTCCACAGAGCTTCCGGCTCTGGCCTCTGCACTTCGGTCACAAAATCAGCCAAGGATTGCGCTTTGATTGCCGAGCGGGGCTGGTATTGGATGTCAAACTCACTTAGTTCTGTCGTCCACTTGATGAGCCGTCTGGACGCTTCTGGATTTAACAGCACTCTTCCTAGTGGACTGTTTGTCCGGACAATGATGGTGTGAGCCAAGAAATATGGTCGAAGGCGCCGAGCGGCTAGAATCAAAGCAAAGGCCAACTTCTCGAGCCCGGTGTAACGAGATTCAGCATCTTTTAAAATGTGGCTTAGAAAATACACCGGCTGCTCTTCGCCGCTCGCCCTCACAAGTGCCGAGCCTACAGCATGCTCAGTTGACGACAGATACAGATAAAGTGACTCACCCCCGATCGGCTTGGCAAGTATAGGCAGAGAATTCAGATATGTTTTCAATTCTCCGAACGCTCGGTCACATTCCTCATCCCACTGGAACCTGGTAGCCTTGCGCAGGATCTTGAAGAATGGTAGGCTCCGGTCGGCGGTTTTGGAGATGAATCTGGACAAAGCAGTTATCCGACCGGTTAACCGTTGCACTTCCCTTGTATTTCTGGGAGGCGGCATGTCTTGCAGAGCTTTCACCTTGCTAGGATTGGCTTCAATTCCCCGCTCGGTCACTATATATCCCAAGAAACGCCCCCCTTTTGCTCCGAACAAGCATTTCTGGGGATTTAGCTTGACTCCATATCTGCGTAGCGTTTGAAAGGTTTCTTCCATGTCCTTGAAGAGATCGGCCGCTCGGAAGGATTTGATAAGAATGTCGTCCACATAAACTTCCAGATTCCGCCCGATCTGCTCCCTGAACACTTTGTTCATCAAGCGTTGATAGGTGGCCCCGGCATTTTTCAATCCGAACGGCATCACATTGTAGCAATATGTGCCGTCGGCAGTCACGAAGCTAACCTTTTCCTGATCTTCACGGGCGAGCGGTACTTGGTGATAGCCCTGGTAGGCGTCGAGCATGCAAATTAATTCACAGCCGGCCGTAGAGTCCACCAGCTGATCTATCCGGGGCAAAGGATAAAAATCTTTGGGGCATGCTTTGTTTAAGTCCCGAAAGTCGATGCAAACTCTCCACTTGCCGCCCGGCTTGGAGACCAATACCACGTTGGCCAGCCAGCTCGGGAACTGCACCTCGCGTATGTGGTCGGCCTCCAGAAGTTTCTCTACTTCTGCCCGGATGATGGCATTCTGCTCGGCACTGAAATCTCTTTTCCTCTGCTTCACTGGCCGAGCGTCTGGTCGGACATGCAACTCATGCTGCGTTAGGCTCGGCGAAATTCCGGGCAACTCATGTGTCGTCCAGACGAAGACATCATGATTTCGTTGGAGGCATTGGATCAGGTTCTCCTTCTGTTCTTCCTCTAGATCAGAGGCGATAAAAGTCGTGGCCTCCGATCGGGTCGGATGGATCTGAACTTCCTCCTTTTCATCATAAATTAAAGCAGGAGATTTCTCGGTTATGGCGTGTACCTCGATTCGGGGCGCCTTCCGAGCGGAACAAGCTTCTGCTCGGATCATCTCTATATAGCACCGCCGAGCTGCTAGCTGATTTCCACGCACTTCTCCTACTTTATCCTCCACGGGGAATTTTATCTTCTGGTGGAAGGTTGAGACAACCGCCGATCGTCCCAAAATGACGTTGTAGGACGAGGGAGAGTCGACCACCACGAAGTTTATTGTCCTGGTCCTCCTGAGCGGCTCCTCTGCCAGCCGGATCTGTCCGACCGGCTGAACTTCGTTGCCCGTAAACCCGTAGAGCGGGGTCGTCATGGGCAGCAGCTCGGCTCGATCAATTTGCAGCTGATCAAACGCCTTCTTGAATATGATGTTGACCGAGCTCCCTGTGTCAACAAATATGCGGTGAATGGTGTAATTTGCTATTACCGCTTTAATGAGCAGCGCGTCGTCGTGGGGCACTTCTACTCCCTCTAAGTCCCCGGGTCCGAAAGTGATTTCTGGTCCACTTGCCCGCTCTTGGCTACAGCCGACCGCGTGGATCTGCAGCTGCCGGACGCCCGCCTTTCTGGCTCGGTTGGAATCTCCTCCGGTCGGCCCACCAGCAATAACGTTGATCTCGCCCCGGGAAGTATTGCTCCTATTTTCCTCCTCCCGAGCGGACGGTCGTGACCGCTCTCTGGACGCCCGGCGATTCTCCTGCCTCGGAGGTCTGTGCCGATCGGGTGTCTGCTGATGTCGCCCCTCGATGCGGGTCCGGTCAGCTTCATGAGTCCTACGTCTCCTGTCGATGGGAGGCGACCGTCGTTCGACTTTCCTGGGAACAGGATTGGACACAAAGGGAAGACTTCGGCAATCCCTCGTGTTGTGCGTATCCGTCTGGTGGAAGGTGCAGAACATAGGGTCCACCTCTTCTTTGGCTTTGGCCGGGCGGCCACTTCTTGTACGTGCGATCGGCGTGCGGGGATCGAATTGCTTCGACCCTCGGTCCTCGGGTGGGCGGCGTCTTTGTTCGCTCGGCATGAGCAGTGCGGCCTGGAGTTTCCTTTTCCGGCTTGCGCTTCTTCCACGCTTATATATTCGTTGGCCCGATGTAGCATGTGATCATAATCTCGGGGCGGCTTTCGGATGAGCGACCGGAAGAAGTCCCCATCCACAAGGCCTTGCGTGAAGGCATTCATCATCGTCTCCGATATGGCCGTGGGGATATCCATCGCCACTTGGTTGAATCGCTGAATATAACCTCGAAGCGATTCTCTCGGCTCTTGCTTGATGGTGAATAAGCTGACACTTGTCTTTTGATAACGCCGACTACTGGCGAAGTGGTGGAGAAAGGCCATTCGGAATTCCTTGAAGCTAGTGATGGATCCGTCCGGCAACCTCCGGAACCACCGTTGAGCAGATCCCGAGAGAGTGGTAAGAAAGACTCGGCACTTCACTCCATCGGTGTATTGATGGAGCGTGGCTGTGTTATCAAACTTACCCAGATGATCATCCGGGTCCGTCGTTCCATTGTACTCGTCGATCGTCGGAGGCACGTAGTGCTTGGGTAGAGGGTCTCGTAGAATAGCCTCCGAGAATTGGCGATTGATCCGCTCGGGAGATGAGTCCGCCCGGGGAGCTTTTCCTTTTCTGTCATCCCGCCTTGGAATTTCGTCTGAAGAAGAGCCTCTATCTCTTCGAGCTGGTGCGGCTTCAGGGGTGCGAAATAAGGCCTGATGGAATGCGACGGTGGCTGGAGGTACTTCCGCTCGGCCACAATGCGACGGTGGCTGGAGGTGCTTCCGCTCGGCCACCAAACGCAGATGTTGCTTGTTGCTCTGGCCATTCGGCTGATGTTTTTTGTCTTTGCTCCATTAGTTTGGCAGCCCTCATCTCGACCAGAGCTTCGAGTTCTTCTGTTGAAAGCGCCACCGTGTGTTGTCGTCCAGCCTCGTCCATTGCTCTTGTTCGAATGCAGGTGCGTTCCCACAGACGGCGCCAATTTGATCCTGTTCGAACCAGAAATCAACAGACGCTGGGCACGTGGCGCTCCCTGACTCGCTGATGTAGATCTCCGACTGGTGGCGCGATGCTCCGGCTAACCTGCACAGAAGTCGGGCCGGGAAGGGGGTTCCCGGCGACGACCCTCCGACGCTCAAGTCAGGTAAATTACGATGAACAAGGTGGCTCCCAAAGTCTCAGAGTACGTACCCAGAATCCTTTGTCGATGAAACCTGAGGTTCTTTATATAGAGCTGTGAAAGGTTTGGGCACGTGTACCAAGGTGCATAAGTGTCCTCTGTCCTATCCTAGGTATGCGGCTGTCAGAAAGCTTACCTATCCTTTCCTAGGTACGCGGCTGTCAGAAAGTTTACCTGACCCATATCGCTACAGTCAAAGCATGCCCTCGATGGGACAGCAGAATCCCCTGTCACAAGATTTGGAGCATGGCACACACGTGAAACCTACAGGTTGTCAAAGAAAGAAATCATCTGGCCTTTTCCTTTGCTCCAAACTTGTAGTCCGAGCGGACAGATACCTAAACATCCGACCGGACATCCGCAGTGGTTTACTTGTGCTTTGTGGAGACTAACAAACAGGGGTGCTTTATGACTGCGGTCGGTCAAAAGGTCAGCTCGGTCCATGACCTTTTTAACTGAGCGTCGGAACCCCGATTTGACAGGGTGCCTCCCAACTATAAGTGCGAGCCGGCCGGACCCCTCCGGGTACTCGATTCCATCGGCCGGCCGGCAGTCCAATCGGACCGGCCGTCTACGACCGTCCGTCCGGTCGGACCACACTCTCCTCTGGGTGGGCGGCTGTTCCGGTGACTTCCCCTTGGCGTTGACTTTGCAAGAAAAAGGGGGGGCCCACTCTTACTACCGGATCAAGTTTCGTGACTACTTAGCTGAGTGTGGGATTTTATCTCAACTCACTCCTCCTGGAACACCACAGTGGAATGGTGTATCCGAAAGGAGGAATCGTACCTTATTAGATATGGTACGATCTATGATGAGTCACACAGATCTTCCGACATATCTATGGGGATATGCTCTAGACACGGCAGCTTTCATACTCAACCGAGTTCCATCAAAGGCCGTGATAAAGACACCATATAGGATATGGACTGGGAGAGATGCCCAGGTGTCTTTCATGAGGATTTGGGGTTGTGAGGCTTATGTACGACGTCAAGTCTCAGACAAATTAGGACCCAAATCCGACAAGTGCTACTTTATTGGATATCCTAAGGAAACTAAGGGATATTACTTCTACATTCCCAGTCAGCACAAGATAGTTGTGGCAAAGACTGGGGTCTTTCTAGAAAGGGACTTTGTTTCTAGAAAGACTAGTGGGAGCGCGTTCGATCTTGAAGAAGTTCAATAGCACTGATGCTTCAATGGAAATTGAACTGGAACCACAAAGTGTTGTGGATGATGTTGTTCCACAAGGAGTTGAGGAACAACAACCAGTTCATGTAGACATACCTCTTCGCAGGTCTGATAGGGTACGTCGTCAGCCTGAGAGATACTCATTTCTCTTGTCTGACCATGATGACATTGTGCTCATAGAGGATGAGCCTACCACCTATCAGGAAGCTGTGATGAGACCAGATTCTGAGAAATGGCTAGAAGCCATGAGATCCGAGATGGAATCCATGTACACCAACCAAGTATGGACTTTGGTTGATCCACCTGAAGGGGTAAAACCCATAGGGTGCAAGTGGGTCTTTAAGAGAAAGACTGACATGGATGGACTTATCTATAAGGGTCGCTTGGTAGCTAAAGGTTTCAAGCAGATTCATGGTATTGACTATGATGAAACCTTTTCTCCAGTGGCGATGTTTAAGTCCATTCGGATCATACTTGCTATTGCAGCCTACCATGACCATGAGATATGGCAGATGGATGTAAAAACCGCGTTTCTGAATGGAAACCTACTCGAGGATGTGTACATGACACAACCTGAGGGTTTTGTAGATCCACAGCATACTAGTAGAGTATGCAAGCTTCATAGGTCCATTTATGGACTAAAGCAAGCTTCTCGGAGCTGGAATCTTCGATTCGATGATGCGATCAAACAGTTTGGTTTTATCAAGAACGAAAATGAGCCTTGTGTCTACAAGAAGGTTGTAGGGGACATAGTTGTCTTCCTCATATTGTATGTGGATGACATACTACTCATTGGGAAGGGCATCCCTATGCTTCAGTCTATCAAGACCTGGCTAGGGAGTTGCTTCTCAATGAAGGACTTAGGTGAGGCATCCCGCATTCTAGGGATACAGATCTATAGAGATAGATCTAAGAGATTGCTTGGCCTAAGTCAGAGTACATACATTAACAAGGTACTCCTTCGGTTTGCCATGCAGAATTCCAAGAAGAGATTTCTACCGATGTCACATGGCGTGAGTCTTTCGAAGACTCAAGGTCCCTCTTCTAGAGAGGAGAGAGACCGCATGGATCAAATCCCTTATGCCTCAGCCATAGGATCGATCATGTACGCCATGCTGTGTACTCGACCTGATGTCTCGTATGCTTTGAGCATAACGAGCAGATACCAGTCAGATCCAGGTGAAAGTCACTGGATAGCGGTCAAGAATATTCTTAAGTACTTACGAAGGACTAAAGAATATTTCTTGATATATGGAGGCAATGATGAGCTAACTGTAAAGGGTTACAGTGATGCCAACTTGCAGACCGATCAGGATGATTACCGATCGCAGTCAGGGTTCGTATTTTGCATTAATGGTGGTGTCACCGAAGAGTTCGAGGATCGATGGCTGATTCTACTGTGCGAGTATATTCTTTGCATCGAGGCGAAGGAGGCGATTTGGATCCAAGTTCATTACTAAACTTGGGGCGGTTCCAGCATCGCTGACCAGTTGAGCTCTATTGTGACAACAATGGAGCTATAGACGAAGGAACCTCGCTCACACCGGTGACCAAGCATATACTACGGCGCTTCCATCTCATTCGAGAGATTATCGATAGAGGAGATGTGAAGATTTGAAGTACCTACAGAGGCTAACATCGCAGATCCCTTGACCAAGGCTTTGACACGGAGGAAGCATGATGGTCACACTAGGTCTTTAGGCCTTAGAGCCTATACTGATTGGCACTAGTGCTAGTGGGAGATTGTTAGTTAGAGCCCTAGAGCCAATCATTTGATGATTGTATGGACTCATGTATATCATATTCTTGTATATTAATAAAGGCATTTGTTTGGTTATTATACTTATTTATATTAGTGCCAAATAGACTAAGTATAATAGCGTCCTTGAGTAGAAGGTTCATACCTATATCAATCGATTAGTTGAATCGATAGTGAGATGATATAGGGAACACTACTCTAAATCATTCCTAGTCAAGTATTAGCATTCAGGGACAATGTTAATACAATAAGACTAGCGTGTAGGTCAGCTCGATGACTTGATCTCACAAGTCATGGATATAGAGATATCAAGCTGACACATGGGTATGCATTAGAGAATGTATACTGAATGACCCGCCATGAGAAAGTATCATGGATCGTTATATGAGTGTCATATACTTTCTCATGTGGCTATTAGTATGACTATTAGTCCTTAGACCTGAAGTCACCATGGATCCCTACATAAGGAATTATGTACTTTAGTTTCGTCAAACGTCACCCGTAACTGGGTGGACTATAAAGGCGATTACTGGCTATGTAACAAATTATGCGGATGGATGTGAGTGATGTAGATGGAATCTATCCCTCCCATATGACGGGAGCGACATCGGTATTCTTGATAGAGTGAGACCACTAAGTGCATGGTCATGCCCAAATGAGTCAACATTAGATGTTGAGCTCATTTGATCGAGTGAGTCTACTTGGAGTTCAAGATTTAGATTGATTAGAGGATGACACGGTCTATGCCTCACATTGATCAATCTAGATGTCTAGGAGAGAAGGACAATGTCACATATTGTGAGGAGTCACAATTAGTAGTCACAAGGTGATGTCGGATCTCGACATTCTTGTAACTTGGGTAGTAATGATGTGTTGCTAGATACCGCTCATTACTTATGCTCCTAAATGGGTTTAGGGCATTGCCAACGTTACAAGAACCTATAGGGTCACACACTTAGGACAATTAGATGGAGATTAGGTTCATATGATGAACCAAGAGGATTAGATTCATTTGATGAATCAAATTGGATTAAGAGTAATCCTAATTGGGCTAACTTGAGTTCGACTCAAGTTGATTCATGTATTTAATGAGTCTAATTTAGATTATGACTTATTAAATCAATTTAATTTAATGAATTAGATTCATTATATTAAGTTGGCTCGAATCAAATGGTTGGATTAGATCAACCATGGTAGAGATTGGGTCAAGTTTGACTTGACTAGAGAAGGAAGACCAAAGGTCAATTTTGACTTGACCTTTTGCCACCTCATTGGTGAGTTGGCATTAGGTGGACCAATGATGATGTTCCACATCATCATGGTGTGCCACCTCATGGAAGTTACAAAGCCATTTTCTTATTAACTTCACATTAATTGCATTTAATGGGGAGTTACACTTGATGAGAAGTGGCCGGCCACTTTTGAATTGGATTTGATTTTTCATTCATTTTCATTCAAGTGTGGTGAATCTTCCTCCTTCTTCCTCTCAAGCTCTCCCTCTCCCTCTCCTCCTTGCTTGGCCGAATCTCACCAAGGTGCTAGCACACCTTTGTGTGAGGTTTTCTCCACCTACGTGTCCGTGTGGATACTTCTAGAGGACCGGCGCTTGACGGTCTAGAGATCCGGCAACTCCTTGGACGAGCGGGATAAGCGAAAGGCACGCTTCGAAGGTATAACCCTTATCTAGTGTAGATCTAAAGGTTTTACAAACTCGTACAAGAAAAGGTTTTTCGAAAAGTTTTGTTTACGAATCTTTGCACGGATCTACGGCTTTGAGTGACTCGGGGTTTCCGCGACGCGAAAAAGCGATTTTCGCGGCCCGAAGAACCCAACAAATGCAACGTAGGATTTCTGTTGTTGGATATGAGCAATCTAATGCATTATCAAGAATCTCTAATGATCTACCTTCCTTCCAAAGCCTATATGCCTGCCATGACATAAAATCAAAATTTGAATTCTAAGGAACACTTAATGATTAAAACATGAATGTATATATTGAGATCACAATTACTTACATGTCCTAAAAGATTCAGACTTGCATCTGTGTGGTTGATTATTTTATTCCTTGTGCCACTAAGAATTTCTAATACTATGACACCAAAACTAAATACATCTAATTTAGATGAAAAAACTCCATCATTTAAGTCCTCAAGTGTCATATATCCACTGCATTTAAGAACTTCAATATTAGCATTTTCCAATAATTTATTGTTTGACTAAGATATATACAAGGGGTAAGAAAAAGGAAAGATAACAAATTTGCACATAAAACATAAATAATCTCTTTTATCTTTTCAATCAAATAAATTCATCTTAAAGTACTTACATTGTTCCAATTGGCCTAGTAGTTGCATTCTCCGGAGCTCCATCTCCTTCAAATATCCTTGAAATGCCAAAATCTGAAATTTTTGGAATCATATCCTTGTCAAGGAGGATATTACTCGGCTTAAGATCACGATGGATGACCCTCAAGAGAGAGTCTTGATGCAATTATAGGAGTCCACGAGCAATCCCAATTATTATATCTAGACGCTTTTGCCAGTTTAGCAATGAACTTCTAGTTTTATCTGGGCACATTTCCTTAAGATTAGATAAAGAAATTGCAGCTGATGTCTAACCATTTATGATGTCAATTGAATTTAATGTAAGCAAATATACTGACCATAAATGAAGGCGTCTAAGCTTTTATTTTCCATGTATTCAAGGATGATGAGTCTCTCATCTCCTTCAATACACGATCCCAAAAGTCGAACAAGATTTCTGTGTTGTAACTTGGCTATCAGTGAAAGTTCATTTTGGAACTCATTTGGACCTTGCGAAGAGTATCTTGACAATTTTTTGACTGCAATCTTTTGTCCATCTTGCAACTGACCCTGATAGAATGTATCACTCATTTCAGATTTGTGGTTTGAAAGATAAAAAGTCTTTTCCACCATATTAGAACTCTGACCTTGTAAACAACACCAAATCCTCCTTCACCGAGTTTATTTTCATCAGAGAAATCATTTGCTGCAGCTTTTATTGTAGATAAGTCGTAGGAAGGTAGAATCCCTATGTTGATTAGAGCTGGCACAAAGATCAGACCATTAATTGATTAGAGGGATTCTTCCATCAGGATTTTTGTTTTGAAGTTTGAATTGTATGCAGATAAAATGGAATGACAGAAGGAGCTCACCTACTCCAGTATTATGCAGAAGTGAATCCTCAGAGTCGTTCATGATCGACTTTGCTGCTCTGTTTCTCTTCATCCGCACGACTACGATTACACAGCATAGCAGGAAAAATCCCAGCAACAACGGAATGGTTATCGCCAACACCTTCCACTTTATCGGAGCAATTGAGCAGGAAGTAGACCTCCGTGTTGAGGGGGCTGACGCTGAGCGGGTAGAAATTGGTATTAGTAGTGACGTTGGTGTAAGGCAACGGGCACTGCTGATCGAGGAACTCGATAGAAGTGAGGATGAGCGATCGGTTGTCGTAGAAGATGTCGATGACATAAAACTCTCGGTCTAGGAAGGTCATCACAGGGCTGTAGCTGTTGTTCTTGCAGGTGACCCTGAAGGAGGAGTAGCCACAGTAGGATTGCTGCTGGCCGTCGAGCCAGAAGGGATAGGTGATGTTGCGGCCGTCCCCGCAGCTCTTGGACTCGCAGTCCTCCATGACAGACGTCGTAGCCAGCGCGGGCTTCCTTCCCTCCAACATGAACAGCAGGGACAAGATGGACAAAGATTTGGTGAGCACCAACTTTGGATTCATTTGGCAGCAAAGGAGAAGAGGGAAGGAGAGAGAAGAAGAGAACCAAGGTTGCGTAATCTAGCTAAACTGCGACACGCGCTTATATTTAAGGCGATAAACGAGCCGAGCTGAGTCGAGTCACTCTGGGATGTTTAAATTTATTTGATAAGATAGTCAAGCCGAACCGAACCGAGATTAAAATAAACCAAGCTTTTGAAATGATTGTTCAAGCTTGACTTTGTTTATTTTTTATGAACTTGAGTTTGTTTAAAGCTGGGCTTGAGCTTGGCTTGTTTAAATATTATCGAGTCTCAATTCAAACTTGGCTTGAGCTTGGTTTGAGCTTGATTTGTTTAGATGTTATTGAGTTCTCAATTCAAGCTTGTTTGATTGTTTGAAAACTTTAGTTGTTTGGTTGGTTATTGAGCTTGATAATTTAAATTTATTTGTTTATTTTATTATTTATTTAGCATATTGAAAAAAAATTATTAATAAATATGATTCGTGAACATTGTTCACGAACGTTATTTATGAATATTTTTTCACGAACGTTAATGAGCTAACACATGTTTGTTCAAACTTATTTGTTTAGTTTAACGGGCTGTTCAAGATTGTTTATTTAATTAATCTTGTATATATTAAACGAACATAAATAAATTGTTATCAAGTTGAATACCAAACTTGTTCACAAATACTTGGTTCATTTACAACCTTCCGTATATTTGACCGTTTTAATAACCTTTTAGAAAATGCGACTGTTTAATCTTCATAATCAATGCTTGTATTGAACTCGTAAACTTTAAGTTTTTTCTCTAGATATAAAATTGAAACACTAGTGCATAATATGAGATAATCAATCCAATTGATTCAAGTTCAAATCAATTATCACGAAGATAAACTCCTTTTAAAAGTCATGATTATCTACTTAATATGGTCGGTCAACAACTTAATTTAGTCAATTATAGGGTCGCCTTTACCCTTCACGTATATTGGTGTTGGAACACTTTTGACTCAAACAAGAAAGGCTTTAAATTTTAAATTATAACGAATTTCTAAAAATTTTATAACTCTTTAAAGACAGATAAAAAAAACAAAGAAGAGCTTAAGGCGACCACAAGAATTTTCAACAAAATTTAATAATCTAAGGATACTTCTGTAAAGTGAAGGGTACTTGTTTGACTCAAATAAGAAAAATCTGGTCTTCTCTTTTACAATATTTTAATTAAACTAGTTATTCCCCACGTTTCATTGAATCGGTCGTCGTCGTCGTCGACTCAATGATTTTCTATCATTTTTCCCCCTACGTTTCTATGATTATCGCAAGGCCTCCTCGAGGGTAAACGTATAATATTTTTTGTGTAATAATCAGGGGTGGTTTATAGAAAATCACGATCTAGAATTCATTCGTCATATCTCTCCCATTTATATATCTGAATTTACCTTATTTCATATGAGACTGATTTAGAGAGCAAAAAAAAATCTATAATTTTTCTAATTGGATGTTCACACTCTACAGTGTCCAAATTAGTCACGCACACACATTTCTCTCAATCCTCCACACCGTTGACTAAGCTTCCTGCACTACCGTTAGATTTTAAAGCTGTTATTCCACCCCACACAAAAAAATTGTGTTGAATTGAGAGTTTTGTTAGAACTTGTAGCAATTCTAAAAGGATCGAAATACAGCAGTAGATTTCAGATACAAACAGCACAAATCTATAAACTAGATCTAATTGATTTGAATTTAACTAGATCTAATTGATTTGAATTTGAATATGTGCAAGCCCTAGTCAAAAAGAGTGGAAACACTCCATGAAAATGATACACAAAGTAAATCAATTTTGTTGCATAAATAATGAGATACTAGTTAGTAGTTATACTACCTTCGCTATTTGTTGACATTATTATAAGCTAATTAAGTGGAGTCAAAAATTGATCATTGCTAATATCATAATCTTTGTGGAGTTGGTCTGTCTTTTTAATAAATCATATATATATATATCCTATCTAAAAATTGTAGAGATGACGTGCTCGGTACGGTGGCGTGAGAGTTAATTGGTAGAAGACCTCTTACTCTACTGAAAAGTTTCCTTTCAATCCTACGCACATGAAGACTAGCCAATAAAACAACAGCGCTTAGAAACGACGGGGAGTCCCTGGTGGAGGCCCTCTGATGTTCAAGTTAGTACAAGTTCGGACGAGTGAATGAAGAACAGTAGTAAATGTGTGCGAGAGTATGTTGCAAATGTTCAAAGAATGTACCTTCGCCACAGAGAGGACTCCCCCTTTATATACCACCTCACATAACCTCCGCAATTATGAAATGATATAGTGTGTTAGAGTTTGTTAAGTAAAGAAAAGTGTAGATCCTTGGCAATGAGCCATAATTATCCGATAAATCTTCCCTTTACCCGCATGTATGCCTCTTTTGTCGTTTATAGCTTCTGTTATTGTTGATGTTGTTGAAGGAATATGCTGTTATAAATGATCAACTAATGGGAGACATGATGGTCTCTGAAGAGGTTTCCAAAATAATATTCTCTGACACATGTTTGTTATTCTGACAGATTGTTATCATTATCTAATTATGTTGTCGGCTGAGTATGTCTCGGTCGATCTTTATGCGAGTCCTTGTATTAAAATGCCTTATTATGTATTGAAGACTATGTAGAAATCTACTCGAGAAATAATAGAATGCCTTAGACATGTTAGGAATCTGTTTAAGAAACAGTATGATAACATGTGCGCGTTGGAAATCCCTCTAATGACATGTGAATGTTATATATCTGTTCGAGCAGCAATATGAAGATAAACGTCTTAGGCCTAGTCGATCTTTTGTTCGGTCGGGCGTATAATGGGCTTTTGGAGAAATGAATCAGTGTTATGAGTAGTTCAGTCGGTATTTTAAGTCAAAGTGCCTTAAGTCCAGTCGGGCGTACAATGGGTTTCTGAAGAAATGAAATTGTGTTCTAAGCAGTTCGATCGATATTTTGAGTCAAAGTGCCTTAGGCCTGGTCATACCCTTGTCTGGTCGGGCATAACCTAACTTGTGGTTAAAGTACACTTAGCATTCTAACCGAATGTATAAGGCTATCTTATACTTAGACATAGAAGAGATGGGCATGAATCCTATGAACCCGTTTAGTTCTATTATTGAACTGATATCCATAGGGATGACTAGTGATCAGGTCGACCGAGCATATGTATAAAGACTCATATAGAGGAGTTTGACCCTCCCTCCGACCAGGTCTATGGTTGGCCGAATGTGAGGTGGGTCAGTCATTCCGGCCAACTTATAAGGGCAGTCGTCCTTAAAGTCGATCGGCTATTAAATGACCGAGCATACTGTCTCTTTAGTTCAAGGATAAAGCACTGAATCTCTTATGTCTGACCGGCTAAGAGTCGGTCGACCTTTTCCGCCTGGCTTGGAATCCAACCAGGCCGATTCAGTGAGTCTTGGCATTGGATAACCAATCATAGCCAGATAGGGAGATGCCTTCCTCCATTGACCTTGATCCCAAGTCCTCTTGACTTTGACTGCCACGTCATCTCCTGGGTCTGCTCATTATAACCTGTATCACTAGTTTTCCCTTCAAGTCTAGTCGAAGGAGGTGTAACTGACTGACTGGACCCAAGCCTAATTTCTTCCACTCATCTCTTTTACTAGGGTCGTCTGGAAAATCACGTGCTCCTTCGTGCCTTAGGCATTTTAGCAGTATTTTTTTTCAAAAACTATTTGTCAATGGCTAGTTATCCAAGAGAAATTACCGAGGACTCACGAAGAGGTATTTAGACAAAGAAATGATTTGGTTGTCACATCCAATATCATAAATGTCTATTTATGGGTGAATGTCACATAACACCCCCTCCTCATTCTCTAAAACGACCTCTGACGCATGTCTCCTCGTATAACTCAATGGCACATTTCCCCTTACAAAATCAATGATTCTCCCAGAGCATGTCGTTTTGATCCAACGGCTGTAATTAAGTTATACTTTATAAAAACCTAAATGACCCATCTTCTCAGTACTTTGCCTTTCATCTTCTTCGCTCTCCTTTCCAAGGACCTCTCGTTCACATTTTTCTTCTTCCCTTCACCTTAAGCGACCAATAAGTCATTCGTTCTTTACTCTTCTTGCATTTTCTCATGGCTTAAGAATCTTTTGCCCCGGTACACTCTAAGCCATTCGGCTTTTGATGCTGCTAATAAGGCTTACATCTGTTCTCGATATGAAATCCCTAAGAATTATCATATCATCATCCCTTCTTCCAATGCTCATCCTCATCGCCCTCCTGCTAACCACGTCACCTTCTTTAAGGACTAGTTAACATTCGGTCTTCATTTTCCTATCCCCCGTTCTTGTCCAAGGTGAGTTGCAACTTCAACATCCCTTTACAACAATTCGCTTCGAATGCCATCTGCGCCTTGTGTGGCACGTTCATGTTATTTCGCCTATATAGTATTCCCCCAACCCCTCAAATTTTCTTTCTATTTTCTTATCCTAAAAAATCGAAATCGGAACCAAGGGTCTTCCTTTTCCAATCTCGTCCGAAATCAATTTTCTTTGAAGGCATGCGTTCTTCGAACAAGGGCTGGAAGTCGCATTTCTTTTTCCTTAAAATGTATGAGCCCGCCACTTAGCCGACTGTATGGCAATCTTTCCTTCCTCCCCTTCCTAATTTAGAAAATTATAAGCATGACCCTTCTTTTATCTCATATTTCACCAAATTGAGCGGTGGACACTTCAAAATCCACAAGTAGTTATGTGAAGGCCTTCTGCATTTGTTTGGCTTGAGCTCTATCCAAAAGAATCTTCCTGGCTCTTTAGGTAAGTTTCATTAACTTGGTTACTACATTATCACTAACTAAGGTATTTTTTATTTTATGCAGTAAATGTCATTTTTACATCTCTAGTTGACGAAGAGATTAATGTGGAGGAGGAAGAGCTCCACACTAAGGAATGAGAACTATTGACCAAGTGGGGTTTACAACCGGCCGACCCTTCCGATGGGGCGTCCTGCAGTCCTACGGCTAAGTCCAACACGACCGCTACCTTTGGGGAATTACCTTCCGCTCCAGTTCCAGTGCCTGAGGTTTCTCCTTCAGAGGGGGAAGTCGCCCCCCAAAGAGACGCAAAAGGCATAAGCTTATCCATGCCCAAATCCTCGAAGAATGAGCACCCTCCGTTGAAGTACCCTCCAGTGAGGTGCTCTCCACTTAAGTATCTCCCACCCAGAAAGAGCCCATCCGGGAGGAGGTATAAGAGCAATCTTCTGAGTGAACCTTGTCTGCCCTTCCTTCTGCCAGCCAAATGTCGGATCCCACTCAAACATAGGAGGTTGTTTCCCTGCCGGATGAGTCAATAGACCCTGCCTTCTTCGTGTCTCCCTGTGTGAAGACCCCTTCAGTCTCTCCCATGTTGAGACGGCCCCATCAATTTTTAACTGCTTTTGATATGTCCTCTGTCCAGGCTATAACTTCTCCCCCAACTGCCCCGACCGGCCAGATACTTCTAAGGGGGCATTTAACAAAGGCCTGCGAGGACACTGGAAACCAGCTCAGCAAGCTAACTCCTATGGAGTTAGAAAATGAATACGCTTACAAACAGATCAAGGTAAAGTATTTTAATATATCATTTCCCACACTAGATGCTTCTAACACTGTTTGTCTTTTCTTTTAGCACTGGGTGATTAGGATGAGTGTTGCACAGTAATTGTACTCTCTGGCATGGGAAAATGAGTTGCTAAAGCAATAAATTTATGATGCTGCTCTTGTACCCCCCTCTAAGTGGCTGAGTGGGTTAGAAGCTAAGCTCCAAGAGGCTCAATGACTAGCGAAGGCTGAACTTTAAAAAGTGGTCAGCTTAAAAATTATCCTGAAGACTTCTAAAGCTAAACTCCAATCAGAGATAACCCTTCAAGCGAACATAAAGGCATATCTGGATGAGAAGACTGTAGAAGTTGATCGCCTCCTCTCTCAGCTAAAGGAGCAAAATGCCACCAATGACATCAAGCTAGCCATCAAAGTTTCTAAATGGGTGGCTTGAGATACTGAGCGGGATACCTTGACGCAGGTCTCTCAGTCGAGCTGATAGCTGTCCAAGTGGAGTGGAAGGCCTATCGAGTAAGAGAAGATGCGCACTTTGACGCAAGGGAAAAAGTCCTTCTCCAAATGCATGAATTCAACACACCCATCGGCCACTCCATCAGCAAAGCACTTCTTATTGAGGCGGAGGATGTGGTGAAGCAATTAAAGAAGGGTGATTATTTAGCTTCTGATCACCCCACCCGCTTTCTAGACCGCAAGAGGATAATCCATAATCCTCCGCCTGACTTGTTTCCCGAGTTACTATGATTTTCTTTGTATTCACCTTGTCTTCTATTAACGAATCATAACTTCATATTTGTGTTTGTAACATATATAATCAAATTTTCGTTATGTCTCTTCGCCCAAATGTTTAATAGTTTAATAATCATGCTTTTTGTTTTTCTCGAGTGTAGGTGATATACTAAGGATAGCGAAAATTTGTTCGGGCCAAAACCCGATCGACTACATTGAAATACAGATTATTCGACGCAAGGGTATTCTTCAAGGCAAGAATCATCTGTATACACTTTAAGGTCGGGTGAACTATAATGGTTGGGGTCTTTAGTTTTAGCATAATCACATTAAAAATCGTCCAGGACTAAAAATACTTTAAACTTATTTCCACGATGGGTCACACTTGTCCATACTTTAGGATGAGATCGTCTATGACTCATAGTGCCTGCGAGTTAAGGGAAACAATATTTGGGATCGATTGGGATGAAACCTGTTCGGTATTAACTTTGCTCAGAATGAAATCAGTCTAGCATAAACAGGGCCTGATTTTTCCTTATTATTTTATCTGTTATCCTCCCGGGCAGTCCCTAAAAACTCATTTGATCGTAGGGCTAGCCGGGCTTTTGAAAGAGTTGCATAAAAAATAAGGCTTGCCTCAATAAAAATGTCGACGCTTCGAGATGACTACCTGCCAAATCAATTATCAATGCAGGCTTTTCATTGGTGACACATGTGTGCATGTCCTTATGGGTATATGCATTTTCCTATACTTATCATTTTGTCTCATCATCTGACGGTCGAAAATTTAACCCACCTATTTATTATTATGATATGATGGCTTTGCTTGAAAAGTAACCTTCGAGAATTTTAACTCCTTCATTTCTTCTTCTTCTCCATGCTTCTTCTTTGTCACTCCCTCATTTTCCATTCTTGTTAGCTTCTCTTGCAAAAATGGTTGAGGATAGCATGTGGTATACACTCTATTCCTTAGACTTCACCATTGTGAATGCTCACGACCTCAATTTTAACTACGGATTTCCTTCCTACATAGTTATACCAACTAGAAGATTGCCCTCATTTTGTTGGTTAGTCCTAGGAAAACGTACCGGTTCCACTGTACAAAAATTTTTTGTACAAGTGTCGAACCTTTCCTTAAATAACCTATTGTGTTCTTTAGAAGTTAAATTAGGAATCGCAGACGGAACTTAACATCATTAATTCCAAATTTAACTTATCTGTTCTTAATGGTTTAGATTTGAATCGCAAGTGGAACTTAACACTATTGATTCAAATCTATCTAAGTTATTAATTCCATAAATATTAATTTCCAAAATTGGCTTCCAGGACTGCATGGCGAGGCACATGACCTTCTTGGATATGGGAGCAACCACCACCGCCTAGGCAAAGCCTTTTAAGGAAAGCTAATATTTATTTCCTTAAATAACTCTAGGTTAACAAAAAAAAAACAATCGAATCACAAATTCGAAAAAGAAGAAAACACAAACTCGAAAAACTATTTCGAAAAACTAGATCTAATTGCCTATTGTATTTAGAATTCTTACAAAGAAAATAACTAGTATAATGCGGAAGAAAACTACTAGTTATACCTTCTCTTTGTAAGCTAATGACCTCGAGATCTTCTGTCGTATTCCTTACCTCGCCTTGGACGTCGTGTGGGCGACGATCCTCCAAGATGAACACCACCCAAAAGAGCTTCTCCTCTTCTTCTAAAATCCGGCCACCAACACCACCAAGGAGAAGAGAGCAAAAGGGAAAAGAGAGAAGAGAGGAAGGGTCGACCACTTGATGATCTCCAAGCAAGAAAATAAGAATTGTGTCTCATGAAGCCCCCTCACCCCTTCTTTTATATTACTTGCCCAAGGCAAATAAGGAAAAACTTTTATAAAAAATAAAATCATCCAAGAGTTTTTCCTTTTCCCTTTTAATTTTTCCTTTTCTTTCCTCTTGATTGAATCAATCTCCAAATCAATGGTTGTGATCAATCCTATTTGGTTTAGGATTAAGTTTGGCCGGCCCCTTGCTTGGGCATCAAGCAAGGTGGCCGACCACCATATTTAGGAAAGGAAAAATAATTTTTTTTTTTATAAAATTTTACAAGAGAAAAAAACTCTTATAAAATTTTACAAGCTCTCTTTCCTAGAGTTAAAAAAGGAAAATTTTAAAAAATTAAAACCATGTTTTAAAATTTAAAACTTCTCTTATAAAATTTCCTTTTTTAACATGATGATAGAAAATTTTAATTTTAAAACTTATCTACCTTTTTTTCTTAAACCATGAGGATGGTTAAAAAAGGAAAGTTTTAAAACTTTTAAAACTCTCTATTAAAACATGTGGCTAAATTTAAATAAGGAAAGTTTTTAAAATTAAAATCTCTCTTTTAAAACTTATAGTTTTCTACAAAGAGAAGATTTTAAAAATTCAAAAACAACCCTCCTTGTTTGAATATTGTGGCCGGCCCCTTCATGCTTGGTCACCAAGCAAAGGGTCGACCCCTATAGAAGAGGATGTGGCCGGCCCTTGCTTGGTCACCAAGCATTGGACCGGACTAAGCATTGGACCGGCCCACTTCTTTGACACCAAGAAGAGCCTTATATTTGGATGGACTTAAGGCTATAATGAGGCTACGACAGGGACCCAGAGGAGAAATTGGTTTTGGCCTTCCGATGAGCTTGAGTATCCCGTGCTCGCCCCGAACACACAACTCAAATTCATCAATAATAACTCATTCCACTAGAGAGTTATTACCGCACTACCGTATCAATCCCAAATTACATTATGGGCTCCTTCTTATCATAAGTGTGTTAGTCTCCCTGTATTTAAGATTACGAATGTCCACTAATTAAGTAAGTTACTGACAACTCACTTAATTAATATCTAGCTCCAAGAGTAGTACCACTCAACTTCATTGTCATGTCGGACTAAATCCACCTGCAGGGTTTAACATGACAATCCTTATGAGCTCCTCTTGGGGACATTCTCAACCTAGATAACTAGGACACAGATTCCTTCTATAATCAACAACACACTATAAGTAATATCATTTCCCAACTTATCGGGCATATTGATATATCGAGCTAAACCTCACCCTTTGATAAGTCAAAGAAATAAATATTAAATATATGTGCTTGTTATTATATTAGGATTAAGAGCACACACTTCCATAATTACTAAGGTCTAGTTCTTTTACTAAGTCAGTAAAAAAAGAACTTACCTAAATGGTCCTACTCAATACACTTAAAGTGTATCAGTGTAATTTATTAATCAAGATAAACTAATACTTAATTACACTACGACTATTCCGATGATTTGTTCCTTTCCATCTTGGTCATGAGCAACTGTTTATAATTATAGAGAACTGACAACATGATCTTCTGAGTGTGACACCACACTCCATGTTATCTATTATATAAATTAATTGAACAATTACATTTAACAAATAAATGCAGATATTAACCAATGTGATTCTTTTATTTCAACAAATAAATGTTTACAAAAGCTAGGCTTTCAGTATATACTATAACACATTTTCCCACAGCAGAGAGCATCGCTGTGTTTAGGGAGCATGTCGTAACAGGGCTCTGTTTCCCCTTCACCCTTTCACCCTTTCTTTGTGTCCGTCAGCCACTATTTCAGCATTCTACTTCATCAACTCCTCCCTAATTCCATTCATATCCTAAGTGGTGTTACTATTGTTTTCCTTCTATTTGATATCCCTCTATATCTTTGCCTATTCCATCATTACTTCTGCTCTCAACAAGTGATGGATGACCTATTTCATTTTCGTGCTCGTCCTAAGATGGCTTTGCTTAACAGGACTCCAACCCAAGACAAGTGGAGAGATAAATACTTCTTTATTTGACTTCTGCCCTCTCTATCTTGTCCCACAACTTGACAACAACATCTTCCCCCTATTTCCGATTTGGGAAATATCCACATGGATCCTGTCCTTCACATGGCTTGTTGAGGCTAAGAGGCCTGAAGTTCAACTTACCTGAGGTCTGAATCAAATAATACAGTTTTGTTGCATATGTGGCTGGTAATATGAGTGAGCATGGGATGTTGGAGCTTCATCGAATAGGTCTATTAAAGGGCGTCAAGACATGCAAACTTGAGTTCTACAAATACTGTATTCTCAGGAAACAAAGCAGAGTGCAGTTCACAATAGCCACACATAAGACAGAGAGAATTCCGGACTATGATATGTTCTATACATGTAATTGTTAAATGGGACGTCAGAATTATTTACAGCGAGGATTCAGAATCCATAAACAATAGTATGATTAGTGAGCAATTGCAGCACCATTCAACAGATGATTATCGACTGTTATACTGTGTACCATGCAAAATGAGGTAGATTATGAATGCCATATACATCGCTATGATGGCACATATGATTGAACCGAGAAGCATGCCTTGTATCCCGAATAACAAAAAATCGATTAGGAGATAACCGTTGATTGTGATAAGAAGTGCTGCAATAACCCAAGTCAATGCCTGCAATACAAGAACATTCAATGAAAGAACATTAGGATGAAGTTATAGCACGGACAAAGGAGATCGAAAGAGAGAAAAAAATCAGTGTCGATCTTATATCCTCATATGATCTTGTGAGCATGACATCTAGATTTGTCTAGTTTTGCTAGTAAATTTAGATATTGAGGCTTTACTAAGTGCTCAATTAAAAAGATATATTTCGATAAGGAAAATTTTCATTTCAATCCTAAAATTTCATTTCAATTATTTGGGATCAATTGTACAATTTGGGGAAATAAATTATTATGTCCCTCTTATTTCCGATTTTTCCCATTTATGCCCCTAAAACGATTTTGTCCCCATTTATATACCTCATTTATTTTTGTTCCAGATAATATCCCTACCGTTAATTGCTCGGTGAATATAAATGGAAGTGACATGTGATGTGTACGCAACTCTAAAAAACCCAAATTAGAGCCCGATTATCATTCATTCGGCGTAAAGAAGCCCTAACTCTCCAAATCAATTCTTCCCCTTTGTTCCAATTCCAGTCGCCGTCGATTTCTCTCTGATATCGGCCAGTGAATCGAAGGAGACAACCATAAATCTCGTTTGGCCAAAAGCGTCAATTAAAACAACGAAATTTATCAAAAAATTTCGTCAATAATATGACACATACAGAGGCCAAACGAGGTTTATGGTTGTCTCCTTCGATTCACCGACAGATATTGGAGAGAAATCAGCTACCGCGAGTGGAATTGGAACAAATGGGAAGCATCAATTTGGAGAGCTAGGGCTTCTTTACGCCAAATGAATGACAATCGGGCTCTAATTTGGGTTTTTTAGTATGTGCACATCACGTCACTTCTGCCTGATATTCACAGAGCAATTAACATTAGGGATATTATCTAGAACAAAAATAAAGGATGAGGGATATAAATGGGAACGAAAATATTTTGGGGACATAAGTGGAAAAAATCGGAAACAAAAGGGACATAATAATGTATTTCCTCGTACAATTTTATAGGTGCTCTTATGTATGCTTAAAATTATTATAAAAACAGACAATAATGTATTTGTTTCATGCTCACATTTTCTTAACTTCTCCATTTTCATGGCATTCTTAACCCTCAATCATGTCTAAAAATTGGAGAGTTAGTAACTTTTTCCAAATACTTCTATGTTATAGAGGTATTCATAAACTTCCTTTATACCTAACATTTATAACATCATATCGATATCTTTGAATACATGCATATGTAGCCTCCAAGTCAGCAGATTCTTCTTGTTATTAACCTGTGAAAATCTGTTAATCTTGTGATTTAGATCCTAAACTAAGAGTAGTACACCATGTGGTTAAGGAAAGAAAATGAAAATCTGACAAGATACTTTTCATTTTTGCTTGCTTATAGTTAACAAGTTCAAGAACACTTGATCATATCTTTTAGAAAAAAAATAGGTGGGTATGAGAGCTAAATGAAGTGCACGATGGAAATCATAACATATGAAATGGATAAACAGAAATTTAGCATGAGGAAGATCTATTGTTCAGAAAGGCAAAGAAATTAGTGAAAATATCATTATTCAGATAAAAAATGAACAGTTGCTTTAAAAGTCTTTGGTAGTCATCGCGTGCCCTTACAGTAAAAGGTAAATTTTATAAATTGTAGTGACATATTTATGTTAAGAGTGTTTGGCAGTAAGGATATAACCAGAAAAAAAAGTTAATATAATGGTAATGAGGATACAAAAATATGAATGCTAAGATGGATATCTAATATCACTATCATTATCAAGCGGTATTCATCCTAACTACATTGGATTAGCAACATCGATATTATCCCTTCACTAAGCTTTATCCAAGGCTATACTACTAGTTATAATTAAATCAATTAAAATCATTTTTATCAGTTAACTAAAAATTTCTTTGACCTTCCATTGTCTTTGAATATTTCTATTATGACACAAAAGAAAGTGACTTAGAGGATTTATATAATATCATGATGTGCCCTAATGTAAAGTACAATGGCAGAGTAAGAGTGAAATTTTGTACTCAAGCATTCTTAAGTTCTCTGTCTGCCCTCAAACTGCTAACACTTGTTGACCCAATTAATCTAGTCGTCTCCATAAGCATTCCACTTTGGATGTTTCTCAATACCTAGAATTTATCACACTAGACAAGATGTCTGTCAATGATATACATGTATATGTGGCCTTGAAGCAAGGAGGTTCTTCTTATAATGTGCAAGTCAAATGAGCCATATAATGAAAAACTATTGTATTCCAATATGTGAAATCCACAAACTCACCTGATAAATGGGACCGATCTTGAAAGCTCCCATAATGTGTTCTTTTGACACCATGGTGAGAAGTGGAATCAGAGCAAATGGGATTTGAACTGATTGAAGCACATTAAGCCACTGATTCAGAATATCTAGTGCAGAATCAGAAGTATCAAAGAACAAAGCAACAAATATTGTTGGGATGATTGCAAAGCTTCTAGTGATTATTGATCTGATCCATTTCTTCAGACGGAGGTTCAGAAATCCACCCATTATAAACTGTCCAGCATAAGTCCCAGTGATTGTGCTACTTTGCCCAGCTGCTAGTAAACCAATTCCCCAAATGTAAAGAATAGGGAACAGCCCTCCTCCATACTTCACTTGTAGATAATTGCCAGCATTCTCAAGACCAATAAGATCAGCTTCCTCTGTACCATAAAATCCCTTTGCGAAAACTGTTGTAACAAATAGATTTATGAGGAAGGAAATAATTAAGGCAGCTGTAGAC
This sequence comes from Zingiber officinale, assembly GCF_018446385.1. NCBI lineage: Eukaryota > Viridiplantae > Streptophyta > Magnoliopsida > Zingiberales > Zingiberaceae > Zingiber > Zingiber officinale. The sequence continues at coordinate 108,388,427 of NC_055992.1, forward strand.
TCTATGGTGTAATATCTCAATGCTTCTTGAACGTGGCTTTTCTTGTTAGGGTCTATGGCTCTTGACTGTACAAGAGCAGAATGTAAAAATACATTGTGTGGCATGATCACACATCCAACAATCCCAACAGCCTGGTTTATTGTTTTGGAACTGAGTTTTGGGACCAGAAGACCTGCCATAGAAATAGATTAAATATTGAAGAAACGATTGGGGAAAGATTCAGAAGAAAACAAAAACAATTTTGTACTATTATACAAGGGACACACCAATCAGAAGCTCCTTTCCACTAGGCTTGGCCTCAGCAAACATCCATGTAAATGAGATTGCCATTGTTGCAATAAGAAAAGCAAAAAATGCTTCCAACTTCCTAACACCATAGTTCTCGAGGAATAGAAAGATGAAGCTGCCAACACAAGATTAAGGCATAAAGGAAAAACTAAGCTGCAGTAGAATTTGTTATTCTTTTCAAAACAACAATTACCAAAAAGAGATGGGGAAAACTACAAGTCTCACCAATCAAAAGCAGTGACGATGACTCCAGTCCAGAGTGGAAAAACCCCACCGCTTAGGATCTTAATCGCAATGGCACTCCCAATTACCTCCTGTATATCCGCGCCGATCAGCGCAACCTCCGCCATCAACCACAGCGCCAGCATCGCCCATTTCGGATACTCCTCGCGGCATAGCTCCGCCAGGTGCCGACCCGTGGCAACGCCTAGCCGCGCCGAGAGCATCTGGATCATGAGCCCCATCGCCGTGGCCGAGAGCAGCAGCCACAGCAGCGAAAATCCGGCTACCGCCCCGGCTTGGAGGTCCCCCTCCAGGTTCCCCGGATCCAGGAATGCGATGCTCATCAGGAACCCCGGGCCAGTAAAGAGCCACAGCTTCCTCCATGAGAAGGGGGGTGGAGGTCCATCAAAGGCGACGCCTCCCACGTCGGAGACGCCGACGACGACGACCTTCTCATCGTACTCGTAAGCGCGCTCAGAGGTCTCGTCATCCTCGGGGTCGACGGCGGCGGATCGGCGTGGGAGGAGGGACTCCACCACCTCCTCCTCCGCTGTCGATCCGTCGCCGACAAATGGAGGGTCGATGTGCGTCATCACGATGGAGGAAATGGCGAAAGGAAGATGAGGCGGCAACGGACGGGGAGCTTATAAAGGGTTTACAGAGTAGATCGGCTAATGGTCGCGGTGTCGTGGACGACTCCGCGACACCGTGTACTTATGCTAACGGGGATTGTACTTGTTAAAATAAGCCATCAAAACATCCCGCCGTCCACGTAGTGAGTATGAACGGTAGATTTGATCTCCAAAAACCAGGGGAGAGACAGAACACACAAAGTTATATATAATTGTATCAGTTAGACAGTTATGTGCATACTTTATATAGAATTGAATCTAAGCCTTCGTTCCTCTATTTTTTTTTTTTTTTTAAAAAGAATTAATTGGTATTATATATCCAATTTACGTAATTAATTTTGGTAATCATCGTTTCGATCAAAAATTTCGAACGGAGATAAATCAAAAAGCTCAACAATCTATTATCTATGGGCCGACATGCGGCCGCTCGCATCTTCGGTCTGCTGCTCCGCAGGAGCGCCGAAACGCCTTGTCATCGACGTCCTTTCCAGTAGTCACTTGCACTTCACGTGTCCTGTCCTCGATCACGCCCCTCTCCTCGCACCCAGATTTCGCACCCTGCTCCTCTACAAATAAACCACATGACACCTCTCCCCTCGTCGTTTCGCTCTCGATCTCTCTCCCTCTCAGCCCCGCTTTCGAATTTTGTTTAGGGTTTATCGGGCGGGTTTATTTTTGTTTTAGTTTCCAGTTCTATCTTCGATTTGAGCTTCCACAAGCGCTACCTTCCTGCCTGCTTCGTGCTCTGTCCTTCTCGATTCTTCTTGTCGTGAAACCCTAGATCTTGCCTTGCTCCGTTTGAGTTTTTTTCGTGGGCGAATGCGGCTGGGATTTTTTGAGGAATACAATTTGGAATCTCAGTGGCCGTAAGCGAGCGCACCAGCTGCTGCGTCAATTCCCAGTGGCTCCACCTCGGGTGTTGGTTCAAATGCTACTGAAATCTAAGTTTTTCGACAGTGTCATCTTTCGGAATCCATTTCTGAAGCCATTGTTTCTTGCCGTGAAGATATGATCAGTTGAACATGAGCGATGGTGGCAGGGAGAGTGAAAGGGATCGTGAGATCAGGTCGAAGAAGGATCAGCCATCTGCGGGTGACGAGTTTGGTCGTGCTGTGGCCAAGGTTGCCGTAGCTCAGATTTGTGAGTCGACTGGTTTCCACGGATGCAATCTCTCTTCTGTTGATGCTTTCTCCGAGGTAGTGGTCCGATACATCTATGATTTAGGCGAAAGTGCGAGGTTTTATGCTAATTTAGCTGGGAGGACAGACTGCAATGTGTCCGACATCATCCAGAGCTTAGAGGATTTGAGTGCGCCGTTGGGTTTTCCTGGCGCATCCGATATACATCGTTGCTTTGTTGGTTCGGGTGTCACTCGAGAGATTACCCAGTACGTCAATTCAGTTGATGAGGTTCCATTTGCTAAGCCCATTCCCAAATTTCCTATTTCTCGGTTGCCCAAGTCTTCACCGAGCTTCACTCATGTTGGTTTGGAGCCAGCGGGAAAACACATTCCAGATTGGCTTCCGAGGCTTCCAGAGCCTCATACCTATGTTCACACGCCAGTTTGGAACAAAAGGGCCAGTGATAACAAAGTAGAAAAAATCGAACAGGAAAATCAGCGGAGGAAGACCGAGATGTCATTGTTAGGGTTACAGCAACGACTTGCTTCCAATGCTGCAGCTGGGTTTCAACCTATCAATGGCGATGATGCCAGGAAGGATAAACAAGTGGTTGCTAGTACTAGCAACCCTTTTCTAGCCCCACCTTTAACATACACTGAGAAGGAAGTATCTGAAGTTGCTATTCCACGTGAAATGGATGAAGGCAAGAAATTGTCAGCAGTCGAAACTTTGCCTCCAATCGCTGAGGCAGTGAAGTCTGACTCTCTTGACTTGGATTCATCCGAGAAAAAATTACTCCTTACAAGCAGGCCTACTGTGCATTTCAAGATTGGCGCTGAAAAGAAGTCTATAGCATCTTCATTATCTGCTATGACTACTAGAAAGGATACATTGCCTTTCAGGGATGAAGAAAAGGATGACAAGAAGAAGAGAGCAGAAATGATACTAAGAGAAGCTATGGAGAAACCACATGATCTTGCTCAGCTTTAAAGTACTTGTAGATGGATTTGCGGTGCCAAAATGTAAACAGAATTTCCCAGCACATCACATCTGGTGGGAATTTGAACTTTTTTGTTTGTGTGGGTCAAATTGGTTCAGAAATATTAGGTATGTAGCACTAATCATCTGTAGGTTCTTTTCATTTCACTCTTCATCACATTTTTGTTTCTCTTTTTAGGAATTGAATGAAAATTTTTACCACGGTGTACCCAATGATTTTTTTTCTTTCATTTTTTGTTTGTTCAATCAATTGATGTCTGATTCAATAAATCAAACCTATGATCCAGTTGGTTTAAAGAAAACCCATCTATAGGTTAATAATTTTATTCTTAACTTCTAGGCTTTTACCAAACTATTTAATAGAATTCAGTAGCCACAAATTTGTATCTAGATTTCAAATATTTCTACAACATTCCAGTTTTGAAGCAGTAATTTCATCTTTTGGTATGTTTTATCTTAATGTAAAAGTAAAATGATGTTTTTTTCCACCAGTTTTTGTTATTCCAATGATATCTCCATTTAAGAGTGCCCAAAAGAACTGACATATCCATCTGAATCCTAGAAACTGTACTGAAGTGAGCTGACTTGAAAATTTGGATTCTTTTTTGATCTCTGATCTGGTTTTGTGGATGAGATATGTTGAATTTTTGGGTTTGGTTGGTTTTTTGTGTTTCAGTATAAAAGCTTAGGCATATTTTCAACCCAAACCAGTTTTGATATTTAATATTAATCATAAACCCCTCTCTCTCTCTCTCTCTCTCTCTCTCTCTATATATATATATATATATATATTTATTTATTTATCAAGACATGTAATTTTAATGATCCTAAAATCCCCCCAAAAAATAAACTCTGGAAAACTAAGAAACTTAAAGTTTGAAAAGCACAAGTTATTGGGAAAAACTTGACCTTGCAAAGCCAAAATTGGAAAACATTAAAAAAAATCTGAATCCCAATACAATATGATACTTGGACCGACCCAGATTGAGAAAACTGAGTTTGGTGTTTTTATAAATTTTGGTGCTCTGAATCAATCCCACTTGTGTTGGATTTTTCCCAAGACTCAACCTGTGTAGGCTCCTATATCCATCGTCTATATGACGTTTTTTTTTTTTAATTTCATTTTAGAATGAACATTTAATACTTTAATATCTTCCATTGATGAGAAGTGTTGGAGATGTTAGTTAAATACAGATTTGATAAGTACACATTGTGGATATAATAATACATGCCTATGAGAGACATTCATATTAGTTAGGCATCTTTATGTGATAATAATAACAATATTTTTGTGTCCTTTTTGCTACCGTGAAAACATCCAACCTTATATGTGATTGTGCTATTATAATGAAAGTGTCAGTAGACAACAATTTTATGATTATTAATATGCTTCTTTTTCCTGAAGCAGGAAAAGAATAAGCAATGCAACTCTCCTGTAATTCATAATTAACATGAAAATACAAGAATATGATGAAAAGACCTTTAAACTTGTTGTATTTGATATACATTAGTTGAATGTGTGACATGGATAGTGTGACAAGTTGCTCCTTACCAATCAATCTATATTCTAGTTCTTTTTTCCTTTTAGTTTCTTGCTATGTATTATTTTATGTCTGCATTCTATCACTAGTCTAAAGGAAGTGATTGACTTGTAATTTTAGGATTTCATTGTTAATCCATGTCTTCATAAACTGTATTCCTGTTCGACTGGTTATCTGGCTCTATTTGCTATTTCAATAGTTTGTCAAAGCCGCTGCAAGACTTTTAGCCTTATTGACTTGATCCATTACTTGCATGATTCGGAGATTTTATTCTCATTCTGTCTCTTCTCTAATTTATAACATAATTTATTATTGCAGTAATGTAGCACCATAATGGTCCTTGCTGGCATACCCTACTTTTTGTTCTAGTAAGATTCATAAAGACCTTAGATGAGTTTTGCATAATATGTGATGCAGATCTTCCAATTTTGATGAGCATGCATACACAGGAAGATAGTTCCACATTATCTTTTCTTGCAAAACTGTCAGGTGTTAGTAATGTATTGAAATGAAAAGTCTGCCAAGAATGGGACGATGGGATTTCATTGTGACAGTGGGCAAGGCTAATGGCGCCCAATAGATTCTGATGAAAGGGTTGAAGCAATTTTTCATGTTCTTGGCTTGATGCTCCATATTAGATACTATTTATATCAAATTGTTTTGAATACAATTTGAATTGAAACATATCGCTATGATTGTTTTACTATTTGATTCATCTGAAGTTTGAATTGTATATTAGAAATCATTGATTTTGTGTTGCTAACAACTATACCCACAATCTTCAGAATGTATTGGATCACTGAATCCTCATGTTTTATAGGTTATTTGGTTATTTATCTGTTCGCATATGCTGGTTTTCTTGCATGTCTGTTGCAGGATTATTGTCATGCTATGACTTTCAGTTGTTCCAGATTGTACTTAAAGTTATCTGGTTGTATGATTATGTTGGGCCATCAATATGTCTAGGACATTCTTTGAGTATGCACAATTAATTATTTCTTATTTATGCTTTCTCTCATGTTGATGCATGCCTCACAAAAAATCGAAGTATATCGTCATACTACTATAGTTATTTGTAAGATTTAATTTCTTTCTTATGATTTATGAACCAATCTTGTAACCTAACAATCTGAACCATGAAGTGGCATCTTATGTTATCTTGTCTGATGAATCATGAAGTGGCATCTTGTTATCTTGTCTGATGAGTCATGAAGTGGCATCTTGTTATCTTGTCTGATGAATCATGAAGCAGCTTTTTGTCAGTTCATGGTTTTGGAAGAACTAGCTACATCCTAAAGAGTAATTTTGTCCCTATTCTTGCGTTTAGTTGGTCTCTTTTTCTCGTTGAATTGCAGTCAAATATACTTATAAACTGTGTAGAAACTGTATCTATTTAAAAAAATTGTTCGTTTTAGGACTTGTGAACTGCTTAAATCATTTAATTGGTTGGAGGTGGAAGATGAATGAGTTAAAATCCCCACTAGTTACACTAGTTAACTAAATCGGATTAGTCTTGTGTTTTACGATATCCGAGTCAAAGGATTAAACAGATAAATTATATGTGAAAAAATATATCAAGAATTTAATATAAATTGCACGTATCAAAATAAATATATTAAAAATTTTAGTAGTATTGGATTTATTGATATCGGAATTTTAATTTAAATAGTATGGCATTGATAGTATATTAAAAATTTGATATATCTAAATTTTATTAGAGTATGAGTAGAATTTTTTTTATATTGATTTTTTTGTGGTAAATAGGCCTTCCAAAATAGAAGAAAAAAAATTGCCACTCTGAATTTAGCCTGTAAATGGGCTTTCAATTTGGGGCTTAATTGAGCCGAATTGTTAAGCTCAAACTTTAGAGCATCTTAGTAGTTGTAGCGCCAGGTTGTTTCTAGGCTTTCTCGAGGACGGCGGGTGGAGCTGAGGGAGGGGCGGCAGATCGAGCATGTCGTCGTCCAAGCGTCAGGGGCCTCCCAAGCACCAGAACAAATACGCATGGAAGCCCAACGCCGGCTGCAAGATCAACGAATCGGTATCCTACTTTTTATCTTTCCTTGATGTTCATATCTCGGAACCGTTTCATCGAGATTCATGTGGCAGGAACTAGGGGGAAAGCTCCGACCTTTCTCTTCCATAAGCGGAGTTTGCCCACGGTGCAAAGAGCAAATCGATTGGAAACGAAGGTCGCCTTTGTCTTCTCTTTATTTTCCTCAGCTGTGATTTTTTTTTTCTTTTTACGCCACTAGGGTTTATGTGGGGTTTTACCTTGGAAAAAACATCCTTTTAGTTCCTTTTCTTTCATGAAACTGCTTCTTTGTTGATAAAATTTACTCTTTTTATAGATACGGAAAGTATAAACCTATATTGGAGCCTGCCAAATGGTATTTTTTCTATAACTAAATTGTGGATTTTCTTTTACGTGTGATTTATTGAGCTCCTTTATGGTGGTTCGATAGCCAGAAGTGTGGGAAACGATCAGTTCGGCAGGCTTACCATAATATTTGCTCCTGTACGCATGGCATTCATCCTTTTTAATCTTCGTTTGCCTTCGATTTTCTGCTGAACTAGTTCAATTATGACTGATTGAACTTTGTGCAGCATGCTCAAAGGATCATGGTATATGCGCAAAGTGTTGCTGTCGCACTGATGATATTGTTGGAAGGTCTGTTTTTATTATTATTATTTATTTATTTATTTTGTGGACAATGACCACCATAATTTTCATTACGGTCCGGCTACTTGCTTTTTTTTTTTTAGAGCTTTCACTTGTAAAACAAACCTTTATGTTTGGAGCCATGAATTTGTAGGGACGTTTCTGAGTTGGAGTCTGAGCGCAAGGCACTTGAGGAGGTGCTTTTAGTTAAATGAGATGGTTGGGTAAAACACTTGTTATTGAGTTTTGAATTGATTGGATATTGTCATATTTTGCAGGCCATTCAAAATGCCCGGGAAAGAGATAGAAGGACACTTCTTCGTGCTGTAAGGACTTGATTTTCATAATTACGTACATACATACTCTATCTGTGCCTTGTGTTAATTCACAAAATGGGCTCCTTTCACCTCGTCCCATAAATGAGTCATCTTAAGATGGTGTCAACAAGAATGCACTTCCTGGTTTGTTGTGCCAATAAGATAAGTCCATGTGGAATTATAAAAGTACCTTTTCTATGCAGATCAAGTACGTTGGCCAAAAGTAGAGTACCGGCAGGTTCAAACTGTAGTCCTTCAGTCAAGGGCATTTTTCTCGTTTTATAACTAGCAACCATATTAGGAATAAATGAGAAGGCTGTTGATGCTCATGGTGAACATCTCTAGCAATCATATGGTGGAATAAATAGATCTTAGAGGCAATTGATGCTTATACTTGATGGAAAATGTGAGTGTTCGAAGGCTTTCATAGCTATTTTTCTAGAAAACTAAAGACTGTCAATGCTAGTGTCAACCCAAGATGAAAAGGTTGCTTAGGGTTTGACAAGTATCAAATTAGGTCTAATCCTCATATAGCACACTCTTTTCTCGGAAAGGTTTGACTGTTATTGTTGAACTGTTTGATTTCCATTATTTGAACTTATCTTTCTGCTGATGAACATGCTTATCTTCCTAGTGATCTAATGTTTCTCTTTGACAGACTATCATAGTTTCCTACTAAATCAAGTTTTTTTTTGCTGACAGATGGACAAAAAGAGGCCCGGAACAAGTCCAGCGGTTCCTAAAATTGGAGATAGAAGCAGAGAGGGAGATCTATTTCCGGCTAAAACTCTAGATGAATATGCTGCGAGTGCAGGACTCCGTGACAATGATAAGCATGATGAAGACCACACTGATGAGGAAGAGGAGGAGGAGGAGGAAGGCAATGAGGAAGATCTTGACAAAGAAGATAAGGTTGTCAAAGTTTAAATGCAGTCAAAAATCAAAATGCAGCATCAGTAATGTTCCTGTATAGCCAGCTCACAAATTTGGCCTCGATCACCTTTTTATTAGTTCAAGTCAAGCCGATCCCTTTAGGCTTATATTTTGCTGATGAAGTAACCTATTGAGGATGATATTTGTCGTGTGGCTTTACCAATTGGGGCATGTATTTTGTTTTCTGCAGTTTTTTTTATTGAGCCAATACATTCATAAATTTATAGGCTTCATGAGCAGGTAGACTAATAAACTGATAAACGTTCTGTATATTCTGGACACATTATTCATGTGTTACCTTACTATTGATGAGTGCAGCTGTTTACCCTTAGGAAGAAGACGGAAGCGAAAAGAGACAATGAAACAGGAGCGAGGAGGTGAATTCCCTCCCATCCTTGCCCTTTCTTAATTATATGGCAATATCTCTGTTTCCATTTGCAGCTCACAGTTGGACGCAGGCCACCTGTGCCATTATTGGCAGTCTGTCATCGGCATCATTGCCGTCGGCGTTTCTTCTCGTCACCTGCTCGCTCGCTCGCTCGCTCGAATTGCAGCAGTTCACAGGTAATGTCTGTTCGCATGAATTGTCACTCACGAGTAATGGCTGCTTGCATTGCTGTCCTTTGCCTTTGCAGGTGCAGGCATTGGGACCCGGCCAAAGACTAAAGAGGCTCCCATAGATGGGACGCTAAGATGTTGGATCAGGTGTATCTTTCCCATGGAAGGTAATCATATATAATATATAATCAAATCTCAATTTTAAAAAATATTTTATCTATTTTTGGAATTGCAACCTGCATAAAATTTATAAATTTCTTTGATTTTCACTTGAGCCTCCCATGCAAGGTCCTTGTGCTAAGCGAAGTTCTATAAAATTGTATTTTATGGAAGATCATTTTTGTTGCAAAATTTTTTTTTTGATTCAAATTTGAGTTTCAAAAAATGTTAACAATTAAGATTTTATTATATATATATAGAGCAATATTACCTTAAGGAATTTAACGTGCACATGTGAAAAAAAAATCGATTTGAAAATTTGTTTATACTTCATTTTATAAAATTTTTATTGGCATAACTGAGAATTTTTAAAAAAATAAACAAAATGAAGTTACGTCACTCTTACCTTTTATACATTTTATCTTAGGGTGATCATGAGCATTATATGTTTTTTATAATTTTTTTTAATTTCTTAACTTAAATGTTATAATCCAAATCCTAAATATTAAATTTTAAACAGTAATTAAAAAGAAAAAAAATTATATTTACAATATATATATATATATATATATATATATATATATATATATATATATATATATATATATATATATATATATATATAATTAGTAATATGATTGTCTAGTTAGGCGCGATATGAAAGCCTTGATGGGAGCTCGAGTTGTTTTTTTTAATCTTAATTTATTGTTTTTTAGTGTATAATAATATGAAAACATTAAAGTTGAATTTGGTAGAATGCATGGCTGTTTCGTTGCGCACGGCAAACAAAGAAGTGCGTTCTCGACGAGGATAGGCATCGTTGCTATTTCCTTTATTATTAACTAACTATATGGGAAATGTGTGATAGTGGTGATTGATATATATATATCATATCCTTGATGGGAGCTCGAGTTGTTTTTTTTAATCTTAATTTATTGTTTTTTAGTGTATAATAATATGAAAACATTAAAGTTGGCTGTTTCGTTGCGCACGGCAAACAAAGAAGTGCGTTCTCGACGAGGATAGGCATCGTTGCTATTTCCTTTATTATTAACTAACTATATGGGAAATGTGTGATAGTGGTGATTGATATATATATATACACGTCACCTCATTGAGTTAATATAACATTATATAAAAATATATTATTAAAAATAAATAAATTTATAAAGCCAATGTCGGCAACATCAGCATATTGATCGATTCAAGAAACTCAATCTGGGCCCAATTATAACCTCAAATATAATATAAAAGGATAATAAAATAATCGATCATTATCTTTTTTTATTATTTTATTTGTAAATCTTTACCAAGTCCATAGCGTTAGGTAGCAAAAGAAAGAGACGGTTTAGCTGGAAAGAAAAACAAAGGCATGAGCTTGGTATTTCGTTCAATCATTAGAACCACATGGACTTTTCTATGACATGATCATGGACTTTTCTATGGTATCATTATCCTCGGATTAGGATGCATTAAGATATCATTCATGTATTTATACTTTGGATTTCTAGTTATAATGTATTTATAATTTTTTTTAAATAGATCGTGTAACCACAAGATGTTAACTTTCTAAATTATTCATCATAATCACTTTTTGATTTACCTTAAACGATCAATAAATTTTTATAGAATCTATTGTCTCAGATTCAATATTATCTAATTCATCATTTATTTTTTACAACATGATTATTTTTATGATTAATTTTTTTATTATAATTAACTAATAAACACCTAGAGATAAGAAGAGCCTAAATAAATAGGTTAATATGTCTAGTTCAGATCCTCTGTCCCCATTTCTTTCTATCTCATGTTTCACTGTCGATCGAACGGACCAGATTACATCTCAATGCATCATGACATCTTTAAGATGTGTGCAGTATCCTCATGATGTGCAAAACATCCTTGAGATATAATCTGACCCGTCCGATCGGTAATGGGACACGGGTGTTGGGACCGAAAAGTAGCAAGAGGGGGGGGGTGAATAGCTCTTCGCGTGCTCGTCGTCGACGTTGCTCGTTTCTTCAGAGATATGCAGCGGAAATACAAGAAACAAAAGCATACAACGCTAACAAATGGATTTTACTTGGTATCCACCTCACAAGATGTGACTAGTCCAAGGATCCACACATGCACGCACCCTCCAGTATGAATAACCCTCCTTTATGGTAACTACCAAAGGCGGAGAACCCCTACAATCTCTCTATACAAGAAGAAAATAAAGGGAAAACAGATACAAGAAATATCTTACAAGATAAGCAATGAAAAACTCTAACCCTAGCTTTTCTTCTTGTTGTGTTCTCGCCTCTTGACTTGGATGTCTCTCCAAGATCCTTCAAGAACTGGCGATCTGAACCTTAAATAGTTGCTGTGGAGATGCTGTAAGGATCGGAAGTGAATCGGTGAAGTTCTGCTAAAGGAAACGCTCGCCTGCAGCTAAATATGACGCCAACGGTCGGATCCCGATCGATTAGATTGCTCCCAATCGATCGGGGAGGCTTTAGATCGATCAACCGATCGATTCAGAGTGCCTCTGTGCTTTCTGGAATAGCCTGGATCGATCGGCTGATCGATCCAGGGCTTATCGCGCACAAACAGCAGCTCCCAATCGATCCACTGATCGATTGAGACCTCTAGATCGATCCACGGATCGATCCAAAGGGGTTCTGTTCGTGGGGACTCACCCGATCGATCAGCTGATCGATTGGGCATGATCCAATCGATCGACTGATCGATCCAGATCTGTTGGATCAATCCGCTGATCAATCCAGATCTGCTGGATCAATCCGCTGATCAATCCAGATCTTGATTTTTGCCCAAAAGCAAGTCCAAAGCCCCCTAAACCAACATCCAGTCAACCATGACTTGTTGGTAAATAAAACCTAGCATCCGGTCACCCTTGACCAGCTGGGACTCTCTCACCAAGTGTCTGGTCAATTCGTTTGACCCACTTGGACTTTTCTCCATCGTGCCAAGTATCTGGTCACTCCCTTGACCTACTTGGACTTTTCCTCATCGTGCCAAGTATCCGGTCAATTCCTTTGACCTACTTGGACTTTCATCAGATGTCTAGTCAACCTTGACCCATCTGGATTTCCCCGTGCCTGGCTTCACTCACTAGGACTTCCCTTCTGCCTAGGTTCACTCACTAGGACTTCTCTTCTACCTAGTTTCACTCACCAGGTTTTTCATCTAGCTTCACTCACCAGATCTTTCACCTAGCTTCACTCACTAGGATTTTCTATCTGCCTATCTTCACTCACTAGGTCTTTCACCTAGCTTCACTCACCAGGATTTTCCTTCTACCTAACATCCCAGTTAGGACTTCTCAGTCAAGTATCTGGTCAATCTTGACCTACTTGACTCTTCTTCAATCAACCTGATCAGACCCTGATCAAAGGGAAATTGCACCAAACAATCTCCCCAAATGAACAACTGCACCTACACTTGTCCATATCATCGAAGTCTTGTATTGTCAAACATTGAAACTCAAATCAAAACTCAAGCTTGGTCAACCTTGACCTAGAGAATATTGCACCAACAATGAGGACAAAAAAAAAAAATGAGGACAGAGGATCCGAATTATAATATGCCTTACAATTGTTTAAATCTCTCTAAATTTTAAGTACAAAAGATTAAAATTGCTAAACTTATTTTAACTTGGTGAATATATTTGATCTGTCACTAATTTGCATATCGAGATTTAAGCGTAACTTGAGTCGTAACATGCTGGATGGAGATCCGTTCCCCCGGTCCGGACGTTATTTTCGTAGCTAGAGTCGTAACTTGCTGGAAACACTATGTTCGTAGCTGAAGTCGTAACTTGGCATTTTCCGTCCGTCCACTCCGCCGTGAACGCTCTGGCTATATAAACTCGAGAGTTCCATGTCTTCCACCGAGGAAAGAAGAAGAAAAACTGCATTTTTGTTAGTTTTGTTTTCCTTTCTCTCGATTTTGCTGACTGTTCTTCGATCGATCGAGCTGCAGAGCGATGGCGAGCAAGGGATCATCGTCTTCTTCGATCCCGATCACGCCGCTGCTGAAGGACGAGCTCGACATCGTGATCCCCACGATCCGGAACCTGGAATTCCTGGAGATGTGGCGGCCCTTCTTCCAGCCCTACCATCTGATCATCGTGCAGGACGGAGATCCGAGCAAGACGATCAAGGTGCCCGAAGGGTTCGACTACGAACTCTACAACCGCAACGACATCAACCGCATCCTCGGCCCCAAGGCCTCCTGCATCTCTTTCAAGGACTCCGCCTGCCGATGCTTCGGCTACATGGTCTCCAAGAAGAAGTACATCTACACCATTGACGACGACTGCTTCGTAAGACCCCTTTCCCTATTTTAATTCCCGATTTTACTGTTGTTTCTTTTCTAGATCTGCACTTGAAGGCTGTTATTTAGAGGCCGACGGATGCTCAGCTGAGCAAATGCCTCGATTTTTGAAGTAGATTATGTAATTGCTTTCCTTTCCGGTTGTCGTTTGCTATGTTCTTTTTTTTCATTTGATAAACTATTCATTTTATTTATTTTTTGAATTTGGAAATCGCCAAAAGTTTGAATTTGATAATTACATTAACAGATCTGACTTTTTTTGGACTGCAATCATCGAAATTTGTTGTAGAGGCATGTCCGTGACAGGTTTCTGAATTTGAAATCCAAAAAACTCGAATGAGGTGCTATGTTTATACTATTACATTAAGTTTTTATGATGGTAGAAAACAGATCTAATATATATGGATTCTAATGGTAAAGTAATGTGAGCGATCCGGACCATTGATCCATTTTACCTTTTCTTTTCTACTAAATTCTTTGTCCAGTTACTAGATCTAAAATGTGTTTTCACTTTTCTATAATGTCTGCTCATGATTTTTTTATTACTTTGTTCTGTAATCGCATAATCTTTCAATGTCGCCTCATCATTCGGAAACTACAGTGTCAATTCTCGCATTTTCATTCTCAGGCTGAGATCTTCCAGTATTTAGGATGTTTGACTAATAATTACAAATTATGTTTCTGAATCTAAGAAACAACATATACAAAATTTCTAATATAGTTCGTACAGTAATTATGTTTTCATCCATTGCATGCCTCATAGACACAGACAATTGTTTAATGATGAGAACTTCACCTTTTTTTTGTCGGTTTACTAATGAATGCAGGGAACCATTTAGATTTGGATTTTCCATGTAACTTCTGTAGTCTTCTTTAATTTTTCAGATTTTTCTGCAACAGATCTCTCAGTTCTTTATTCTTCATTTTGTCTTGTCTTATTTTACTTTAGGTTGCTAAAGATCCTTCTGGCAAGGCGATCAATGCACTGGAACAGCATGTTAAGAATCTTCTTTCCCCATCTACTCCCTTCTTCTTCAACACCTTGTATGATCCATACCGTGAAGGTGCAGACTTCGTTCGTGGATATCCCTTCAGCCTCAGAGAAGGTGTTAAAACGGCAGTTTCTCATGGCCTTTGGCTTAACATTCCTGATTATGATGCTCCCACACAGCTTGTAAAGCCTCGTGAGAGGAACCAAAGGTATCCATTGCTGATATCTTCCATTTTGTATCAACTCTTTTTTTTTCTTTTTCCTACCAAATAAAATTATTGTTGAACACTATGTTCTCTCTTTATCAGGTATGTTGATGCAGTTCTTACGATACCCAAGGGAACATTGTTTCCCATGTGTGGAATGAACTTGGCATTTGACCGTGAGCTCATTGGCCCTGCTATGTACTTTGGACTCATGGGTGATGGCCAACCTATTGGGCGTTACGATGATATGTGGGCCGGTTGGTGTGTCAAGGTCAGTTTTTTCCTCTCTTAAGCCTTGTTTTATCGAAGAAATGGTAAATCGGAGAGATGGATATATAAAAAAAGACAAAATGGTTTTTTTCCTTAAATGAATATAATTAAAGTGGTTGGATCATTTTTTTTTCATAATTGGCATGTATCTCTTCAAATATTTATCTTCTCTTTTTGTTCATCAAAGTAAATAAGAGATAGAGAGGACTCATCTCTCACTTCGAACTCATTCTTCCTTATTGTGCAATTCATTTCTTATTCTTCTTTGTGGCATAGTCTCTGAAACCATAATATATAGTGGCCTCTTAATCTTTCTATTGGAATTTCCCAACGCACTGAAACACTTTGATCGTTGAAACAATCTAACAGTATCCATCGATGATGGTTTAGGTAATCTGTGATCACTTGGCACTTGGAGTGAAGACTGGGTTACCCTACATCTGGCACAGCAAAGCAAGCAACCCGTTCGTGAACTTGAAAAAGGAATACAATGGCATCTTCTGGCAAGAAGAGATCATCCCCTTCTTCCAAACTGCTGTTCTTACAAAGGAATGCAGCACTGTGCAAAAATGCTACATTGAATTGTCTAAGCAAGTGAGGGAAAAGCTTGGGAAGATCGACCCCTACTTCAGCAAGCTTGCAGATGCCATGGTGACATGGATTGAGGCTTGGGATGAGCTCAACCCATCTGGAGATATTGCTGAAGCAGCCAATGCCCCGGCCAAGGGGAAAAAATAGACTAGTTAAAAATAGTAGCATTACCATATGTGACAACTGTCGTCGTTTGGCTTAATTATGTAACCCTTATATATATATATTGTCTTCAATTGCCATCCTTTCAAACAAACAAATCTATTGATTTTTGCAGCTCCAAGTTTCCTTTTTTTTCACTGTTATGGAGATGGCTTAATTATGTTCTCAGATGTTTTGCAAGAAGAAAACAATTCCAACCACTGAATGGTGTGCTTGCGTAATTTTACCAGTGATAATTTTAAGACTTGATTCAGATCATGTCTCTGCTCGAACAAATGGATCAGTTTTTTGTGTTGAATAGGGATGTCCAAATAAGAGCAAACTAACACATTATGTAGATAGATACACTATAAAGGGCAGGCGAAAACAGACAATGGAAATCAAATTTTGTATCGCACATAAGATGTTGAGCCCGAGGATAACTTATTCCTTATAGCTGTGTCAACTCATAACTTGCCGAATACATCGACTAAAACATGAGTAGGTTATAAATTAAATGAACTTGGTACATACAATTCTAATAAATAGTGAGCACTGGCATTTACTAGTTTACAACCAAAACCCAATAACAATAACCAGGTAGTAGCAACCAAGTCACGGTTATCAGAAACAGAACACCTACAGCTACAAATAAATAAATACAGTCAGTAAAGAGGTAAACTACCCGGTTAATAACATTGATAGACACCTAAAATACATGTTACATTACATGAGAAGAGCTCAAAAGGCCAACTGGCAGGTCGGGCAGTATCTGCTAGTTTGGCATGAATCAGGCAACCTTTTGCTTCTTCACCTGCACGTTCTCAGGGTTTGGTTCTTCGTCTTCATCATCATCGTCATCTTCTTCAGCTTCTGCTAGTTTGGTCAGCTCCTCCTGGATCATGAGCTTTATAGATGCTTTTCGCGGGGTCAGATCCGCTTTATAGTTAGTAGCTGATCAGGAGAATTGCCGCAGCTGTGTTACATGGATCAATGTAAATGAAATAAAGACAAAATTCAAAAAGTACATACCTAGCCGTTTCAAAATGTCAGTGAAAGTAGCCTGAAACAAACAATAGGATACTGTCATGAGACTAAGACCAATAGTATTAGAAATTCGACCAAAGAACAAGAAAGCATGAATACTTTTGTTTTTTTTTTTTTTTTGAGAAAAGAGATAGAACAGCAAGATAGGCTCTCCACTGGCTAATATATATTAATATTAGAGGCTCTATATAAGCAATTGGGTTATGCTACACTAGACAACACTTAAGAGAAACCTAACAGAATGCTAATAACCCAAGCTAAAACATTCTCAGAAAGCATAAGATAAGACCAACTTAAGGCTAAATTGCTCCCTTCTGTTCAAAACTACTGTTTTTCATTATTAACAAATACCATCAAAAGTTGGATAATATCCTAAGCAAACATTGATAAATCTCTTCATTGAATTGAAGAATAATCTACATGAAGCGCTCTAGCAGGCTCTTAGCCTAAAGCAACCCAGGACGAAACCATCTACACAGCAAATTTCCCATATCACCGGAGAGTTTCCATAGATCTAGCATCGTAGTAAAAATAGCTCAATGGGAACCCAACCATTGTGACAGCAGTAGAGGCAGTGACTCATCGCCAGGATCAAGGTTTTGCTTCCCAAAAAAATGCACTATTTGCACAAGAAACTGCCACTATAGGCCAATTTTTTATGATGAAAAAATTTAAAACTAAAACAGATAAGAAATGGCTCACCGTGTTGAAGTCAACTTCCTTCAGAATTTCACATATTTTCTTTCTCAGTTCCTCTTTGCCTGGTTGTTGAGTCTCTTGTTTTGTTTTATCTTTGCCAACCTTTTTACCTTTGATCAAAAGAAAAATGTATTTAAGATTAAATTCAGCATAACAACAGTGAACCCACTAGAAATTCATCCAACTCAAAGATCCATTCTAAAGGAATGATAATAAACTGAAAGGTTCTAGGTACACAAGAACAAGGCCTCTAGAAAATGACCTCAAAATTTTCTGAAGGACATGATTTAGTATTATTTTTTGTAAGGCTTGGAAATTCAAAAAAAAAAAGGTGAACCGAACAGATTAGCTGCAATGGACATATAATCAATAATCATTGCTGAGTTTGCTAGGCCAAGCAACAGGGACAATTGTAAACTCCTAGATCAAGTAACCTTAGAATACTACATTGAGTTTACCTACACAAGATGTCCTTAGTATGAATACAGCTACTTCAGATCAATTACAAAGGGAATTTTTTTCTCTCGACCGTTTGTAATAAATCAGACTGATGGCATAATTAATATCCTTCCACATAGAGTTGTTGATTGGGCCAGGCCACCAAGGCCCAACATGATTTGGATTGAGCTTAGCCTACCCTGATCGCAATCAGAACAATGCTATTTCTCACTTGGACATGTTTGCAAGTCCATGTCAGGCACAAGCTTCTCAACACGGGAACCAAAACACACATGGCTTTAGGACCAAGTTGGGCCTGGGTCATGCCCAGCATAGCAACTGAACTGGACCACCAATGCCCAGGCACAGCCCACTGACATCTACTTCCAGTAACCAACATTTCCATAAAAATGATGACAAGGATCATTCTATTTCCATGTTTGGCTCAATTGACAAAAATGTACCTCTCTGACAAAATGGAATAAGACATGGAAGATCAAATGAAAAAAAAATACAAATAAAAGAAAAATGGGTACAAAAGTAAAAAAAAACATGCAACCAGTAATCAGATAAATTATACTGCTCATGCATCACAGCATTTTTAATCACATAGAATTCATGGTTGATAGCTTACCAGTATCCTTCTCTTGCTTTGCTGATCTAATGGTCTTTTCCTTGGGTGAATCAGTCCTTTTCTTCTTCCTGGAGGAAACCTTTTCACTTACATCCCCATTGTCATCATTATCCGGTTTTGCATGTTTGGAAGATGATGCCTTAGAACTCTTGGTAGTCGCAGGAGCTAGCTCCTGCTTAGAGCTACTCCTAGCCTTTTCCTTGCCAACAGAATCCCTTTGTCTAGGAACTTTCTTCTTGTCCTTATTGTCCTTTCCTATATCTTCTTTTTCAGGTTCATCTTCTTCAGACACTTCATCAGCTGCATCCTCCTCATCCTCACTCTCTGAATGCTCAACTGCTTTGCCTTTATGAGGACTGCCAGTGTTGACATCATCCTCATCATCTGTTTCTGGTGCACTTTTATCTTCTTCACTCAGAGAGGCCTCATCTCTTATCTGTTTCTTTATATTAAACCAAAGAAATCATTCATGAGGACGTGAGTTAACTTTAGCAGTCATCAGAATTAAAGTATATGAACGATCCAATAAGAAACTAACAGAATCAAAGGAATATAAGATATTACAGGAAACACAATAAGAAAATGCCTATTGCTCAATTTGTTGCCTCTTTATACAGACCTTCCTAGACCTCTTTGAATGATTATCTTCACTTCCCTTTGACAAACTTCCCTTAGATGGTCTCTTGCGTTTTCTTGGTTTTGTCGATTGCTACAAGAAAAAAAAACAACAAGCATATGGAGACAAAGTTAAAATGAAATACTTCACAAAGAGGCAAATGGATAACCCATCTGATGAATCCAAGAAGCATCGATTATTGCACAATCATTATATAAGAAACAGTACAAAAGAGTGTGTCCACTGACATTAAGATACTGAATACATAAACGCATATGAAAATTGAGATATTCAGAATTATTACTTCAGTGTTAGGATGAGGGGCAACCAAGAAGTCCAATAGCTTTTCCACAAGCTCTTCCTGTAAAATGTCAACCAGATAATGAATTTGACATGATCATAGAGTATTTCATGAGAAGCCAACCTGAACATCACCATTGTAGATTACAACATTAGAAGCAGAAGGCACACCAACCTTTCTAGAGTTGGCTTTAGAAGCAGGTAAATCAAACAAATCACATAGATCCAGCAATGTGTCTTTTACATATTTGTCAAGTTTCTCCTTCATTTTAGCCCTCTGCTTCTCCTGGAGATACAATTTTAACGTGTGAGGATAAAAAATGGACAAAAATTATCACAAGAATGACCATTATATACGTTATTATCAAGAATTAAAATGCTTACATCACTTTCATGCCATACAAAACCAGAAAACTGGAGAATATGGTTTTTGAAATTCACTGCCTGCAACAACAAAAAAGTTACATTAGTCAGAATTGCATGGCAATGGAGATTCATGTGCATGACTACAGCATAATAGCAATTATCTGAAACTTGTAACACTTGTCTGAACTGGATCAATTGGTAGTGGCAATAAACTTGAGAATTCATTTCAGATTAGAGGGAGGAATTGAAAACCTTCAATTTACATCAAGAAAACACAACCAGATGGAATGACAACAAACTATTTACAGTACAATCAAATATTTATAGGTACTATGCAAAAAAAACAAATACCCAAGAACAACAATTTTCAGAAAAAAGTTTAAGCTACCTTTCCTCTCCTTCCAAAAAGTGTCTGATGAATCAACTTAATATCTGCAGGTTTCTTCCTAGCTAATTTGTGAGCCACTGTAATAAAGTGAAACATGTGTGTAATATCATACTCAAAACATATATTCAAGGAAAAAACAAAAGCAAAGCCCAGAGAGGACAGATCCACTGTTTATAGTTTATACTGAAATTAAATCTTATCCAAGAGATGTGCAGATCAAGTCCCAACCAAGAAGTGATTTTATATGTTTAAATTAATACAAAACCTCTCAATAAATATTTTTAGGAAATAGTTAATGCATATAAAGGAGTAAGAACAGGATTTGAAACATCAAATCAAGTAATAATGGTATCTTACAAATAAGAAACACGCCTACATCCTTTATTTCAAGTTGTTTATATGACATAAAATGTCTAATGAGCCGAGGGGTTGACTAATGAACAGGCTACGAAGAAACTAGTGAAAAGATTCAATTACAATGTTTATCATTCCTATAATAGGACAAAATGTACCATAGACTAACCAATTTAAACAGGAGCAATAAATCAATAAACTGCGAAGATAGTCATTATGATCTATGCAAAAAAACTTTACAAGTTAAACAATTATAACAAGAGCATTCCAGTAACTAACAAGATAGAACATATATGGCATCTCAGAAGTTCATACCATAAACAGTTCGTCCAAATAAGAGAAATATTGTGATACATAAAGGGGAAGATTGGGAATATTTTTTTTGACTAAATTTAAATCCACTAATTTAATGAATTGAAACATAAATAAATATACCACTTGGAATATCCTTCAATGGAGTGCCACGTCCCTGTAAACCAAGAGACCACAATTCATGTAAAATATCAATCTCAAAAATCAAAATAATAAACAAAATGGATAGTAAAACACCTTTTCAACTTGAAATTCCTTTGATCTCTCTTTTTCAATAACTTCTACCAATCTCTCTACAGTTTTTCTTTCACGCACAGGGCGTTCCATAGAAGAAGTGATTGGACTATTTAGTAACTCCTTGGCTTTTTGCATACTGTCACCTCCCTCTCCTTGGCTTTTTGCATACTGTCACCTCCCTTGCTCTTTGTCTTTTGCATCTGAGATCTTTTCCTCTTAAACCAGACGACTTTCTTATCCTCGTCCTTCTTTTCAATACTTCCATTCTTTCCACTATCCGTGTCATTTTCTCCTCCTTGTGGTTCTTGTTCCACTCCCTTCTCTTCTATTCCCTCCTCACTTTCGCCAACATGTGTTTCTACCATTTTCACATACTCAAGCGGCATCACTTTATCACCTTCCACATCAGCCACTTTCACATCCTCAGATTTGACAGTACTAGCAACATCAGTCATCTTGTCTTCTTTCAACTCTTTTATATCATTTGGTTTCACCATATCAGTAGTCTCACCTTCCTCTCCTTTATCACCTTCTTCATCGACCGTTTTCGCATCCTCAGTGGAAACATTTGTGTCCCTGGTCTCTTTGTCATCTTTTGTTTGTTCCAAATCAATTTCTTTTGACACAGCACTTGTTGCCTCAATCATGTTCTCTTCATTTGTTTCTTCTATTTTATTTTCTTCTTCCATGGTATCTGATGCCTCAATCTTTTCACCTTCTTTTGATTCTTCATTATCCATCTCTTTTGCCACAGCAGTTTCTTCAGTGTGCTTTTTCTCATCATCAACCTCCTTTTTGTCACTGTCATCTTCATTTCCTTTATCTCCACGATCTAGCACAACTTCTTTTGATTCTTCATGATCCGTCTCTTTTTCTACAGAATTTACTTCAATGTGCTTCTTCTCTTCAGCCTCCTCTTTTTCCTTACTTTCGTCTTCATTTTTCTTACTTCCGGAATCAGGCAAAAAATTCTCATGCTCCGGTGGAACAGATCCTTCCAATATTGGGATTTCTTCACTTATATTTGTGGTTCCCTTGTTTTGAGAATCGAAGGTACCACGAATCTTATCTTCACGTGGCGAAGCAGAACCATTCTCCACCAAAGTTTCCTCTGCGTCAGAGGATGGTTTACATTCTTCCATCCCCACGGGTAAAGATTATAGAACGTAGCTCAGAACCACTCCAATCTGGGAACCGAGCAAGATTGAAACTTTATTATCACCAACTGCAAAATAAATAAATAAATAAAAAGCAAGCGGGAGAGCAAAAACTGAGTTTGGGAATGAATAACCAATGGAACTCCAAACAGGAACATCCGCAAGCAGAAACCTAACAATGAAGTACAAAACCCTATCTTCCCCGACAATCTTCCAAACACTCAAATGCGAGGCAAAAAAAACGATAAATAGGAGGATACATGTTGCGAACTAAAGTTCCGGAAAACCCTAGCTGGATCAAACGACCGTCCCTCGTTTAAAAGAGCAGCAAATTGGTCCCAAAAACGACAAAGAGCATCGAGTGCAAGGGATTAAAATCGAGTAAAGAGGCACCTGAAGAAGAAGACCTTGGAGCTCGGAAAGATTAACAGAAGTTTGGAAATTTCAGGGGGAAGAGTTCATGCTCGTCCCCCGCGTCTTCCCTCTCGCTCCTCTCCTCTCCTCTCCTGGGACGAAATCGCTGCTTGCCTGCGGCGAAGAAAATACTAAAAAATAGGTAGACGTCTTTTTCTTTTAATAGGAATTAATTCTGGCTTCGTGTCCGGACCTTAAATCAATTTCGGATTGGCTGTGGCAGCGAAGACAGGCTGCACTTTAGGTTTTCTCTGGGACCGTGAATCAGATGCCACGTAGTCGGAGTAGTCGTGTCCATCGTTCGTGTCTTCAAACATCGACCATGCACGAGCTCCTTTTAATATTAATAAATAAAGTTGATGATAATTTATTTCATGAACATGAAGAACCTTCTAACAACAAAAACATAGTTCAATCCTTTAATATACTGAAAAGTTTTACTTAGAACAATCGATTAAATGTACAAGATCTTGCAATACTTATCAAGGAAAAGATTAATTATAGAGACTAATGCAATTTCTTTAGCTCTTCATGCATAAACTTGGAATTTGAGAAACATGGATCCTTTTTATCCCTCCTCAGTAGCGGCAGCTAACAGAGAAGGTGGCAATGCAGGAACTAAGTTCTACGGTCGAACAAACGGCAAGCGAATTTATTGTACGACATTAATCATCAGCTCCAAGAACTCTCAAAATGAGGATAAATGACAAATAAAAATGAAATGAATTTCCACGTCTTCCAACCGATGACATGTTCCATGGCAATCTAAGAGGAACTCGTAATAAGAACATGCGTATTTGGAAGACTACGTTCCAATTGCTTCACATCTTTAACGCCTCCAGAGACGGCCGTGCTGTTTCTGTTCTTGCATTTTCCTGCAAGACAGTTTAGAGATATGTTTAGAAGTTATCCTGAGCTGCTACTTCAACTAATGCAATGTTTCAATTTTCGAAAGGTTGAGGGTTCATGCCAAACCTAGCTATTACTCAAAAATATCATCAAATACACGTAACTTTCACTTTCACCCCAACATGTACAGTACCACCCAATTATTTTAGGATCTTTACCAATTAAATGCCAATATAAGATCTTCAAATTCCTGAAAACTATTTATGGATGGTCGTACAATAAGACTAATTGAATCATATAAACTAAAAAGGATCATTTAAAAAAAGATTAATTAGTTAAACTGAAAAGATAAATCAACCATTACGTTTATCATCAGTTAACTGCCTAAAGCCTGAATACCAATAGGGTCTATTATACTTGGTGCAAATGGAATGCAATGCATACCTCTGATATTCCTTTGAACGTTCAATAAATTCACTGGCTATATCATGACCTTGAAATGATGCCAGTACTTGTCTAATATCAGCTGGTCTGTGGACGGCTACATCTGAAGGAAAAATAAAAATTCAATTGCAAGAATTGATCGAGTCAATGTCAAAGCATCATCATTGGAGGGAATTAATCAGAATTGCTCATACATTCAAGAAATGGAATAAGGTCTAGAAGTACAGTGTCATCATTTTCTAGCTTCCAGGGTTTGATAGGCACACTATTTTCAGGCTGAAGGCAGGATTCAAGAGCATGACCACTGACATAAATTACACGCGATGGATCTCTGTTCAGCTTTGCTAGATCCTGAAAAAATTCCAGCCTATGGTTAAGTAAAATGGAAGTTAGGGACTAAGCATGAATGGATCATAGGACATATATATTGGTATTTTATATATTTAAGGAAAAATCAAATAATGATCACTTTAACAGATAAAAAAAATTTCTATTTTGCCAACTGTTTTCAACTTTCTAGGAACTCTTAGATGCAAAAATGAAACCTGAAAATCTAAATAACCAATATAACATCCAAAGTAAATGATTTTTTATCGATGCCTAGGCAAGATGAAAACATTAGATATCAATTAAGAAATCCACTTGAAAGTTATAAAGAAAAGGATTGAGTTGATAATAATTCAAGACAAGGAAATATAGCAACATCAGACAAAAACAATTCTGCAACAACCAAGGAATTTACCCGATAATGTTTTCCATCCACATATTTTGTTGCAGCTCTGGATAGCCTATAACGAATATATCCTTTCTGATCCAACCTTTCTATGACAGGATCAACATACTGCAAGAATATAATGAACCATGTTAATGATAGGCACTAATGATCTCAAACTATCAAGAAAGGAATTCAACTTACCACATTCTGTTGATCTGAGTACACAACAATTTCATACAGTTTTCCAAGATGTTCCAAGAAAGCATCAACACCAGGCCTTTTAAATGTTTTCCAGCCTCTATCACGCTATCAGTAAGAAGCATCATAGGATGAGATAGTTGCGCAAAATGCCAAAACCAAATAGTTAATAATTCTGTACCAGAGATTACTTTTAATTGTCATTTAGGGAGTTAGAGAAGCTCTTCAAGAAGATTGATGTCAAAAAAATAGATGCATATGGATCTGCAAAATTGCAGACAGACTTCTTGAGTTTGAAGTCATAGAGTTCAACTGGCCACGACAGTTATGACTATAAAAGTGATTAGTTGATAATGAGTTGGAAAAGAGTATTTGCCTCGTAAAGTAATAGCATATATGATGCATATGATTTTTCAAAACAGTGATTTAAATTTGTTCACTCGCTCAGTTAGAAACACATTAGACAACAGAAACAGAGGGCAAGGGAAGAGGATAACATGGAAATGATATACATCTTTTCCAAATTCCTGATTGGTACTTGATCAACAACGGAAACTTTAGAGGTATAAACATAGATGAATACAGATCTAAAAAAAGCTGTTGACAGTATATCCATGCCCAACTACTATGTAGAATGATATAAATAGACATATATGGGATACAATAGAAATATCACCTTCCAGTCAGGGTACACGAGAGTCTCATTAAGATCCAGAACAAGAGTGAAAACATGCTGTTCTTGAGGATGCAAATCAGGAAGCAATTTCTCTGATGAAGGTTCAGTAAATTCCTAAACAACAACAGGAGATATACAATTATAACAGAATGAACCAACTGTAAGAACAAGAAAACGCTGACAATAAAAAAATAAGTATATACAAACCTGAACTTGATCTTCAATTGCCCTCCTAAGATCCAGATAGAGATCCAGCGCTTTAACAGGAACTGTAGATGTAAAAATTATGAATTAGATTTGCCACACTTATTAAAACTGCATATTATTATATATGTGAATAGGAAAAAAAAAAATCTAGATAGAAAAGCAAACAAAGTATTGTGTTTCAAGCTACAGCAGTGGTGCTAGCGACAGCACATGAGCAAACACTCTTTATCCTAACTAGGTAGTTACAAGGGGTGCACCAAGCATTGCAGCACTATCACTGACTAAATAAGGAATGCACATGCTCACCATTATAGGAATACAATTATATGAGAACAAGCTCCAGTTGTTCCAAACAAAATATTTCTTGCTCATTCCATCTGAGAACATGTTCATCTTAAAATTCTAGGATATAAAGCTTGATCTTTATGTTGTATGTTAGCTATCAAAAGGTAGCAATTCACCTATAAAATAAGAACCAGAACATAATAGACTACATTTCTAATACACCGTACTGTACTTTAACCACCCCATTTTATTTTCATAATCAAGCTCACCTTCTTGATCAAGAATATAGATGATACTAAAACTTTTTTAGTCATCCATCAACTAACTCTTAATAATAAATTGTTATTGATATGCTCAGTCTTGTGGTACTTCATTTAATAAGATCAACATGAAACTACATGCACCAGGGAAGTGATTTATCATCAATATAGAAGAATTCTTGAACAAATTTTAATAGAAAATGTTAATTGTTAAAGTACAGACTTAGCAAAAGCTTAAGATATTACTAAAGAGTTCAATTTAAGGATTTACAGTTTAACATCCACCTTTCAGATCAAAATGGACTAAGCTTGAGTGGACTGATTAAAAGAGCATGTGAGCCAAAAATGTATTGCCCAGATTTACAAAATACCTAGGAATTAAATAAGTAAAAAAGCATTAACATACTACAGAGAGGTATTATATTTCTCACATCGCAAACGTAAATTCAGGATTCAGCAAGGAAGATATAAAAGTCTACCTTTCATGGCTGTGGAGTAGACCAAATTGTTATATTTCTGCAAGAGAGAACAGGAAAAAAAAAGAAATTTGATGTTAAGTCAGTAGAACCACTCATTTAGTCTGAAGATGATTGAATTGTTGGTAGATTCATAGAAATTTCAGTTTGAAAAGTTGGTGCAACATTAAGATGGCCTTTAGAATTCATCCCCAGAACCATGGAATATCAACTAACTATAACCAGAAAACAATAAAAATGGAAGAAGTCTAAGGTGTTTTTTACTTGCTAGGCCATTAATTAAATCCAAAGATCTTCCTTTTCTTCAATTTTACTTGAGCAAATAAAATGATTTTAGTTTTTTTTTTTAAATTAAAACCTAATACTCATCCTATAACCTCCCATGACATACTAAATGCTTGAATAAATCTATCTAAAAAATTAAACCTAAGTGTCAAAAAATTTTAACAACTCTTCAACATTGTCCCAAATTCGGTATTCTCACTACTGCTCAGCTCCAAAAGCTGGGCACTGCTAGCAATATGCATGAGAGATCCTAACTATGCTAAAGAAAGGCACACAACAATGCATAGCTCAAACTGTACAGGAACGTATAAACATTTTCTAGAAGAGCATAGTTCAGAAGCATTTGTAGGAAGAGCATAGCTTAGGCATTAGAGCAGTGAAGAATAGTCCCACCAATCAAATGTGTTTAGAATGGTCAACTGAAGACACTAGGGTATGGCTGACTCAAACCTTGTAGAGTGAAACAAAATCTATCTTGAAACCACATCAAAGTTCTCCTTTTGGCTTAGCTTGATAACATTTTAAATTACTGACCAAAATTTTCTAAACCTCATATCTACAAAGTTTGGTGTATGAGGTCATTTGCAGATCTTTATATAATCTCAGTTCTAGATTCCATCATTTACTATACAATGTATCCAGAGGTTATGTATTGTTCTAAAGTAAAAAAAAAGAACCTTACAAACATTATGCAAGCTGTATGCCACTGTTTTATAAAGTATTGATTAGGAAAAAACATAATGATTAGTATATAATGGCACAAAAAAGTCTTATCCAGTTCCTTGAATAATGCTCTTACTTGGAAACTGGACTCATCATCTCCTCCTAAACCTATTGCCTTCTCCCGCAATGTATTTGCCTTCTGCTCCAATTCTTCCAGAGAATATGCTGTGTTCAAAGGACACAATCAACATAACATAAATTAATTGAAGAAACAGCATAATAAACATCTGTAACAAGTAATGTTGGAATGAGAACTATAGTTCCTTATAAAAAATTAAGGCGATAGAATATAATGATTTTCTACTAGTTAGTGATCAGCAACTTTGACAAATGAAAACAATACCATCAATAAAATGATGAATATTAGACATGGCTATATTCAATCGATGATAACGGACCATTCCAAAACATTTTACCATTTTTTAGAGAAAGAAACATTCTCTGGTCATTTATGATATTCAAATATCCAAGGCACCTAAATCTTTCCTTCAGATTGACAGTAATTTGCCATAAATGGGTAACATGAGACCTTCTTTACCAGATACATCAAAGTTGCATACTCATCTATTTTATTTTCTTTTTCTCTTTTTTTTTTTTTTTTTTTTTTTTGCAAAAAAAAAAGGAGAATCAATTTCCAAGAATATTGACTCCAGTGAAAGAATAGGAATAGAAAGAATCTGTAAGCAGGAAAATACACAAAAACAAGCTAAGGATGAAAAATAGAGGAAATATAAAAGGAATATAAATGGGGGAACATATTGGAAGATATAAAGAAAAGTAAGAGAGATTTGGGGGAGAATCAATTTCCAAGAATTGACTCCAGAATAAGAATAGGAATAGACGTTGTCTATAAGAAAGAAAATGCACAAAAACAAGCTAAGGATAAAAGGAATATAAAAGGAGGGACGTGTTAGAAAATAAAGACAAAAGTAAGAGAGGTTGGGGGAGAAAGACTGGTAGTCTCTTGTCCTCATATGCAGCTTCAAGAGTAACTTAAGAAGAGAGCCCATATTTAATCTAGTCAAACAAGTGACTTCAGCAAGTGAGGATTTGGCATCTAGATTCTACATTTTTAATGAGATATTAAATATCTTTCTCTGTAACTGAATATTAGAATGACTCTTCAAAAAAATAGTATTGACCTTTGATTCAGATTAAGAATACATTATGATGTAGCCCAACAGAAATTGTAAGCTAATTGAGACTTCATATAATCAAAAAAAAGTGCATGAGCATTTTAGTCTAGCGGTTTAGGTTTACAAGTAAAAAAGATTGATTTTTCTAGGATCGCAAATTGTATTTTGACAAATTTAGCCCTAAGCTTATTGAAGTGATACTACAGGAACAAGTTTCCTGAGATGGTGAAGTGGTTATTGACTTCAAATAAAATAGGATAATTAAGATAGGCTAGGAAGTGAGTGAAACCTTAACTAGGGGGATTCTGATACTTCAGTCTAATCAGCCGATGGAAATTATCTACTAACGTGAGTTTAAAGATTTAAATGAGTCTAGTTTCAATATACAAGTTTAAACATTTTAGACAAATGCCCAGGTCTACGAAAATTGTCAATGCCCATGTATCCGGCCACATGCTGCTTTTCATTTCTAATTCAATGAGTTGTATTCTGCATTTTGACTTAAGCGTGAGGTGCACTTAGCATTCTGTTATTCATGCGCTCTGCCGTTCTGATCGAGCCTCCATGCACTTTCAGATATGGGCAGTAATTCTAAATTCGATAGAATTTCTTCAGTATAGTCGATAATTTCGGCAAACTTCAAACACAATTTGCACAGAAACGATCCTGACTCGGAAAAAGGAAAAAAAGTTTAAAAAGTAAAACAAGGCGCACCATAACTGGCATAGGCGGTGGTTCCGAAGGCGGCAGTGAGAGCTGCAAATGATCCAAACTTGAGGATGCCCCAGGACCGACGTGCAGCGACGGAAGATGGAAGCGTTGGCGGCGTTGGCGGCGGCGGCGGCTGAGTAGAGGAAGAAAACGAGGGAGGTGGTTGGTCGCTGAAGAGGACGTCAGAGGAGGCGAGGGGCTCCTTGGCAGGGGCAGTTGGGACGTTGAGGGCTCTGCACTCGCTCCGACGCTTCACCGGAAAAGGAAGGAGGCGGGATCGGGCAAAGCGAGAAGCCATGGCGAAGCGAGAAGGGTTTTGAACCGGTTCGATCACTCTCGTAACAAATAATTCCAATTGCTTTGTCATTAAATAGAAGGAATTTCTAGATTCAATATTTACAAAAATAGTTAATTAAATAATATAATACTAGTTTGTGTCCTTTTGTATTTTTCAAAATGTTATTAAAATTTTTGGAATCATCATTTTACCTATTATAGTTATCGATTATCCAAATACAATAGTTTTTATGTTTATAAAATATTATTAATTATCTTTTGGGTTATGGGTCTTTATAATTGTAGAATATTATTGATTATCTTTTGGGCTGATATAGGGTGGAATTCATCATTTCAGTAGTCTCATTTAATTATTCATAGTCATTTATCTATATATCTCTCTATATATATATATATATATAAAAGTAAATTAGAAAAGTTATAATTATCCACGGTAAAGAGAGAATAGATCTTCTCGACCCTAAAATATTGTTCAAATGATAGACCACTATATTGATTAATTGATTTGTATGGATCTCACTTGCTAAATAGGTAAGGTCCATTCAAATCAATCAATAAATTTTTATGATTCATCCTCTGATCCAAAAAATATGTATTAGAAGATCTTACTTAAGTAAGGGAAGATATTTTTTCTTGAATTTATCAATATTTGACACCGTCTCACAGTAATCAACTCAATTGTGTCCCGAAAACTGAGCTGATGAGTCTGAGATCAAAGGATTGGATAACTTAACAAACACCTAGCCTACAAGTCAAGTCAATTTTTGGCAAATCTTCTGTCGAGTTGAGCATCAATCAGGTCAATTTCCTTTAAGTCGAGCTTCAAGATATCGATTGCTTTCAAGTCAGACTTCTGGAGATTGATTATCTTTGGGTCGGGCTTATAGAGACCGAGTAATTGTATGAAAAAACTTAATAAAAACGTTAAGTAGACAGTCGAGTTGGACCTCAACTTGACCGCTATGACACTCGAATTAAATCATTAGCCGAAAAAATAGAGAAAATAAATATAGAAAAGTAAAAAGAGTAGAAAGTGGAGTGCACCTCTTCCTTTTGTCATCGAGAGACGTCCCTCTGTATGGCCGGTGCTTTATCTGTTGCATCCCTGAGTGGTCAGTGTTTCAACAACTGCCGAGTCTAATCTAGTTTGATTTGATCTGACTCGAACTCGATCTATATGAATTTGAGCTCGGTCTAACTCAACCTAAGCTCAATATATTCTGATGCAAATCAATTTGACTCGACTCGAGTTCATCTCGACTTTAATTTCCAACTCAATTGACCTTTGACTTCATCATGCCACCTAGGACTGACCATATCAATTATCATGGGCAAAGTATAATTTTTAAATAAGTTTATACTCTGTATAATTAAATTTTTAAATATTTTTAGAATCATAAGAGCATCAACAGCGGAGCTCCCACTGCGAACGTGTCATGAGGGAGAAACCTCCCTCCCATTATGGGAGGGAGGTTTTTCACTCGAACGAAAAAGCAGCTCTGTCATTACATAGCCGCTTCTTCGTAGGTTTTAATTTTTTTTTATATTTTAATTTTTTTAATAATTAAAAAAAGAAAGGATGAGAGGGCAATGGTTACCGATTGCATGCCGTTGAACAACGGCTAATTTTTAGTTGTTGTTCAACATTTTAATTTTATTATTTAATATATAAAAAAAATCTATAAATATGGGATCAATTTTATTCATTCCATTGCAATCTTTGCTCTCAACTCATTTCTTCCTTTCATTCCCTATTTGTATTCGAGATGGATGAAAATCTCAATACTTCCTTTACGAATATTTTGAATTCTTCAAATACGGAAGGAAATTCATCTTCTCAAAATACTCGCACTCCTCTAAATATCCAATATCCTCATATTTTCTCTCACCCACAATATCCTCCAAATGTTCAAAATATTTCATATGTTCCACAATATTCTCCAAATTTTTCAAATTCCCAAAGTTCTCAAAAATTTTTGTAGTCGTGGAATCCAAGTAACACCGCCCGAGCTCCATTTGGTATGTATTCATCCCAATATTGGTCAGCAATGGGTAGCCAACTTGGGGATGCCTTATCCTTACGTATTTTCTCCTACTCAACCACCTGTCATACATTCGAATGAATCAAGAAGGACAATTATTGATCCATCTATCAGCGACAAAGAATCTCTAACACCATCATCTGTTCCTGCAACTCAGTTGCCACCGCACTCATCACAAGAGACGCGTGAAGTTGAGCTGGAGGAAAATGAATCGAAACGAAGATTTTGGTCTCTCGATGAAGATGTGATCCTTGCGAAGTCATAGGCAACTATAAGCACTGATGTAATCATTGGTAATGACCAGAAGGATCAAGTATTTTGGAAACGTATAGCTGATTACTACAACAAACATCGGCCTATTGGATCTATGACGAGAAGTTATCAGCGGTTGAAATCACATTATTATAGGTTTGCACCAATGGTAAATGAATTTTCTGCAACTTATAATAATTTTTATACTCATCGGCAAAACGGTTGGAGTGACGAGAATGTGTTGGAGAATACATTAAATATATAGAAAGCCAACAACAAAGGCAAGGATTTTAAGTATATGCATGTGTGGAGGGTTCTCAAAGAATATGAAAAATATACTTCATAATCAGTTGCTCATTACTCTAACAAGAAGGCAAGGACATCCGAATCAGGGGGAAACACTTTAACATCAAATCCATATACAAGTATTGATTTAGATGACTCTCATTCGTCCTATAGGATAAAAGGCAGTGAAGAGAAAGGGCAAATCTAAAGCCAGAGAGGGCGACACAATGGAACATAGCATCGACAAAAAATGACAAGATATTAAAGAATATCAAATTCAAAGAATGACTTTGCGGAAAGCTGAGATCTTTCATAAGGATTATGAAATTCTTATGAAGGATACCAGTGAGATGACATCAGGATAACTTTATTTACATGAGAAAATGATGAAAAAAATTAAATAGAGACATGACTTGGTGTAGATGAGTTTACGTTTATTTTTAGGACTATTATTATAATTTATGTCTTTTTATTTGATGCATTGTAATATTTATGTATTTTTTAAAATTATTAATGTTGTTTCATGTTAACAATTTATAAATTTAAATTTTATAAAAAATTAATGGTATATAATGTAAAATATGAAGGAGAAATGAGAATTATATATAATGGAAAGTGTGAGACCCATAAGAGAGTTGTTGAGAGGTTTTTTGATAGTAGAAGAAGATATGAGATTTTTAATTTTGATGTGGCACAGACAACGAAAGAGCTCTCAACTGGTCTAGCCACCGTGGATGCTCTAAGCAAACACGCTACAATTTATATTTAAGGGAATGATATACGTATGTATTAGGGCAGGGGAAGACGAGGAACAGCACGTAGACAGAGATCCGTCTTCCTTTTTGACGTTAACTTGAACGTCTCCCTCATATCCAGTTCGATCTCTTTCTCCGGCAACTTCCAATCGAAGTAGTAGAGGAGGCAAGCGAGAGGGAACTCGACGGTGGCCACCCCGAATCCCATCCCGGCGCACATCTTCCTCCCCGATCCGAACGGCAACAGCTCGAAGTGAGTTCCCTTGTAGTCCACTGCGCTCCCCTCGAACCTCTCCGGCCGGAATTCCTCGGCGTCATCGCCCCATACTGCAGGGTCCCTCGCGATGGCCCACGCGTTGACCAGCACCCGAGTGTTGGCTGGGATCTGGTAGCCGAGCAGCTCGGTTGGTTCGAGGCAGATGCGGATGAGAAACGGCGCCGGAGGGTGGAGCCGCAGGGTCTCCTTGATCACCAGCTTCAGGTAGCTCAGTTTACCCACATCCTCCTCCGCCGGCTTCCCGTCGCCGCCGAAGGTTTCTCGCACTTCTTGTTGGGCTCGCTTCATCACGGCCGGGTTCCGGATGAGCTCCGACATGATCCATTGCAGAGTGGTGCTGGAGGTGTCGCTTCCGGCGACGAACAGATCCTGAAAATTGAGGATTAGAGAATTCATGATAAGAAAATGAGCAAGAACAACACAAGTGCGACGAATGAATTGTGAATTGTTGATCGATCACCATGGCGATAGCAATGATGAACTCATCTGTTAGAGAAAACGGAAGGCTTTCTTCGTGTTGGATTCTCAGCATCACATCGATCAAGTCTTTCTCTTCTTTCTCACCGCTCAGCTCCCACGCCGCCCGGTGCTCATCCAAAATGCTGCCGATTATGAGATCAATTTGGGCGAGCAACCTCGTCAGTTTGCGTCGAACGCCGTTGAGGGAGCCGATGAGCCCTGCCCAGGACGGAAATGAGTCGACCAAGCTGAATCCGCTCATCTCCTCGATGGACTCATCCACCAACGCCAAGAACTCCGTTTGATACCTGCAAATTAGGCTTATCGATTCAATTCGGTAAGAAAATTCTGCAATCGATCGAACTGTGGTGATCATCACTCCGCTCCTACCTGCACTTGCCTCCGATCAGGGCGCGGGCGGTTATGTCGTTGGTGAGCCGCATGATCTGGGTGCTCAGGTTCACGATGGAACCGCTGGCTTCGCTTGCGACAGAACGGAGCATGTTCACGGTCTCCTGCTCGCGGATGGAGCGGAAGAACCGCACTTGCTTGGCGCTGAGGAGGGACATGGTGCTCATCTTGCGGAGCTCGCGCGAGTTGGAGCCGTAGGGAGTGAACAGCACGCCCTTGCCTCCGAAGGAAAGGATCTTGTAGGCCAGCGACGCCGGCCGGTTCGCGAAGACGGCATCGCGGGTCTTGGTCACCTCGGCTGCCGATTCCGGGGAGGAGACCACCACGGTGGAGATCTCCCCCAGCTTTAGGTGCATCACCGGGCCGTATTGCTTGGCCAGGGCGGCCATGGATTTTTGCGGCAATTCTCCAACGAGGTGCATGCTTCCGATGACGGGCAGCGGCCGTGGTCCGGGAGGAAGCAGGCTGCTGCCACGCTGCTTGTTCCTGAGCTTGAGGAGAAGGAGGAGGAGGAGCAGTAAGGAAGAACTGAGGAAGGAAGTGATAGAGAGATCCATTGCCATTACTCAACTCTGTTTGTGTTTGTGGAATGTGTGATGATGGAGGAATTGATGCGTTTATATGTATTGTGACATTACTGTAACGACATTTATTTATAAATATTTTATAGTGATATTTATCAAAAAATAAATAAAAAATAAAAATTAAATAATAAATTAGACCCTTTCTTACATTTAAAAAAAAATGTCATTATTGATATATGAACAATTAGTTTAATTTATAAGTATGAGTTAACGTAACTTAATTAAAACCCTTCTCCATTTGTTTTCCGATCTTTTTTTCTCACGCCGCACACGCACGGCTAGGTTTCTTTTGCACACAAAATCTCTGTTCTTCTTCGATCGAGTTCATTCTCCTTCGATCGATCTCCTCTTTTCCCTACGCCACACAGTTCTGTTCTTCGCACGCCGCAAGTCACTGTTAGGATCGGTTGAGCTAGAGGGGGGGTGAATGACTCATTTCTTTTTCTGATTAACTTTGTTTTGCACAGCGAAAATCTGAAGGCAATGCTAACACCGTTATTTACTTGGTATTCACCTCCTCAAGGAGGTGACTAATCCAATGATCCACACCACTCACACTCTTTCACTATCGAAAACCCTCCTTCTCGGAATCACACCGAAGGTGGAAAAACCTTAACAGAAATACACCTCTCCCTTTTCTTCAAAATAAATATCACAAAAGCTACAAAGAAGAAGTAGAGAAGGATTACAAGATTTAACCAGCTTCTTCTTTGCAGGTGAGATTTCAGTACGTAGTAGAGAGGAGCTTGGACCCTTTGCTTTGAATCTTTATCACTTGAGAGCTTTCAAAAGGCCTGGAGAGCAATGGAACAGTATAGTGTTTGTTGTGTCTGTTTTCCCGTTTCTTTCCGTGCTTTATACGTTGAGAAAACTAGCCGTTTCTCACGCCGCCGTCGCCGTGGATCGATTGAGGTCATATTCCAATCGATTCACAACTATCCGTTGGAAGCCATCGCGTCAAGATCAACGGTGCAGATTCTTTTATTTGACTTGGATCGATTGGGGCAGCGTTTGAATCGATTCAAACGCTTGCTCATGAATTTAGCAGCTGCGTGAATCGATCGGCCGATCGATTCAATAACTTGAATCGATCGGCTGATCGATTCAGAGTGATTCTGTGCTTCGCACAGAATGTTCACGGATCGATCGGCCGATCGATTCAATCCCTTGAATCGATCGGATGATCGATTCAGAACGATTCTGTGCTTCGCACAGAATGTTCACGGATCGATCGGCCGATCGATCCAGACGCATTCTGTGCTGCGCAGAACTTTACCAATCGATCAGCCAATCGATTGCCTTACCTTCAATCGATCGGCTGATCGATTCAGAGGCAATTTGCCGCACAGCCATGTCTGAATTGATTTTCCAGTCGATCTCTGACAGTGAGCCTATCACACACATAATCTTGTGACTTGCAGGAGGTTTCTCTTGCCAAGAATCCGGTCCCCGACCTTCTTGGACTTCTCTTGCCTTGCATCTGGTCTTCTGACCTGCAAGAACTCTTTTTGCCAAGAATCCAGTCCTCGACCTTCTTGGTATTCTCTTGCATCTGGTCTTCTGACCTGCAAGAAACTCCTCCTGCAAACTCACAATGCATGTTAGTTCCACCGTATTAACCTAAACTTAAATAAATGTCAACACATTGAAACTTCCAGGGCATGATTGCACCAACAATCTCCCCCTTTTTGATGTTTGACAATCTATTTAAGTTTAGGCTAATTTCCAATACAACGATAAATAATGATTGTAGCTTGCTGAAATAATAATTGCATAATTGCAGTAAGCTTGATTTTAATTTACTACGATAGGCATAAGCAATAAGCATGAACTTCAACATAGATCTCCCCCTTTGTCAAAAATCAAAAGCGAATAACTCCCCCTCAATAAGTGCACAAGGCAAATATGATACATCCAAGGAATGCTCCCCCTAAAACACATATATCAACAGAACATAACAACACTGAAATGTAGAATCAAAAGGAGAGTGTAGCAAAAAAATATCATACATTCAAAATAAAATAGAGTTCACAAAAAGGACTCCAGAATAACCATCCATAGAACAAATAAAAACATATCATATAGGAACATAAAACTCGATAAGCTCGTCGCCAGGAGGAGGAGGATCAGGATCAGCAGCTGGAGCAGACGTAGTAGCCGGAGCAGGAACCGCCGCAGAGTCAGGATCAGGGGCATCCTCAGCAGGAGGAACAGGGGCGGGGGATGGACCAGACTGAGACGGGTGAACCGTCACCCACGAGCCCACTAAGTCCACCAGTGTATCCAGAGTCCGCTGCATCGAAGTCATAGTCGCCTGCGTCGAAGTCTGCTGCTGGACCACAGTATCCAACGTGGTACGCAGGCTGGCTACCTCCAAGGTCAGCTCCTCAAGACGAGTGGAAACCGTCTCCTCAAGAGTCGGAGAAGCTGGCCCGTGGAACTCCTCCTCAGCCTCATCCTCCGCAGGAGCCAAGGCCTGTGCATCCCCCCTTTGGCGAGCCCGGGGTCCCTCCCCAAAAGCACGGCCATCGATCCATCGAACTCCAGCTGGACCACCAATCAGACCCGACTTCTTGAAAGAGCGGGAAGAAATCCGCGAATAAGCCACTGTCATGTGCTCCAGCCGTCCCCGGGAGACATCAACCTTCTGGGACGCCAGCCAATCAGTGATAAGATGCCCGAAAGGCATATGGATCGTCTGCTGCACGGGCTGGGTGAAATGGATGATGCAATGAAAGATATTCAGAGTGATGTTGATGTCAAGGGAATGACGAATGGCGTAAAGAGCAAACATATGAGGCGGTCGTAGAATGGCTAGGGCACGAGAGGCAATGGGGAAAAGACAGTTGATGATCACTTTAAACAAAGCGGCATTTTCAGTCGATAACTCAAGAGAAGAAAACTTAGTGATATGAGCATCTGGCCCATCCGGACGAGGATGACCAAAGAAGAACTGATGCATGGAGTCAATGCTAATATGCTCAAAAGGTGGAGGCAACTCATCGGGAAGATTCGGATAAAAGACAAAGTCATTGTTTGAGGGAAGACATTCGAGATAAGATTGAAGAATCTCATAAGAGAAGTCCAGGCTCCGTTTGGCAACACGAGTGCGATAATTTACACCATCTGAAGTGTGTAAATTATTATAGAATTCGGAGACAAGACCTATATTGATGTCCCTCTCACAAGTCAACAAAGGGTCAAGTTTATAATGCTTGAACCTATTATAGGTATCAAAACAAGAAGATCTATAATATTGCAAATTCACTGATCGAGGGGGAATAAGTTTGAAGGTGTTTTTGGTGAAAGATTGTTGCATTGCAGCATTTGGAAACCTAGGGTCAGTGGGAGGTTGAGGGCGTGAGGAAGGAACAGACGACCCTTCGCCCGATTCACAGACCTTTTGTTTCTTTCTGTGGGATAGAAAACAAATGCACGAGATGCCCAGGGTTGACAGTGAACGGGAAGGAATACAAAGTGTGTGAGAAAAGGACAGTGAATGGTTTGACAGTAATGCAAAGATTTAAGGGTAATGCAATAAGTGCAATGAGGGATAATGCAATGCACAAAGACATACAAAAATACAGATTAGGTCAAGAATAGCAGCAAAAAGGAACAACAAGGAGTAGAGCAACGAGTTTTACCTAGGTTTAGGGTTTTGAGTCCGCATTTTGTGTGAGGACGCGGAGAAGAGGAAAGGAGCTGCCCAGTGTGTCGAGAGAGAACTGGAAGAGAAGTGGGATAGCTCCTCTTCGCCGGAGAAGCACGCCGGAGTGACGATCGAGACAGGCAGAGCCGTCGCCTGGAAAATCGCCTAGGGCAAAAGCCGCGTCGAGAGAGAGAAAGAGAAAAGGAAAAGGTAAGGGATCGATTCGGATCCACAGGTTTAAGACGGGTTTTAGGGCTTCGATCGATCGACCGATCGATTGAGAGTAATTGAATCGATCGGTCGATCGATTCACAATGCTTCTGTGAAAATCGAACGAACGTCTGAATCGATCCATAGATCGATGCAGACACCTTCTGTGGAAAGCCGAAAAGGCGTCTCAATCGATCCATTGATCGATTGAGGTTCTCTGAATCGATCCATTGATCGATTCAGATGCCTTCTGTGAAAACCGACGAGCATCTCAATCGATCCATTGATCGATCTAGGTACTCTGAATCGATCCATTGATCGATTCAGGTGTCTTCTGAGGCCAAGTGCGAGCCTCCCAATCGATTGACCAATCGATTGGGAAGCCTGATAGTTGTGCATGTCTGAAAAACTTTCAGAACCAAGATTTGGAAAAGCACAACTAATTGTACACTACTCCAAAAATCACGAAATTTTGCATAGACACTATATATGTCCCATATTATCAAGGAAAAATAAAGTTTAATAAAAATAAACTCGTCTTAGTGAAAACTTACACAAAACCACAAATTATTGAAAACTTCAAAGATATGAGGAAGTTTGTATCTATCTTTTTCATAATAATCCCCATCCAATAACACACTTCAACCAATGTTTCAGAAGTGAGTTGTGACATGATCAATTGGAAATTTCCAATCATAAACGTAGGGCAACGGGCACATGAGTTGTACACTTGCTTTCCCTATGATTGGACAAATGAATGTTTCATGTGAAAATCATTTTTCTTGGCCAACTTAATGCATCATAACAAGCATTATGACCAAGATAAATATTCCTAACCTCTCACCCCCATCTAAATCACACAAAGAAGATAACCCTATGTGTTTGTGAGAGGCAAAAAAAATAAGGTGAAGAACCCAAAGGCTCTATCTATAAAGTGACCATGAGGATTTGATTTAATCAATATAACACATTCCCAATTCTCTTCTAAGAAAGCTAAATTCAACTTCGGGAAGAGGTTTGGTGAAGATATCGGCTAAGTTAGATTTTGATCCAACATAATTTAAAATGATATCACCTCGAGTTACATGATCACGGATAAAATGATGCTTAACCTCTATGTGTTTCGTTCTTGAATGATGAACGGGATTTTTTGTTAAATTGATTGTACTCACATTATCACAAAGTACTTGAACATTGTTATAGGTAAGTTTATAGTCTTCTAGAGTATGAGTCATCCACAATAATTGCGATACACACTCTCCCATGGCAATATATTCCGCTTTGGTTGTGGAGAGAGCTACACAATGTTGTTTTCTACTTGACCAACTTACTAAAGAGGACCCTAGAAATTGACAACTACCACTAGTGCTTTTGCGATCCAACTTGCATCCGGCATAGTCGGAATCGGTATAGCCCACTAGGTCAAAAGTTTCGGTTCTAGGATACCAAAGACCAACATTTTGAGTCCCCTTGAGATAACGAAGAATTCGCTTAACGGCACTCAAATGTGACTCCTTGGCACAAGATTGATACCTAGCACATATACCTACGACGAAAAGTATATCCGGTCTACTAGCCGTGAGATAGAGAAGACTTCCTATAGCACTACGATACACTTTGGAGTCAACTTCTTTCCCCTCAATGTCTTTATCCAACTTAGTATTTGTGGCCATGGGGGTAGATATTTCCTTTGCATTTTCCATTCCAAATTTCTTAAATAGCTCTTTGACATATTTGGATTGATGAATGTAAATGCCCTCTTTTGTTTGCTTAATTTGTAATCCTAGGAAAAATGTCAACTCACCAACCAAACTCATTTCGAATTCACTCTCCATGTGATTAATGAATTCATTTAAAAAATCTTTATTTGTGGAACCACAAATAATGTCATCTACATATACTTGGGCCACAAACAAATCATTACCATTATTTTTCAAGAATAAAGTAGGATCAATTTTGCCTCTATGAAACCCTTTTGATACTAGAAATGTTGACAATCGTTCATACCAAGCCCGAGGAGCTTGTTTTAGTCCATATAAGGCCTTTTTAAGTTTATATACATGGGTTGGACACTCCAAATTTTCAAATCCCGGTGGTTGCTCAACATATACTTCTTCCTTTATCACACCATTTAAAAATGCTGATTTTACATCCATTTGGTACAATTTGAAGCCCTTGTGGGCGGCAAAGGCCAGCATCATTCTAATTGACTCCAATCTTGCTACGGGTGCATAAGTTTCATCATAGTCCAACCCTTCTACTTGATTGAAACCCCTAGCGACCAATCTAGCTTTGTTTCTCACCACTATTCCTTTATCATCAAGTTTGTTCCTAAAAACCCATTTTGTATCAATAATTGATTTGTTGTTAGGCCTAGGAACTAAATCCCAAACTTGACTTCTCTCAAATTGAGATAATTCATCTTGCATTGCTAAAATCCAATCCGGATCAAACAAGGCATCATCAATGGTTTTTGGTTCTATTTGAGATATTAGGGCAACTTGACTTCCTTCATTTCTAAAGTAAGATCGAGTTCTCACTCCTTGAGTAATGTCTCCTACTACTTGATCTAAGGGATGATTTACATGAGTCCTAATAGGTCTTGAGTCTTGATTTGTTGTAATTTCGGGTTCAAGTGGCAAAGGTTCATTTTTCTCACCATCACTTTCTTGATTTTCTTCTCCTTGATGATTTACCTCATTTAGTGTTAGTTTCTCTAACTCAAATTGTAATCCTTCATTGTTTGTTCTTATAGCGTTTAAAGAGGGATTTTCTTCAAATACAACATTTAGTGATTCTTCAACTAGTTTTGATCTTTTGTTGTAAATTCGGTATGCCTTGCTATGACTTGAGTATCCTACAAGAATCCCCTCATCCGCCTTAGCGGAAAACTTTCCCAAGTGATCCTTGGTGTTTAGAATATAGACCTTACACCCAAATACTCTAAGATGCTTAATTGTAGGTTGTTTACCAAACCACAATTCATGAGGTGTTTTTCCTAGAAACCTATGTATTAAAGTTCGATTTTGGACATAACAAGCCGTATTGATTGCTTCGGCCCATAGAAAACTATGTAGTGAATATTCATTTAACATGCTCCTAGCGGCCTCTTGTAACACCCTATTTTTCCTCTCAACAACTCCATTTTGTTGAGGTGTTCTAGGGGTTGAAAACTCATGTTTGTAGCCTTTTTCCATACAAAAACTTGTGAATCTATCATTTTCAAACTCACCTCCATGATCACTTCTTATTTTGTTTATCTTATGAGCCTTTTCATTTTCTACTCTATTACAAAAAGCAATCAAGGTATCTAGAGTTTGATCCTTATGTTTCAAGAAAAACACCCATGTATATCTAGTGTAATCATCCACAATCACAAAGCAATATCTACTACCGTTTAAAGAAATATATTTGCTACTATCAAATAAATCCATGTGAATGAGCTCTAAAGCATTTGAAGTACTTACAACATTTTTACCTTTATGAGTAGCTTTGGTTTGCTTACCCATTTGACATGCATCACATATTTTGTCTTTTTGAAACTTCAACTTTGGCAATCCGTGCACCAACTCCTTCTTTGAAAGATTTTTGATATTCTTCATGTTGGTGTGAGCGAGTCTCCGGTGCCAAAGCCACGTCTCCTCTTCTTTGGACATGAGACACTTAGCAAACACATTAGTAGCACCAAATAGTTCAACTTGATAAATATTTTCTTTTCTATGGCCTATAAGAACATTGGTGTTTAGTTCACTATGTTTGACTAGGCATTGAGATGAGTTGAACTCAACTCTATACCCCGAGTCACATAGTTGACTAACACTCAAGAGATTAAAAGCCATGCCTTTTACTAGTAACACATTTTTTATTACAAATTTCTCAGAAATTCTAATATCTCCAATTCCTATAACTTTTAGCTCACCACTATTACCAAAAGAAACGGTACCTTTACTTTTGTGTCTAAATGATGAAAATTTTGATGAGTCTCCCGTCATATGCTTAGAGCATCCACTATCTACGAACCATGTTGTTGGATGCTCCCCCTTTGCGCATGCCTGTTTAAACACGATGAACCAAATGTTTTGGTACCCACACTTTGGGTCCGGTAGCATCAATAACAAATTGCTTGGGTACCCAAGCTTGAACAACCTTAACCCTTGAAGCATGGTTTCCACTAATTAGGGACATGAATTTAACTTCCTTATCTTGAGATTTGAAACCTAGTCTCGCTTTATTGTACACGCCTCTTTGAGCTCCTAGAATCATATCTAAGTATTTTGAGCTTGAAGTAAATTTTACTAAAGCACATCTAAGATCATCAACTTGTGATTTCAATGATACATTTTCTTTTTCAAGATCATCAACATCATTTTTGTCATTTTCATGAAGCATGCAACTTTCACATGGCACAATTTCATTTTTGAGTGATTTCAATTCACTTTGCAATCTTTTGACCTTCCCTTTTGATTTAGCTAGTGCATTGGTTAAGCATGCAATGGTGGCATACATCTTATCAAGCTTGGGAGAAATTACCTCATCATCACTAGAAGATGACTCACTTGAAGACTCCACATCTTCTTC
Organism: Zingiber officinale; assembly: GCF_018446385.1. Taxonomy (NCBI): domain Eukaryota; kingdom Viridiplantae; phylum Streptophyta; class Magnoliopsida; order Zingiberales; family Zingiberaceae; genus Zingiber; species Zingiber officinale. The sequence continues at coordinate 108,432,122 of NC_055992.1, forward strand.
ATGACTATCTTCATCTTCACTATCTTCTACATGACTTAAGGCCATGAGAGCCATGTGCTTTGAGCTCTTCCTTTCATCTTCTTCCGATGAGCTTGATGATGAGTCATCCCATGTGGCTTTCAACGCCTTCTTCTTTTTCTTGATCTTTTCCTCTTGCTTTTTCAACTTTGGACACTCCGTTTTGTAGTGCCCCTTTTTCTTACATTCATAGCAAATTACATCAGTTTTATTCTTAGAATCCACAAGAGATTTACCTTTTCTTTTCTCATCATTGAAGATTTTCTTAACATCCTTTTTGTCAAACTTCCTTGAATGTCTCATCATTCTTCGAACGAAGTTTGCCATTTCACTTGATGATAGCTCTTCATCACTATCACTATCACTATCACTATCTTGTTCGGATTCTGAAGATGACTCCTTCTTCTCCTTTTTCTTTTCCTTGTGCTTCTTTTTGCTCTTTTCACCTGCAACCAATGCTATACCTTTCTCCTTATGGCTTGTGTTAGCTTGCTCATGCAATTCAAGTTCACAAAATAATTCATCCAATTTCACTATTGACAAATCCCTTGAAACCTTATAAGCATCCACCATGGATGACCATAAAGAGTTTCTTGGGAAAGATTTTAAAGCATACCTTATGAGATCTCGGTTCTCCTCTCTCCAACTGAATGAAGACCATTTAGGAGTTCCTTGAATCTCCCATGTAGTGAGCTTACCGTTTCTCCATCCTTCATGGTGAAGTTTTGAAGTTGATTTATCAACAAATCCCTCTTTGCAATTCTTGAATCCTTGGTGCCTTCATTTAGTTCAATAAGCTTATCCCACAAATCCTTGGCACTCTTAAAGGGTCCAACTTTGTTGAGTTGTTCCGAGCTTAATCCACATTGAAGAGTCACAATCGCCTTTGCATTTGCTTGAGCCTTCATTTTTTGTTCAACAGTCCACTTGGATGACTCAAGCATTTTTCCATTTTCAGTTGGCGCCATGAATCCCTCCGTGATTGAGAACCACATATCAATTTCGGTCATGAGATAGTGTTCCATGCGGCTCTTCCAATAAGCAAAATTGCTGCCTTCATAGAATGGTGGTCGTGAAGTACTATGTCCCTCCTTCATTGACATCTTGTAGCTCTTTAACTTGTGCTTTCTTGACGATGAATCCTCAAAAGCAAACCAATGCTCTGATACCACTTGTTAGGATCGGTTGAGCTAGAGGGGGGGTGAATGGCTCACTTCTTTTGCTGACCAACTTTGTTTTGCACAGCGGAAATCTGAAGGCAATGCTAACACCGGTATTTACTTGGTATCCACCTCCTCAAGGAGGTGACTAATCCAAGGATCCACACCACTCACACTCTTTCACTATCGAAAACCCTCCTTCTCGGAATCACACCGAAGGTGGAGAAACCTTAACAGAAATACACCTCTCCCTTTTCTTCAAAATAAATATCACAAAAGCTACAAAGAAGAAGTAGAGAAGGATTACAAGATTTAACCAGCTTCTTCTTTGCAGGTGAGATTTCAGTACGTAGTAGAGAGGAGCTTGAACCCTTTGCTTTGAATCTTTATCACTTGAGAGCTTTCAAAAGGTTTGGAGAGCAATGGAACAGTATATGTTTCGTTGTTCTTGTTTTCCCGTTTCTTTCCGTGTTTTATACGTTGAGAAAACTAGCCGTTTCTCACGCCGCCGTCGCCGTGGATCGATTGAGGTCATATTCCAATCGATTCACAACTATCCGTTGGAAGCCATCGCGTCAAGATCAACGGTGCAGATTCTTTTATTTGACTTGGATCGATTGGGGCAGCGTTTGAATCGATTCAAACGCTTGCTCATGAATTTAGCAGCTGATCGATTCAGAGTGATTCTGTGCTTCGCACAGAATGTTCACGGATCGATCGGCCGATCGATTCAATCCCTTGAATCGATCGGATGATCGATTCAGAACGATTCTGTGCTTCGCACAGAATGTTCACGGATCGATCGGCCGATCGATTCAGTACCTTGAATCGATCGGCTGATCGATCCAGACGCATTCTGTGCTGCGCAGAACTTTACCAATCGATCAGCCAATCGATTGCCTTACCTTCAATCGATCGGCTGATCGATTCAGAGGCAATTTGCCGCACAGCCATGTCTGAATTGATTTTCCAGTCGATCTCTGACAGTGAGCCTATCACACACATAATCTTGTGACTTGCAGGAGGTTTCTCTTGCCAAGAATCCGGTCCCCGACCTTCTTGGACTTCTCTTGCCTTGCATCTGGTCTTCTGACCTGCAAGAACTCTTTTTGCCAAGAATCCAGTCCTCGACCTTCTTGGTCTTCTCTTGCATCTGGTCTTCTGACCTGCAAGAAACTCCTCCTGCAAACTCACAATGCATGTTAGTTCCACCGTATTAACCTAAACTTAAATAAATGTCAACACATTGAAACTTCTAGGGCATGATTGCACCAACAGTCACCGCTCGCACAGACCTCTTTCTCTTGCGTCGAACTTCTTTCTCACCTCGCACACGGCTAGGTTTTGCTTTTCGCACACCACCTCATTCTCCTTAGATTTCCTCTTTTCCCTACGCCACACCTCCCGCTCACGACGCACACGGGTTCTATTTTTTGCATGCAGTCGCATTTCTTTCTCACGCCGCAAGCCGCCGCTCACACATAGGGCTGTAAACAAGCCGAGCTGAGTCAAGCTTTAGGATGTTCAATTTTGTTAATTTGATAAGGTAGCCGAGCCGAGCTTAAAATGAACCAAGCTTTTGAGATGAGTGTTCAAGCTTGGTTTGGTTTTCTTTTTATGAGCTTGAGCTTGTTTGAAGCTTGGCTTGAGCTTGGTTCGTTTAGATGTTATCAAGCTCTCAATTCAAGCTTAGCTTGAGCTTGGTTTGAGCTTAACTTGAGCTTGGTTTGAGCTTAGTTCGTTTAGATGTTATCAAGCTCTCAATTCAAACTTGTTTGATTGTTTGAAACTTTTGGTTGTTTGATTGGTTATTGAGCTTGATAATTTAAACTTATTATTTTATTTTATTTTATTATTTATTTAACATATTGAAAAGAGTTTTATTGATGAATATTGTTCACAAACATTGTTTACGAATATTGTTCAAGAACATTAACGAGCTGAACACATATATGTTCAAGTTTGTTTGTTTAGTTTAACGAGCTGTTTGAGCTTGCTTGTTTAATTAATCTTGTGTATATTGAGCAAACATAAACAAACTCTTACCAAGACGAACACCAAGCTTGTTCACAAATGCTTAGTTCATTTACAGCCCTACTCACATGGACCTTTGCTGCCTTTTCCAAGAACGCGTTGAATCCACCCTTCATTTTCTTAGGTTTGTGTATGTGTTAATCCTCTCTTGTTTCTAGGTTTTGCAGATCTTTTTTTTGTTTTGTTTTACTTAATGTTACATTTATGTATAAGTAAAGTAGTCTATTCTGCTAAAACATGTTCAATTTTCCCCTCTTAGTTTTTATTTGTTTTAGGAGAATTCTAAATCCACAACCATAATGTTATTATCTTTTGAATTTGGTTCCAACTAACCTGCATTCATGCATGTAAACATCTTGATTTAGTTGTATTTTGTTCTTCTCTAATGCATTGATTTGTGCTGGTTTTGACCTTTTGCCTACTATCTCTGTGAATGATATCTTCTTGTGTATATGGCAATAATTTCTTTTGTTGTGTTTCAGACATCTTTATTACCCAATCAGAAGTCAAATTTGTGTTTTTGTTTGAATCTGTTTGCTATATTTAGAACAGTAAAAATATAGCTCATTGCATTTAGTCTACCTTCAACTTATTGTCAATTTTAACTATTGTCTTAACTATCACGACCACGAGCAATATTTGCACTTTGGCTTGAAATTTCACTTCTCATGTTGTAGTTTATGGTAGATTAGCTTGTAAGTGCTTTAATATCTAGTTTTTTCTCCTCTATTATCTGAATACATATCATTATTTTGTTCTCTTGTTCTTGGCTTATGAGCATTCTGGATATCAAGGACAAATTATATAGATCCTTTGACGAAATCATTAATTGATTTATTACTAATCCTCTCTTGTTTCTCTCTCTCTTTCTAACAATTAGGATAAGAATTCTTTGATAGAGTTCTAGGTTTTCTATATCTTAATTTTTTTTTTGTTTTGCTTATATCATTAACTAGCAAAATATCACTTTAATAATGTGCTTGAGTAATATCAGTGATAAAGTTGGCTTAATTACAATGTTTTAATTTTGATTCGTTTGGTTGTGGTAATTATATCAGGAAATGTAATATATTTTCTAAAATTTATGGTTCTTCAATTTTACTTCACCTTGAATTCTGCCTATTGAGCATCACAAGAAATACTATTCCCTAACAATATACCTTGCTTTTATAAAATATTTCCAGAGACATTTTAAAATAAAGATTATACTATCTAGACATGCATTTCACTTGCATTACCTCTATCATGATAAATTTTTTTCAATTTATATATAATGTTAAACTTATTTGAATAAGTTTTTTTTAGAATTATTATGGATAAGAGTTGGATGGTTTTACCGAGACAAACTGAGGAGTATAGAAATGGAGTTGAGTGTTTCTTACAATTTTCATTTTCTAATGCTAACATAAATGAAATATATATAAAAATTAATTTTATTATTTATATTCTGTCTTATATATCTTTTTTATATTTGCACAGTTAGTGATGATGTACTTCATAATACTAATAGGAAAAAAAGAGGTCCTAGATTTATATTTGATATTAGAAGGTTATGATTTTGTATTATCTATAATTTGTAACTAACTATTATTTGTAGCAGGAATAACTCCTAAGCATCGAACTAATAGGAAATCTCACTTTAAACTTCAAACTGAGATTGATATGCAACCATCAGTTATAAGTACAAATCACACAGATAGACATTCAATAGAACAAGGTACTATCTAAATTTATGCATATACAAAATTCTTATTTGCATTTTTTACTTGAATCAGTATGATATTACTTGTATGTTAAAATATACAAGGCACCTTGAATAACCAAGGAGATGCAACTTCAAATTAATTCCATATTGATGTACAAGATAATATCCTACATGTGAAAAACAATTCTTTAGTTCTAGATCAAAATGATGATATGAACGAAGAATCAAATAAAGGTAACATATATGAAAATTATAATAATTTATTATATTATTTATATTCTGTCTTATATATCTTTTTTATATATGCACAGATAGTGATAATGTACTTCATAATACTAATAGGAAAAAAGAGGTCCTACATTTATGAAAGAAATTTGGGGCCGACCTGGCACATTACCATACATTGAGATTCCATGTGATGATATGGGGCATCCTATAGGAACAAAAAGAAATAAATTTACTGATTTCTTGGGTTCTTTGGCAATAAATGGTAACTATTATCCTATTGATGTTGAAAATTGACATAAAATGCCAGCGGATAAAAAGAAAGGCATGTTAAATATTATAAAGGTAAATACATTACATTTGCATTATTTTAATGTTTAAGACTTTTAATTTATGTGATGATAATTTATCTAAATATTTTAGGTAGGAAAAGTATGATCTTCCTTCGGGGACAGAAAATTGGACGCTATGCTTAATAGGAAAAAAATGCAGAAATTGGAAGTCAGAACTTAAAAATAAATACTATAATCCTGAATTATCAATTCAAGTTCTTTTATAACAGAGAGATGAAAGAGCTCATATGCAGAACAGTATATGAGACTAATTACTTTATGAAACAAGGAAAAATCAAAGGTAGATAATATTTTTTTATTTAGAATATAATTTGATTCAATTTATATATATACTTTTATTTTGTGTATCATGTGTATTTCAATATATTAGGAAAGGAGTGAAAAAAATAAAACTGTTAGAAAGCACAAGATAATGCATCAGACCACTGAAAGAACATCTTTTGCTCAAGTACAACATAAATTGATAATTCTTTTTATTTATCTTATAATTCTATACAAAGTTTAGTATCTCTGAACTTTCTAAATGTTAGAGTTTGTCTTTTGCACATTAACCTCAAGCAAATTTTCAATTTTCTTTCTAAATTTCTGTTGCATGGTAGAGATTGTCTTTCTATTATGGAAATGCGATCATGCATCATGCATCATGAATACCTCAACTATTCATTCCCACTTTTATAAGCTAATTGATTAATCAAGTAATATGTTTGCAGCTTTCTATAATCTTGACATTGCACAATTCTGTTATGGAAATGTGATCATGCATCATGAATGCCTCAACTATTCGATATTCTTTTATAAGCTAATTGATTATCAAGTAATACGTTTGCATATTTTTGTGCTGCTCATTAGACTTGGATGAACATGAATATTTATAGGAAAAAGAAAAGGGTCATTCTCCATCATGAGTTGAATTATTCAAGGCTTGTTTTACTCATGCTAATGGAAGCCCCTCAAGTAATGTTGTAGTAGAAAAATTGGTAAACTGTAAACTATTTTATACTTTTCAAATATATTGTAGCAAAAATGATTTATTTTAATTATCATTATATATTTAATAACTGTTAACATGCCATGTTTTGATAAAGACCACAATGAATGAATTAACAAATCAACTTCCTGAAGATTTTAATTATCCAGTGAATCAGAATGATATATTTGCTCAAATCATGAAACTAAATAGACCTGGTCGAGTATGTATGCTTGGTGATGGTGTTAGTCTATCTGATTTATGAGGAGAAGTTCCTAGTCATACCACATGCAATCGACTAGTGATAGAACAACAGACACAATTAAAAAAATTGGACGAGCAAATTAAAAAGCAAGGCCAACATATTGCAATATTAGAAACCAAGATTTTTGATCAATCAAACCAAAATCCTCTTTCAAATTGCAATAGTAATCAACACACATTACCAACTAGTAATCCACAAATTTCTGTTCCTCATCATCCATCTTTACGGGTAAGGTTTGTTTAATTGTATTTTTATTATTTATTTCACACATCTTCAAACTCTTCAAATGTTTAACTCTTTTACACTTTTATATAGGTTGGATGTTCTGTTTTGATCAAAAGTTTATTTGATTCAACGAAAATTATAACAAAAGGAGTGTCCGATAGCATGAATCCAAATACTATAGTAGGGAGACAAGCACTAAGACCAAATTGGTGTGAAGTAAGAATACAAGTTGTCCTAGAACCAGAAGAGAGTTTGATTAGACCTTATGATCTTTTACAGAAATTTGAGGATACACTTGGAGGAATGATAGTCTGGCCTTATCATCTAGTATAATTTTAAATTTTCATTAAAATATTATTAATTTTTTATATTTATCATGTTATTATAATTTTTAAAAAATATGAAATGTATTTGCAGTTAACAGTAAGCGAAGATTACTATTAGATGAATATGAAATGATACTTTACATCTTCTGGTTTGGTATGATATTCAATCTTTATCATTATTTCTATTAACTTTTTGTCTGTAATATTGTTTTATTTCACTAATACAAATATATTCATTGTATTTTGTAGGTGATGGGTACTTGGATTTTTGTGAATCAATATGACGGTTGAAGATGATTTATTTAATTGAGTTTTTATTTTATAAGACTTTGTTAGTTCTAAAATTTAATATTTTGAGTGTAGTGTGCAATTAGTTTTGGATGTAAAGAACTTGTCATTAGTTTACATTTGTAACTTTGACTCAAATATTTGTTGGATGAATTTAGATTATCTATTTGCACTTTAAATTATATTTTATAGTTTTTTTCTATTCTAAATAGTGGATAGCTTGTGATAATGTGTAAAATTAAATTTATGTTATATATTCTAAATACATATTATTGATCATTTTAAATATATTTACAAATTATTATAATGACATTTATTAATATCATTAGGGTATCCATAATGTTATAACACTCACCACCTCATCAAAAAGTATGGAGACCACTGCCACATACTCATTATAACAACATTCTTCTTTCACTCACATCCCTTTTAACATTAACACTCATTATTTATGGATCCCACAATCCACTCAACCATCTTAAAATTATATCATATTAAATAAATATATTTTAAATATGTTTTAAAATATTTAAATTATTATTATTATTTTTAATAATAATATTACTTTTAAAATATAAATTATTACCTTTTTTTATTTTATAATTTATAATTTATTTAATAAATAAAAATATAAAATTATATTTATAACATGGGGTGGGCCCGCCCTGGCCCACCCCATGAAGCGTTCAATGGAGCTTGAACGCGTTCAGAACAATGAATGCGTTCAAGAGATTAATGTTAACGCAACGTTCTGCAACGCCGCGTTAAAGCTACAGTGGCATTATAACGCCGCTTTAACGCGGCGTTGCGGATGCTCTTATAGATTAGTTAAGGTGACATATAAATGATCTTATAAATTATCTTTATTGATACTTTGTATTGTCCTTATAAAAAATATAAATGTCATAATAAATGAATTTTGGTGACATTTAATTTTGTCATTATTATGATGATAACACGACATATATAAATGTCAGACATATATAAATGTGCTTAAAAAACATTCCTGACATTATAGAGTGTCATTATATCTTTAAATTGTGGCACTTTTGATGTTAGTATTGATATTGTATAATAACATTATAAAATATCAGGAAATTAAGGGGGATCTAAGACGACATCACTTTATAGGGTGTTTTTGGTAGATATCACTAAAACATTAGTGTCACCATAATAATACTATAAGGACAATTATGTGTCCTATAGATTAATTTTCTTGTAGTGAAATTTTTGATGTGATAAAATTTATTATAATTTTTTTTAAAAAGGTCATTAATTCATCGAGTAAATTCCTTTTTTTTTTTTTCTATTCAACCCTTTTAATATATATATATATATATATATATCCTGTGAACCTCGGGGCCTGGATTGAATCCAGGCACCCGGGGTTGAATTCAGGGAATCTAGGTGCTTGAATTCAAGCAGAAAGTGGATTTTTTTTTTAAATTTTTTTTGAGGGTATGTTATATGTATTTAGGGTTTAAAATTTTAGGATTTAAGAGTTGAGTTATAATGGATTTGAGTCAATAAGATTTTTCCTCTAGGGTTCATGCTTCACTCTTGGATTATAATGTTCAAAATTAAAAATTTTAGATACTCATAGGGTATATTATATGTATTTAGGGTTTGAGATTTTAGGATTTAGGGGTTAGGTTATAATGGATTTAAGCAAATAAGATTTTCCCTCTAGGGTTCAGACTTCTCTGTTAGTTTATAGTGTTCAAAATTAAAAAATTTAGATTTTCACGGGGTATATATATATATATATATATATTTTCTAAAATCATCGCGTCTTTCTCGCCGAATCACTCCTCACCGCATAATGCCTGACAATTGCCCGCCTAGCGCCCGCTGCGCCTACGTATCGTGCCCTCCTATCGATGGGTGGGCCGCTTGGCGCCCAAACGCTCGCCCACCGCCAGCTGCCTCTGGTCGCCTGCCCCAACCCAAACTATAACCTGGGGGAATGTGAACACAGTGGGATTGCAGCCAATTACGACCAGATTCATCTACAATCCGACGTGATTGTGGCTAGAATCCAGTCGCTGCTGGACCTCTACCGGTTCGTGGCTAGATTGCAGCTGGAATTGGACCGTGATTGGCCTCGATCAGGCAAAATACGATCCGACTGGAATGTGTATATATATACGGGCCTAGCTTAATAATTTTATTTATTTATTTTTTAGTTTACAGATATGTTATTTAGAATTTTACCTTTAAAATTTATGGATGAGTTATATCATTAAGTATGCAAAAAAAAAAATTAAATAAATTTTTTTTTGAGGTGCTCAAGATACATGCGACATATCAAAACATTATATATATATAGCTTTGATACCCTACATACTTATTCGGTGCACACTCCTAGATGACCCTCATATGTCCGAGCACCCAGATGCACTTCCGGATGCCTCGATTCACTGCACCCGGGGTGCATCCGGGTACCCACACCTGTAAGTGTTGCCCAAGAGTGTGTACTAAATGGGTATATATGCAGGGTATATACACTATATGCTTATAGGATGTGCAACATATATACCAGCATAACTCAAATTTTTTTTGTTTATTTTGTTTGGGCTTGCGAGTTATCCTAATAAGATTTTGCCTTTAAATTTTTTTTGTTTATTTTGTTTGGGCTTGCGTTATCCTAATAAGATTTTGCCTTTAGAGTTTAGTGGTTGAATTATAGTAGGGCTCTCAGGTTAGGGTCTAAGCCAAGGAAGTTAGGTGATATGGCAGTCCAAGTAAAAAAGGGTCAACGTTCGAGCCAGCAGGGCCACCTATCATGATCGATTGGTTTGGCCGATTAAACTGATTCGATTGGATCCTGAGTCCTTCAAAGTCAACAAAACCTGGAGCCATATTGGTGACATTCAAAGCTGAGTCAGATGTCTCCACCGAGTGCTCTAGCAGATCGGACATGTTGGACACGCGGCTCGATCGAACCAAACTCTTGACACAAACATAAAGGTCGAGCAAAGGTCGAGCCCTCGAGAAAGTTGTCATTCTTTAGTCGACCTGATACTGTCCACGAGCGGAGGCCTATCGAACGGCAAAGGAGGGACTCGGTTAGCCGAGCAATTCACCTTATTGAAGGCCCACCAATCTAATAGCTTAATATTTCTTTTTGACTTTTTATGTAACCATTGGTAAAGAATCAAGGAAATATTTTTTTTTACCATTTGTGAGAGAAAGTTTTTACCCTACAAAATATAAAAATTGTGAGTTAATTTTTTAGAAAGTTATCAGAATGATAAAAGCGTTGGTCTCGTATAGAAAATCAAATTAAAACCGTAAAAAAAAGGTTCCATCTACCGATAGTGAAAACCGTTATCTCACCAACCTAGTTTCCTAAGTCAACGTTGAATTGGGAAGAGAACAGTAAAAAGGAGTTGGTGAGCAGCGAGTTTGTCAAACAGAATTGGAAATTGGAATGGTGCAATAACGCGTCAGCAAGTAACAACTAAATACTATGTCTTTGACTTATTCCACCTCTATTTTTCTTCTTATTTTTTAATTTCAATTATCGGTTGACAATTATCGTTTGACAGTTTTTGCTTTAAGACTATCTAGAATAGGATTAATTTTTTATTAATAACTTGAGAACAAAGACTTGTTTATTCTTTAGGAAGGAAGAGAAAGGAGAGGAGAATTATTTATTATTATGTTTCTCTCTGCCTTTCAATGTAAACGCAGTGGTTAAATTACATATGACTATAGTTAGGTAGTCCGTTATTCTTAATGCAATCTCATTCAACGCTCAAGGAAGTAGGTAGTTTTGCCCCCTCGGACTAGGTACGATGGCAAGACGTCCAAGCAAGTTTTCAAATATTGACAGGTTAAATTTTAGTTATAATATATTGTAAGATATTTTCCTCGTCAAGTGAGAAATCTAAAATATTGACAGTTGGATGAGGAATCACTCGCGTTTCCGAATTTGTTTAGCGGTGAATATGTGAGGCCGGTCCATTCTAAAGACTAATTGGATAGAAGATCAGAGAGAGTAGGTAGTGTTGTATTATTTTTAAAACCTCCATTGTGTATTATTTTCTTCCTAATGGTTGGTGGTTTCATTTAAAACGGACTAGTTGTTTCATTATTTAAAGATAAAGATTAACATTATACAAAACGGTCAGTTCAAAACAAAAATTATCGGGTCATTGAATGATAAGGAAACTATAACAATTATATGTCAGCCGTGGCGGATCTTGGGGGGAGTGGAGATGTACTTGAGCTCCCTTTTACTCTTGGAAAATTTTACCAGTATGCTACTGCCCGAGGGGTAGTGATGAGCGCAATCTGTCACACCCGCAAATCAAATTAACAATTTATATCCACTGAACCCCTTAACTACACAATGATGTTGTAATAACGAGTCAGGATCGAATCTCTCGATGAACTAACGGTAGGATGTAATCTAAGATTGTATGTTATTCCTATTTTTGGGGGTTTTAATATGAAATTGGGGGTTTGAATTTTGAATCTAAATCTAACAATTGAAAAGCACAGCAATTAAGAAGCTAATCTACTGCATAAATGAAATCTAACTAAATGCAACGATTAATTCACAATGCATTGTCACACTACGCCATGAGTTTCATCATCAACACAACTATACGAAAGAACGAAATAACAAGACACAATTAAATCTAATCTTAAGTATAGAATAAAATAACAAAACATAAGATAAATCTGATCTAAAGCATCAATTTAAACCCTAACTTAAACTTAACAACCTAACAATTAATCAAGCAAATATTATACACGAATTAAACTTCAACAAGGTAATGAAATGCTAGATTACTTGCTGAAAACATAACAAAAATCAAAGAAATCTGTTCTAACTTCTAAAACAGGAATAAAATGATAAACCGTTCCAATCTTACAACCAATCCACTAAAGCAACACTTCTTGCCGTCACACAAGAAGCCGGAGATGAGAACACCCAACTCCAGACATCAGTGGAGAATCTCAGTGGCATATCAAATCAGAATTGCTCAGCTAAACCAGAGGAATGCCTCCGACAAGCTGGAAACAACCCTAAACCTATGAATGGCCGAAAATCTGGAAATCAGCTAATCAGGAACTCTGAATCGGAATGAGAGCTGTGGATTGCGGATGATCGTCGGATGAAGCTCAGGGACACTGGAGGAACACCGCCAAATGTCACTGATGGGAGGAGAAGCACAGATCTGAGGGAGCACCCAACTAATCTGAGGAAAATAGAGCATCGCAGTACACAGAATTCCGCCGGAGGGAACACCCAACGATGGCTCTAGATAAACGGGATGAAGATGCCTTGACGATCTCCACTGAAAATATCGCCTGAGAAGATGATCGGAGATGGAAAACGGGATCGGAAATCCCGGAGAAGTCGCGCGGTGCGAAACTCAACGCAAAGGAGATCGACGAAGGAAGCTACTGTAGCTTCTCGTTTTAAATCAGATCTCAGATCTGATCGGACGACTGGGATGCTTCGGAGCTCAATCAACGGTGAAAGATTGCCTAAAATCCTATCTGAATGTATTGATCTTGATCAAGGGTCTGGATCTACTCTCTTTGAGGTCGGATGGACCAGATCTTCAATGGATGGTTCAGATTTGTCCAATCTTTGATGAACGGTCCATAATGCTCCGCAGCTTGATCTTCTCATTTAAACTCCAATTCGAGCACAAATTCGGTTCGAATAGATCCAAATCCAAGATCCCTTGATGCATACAAAATAAGAATAAAATATTAACATCAAATAATACAAAAATATGATAATTTGCAATTAAGTCCAAGCATAAAGACAATGCATGAAATATGATGCAAATACAGGTTTTATCTATGAACATAACATCAAACCATGCATGTATGAATCAAAATAATACAGTAAAATCATGGTTATCAAATCCCCTACACTTAGTCTTGAACGTCCTGTGAAAGTAAAGAAAACCTAAAAATCATCTCAAAAAAAAATATATCCTAGCAATACCTAGAAAATAGTAAAAGGAATTTAACTAAGATCATCTAAAGATAACAAACAATCATGAATACAATCTAAACAATAATTAGTAGGTATGGTAGTTTCAATCCAATTGAAAAAATTAAGAAAGTTGCAATCTCACAAGGTATTCACCTATTCTATCTCTCACACTCAAATGTGTATAAATGGAGCTCACTCAATGCTACTCACAATATTTCACTACCATAAGCTTGCTTATTTTCTAATTCTCCATCACTATAAAACATAGCATACATGAATCAAAAGGATTTTATCATCAAGAATTGAAATGAAATAAAAAAGAACAATTAAAGTGGATGAAATAAGCAAAAGAAAAGAATTCAATAAAGAAAGTGAGAAGATGAGAGTATTGGAGGAATATACTTGATGAATTAATCATTTTGATGTGTAAAGAGATGAATACCATTTGTCATTACCAATTCAAAAGATCAAGCTTACCTCTCATTCAATTTGATGGCAATCCAAGATTCTTGATACTCTCTATCTCCACACTTGATACTTTTGATTTGCTATTTTTTTTCTTTTTTTTTCTTTTCACTATTTTTCACTTCAATTCCATCACTTGGAAACTCAAATAATCAATCAACTTATAAAGAAGAATTCCCTCCCCCACACTTAAAACTTTGGCCATCTCGGACAATGAAAAACAACCATGTTATCCACTTACTTGATACTCTTTAACCACTGTTTTCTTGTCTTCATTCTGCAGCTGGTTTCCTTTTTCATTATTTCTCTATTTTTATTCTTTTGGAACTCAAGTAACCAAACCATTTGATTAAAAACCTCAATTCCAACAGGATCTCAGATCATTACAGCTGTCAAAGACTAAGAATTTTAGCAACTTGCATATCCAGATTGTGCAGAAATCACAATATGTATGGCTGAAGATTGAATTCCAGTTGCTTTTGGTAAGTAGCAGCAATAAGATACAATAATAAATAGGGTATACATGACAGATAATTTAGTCCACAGCTCAACTTTTCAACAACTTACAAGTTCAACTTGTTAGGTTAAGTTTCAGCTTAAATCCTCAAGAATTCAGCTCATCAAATGATAGTATTAGATAATCAATTTCTGTTTCAGAGTGTCTAGAGGCTTCAGATTCCTTAATGACTTAAGTGTGCCATTTAAACTTCCATAATCTTCTAAAATTCAGTGCAGACTTCTCAAATTCTTTATTGCCATTAATCAGAATACAAATTCATAACTAGTTTTAAGGTATCAACTTCAACTTCAATCGAAGAAAACTTCAATCAGATTTAAGAAAGCAATAGCTAATTCAAGAACTAGATGCAGAATCGAATTCAAACTTTTGTTTCATGTCCCACAACAACCATCTTCTATATCAATTTATTAGCTAGAACTCAACAACCAACATCTAATTCCTCCTCAATCCTTTGCAGCTATCAACTGAAACTTGGCATTTTAAAGCTCCATTTGATATTCAACAAATATGTTACTGAACTCAGCTCCACAGATCAGATTTTCATAATCCAGAGTATGGTCACAAGGAGCTTGAAAAGAGTAACACCTCACTTGTCAGGTTCCTCACTGCTGTATAATTCAGCAGCCCCTTTCCTTGTGATTTTCATTTTTTTTCTTAAATAGTTTACTCTTCTGATCTCTTTAGTTTTAGCAGCTGACACTCTTTTCCTCTTCGCTTGAGATTTGCAATAGGAATTTAGATTCAGTTTCTGAAAACTTCAGAAAATGCATACTCAGTTTCCAGCTTCAAAAAAATATCCAGCAATTTGATTCCTTACAGCCTCAAAATTTGGCACACAAAAGGCTTGAAAAGGGAAGAGCATTAAATAACAATCAAAGACCAACAACTTCACAGATTAATTTCAGAATGCATGATTGGATTCTGAAATTTATAACTCAGTTCTCAGTTTCAGAATTAGGAATTCAAAAAGATCCTAGCTGGATTCATGAAGAATTAAGCTTGAAAACAAAAATTAAACTTGGTTAACTAGGATAGCACACTCACTTCGTGTGATTTCAAACACAAGCAGAATCTATGCCCAACAGCAACAAAAACAATCTCTGCTGAATACTTCAGTTCAGGAGTTTCAGTTTCAAAATTAAGGCAATTTTGAGTTTCAAAAATCAAAACCCTTTCTTCTCTTGCTTTTTCAACTAACACTCAATGTCACTCGACCAGAGATGTGCAAATATATTGCATTGGTAGAAAACCAAATTGATCTTCATTGAACACCTACAGCAACCTTGATCACGGAATTCAGTGCAGACTTCTCAAATTCTTTATTGCCATTAATGACTTAAGTGTGCCATTTAAACTTCCATAATCTTCTAAAATTCAGTGCAGACTTCTCAAATTCTTTATTGCCATTAATCAGAATACAAATTCATAACTAGTTTTAAGGTATCAACTTCAACTTCAATCGAAGAAAACTTCAATCAGATTTAAGAAAGCAATAGCTAATTCAAGAACTAGATGCAGAATCGAATTCAAACTTTTGTTTCATGTCCCACAACAACCATCTTCTATATCAATTTATTAGCTAGAACTCAACAACCAACATCTAATTCCTCCTCAATCCTTTGCAGCTATCAACTGAAACTTGGCATTTTAAAGCTCCATTTGATATTCAACAAATATGTTACTGAACTCAGCTCCACAGATCAGATTTTCAGAATCCAGAGTATGGTCACAAGGAGCTTGAAAAGAGTAACACCTCACTTGTCAGGTTCCTCACTGCTGTATAATTCAGCAGCCCCTTTCCTTGTGATTTTCATTTTTTTTCTTAAATAGTTTACTCTTCTGATCTCTTTAGTTTTAGCAGCTGACACTCTTTTCCTCTTCGCTTGAGATTTGCAATAGGAATTTAGATTCAGTTTCTGAAAACTTCAGAAAATGCATACTCAGTTTCCAGCTTCAAAAAAATATCCAGCAATTTGATTCCTTACAGCCTCAAAATTTGGCACACAAAAGGCTTGAAAAGGGAAGAGCATTAAATAACAATCAAAGACCAACAACTTCATAGATTAATTTCAGAATGCATGATTGGATTCTGAAATTTATAACTCAGTTCTCAGTTTCAGAATTAGGAATTCAAAAAGATCCTAGCTGGATTCATGAAGAATTAAGCTTGAAAACAAAAATTAAACTTGGTTAACTAGGATAGCACACTCACTTCGTGTGATTTCAAACACAAGCAGAATCTATGCCCAACAGCAACAAAAACAATCTCTGCTGAATACTTCAGTTCAGGAGTTTCAGTTTCAAAATTAAGGCAATTTTGAGTTTCAAAAATCAAAACCCTTTCTTCTCTTGCTTTTTCAACTAACACTCAATGTCACTCGACCAGAGATGTGCAAATCTATTGCATTGGTAGAAAACCAAATTGATCTTCATTGAACACCTACAGCAACCTTGATCACGGAATTCAACAACAATTAGTAGTATAGATGGAAAATTCCAAGTTCTACATCCTTCTCTGTTTCCTCATGTTAGAGTGTATACTAAAAGCCTAGCTTTTGGTATAAACATTTATCTAGAAATAAGAATCACATTGGTCAAATGTCTACATTTATGATAAATGTAGTTGTTCAATTAATTTATATTGTAGATAACATGGTGTGTGGTGTCACACACAGAGGATCATGTTATCAGTATCTTATAAATTATAAACAGTAGCTCATGACCATAATGGAAAGGAACAAACCATTGGAAGGTCGTAGTGTAATTAGGTATCAGTTTATCTTGACTGTATAATTACACTAGTACGCTCAGAGTGTATTGAGTAGGACCATTTGAGGTCGTTTCTTTTATACTGACTTTATAAAGAAACAAAGACCTCGGTTATTATGGAAGTGTGTGCTCTTAATCCTAATATAATAATAAGCACATATATTTGATATTTATTTCTTTAATTTATCAATGGGTGAGATTTAGTTCGATAAATCAATAAGCCCGATAAGTTGGGAAATGGTATCACTTATAGTGTGTGTTGTTGATTATAAAAGGAAACTGTGTCCTAGAGATACTAGGTTGATAATGTCCTCAAGAGGAGCTCATAAGGATTGTCATGTTAAACCCTGCAGGTGGACTTAGTCCGACATGATAATAAGGTTG
Organism: Zingiber officinale; assembly: GCF_018446385.1. Classification (NCBI taxonomy): domain Eukaryota; kingdom Viridiplantae; phylum Streptophyta; class Magnoliopsida; order Zingiberales; family Zingiberaceae; genus Zingiber; species Zingiber officinale. Next base: position 108,449,794 of record NC_055992.1, read on the forward strand.
AGTGGTACTACTCTTGGACTAAGATATTAATTAAATGAGTTGTCAGTAACTCACTTAATTAGTGGACATTCGATATCTTAAACACAGGGAGACTAACACACTCATAATAAGAAGGAGCCCAAAAATGTAATTTGGGATTGGTGCGGTAGTTCAATAATAGTTCTCTAGTGGAATGAATTATTATTGATAAAATTAAGTTGTGTGTTCGGGGCGAACACGGGATGCTTAATTTTATCGGGAGACCAAAACCAATTCCTCCTCTTGGTCCCTATCGTAGCCTCTTATTTATAGAGTACTATACCCACCTATACCCACCTTCATACCCATGTGAAAGGAGCCGGCCAAGCTAGCTTGTGGTTCAAGCTAGGGTCGGCCAAGCCTTGGTTCATGGGTGGCCGGCCCTAGCTTAGGTGGCCGGCCCCCATTAAATTAAAAAAAATTTTAATTTTAATTTTTATTATGTGGAAGATATAATTTATTACAGAGAATTAAAATTAAAATATCTCTCTTTAAAAGATCTACAAAAAGATTAAAAGAAAGAGATTAGATCTCTTTCCTTATTTGTAGATTGGAAAGATATTTTATTTTTTCTTTCTGAAAAATTATTCACATGTTGAAAATTAAAATTATAGAAATTTCTTTTTATCAACCATGAAGGGATTTTAAAAGGAAATTTTATTTTTTAAAATTTCCAAAGACAAAAAAGGAAGTTTTAATTGTTGATTAAAATTATCCTATTTGCTCTACATGAGGTGGCCGACCATATACAATTAATTAGGAAAATTTATTTAATTTTTTCTTAATTAATTGTTGTCAAGGAAAGTTAAGGAAATTTTATTATAAATAAATTTCCTTATTTACCAAAGCCAAGGAATATAAAAGGAGGGGTAGGGGTGCCTTCATGAAAAACAACCTCTATTATTTTTCTCCCTCTTTTCCTTGGTGTGGTGGCCAGCCCTTCCCTTTCTCTCTTCTCCTCTTGTTGGCCGAAACCTATCTTCTTGGTGGAGTTTTTGTTTGTGGCCGGATCAAGGAAGGAGAAGAAGGAGAGAAAGCAAGTCTCATCTCTAGCATCCCTTGGAGCATTGGTGGTGGCCGAAATTATTCATCCTTGAAGAAAATTATTGTGGCCGGCCATCCTCTTTCTTTCTTCCTCTTTTGTGGTGGCCGAAACTTATCTCTTGCTTGGAGTTCTTGTGGTGGCCGGATACTACTTGGAGAAGAAGAAGAAGGAGAGAAAGCTTGTATCCCTTGGAGCTTGGTTGGTGTTTTGTTCTTCGTCCTTGGTGAAGCTTCTTTGTGATTGGCCGAACCTAGCTAGGAGAAGAAGAAGGTGCTTGGTGGTTTCTCATCTCGGAAGATCGTTGCCCACACAACGTCCGAGGTTAGAAGAGGACTACGGTAGAAGATCAAGAGATTTTTCTACAAGGTATAACTAGTAATTTTCTTTCCGCATTATACTAGTTATTTATGGAAATAATACCAAATACAAGAGGCTTACGATTCTAGAATTTTAAATATGTTTTTCGATGTTGTGTTCTTTTGTTTTTCTTTTCCTTGTGATTTGATTGTTCTTTTCGGTTAACCTAAAGTTATTTTAGGAAATTAAATATTAGCTTTCTATAAAAGGTTTTGTCTAGTCAGTGGTGGTTGCTCTCATATCCAAGAAGGCTGTGTGCCTCGCCACGTCAGTACTGGGAACCGATTATGGAAATTAATATTTAATGGAATTAATAACTTAAGGTGATTTGGGTCGAACGTGTTAAGTTCCGCAGGAGATCCAAGTCAAAACCTAAAAGAACAAATAGATTAAGTTTTGGATCAAACGTGTTAAGTTCCGCAGACGATCCAAAATTTAATTTAAAAGAACACATGGTAGCTAGGAAAAGGTTCAGACCTTTGTACAAAATTTTTGTACAGTGGAACCTCTAGGTTTTCCGAGTAGCAACCAACACCTCATTCTCTGCACAAGCTTCTAACTCTGGATTCATAACTTTGCCTTTCAATTCTGATCTTACTTATCCCATTTTCATTTCCTCATCACTTGATATTCATTGTTAAAGGATTACATTTTAAGTGAACTTGCCAACTCCCAGTCGTTTACAGAACTGCACAAGTTCTGAATTTCCAGATTGGTACACTTAATTGCTAACTCTGATGCCTACTGCTTCCTTACTTCAAGCTTTAACAGATTATTTCTATAGGGTTGTACAATCATTTCATTAGAAAATAACTTGATTTTCATCCCATTTTAGCTTCATAACATCAAATAAACTGTTAAGTGCAATTTCAGAATTCCAGATTAGCAGAAATTCATGGTCTGAACCCATTCCTCAAGCCCTTTCTAGATAAAGTTTCAAGATCTGTAAGTTAAGGTAATTTCAGTTTGTAAAATGGAGATTTCAGCTTCACAAAGAGTTGCATTTAGCGTTGTTTCTACTTTTCAGCCACAACTTGAGAGATCCATCTAGTCAATTCGTATAAGACATAGAAACACAAAGGCACCATTTGTTACTGAGTTTTAATTGAGTTCATAACTATTTTGAAGGTCTTCCACGAGTTTTGATACTAACATGATACACAGAATTAAAAAAAAACTCTACACCACCTTTTCAATGTCAAATGGTTCAAATATTCAGCTGGATTTAATTAAGCTCCAAAATTTTATCCCTAAAGATTGTTTCAGTTATCATTCAATCACTTCAAGCTTGAACTCAATTAGTTTCAACTCTAACAAATCAAAATCTCCAAAGTGACACAGCTTTGATTTTCAACATTTCAACCTTGTACAATTAATCTGATTTTTCCTGCACTTGTCCCTTATTACAGCCATTCAAATTCTTTGTAATTTGACTATACAATTTATAGAGGTCAATAAGGAACAAGAATACCATTTGTTACTGCAAATCCCAAAGATTCACTTAAACTTCTCACTTGTTTAAATGTTGTACCTAATTTTTGATACACTTTTGGCACAAAATTCTGCATTTCCAAATAGATCACTACACATTTCTACCACTTCAAATTCAGTGGTGTTCCTTAACTTCTGTAGTTCAATTTTTAACAACTCCATTCTCAACTCTTTTAACCACTCCATAGATTTAATTCTCCATCAGTAGCATTTTAAAACAATTGCAAAACAACAACTTCATATCCAACTATGCTCCATAATAACATATTTTCAATATTTTGAATAAATCTGCTATACATATTTAGATTCTGGCAAAATCTAGCAATGAATTGTAAAAACAAGACCAGAATACTTCCATAGCTCTACAAAAGATCATCATAGAATCCATTTCCAAATCATTTCCGAATTGCAACTTACACTACATATTTAACATCCATTCTAAACACTAACACTTAACACTTCCCCCACACTTAAAGCTTTGTCCATTATCGAACAATCTAACTCATCAAGATAATCAACCAAAACTCTCAATGGAAAGAATGGCAAGCAAAGATGATCAACGGTTAAAATGTTAGATGAGAATACTTAAAGAAAATTGTGAGGAAAGAAATTAGAAATTATGAGGGAACAAGAATGACAAATATCCTTCACTTCCATGCATACATATGCTATTGTGACTTTGAAAAGAAACCAAGCAAGTTCTAGAGTTCAATTATTGTAAGTATATGCCACACAAAAGGAAGTAATGAAGTATAGGCTTAAAGTGGTCATCTCTAGGTATTTTTCATGCAATCAAACTCAATTAATCAAAATGGAATCCACCATCAAACTAACCAATATCATGTAAGTAGAGCATCCAATCATGTCAAATGACCTAAAATTGATGATCAAATTTAAGAAACTTTTACCATCTTAAAATATTACTAGAAAATTCTCATGGAGAATTTATTCAAAATGACATGCTATATACTTAACAAAATGCAAAGTGTGGAACAAAATGCAAATGTAAAATATAAAACTAAGGAAAGTCGCAAACAAAGAGAATTTATTAACAAAACATGAATTATAATGCAAAAGAAAGCGAAATTAGAACCAACTCCCCTTTAATTCTCGATGGTTGAAGAAGATTTAAAAGAAGAAGCCACCCCGAAAGTGGAGTAATCATGGATACAGACAAATCCTTTTTATTCTTCATTTTTATATTGTAAATTCTTTCTGGAGGGCGGAGGCGGTTCAGATCAAGTAACCATTTCGAAATCCTATGGCTACCTGCAAGATCAAAGAAAAACACCTCCCGTGCACTCACATGATTAGGAGAAAATGAAATGCAATTAGTGTCTAAACCAAATGGATAAAAATGAGTATCACATGCTATAAAGTTAAAAATAGATACCTTAAAGAAGTTTTCTGGAAAATCACAAGAAATACTAACCTTATCCTGTTGAAAGGTACCTAGAGTGGTGTTTGTTACCTCTTTCTCATCAAGTAATGGCTCAGGTTCTGGTTCAGGAGAATGTACAACCAAAGGTAGTGATTCTTAGGTACTTGGCTCCATAGCACAAGTCCCTACACTTACATCCTCTATTCTTGGTGATTCTTGAGGTAATGCTTCCAGTAAGCAATCCCTACACTTAAATTATCTTTTGCATCTATATCTGTATCATTCACAACATCTAAAGTAACAAAATTAGTAGAATCAGAAATTTGAACAACTACATCATCATCACAAATTAAACTAGAGAAATTTTGTGAATAAATGGAAGCAGGGGCAGGCCTGACAGAATCTCTACTATCCATCTCTCCACTGTAGTTTAGTGTTTGTAACTGGTTGATGGATGATGCAATTTCATCTAACTGAATCTGTATATTCTGTATCCTTGCAAATTGTTGCTCTTGATGCTCACTCATGTGTTGCATAATTTCATTGAATTTTCATGTTGACTCTGCAAATTGTACTTGTGCATCCTCATACCTGAAATGTGAAAAATCTACCCTATTAGAATTATAGGCATTAGGAAATGACTCATACCTATTCTGCTGCTCCACAGGTGGGTAGTACTGATATTCAGGCTGATAGAACTGAGTCTGAGGCTGATAGTAATAACTCTCTCTCCAATCTCCAAAATGCTGATAATATGGATCCATGGTCAAATAGATTTCCTGTTCTTACACTAAAAAATAGAAAATAAAATCAGAAGACTCAGGAACATATAAAATCAAACACATGGATATATGAGCATGAAAGCAATTACAACAACAACCAAGCCTTTTCCCACTAGGTGGGGTCGGCTGTATGAATCCTTTTACGCCATTGAGCTCTATCTCCTATTATATCATCATCTATATTTAAATAAATTTTATCTTGTTTTATTGTTGCTAACCAAGTCTTTTTTGGTTTTCCTCTTCCTCATTTGATATACATGTTTATCATAGTTTCACATCGCCTAATTGGAGCATTTATTGGTCGTCTAAGTACATGTCTGTATCATCTTAAACGTGTCCCTCGGAGTTTGTCCTCAAAAGATGCAACTCCGACTTTCTCTCTAATGCTCTCATTTCTTATTTTGTCCATTTTCGTATGTCCACACATCCACCTTAACATCCTCATCTCTGCAACTCTCATCTTCTGCTCATGTGCTCGAGTCATAGCCAACATTCAACTCCATATAACATAACAGGTCTAACTGCGATTTTATAGAACTTACCTTTAAGTTTAAGAGGTACTTTACGGTCACATAAAACACCCGACGCTCCCCTCAATTTCACTCATCCTGCTTGTATTCTATGTAAGACATCTCTCTCAATCCCTCCATCATTTTGTAAAAATGATTCTAAATATTTAAATCACTCGGTTCCGGGCAACTCGTCCTCTCCTATCTTAACAATTGTTTCATTACTTCTAATATTGCTAAACTTAAATTCCATATATTCTGTCTTTAATCTACTAAGCTTAAAACCTTTCCCTTCTAATGTTTTCCTCCAAAATTTTAGCTTAGCATTTACTCCTTCATGTGTCTCATCTACCAAAATAATATCATCTGTAAACAACATGCACCACGGTACTGTGTCTTGAATGTGCGCACTGAGTTCGTCCATAATTAGTGTAAAAAGATAGGGACTTAGGGCTGATCCCTGATGTAACCCTATCTTTATTGGAAATGCTTCAGTTACTCCGCCTGAAGTCTTGACTCTGGTCGTGACATCCTCATACATTTCCTTAATAAGTTCAATATATGTTACACTAACACCTTTCTTTTCTAAAATTCTTCATATAAGTTCTCTTGGGACTCTATCATAAGCTTTTTCTAAGTCAATGAATACCATGTGTAGATCTTGTTTTTGCTCCCGATATTTTTCAATTAATTGTCTAAGGAGATGTATAGCTTCTATTGTCGACCTTCCAGGCATGAAATTAAATTGATTTTCTGTCACTGTGGTCTCCTTCCTTAATCTTTTTTCTATTACTTTTTCCCAAAGTTTCATAGTATGATTCATTAGTTTAATACCTCTATAGTTTGCACAATTTTGTATGTCTCCTTGTTCTTATATAAGGGAACTAGAGTACTTATCCTCCATTGATCAGGCATTCTTTTCGTTTTCAATATTATGTTAAATAATTTTATAAGACATTCAATACCTTGTTTCCCTAAGCACTTCCATACCTTTATCGGAATATCATCTGGTCCAACGGCTTTTCCATTGTGCATCTCATTTAAAGTTTGTTTTACTTCTGAAGTTTGAATTCTACGATAAAAATTAAAATTCCTATGCTCATTTGACCTAATTAAATTATCTAAGTTAAGTTGGTCACCTAAACCTTCATTAAAAAGTTGATGAAAATAACTCTTCCACCGCTCTTTTATTTCCCCATCATTTACTAATACCCTATTACATTCATCTTTAATACATTTTATTTGGGTAAGACCTCTTGTTTTCCTTTCTCTCACTTTAGCTATTCTATAAATGTCTCTTTCCCCTTCTTTTGTATCCAATTTTTGATATAACCGTACAAAAGTTTCATTTTTGCTTCACTCACAACTTTCTTAGCTTCTTTCTTGGCTATTGTATATTTTTTTTAAGTTTTCCTCGTTCATATAAATATATAATTCCTTATAAGCTATTCGTTTTTTTTCACTTTCTCTTGTACTTTCTCATTCCACCACCAAGATTCTTTACTTAGTGGTGCATGTCCTTTTGACTCACCGAGTACACTCTTAGCTACTATTTTCAATTTTGATACCATCTTATCCCATGTTGTATTAGAGTCATTGTATATATCACCTATTGCTTGTATTTCTACCTTCTCCTTAAATATATTTTGTTTCTCATCCTTTAACTTCCACCACTTAATTCTAGGAATTTTATATATTTTCTTTCTATTAATGTTATGTTTGAGGCGTATATCCAACACTACTACCCTATGTTGGGTAGTTAAACTTTCTCCAGGGATGACTTTGTAATCTTTACAAATCTTTCTATCCTTCTTCCTAACCATAAGAAAGTCAATTTGCGATTTATTATTTTCACTTTTGAATGTGACTAAGTGTTCTTCTCTTTTCTTAAAAAACGTATTAGCTAATATAAGGTCATATGCTATCGCAAAATCTAATATAGTTTTCCCTTCCTCATTCCTCGTTCCAAACTCATAACTCCCATGTACTCTCTCATATTCCTCATTTTTCACTCCGATATGCCCATTTAGATCACCTCCTATTAAAATCATTTCATTTGGTGGAATATTTTGTAATATTTCATCTAAGTCCTCCCAAAACCTTGATTTGGTAGCTTCATCTAATCCTACTTGTGGTGCATATACGCTAATTATGTTCATAGTTTCTTTCGTCACTATTATCTTAAGAGCTATAATTCTATCCCCTTTTCTAACTACTCATACAACTTCATCCTTTAACAAACTATCTACAATGATACCCACTTCATTTCTTGCTTTATTTTTTCCAGTGTACCATAACTTAAAACCCGAGTTCTCTATCATCTTTGCCTTCTCACCTGTCCATTTTGTCTCTTGTACGCATAAAATACTAATTTTTCTCCTAATCATCATATCTACTACCTTCATTGATTTACCAGTGAGAGTTCCTATATTCCATGTTCCAAATCTTAGATTATTAATTTTCCTATCATATTTGTTCTTATCTAACCTATGGTGTGAGAACTCTTGCCTATTTAACACTACACCCAAGTTCTCATGGAGATGTAGCGGTCATTGCTAAGACGTTACAGTCGGACCCTGTAACGCGAACTCTTGCATATTTATCACTACACCCGAGTTCTGGAGATGTAGCGGTCCTTGCCGAGACGTTACAGTCGGACCCTGCAACGCGTTCCTTCCGGGGAATAACCTAGCATTAGCACAATAGTTTAATAGATTCATTCATTGAATATTTGTCATAGTTTGACGTTGGCTGGCAACCTAACGCAACCCTCCTCCTTTATTCGGGTTTGGGACCGGCCATGACTAGTCATCATGGGCAGAGTTGAGCATGAAAGCAATTAAACAATAAAATTTTTAAGTTTTCCAAATAAAGAACAATCTTAAAATTATCAAACACCGCTAAAGGTTCCCCGACAACGACGCCAAAATTTGATGAGTGCAATCTGTCACACCCGCAAATCAAATTAACAATTTATATCCACTGAACCCCTTAACTACACAATGATGTTGTAATAACGAACCCAGGATCAAATCTCTCGAGGAACTAACGGTAGGATGTAATCTAGGATTGTATGTGATCCGGCAGTAAGAATGGGGAACCCACTTCCTGAAGGGTCTCAGCCTGAGAACCGATGAAGGGCTGACTAAGCGGTTAATGGCCGAGCCGATCATCCGGGTATGTCCGAGCGGAGTTAGATAACCCATCTAGGGGTTTGGGTTTCCGACGCCAAGGCAGGAGGATCGAAGGGCCGACCGGGAGCCCGAACGGCAGGGGCCAAAGAGCCGAGCGGGCAACCCGTCCGGACAAAATAAGGGCGAGGGGAGAAAAAGGTGGCCGAGCGGCCTATGCGTTCGGCTCGAGATATGGAATATCGGCAGAAGCATGTCTGATGATTAGGCCGTACATAAGATCGCACGATGGAGGATCTTGCCGTCACATCATGGAAAGGTTGATACAGTAGCAGTATGGCCTCATGGACGTCTTTTCTGACGGGTCCATATCTGGGCATGGCCCTTCTGACAGACCCATGCCTGGGCATGGTCAAATGCAGGTGGCTGCTTTGATTGGCGCGCCCAGGCTTCTTCGAGGGGTCTATATAAGGCCTCCATTTCTTCACCGGAGGTATGCACGTCTTCATCTTGAGGCTACCTTCTTGTCCTTCCTCGCCTGACTTGAGCGTCGGAGGACCGTCGCCGGGACACCCCTCCCGGCTCGGTTTTGTTGCAGGTTCGCGAGCAGCAGAGAGCGCCACGTGCCCAGCGTCCACTGACTCTTGGTTCGGACAGGATCAAATTGGCGCCGTCTGTGGGAACGCTCCTGCATCCGATCGGAGACAATGGACGAGGCTGGACGACAACACACGGTGACGCTTTCAACAGAGGAACTCGACGCCCTGGTCGAGATAAGGGCCGCCAAACTCATGGAGCAAAAACAAAAAGCATCCGCCGAGCGGGCGGAGCAGCAAGCAACATCTGCGTCTCATGGCCGAGCGGAAGCACCTCCAACCAACGTCGCATTTCATCGGGCCTTGTTTCGCACCCCTGAAGCCATACCAGCCCGAAGAGATAGAGGATCTTCCTCAGATGAAATGCCAAGGCGGGATGACAGGAAGGGAAAAGCTCCCCGAGCGGACTCCTCCCCCGAGCGGATAAATCGTCAATTTTCGGAGGTTATCCTACGAGACCCTCTGCCCAAGCACTACGTGCCTCCGACGATCGGCGAATACAATGGAACAACGGACCCGGATGATCATCTGGGTAAGTTCGATAATACAGCCACGCTCCATCAGTACACAGATGGAGTAAAGTGTAGAGTTTTCCTTACCACCCTCTCGGGATCGGCTCAACGGTGGTTTCGAAGGTTGCCGGACGGATCCATCACGAGCTTCAAGGAATTCCGAACGGCCTTCCTCCACCACTTCGCCAGCAGTCGGCGTTACCAGAAGACAAGTGTCAGCTTGTTTGCCATCAAGCAAGAGCCGAGAGAATCGCTTCGAGCTTACATTCGGCGGTTCAACCAAGTGGCGATGGATATCCCAACGGCCACATCGGAGACAATGATGAATGCCTTCACGCAAGGCCTTGTGGATGGGGACTTCTTCCGATCGCTCATCCGAAAGCCGCCCCGAGATTATGATCACATGCTGCATCGGGCCAACGAATACATAAATGTGGAAGAAGCGCAAGCCGCTCGGAAAAAGGAAGCTCCAGCCGAGCGGGCACCTATTCATGCCGAGCGGAAACAGCAAGCCGCTCAGCAGCCGCCTAGAGGACCGAGGGCCGAAGCAATCCGATCCCCACACACCAGATCTCACGTACAAGAGGTGGCTGCCACTCGGCCCAAGCCAAAGAAGAGGTGGACCCCTATGTTCTGCTCCTACCACCAGACGGATACGCATAACACGAGGGATTGCCGAAGCCTTCCCTTTGTGTCCAATCCTGTTCCCAGGAAAGCCGAGCGACGGTCTCCTCCCACCGACAGGAGACTTAGGACTCATGAAGCTGACCGAACCCGCACCGAGAGGCGACATCAGCAGACACCCGATCGGCACCGATCCCCGAGGCAGGAGAATCGCCGGGCGTCCAGAGAACGGTCACGACCGTCCGCTCGGGAGGAGGAAAATAGGAGCAATACTTCCCGGGGCGAGATCAACGTTATTGCTGGCGGGCCGACCGGAGGAGACTCCAATCGAGCCAGAAAGGCGGGCGTCCGGCAACAGATCCAGCGGTCGGTTGCAGCCGAGAGCGGGCGAGTGGACCCGAAATCATTCGGACCGAGGACTTAGAAGGAGTGGAAGTGCCCATGACGACGCTCTCCTCATTAAAGCGGTAATAGCAAATTACACCGTTCACCGCGTATTTGTTGACACAGGAAGTTCGGTCAACATCATATTCAAGAAGGCGTTCGATCGATTACAAATTGATCGAGCCGAGCTCTTGCCCATGACAACCCCGCTCTACGGGTTTACAGTAACGAAGTTCTGTCGGTCGGACAAATCCGACTGGCCACCTCTCTGGGAGAAGAGCCACTCAGGAGGTGGTCGACTCTCCATCATCCTACAACGTCATTTTGGGACGACCGGCGCTCGGCGAATTCCGAGCGGTTGTCTCAACCTTCCACCAAAAGATAAAGTTCCCAGTGGAAGACAAAGTAGGAGAAGTGCGGGGAGATCAGCTAGCAGCTCGGCGCTGCTATATAGAGATGATCCGAGCGGAGGCCTGTTCCGCCCGGAAGGCACCCCGAATCGAGGTACACGCCATAACTGAGAAACCTCCTGCTTTAATTTATGATGAAAAGGAGGAAGTCCAGATCCATCCAACCCGATCGGAGGCCACGACTTTTATCGCCTCTGATCTGGGGAAAGAACAGAAGGAGAAGCTGATCCAGTGCCTCCAACGAAATTATGATGTCTTCGTCTGGTCGACACATGAGTTACCTGGAATTTCGCCGAGCCTGGCGCAGCATGAATTGCATGTCCGACCGGACGCTCGGCCGGTGAAGCAGAGAAAAAGGGATTTCAGCGCCGAGCAGAATACTATTATCCGGGCAGAAGTAGAAAAACTTCTGAAGGCCGGCCACATACGCGAGGTGCAGTTCCCGAGCTGGCTGGCCAACGTAGTCTTGGTCTCCAAGCCGGGCGGCAAGTGGAGGGTCTGCATCGACTTTCGAGATTTAAACAAGGCATGCCCCAAGGATTTTTATCCTCTGCCCCGGATAGATCAGTTGGTGGACTCCACAGCCGGCTGCGAACTAATTTGCATGCTTGATGCTTACCAAGGATATCATCAAGTACCGCTCGCCCGGGAAGACCAAGAAAAAGTAAGCTTCGTAACGGCTGACGGCACATATTGTTACAATGTGATGTCGTTCGGATTGAAGAATGCCGGAGCCACCTATCAACGCTTGATGAACAAGGTTTTCAAGGAGCAGATCGGGCGGAATCTGGAAGTTTATGTTGACGACATTCTTATCAAATCCGTCCGAGCGGCCGATCTTTTCAAGGATATGGAAGAAACCTTCCGAACACTGCGCAAATATGGAGTCAAGCTAAATCCACAGAAGTGCCTGTTCGGAGCTAAAGGAGGACGTTTCTTAGGGTACATAGTGACCGAGCGGGGAGTCGAAGCAAATCCCAGCAAGGTGAAAGCACTGCAAGACATGCCGTCCCCTAGAAATACTAGAGAAGTGCAGAGGTTGACCGGTCGGATAACTGCTTTATCCAGATTCATCTCCAGAACCGCCGACCGGAGCCTTCCATTCTTCAAGGTTCTGCGCAAGGCTGCTAAGTTCCAGTGGGATGAAGAATGTGACCGAGCATTTGAAGAGTTGAGGATATATCTTAATTCTCTGCCAGTGTTAGCCAAGCCGATCGGGGGTGAGTCACTTTATATGTATCTGTCGTCAACTGAGCATGCTGTGGGCTCAGCACTTGTGAGGGCGAACGGCGAAGAGCAGCCGGTGTATTTTCTAAGCCATATTTTAAAAGACGCTGAATCTCGTTACACCGGGCTCGAGAAGTTGGCCTTCGCTTTGGTTCTTGCCGCTCGGCGCCTGCGACCGTATTTCTTGGCCCATACCATTATTGTCCGGACGAACAGTCCACTTGGAAGAGTGCTGTTGAATCCGGAAGCGTCTGGACGGCTTATCAAGTGGACGACCGAATTGAGTGAATTTGACATCCAATATCAGCCCCGCTCGGCGATTAAAGCCCAATCCTTGGCTGATTTTGTGACCGAAGTGCAAAGGCCAGAGCCTGAAGCTATGTGGAGAATATATGTGGATGGATCCTCCACTCGGCTTGGAAGTGGGATCGGAATATTACTACTCTCACCTCAGGAAGAAAAGATGCACCTATCCGTCCGGCTAGATTACAAAGCTACTAACAACGAAGCAGAGTATGAGGCCCTCATAGCCGGATTGCAGGCAGCACGGCATGTGGGAGCAGCTCGGGTGACACTCTATTCTGATTCACAGTTGGCCGCTCAGCAACTTTCCGGCACCTTTGAAATCAACTGTGTTCGGCTCAAACTCTACGCTGAGGCCTTTGAAAAACTCAAAGCTACTTTCCAAGAGGTGCTTATTCAGAAGATCCCCCGAACGGAGAACCAGGCAGCCGATGAGTTAGCCAAACTAGCGAGCTCAATAACGCCGGTCGCCGTTCAGCAACCAATTGAAAAAACGCTACTGGTGGCGCATGTCGATCGGATGCAAGGCCTCACATTTCCAAGTGACTGGAGGACACCCATTATAGAATTCCTCCGTTCGGGCACCACACCATCCGATGAATATGCAGCCCAGCTCCTCAGAAGAAGAGCCGGTCGGTTCACACTCATCGGAGATCAGCTTTACAAGAAAGCTTTCTCGCGCCCTTTGCTGAAATGTGTAAGCTCGGAGGACTCAGCTTACATCCTCCAGGAAGTACATCAAGGATCATGCGGGGTCATCCGGGCGGACGCTCATTGGCCAAGAAGATCCTCTTGGCCGGATACTTTTGGCCAACTTTACAAACAGATGCCGCTCAGACAGTATCTACATGCCTTTCATGCCAGAAGTATCACAACTTCTCCCACCGACCGGCAGAGGAGATGAAGGCATCAACCATCTCATGTCCGTTCGATCAATGGGGAATGGATATTGTGGGTCCATTTCCGATCGGGCAGAGGAAATTTTTACTAGTGGCGGTAGATTATTTCTCCAAGTGGGTGGAGGCCGAGCCGCTGGCAAAGATCACTGAACAGATGGTTAAAAAATTCATTTGGCAACACATCATTTGTCGGTTCGGCATCCCTCGCCGACTAGTGTCCGACAACGGGCGGCAGTTTACAGGGAAGATGTTAGAGGATTGGTGCAAAAGCTACGGCATTGAGCAACATTTCACGTCCGTAGCCTATCCTCAGAGCAACGGTCAAGCTGAAGTCGCCAACCGGGAGATTCTTCGTATTCTGCGCGCTCGGCTCGACCATTTGGGAGGGAGTTGGCCGGATGAAGTGCCGAGCGTCTTGTGGGCTATCCGAACGACGCCAAAAGAAGGGACGGGAGTCACACCGTTCCATTTGGTATATGGCGGTGAGGCTGTCGTACCGGTCGAAGTCGGCGTTGAGTCAGCCAGGATCCAGAACTATGATGATAACAACACCGAACGAAGAAACATGGAGCTGGACTTGGTAGAAGAGGAGAGGGCAAAGGTACCGTCAGCGGATGAAGCAAAACTACAACCGGCGCGTAATTCCCAGATCGTTCCAAGTCGGCGATCTTGTCTGGAAGAAAGTCAAGCCGGTCGGCGACGTCGGCAAGCTTGAAGCGCCATGGGCAGGCCCTTTCAAAATCATCGAAAAGCTCCGCTCGGGCGCGTATTATCTGGAGGATGAGGACGGACGGCAGCTAGATAGGCCGTGGAGCGCGAACCACCTCCAGCCTTACCGGGCAGGGTGAAAGGTGTATCACTGTAAATCACCCTGTGTATTTCATTTTTCGACTAAATACTTGAAATGCAGAGATGAAAAGTCAAAGGAGCGAATATAAGGCATTATCATCGTAGCGCGAAGGCCCCCGAGCCGATCGGCCGGGAGGTTTATATGGTTAAGACTTGTAAGCAAATAACCCGCGCCGTTCGGCCGGAAGTAAATTGGTCTAGCCAAGCACTCGAGGAACGAAGGCCCCGCGCCGTTCGGCCGGAGGTAAATGGGTCGAGCCAAGCGCTCGAGGATCGAAGGCCCCGTACCATTCGGACGGAGGTATATTATCCGAGCCAAAATACTCGACGAAGTAGATCCTGAGCCGTTCGGCCAGGAGGGCATTATCCAAGCTGGGTGAAAGGCAAAGAGCTACGCCGAACGGAAGTGTCAAAATTAGCCTTAACGGCCGTCTAGCCCAGACGTTAAACCGTAGAGCCACGCCGACCGGCTATAAATATCCGCGCCGACGAGCTCCGTCGTTAAAGATCAAGAGACGAGCCGGCGTCTATAAACCCTCCGAGCGGAAGACCGACGAGCACCGTCGTTAAAGATCAAGAGCCGACCGGCTATAAATATCCGCCCGACGAGCTCGTCGTTAAAGATCAAGAGGCGAGCCGGCGTCTATAAACCCTCCGGCGGAAGACCGACGAGCACCGTCGTTAAAGATCGAGAGCCGCCGACCGCTATAAATATCCGCCGACGAGCTCCGTCGTTAAAGATCAAGAGACGAGGCGTCTATAAACCCTCCGAGCGGAAGACCGACGAGCACCGTCGTTAAAGATCGAGAGCCGCGCCGACCGGCTATAAATATCCGCGCCGACGAGCTCCGTCGTTAAAGATCAAGAGACGAGCCGGCGTCTATAAACCCTCCGAGCGGAAGACCGACGAGCTCCGTCGTTAAAGATCAAGAGCCGCGCCGACCGGCTATAAATATCCGCGCCGACGAGCTCCGTCGTTAAAGATCAAGAGACGAGCCGGCGTCTATAAACCCTCCGAGCGGAAGACCGACGAGCACCGTCGTTAAAGATCGAGAGCCGCGCCGACCGGCTATAAATATCCGCGCCGACGAGCTCCGTCGTTAAAGATCAAGAGACGAGCCGGCGTCTATAAACCCTCCGAGCGGAAGACCGACGAGCACCGTCGTTAAAGATCGAGAGCCGACCGGCTATAAATATCCGCGCCGACGAGCTCCGTCGTTAAAGATCAAGAGACGAGCCGGCGTCTATAAACCCTCCGAGCGGAAGACCGACGAGCACCGTCGTTAAAGATCGAGAGCCGCGCCGACCGGCTATAAACATCCCGAGCGGAATAACGAATGCCAGAGTAAGAAATCGTGGAAACTACAAATATTAAAACGTTCAGGCCCGATTGGGAGTTAGTCCTTCGATACTCGGCGTTTGTGGACTTCACAAAGGCAGGATACATGCAAAGAGAGTAGGCCACCTCGCTCGGGCCCTATGCAATATGCCAAGCCGATCGGACGCGTGAGGGAGAACTCTTACGAGCAGGACTGACTCTAAGTATCAACGATAAGTAAACCAAAGAACATCAGGGACGATTAGTAGGAAAACAAGCAAAGGAACAGTTTCATTAGAAGAATTATGCCGAACGGCAGGTACAAAAACTTTACATCCGCCGAGCGGATGAAATACAGAAGGTACTTGAAATAACCCGCCTCACTCAGGGTCTTCAAAGTTGAAGAAGGCGTCCGGAATATCATCAATCATGGCCGCCAGGTCGGAGGCGGGAATATGCATTCCCTCGGGAAGGTGGCCCCCTTTCTTCAAGTATGTCATCGTGACTTTGACCGCTTCGGCAAAGGTGGAAGAGACGTTGTCACCGAATTTTACGCCGAACCTCTCCGAGTGGAGGTATTCTTGGCGCGCTGCAGCTAGGCGACTCGGCTCTCCCTCTTTATATTTTCTGAGGGCCGCTCGGGAAGCGGTTAAGGTGTCTTGTACAGCCTTTGAGTCCACCTCGGCCTTTGTGCGCTCTGCAGAACGGATCTCCCGCTCGGCATTCAGCTCAGCCTCTAGTTTCTTAGATTGCTGATCTAGGGCCCGGATTTCGACTTTCATTTTATCCAGATCAGCAATCGCTCGCCTCTTCCGGCCACTGGCGTGCTTCACGTCCCCGTCCCGTTTCTTCACCAAGTCTTCGAGTCGGGCCACCTCCGCAGCCAGATCGGCAGCCTTCTTCTGTTCGGCCTCGAGGGTTTGTTTCCCCCGCTCGGCCGACGGACCCCGACAATTGAAGTTTTTCCAGGAGACCCTCCAGCTCGGCTAGCCGACGGCTAGTGGCGATTTGCTCAGCCCAGCGCTGTAAAGGAGATAACGAAATCAGGAATCAAATAGTGGCATGGAACAGGAAGAAAAATGAATACCTGAGTGGCCTGTTGCATGTTGTTGTCGCCGAGCTGCTTGGGCGTCATGAGGGCCGCTTGAATCTGCGCGTCCTCAAAAAGCTTGGCAAGCGGACCCGTCAAGGTTATTTCGTGAACGGGACTTGAGGGCCGATCGGCGGACAGTAAATATTCCTCTGATGGGAATCGGAGGGTGGTCTTGATGGTTGGGTGGCCGGTCGGCGCTTCTTCAGTTGCAGTCGCCTGGCCAGAGGACTCCCCTATGGTGGAAGTTTCGCCCAACCGATGTAAGCGGTGACGAGTCCGGGGAGGAGAGTCGGTGGGCTGCGCAGGAGACGATGTCACAGGAGTCCCGATCTGCGACGGCGTGTGATCGGACGAAGTAACGCCGATCGGCTCGTGTGGTTCACCCTCTTGGGGTGGCGGAGGACCGGAGTCTCTTCGACGTTTTCGCCGAAGTTCTAGCGGTGGATCCCCGGACGGGGGAATTCCCAGCTCGGCGGGAGCCGAGGAAACAGGATCCGCCTCAACCTCCGTTGAAGCGGATGGGGCAGCATCTGTTTCAGGGGCGGACTGCGCCCCCCCCCTCTCCCGCATCTGCCGGGCGGCTGGGGATGAGACCCCGCTCGGCGAGCTCCTTTTTGGTGGCCGCCTCGATCTCCACGGCCTTCAGTTTCAGATGAGCGGTAGCTTTGGAGCGCCACATGACTTCAGCTGCAATAGGAGAAATTAAAATCAATTAGATAAAAAAGGTAAAGGGAGTAAAGAGTCTCTTACCCATACGGTAGGGAAGATTGGCCCGAACGGGAGATAACCCAAAAATATATAACACCCCCTTGAGCAGCAACTGGTCGATCTTGTATCGCTGACCAGACAACCAATTCGCTGCATGAAGATAGGCTGGATTGCTTCTGAACTTGCCGAGCTCCGGCTGAGTCGGCAAAGCGGTCTGCCATTTGGTTCGAAATGCCGGCCGCTCGGGAAGGCGGATGTAGAAGAAAAATTCCTTCCAGTGCTTGTTGGAGGTCGGCATATTATCAAAAAATTTAAAGCCTATTCTACTCTGGAAAATGAAAGTGCCCAACTCGGATTGTTTGGGGTAGAAGAAGAAGTGGAATATTTTGGGGTCAAGTGGGATACTATGCAGCTTAAAGAGGACAACCACCCCGCTCAGCAACCTAAAGGAGTTCGGTACAAGCTGGCCGAGCGGGATGCGGAAATAATTACAAACCTCCAAAATGAATGGATGGGTAGGAAATCTAAGGCCGCCCTGGAATTGGTCTAGAAAAAAGCAAATGGTGCCGATCGGCGGGTTATGGGGCCGATCGGACGGGCTGGCTATAATTATTTCGTGGTCATCAGGGATCCCATACGTCCGAACGAGGCGCCGGGCACCCTCCTCATCAAACCGACTCTCCATGGTCATATACCAGGGACCGTGAACGTGAGTGACGGGTTCAGAGGAACTTGCCATCTCGGAGAGACAAGAGAATAGCAAGAAATCAAAGGCAGGGAAACGAAAGGGGCGAAATGAGCAGAGAAGACCTAGTAAGTGAAGGAAGAAGACTCACTGGGAGGGAAACGGGTGAAAAGAATCACCGATGAGGTGATCGCCGCCTAAAAACAGACGCTAGATCGCCGGAGGCCGCAGCAACAGAACGAAGCAGAAGGCAACGCGCAAGCAAGCATGCGGCGAAGGGAGGAGAAGAAGATTTTATACTGCCGAGGCTGGTCGGCCTCCGCCGTCGGATGCAGGTCACGAAAGGCGAGGCCAACATCCGCCCGTCCATTTCAAAGCAATCGCGTCCCATCGTACTAAGCATCGCCGCCACGTGGGAAGAGCCACGTGGCGCCTTGCCACTAGGCGCAATTAATGCGCGTCATACCGCGCGTGTTGCGACTTAATGGGAAGGATTCGCGCAATTTTCGAGAAGATTTAGACAAGCAAGCATCCACATTGACCGACGAGGCATTCAAAAGGAAGAGCCGAGCGGCTGAATCCGCCATAAGGGCCGAACGGCTCAAAGAATATTATAGGCGACGGTAAGGCGATGACCGCCCGCTCGGACACATATAGTCCAGTCAGTCGGACTCACGGCCTCCTTCGACTAGACTTGAAGGGAAGGCAAGTGATCCGGCAGTAAGAATGGGGAACCCACTTCCTGAAGGGTCTCAGCCTGAGAACCGATGAAGGGCTGACTAAGCGGTTAATGGCCGAGCCGATCATCCGGGTATGTCCGAGCGGAGTTAGATAACCCATCTAGGGGTTTGGGTTTCCGACGCCAAGGCAGGAGGATCGAAGGGCCGACCGGGAGCCCGAACGGCAGGGGCCAAAGAGCCGAGCGGGCAACCCGTCCGGACAAAATAAGGGCGAGGGGAGAAAAAGGTGGCCGAGCGGCCTATGCGTTCGGCTCGAGATATGGAATATCGGCAGAAGCATGTCTGATGATTAGGCCGTACATAAGATCGCACGATGGAGGATCTTGCCGTCACATCATGGAATGGTTAATACAGTAGCAGTATGGCCTCATGGACGTCTTTTCTGACGGGTCCATATCTGGGCATGGCCCTTCTGACAGACCCATGCCTGGGCATGGTCAAATGCAGGTGGCTGCTTTGATTGGCGCGCCCAGGCTTCTTCGAGGGGTCTATATAAGGCCTCCATTTCTTCACCGGAGGTATGCACGTCTTCATCTTGAGGCTACCTTCTTGTCCTTCCTCGCCTGACTTGAGCGTCGGAGGACCGTCGCCGGGACACCCCTCCCGGCTCGGTTTTGTTGCAGGTTCGCCGGAGTACTCGAGGATCCAGCAGAGAGCGCCACGTGCCCAGCGTCCACTGACTCTTGGTTCGGACAGGATCAGTATGTTATTCTCATTTTTTGGGGTTTTAATATAGAATTGGGGGTTTGAATTTTGAATCTAAATCTAACAATTGAAAAACACAGCAGTTAAGAAGCTAATCTAATTCATAAATGAAATCTAACTAAATGCCAATGATTAATCCACAACGCATTGCCACACTACGCCATGAGTTTCATCATCAACACAACTATATGAAAGAACAAAATAACAAGACATAATTAAATCTAATCTTAAGCATAGAATAAAATAACAAAACATAAGATAAATCTGATCTAAAGCATCAATTTAAACCCTAACTTAAACTTAACAACCTAACAATTAATCAAGCACATATTAAACACGAATTAAACTTCAACAAGATAATGAAATGCTAGATTACTTGCTGAAAACATAACAAACATCAAAGAAATCTGTTCTAACTTCTAAAACAGGAATAAAATGAAATAAAATGATAAACCGTTCCAATCTTACAACCAATCCACTAAAGCAACACTTCTTGCCGTCACACAAGAAGCCGGAGACGAGAATACCCAACTCCGGACATCAATGGAGAATCTCAGTGGCGTATCAAATCGGAATTGCTCAGGTAAACCAGAGGAACGCCTCCGACAAGCTGGAAACAACCCTAAACCTATGAATGGCCGAAAATCTAGAAATCTGCTAATTAGGAACTCTGAATCAGAATGAGAGCTGTGGATTGCGGATGATCGTCGGATGAAGCTCAGAAACACTGGAGGAACACCGCCAAATGTCGCTGATGGGAGGAGAAGCACAGATATGAGGGAATACCCAACTAATCTGAGGAAAACAGAGCATCGCAGTACACAAAATTCCGCCGGAGGGAACACCCAACGATGGATCCAGATAAACGGGATGAAGATGTCTTGACGATCTCCACTGAAGATGTCGCTTGAGAAGATGATCGGAGATGGAAAACGAGGTCAGAAATCCCGGAGAAGCTGCGCGATGCAAAGCTCAGCGCAAAGGAGGTCGACGAAGGAAGCTACTGTAGCTTCTCACTTTAAATCAGATCTCAGATCTGATCGGACGGTTGAGATGCTTCGGAGCTCAATCAACGGTGAAAGATCGCCTAAAATCTGATCCGAATGTATTGATCTTGATCAAGGGTCTAGATCTACTCTCCCTTAGGTCGGATGGACTAGATCTTCAATGGATGGTTCAGATCTGTCCAATCTTTGATGAACGGTCCATAATGCTCTGTAGCTTGATCTTCTCGTTTAAACTCCGATTCGAGTACAAATTCAGTTCGAATAGATCCAAATCCAAGATCTCTTGATGCCTACAAAATAAGAATCAAATATTAGTATCAAATAACACAAAAATAAGATAATTTGCAATTAAGTCCAAGAATAAAGACAATGCATGAAATGTGATGCAAATATAGGTTTTATCTATGAACATAATATCAAACCATGCATGTATGAATCAAAATAATATAGTAAAATCATGGTTATCAGGCAGTGAGAAGGAAGATAAGCTTCAGCTCCCTTCTTTGAGCACCCTCTTCCTTTTTTGTCTGGATTCGCCACTGTATGTCAGAAAATATTCTTCTGGAACTTTCTTTAGGGACCATCTTATCTCCCATTAGCATACCATTTATAATGGCATATTCTTTCAATAACCTCAGTAATGACGTAAGTTACAAATGACAAAAGAGGTATACATGTGGATAAGGAAAAGATTCCTCGGACAATTATTACACATTGCTTAGATTGTATACTTTCCTTTACTCGACAAGCATAATTTTAGACCATGCTGTGACTCAATACCATGCTGTGACTGGGGCTGCTGTGGTCCCATCTGACAATGATTATCTAAGCCAATGTCTGCTCCTGAGCAGCCCACCTCTCCTCCCACTTTGATTCATCGTAGTCATTTGAGTCTTTAATTCTTGATTTTCTTTTCTTAATGACTCTACCAAAGAAGAAGAAGAAAAAGAGGAACTAGCACGGTTCCTAAGAGTCCTCAAGCGATCAAATACCACCTTGGTCTGGGAGCCAAGGTAGTAGAGAGAGGAGTTCTTTGTTCTTCCACCCACAACATCATAATAAATATTATTTATTTGCTGGGTGGATAGATCCTGTGACTCCTCTCCCTCTATCGGTGGTTGAGATGTCTGAGCCACCCTATTTGTCATTTCCTCCTGTGTAGAAAAAAATATACGAAATTATATCTTGTACGCAATTACTAAAGCTAATTAATCATTATCAACGATTAAATATAATAAAATTAATAATTCAAACTCCAATGTTCTTGGATCGAAGATCAACATATGTGTCATCCTTTCTTTAGTGAGTCTTGAGAAAGATCTCCAAGCAAGTGAGTTATCTTTCTAAAGAATGCTCCTGCATATACAAATAAGTTGGGCAAAAATTATACAAGTTTGTTAATAAATAAAAAATTTAATTTATATAACTTTAAATTAAACTCTCCAGATCCATAGTATGCTCAACAATGGATCGAGATCCTGATGTATGCTGAGCGGATTCGGTACTCAGGTCACCTGACTTTGTATTCCTATTTTCTCGAACTTTTAGAGCCTTTGCATGTCATCTCTCTACATACCAAGTGACTGTCCATGCACTCCAGATCTCGTCGGATATATAAGCTGGCATTGTGTCATTCCTTCTCATATAATATAAGAGGTCTTTGTATAATTTGACACAATAAATATTTCAAGTCATTGCAAATTCTGGCTCGTGCCCATCCTCCCACGTATATTTTTTTGCAATTAAAAATTTATTATATTAAAGGATAAATATATTATACATATTCAATTTACTTACCGTAAAATCATTATAATAAAAATCCTTGGTTTCCTAGTCTACTTGTATCCACTCTCCATGTAGTACTAGAAATGTATAGTTTTTCTTTAAATTTCCTGCTAATATATGTCGCTACTCGATGACCATCCGGAGTAAACCTGCATATAAAAAATATTGAGACATAAGATATATGTTATAAATAAAAAACTTGAATTACTAATAATAAAAAAATATTTACAACTCTGCAACAACCCTAAGCACTGTAAAACCACGGAGTGGTGCTGGATGGTCTACCATAATATATAATATCTATAAAATAATATTACAACACATCATAATAAAGTTTACTAACATGATAATTAAGAAACAAAACATGATTGAAGCATAACTTGTTTTATGAATAATAATGCTAAAATTTAATCAATGCTAGATTCTAAAATCATTTCTACTCAGTATAACTTACTTGATGAACAATAATGCTAAAATCGATTTTCTAATCGATTGTACATCCAAACTTTGTTCATATATATTGTTACCTGATGAGAATATAATTTGAAACAGTATTAAACTTGTATCATTTGAAATAAGCTTAAATAAAGCATTATGAGCTCAATTTCATCTCATGATTTTCACGTCATATTACCAAAAATCCCCTATACACTAAAGTAAATGAATGATAAACTTAGAAAATAATGATATTACTTAGGGTATCATTACAAACTTAAAATTTCATGTTATTGCTTAGGGAATCATTATAAACTTAAAATTTCTAATAAACCCATGTTGTTATTTAGGGTATCATTAAATGAAATAGCAATACATATAATGAAACTAACTCTAATAAACAAAAGATAATGCAAGAAAACAAATCTAATGTATAGAACAATGGACATGCAAACTATTAAATCCACCTTAACATCATATCTAAGTTTTGTTTGTCTCAAATATTTGAGATCCTCTGTATGAGTTTAAAGAGGTTCAAACAAATAGATATATATTAGCCATAAATATGCAATGAAACAATTAAGGACCTTTATGGCTGAGCAAGCGCCTATGACCGGCCGCGAGTAGGCCCCTGCGGCGGTCGATCGTAGTCGTGAGCTGGCTCCTACGGTAGACGACAGAGTCCATGAGAAGGCCCCTGCGGCCAACCGTGAGCAGGCCCCTGCGGCCGGCCGCGAGCAGGCCCCTACGAGTGGCCGACCGTGAGCAGACCACTATAACGGCTAGCCAGCCACGAGCCAACAGCCAGTCGGCCGCGAGCAAGCCTGCGGCAGCCGATCGCAAAGGCCTGAGACCAGCTCGCGTACGTGTGAAACTTTACATGAAGAGGCGAGGGAGGAGGCGAGGAGCATACTTCGAGTCACCGGTTGCCGATCACCGAGAAAGGGAGAGGAGAGGGTTGCTGATCGCCGAGAATGCGAGAGAGGTTTGCGGGGAGAGGAGAAGAGTTCGCGTGCCGAGAGAGGTTCGCGGGGAGAGGAGAGGAGTTAGCGTGCCCTAATTTCTATTTGGGCTTTCCGACAAAATTTAACTTCCGTTAGTAATTACCGACTGAATGTCAAATTCCGTTGGAAAACCTCAAAACTCTAAACCCGTAACCCCGAAACCACGCTCATATTTAAGATTTGTCGATTGAATTAAATTTAGTCGATAAACAATGACTGAATTTATTTCAGTCGGTAATTATCGAATTACCGACTGAAATAACCATTCTGCGGTAATTACCGATTAAAATAAATTTAGCCAGTATTTACCAACTGAATTTAATTCAGTCAGTGATTCTGTCGTTATTCACATAATTTTTTGTAGTGATCTTACGATATTTATACTTTGGGACAAAAATACTCCTAAAATATTTATAATGAAAATTTTATTTTAAATTACAAAAAAAAAAATATGTGATATTTTATTTAAAAAATAAATTTGCATTTTTGAAAATAGTAAAAACGTAAAGTTAAATAATAAAAGAGAGAAAAAAAATGTAATATTCAAAAAGAGATAAAGACGTAAAAGTAGAAAAAAACATAATGTTAAAAAAAATAAAAATAAAGTTTAAAAAAAATCAATATAATATTAAAAAAATACAAAAATAAAGTTTTTTAAAAAATATTTGGTTTTATAACGAAGTGTAATATAGTAAAATATTAAATTAGATTATATATTAAAATTTTTAAATAAATAAATTTTTATTATATTTCTAAATGATATCAAATAAAATTAAGTTATGTTTTATTTTTTTATAATTTTAATTATGTGATTATCAGATATTCCCATAATTAAGATTATACAATGATGACTTAGCTACAAGCGCCTTACAGATAATGTTATTTAAAGTTCAAGTAGGTAATCTTGTATTATTTTAAAACCTCCATTGTATTTTTTCCGAGTTGGTTGTTTTATTATTTAAAGATTAAAATTATACAAAATGGCCGGTTCAAAACAAAAATTACTGGGTCATTGAATGATAAGATAGTAATGTATTCATTAAATCAAAGTTTACAGGAAACTATCCACGATTAATTAAATGTGTGATTACCAATTAGTTTTTTGCACCAAATTTGATCATTTCTGCAAAATTTGCCAAGCTCTCAATTGGTTTAATAGTAATTGCATCGATGATAACTAATAATAATTATCAATTTTAATTTATTGTAATGAATAGAGTATCAAATCATGTCATTGTAATTTTCATTTTTTTTTTAATAAATAGAGCACTAATGAAATACAATTAGATAATTAGTACACCTGTAATTTGCTGTGTTCAGAAGAGTCAAAGAAAAAAAATTCTTAAGTCAAAAAGAAATCCAGACAGAAGGTTGATAATATTAAACTATTATATTTGATAATTAATTCATAGATATTTGATAAAAATTATTGCAAAAATGACAAAGGAATAGGACGTTGCACCAAAGAATGCTCCATTTTTGAGAATCACGAAGGGCGCCCTTTTTAAATAAAGGGGTCTCCTTTTATTCAATCGTACATATTTATCTGCCTTGTTGTTATTATTATATTTTACCTTAAATCCTCAATTAATTGAGCAAACCGTTATAATTTTATAACTATTATATATATTATAGTAACTATAGTTTTATAGATATTACAATATATATTTAACATATTAAAAAATATTCATGTTGTAGCGATTTGATAATTACTATACATATTATAGTAGTTACGCACCTATAGTTTCGTGACTGCAGCTATTATAATATATACTTAATCTCTTTAAAAATATTCATATTGTAATGACTATGATTTTATAGATATCATAACTCAAATTCAATTATGTTCATCTATCATTCATATTGTAATAGATATAAAATCATAATTGTTATAACATATATAGTAATTATGATTTCGTAACTATTACAACATGAATGAGTTATTTCGATTAAAAAGTAAAATGGGATGCCCATTTATACATAATTAAAACTTTTAAACTTATTTACATGGTAAAATATAGAAAAAGTCAAACATATATAATAAGTATAATATTAGGAATGGATCTGTTAATGATTCGCTAAGATCGCCGTTAATTAATAATTGAAATCCAAATCTCGAACCAGTTGTATATATTTTCCTAAATCATACTCGAGTGTTAGTTGAGAAATCATTTTCCATCAACACCAGAGAATTTATTGTCTTAGCACAAGTTGCAATAATTTAATGCGGTCAATATATAGTTGTGAAAGTATGTGCATTATGCTTGACTGAGATCGGGTATTTATTTTAATACACAAGAAAATTAGATGGTTAGAGATGAACTGTTACACCAAAGTGAATGTGAGGACTCGAGATTAATCTACTTGGATAAATGCCGAATTGCAAGGCCAAAGAATATCAACAATGGTTTTACAGAAACATTGAATATAAAATGCAAGGATTAGATTGTAGAATCGATCAATGGAGTAGTAGTATTCCTCGATTGAAAGAAAGAGGAAGTCAAGCAATGGGATATTTGTGATAAAGAACCTCGCTGTTCGGTGAGCTCATGAATGTCCCTGACTATGTCGAAAACAGCATCTGGTTGTGCCAGTTTCAGTGCATTTTCAGACATTTTCTTCAGCACATCTGATTCAGGGCCGAACCAGCGAGCAACGAGGCTGGCAGTTTGCTTTGAGCTCTTTGAGAATACGCCAGCACCGTTGTCGACGACATAAGGGATATTTCCAACCTCCTGCATTAAAGAAAAATAGTAGTTTTAGTATCCTAATATGAGTCAGTATTCAGTAATCAGTTTAGCCATTTGGTATTCTATCTGTCATTTGAAATGTGTAAATTTCTACTATTTATGGGCAAACAAACTTGTCCAGGGATGAAGTCATTCAAGATTATAGGAAGTCCCCTTATCAAAGCCTCAGCGATCGTTCCCGGTCCAGCCTGATGCAGCAAACAAGAACAAAAATTAGCACCAGAAACAAGAAAAAGTTGATAGAAAATCATGGATGAAAAATGTAAATAGCTAAGAATAGTTCCATGCCTTTGTTATAATGCAATCACAAGCTCCCATATATCTCTCCATTCCAGTTACAAACCCCATGATCTATCATAATCAAACAATTCCATCTTATGATTTGAAACAAAAAAAAGAACATGATATGAAATCATATTGAATGTTTAATGCCTGATACCTTCACTGGGATCTTCCATGGAAGCTCCTGGAGTGTTTCACTAAGAGTTTTGTTTCGGCCACAAATGACAAGAAGTTGCCCAATTGGTTTTCCATTCTCCTTGTCGAATAGTGATTCGCCAAGGGCCTTTGCAGTCTTTTTCACTGGCCCCATTCCTTCACCTCCTCCAATCAGTAAGACAGCAGGGAGATCAGGATCCATCTCAAGTTCTTTTCTCAATTCATCCTATCAGGAAACAAAAGGCACTTGAATTCCTAATGCAGAAGACTAAGCAGATATGCTAAGCTCTCGTGACAAACCTTGACGAGAACAGCACGACAAAAGGAAGGTCTGATGGGCAAACCAGACACATGGATTTGAGAAGGCTGTAGGCCATCTAATGCTGCTCTCTTTGCTACTTCCTCAGAGGGGCAGTAGCATCTATTGACATCAGAGTGGAACCTGATCGAACCGATAGAGTTCTTCAGCTAAATTTAACTTCATAAAAATATACAAAATTAAGAAGCAAAATAGATGTAGAAAACAAACAGTGGTTAAGCTTCACACACCATGTAGGGTGGCAAGTGTTGAGATCGGTGATGACGGTAACAAAAGCAACTTTATTTTGAAGGTTTTGCCATTTCAGAACCAACAAAGGAATGTGCTGCATGAGGGGGTGAACGCTGATTATGATATCGGGCTTGTACTTCTTCAGACCGGCTTCCACTTTCCTTCAGTCATCAAGCACCAAAATCAATAATGATTATGGAAATTGTTCACCGACTTGGAATTATCAGCTAAGGAAGCAAGGACTTGTAGTTGCAAAATCTATATCTTTAGCTTATGAATCAAGAGCATAAGTAAGGTTACGATACACAATCAGTGAGCAACATGAAAATACGAAAAATTTATAGGAATGCAGTTCTATGCCAGCAGTAGAATTGATGTTGAGAAGGATAAAGAAGAGCTCCATACTTGGTGTAGAATGATGCAATGGCAGCTAGATAGATGTTATGGATCCAACGAGGCGAGGTTCCGTGAAAGGCCATCCTCCAGAGCTGCACATGCTTCACCATAAATTTGTAGGAACTCTCCATGTTATTCAAAGGCCAACCTGCATGTTCCATGAACAAATCCTTCACAAAAACCTGCACATTGAGATAAGCAACAACCAGTTACAATTCCAGCTCCTATAGCATTGATGCTATGAAATGAAACCGGAGGAAACAATGATCACCAGAGGAAACAATAATCAACAATTTGCACAACAAAAAGGAAACCACAGAAATCCTCAATGCATGAAGAACAACAGGGAAAGGCCGACCTTGTACTCGTCGCCGAACTCAATGCGGAAGGCGTCGCGGATTGCTTCGGCGGAAGCGCGATGGCCACCGCCGGTGTCGCTCATGAGGATGAGCACGTTCTTGGTGCGATCGGCCCCTATCTGGGCCATCTCCATGGTGCCATCCTCCTCCTCCCAGAACATGGTCTCGTCATCGCCGCCCAAGACGACCGCCCTGGAGACGCGACGATCGCCGTCGAAGGAGAAGTTCTTGCTCCGCTTGCGCTTCAGCTGCTTCCTCTCCTGCAGCTCGGCACGGTGGGCCCGCATTTTCTCCATCACTACCTCCCGGATCGACTTCCGTGGCGTCACCACCGAACCCTCCATGGATTCCGTCGCTTATGCCGATGTCCAGCGGTGGAACAAGGACAGGGCAATTAGTCGGCGGCGCCACCGCCGAGAGATTGGCCGAATGAACAAGGGAACGAGGCGAGGGATAGCACGAGAGGAACGGGATTGTTTATAGGCAGCATGGTAGAGAGGAGCGATGGCGGAGCTGGCACAGCGAAGGCCAGTGCCTATTTTCCGCCATGGAAAGGAAGAGAACGAGGAGAAGGCGGAGGAGGTAGCAGCCAACTAGCCATAGATTCTGGGAATAATTCCTCAGATTTCCAACATCATTTCTAAGTTATTAATTCCTCAAAAAATAATTCCTTGTTATATAATTACAATTATATATTCACTACTTCCAATATTTGATTGAATGCCACAAAATCTATATCAGAAACATTTTATAATTTCATGAAACAAACTGTAAATCCTCAAGAACAACATATTTCATACGGGTCTAATACACCATAAAAATAGTTTCGAAACAGAGTACACTCAATGCAGTGAATTCTGCGGCAGCCTGAAGGATCCACTGGCATAAAGCATCTGGTATACGGGTCTTATTCTCACTGATAGAATTATACTTAACAAGGTTCCTAAACCGCATACCCCTGCCAGAAACAGGAATGTTAATCTGAAGCAGTTGGGCCCCAAGCAAGTGCTTGAAGTCGGGTCTTGCTTTGCGGCTTCGGTATCGTATACGTATCCGGCGAGAAGACCGGAGAAGAAGAATGCCCCCAGGGGGTTTCCTAGCAGCATGAAGTTGTAGAATAGGCCGAATTGCTTTAGGCCAAAGAGCTCGGAAACGGTTGGCACCATGACTGAAAACTGAACCCCATAACAGAAACCAAGCATGGCAGTTGAAGCATAAAGGGTGCCGTTGATAGCTGAAGCATAGAGAAGGTAGGCTACAACCATGACTACTTGTGTACATGCCATCCAGATTGGCCTAGGAAGCATTCTTGATCTGCAAAAAGAAAAGGAAAATATTGGAAGAAAAAAGCATATGATATGGAAATATGGTGGAGTGATAAGGCGACCGCGTAAAGAAGAAACCTGTACTACCTGACAAAGTGCTCGGATACTGCACCAGCGCTGATACGGCCAACAAAGTTGCAAAAGCTGAAGAGGCATAGCAATATGGTTGTGTCATCAAGACCATAAGAAACTCCAATTTGAGCTAGATTATTGAGCACTGTAACACCTGAGCCAACGCCGAGAAAGTATGCCAAAAATAGAAGCCAAAAATCAGCTTTAACTAATGCTTCATGAAACTCAAAATCATCCCCCCTCTTGGGTCTTCTCTTCTTTTTAACTGCGCCTTCTCCTTCAGCTAAAAGCATGTCAACATCTGAAGCATCATCATTCTCCTGAGCATTCCCCAAATTGTTTGATGATGATGTTGCTAGCAATGGTTCTTTTTTTTCTGAGCCTTCCTCGGTTAATTGATTTGAAGTACTACCAGTGTCGCTAGCAACATTGTTCTTGCGTTTTGTTGGAAAGATTGTCATCTTTATTGGGATGGCAAGGGGGGCCAAGAGAAAGATGATCATTATACCAAACAAAATGTAGATAACACTATCAGTTAATGGGAGGAAATCGACCAAAATTGTGTAGGCAAGAAGATAGAGACCCAAAACTATGCTTGAAATTTGGGTAAACATAAAATGGCATTGTTCCAATGAGTCCTCTTCCAAGGATGGCATGCAAGGCCTAACGAAATACATCATTGCAAGGCTTACGATGGGCAATCCAAGAGTAAGAAACACTAACAACTTTGTTGACGAGCTGTGGAGTACACCAGTGTACAATCCAGTGTATACTGCAGCACTAAGCCCAACATAACCCTTGAGAATGCCAGCAACAGTACCTCTACTGAGAGGGAAGTTTCGCATATTGGTGACCAGAACACCTGTGCCAAACCAGGCACTGCTATTGGTACCAATGCATATTGCTATCCATAACTGGAGGGTAAAATGAAGTATTAGTTCTACATAGAGTCCAATAAAATGACATGTATAGAAATCTTTTCAAACTAAATGATACTAATTACATGCAAAATCATGACTATCACAAATTTAATGAGCCAAGTTAGAGTTGGCTACTTGGTAGTCTCCTTAATGTGTTCCTCGAGAAGAACGAACTCCATACTACAATAAGTCATATCGAATTAGATAAACAATAATCGTTGATGGTATTGTGCTTACAGTGTTGTATAAAGGGACATTAAACTCCAAATTAAAGTTGGATTATCATCAAAATATAGGAAAGAGAGACCAAAAAAAGATAGGAAACAGACTCTTTCCAGCTGCATTTATGACTTCTACTTTTCAAAACATTGTAGTATATTGCATAAAAAGTGGCAATCAATCTCCCACTTACTGGACAACACAAAATCCTTTTCATTTTCCTACAACTTGCCGTTTACTAATCAAAAGGCAATAAAAGTTAGAAGTTTCATGGAAAAATCAGTGAGATTGGAAAACAAGTTAACAGAAATTTTAATCTCTCTGTAACTTGAACTTCACCTATAAAAGGTCAGTCAGGAAAGCAACATGGGATGCCACATATAGGTGTAGTTGTGGCACTCTAGGATAATCCCACATCTCAATCTGTTGGCTTTGCATTAGTTTGTAAGGCCTAGATGAGACTACAAGTACTGAATAAACCATGTATTCAAAACAAACATTATCTGGATTATTTGGGGTGGCCCAATCCACTAATACTAACTTGGTCTATCATTTTAGTAATGTATTTCTGAGGTTAAGGGCCAGACTCTTAATATCTTAGGATCCTACCAATGGTTTGGACTTTGGAGTAGAACTGGCAGTCCAATGATTGGTAACAAACCCCAAAAAGCATATCAGTGGTGGTGGATTTATTGTGACTTCAACTGCTGCCTAGTAGATCACTTTTTTTTCCATAGGTATTTGTTGTAAGTTGCTAGACTATAGAAGTTAGTCTAATAGCTAAACCTGCCAAGAGATCGTTTTGGTTTAAGGCCTATAACAGTCTACTGACTTTAGTATGGACTTTATTTCAGAGTCATGAGGTTCAACCCTACCTGGTGAATGAATAGTGTAATTCTGTAATCAGAATGGGTTGTGCTAATGCCAACTAGATCAATATCAATAAATAACTTCCAATTATTACACGAAAAAAGAATTCTTTAAGATAACATTGTTCCACTAGTGGACTGTCTCACTTGAACATGAGATACAGTGAAGAAAATATTATTAATATTTATTTAGTGACTCCAACCTTTCCCCAAATCCAGATCCAGGTTTCTAGGAGACATTTTTAAATAGTTAGAGTTGAACGAAGCATCACAAAATATTGTTTAATGGTCTTCCCGTGTTTTGTCCAACAAAGCAAGCTGCCTACTTTTCTCGTTTCTTTGCAGATCTGGAAAAGAGATAATATTCATCCTATTTCCATTATGGAGAGGAGTGATGATGAACATTCATTGATCTAGAGAGAAAAAACAATTTTCTTACCGTCAATCATTTTCTAACCAGCATAAAACCAAAAAATTGGATAGGCAGCTATGCAAGCTTAAGCTAGATTGGAGCCTAACAAGATGATGAAATTATTGATCGATCGCATCAAATTAAAATGAACCGTCAATCCGCCCCAAATCATTCAAAATCAAGCATTTTCCGGATCTGTTTTGAAAGAAGGGCGACGAACCAGCCAGTAGGGAAGGCCGGTGACGGTAAGGCTGACGGCAGACCACAGGGTTCCGAAGCCGAGGAAGCAGCAAGCGGCGCCGACGAGGAGGACGAACCAGGGAGGGAGGCGATTGCAGATGACACCGGCGACGAGGCCGAAGTTCTCTCCAGTGTCGTTGGCGACACCGAGCATGGTGAGCTGCTGCTGGTTGTAGCCCATGGCCTTCTTGAGGGCGTGGGAGTAGAGGGGGAAGGTGTAGGCCGTCCCCGCCGCCACCTGCACCCAGACCGCCGCAGCGAGTCCCACCCACGGCGGCCGGCTCCCGACCTTCACTGCTCCGGCCATCGCACCTCTCTCTCTCTCTCTCTCTCTCTCTCTCTCTCTCTCTTCTCTGTGTTGCTTAGTTGCGAACGACACTGGCCTGCTGGCCTGTGCTTGTGCGGCTTTTGGACAACACAAAGGAAGCTTGTGGCTATTTTCTATTGATTATTTCAGCTATATTTTATGTTTTTGAGAAAAAAGAATAGCTTAAAAAATCCTCAAACACTCGTAAAAATTAATTTAAAATAAAAAAATTCTAATAATAACTTTTGACTACATTAATTGCCTCCATTGGAAGAATAGCGGCCACTTACTAACCACATTAATTAACTTAACCACCTGTTGGCAGATTAACTAATGGCGGATTTGCGAATACCAAACCAATCCAAATACGAAACCGCAACGTTTTGTCGTACTGACTCATTCTGACAGTTAAAAAAATTACATTAAACTGTGGCAACTGCCAACGACCCATCTGACTTTTTGTAAGTAAAGCTTCTTTATACGAACAATTTCTTCAGCAAAAAAAAAAAAAAAAAAGACAGAATGTTTTCTGAGAACAATCGAACGGAGGCTTAGAAGAACCAGGCTGTTTGATCGCTTGCGGCATACCCATCCATCCACGTCTGATGTACATGAACCAAAGACGGTCCCGGTGAAGTCTCAGCCTCAGCCTCATCCTGGAAAAGCAACATCACTCACTTTAAAACTGATTTTTACTCAAAAGATCTTTTTTTTCAGTCTGTATTATTTACCTTCAGATTAAGAAGAATCGTCGTCAAGCAACACTGTCGCCCTGCGTCTGCAGAATCGACATGGAGATTTAATAGAAAATTCAGAGAATGGTTTAGTAACCTGAATCCTTCAAACACTGTGAACTTAGCTCATGCATAAAATATTATGGTACTAAACCTTACCTGATAGCTCCCATTTATCGAATTTCACTAGCCAGGCATCTGAGCTGATCTGAGAAAAAGAAACTCTATCTAACCACACTCTGAAACGCTTTCCTCTCTTATCGCCATAACAAGAAATGACTGCATCTATTCGCTCTCTAAGTGAGCACTGAACACCAGAAGGAAGAACAATGATTCCGTTTGGATGCTGTCAAATGAAATATGTTAAGGAAGTTAAGGTTTACGAGCCATTGAGAAATGTTTCAATTTCAGTATCACTCTTACGCTGATACTCCTCATATATTGTATAGTCAAATCAGAGTTTTCTACTTCAGCTCGACGCCATCGTTCATAAATCAAGTAGAATTTGACAACCACTTGCGAAGGGTGGAAGCTCTCGGTCTTCCAACGAGACAAGTCCATGACATCCCTTGGAGATGTCTTAGGACCCAGTCCAAAATGCCCTATAGCCTGAATAATACCTGACGCACACCTTTCGCTTGCGTGGATGATCTTGGGGTAATCTTTAGAGTTATGTGCGTACCACTGCAGTAGTTCATCATGGGCATTGCTGACCTGAAATTACACAGGTGAAAAACAATACAATTCCCAGGAAACTATTTATCGATTAGTGCTAAAAAGGAGAACAAAGGGAAGAATTAGCAAGACCTATGAAGCTACATACCACCACGCCATGGACTTCTGGAACGGTGAATAAGTCGGTATCATTTCCAGAGTCACCACAAACAAGCGTATCGATCGGTAGCTTTCCGTTTTTCTTCAACTCGTCATGCAAATATTGAAGAGCTTCCCCTTTCCCAGCACCCAAGGGTAATACGTCAATGCATTTGCCGCCACTATAGATAACTTTAGTTTCTAGCTGAGCAAACACAAAACAGGACATATATTAACTAACTACTAGATTTCAAAAAGGATTTACCTAAAACACTAGGAAAGAGCATATTGCAACCCATCATTCAGGCACAAACACTCTTACCCCACGATTTGCCAACCTTTCAGAAAGGCACTTCACCACTTCCTCCGCATGATCATTTCGTACAAAGTAGCTCACTTTGTGTGGTCTCTGATCTTCTGCTTGCTGCATCAACACCAAACAGACATTGAAGCTCACAAATCAAATGTGTGATTATAACTTACAATCGTTATTTGGTCTAAGAAAAGGAAATTGGAATCGTTGGATACCTGAGAGATAAGTTGAGGGAATTTAGTTGTTTCCTCCATGACAATATCGCGGTTCCATTTATGGTTCAAGTAATGCTCCCAAGCATCATCAGGCACCATGGATTCACCATAAAATATCTCTGTGCCCACAGATAGAATAGTTACATCTGGAGTTAACAACGGTTTCTTGGTTTTGAGCTTCTGGTAAGTAGCAGGTGATCTCCCAGTTGAGAAAATCAACAAAGAATTGTGACGATATTCTGATTCCCATAGTGCATTGAACCTAAGCAGTGAGAGATCCTCTGGATCATCATGATCAACCTATGAAGAAAATGCCAAATTCTTCGCATAAAAACAATAACTATGATTGTAGAAATTACTAAATTGAACAAACTGAAGCTACCGCACCATTGTACAATCTAGATCAGAGACAATCATGAGATGGGCCTGGCCATCGAGGTGATCCATTGTACCTGATATTAAAAGGTTTGAGAACCCAAATAAAATTGTATGATCCAGCACAAGTCTACTCTGGTACAAGCCCCTCTAATAGAGAACTAACAATATGAATCTGTCTTGCTCGTTCTACTGCTGCAATTGCAATGGAAATATCTTCTAGCCTTTTTCACATATACAAAATATATAATTAGAAAATAGGGAATACAAATGAACAGTTGGTGCGGAGACAGCAAGCTTCGAGATAACTAAGATGGAGAGAATCCCAAAAACAACACTTCGAATTGGAAAAATTCAGTGGATACTAAAATACAAATACTTATTTTTTTACAGAAAAATGGTCGTTCAAGCACAACAAATCTGGATTGTTCATCATTTATTAAAATTTATTTATTTTTTTAAATGAAATATTTATATATATTTGTGTATAACTTGACAAAGGGATCAGCTGCAAGCAGAGTTGTTAATACAGAGTCAAATTCACAAGCACCTAGAATGCAAAATAAAACAGGCACCACAAGTTAGAATCTCCACAAATGCGCATGTCAAAATTTGAGGGGAAAAATTCGTCGTTTTTGAAACACAAAACAACATGAATCCAAAAGTAGGCTCTTTACTCAGTCAGATGACAAAAAACAAACAAAAAAATATATTCGGAACGAAGATAAAAGGGAAAACATGCAGTTGCAGGACGAACCAGATCGAGGAGAAAAGGACAGATAGAACAAAAAGAGAGATGAAAAGACAATTACCAGAGAAAAGCTTCGATCTTTGGTGTCGATTGCCACTTCCCGTTGCAGGAGGTTTGAGAACAAATCTTGAAGAAACTCCAAGGAGGCGACGAGGTGCGGATGCCGTGGTGAAATAAGGGAAGTGGAAAGAGGAGGAGAAGAATCGGCTCAGTCCAATTCGGTTGGCGATTCTTCGTCGACACTGAGAAAACGGAGCGACGCAAGGAATAAAAGAGAAGAAAGTATTTATACATGGCGTTTCTCAATTTTCCAAGAGAAAGGGGCAATTTGCAATGTGCCGTGCACAAACACCACGCTAGATGTATAGTGGGATAAATCTCAGTTCGTTAATTTTATGAGAATCGACTCATTATGTCAAAAATATTATGCGTTCATTGTCTGTGCTGCGTGCTGTGTACAAACAAAGAATTACAAAATCTCTCAACTTGCACCATTTCAATTTTACTAAATGTTGCACATGCAGATCAAATTAACCCCCGACTCTACTTGGGAAAAAAATTATATCACCCATCTCAAATAGTCAAGTATTATCGTCTTTTGTATGCGATATGAAATATTATAGATGGATATGGATATGATGTGACAATTAAAATTAAGATAACATGACAGTCAAAATCAATGAGAGGTGACAGATAGCGTGTCATTTTCCACGAAACTTTACTTTTCACCTAGCACTAAGACTTTTAGAATGAGGACGACTGGCCCAGAAGTTGATCAGACCTAGGAGATCTAGTGCTCCACTCCTATATTAAAACATCTATTATATATCCGATGATTCAATAGCCGACTAAATTTAAGGGATGTCTGACCTACCACAAATCTGGTCGGTCATATGTCCAGCCAGGGTGAGGGGACTATTGGAATGAAATTCGCATATTATGTTTCTACACTCTTATGTACAGCAGAAGTTTAAAATTTATTTTATGATTTAATAATTAAATCAAAAGAGTGTTCATATGAATTTTCAAATATAAACATGAACATGATCCTTAATCTAAGTATGCATTACAATCTAAACATTCAAGTAAGATCCTTAAAGTATAACAAAAATAAACTATCATTTGAATAATTCATCTAATATCATTTTAATCTTTTTATTTGGATATGCAAAACTATCTAATTTAAATATACTAGATATTTTAGCAAAATTTAAATAAAGCTATTAACACATACATCATTATACAAATGAATCAAAATATAAGTGAAAACATACCTTTCAAGCAATTTTTGTTTGGGGATGTCTTTAACTATTTCGGATTTAGCAAAATAGTTCTTCTTTGTTTATCTTGAACTTGTGCTTCCTCCATCTAATCCGGTCCACGATCGAACTCCCTTTTTCAATACTTGATCACACTAGAGATCAAGTATTGTTTTTCGTCGAGACGGTCATAACAAAAAATTGACAAAAAAAATGGATTTATCTTGATGGAAAAAGGGAAGATCTCTATCTTCTTGTGAGGGGGTAGCAACTTGAAAGAAAATACTTCTCTCTTCACCCACCTCACTTCTATCTCACTTCTAGACTCTTGGCCACTATTTCCAAGGATGACTACATCTCTTTTTATAGTTTATCATCTCTCTATAGAAGATAAAGAGATGAGTGTCTCTTCATCTATCCAAGGAAGATGAAGAGACATGTGTCTCTTCACATCTCTAAGGAAGATGAAGAGATGAGTATCTCTTCATCTAAGGAAGATGAATAAACATGTGTCTCTTCACTTCTCTAAGAAATATGAAAAAATATGCGTGGCTAACAAATTAAACCTAGCGATTTTTCTTTCTTTCATCTTGGTCCATTAGATATTAGAACATTTCTAAAATCCAATAATGTGAGTCCATTATAATCATGATAACATTTGATTATATCAAACTTTAGTTGTCAATTCATTAATTGATCATATCAAATTTTATTCACCAAATTCAACTACTTGAATTTAATTTTTTCAACGGAAAATAGGGAAACCAATACTTGTGTGACCCTTAATGGTTTAGGGATACAATTAGTCATGGATTCATAACTCTTTATGAATCAGGACTATACTCATCCTTTATATGACCATACCCTTAATAGTCTCATCCTATGATCAACTACTTAATTATAGGATATTAGAACTAATTCTCATTAGCACCCAATGAATCATGGCAAGAGCATTTAGCAGCACCGCCCTATGACTCCCTAGGTATCACTGAATAGTGCCTATAATAAATAGTCGATTATGGTTATCCTATAGTCTAGTCCATTCATCTCATATATCCCGGTCGTATCTCCAATCATTGGTACATTGAGGGTTGTATATTGACTCGACAACCATGTGATGTATCTTATAGTGACATCGCATGTGCAAATAGAAAACTCCTTTCCTAAAGCACATCATAGCTCTGATTAGATACTTCATACACTATAGAACAATGCATTGCATAGGATATCCACACCCATGGTTATGTAGTGAATCCCCGACTATAATACACTGACTCGTATATGTTTCATTACTATACCTTATCTCACCACATGATGACTCTAATGGAGTCAATAAATGAGTTCAAGTATTCTCCCAACATATAGAGTCTCAGTATTATCTTGGGTCATAAGGACTACTAGCGTACAACCATAACTAAAGACTTATCCACTTGATAATGATAGCTACTTGAAAAGTCTATGTGAGGGTTGTTCAATGAACTCATCGTATAGACATCCATCTATATACTTAAACATCTCTATGTCCTTACAAATGAAACATAATACACTACATCACAGATGCTAGTATCTAACTCGAGCGACATTTTATTCTTATTTATTAGGTAGCTCAATTGACTAGGAACATGTTTAGAATATCCCGTGAATATTGATGTATTTTATGATGGTCATCATATGTACTACCCCATCTCACTATAAGGGCTTTATTAATGCATCTAGCATGAGTATAAAGATAAAGTAAATATCATACTAAATTAAATTATATTAAAATATATGATGTTTATTTATATGAGTCAATAAAGTCTTGGCCAATAGTTGGATTGCAGGGCATTTACTCTAACAGGGACCCAGCTTTCCACTCTGTACAAGTCTTTTAGCATATAACTGGTCAACCCTACCACCAGTTGACCTTATAGGCTTTCTCACATGCTAGCCCTTCTTCATCTAGTCGGTCGATAATAACGTCGGTCAGAGTTATACAACTCACCATGCCCACCACATATACATATAGAAAAGTAGTTCTCCTTATAAACTCGGTTGGATTTCTAGATCTCAGGTTCTCACTTCAAAAGTTAGTCTTCTCTCATATGGACAATCATGTTAAAGTACCGATTGAATCTCTTGGGACTTGGTTCCCTATTTGTTAGAGGCAAATATCTCAGTATATGACCGGTAGGTCATAGAACCAACCGGATCTAGGGGACTTAGCTTTAGATTACTTCAAGACAAGATCTTCAGCATCACCTAGTGCATAACCAAGCGGCTTAAGGGAAGAACGACTACACAATCAGCTGATTTAAAGATTCGATTGAGATACACTTAGCAGACAACATGGTCAGAGAACCATAACAACCTATCAGAATAACAACCGTTTTATCAGAGAATATTCCTTATGAGCACTCACTAGAACCTTCTTCGAATGTGATTACACTTTCCATCAGCCTACAACTTATGATAGCATATTCCTTCAACTGCCTCATTGATGGGGCAAGTTACAAAAGACAAAAGAGGTGCACATATAGATAACGGGAAATTCCTCGGACAGTTACTGTACATCGCTTGGGCTATATGTCTTCCCTTACTCGACAATCTCTGACATTCTCTACCATCTCATGATTGTAGAGGTTATGAGAGGTGGTATATAAAGGGGGTCCTCTCCATTAACAAGGTATGCACCTTACGATAGTCTACTTATGCGTACACATTCTGCTATCCTTGAGCAACGAAGGACCTTCGCAAGGGGCCCTTCCCTGGTTTTTAGGCATTAACGTCTTGCCTACTCTCCTTGGTGTGTGCAGAGAGGAAGAAGAAACCTCTTTTTTCTAATTTAAAGTCTTCATGAGATCAACAACGCGGCTACCTCCCTAGCGTACCATCTCTTCAGTTTTCAGACAGGATCAAATTTATCGTCGTTTATGGGAACTTCCACCTTGATCTGAAGCGTAGAGATAGAAGAAGCTGGACGATTTACTACCGTCACCCTATCTTAAGAAGATTTTGAGTTTCTAGTCACAACTCAAGCTCAAAAGATGATGCAACAGCATCAAGCAGCCATTGTTAGCACATTGCTGCATGATCCGGCTGCATCCAAGATAGGTCCTCATACTGAAAGGACTCGAGAAGGTCCGGTTGGCTTTCAGCCAGTTCATCCACTAGCGGCGAGGTTTGTTCAACCACTCATCCAGTCGGTCGACCTATCACCTGTGCCACCATCCCCAATAGCACACCACCGAGCATTATTCCACACTCCACTCAGGGAAATGAGCAGAGAGGAAAGACCCCAAGTATCATCCATCGGGATGCAACCATCGGGATATGAGCAAGGGAAAAGCCTCGGGAGTCAACAACTCTCTTGAGCAGATTAGCATGTCGTTCTCCCAAGAGATATTAGGAAACAAGCTGCCAAAATACTATTAACCCCTAACGATAGGGGAATATGGAGGGTCAATTGGATGACCTTCTCAAGTTTGAGAACATCGCGCTCTTTCACCAATATATAGACGGCGTGAAGTGCCGAGTGTTCCTCACTACACTCTCTAGCTCGACACAGAGGTAGTTCAAGCGATTGTCGGCTGAATCCATCTTTTGTTTTAAGGATTTTCGCAAGTCTTTCTTTCATCATTTTGGCATCAACCGTCATTACCACAAAGCCCCTCTGAGCCTCTTTTCACTAAAATAGGGGTTCAAAGAGATGCTCATGGCCTATATCAAGAAATTTAATTTGGTGGCCATGAAGGTCTCTTTGGCCACCCAAGAAATTCTTGTTAGTGCCTTTTCTCAAGGTCTCGTAGACAATGATTTATTTCATTTCCTAATCAAGAGGCCCCCAGAGACATTGACAATCTACTCGGTCAAGCGATCGAATATATCAATGTCGAAGAGGCATAGTCTGCCCAGAAGAAGGAATTGCTACACCCGCACTAGCCTTAACTCCCGAACACCAAGCGCCATCATCTATTCCACATAAAGTGTTGGTGTGGTTAGCACTAATGGTCTAATTCAGGTTTTGATGAATGACAAATTAGGTTAAGTTAGGTTTGTCGTTGTCTAACACTCTGATCGAGTGTGCCGGCCAAGTCTAGACAGGTCGACGGGCTGACCGGATGTCTGACACGAAGCCCAGCTAGGTCAACGGGCCGACCGGATAGCTGGCACGAAGTCCAAGCGGGTCGACGGGCTGACCGGACGCTTGGCACGAAGTCCAGCTAGGTTGACGGGCTGACCGGATAGCTGACACGAAGTCCAGACGGGTCGAAGGGCTGACCAGACGTTTGACAGGTAAGTAAAAGTAAGTCATTGGAGGGGAGTGACTGTGAGGACGCGTTCCCGGGAAGAGAACTTAGGCGCCGATCCGACTTAGAACCATTTCGGAGCTCTAAGTCGAGATCTTGACTAAATTCCGGTCTCGGAGAGACGGAATCTAATTCATACTCTTTATGTTAAAATTATAAACTGTGCTAATACTTTGTTTTACAGGATATACATTATATATTTGTCTCGGACTAACCTTGTCTTGCAGGAGAAGGAGTTTCTGGAGAAAGGTGGTCCGGATGTCCGGAGACAAATTTTATCCTGATCGCGGCGTCGACATGCGGAGCTCGCTGATTGGGCTTGCTATGTCACACTAGGGCGCCCGGAAGGGATCCGGGGCGCCCCGAGCCTCCTATATAAGGAGGGTCAAAGGCGGAGCTAAAAAAAACACAACTCAGAATTAACAATCTACCTCCTCGTGCTCCTGCGATGCTGTGATCTCTGACAAGCTTTCCTTTCCTTTTATGTTCTAATTCTTTTTATTGTCGGTAATTTTCTTTATTAGCAATCTTATACTTAATTTGTAATCTATATTCGAATTTCTAGTGCATTGCCCAACGAATGTACTCAACAAGTACGGGCCTTGGAGTAGGAGTCGACACAGGCTCCGAACCAAGTAAAAAGGTTCTGTGTTAGCGTTGTATTTACTTTTCTGCTGTGCTCACTCTTTTTGAAAGATTTCGATATTCACCCCCCGTCTATCGATTCATCACGTCCAACATAAAGGACCCTGAGCGAACCCTCATCCTCATCATCAAGAATCGTGGCCCCACACCGTGCAACATGTGGAGGCCGAGTGAGCAAGATATCCCGAACCCCCTAGATGGGCTCCACGAAGGTTTAGCACATACTACCGGTCAGACACCCATGATATCAGGGATTGTTACAATCTTGGGAATTGCCAGGCAGTCAACTAAGGATTCCATCGGCGTTCACT
Source organism: Zingiber officinale (assembly GCF_018446385.1). Taxonomy (NCBI): domain Eukaryota; kingdom Viridiplantae; phylum Streptophyta; class Magnoliopsida; order Zingiberales; family Zingiberaceae; genus Zingiber; species Zingiber officinale. The sequence continues at coordinate 108,492,354 of NC_055992.1, forward strand.
GTCACCTAATCATCATCGTTACTAGCGGTCGAACGGACCACCATGAAGAGACTACTAGGGTGCTGAATGACCTCAAAGAATGCCCCAACCTCAAGGAGACCGAGACCATGTTTCTGCCCGGGTCCAATAAGAGCACCCCCAACGCTACAAGAGTAGAATCATAATAATGCCCTCGAGGGGATATTGGCATGATCGTAGGAGGCCCGACCAACAGAAACTCCAATCGAGTGACGAAGTTATACAATCGTCGACTGATGATCCACACGGTCAGCTATAGTTAGGAGAAGGCCCGGGGACCTAAAATAAGCTTCTATCCTAAAGATTTGCAAGGGGTCGAAGTACCCCATGATGATACTTTAATAATTAAGGTTATTATAGCTAATTATAATATTTATCACACCTTTGTCGATACAAATAACTCGATTAACATCATCTTCAAGCAGGCTTTCGAACAGCTACAAATAGATAAAGGTGAGCTCCAACCCATGATAACTCTGCTATACAGATTCGCGGGCAATGAGATTCAGCCACTCGATCAAATAAAGCTGACAAAATATTTAGAGGAAGAGCCCCTAATGAGGACGTGCTAATCAACCCTTATAGTGGTGGACGCACCCTTAGCCTATAATGTCATTTTGGGTCGACCGGTCCTAAATGAATTTCAGACAGTTGTGTCAACCTTATGCCAGAATATAAAGTTCCCCATGGACCACTAGGTCCGGTAAGCTAAAGCGGATCAATTGGTAGTGCGCAAGTGTTACGTTGACATTGTTGATGTGCGTAGATTATATACATTTTTATGCATATTTTGACGTACATTTACTTGTATTTCATTAGCATAATTTATGTTTATTGCATCATATTTTATTATAATATCTTACTTCCATTATATTTTGTTTGGAGATATGCTCTTTGCTTGTTTTGATTGACAGGACGTCGTTTGGAGCAAAAATGGAACAAAAATACACATTGGAGTGAACATAGAGAAGATCAAGTTCAAGTTGTGTGAAACCACATGACCATGTGATCTTGCCCGTGGCAAAGCAAGTTTCAGCCGTGTGAACTCACATGACCGTGCCATACTCTAGAAGAGAAGAAAACCACGGCTGTGTGGACTCTCCAAAGCAGAAGCAAACCACGGCCGTGTGAATCCACAAGGTCGTGTGGACTTTTCAGAGAGCAAGAAGAGCACGACCGTGTGATTCCACATGGTCGTGTGAGATTTCCAGTGGACAAGAAGACTATGGCCATGTGAATCCACACGACTATGCCATTGGACCAAACTGTGGCCGTGTGGATCCAAACAGCTGTGGTATAGGTCGTACCAAGCTCATGCCCAACCCCATTTAAGGGGTTTTTCTCCCCTTTGTGGGAATCTTTGGCTTGGGGCTCACCTCCATTCCTTAGAGAAGGGTTCTCCCCCTTGGAGGAATCCTAGATCTTCCATCTTTGCCGATTCATCTACCTCCGGAGTAAGGCAACACCTTCAAAGATGCCGAGCTTCAAGGATAAACACTCTCCTCTCTCTATTTCTATCTATTAAGTTGTAGTTTACTATTTTCATTGTCTTTTGGTTGTATTGTCTTGCAAGAGAGTAGATCTCTAAATCTAGGATGTAGGAAGTAGTTATGATGTGAGTGTAGATGTATGAACTATATATTTGGATATTTTATTATTCTATGAAGTGTTTACACCATGCTTTATGTGTTTTGTGCTTTTTATGCATTTGAGAAAATGTACATGGGCTCAATTTATGTAGATGTAGGATTTTGATCACCATCTAAAGGAAGAGCCTTGGATTGTAAGACCATGTGACATTGTAGCAGAAGGTATCCCTTACTTTCTATGATATTTACTTGAAACGGGGATCAATTCCCTACAAGGGAAATTAATTAGAGTTTAGAGGGTTCTCCCAAATTTATATTAGGAAGTGACTTGTATAATCTAGGAATGTATGATCGGGGGGGCCTATGACAGAGGGTAATCCTTTAACCTAACTTCCTAGGTTACCTTTTCTACTTAATTGCATTAATCTACCATTAAAAAGTAAATTGGATAACTCTAGGAATGTATGATTGGGGGGTCCTATGATAGAGGGTAACTCTTTAACTGGACTTTCTAGAGTTGCTTCTTTACTTAATGACGTTATGACTCAGGTAAACTTTCCTGTGCAACATACGCGTGGGTTGTGCTAGACTTTAGTTAGAATCCCTACACGAGTGTAAGCATGGAGTTAGGTAGATAAACAATGCTTAGGAACATTAACTAGCATCATGATGAAACCAAAATCCTAACATCTATCATTCATCCCCTTCCAAGATAATCTCTTATTCCTTCTCTCTCTCTATTCTCTCTTTCTTCCTCTCTCTCCTTCTCCTTAATCTTTCTCTTACTCTTTTCTTTTTCAATCAATCTTCGATGATCTAGATAGCTCACCGTGCAAAGTTAACTAGTTCTTAATGAACAGTTCATGTGGGTTCAATATCTTTTGTATTACTGATGACATAACCGTGTACTTACGGTATGTAATAAGTTTTTGGCGCCGTTATCGGGGACTATTTTCGATTAACATTAGTTGATTAGCATTTGAGTTACTCTAGACACTTTTCTTTTTGCTTATTTCTTTTTCTGATTTTTAATTCTATATTTTTGTTTTTATTTACTTCTACATGTCCATCCTATTTTGACTATTATCTTTTAGATGGATATGTCTTCCTTGAATGAAATGATGCATGCTTCAATTTAAAGGATTCTACAAATGACTGTTGTGAATTATACTAATGTTTATTGTCATAGTGAAACATGTCATTTGAAGGAGAATTGTCCATTATAGTATGACCATTCACATAGACAATAGGGTTATCTTCCTACTTACAATCATTGGGCTAAACAATATTGTGATGCTTGTAAGGAGATAGGCCATGCAATCGAGAATTGCATTAAGCCACACAAGTTGGAAGCAACAATAGATGAACTTGATAGAAAGCTCGATGTAATGACCTCATCATATTCTCACACATATAGCCCAGTGGGAGGCACCCTCAGAATTTTTTCAGAAATAATCAAGAGGAGAACAACTATGAACCACTATCTCAATTGGGAAGAATAGAGAAGATGTTAGAGGATATCCTAACTTTACAAGCTGAAATGTGTAGGGAAATCCAAAGTATAAATGCTAAGTGCGATGGCATAGACTCATCATGTGTTAGGATATTGACTCAACCTTCAACTTGGGATAAGTCACAAATGAGTGAATATAACGAGGGTGAAGGCACTGAGGCATCAATTGAAGAAGAAGAAGATTTAATTGTGTCTTCCATTATTATTGATACTCTTGATGCTAATGTTGATTGTGATATATTATGCCCTACTTATGATTATTTAGTTGATGAAAATGTAGAGACTTATACTATGGAAGTAAGGACCCAAGAATCACTTTATCCGGTCGTTACAACCATTGAATATTGATGAAAGTGTAGGAATTTGTGCGGTAGAGGCAAAGTCCAAAGAATCACCTCTTTTAGTAAGACTATCATTTGAGCCACTCCTACCCATATTGGAGAACATGTTTGATAATTTTGTTTCTTCGGTAATGGGTAGTTGTAAGATTTTATTCAATATTTCTAAAGCTAATAACCAATATTTTTTCTAGCATGTTGGTGGCAGGATATCTTCTGTACTGCAATCAATTAAGGAGTGACTTTATTATGAGCCTTTGAAGGAGAGCATTATTTTTGAGGAAACAAAGGACCTTTTGCAAAAGGGTTCTGAAATTTTTAATGCCTCCAAGGTCATGATTTAAGTGATCTAAGTAAGGTGGTCGAGCTAATGAATAAGGGATAAAAAATAGTTGTCATGAGTGAAAACTAATAATTTGCCCCTTTGAGATCGAGTTATGTTACTGAGAAAATAAATGTTATGTTCCTCTTGATTTTGAGTAGTCCTTTGAGACCTTGTGTAGTTTTAGAGATATGAACCATGCGTGTGGCAGGTAAGTGCTTATCGCCGGAAGCATAAGGAACACAATTTTATGATGACTTGACTAGACTTAGGGATTGATACTTGAAAAATTTAGGCCACTATTGCTCTGAGCACGGAGAACTACTACTTAGGTAGTACTCAAATAACTTTTGTATCTTGCTAACCAAAGACATCATTTGATAGGATTAGATCGACTTGTTAGAGATTATGACACTATTTAACCACATAAGTTTAGATGTAGATTTTGCTTGAGGACAAGCAAAGGTTTAAGTATGGAGGTTTGATATGCGTTGATTATATACACTTTTATACATATTTTGACGCACATCTACTTATTTTTCATTAGCATAATCTATATTTATTGTATCCTATCTCATTATAATGTCGTACTTCTATTATATTCTATTTGAAAATATGCTCTTTGCTTGTTTTGATTGATAGGACACCATTTGGAGTGAAAATGAAACAAAAATACATATTCGAGCAAACATAGAAAAGATCAAGTTCAGGTTGTGTGAAACCACACGGTCGTGTGATCTTGCTTGTGGCAAAGCAAGTTTCAGTCATGTGAACTCACACGACCGTGCCATACTCTAGAAGAGAAGAAGACCATGGCCGTGTGAATTTACACGACGTGTGGACTCTCCAGAACAGAAGTAGACCACAGTCGTGTGAATCCACAAGGCTGTGTGGACTCTTCAGAGAGCAAGAAGAGCAAGACTGTGTGATTCCACATGACCGTGTGAGATTTCTTGTGGACAAGAAGACTCTGGCTGTGTGAATCCACACGGTTGTTCCACTGGACTAGACTGTGGCCGTGTGGATCCACACAGGCATGGCACAGGTCGTGCTAGGCCCGTGCCCAACCCTATTTAAGGGGGTTTTCTCTCCTTTGTAGGAATCTTTGGCTTGGGGCTCGCCCCTATTCTTTAGAGAAGGGTTCTCCACCTTGGGGGAACCTTAGATCTTCCATCTTAGCCGATCCATCCATCTCCGGAGCAAGGGAACACCTCCAAAGATGTTGGACTTTAAGGATAAGCACTCTCCTCTCTCTATTTCTATGTGTTGAGCTGTAGTTTGCTATTTTTATTGTCTTTTTGTTATATTCTCTTGCAATAGAGTAGATCTCTAGATCTAGGATGTATAAAATAGTTATGATATGATTGTGGATGTATGAACTATGTATTTAGACATTTTCTTATTCTATGAAGTGTTTACGCCATGCTCTATGTGTGTTGTGTTGTTTATGCGTTTGACAAAATATGTGTGCGGTCAATTCATATATATATAGGGTTTTGATCACCATGTAGAGGAAGAGCCTTGGATTGTAAGACCATGGGACCTTGTGACAGAAGGTATCCTTTCCTTTCTATGGCGTTTTCTTGAAATGGGGATCAAATCCCTATAAGGGAAACTAATTAGAGTTTAGAGGGTTCTCCCTTAATGTTAGGAAGTGACTTGTGTAATCTAGGAACACATGATCGGAGGGCCCTATGACAAAGGATAACCCTTTAATCGAAGACAGTTGTATCAACCTTTTGCCAAAATATAAAGTTTTCCATGGGCAACTAGGTCAAGTAAGCTAAAGGGGATCAATTGGTAGCGCACAAGTGCTATGTTGACATTGTTAAGACAAAGGCCAACGCCGCTCAGAAGATTCAGCATATGGAGGTTAACACCATTTGTAAAGCCCCTCCTACACTCATCTATGAAGAAAAAGAAAAAGTACAAATCTGATCAGGTCGGCGAGAGGCTACTAATCAAGTGGTGTTCGATCTATCCCTGAGCTTAAAGCAGAACTCGTTGCGTGTCTAATGCACAATAATGATGTCTTTGTCGGGGAGTCCAAGGAAAACATGAGCATCTCACCTACGGCCATAGAGCATGTACTCCATGTCTATCCAGATGCTTGGCTAGGGTCAAGCAAAGAAAATATGATTTTGGAGCTGAGCAGAATAAAATAATCCGGGCAGAGGTGGACAAACTACTGGAGCTCAGTTATATTCGAGAGGTACAATTCCAGAGCTAACTAGCGAACATGGTCCTAGTGTCTAAGTCAGGAAATAAATGGAGGGTCTGCATCGACTTCAGAGACCTCAATAAGCCATGCTCTAAGTATTTCTATCCCTTATCTCGCATCAACCAGGTAGTGGATTCCACCTCTAGATGTGAACTGATATGCATGCTGGACACGTATCAAGAATATCATCAAATCCAGCTCGCCAAGAAGGATCAAGAAAAGGTTAACTTCATAACCACTGAAACTAATTACTGCTATAATGTTATATCGTTTGGACAAAAAAAATGTAGGCGTAACTTACCAATGACTCATGAACAAAGTGTTCTGAAAGCAGATCGGGCGAAATATGAAGGTTTATGTAGATAATATTCTTATCAAGTCTCTTCGAGCGACTGACCTCAGTGCTGATATTGAGGAAATCTGCCACACTTTTGTTAGTACTTTGGAGTAGTTTTGATGTTCTTAACCAAGTTTAGTTAGGTCTTGTTATATTTGATCCTTGTGTCTAAGTGTGCATGAGCTTAGGAACACAAGAAGTCGAGTGGAAGACGCAGCTAGCGAGAAGGATGACATGGGAAGGGAGTCAACGGGCTCAGTGCATCCGAAGGACGAGATGCTACAGAAGAGTACACTGATGGATGAGAAGGACGTGTGCAACATTAGAGGGACGAGAAGCCGGGAAGGAAGCCCGCTCAAAGAGAAGGTTGTGTTGGGGTTGTAAGGTTGCAAACATAGTTCCACATTGAAAACACATGGAAAATATCATGGGTTTATAAGAGAAAAAGATATCTCCATTGACATGAGGCCTTTTGGGAAGAGCCCAAGAGCAAAGCCATGAGGGTCTAGGCCCAAAGTGGACAATATCTTGTCATTATGGAGATATCTAAATTCTTTTCGATCCTACAATTGGTATCAGAGCCCGGACTGCCAGAAGGTTTAACCGCCGACTGTGCACAAGAGTTATGGTCTGATTGAGCCATGTGAGTACAATATTGACCTCGAAGAAAGAAAGTGGGGGATCCAATGTTCGGATCAAGAGGACCAGACACCAGGCAGGAAGTCTTAGTTGCGGCTAGGCAAGGAAGTCCTAGTAGGTCGGGTGGACCTAGGGGCAGGAAGACCTGGTGGGTTGAGGATCGGACATGGGAAGCCTGTGGTCCTTTGTTTGAGGGGGGGATTGTTGGGGTTGCAAGGTTCCAAACATAGTCCCACATTGAAAACACATGGAAAAGATCATGGGTTTATAAGAGAAAAAGATATCTCCATTGACATGAGACCTTTTGGGGAGACCCCAAGAGCAAAGCCATGAGAGTCTAGGCCCAAAGTGGACATTATCATGCCATTGTGGAGATATATAATTTCTTTACGATCCTACAGGTTGGAGTTGGGTTTGGGTGAGTTGAACTCCGGTTAGCCGGAGAATCACCTACGCGAAGAACTATGCGAAGATATCATCTTTGAGCGGAGTTCCCCTGTGGAAGGTGCCTTCCATGGCTGGAAGACGTCTTCAATGAACAGTACAAAGGCATCTTCCAACCTTTGAAGGCGCCTTCGCTAGCTGTTAGCCGAGGATAAAGTTTTATCCTCGGTGGATAAAACTTTATCTGATGGAAGGTGCCTAGGACCTCATTGGAGACGCCTTCAAGTTGCGGATAACTTTTTTCAAAGGCTATAAAAAAACCTTTGGACCTAGGAAATAATAATCAACTCTTATATTCATTTCCTAAGATCTTTCTGAGCATTCAACGAGTGTAAGAGGCTTCTCCTCCATCAACGAAGAAGATATTTAGTGTTTTCTTTTGTCTTGAATTAACAACCACCTATGTTGTAACCAAATATTTTTTTCTCTTCTTTTTAGTTATTAATTTAATTTAGTATAATTATGCTACTAATTAGAGTTAAAAGATCGAGAAAGGTTTATTTTATTCTACAGATAATTCACCCTCCTCTTACCAGCTTCGTTGCGCCAATAATTGGTATTAGAGCCAAAGCGTCTCAGAAGGACTAACCGCCGACTGAAGCACCAAGATGATAGTCGGACCGAGCATTTATCTGCTAAAGTTCGAGGGAGAATTTACTTTATGGAAAAAAACGCATGAAGGTATTTTTTAAAACTAACTTTGGAGTTTTATTAATAATTAAATGTAGTTTTAAAGCTCCAAAAGATAAAAAAGATGAAAAAAGAGTACTTTTGGACAAAGAAAGAGTAAACGGATTTTGTGGCGAATAGACGAGCCAAATTCTACCTACTAAGCGTACTGCCACCTCAAGAAATCAACAGAATCGACGCCTATGAATCAACAAAGGAACTTTGAGAAAAGTTTCTAGAGCTACACGAAGGAACATCTGAAGCAAAGTTCACTAGATAGGATCTTCTCCAGAACCAACTGACGAACCTCTGGTTAAAAGAAGGAGAATCAAAGCGCAACTGCATGCCAAACTGAATGAGCTGATCACCAAATTCACAAATCTCGGAGAAAAGGTAACAAACCGAGATTCCCTAAGGTACACATTAAATTCTTTTCCAAGGACATTCAAATCATCCTGAATTGTCGACCCCTATTATATTTTTAAAGATCTAGAGGTAAGCGCATTAGAAAGTTTATTTTTCACCTTAGAACTTCACGAATCTAGATGTGCAAAATCAAAAGAGCTCAGACAAAACATTGCCCTAAAGGCAGGAACGAACGATCCAAGCTCTAAAGCATCAATCGATGAAGACGAAGCAACCCTAATGGTAAGAAAAATTATCAAATTTATTAAATCTAACAAATTTAATAAAGCGCCGGCTAAGAAACACTCTCGGAGCAAAAGGAAGATTCGATGCTACAACTGCTAAGGAGAGGGGCACATCAAGGATGACTACCTTGAATTGAAGAAGAAGGAGAAGGACAAGGGCAAAAGACCAACAAGATCGAAGTACAAGAATTTGAAGGCCACATGAGATGAATCATCGTCATCTGAGTTCGAGATTGAAGCTTACAACGGACTAGTTCTAATGGCATCCCAACAAGGAGAAGATGAAAGTAGCTCAGAGATGAATATCGATGAAGGGGGAGGTGTTAGAGTGTATACTGAAAGCCTAAGCTTTTGTAAACATTTATTTTGAATAAAGAATCACATTTGGTCAAATTATCTACATTTGTTTGTAGTTATTCAATTAATTTATATTGTAGATAACATAGTATGTGGTGTCACGTACAGAAGATGATGTTATTAGTACCTTATAAATTATAAACAGCAACTCACGACCAAAATGGAAAGGAACAAACCATTGAAAGGTCGTAGTGTAATTAGGAATTAGTTTATCTTAACTATATAATTACACTAGTACACTTAGAGTGTATTGAATAGGACCATTAGAGGTCGTTTCTTTTATACTGACTTTAAAAAGGAACAAAGACCTCAGTTATTATGGAAGTGTGTGCTCTTAATCCTAATATAATAACAAGCACATATATTTGATATTTATTTCTTTAATTTATCAATGGGTGAGATTTAGTTCGATAAATCAATAAGCCCGATAAGTTGGGAAATGATATCACTTATAGTGTGTGTTGTTGATTATAGAAGGAAACTGTGTCCTAGTGATCTAGGTTGATAATGCCCCCAAGAAGAGCTTATAAGGATTGTCATGTTAAACCCTGCAGGTGGACTTAGTCCGACATGACGATAAGGTTGAGTGGTCTATTCTTGGACTAAGATATTAATTAAATGAGTTGTCAGTAACTCACTTAATTAGTGGACATTCGACATCTTAAACACAGGGAGACTAATACACTCATAATAAGAAGGAGCCCAAAAATGTAATTTGGGATTGGTGCGGTAGTTCAATAATAGTTCTCTAGTGGAATGAATTATTATTGATAAAATTAAGTTGTGTGTTCGGGGCGAACACGGGATGCTTAATTTTTTCGGGAGACCAAAACCAATTCCTCCTCTCGGTCCCTATCGTATCATCTTATTTATAGAGTACTATACCCACCTATACCCACCTTCATACCCATGATGTAGGGGCCGGCCAAGCTAGCTTGTGGATCAAGCTAGGGCCGGCCAAGCCTTGGTTCATGGGTGGCCGGCCCTAGCTTGAACCCAAGCTTAGGTGGTCGACCCCCATTAAATTAAAAAGAATTTTAATTTTAAAATTTTCTTATGTGAAAGATATAATTTATTGGAGAGATTAAAAATTAAAATATCTCTTTTAAAAGGATCTACAAAAGATTAAAGAAAGAGATTAGATCTCTTTTCTTATTTGTAGATTGGAAAGAGATTTTATTTTTCTTCTTTGTAAATTATTAACATGTTGAAAAATTAAAATTATATAAATTTCTTTTTATCAACCATGAAGGGATTTTAAAGGGAAATTTTATTTTTTAAAATTTCCAAAGACAAATAAGGAATTTTAATTATTGATTGAAATAGCTTTGTTTGCTCTTAATGATGTGGTCGGCCATGACATGAAGGAATAGGAAATTTTGTTTAATTTTTCTTAATTAATTCATGTCAAGGAAAGTTAAGGAAATTTTATTGTAATTAAATTTCCTTATTTGCCAAAGCTAAGGATTATAAAAGAGGGGGTTGGGGTGCCTTCATGACACATAACTTTTATTATTCATCTCCCTCTTTTCTTCCTTGGTGTGGCCGGCCCCTTCAAGATCTCTCTTCTCCTTGTTGTGGCCGAACCTCCTCTTCCTCTAGGAGATTAAGTGGTGGCCGGATCTTAGCTTGGAGAAGAAGGAGAGAAAGCTTACATCCCTTGGAGCTTGGTTGGTGGAAAAAGATCTTCATCTTTTGGAAGCATTGTGCTTGGCCGAAACTTGAAGAAAGGAGAAGAAGGTGCTTTGGTGGTTTCTCATCTCGGAAGACCGTTGCCCACACAACGTCCGAGGTTAGAAGAGAAATATGGTAGAAGACCTAGAGGTTTTTGCTTGCAAAAGAAAAAGGTATACTAGTATTTAATTTCCGCATCATACTAGTTTTATCTTCATGTAAAAAAATACCAAATACAAGAAGCATGCGATTCTAGTATTTCGAATTTGTTTTCGATGTTGTGTTCTTTGTTTTTCTTTTCCTTGTGATTTGATTGTTCTTTTCGGTTGACCTAAAGTTATTTAAGGAAATTAAATATTAGCTTTCCTTAAAAGGCTTTGTCTAGGCGGTGGTGGTTGTTCCCATATCTAAGAAGGCCATGTGCCTCGCCATGCAGTCCTGGAAGCCAATTTTGGAAATTAATATTTAATGGAATTAATAACCTAGGTGATTTGGATCGAACGTGTTAAGTTCCGTAGGAGATCCAAGTCTAAACCTAAAAGAACAAATAGATTAAACTTTGGATCAAACGTGTTAAGTTCCGTAGGTGATCCAAGTTTAATTTAAAAGAACACATGGTAGCTAGGAAAAGGTTCAGACCTTTGTACAAAATTTTTATACAGTGGAACCATTAGGTTTTCCGAGTAGCAACCAACAGGAGGATCATCAGAGAAAAGCGACGATGAAGGGGGAGCATCAAAGCACGAGGTAAGTAAGGTGTGTGCACTTTCTCCCAAACAGTCTTTCCAATTTATTAAAATGCTTTCAAAGAACTTAGTACAATTAGAAAAAGATAATGCTAGGTTAGAATTAAACTTAGTAAAGTCTTGCCCCTTAGATATGTTTGATAATCTAAAAAGTGAAAATAAAAAAATTGAAAGCACACATAATGACAATGCATATTTGAATTTGAATATCTTTCGAAAATTAGCATTAAAAAATAATAATAGAATTAATTGGTATATAAGAAATCACCAAGGACAAATTCCGAAAATCCCTAGAAACTATGTACCTCCAAAATTTTTAGTAAATTCAGTAGATAAGAACTTATATTGGATTCCAAATTTTTTTTTAGATTAAACTCCATTTTTTTAAATTATTAGGATATAAATGGTCTCAATTAGAAAAATATTTTTTTTTCTATTTGTATTTCGAGTTGATTTTTTTTTCCTATGCTATCTGATGATTTAATCTACAAATAATTTTTTATATATATTTTGTTTACTTTAAGTTATTTTTTAAAATTATTAACAAAAATCATTTTTTGAAATTTAAAATTATTTCATAGATTTAAATTTTGATTTTCTGTGATGAAAAATGATTACAAATATTTTTGATTTTTTTAATGTCTGAATTATTACAAATTATTTTCCAAAAAGATAATTGTTAAAGAAAACAAAAATTCTGAAAATTTTATTTTTCTGCCATTTAACAAAGTATACTACACATCCAGGAAAAATAGTAGAATTTTTTAGAATTGAAAAATACTAGCTTCCTAGTAATCGTTGTTATGTACCCCTAGACAAGTTTTTTAAAATTTTATGATAGTTTACTTTATTTTTCTAATTTTTTTTATGTGGTCACAGAAAGAGAAATAAGTAAAAGTTAAGGGGGATTAAGGAGGAGTTAGGATAATTCCTATAATTTTTATCCTTGTATTTATTTTGCAATTAACTTGTTTAATTCATTACTTTACTATATTATTTCATTACATTTTTAACCCTAACTTGAACTTGAGTTGATGCACATCAAAAAGGAGAAAATTATTAGTATCCTGGGATAGTTTTGATGTGGTCAACCAAGTTCAGTTAGGTCATGTTGTGTTTGATTCTTGTGTCTAAGTGTGCAGGAGCTTAGGAACATAAGAAGTCAAGCGGAATACGTAGCTAGCGAGAAGGATGGAATGAGAAGGGAGTCAACGAGCTCGGTGCATTCGAAGGACGAGATGCTACGAAAGAGTACATTGACAGATGAGAAGGACGTGCACGATGTTCGAGGAATGAGAAGCCGAGAAGGAAGCCTACTTGAGGAGAAGGTCGGAGTTGGGTTCGGGTGAGCTCAATTCCGGTTAGCCGGAAAATCACCTACGCGAAAAACTACATGAACATATCAGCTTTGAGCTGAGTTGCCCTATGGAAGGCGCCTTCGATGAACAGTACAAAAGCTCCTTTCAACCTTTGAAGATGCCTTCGCTAGCTGTTAGCCGAGGATAAAGTTTTATCCTCGGTGGATAAAACTCTTTCCGATGGAAGGCATCTTGGACCTCATTGGAGGCACCTTTAAGCTGCGGATAACTTTTTCCAAGGGTTATAAAAAGACCCTGGACCTAGGAAATACTAATCAACTCTTGTATTCATTTCCTAGCAACTTTCTGAGCATTTAACGAGTGTAAGAGGCTTCTCCGCCTTCAACGAAGGAGATTTTTATTACTTTCTTTTACCTTGGATTAATAACCACCTAGGTTGTAGCTAAATAATTTATATACCTCTTATTTCAGTTATTAATTTAATTTAGTGTAATTGTGCTACTAATTAGAGTTGAAAGATCGAGAAAGGTTTATTTTATTCTATAGGAAATTCACCCGCCTCTTGCCGACCCCGTTGCGCCAACAACTTTAAGGCAATACGTGTTGAAGCTCAATCTTAGCAAATGTCTGTTTAAAGCTAAGAGCGGATGTTTCCTGAGCTACATAGTCACTGAGTTGGGAATAGAGGTCAATCCTAGTAAGATGGTTCCCCCGCGTAACTTGAAGGAAGCAAAAAGGCTGACTGGACGGATCACGGCATTATCTCACTTCATATTAAGATGGGTCGACTGGAATTTTCCTTTATTTAAAATTCTCCATCATAAGATCAAATTTCAATGGGATGTTGATTGTAACAAGGCATTCGTGGAGTTAAAAAGTTATTTGTCTGCCTTGCCTATACTTACTAAGCCAATAGTATGTGAACCTTTGTGGGTTTACCTGTCTGTAAATGAATATGCTATTGGATCAGTATTGGTGAGGCAAGAGGAAAAAGAGCAACAACCTATATATTTCTTAAGTCATTTATTAAAGGGGCCAAGTGTCACTACACCACATTCTAGAAATTGACATACAGACTAGTCTTAGCTGCTCAGAGATTACGTTCTTATTTTTTATCTCACCCAATTATTGTACTAACAAAGAACGCCTTGGTCGAGTGCTTGTCAACCTAGAGGCTTCAGGGAGGTTGATTAAGTGGATCACGGAGCTTAGTGAGTATGATATATAATATCAACCCCGAGCAGCCATCAAGGCTCAAGCCTTAGATGATTTTATAACAGAAATACAAAACCCCAGCCTGAAGAAACTTGGAAGATATATATAGATAGATCATCCACTAGGCAGGGCAGTAGAATAGGAATTCTTATGATATCACCCTAGAAGGATAGAATGCAGTTATCCATTAGGTTAAATTACTATGCTACTAATAATGAAGTAGAATATGAAGCATTGATAGCCGGTCTATAGACAGCAAGACATGTGGGAGTTGTTTGGGTCTTAATTTATTCGGACTCCAAGTTAGTGGCTCAATAATTGTTAAGAAATTTCGAGATTAACAATGAACGGCTCAAACTCTATGCAGAAGTATTTGAAAAGTTGAGAGTCAAATTCTGGGAGGTAACTATAAAAAAAAATCTCTAGGTAGAAAATCAAACAACAGACGATATAGCCGAATTGTCCTCTACCATAGTTCCATGGACCCTGGACAAGCCGGTGTAACAAACGCAACTAATAGCTCACATTGAAAAACTGGCCGACTTGGAGTTACAAAGTGATTGGCAAGCACCGTTGATCGTATTTTTTCAACAGGGTATCTTACCAGCTGACCGGGAACAAGCATGCATGATCAGGAAGAGAGCCGACCAACTCACATTAATCGAGGATAATCTCTACAAACGGGGGCTTTTCCCTTTACTTAAGTGCATTGTACCGGATGATGTGCAATATATTTTATAAGAGGTGCATCAAAATTCTTGCGGAAGCTATGTAGGCAGCGATCACTGACTTGGAAGATATTATTAGTCGAGTATTTTTGACTCACTTTGCAGGCTTACACTGCCCAATTGATAACCACTTGCTTATCATGCCAAAAGTACCAGAATATCCCGCACCACACTATGAAGTTATTGAAGACCTCAATTGTTTCCTGCATGTTCGATCAATGGGGCATGAATATCGTTTAACCCTTTCCCATGGCACTCGCTTAGAAAAAGTTCTTGTTGGTAGCGGTGGATTATTTTTTTAAGTGGGTAGAAGTTTAGCCATTGGCTAAAATAACTGAGCGGATGATCATCAAATTTCTCTGGCAACACATTCTCTTCCGATTAGGAATTCCACATAAACTCATTTAAGATAATGGAATACAATTCTAGGGTAGAAAAAAAATTCGAGAATGATGCTCAAGCTATAGTATCTTGCAAGCCTTTACATTTGTAGCTTACCCATAGAGTAATGGCCAAGCAGAGGTCACTAACAGAGAAATTATCAGAGGGCTTAAAACTAAACTGGATCATGTTGGAGGAAGCTGGGTCAAGGAATTGCCTAGTGTACTTTAGGCATACTGCACAACTTTACGAGAAACAACAGGTATAACCCCTTTTAACTTGGTCTATGGTGGTGATGTAGTTGTCCCGATCAAGGTGGGCATAGAGTCTGATCAGAGACAACTATATGATGAAAATAATGTCAGTTGACTTCTTATGGAGCTTGATCTGATAGAGGAGATAAAGGATAATGTAGTAGCTCAGCTAATATCCTATCGCCAGAGGATGAGACAAAATTATAATAGAAGAGTTATTCCTAAATTTTTTCAAGTAGGTGACCTAGTCTGGAAGCGGATCAAGCCGATCGAAAATGCTAATAAGCTGGAACTACAGTGGGGCGAACCATACAAGGTGGTGTAAAAGGTCACCTAAGTTCCTATTATCTCCAGGATACGGATTGGAAATAGTTAGAGTGGCCCTAGAGTGCTAATTATCTATACCCTATAAGGCTTGAGAGTACGCTTATAATGCATTGATGTAATATATTGAATATTTTGCACTTAATAAAAATGCAGGCAATTCTCTCAAAAGCTCCATGTCTCAGACTCTCGAGCCTCCGGGCAGGTTATAAAAGAGCATACTCTCACGCCAAGTCCTAGACTCCCGAGCCTCTGGGCGGATTATAAGCAAGCGTACTCTCGCGTAAAGTCCCAGACTCTCGAGCCTCCAAGTGGGTTATAAGCAAGCGTGCTCTCGTGCCAAGTTCCAGACTCCCGAATCTGCGGGAGGATTATAAGTGAGCATGCTCTTGCGTTTATATTTATTCCAGACTTCCAACCCTTTGGGCGATTATAAGCGAGCGTGCTCTTATGCCAAGTTCCAGACTTCGGAACCTTCAAGTGGGTTATAAGCGAGCGTGCTCTCAAATTTATATTTATTCCAGACTCCCAAGCCTCTGGGCGGGTTATAAGCGAGCGTGCTCTCGCATTTATATTTATTCCAGACTCCCGAGCCTTTAGACAGGTTATAAGAGAGCGTGCTCTCTCATTTATATTATTCTAGACTCCCGAGCCTCTAGGTGGATTATAAGTGAGCATGCTCTCGCATTTATATTTATTCTAGACTCCCGAGCCTCCGGATAGGTTATAAGTGTGCTCTTGCATTTATATATATTCCAGACTCCTGACCCTCCGGACAAGTTATAAGAGAGTATGCTCTCGCGCTTATATATATATTTCCAGACTCCCGAGCATCCGGTTGCATTATAAGGGAGAATGCTCTCGCGTTTACATTATTTAGACCGCTCTAATAAATTTCTCATGACTTTATTAATTACACCACTCGAGTTATAAGGGTCTCATTATTCCTTCCATCCTAATTATTCTGTTCGACATCATTATCCCACCCAGCCTATTATTTATCTCAGTTTGATTATGATAATCACTTATAAGTGTTCATTCAGATTTCATTTTGCACAAGGGTCTCATTATTCCTTCCAGCATGATTATTCCGCTCGACATCATTATCTCGCCCATCCTATTATTCGACTTGATTTAATTATGATAATTACTTATAAGAAAGTGTTCATTTAGATTGCATCTTGCAAAGGAGGTATTCATGAAATTGTGAACATATACAAGAAGATAGATATGATTTAATAATGATCAATTCATGTTTAGCATTTAAGTTCTGTCTCCTTCAGCAATTACAAGGCATAAAGAAAATCATATCATACACTTAATCAAATCTAATCAAGAGGTCCTTTGCGAGCTCTTTAAGGAGTTGTTGGTGATTTATGAATCATTGGAGAGGCTCTGCCGATAAGTAGTTGTCGTCATGCAGTTGTTCAATCACCTCTTCAGCTCCGAGGGGTGAGTGTCCTAGTGATGTGCTCGACAAAAATCAGGCCAAACTCTTGAGATTCAAGATAGGACTTTTGGCTAATCTCAAAACGCTCATCTTCTCTAGCCTTATAAGCGGCCAACTCGGACTTAGCAAACTCTAGTTCAGCATGTGTTTATTCCAGCTAGGCTTCTTGCGTGTCTAAGTTTCGCTGCTACTCCAGGATCAACATATCTTTGGACGATAGCTCTTTTTTTTTTTTTTTTTTGCTTGGCTGACCCTTGAGGCATAAGAGCCATTTATTTTCTCCAGCAAAGCAGATTTTTGTGCCGGGTTGGAGATTGCCTTAGCTCTCATTGTACTTTTTGCTCAGAGTTTTGTTTCGTTGGTCTGTAATAGGATTTATAGTATCTTTCTTTCCTCCCGTTGAGACTCTACTAGTTGTTGGGAATCCCTCATGGTCTTCTCTATATCTGAAAGAAACCTGTCTTAATATCTCACTTTTTTATATAAATTAGCCACCTCCGTACTTGGATTGGATGCGAGAACTTCTAGTTCCTCTACACGTTCTCATAATATTTTATTATCTTGCTTCAAGTCCACCACGAGGTGGCTCAAGTTTAGCCCGTTGCATAAAATTGAGAAGAAAGGCAATGAGAAGGTTTTACTTGCTAAAAGGAATAAAATTAGGGACTCATCGCAATGGCGTTCTGGGTGTATTCATTCGCACACTCGAGGATGGAGAATTCCCTCGATCGTCTTCATGCACCCGCCCAGGCTTCGGCCAATGGTCCCTTCAACTTTACCACCCCATAAGATGAACAGATAGAAACTATCCCTTGTTGCGATGGTAAACCAAAGGTTAAGTGAAATTGACAATCTGGATCATGGGGGGAGCTTGGCCTGGACGAAGAAGCGTCGGGGGTAAGGCCTATTGAGTATGCTGGATGGATGGAAGAGGAGGCTCCTATGCTTTTCTCAACCGCACGGGGAGGGGGGTGTCAAACGGAAGATGAAGGCCCCGTTGGTTGTGTTAATCGAACAAATGTAGAGGGCCCAAAAGAAGGACCAAGCGACCTTAGGACAATAGACCCGACTAGAGGATTAGTTGCAAACAGGTCTTTTCCCCGGGAAGAAGAAGCGGGGGATGCGACAGCAATAGCCCATTCGACATTGGGTTGTCTGGAGGAAATAGGGATATTTGGTCGATATTTTTTACGCCTGAAGCTTAATGGTGAGTCTGAGTCGGAGGACTCCTGCATAGGATCTAGGGCTTGAAGGAGATCAGACTCTGAGGCTGCCCGCACGACTTCCGACGCGTCCATGATTATTTTTGTAATTCATTTTAGGGTGGCTTCATTTAGTTTGGTGGTGGTAGAAGGAACAACCCTAGATACAACCTCTACTATAAAAAGAAACAAAAGGCTCAATTGTATGCAATCCAAAAAGAAAAATGGAAGTTTCTTACCAAAGGAGGATTCTAACCCCATCTGGATAGGGCTCAGACCAAAGATATAGAGTAGGCCCTCTTGAAGCAATTTCAAGAGGTCTAGCTATAAGTTGGGCGTTGAAAAATCTTGGCGATAAGAGTTGAATCCAGATAGGGCTCAGACCAAAGATATAGAGTAGGCCCTATTGAAGCAATTTCAAGAGGTCTAGCTATAAGTTGGGCAGTTGAAAAATCTTGGCGATAAGAGTTGAATTTGTTAGGATGTATACTAAAAGTCTAGCTTTTGGTATAAACATTTATCTAGAAATAAGAATCACATTGGTCAAATGTCTACATTTATGATAAATGTAGTTGTTCAATTAATTTATATTGTAGATAACATGGTGTGTGGTGTCACACACAGAGGATCATGTTATCAATACCTTATAAATTATAAACAGTAGCTCACGACCAAGATGGAAAGGAACAAACCATTGGAAGGTCGTAGTGTAATTAGGTATTAGTTGATCTAAACTATATAATTACACTAGTACACTTAGAGTGTATTGAGTAGGACCATTAGAGGTCGTTTCTTTTATACTGACTTTATAAAGAAACAAAGACCTCAGTTATTATGGAAGTGTGTGCTCTTAATCCTAATATAATAACAAACACATATATTTGATATTTATTTCTTTAATTTATCAATGGGTGAGATTTAGTTCGATAAATCAATAAGCCCGATAAGTTGGGAAATGATATCACTTATAGTGTGTGTTGTTGATTATAGAAGGAAACTGTGTCCTAGTGATCTAGGTTGATAATGTCCCCAAGAGGAGCTCATAAGGATTGTCATGTTAAACCCTGCAGGTGGACTTAGTCCGACATGACGATAAGGTTGAGTGGTACTACTCTTGGACTAAGATATTAATTAAGTGAGTTGTCAGTAACTCATTTAATTAGTGGGCATTCGACATTTTAAACACAGAGAGACTAATACACTCATAATAAGAAGGAGCCCAAAATATAATTTGGGATTGGTGCGGTAGTTCAATAACAGTTCTTTAGTGGAATGAATTATTATTGATGGAATTAAGTTGTGTGTTTGGGGCGAACACGGGAAACTTAATTTCATCGGGAGACCAAAACCAATTCCTCCTCTCGGTCCCTATCGTAGCCTCTTGTATATAGAGATTTAGACCCACCACATACCCACCTTCTTACTCAACCTATAGGGGCCTGCCAAGCTAAGCTTGAAGCTCAAGCTTAGGGTCGGCCAAGCCTAAAGGATGAGCCTTAAGGTGGCCAGTCAATAACTTGGAGTCCAAGCTTAGGTGGTCAGCCACATCATATTAAAAAGAGATTTTTATTAAAATTATTTCTTATGTGGATATCATGGTTTTAAAAGAGAGTTTAAAATTTAAATCTTTCCTTTCATAGTTTTCTACAAGAGATTAAGAAAAGATTTGAAATCTTTTCTTATTTGTAGATTAAAAGGTGGATTTTAATTTTAAGAAAACTTTCCTCTTTAACCATGTTTATGATTTAAAAGAGAGTTTAAAAATTAAATATTCTCTTTTATAAGTTTCTACAAAAGATTAAGAAAAGATTTGATATCTTTCCTTATTTGTAAATTGAAACATATTTTAATTTTTAGAGATAACCTTCTTTTTATCCACATGTTTAAAAGAAAGATTTTAATTTATAAAATTTTCTTTTTATAATCCACCATGAAGGGAAAAATTATTGGAGAAATTTTTTATAAATTTTCGGAAGCAAATAAGGAAGTTTTAATTTGTGTTTAAAACTTTATTTGCTTGGAGATTTTAAAGTGGCCGACCATTGAAATAATAAAAAGAAAATTATTTTTTAATTAAATAAAATTTTCTTTTCATGGCAAAAGAATTAAGGAAGTTTTTATTAAAATTTTCTCATTTGCCAAGACCAAGGATTATAAAAGAGGAGGTAGATGAGCCTTCATGTGGTACAACCTCTATTCTATTTTTCTTCCTCTCTTTTCTTCCTTGGTGTGGCCGGCCCCTCCTCTTTCTCTCTTCTCCATCTTGTGGCCGAACCTTATCTCTTCCTTGGAGTCCTTGTGGTGGCCGGATCTTGCTTGGAGAAGAAGAAGAGAAAAGGAGGTGATATTTCTAGCATCCCTTGGAGCTTGGTGGTGGCCGAACCTCTTCATCTTTGGAGGAACTTTTGGTGGCCGAAACCTAGAAGGAAGAAGAAGGTGCTTGGTGGTTCTCGTCTCGGAAGATCGTTGCCCACACAACGTCCGAGGTTAGAAGAGGAATACGGTAGAAGATCAAGAGGTTATTTTTGCTTACAAAGAAAGGTATAACTAGTAATTATTTTCCGCATCATACTAGTTTTCTTTGTATTGTTATTTTTGGAAATACCAAACACAAGAGGCATATGATTCTAGAGTTTTCGAAATAGTTTTTCGAGTTTGTGTTTTCTTCTTTTTCAAATTTGTGATTCGATTGTTCTTTTTGGTTAACTTAGAGTTATTTAAGGAAATAAATATTAGTTTTCCTTAAAAGGCTTTGCCTAGGCAGTGGTGGTTGCTCTCATATCCAAGAAGGTCATGTGCCTCGCCATGCAGTCCTGGAAGCCAATTTTGGAAATTAATATTTATGGAATTAATAACTTAGGTAGATTTGAATCAATAGTGTTAAGTTCCGCTTGCGATTCAAATCTAAACCATTAAGAACAGATAAGTTAAATTTGGAATCAATGATGTTAAGTTCCGTTTGCGATTCCTAATTTAACTTCTAAAGAACACAATAGGTTATTTAAGGAAAGGTTCGACACTTGTATAAAAAATTTTTGTACAGTGGAACCGGTACGATTTTCTTAGGACTAACCAACAATTGGTATCAGAGCTAGGGTTTGCCTCTGTGTGTTTGGTTTTCAAATTAGGTTATGCACATGTCATACATAATTTAGGCAGGATAATAGTAGGATGTGCTAACTTTGTGGTTGCAGGCTTCAACTATTATGACTTATAGATCTTGTGTGTGATTGGACCCTTGGACATGTCAAGGGCATTATTTTTTTGTGTGCATGATTGTATGTAACTAATACAGCAGGAACTGTATTAGCCTTAGGATTTTAGAATTTTATTTTAGATCTAGAATACATGTACATTCCCTTGTGGAATATAGGATCGATATATGTAAAATTCTATTTTTGTCGCGGATCGGATTCTTGAGAGACGTGGTACTTTTGGAGCACCAGAGGCGCAGCGGAATAAGAAGCAAGATGGATGCGACAACTCGACCCGATGGCGGTGGCTAAAGATGATAGCAGCTAGGGTTGGAGCACATGGAGGACAGTAACAGGAAAAGGTCATAATAGTTGAAAAATAATTTCCATATTTATTGCTTTTATTTACTGTGATGTGTGTGTATGCATGTGATGTATGCTAGGATAACTTAAAATTCCTCACTTTAAATAACTAAGTGGGAGAGGAATTTATTTTAATAAATTTCACGGTCTCCATTACTGGTTTGTAAGTGATGCAAACAAACTTACGCGTTGGCTCTGAGTGCCTTCCTCCATATCGGATGAGTTTGCTTGCGGATCACTAGATCAAACTTCCATTTAGGATGACTATAGGAAATTAATTAAGAGCGTGTGATGTTCCCCATCAGAAGAGGCATAATCTTATTAATGGACTTAGTGTCAAGTAATGGTATACACTTAGGCACGTCTAATAGTATCCTCCCCATCGGAGTCACTGCTATTATTTGTGTGACCAAAGGAAAACCAACTATTAATTTGTCAAAAAGATAAGTTGACAAGATAATAAAATTAAAACCCTCTCTTACAAATGTCGAGTTTTTGTATACGTCCACACTATTGTGGCATACTGAATTCATGGTGTATGAGGTAATTTTATTTGTCAGGATGGCAAGAAAATAAAATTAATGGGAAAAACTCCTCTTACAAATGTTTGATTTTGTATACGTCCACACTATCGTGGTATACAAAATTCACGGTGTTTGAGGTAATTTTATTTGTCATAAAGACTTATTGACAAGATAATTAATGGGTAAAACCCTCCTCTTACAAATGTTTGAATTTGTATACGTCCATACTATCGTGGCATGCAAAATTCAAGGTGTTTGAGGTGTTGGTGAATTTAAATGATATTGTTTTGAGGAATCAATATTATTTCAAATTCAAAGTTATTGACCAAAATATTTGATAGACCAACTATTAATTTTATTGGTCATAAAGTTTAGGAGGACGAGATAATAAAATTAATGAAGAAAATCTCCTCTTTGTTTTTGTATATGTTCACACTATCGTGGCATACAAAATTCATGGGGATTTTAAGGTGTTGGTCTTGACCAAATATTTTTGTGATTCTTAGGATTTAAAATGTTTGTCAATCGCCTAGTTGTTATACTATAGAATAGACTTAGTAGTCCCAATTATAATGATTGGAAATAGGACTTGGACATTTAAGGTAGACTGTCCTCTTAGAGCTAAGAACAGAATAGGTGTATTTCATTCATTAGTTAATACATGATTAGTGATGTTATCTACCGGTACTTGGTGTGTAGATACGGGAGCCAGTAATCATGTCTGCAATTCATTGCAGAGGTTCCAGGAAACCCGATAACTATATGAATGAGAAGTCACCATCTACATGGGCACTACTGCAAAAGTGGTAGCTATTGCAGTGGGAGATGCTTATCCTCTAATAAGAATAAAATATGGATTTTAAGAAATTATCTTTACGTACCAAGTTTAGAAAGAATTTGATTTCGGTTCTAAACTATAGAAGAATAGATATTCTATCTATTTTGATAACAAACTTGTTATCAAGAAAATAGGAAAGATATCTGTTCTGGTATGTTGGTTAACAATTTATAAATCCAATAACTCCCACAATGCAATAAATGGAAATTAATAACACATCTTCTAACTATTAAGAGAAAGCAATCTTCAGAAATGAACCAATTATATCTTTGGCATCAAAGGCTAGGTTATTTTAACTTAAGTAGGATTCATTGGTAGCTGATGAACTTTTGGGTTCATTGGTAGTGGAAATCTTTTAACCTGAGAGTCTTACTTGGAAGGAAAAATAACCGAGAAGCTTTTAAGTCTAAGGGGTATGGAGCCAAAGATATAATGGAATTGTTTCATTCTGATTTGTGTGGTCCTATGACTATCCAGACAAGAGATAGTTTCGAATATTTCATCTATTTTATAGACAACTATTCGAGACACAGATAGATTTACTTGATACACCGCAAGTCTAAGTGCTTTGATTAATTCAAAGAGTACGAGGCTGATGCGGAGAAATGTCAAAGTAAAAATATCGAGACACTACGGTGAGATTGTAGTAGCAAATACCTCTTGGGAGAATTTAGGAGTCA
Organism: Zingiber officinale; assembly: GCF_018446385.1. NCBI lineage: Eukaryota > Viridiplantae > Streptophyta > Magnoliopsida > Zingiberales > Zingiberaceae > Zingiber > Zingiber officinale. Next base: position 108,516,343 of record NC_055992.1, read on the forward strand.
CTTATCAGAAGTATGGATTCAATCCCAACTAACTGCACTTGGTACATCCCAACAGAATGGTGTAGTAGAAAGAAGGTATAAGGCTCTTATGGAATAATTAGATCGATGATGAGTTATTTAGAAAATTACCAAATTCGTTTTAAGGATATACACTGAAAATAGAAGTGAACATAGTATCTTCTAAGTCAGAACTCTCTACTCCCACAGAATTGCAGAATGGGCGTAAGCCTAGTCTGAAGCATATTCGGATTTGGGTGGTCTAGCACGTGAGAGACACTGAAAAATTGGACATGAGTTCACTTGTTTGTGAGTTATCCTAGAAAAATGAAAAGAGGTTTGTAGTCCTTAAAATCGAAAGGTCATTGTTGGCACCAATGCTCGATTTTAGAAAAGGACTATACTATAAACCACAAGCTCCATGAGTAAAAATTGTTCTTAAGGAAATTAAAGGACACATCTAACCTAGTACCAACTGTACAAGATGAAATATCACAAGAAACTGCAACACATATCACAAATGATACACAATTACAGCAAGTACCTCGTCGTAGTGGGAGGGTTGTTAGGCAACCTTAAAAGATTCATGTTTTGGGAGAGTCTTTGGACTCGATCCCTGGAGGACATGAACCTGATTTCTGGACATTTGACGAAGCACTCCAAGATAAAGATGCAGCATCTTTGCAAAGAATACAGAATTAGAATATATGTATTCTAATAAAGTCTGGAAGCTTATAAAATCACCAAATGGTGTAAAAGCCATTGGATAAAAATAAGTCTACAATAGGAAAAGAGAGATAGACAAGAAGGTAGAAACTTTCAAAGCAAGGCTTGTTGAAAAAGGAAACTTTTTTACTGGTAGTCATGCTTAAGTCTACCCGGATTCTTTTATCTATGAGATTTAGCAAGTGGATGTCAAGACAGCTTTTCTTAATGGAAGTCTTGAAGAAAACATCCATATAAAGCAACCAGAAGGATTCATTACAAAGAGCAAAGAGCATCTTGTGTGTAAGCTCAAACAGTCTATGGACTGAAGTAAAGCTTCAAGGTCTTAGTACATTCGGTTTAATAAAGTAATCCAGACCTATGGATTTATTTAATAACCGAATGAGTTTTGTGTATACAAAGAGTGTGATGGAAACGTGGTGGTATTTTTTGTACTATACGTAGATGACATTTTTGGTAGTTGGAAACAATATCAAAGTGTTGTCGGAAGTAAGGGTATGATTGTCCAAACAATTCGATATAAAGAACTTAGGAGAATATGCACACATTCTTGGGATCAAAGATATAAGGGATCACAAGAAAAGAATGTTGTGCCTATCCCGAGCTTCATACAATCCTTGCTCGTTTTAAGCATGCAAAATTCCAAGAAAGGTTTTTTTACCTTTTCAGCATGGAGTAGCTTTATCTAAAGAGATGTCTCCGAAGACATCAAAGGAGATAAAGTAAATGAAGGCAGTTCCTTATGCTTCGGCTGTCGGAAGCCTAATGTATGCTATGCACGAGATCAGGAATATGTTTTGCCAAGGGCATAGTTAGAAGATATCAAAGTAACCCTGAATAAGGACAATGGACTGTGGTAAAGCATATATTGAAGTACCTTAGAGGCACTTGAGATTATATGCTAGCTTACAAGGCAGTTAATTTGGTCCCTGTGGGTTGCACGGATTTTGACTTCCAATCAGATAGGGACAATAGTAAGTCGACCTCGGGGTTTTGTGTTTACTTTAGGAGGTGAAGTCATAACTATGGAAGAGTGATAAGCATAGGTGCTTTTTCGGACTCCACCATAGAAGCTGAGTATATGGCAGCCTCTGAGGTAGCCATAAAAAGTTGTATGGCTCAGATACTTCAAGATAGACTTAGATATGATTTCTGGTTTGCCCAAAATAATTTGGTGCAGTAGCAAACTCGAAGAAACCATAAGTCCATAAGGCAAGTAAACACAATAGAGCGCAAGTACTACCCAATACGAGAAATCGTATAACGAGGAGAAGTTGTTGCCGCTTAGATTGCATCAAGTGATGACCTATAGATCCTTTCACTAAGGTCCTTAAGGCAAGAGCTTTTGATGGGCATGTTGAAGGGTTGGGAATCAGATGTATGGCAGCAGAAATGACAGCTTAGTCTTTTAGTATAAGTGGGAGATTGTTAGGATGTATACTAAAAGCCTAGCTTTTGGTATAAACATTTATCTAGAAATAAGAATCACATTGGTCAAATGTCTACATTTATGATAAATGTAGTTGTTCAATTAATTTATATTGTAGATAACATAGTGAGTGGTGTCACACACAGAGGATCATGTTATCAGTACCTTATAAATTATAAACAGTAGCTCACGATCAAGATGGAAAGGAACAAACCATTGGAAGGTCGTAGTGTAATTAGGTATTAGTTTATCTTAACTATATAATTACACTAGTACACTTAGAGTGTATTGAGTAGGACCATTAGAGGTCGTTTCTTTTATACTAACTTTATAAAGAAACAAAGACCTCAGTTATTATGGAAGTGTGTGCTCTTAATCCTAATATAATAACAAACACATATATTTGATATTTATTTCTTTAATTTATCAATGGGTGAGATTTAGTTCGATAAATCAATAAGCCCGATAAGTTGGGAAATGATATCACTTATAGTGTGTGTTGTTGATTATAGAAGGAAACTGTGTCCTAGTGATCTAAGTTGATAATGTCCCCAAGAGAAGCACAAAAGGATTGTCATGTTAAACCCTGCAGGTGGACTTAGTCCGGCATGACGATAAGGTTGAGTGGTACTACTCTTGGACTAAGATATTAATTAAGTGAGTTGTCAGTAACTCATTTAATTAGTGGACATTCGACATTTTAAATACAGGGAGACTAACACACTCATAATAAGAAGGAGCTCAAAATGTAATTTGGGATTGGTGTGGTAGTTCAATAATAGTTCTTTAGTGGAATGAATTATTATTGATGGAATTAAGTTGTGTGTTTGGGGCGAACACGGGAAACTTAATTTCATCGGGAGACCAAAACCAATTCCTCCTCTCAGTCCCTATCGTAGCCTCTTGTATATAGAGATTTATACCCACCACATACCCACCTTCTTACTCAACCTATAGGGGTCGACCAAGCTAAGCTTGAAGCTCAAGCTTAGGGTCGGCCAAGCCTAAAGGATGAGCCTTACGGTGGCCGGTCACAATAGCTTGGAGCCCAAGCTTAGGTGGTCAGCCACATCATATTAAAAAGGGATTTTTATTAAAATTATTTCTTATGTGGATATCATGGTTTTAAAAGAGAGTTTAAAATTTAAATCTTTCCTTTCATAGTTTTCTACAAGAGATTAAGAAAAGATTTGAAATCTTTTCTTATTTGTAGATTAAAAGGTGGATTTTAATTTTAAGAAAACTTTCCTCTTTAACCATGTTTATGATTTAAAAGAGAGTTTAAAAATTAAATATTCTCTTTTATAAGTTTCTACAAAAGATTAAGAAAAGATTTGATATCTTTCCTTATTTGTAGATTGAAAGAGATTTTAATTTTTAGAGATAACCTTCTTTTTATCCACATGTTTAAAAGAAAGATTTTAATTTATAAAATTTTCTTTTTATAATCCACCATGAAGGGAAAAATTATTGGAGAAATTTTTTATAAATTTTCGGAAGCAAATAAGGAAGTTTTAATTTGTGTTTAAAACTTTATTTGCTTGGAGATTTTAAAGTGGCCGACCATTGAAATAATAAAAAGAAAATTGTTTTTTAATTAAATAAAATTTTCTTTTCATGGTAAAAGAATTAAGGAAGTTTTTATTAAAATTTCCTCATTTGCCAAGACCAAGGATTATAAAAGAGGAGGTAGATGAGCCTTCATGTGGTACAACCTCTGTTCTATTTTTCTTCCTCTCTTTTCTTCCTTGGTGTGGCCGGCCCCTCCTCTTTCTCTCTTCTCCATCTTGTGGCCGAACCTCATCTCTTCCTTGGAGTCCTTGTGGTGGCCGGATCTTGCTTGGAGAAGAAGAAGAGAAAAGGACGTGGTATTTCTAGCATCCCTTGGAACTTGGTGGTGGCCGAACCTCTTCATCTTTGGAGGAACTTTTGGAGGCCGAAACCTAGAAGGAAGAAGAAGGTGCTTTGTGGTTCTCGTCTTGGAAGATCGTTGCCCACACAACGTCCGAGGTTAGAAGAGGAATACGGTAGAAGATCAAGAGGTTATTTTTGCTTACAAAGAAAGGTATAACTAGTAATTATTTTCTACATCATACTAGTTTTCTTTGTATTGTTATTTTTGGAAATACCAAACACAAGAGGCATATGATTCTAGAGTTTTCAAAATAGTTTTTCGAGTTTGTGTTTTCTTCTTTTTCAAATTTGTGATTCGATTGTTCTTTTTGGTTAACTTAGAGTTATTTAAGGAAATAAATATTAGTTTTCCTTAAAAAGCTTTGCCTAGGCGGTGGTGGTTGCTCCCATATCCAAGAAGGTCATGTGCCTCGCCATGCAGTCCTGGAAGCCAATTTTGAAAATTAATATTTATGGAATTAATAACTTAGGTAGATTTGAATCAATAGTGTTAAGTTCCGCTTGCGATTCAAATCTAAACCATTAAGAACAGATAAGTTAAATTTGGAATCAATGATGTTATGTTCCGTCTGTGATTCCTAATTTAACTTCTAAAGAACACAATAGGTTATTTAAGGAAAGGTTCGACACTTGTACAAAAAATTTTTGTACAGTGGAACCGGTACGATTTTCTTAGGACTAACCAACAGAATTCATATTGGAAGGCATAGGTGGAATGCTTGGTTTCCAAGCAGTCGACCAGGGTACTAGAGCAGGGAGTTGAATAAAAAAAATAGTTAGTGTTAGGATCTTGAGCACAAAATAATACAAGCGCAGCGGGATAAATAACATAATCCTTTCTAGAAGATCCATGAGAAATAAACCGTATACTAGTTGAATTGAAAGTTCTATCTTTGTTGCATAAACATGAACTCTTGACAACAACTTTGTCCTTAGTGGATCTCATCATGATCAAGTGTTCGCACCTTTTTCGATATCCACACGAACACGTTCAGCCTGTCTCACGAACTCACAAACTTGGAGAAGAAGAACCACCTAAGGTTGTGCTAGCAACCAAAAAAGGGGGTCTCGACTAAGGAGGAAGAAGAAGGAGAAGACAAGCAAAAAGCCCAAGTGTTGTTCACGAAAATGAATCAAAAATCCTTTGTGTACTCATCTAAGAATACCAAAGGTCTTTTAGCTTTTAGTCTTCCTTTGATTAATGATCTATTATCTCTATTAATAGACATTAACTTTCTTAAGTGGTTGAGTATAATCCAATGAATCTAATTCGGATTAGTCTCAATCCAATAATCCAACGATTGAATTCATTCGAGTTCAACTCAATGAGTCTAATTCGTATTAGACTTAATCCTATAGCCTTATGGTCTATCATATTTTAGTCAAACTAAAATAGACTCATCTCCAAATTAACATATTTTTTGTGTGTGATCTAATAAACTCTCATAATGTTAGCAATGTATCTAAAACCATTATAAATATATAAGTAATGAGTGACATCTAACAATGCATCATTGCTACCCAAGTGATGAGAATGTCGAGATCCGACCTAATCTTTTTATATCTATTATCTTGTATGACTTGGTCCTTCTATCCTTGATATCTAGATTGATCAATGAGTTATAGATCGTGTCATCCTTTTATCAATTTTTGTATTTCTTGATCCCTAAGTAGACACACTTAATCAAATAAGCTCAATAACTCATATTGATTAATTTGAGCATGACCATACATTCTTATGTCCTACTTAATCAAGGGGTCCACAAATATCACTTCCGTCATATGAAAGGGATAAATCTCATTTACATCACTTACATCCCTTTGCATAACTTATTAAACACCCAGTGATCAACTTTATAGTCCACCTTGTTACAGGTGACGTTTGCCAATATCAAAATATATAACTCCTTTTGTAGGAAACCATAGTGACTTTAGGTATAAGGACTATTTATACCAATAATCATTATGAGAATGGTTATGACACTGATATAATGATCCATGAAACATCTTATGGTGGGTCAATTCAGTACATATTTTCTAATATATACCCATGTGTCAACTTGATATCTCATATCCAGGACTTGTGAGATTAAGTCATCAATTAACGTACATGCTGATCTCAACACATTAATATTATTCTTGCATATTAATGTTTAACTAGGAATAGCTAAGAGTAATATCTATATATATCTATAAGTTCTCACTATCAATTCAACGAAGTGATATGCTGTAGACTAGAACCTACTATCCTAGGACATTATTATACTATTCATCTAGCACAGATCTGAAGTAAATATAATAATCATTTCCTTTTATTAATGAATTATGATACAATATGTTCTAAGTCAATCAACTCTTGATTTGACTCTTAGGACTTACATTAACAGTTAACCCTCCACTCTATACCTTGAGAAGGTGTCTCAACAAAAAGGATAGCGTTGGGATGAGCTCAAAAATAAAATAGATCTGTAGTTACTTATTGGGGGTAAAATAGATAATGGAAGACTTAAGGGGTTAGAGGGGCTTTGAATATGCAAAATGTGATAATAGCGCCACACATGATGCGAACGACATCGGGAGTTAATTGTTGTAGAGGGAGAAGAAAATATTGGCTCACTTCAGTAAAAAAAAGGTGGAATGGGGAAACATAAGCTAGCTGAGACTTGTTCCTTGAAAATAGCTATGTAACCAATAGAGGGAATATGAGGACGGTCTCACTCGGAGGGTAGAATTATATGCATAGAATGGGGGATCTTGTAATTGAAATGAAGGACATCTAAGTCTACCCTCGTAAAATTCGAAGCGAGCTCGGAATACCACAAGCTAGGAGTACTCATGATAGAAGGCGAAAAGAAAGATCAGAGGAGAAACGAGTTCATTGGAGTTCGTAAAAGAAGGGGGTTCGTTCACGATAAGGGTGAAGGAATTAGGATTTTTTTTTTAAAGGTTTTTAAGGGAACCATTGAAATCCCCTTTTTAAGCGAGACCTTTGGATCATGGCAATAAAAAGGTGGGCTAATTCCTAGGACCTAATATGAGAAGGTGAAGTGATGGGCATATGAAAATGATGCATTGATTGTTGTGTCAGAGGAATGAGGTGTGTACACACGTGTCACCAATAAGAGACGTACATTTATAATAGATGTGACAGGTAAATCATTATTTAGAAGCACTGACACACTCATCAAGGTGAATCTTATTTTTTTGTCATCCAAAATCTTGACTGGCTCTAATTCTGGTCGAGTGTTTAAGGCTTTGCTTTTCCTGTATCTTGAGGGCAGTCCTTGCCACCTATGCGATTGAAGTAAGAAACGATTGAACCTTTTTAGTGTGTGGTAATGATCTACAGTCCGACTAGCTTTGATGCCAATCAGACTTAACTCCGAGTGGTTCATAAGGACGTTATCCTTACATAAGCAATCTTTACATTTCATCCAATTCGGTTAAATACCAATTGGTCCGCCAAAGTTTTATCACTTATGGTTGAGTAATAAGACCTCCGAATCACTCAGTATATAAAATCAGAGCAGGACAACCATTCACTAGGTGCATAGAGTTATCACAAATACTTGGGAGAAATAGAGACATCCAGACAATCAAACATAGAACAATCATTGGAGAAACCTAATAAAATCTTAAGTTGTAGGAAAGGAAAGTTTAATTACAAGATTTCATTTGCCCAAGGGATGGGTGGAAATACAAAACAAATTGCAATAGATTAGGAAATATGCTGGATGGCGCTCCTTAATTAAATTTTGTCGATCAAGGAAACGAGCTAGAGGTTTAAAAGCCAATTAACCTCCTCTTTAAGTTGTTGGACTGCACCGTCAACCCCAAGAAGAAGATCTTTTCTAATAGAGTCGACGATCGACAAGTTAAAGTCCTTTGATTGTAGGAGGCCTATCTTTTTGTCTCAAACCGCGCATCCTCCCGTGCCTGATAAGCAGTTAACTCTGCCCGAGCAACCATCAATTCAGAAGAGAGACTTGCCAATTCAGATTTAGAGGCAGTCAAAGCATTTTGGTCCGCCTCTAAGTTCGCTCAGAGGGATTCCAGCTCTGCTCTTTGGATATCTAGATTTTACTATTGCTCGAACACCAATTTAGTCTGGGTTGTCAACTCCGCAGCATGTATAGCTTTTGATTCCTCTAACTGGGTAGAGAGGCATTGGACTTCTACAATTTTCTCATCTAGCTCAGCCACTATTTTCGATCGGCGAGCTGTTTCTGAGTGGAGTTTATCTTCGGTAGTTTTCAGGGCGACTTTTGTTTTCTATGGCCACTCTGCATCAGCCTTACTCGACGTCTGAGCCTCTTAAAGTTCACTCTCTAACTGGCTCATCATGTCAAGTTGAGCTTGACTCTCTTATGGTGAACGGGCGAGAGCATAAAGGGAACCTGCCTCTAATAAGCGCTTCTTCAAGGTTTCATTTTCCCATGTTAAAGGAGCTAATTTTTATGCTAAGCCCATCTTGATCGCCCATTTCTACAAAACGAATATCATTAGAGGCATTCAGAGTAAAAGATAGTCAGAAAGTTAAATCATACTGTGGTCAAATCATATGAATATTCGTCCACCGTCTCACTAGCGTGTGTTCATCCATCTAGCTCATAGCTCACTGCCAAGCTTCTATAAACTAGCCTCTCAATAATATTCGACCACTGATCAGTTGAGAAGCTAATAGAGAAACTATAGCCTGTGCGGATGGTAGATTGTAGGCGGCGGAGAATTGGTAAAATTGTTTTGGCTCGATGCCGGAAGCTATAGCTGGAGGAGCTTGGGTGAGAGGAGCAACGAGGAGAGTGGGGGATGCATGTACATAAGTTGTCGGAGAGCTGCCTAGCTGTGAGGTGGTCTCCTCTCGAGCTGGACTGATGGAGGGAAGAGTAGATAAAGTCTGATCGGAGGTTGGACTGAGGTTGCTTCCTGGACGAGCATAAGACGAAGTGAAAGTACATTGATAGAAGACACTCGCCCCTCCAGAACTTGAGTAGAAGGGGCAAGTCGACGTCTCTTACGTCTCCTCTTAGAAAGGGCCTCAACTTTCTCTATAGGAGAATCTTTGAGTACTGGGAGAGGGTCAGCGGATAACCGCTCTATTGTCGTTGCCACGATGGACTCTATCGCCCGACTATTGGAAGCCTCGACAGAAGGGTTGGCCGACCATTGGGCTTGTTTGGCCAAGAGCATTTGCTCTAGTCGAATGATCTCTGTATCCTCCAAATTAATGTGAGTGGAAACCAAAGCTTCAAAAATGACATCCATTGCATAAAATAAAAAAAACACCTTAGTTAGTGATAACATAATGACTAAGTTGTTAAAACTTACCAAAGGAACAAGGAAGCTTCGCTCAGATGAGGCTTAATCCGAACAAATATAGCAGACCCTCTCTTCTCAACTTGGGGGCTTTGAATTGAATGCCACTCAAATTCTTTGAATAAGAAATAAATGTCAGATCGAGTTTATAGTTCTCAAGGTCAGGGATAGGGGAAGGTTGGATCGCCATCCAGTCGGTCAGGAAGTGAGCCCGGGCAAATCAACAAAGAAGAAATGGGATTTTCATCCTTTATTCAAAGAAAACAGTTTCTTAAAAAAACACCGCCTTTGGGCGAGTTGAAATAAAAATACCCCTGGTTTTAATTTTTTTTTAGGGTAAGAAAATAAATGAAAGTTATGAGGAGTTGAGGGAATGTCATGCAGGCGAAACAAAATAAACATTCCGCACATACTGCGGAAAGCGTTCGGTGCGAACTGCTAGAGAGGGATGTCAAAATAATGACTTATTTCGCCTAGAAAATGGAGAATGCGAAAGTGCAAACTAGCCTGAAATTGGTCTTTAAAGAAAATGACATGACTGAGAGGAGGATGATGGGGATGGTCATGGGCTTGCGGAATAACAATACAATAATTTTTAGGGACTCCAAAAGAAAGACGAAGAACCACTCGATCACTATTGTCGAAATCCGAATGAGTGAAAGTATACTAGGGAGTAAAAGATTCTTGGGCAATGAGGGAATGTAGGAAGAACCAAGAAGAAGTAAAAGAAGAACTTACTGAGTCAAATTCAAAGAAGGAAAAGTTCGCCAATAAAAACCACTGGAGAGAAGGTCGAAGAAGATGAAGCGCAAAGTGATCTGCTATTGCATCACTTAGGGTTTTAAAACATGAGATATGAGACACTTTTTAATCTCCACTGGTTGATCAAAATGGCCTATTCACTGATAATCGTTGATTTGTAGAGGGAGAAGTTGTTAGGATCTTGGATGGCTAGAGGGGGGTGAATAGCCTCTTCAAAAGCTAAAACTTAAAGATAAAACTCACACGAGTGGTTAGCGCAGCGGAAAACAAGTTAAGAACAGAATAAGAATAAGAGAAGAAACAAAGCAAATCACAGTGACTCAAGTGTTTACGAGGTTCGGGGATAACTTGCCCCTACTCCTCGGTGTCCGTAAGGTGGACAAGCCGATCTTCGGTAGATCAACCCCGGTGAACACCCGGCTATGAACTTTCTCCTTCTCGGTGGAGTGACCTCTCAACAAAATCTCAACAGGTATGTAGAATATAGCACAAGACTTACTGAGCTTGGTGACTTAGGAGAATGAAAATTAAGCTTACAGTCACGCGAAGGTCAGTGAAACAGAGAGCAAGTCGAGACAGCCGCTTCTGAGCCCCGAGCGTCAAAGCTTTTTCACCGATCGACAGAGAGTTTTTCTTTTTCTTCCCAAAGAAACTTCTTATTAACCCTCTCTTCAACCAGCCTTTTATGTCTCTGCCATCTCTGCCTTTCGCCCGCAACGGATCCCTGCCAAACTGCAGCAAATCTCTGCATCCAGCCATAGCATCGCCAATCACGCTTCTTTCTCATCTGATCATCTGAGCTCACACCAATGGAATTCTGGTCTTCACTGGTGTCTCTGAGCTCCACCCAATCACCATGAGTTGAGCTGATCGATGCCAGATCACCGCCAGATCGCAGCCACGATTTTGCTGCTTTAACAGGTTTACAGTGGAACATAGCAAAAGTCTCTCTGGTATCCTCTACTAATGAAGCTCAATTTGAAATCAACCAATTGCAAATTACCAGTAACCTGCACCTCAAAATCTTGCAGCAGATGGTTAGAAATATTTAGGCAAAAGCAACTTTGAATCAGAAAGAATCAGAGAAAGTGCATGCAAAACAGACTATAGTATGGATCGGTCTGCAGACCGATCCATACGTTCAAATCTCTTTTTCGATCGTTACTGATCGATCTGCGGACCGATCAGGACCGATCAGGTGTCGCGCGCACAAGCCTGATCGGTCTCCGGACCGATCAGGCATCAATCTGACCGGTCCCGAGACCGGTCAGTATCGATACAGTAGCATACTGAGTATTCTACTGAGTTCTCACTGATCGGTCGGCGGACCGATCAGTAACAACACAGTATGCTACTGAGTGTTTACTGATCGGTCCGTAGACCGATCAGGACACACTTAGTGTCACTGGATCGGTCTGCCGACCGATCACCCGTGCCACTTGTGCCACTGGATCGGTCATCAGACCGATCCAAGGCTGTGATTTAAGAGGCAAGCTTCCAAGCTTGCTACCCTTAATCCTGACAGTCCAGAGACCGAGCTACCGAGCTCTTCTCCGACTATACATGCCAAGTTTCCATACTTGGACTTCCCAACACCAGATGTCCGATCACCCTTGATCCATCTGGATTTTCCCTTGCCTGGCTTCACTCACCAGGACTTTCCAATTGCCTGGCTTCACTCACCAGGACTTTCCAATTGCCTGGCTTCACTCACCAGGACTTTCCAATTGCCTGGCTTCACTCACCAGGACTTTTCCAATTGCCTGGCTTCACTCACCAGGACTTCTCCAATTGCCTGGCTTCACTCACCAGGACTTCTCCAATTGCCTGGCTTCACTCACTAGGACTTCTCCCGTGCCAAGCTCCTTGCTCGGACTTTTCCCAATCAGATTAATCAGGTCAACCAAGTCAACCCTGATTTGTCTGAGTCAATTCAATATCTGATTGAAACTTAAATCAGTGTCAACATCAAAACAACATCCAGGTCAGACTGTATCAACAATCTCCCCCTTTTTGTTGTTTGACAACACGATTTAAGTTTAGATCAGAAATGCTTTCATATCCATAATTTTAGGGAAATCGGGACCCTCCCCCTAAGACGGATATATCTCAAATATCTTCTCCCCCTTTTTCATATTGAGTTTACAATTCGTCTCTAAACTTCAAATACTCTCTCCCCCTTTGTCAAACACCGAAAAGGTATATATAAAAAAAAAAAAATATGAGGACTGACAAACACCTCCCCCTTAAACCCATATCATAATCCACAAAAAGAAGTAAGATATGATAGAACTCAAGCAATGTCATATACATAGCATGAAAAAGATATCATAGGAGTACAAAACGCATGAAAATAAACATAATGTCTAAAATAGCAACCATCCAGGACAGGCAATCAACATCGTATCTAGAACAAAGTAGCACAATCAACAATCAATCACATAATCAAAATCAACTCGCATCCTCATCATGAGGAGCAGTGTCATCAGCAACAGGATAAGAGAATCCCTGAGGGGGCACGCCGCTGCCTGAAGATGGATCGTCTGTAGAAGGCTGAGGTGGTGGGTGGCTGGCCATCCATCCTAGAAATGCCTGATGTGTCGCCAACTGCTGTCTCTGTAGAGTATCGAAGCGCTGATCAATCTGGAGGCGCAGGCCATCGAACTCTGCAGCCACCATCTCCTCGTGGCGGTCAAACCGGCTCTCCAGCTCAGCGATCTGCCAGCGCAGATCTGGATCCTCCTCGCCATATGCAGCAGCAGCAGGAGGACGAGCAACCTGTCGTGGAAGTGGTAGCTCACCCAGTGCCCTCCCATCCTTCCACCTAACCGTCCCATCCTGACTTAGGATTCCGGACTTGGAAAACGCACGTTTCCCAAGTCGACAATCCTGCCTGACCATCTTCACTATCCTCCCCCTAGAGACGTCAATACCCATGGACTCGAGCCAATCAGTAATTATATGCCCAAAAGGCATATAGATGTTGTCGCCGCTCGGTTCGCTATGGGAAATGATAGACATATAGACACTCGACATAATATCAAAATCTAGACGTCGACGTAACCCATAAAGCATCAGACAGTGATATGGTCGAATTTCTGCCAACGGTTTAGAGGTGATAGGTAGAAGACATTGTGTGACAATTTTGAAAAGAATGTAGTCAGGAGCAGAAAGTCTAAGGGCTGCAAATGTAGGAAAGTCGTCATCTAACTCATCTAAACCATCCAGTCTCGGATGACCAAAGAAGTACTCATAGATTGAGTCAGAAGAGACATTAAGAGGATGAGGTACGGGTTCAGGCAAAACAGGATAGATGGAGAACACCGTCCCCGAACACAAACGACAACCTAAATACCCAAAGAAGGCAATTATGTCGAGATCAATGTTTTGCTTAGCCACTCTTGTTCTATAACTACCATCAGGAGTCGGATGAAGGTTGTTATAGAATTCAGATACAAGATCGAAGTTGATGTCCCTTTCTAGAAAAACCAAAGAATCGAGCTTGTAGTAGGCAATGGTTTCTAAAATAGAGGGACAAGATTCCTGCATGAACTTCTTATCAACAGATCGACAAGGAGTAATTTGAAAGTCCTGTCCTTAAAGTTTTTCTCAAACTGTTGGTTCGGGAATCTCCCCGAACTGGATGGTTGAGGTCGGGAAGAGGTAGGAACCTTAGATTTGGACTTATCCGACTTAGAGGTACCCTCCCCTGTAGATTTCTTCCTAAGGATGGGAAATGGGACATGACCGGGGTACACATGGGAGCACAAGACCACAACAGATGAGTACCGACCCAAAAACGCAAATGCAGTGAGAACTAAATTAAAAAAAAATGCTCAGGATGAATAGAATGGGAAGAGGAAGTTACCTTGGAGGCATTACTTCGTTCGTCGGAGAAAGAAACGAGGGTCGGCCGGCGCTGGGAAGAAGAAACGAGAGAAGCGGAGAGGTAGGGTTCGCGTGAGACGCCAAAGAATGGGAGGTTTTAAGAGGGTAGGTGACCAACCCGATCGGACGGCCGTCCGATCAGGAGAAGGATTGAACGATCAGATCCTTGGATCGGAGATAGCGGATCGGTCCCTGGACCGATCAGGCATCCTTCAGATCGGTCTCCGGACCGTTCAAAACGCGAACAGAACCTATCGAAATTTCCTGATCGGTCGGCAGACCGATCAGGAAACCTCCTGATCGGTCCGCAACCTCTCTGTTCGATATCTGAACGGTCTGCAGACCGTTCAGATATGATTGTCGCAAGAGAGCCCCTGACCGGACTGTGGACCGATCAGGGAGTCTCCTGACCGGTCCAGCGACCGATCAGTGTCTGATACTTCAGACTTCTGATATCTGAAACTCGTATCAAAAGTCCTAAATTTTGTTCCAACAACTTCCTAGGATCCTAGAAGCCCATAGATTATAGTTAGTGATATCAGATGGATAATTCCTAATGATTTGCTCTCAAGAATTGAACTCATTCAAGGCTTAGAAATTCAAAATTTAAACCTTCTCGATTCTTAGCTTCAAAATCAGTGAATCTCCACAAACTTAGGAAATTGCTGAAACTACAATCTGTAGTGAAGCAAAGTCCCAAAACTGACATAGGCTACCTATAACCTATTCCAAAATTCGTCCTCTCTATGATTAGTTTCAAGTTTGTCAAAATAAGTCTTAGTTCCTAATACTTCTTTATCAACTTGTCCTAACATCAATCAAAGTCATGAAATGTATCAAGCAAAAAGTATCAACCAAACACATTAACTATGTTAGACAATTTCTAGACAAAAGTCCAACCAAGATTCCTTGGTTGGAATGTATGAGTAAGATCTAGGAACCAAATACACATGAATTGTGTAATGGTGTTCCCCAAACTCAATTAATGTCTCTTCAACCTAATTATTCAAGGGATGCATGATACATTTTGAATAATTTGGTTGATCCTAGCATCTCACCCCATTTCTAGCAAACAAAAACATTTTGTTAAACCTTATAGTGTATGTGAGATGTTCCCAAGTTGCCCAAATTTTTGTCCCAATTACTCTTGTCATCTTAATAGTCCTTATTGATCATGGTGAAACTCTAATGACCTAAGGAGCCAAACACATTCCCAACTCCCTCCTTAAATGACTAAATTCATTTTCCGGAAGGGGTTTGGTGAAAATATCAGCTAGGTTTGACTTTGACTCAACATATGTGAGTGCAATGTCTCCCCTAGCTACATGATCTCTAATGAAGTGATGACGCACTTCAATGTGTTTTGTCCTTGAATGATGGACTGGATTTTTAGTTAGGTTAATCGTGCTAATGTTATCACATAGCACTTGTACACCCTTGTAAGAAAATCCATAATCCTCTAAGGTGTGTATCATCCACAACAATTGCGATACACTCTCTCCCATGGCAATATATTCAGCCTCGGTCGTGGAGAGAGCAACACAATGTTGCTTCCGACTTGACCAACTAACTAAAGATGACCCTAAAAATTGGCAACCCCCACTAGTCCTTTTCCGATCCAATTTGCACCCAGCATAATCGGAATCGGTATAACCTATCAAGTCAAAAGACTCGGTACGAGGATACCAAAGACCTACTCTTATTGTGCCCTTAAGATATCTCAAAATTCTTTTAACTGCAATTAAATGAGATTCCTTTGCACAGACTTGATACCTAGCGCACATGCCCACAGCAAAAAGTATATCGGGTCTACTGGCTGTGAGATATAGAAGACTACCGATCATGCTTCTATATTGCGTTAGATCAACTGGTTTTCCACTCTCATCATTGTCAAGGCGAGTGTTTGTCGCCATTGGAGTGGACACTTCCTTAGAGTCACTCATATTGAATTTTCTGAGCATCTCTTGAGTGTATTTTGCTTGATGGACATAAATACCATCTCTAGTTTGTTTGATTTCGAGTCCAAGGAAGAAAGTCAATTCTCCCACTAGACTCATCTCAAACTCACTCTCCATGTGAGTGATGAACTCATTTAAATAGCCCTTGTTGTTTGAGCCACAAATTATGTCATCGACATATACTTGGGCTACAAAAATATTTTCACCATCTCTACGTAGAAATAGTGTTGGGTCTATTTGTCCTCTAACAAAGCCCTTCTCTAGTAGATATGTTGACAACCTTTCGTACCAAGCTCGTGGTGCTTGTTTAAGCCCATAAAGTGCTTTCTTGAGCTTGTACACGTGATTTGGAGATTCGGTATTCACAAATCCCTGTGGTTGTTCAACATAAACTTCTTCCTTAATGAGACCATTTAAGAAGGCCGATTTTACATCCATTTGATAGAGCTTGAAACCTCTATGTGCAGCAAAAGCTAGCATTAAGCGAATGGACTCTAATCGGGCCACTGGAGCATATGTCTCATCATAATCAAGGCCTTCAACTTGACTATAGCCCTTGGCTACAAGTCTTGCCTTGTTTCTAACTACCTCTCCCTTTTGGTTCAATTTGTTCTTGAAGACCCATTTGGTTCCAATAATGGTGGTCTTCTTAGGTCTGGGAACCAAGTCCCATACTTGGCTCCTTTCAAATTGACCTAATTCGTCTTGCATAGCTATGATCCACTCAGGATCATGCAATGCCTCATCAATTAATCTAGGTTCAATTTCTGAGATCAAGGCGACCTCATTGGACTCATTTCTAAAGAATGACCTAGTCCTAACCCCTTGATGGATGTCTCCCACAATCTGGTCTTGGGGGTGACTAGTGTCTAACCTAGACTGCCTTGGTGCTGATGGTGCCTCATGAGTGGTCTCACTTGGCACAGACAAGGACTCAATATCAGACAATGGATCCACCTGAGTTCTTTGTTGTCCTTGCTCATCATTATCAGAGTCAATTTCGACTCTTTCGATGTTTTGGTCATTCAAACTTCGCCTTCTAAGTTCGAATTGAATTTGTTCTACATCCCTTGATTGATCATTTAAATTAGGGATTTCTTCAAAAGCTACATCAGAGGACTCTTCAATCAATTTAGTCCTACTGTTGTAGACTCGATAGGCTTGTCTTGTGAGTGAATACCCGACCAGTATCCCTTCATCAGCCTTAGCCGTGAACTTCCCAAGATGATCCTTTGTGTTCAAGATAAACACCTTACAACCAAACACCCTAAGATGTTTAATTGTAGGTGGTTTCCCAAACCAAAGTTCATGAGGGGTCTTTCCTAAAAATCTGTGTATTAGGACTCGATTTTGCACATAGCAAGCTGTACTCACAGCTTCGGCCCATAAGTAGCTCGGCAAAGAGTACTCATTGAGCATGCTTCGTGCAGCTTCCTGTAGGACTCGGTTCTTTCTCTCCACAACCCCATTTTGCTGTGGGGTCCTTGGAGTAGAGAACTCATGTCTATAACCCTTCTCTTGACAAAACTCTAAAAACCTATGGTTTTGGAATTCACCACCATGATCACTCCTAATGGTTTTAATTGTGGTTGATTTTTCATTTTCCGTTCTTCTACAAAAAGAAATGAAAATATCTATGGTTTGGTCCTTATGTTTCAAAAAGAAGGTCCAAGTATATCTAGTGAAATCATCAATAATCACAAGACAATATCTACTTCCATTCAAAGATATTACACTACTGCAATCAAATAGGTCCATGTGCAATAAGTCTAACGGAGTAGAAGTACTTACAATGCTTTTACCTTTATGAACCGCTTTTGTTTGCTTACCCTTTTGACATGCATCACATAGTTTGTTCTTTTGATATTTGATGCTTGGTAAGCCTCGCACTAATCCTTTGTTTGCTAGCTTCCGGATGTTCTTCATGTTTACATGTGCCAACCTTCTATGCCATAGCCAAGACTCTTCTTCTTTTGACATGAAACACTTAATCAAAGCATTAGTAGCACTTTTAAATGATACTTGATAAATATTGTCTACCCTTGTGCCTACTAGTACTGTGTCAAGTGTGTCAATGTTTTTAACCAAACATTGACTTGAATGAAATTCAATTGTGTAACCCGTATCACACAATTGACTGACACTTAGGAGATTAAAAGTCATTCCCTTGACTAGAAGGACATTCTTGATATGAAGGCATTCGGATATATGAATGTCTCCAACTCCTATTACCTTAAGACTACCATTGTTACCAAAGGACACATTACCTCTACTTTTGTTTTGAAGAGAAGCAAATAGAGATTTGTCCCCGGTCATGTGCTTGGAGCATCCACTATCAACAAACCAAGTTGATAGGTGCTCCCCCTCGATCAATGCCTACAAGATACGAAAGATAGATGTTTTAGGTACCCAAATCTTGGGACCTAATGCATCTACAAGAAGTGACCTAGGAACCCATGCTTTGGTCATACCCTTCCTAGTTCCATGAACCCTAGAATCATTTGATCTATGGTATTGGGTCCTAGACACTAATGAGATAAAACTCGATTCTTTGGGTTGATAACCTATCCCGGCTTTGTTGTAGACTGCCCTTTGGGCATTTAAGATCATGTCTAATGTCTTAGAGCTAGTTGAGAATTTCTCAAGCATTTTCTTGAGCTTCTCAACCTCACTCTTCAAAGCCTTGTTCTCATCTTCAAGAAGCTCTAGATGAAGGTCATCAACCTCATCTTCCCTAAGAGCCTTTAGCATTTCTACTTCTTCTTTTAACAATTTATTTTCTGTTTTTGACTTTTTAAGCAATGTAGATAAATGAGTAATAGTCTTATAACATTTTTCTACATGAGAAGAGGTTACCTCTTCATCATCCGAGGATGATGAGGCCGCGTTTGAAGCATCACTTGAGTTGCCATCGCTTCCGGAGTCCTCCCTTGCCATGAGTGCTAAATGGCGAGTGCTCTTCTCCTTCTTCTCTTCTTCCTCGGATGAGCTTGAAGATGACTCATCCCAAGTGGCCTTAAGGGCCTTCTTCTTTTTGCTTCTTTCTTCTTTCTTCTTGGCTCGTTCTTCCTTCTTCTTGGCTCGTTCTTCCTTCTTGAGCTTAGGACACTCACTTCGGTAGTGCCCTTTCTTACTACATTCATAGCACGTAACGTTAGATTTATCTATGTTCGGATCATTAGGTTTACCTTTGTATCTTCGGCTTCTTCTCATGATCCTCCTCACGAAATTCGCCATTTCGCTTGATGACGATGATTCGCCTTCGTCATCGGACTCGGAGGAAGAGGTGGATGAGGAGATCTCCTTTTCTTTCTTCTTTTCCTTCTTCCTTCTCCCATCCTTGCTCCTTTCTCCTGCAACAAGAGCAATACCTTTCTCCTTTTGGCCTTTGTTAGCAAGTTCATGTAATTCCATTTCACAGAAAAATTCATCTAACTTGACAATTGAAAGATCCTTGGATACCTTGTAGGCATCTACCATAGATGACCACAAGGCATTCCTAGGAAAAGCTTTAAGTGCATACCTTACAAGATCGCGGTTTTCTACATGTTCATCTATGGAATGGAGACCGTTAATGATCTCTTTAAACCTACCATGAAGTTCACTTACATTCTCATTTTCCTTCATGGTGAGGTTCTGGAGTTGGTTGAGGAACAAGTCTCTCTTGGCAATTCGAGAGTCCCGAGTTCCTTCTTGAAGCTCAATGAGCTTGTTCCATAGATCTCTTGCACTAGTAAAAGGACCTACCTTGACTAGTTGGTCCTTGGCGATTCCACATTGCAAGGTGACCATGGCCTTGGCATCGGCTTGTGCTTTGCGGAGTTGTTCGGTAGACCACCTTGACGATTCGAGCTCCTTACCTTCCTCATCTCTTGGTGGTGTGTAGCCTTCCTTGACTGAGAACCACATGGCAATGTCCGTCTTTAGGTAATACTCCATGCGTCCCTTCCAGTACTGGAAATCTGCCCCTTCAAAGTAAGGTGGTCGATTTGTGCTAAAACCTTCCCTCATGGCCATCTCTTTGCTCTTAGGTTGTTAAGCCGGATGAAGAGCTCCAAGCTCTGATACCACTTGTTAGGATCTTGGATGGCTAGAGGGGGGTGAATAGCCTCTTCAAAAGCTAAAACTTAAAGATAAAACTCACACGAGTGGTTAGCGCAGCGGAAAACAAGTTAAGAACAGAATAAGAATAAGAGAAGAAACAAAGCAAATCACAGTGACTCAAGTGTTTACGAGGTTCGGGGATAACTTGCCCCTACTCCTCGGTGTCCGTAAGGTGGACAAGCCGATCTTCGGTAGATCAACCCCGGTGAACACCCGGCTATGAACTTTCTCCTTCTCGGTGGAGTGACCTCTCAACAAAATCTCAACAGGTATGTAGAATATAGCACAAGACTTACTGAGCTTGGTGACTTAGGAGAATGAAAATTAAGCTTACAGTCACGCGAAGGTCAGTGAAACAGAGAGCAAGTCGAGACAGCCGCTTCTCAGCCCCGAGCGTCAAAGCTTTTTCACCGATCGACAGAGAGTTTTTCTTTTCTTCCCAAAGAAACTTCTTATTTATGTCTCTGCCATCTCTGCCTTTTGCCCGCAACGGATCCCTGCCAAACTGCAGCAAATCTCTGCATCCAGCCATAGCATCGCCAATCACGCTTCTTTCTCATCTGATCATCTGAGCTCACACCAATGGAATTCTGGTCTTCACTGGTGTCTCTGAGCTCCACCCAATCACCATGAGTTGAGCTGATCGATGCCAGATCACCGCCAGATCGCAGCCACGATTTTGCTGCTTTAACAGGTTTACAGTGGAACATAGCAAAAGTCTCTCTGGTATCCTCTACTAATGAAGCTCAATTTGAAATCAACCAATTGCAAATTACCAGTAACCTGCACCTCAAAATCTTGCAGCAGATGGTTAGAAATATTTAGGCAAAAGCAACTTTGAATCAGAAAGAATCAGAGAAAGTGCATGCAAAACAGACTATAGTATGGATCGGTCTGCAGACCGATCCATACGTTCAAATCTCTTTTTCGATCGTTACTGATCGGTCTGCGGACCGATCAGGAACTAACCTGATCGGTCCTCAGACCGATCAGGTGTCGCGCGCACAAGCCTGATCGGTCTCCGGACCGATCAGGCATCAATCTGACCGGTCCCGAGACCGGTCAGTATCGATACAGTAGCATACTGAGTATTCTACTGAGTTCTCACTGATCGGTCGGCGGACCGATCAGTAACAACACAGTATGCTACTGAGTGTTTACTGATCGGTCCGTAGACCGATCAGGACACACTTAGTGTCACTGGATCGGTCTGCCGACCGATCACCCGTGCCACTTGTGCCACTGGATCGGTCATCAGACCGATCCAAGGCTGTGATTTAAGAGGCAAGCTTCCAAGCTTGCTACCCTTAATCCTGACAGTCCAGAGACCGAGCTACCGAGCTCTTCTCCGACTATACATGCCAAGTTTCCATACTTGGACTTCCCAACACCAGATGTCCGATCACCCTTGATCCATCTGGATTTTCCTGAGCTTCACTCACCGGGACTTTCCAATTCCTGCTTCACTCACGGACTTTCAATGGCTTCACTCACCGAGACTTTCCATTACCTAGCTTCACTCACCAGGACTTTCCAATTGCCCAGCTTCACTCACCGGGACTTCTCATCACCTGGCTTCACTCACCAGGACTTCTCCAATTGCCTGGCTTCACTCACCAGGACTTCTCCAATTGCCTGGCTTCACTCACCAGGACTTCTCCCGTGCCAAGCTCCTTGCTCGGACTTTTCCCAATCAGATTAATCAGGTCAACCAAGTCAACCCTGATTTGTCTGAGTCAATTCAATATCTGATTGAAACTTAAATCAGTGTCAACATCAAAACAACATCCAGGTCAGACTGTATCAACAGAAGTATCATTGGTTTGTACAGAGAGGCGTGCGTCAATGGTCACTTCAAAGAATGTGTTAGTGGGGCATGTGACATCTACCTATAAAAGGACATTTATGATGGATGCGACATCATAATCATTACATTGAAAAAACATCTTCCTGCGTATCAATGGTACAATACTAGACATGTCTAACGGCCAACATACATTTTTCATGAAATATAATTAATTTTAGCATTGATGGGTGAGCGGAAGCATGCCCTTCTGATCGAGCTAGTAAGTTGGACGATCAGACAAAAATGAGACTTAAGTGTAGTCAGTCGGCTACAGACCTCCTTCGACTAGACTTAAAAGAAAGTCTAGTAATACGGGATGTTACAAGCGGAACTGGGTATGACATGATAGTCATAGTCAAGGTGGCGTGGAAGTCAAAGTCAAGGAGAGGTGACAATTAGCTTGTTATTTTCCACAGGACTTTGCTCTTCACCCAACGCTAAGACCTTCAAAATGAGGACGACTGACCTAGAAGCCGATCGGACTTAGGGGACCTAGTGCTACACTCCTGTATTAAGACATTTATTATATATCCCATCATTCAATAGCTGACCGAGTTTAAGAGATGTCTGACCTACTATATGTCCGACTGGTCATACGTTCGGTCGGTCATATGTTTGGCTGGGGTGAGGGGACTTAGCTTCCCACTCAATACAAGTCTTTTAGCATATGGTTGGTAGACCTACCATCAGTCGACCTTATGGGCTTTCTCATATGTTAGTCCTTCCTCATCTAGTTGGTCGGTAATAACGTTGGTCAAAGTTATACAGCTCAGCATGTCCGCCGCTTATACATATAGAAAAGTAGTTCTCGTTATAAACTCAGCCGAATTTTTAGATCTCAGACTCTTACTTCAAAGGCAAGTCTTTTCTCGTATGGGCAATCAACTTAAAGTACCGATCGAATCTCTTGGAACTTAGTTCCCTATTTCTTAGAGACAAGTATTCCGGAATATAGTTGGTTAATTATAGAATCGATCAGACCTAGGAGACTTAGCTTCAGATTACTTCCAAATAAATTTTCAGCATCACCTAGTGCATAACCAAACATCTTAAGGGAAGAACGGCTACACAGTCGGCCGGTTTAAAGATCCGGTCGAGATACACTCAGCAGATAACATGGTCAGAGAATCACAACAATATATTAGAATAACAACCATTTTATTTGAGAATATTCTTCTATTGTAATATAAGTATTCGCTAGAACCTTCTTTATCTTCTTTGAAGGTGATTACACTTCTCATCAACCAACAACTTATAACAGCATATTCCTTCAACCGTCTCATTAATAGCATTAGTTACAAAAGACAAAAGAGATGCACATATGAGTAACGGAAGATTTTTCGGACGGTTACTGTACATCACCCAGACTGTATGTGTTTCCTTACTCGATAACCTCTGACATTCTTTACCACCTCATGATTGCGGAGGTTATGAGATGTGGTATATAAAGGGAGTCATCTCCATTAGCAAGGTACACGCCTTATAGTAGTCTTATTTACACGCACACATTCTGCTATCCTTCTCTCCATTTGTCCGCTCGAATATTGTACTAACTTGAACGTCAAAGGACCTTTGTTAGAAACTCCTTCCTTAATTTTTGAGCGTTGACGTCTTATATACTCTTTTTGGTATGTGCATAGAGGAAGGAGTCTCTTTTATCTAATTTAAAGTCTTTACACGGTCAATAATGCAGCCATCTGCTCAGTGTTACCATTTGCTCAACACACCATCTCTTTAACTTCTAGATAAAATCAGTATAGAAATAAATATTTTATATCCATTAAAAATTAATCCCAAAATTCATCCAAGCAAACACTATACTGAAAGCGCCAACGAAACGCTAACTACAGAAATCGCAGGATGATTGAGAGGCGTACATTGTGACGTTCAAAACTGTCAACCGGGTGGCTGAATGAGAATTATCTTCGGGATATGTGGAAATTTCCATTAAAATTTTCAAAATAAACCTTGCAATTTATTCTTTTGTTATTTTACCTCTATCCAATAGCTCCATTGAGTCTTTGAACGAAATAGTGGTGTAGTACATATCATTGACAGTTTTAAAGTTTCAAGGGTATTTGGGAAAAAAAACTTCTTAATATTGCGTAAATTTTTTGTCAATGAGATCGACGGTATCGAAATGCATGCATGTCTAGGAATTTGACAAATTGTTGTATAGAGCATTTCTCGTACACTATTACAGAAAGAATTAATTAACTATTCAACTTAATACAGCTTAAAAAAAAAGAAAGGTTATGAACAAAAGCAGCCGCCTTCCCAATCTCCCTACCGTCAGGTTAACCCTCCGATACTGTTTGATCTACAACTCAGTTTGTACAGAAGGAATTTAACCTAAAGCATTATACTGCACAGAAAATATGTGAAGTTATGACGGGACTGTGTAATCGCTTGATGTTATTTACCTGATGATCGTCCAAGACCAATAAGATATCACTGCACTAACCGTGTAATCCCTGTCGTTATCAACGTGTGATGGTCTGAAATTGTGGCAATTCAACTGGCAGTAGGAACAAGGTCTGCTGTTAGTGGAAGGTTCCTTCCAAAATACATTTTGCTTCATAAAACTTACATGGGGATCAAGAGGTGCTTGGTCTCCAGGCCCTGTGCAGCACGGATCTTCCCACCTCTGGCGCAGAGCGGCAGGAAAGCCATCATCATCTTGCTGACCATTCTCCTAATCATGTATCACATATTTATCCACCCAAGTGATCGTGGACGAGCCATGACCAAAAGTGTCTTGCCTGTGAGACCAAAGCTCCCTGGCCTTGCCAGACAGTTGAAAATTATAAACTCAATGATGGAAGAAAGACATGCCTGCAGATGTGAACTTGTTTATCTCTCATTTTGAAGATCCAGAAGTGTTTTGCCTCTTGGACATGCTATACTGAGAAGGATTTTTAGACTTTTCGATTGAATGGCCAATATCATCTAATGAAGCATCATTCATCTTTACATTTTTATAGCTTCCATTTCTAGATGGGAAATGGTTGGGCTTATCTTCTTCTTCAGACTGTGTTCCAGACTTGGGTTCTGGGAGCACATCTAAGTGCCTTTGTCTATGACCACTTCGCGAACTCCTTGTGCTATTTAATGTCGGCTTTGCAGGAGCAGTAGCAGATCCTTTGAGCAGTAAGAATTCCTTTGGAATGCTTTCCATGTCAATGAAACATTTTCTTGATTTAGCATCATCAATCAATGCAGCCCAATCTTCAGACTGCATGAGCGCATTAGCATTGCCAACCACCTGCAATCAAAAAGAAATATTCAACAAAGATATTTTAAGAGCTTAAGAAAAACTAGGTACATCAAGTAAAATGGTATCTTAATTTAAGAAAATTGCTTACCCATAAGGCCCTCCTAGCCCGAGTAAGGGCAACGTTCATTCGGCGGATATCAGCAACAAATCCCACTCCATGATTTGAGGCACGCACACACGACATGATAATTACATCACGCTCCTGACCCTGGAATGCATCAACTGTATTGATGTATATGTCCTTGCCTTCTTCAGACTTGAGCACATCCTCAAATTCTCGTTGAAGACATTTAAGCTGTAATTTATAAGGCGTAATTATGCCAACAGTTACCCTTTTCCCACCATTTGATTTGACAAACTTCTGTAAATGTTCATACAACCTTAGAGAAAATTGAGCTTCATGAACATTCTGGTAAGAGACAGATCCTCCCCTATGTGACTCCCTTCCATGTGTAATATCATAGAATGCATAAGCATGTAACAGAGGATCTCTATAGTAAACCTCATCCTCTAAGTTAACAACACTCTCACTGTCAGTCAGACGTCCTTGATAGAAATAGCGTGATGGGAAATCACGAATTTGAGGGTGCATCCTATACTGAACAGATAACAATAGTGTCGGGCATCCAGCTTGTTGAAATCTCTCAAACAAACTTCTGCTATAAAGTAAAGTTCCAGCAGCTTTACTGATAACAGTTGCAGGAAGTTGCTGTGGATCACCTACCAAAACACATCTTGCAGCACCAAGTGACAGTGGTGGGAGAATTGCAACTTCACTTGCCTGAGCAGCCTCATCAATAACCACCATATCAAATCCATGGGTGAGACGAGAGAATATTTTCCGGCCACTGCTTGAAACAGTTGTAAAAACAATCTCAGCTTCGTTAGCAAAACTTGCTTCAAGGTTGGCTCGAGCATCTTCCATATTAAAGTTAATCCCAGAACGAAATTTGCTTTCCAGTATAAGGAATCGTGACATATCAACAAGAACTTTATCCCTGTTCTCTATGGCTGCAGCAAGATACTGGAGTAACATGTCACGGTTTTGATCTCTAGCAGCGAGAACATCAGGATCAACACCTACAGATCCTTGCGACCTACCAGCGGCAGCTGCAACACTGAGCTCTCTCTGCAGGCGAGCTATTTGCTGTGCCAGTTCAGCTTCACGACATTTCAAGTCATGTAACCATTTAATTACTTCATCACGGCTTTTCTGCAGAAGTTGTTCAGTTCTTCGCTCAACAGACACTGCCTGAGCAGCTCGGGTCTGTGAATCTACTCCAACACGAGCTACATCAGGTCGATAAACTTTCATCTCTCCATCAATGAAGCCACGATCAAGAACCCTTGCTAACAGCTCATCTGTGGCAGCATTTGAAGGAGCACACACTAGCATTCTTGGTTTTGGACAAAGTTTTGGAAGAGTCCTTAAGAGACTTTGGTCCATATTCTGTAAGACTTCATCTATTGATCCGCTGCTGGCATTCACTAAATTAATCTCAGTTGTTTGCTTATAACTCTCAGGCGCAAGTTTCTTGAGCAGTGCAGTGTAGTAATGTTGATATTGGACAAGATGAATCACATTAAGCATTCCCCAAACTGTATGTGTTTTTCCAGTTCCTGGTGGACCTTGAACAAGAGTAAAAGGCCAAGGATCTTGTCTCTTAGTTCCTCTGCTATTGGTACCAGCAGCAGTGTGCATAGCAGCCCACTGGATTGCAGCCAACTGTGGAAGATTGAACGTCCTATGTA
Organism: Zingiber officinale; assembly: GCF_018446385.1. NCBI lineage: Eukaryota > Viridiplantae > Streptophyta > Magnoliopsida > Zingiberales > Zingiberaceae > Zingiber > Zingiber officinale. The sequence continues at coordinate 108,543,312 of NC_055992.1, forward strand.
GATGATCTACGAAATTTTGAGTAAAACAGTCAGGCATAGCAGGTGGCCGCTCTTCATACTTTGGAAAATGCTCCGGACTAGGCTTCAATATTGCAGATTGCATCTGTTTAACTTGGTTACATTAGCATCAGATCCAGAAAATTCTTAAATCTTCAATTTAAGGTAGTATATGTAACCTGGGTGTTAAGATGACGAAAAGCATGCAGAGCTATGTATTCACGCTGAGTAGTGGCAAGGGAACCAAGGGTAGTTAGGTACCAAGTAGTCTTGGGTTCAAGCTTCCTCAGGATATGATCATCAGACTTGCTGCAACATAAAAAGACTGCAGTTGGCATTGATACAGCCAGTCCAAGGAAGAATTTCTTAAAAAAGAATAATATATCTATATATATTTGTCTACGTCAACTTCAAACTAAAACAACATATATGCATATAGATAGCCAGTGCTTAATGATATTGAAATTATATTTTGAAATATCTAAAGATGGATATTACCTACTAGAATCATACAAGTCGCCAACATAGAAATGAAAAATGGCTCCAGGCTGATCACGTGTGTCAATAGGAATATGTCGCCTTACCGTACCAACAACACGTCCGGGAGTCTCGTGTTCAGCATCATCATCATTTGTACTATAATTACCTCTTCTACCTGATCTGCCTGCTTCCAAGCCACAATAAATTATGTAAGAATTATTATAAACTATCATATTCAACATAATGAGTGTTTTCATTTCAAAATTCAAAAATTAAGTAGAACATTCATCCATATGCACCAATCTACTACTAAAAAAGGAACATGATAATAAAAAGACTAAATCAAACCTGCACCAGAGCTTGGATATGCCAAAACAGCAACATCTCCTTCCTTAAAATTCCACTTGCATTCATGAACTGGAAGAACAATAACATCGAACCACCCTGAATTGAACATAAAAGGAAGCATTACTAGAGAAAATTTGTATGAAAGAACAGTAGCCTTATCATGTTGATACAGTATAATCAAAATGCAAATGACTCGATCCAAGAATAAGGCAAAAATCTCAGCTCTTTTATTGTATCAAACAATTGTCCCTGAAGATGTCCATATGATCTTAATCAGCGTTCTTATAGATACAGTTTATCATCTATTGGGTATACTAAATTAATTGGAAGTGATATTTTGCTGTCTTCTAGAAAATAGAAATCCCACATCAGGCAGCTTTCTCGTCTCTATCTGCTATGCTACTTTTTTAATGCTGGTTCCCTCTTAACTTGCCAACACTCTAAACAAGGAAGAAATGTAATTAACAAACTTATGTCTCATCCAATAACAGCAAGAAAGGAAGACAAAGTTAATGAATATTTGAGTTATTACTTGTACCGTCAACATTCTCTGGAAGAAAAATTACTCAGCCAGACACTGTAGCAGCGAGTATTGTTCTTTGGCAGAACATATACTTCAAGGTTACAGGCTAGCTTGACCTGCATAAAACAGGCACACTATCTTCCAGGCAAGTTCTGTACCCAGAGAAAATCGATCCAATTCTGTTATCCAGGTAACAGATCCAACCGTGATCAACTTGGGTCTATAGCAAGAATCACCATAAAATTCTTGTAAGCATCCATGAGAAAATGCAGTAATCACACATTAAGCAATAAGGAGGGAGAGCAGACGAGCACTCAAACACTATTTCAATCAGAATACAACAGAAATCTGTGTGACATTGGATTTTATAAAACCAGAAAGTTTTGCTAAACTATCATGCTATATGTAGCAAAAAGGGCATCAACTTTCTCTTCAATCTATAATTCAGCAAAGACCTTCTAGGTCAAATAAAAATATAGTCTAGCTATAATCACCACATCAACATTCACTACTTTCAATCTTTAAAGTCAAATTTCAGAGACTAGAAAAAACACTAGCAGTATGATACTAGATCAACAAGTATACTTCTTGAACTCCTAGGAATACTAAATTTATTTCGCATGCCATGTTATCACCAACCTAGTCTAGCCTAACAAAGATTAACTATTTTACAAGGCATGTGAAAGAAGAATAGCATTGCCAGGAATTGGAAATGCAAAAGATCATAATCACTTAGAAGTACCATTCCTAAAATTAATTTTGATTATTTTATCTATATATTGTTTGAACCAACATTAATATATAAACTTAATCACATGGCCATTTCTAGAATAAATTGCAATGTGCATACCTCGCTCTCTTCTCTCAACATTCTTTATGCGAACCATTATATATGCATCCCTTGTTGTATTCTCCTGAAGCTCCTCATAGGTGCTGTTCAACTGTGCTCGGCATTCCTCAAAAAGCAAAGGCTCGAAAACTCTCACATATTCTTCAACGGACTCAAATTGACCAGGAACACGCTGCAAATCTGTCTCTTCTGGAAAGGGACAAGTATTTGACAAAATAAATTATGGGAGAATTCAAGTACATGATAAGATTGAATACTGAAACACAGAAAAATCACCTATGTCATATGAAACTTTATTTTGCAAGCAGTAATAGAATGCATATTGTGCATACTGCAATACTGGAGCCTGGAGTACTTAACTTGGTATATCTATGTACTAACTAAGTTACATCTAAAATTGAGATGTCGAACATACTGCTGATCAGCCAAATAAAAATAATGACTGAATGAATACTTCACATGAAAATGGAACTGAACAGTAGCATAAATACAACTCATAAAAGTTCCTCCACAAAAAAAAAAAAAGGATGCCATGAGATGAAAAAGGTCAGGGCTAAGAATCAGTAAAGCATGTGCTAACCTGGATGATGCCAAAATTTCTCACTTGTCACCTCCCTAAGAAGACGTTCTACAGATGTATCTTGGTATTGATGGTTGATTGAATTCTGCCTCTTGGAAGAAGTATTCTTTTTTACCCCTAATTTCTGATCTGTGTTGCCTAGTCCAGAAACAAGAGGCTTCCTAGATGAAACAGAAGAGTTTGTGAATTGTCTGGTGTCCACAGACTGCTTCGAAGGGACCTGCTTTGAAACTGAGGGATATGTTTCTGAAAAAACCTCATTGTGATTCAGCTTCTTTGGGCGACCTGGACCTGAAATGGCATCCCCATTTGGTTCATTTTTCAGGTTACCTGATTCCAAAGTTGAACTACCTTCGGTGCTCATGAAGTCAGATTGCTTTTGATCTTTAGTATTTGGCCTTTCAGTGCCTCGTTCAATAACAGGAGTACTAGCACGAGATGAATCCTTAACAGTTCGGGTAACAACTGTTGCTGGAAAAGAAGTCTGCCTCCTAGGGGTTGTTTTCATTGAACTAGCCTGCTTTGCGTCCTCCACATTTATGAAGACAGTTTGTCTGGCTCTCTTTTTACCCAACATTGCCTCCTTGTGCTCATCAATTTTAGGCCTCTTAACAGGATTACTTGCAAATCTCAGAGCATGACTTGCTTCAACTCCTTTAACTTCTCTTGGTTTTACACTTGAAGATTCCCCAAATCCATCAACAGGGGCGTCTACTCTAGAATTGTAAGTTGCATAGTTCTCTGAGACAGGGAGATTCTCATTCGGATCTCTTATTGGTTCACAAACTTCATTAACAGTAATTCCCAAAAGACTAGAATTGTTATGACCACTACCATCAGCCTTACCACAAGACCGACTTTCTTCATTCATTATCTGCTTCTCTGTAGTTTCATCATCAAGTATCTCTTGCTTATTGCTTGAAATGCTAGCATTATCATCTCCATTGACATCCATGTCAGACCATTCCCCTTCTTCTCTTTCAACTGTCTGGCCACCCTGACAACCTGACTGGACCAGTATGTTAATTTTGTTAACATCTTCAAAACTTGAAGCCACAGATGTTGAAGCTTGGTCTGTATTTGATTCAACTCCTAATTTTTCAAATTCTTTTGGTTTCTTTGACACTTCTTTTCTGACAAAAGGTTGAAAACAAGAACCGATCGACGCATGTGTGAAAGCATGGTTATTCTGTATCCTTTGACATGCTTCAGATGATGGCAAAAGAGTTGAACTGTTCAACGTGGAAACTGGAAGAGATTTTTGTGGCTGATAAACGATTGGGCAATCGTCCACATTTACCTCTTCTTCTGGTAGTTCATTAAGATCAAATAGAAGTCTTCCAGAACCACCCATTTCATATGTACACACATAAAAGCTATCGGATTACACTATACTAAAGTCTCATGCACAAAGCTTCACCTTGCACTTTTGCAGGATTATTTGTTGAAACTGACTTCTTTAAAAACTTTCTGCAAATACATAAAAATATCAGAACAAAATATAGAAATATACTCTCACATTTAAATGAGTATGTGAATTTTTAAAAGGCATAACAATCTTGCCTTTTTTCTGAACTGTCACTCTGCATGAAAGTAAATGTCCTAGACTTGTGTAGTTTTAGACGATGAGACAGTTAAGAATGATAGGGAAAATTCTACGGAAAATTTTCATCAGAAATTAAAGAAGAAGAAACAAATATGACTCAATAACTGACGTTTCTAGTTTTCTATTGTTTACATAAAAGGTCAAAGCATTACTTAGAGAAACAAACGATCTGGAGTTAAGACAAGATAAATCCAGTCACCAAATGTATTAAGACCATGCTGATCTAGATAATTGATGTATAAAGGTCTTCAATTGTTTTGTCATTAAATGCAACTTTAGTGTGGACTTATAAAGCAGACAAAAACGCAGTAGCTATGCATCTCTGATCATTGTAATTGTTCGTGGTCGCTTGACGCATCCACATCACACAAAGTTTGATTGAATACTGTTAAAGATGTTACTGTGAATGGATACGCTAATCAACCAAACAAAACCCTTGTTCGGACTACAGAACCTATCTAACCATCATAAGTAGTAGAAGCAATCACAGGAAAAGAAATGATTACCTGATCTATACTACCGCAGGCTATCAACATCCAGGAAATACAGAATTGGCCTACATGTCAAGCCACGAATTGCCTATTGACAACCAAGCACTTTCTGCCCTATTGCGAGAACAACAGTTCTGCTCTATATGCCAAGCTATGAATCAGGGGCTCGAAGAACCAATTGCAGAGACAACCAAACGGTTCTCTTGTCAAGCAATCTACCGTATAATGGCAAATCGCAACAATCCTACGCGGGGCGAAGCCTAGGGTTTCAATTCCAAACGAACGGCTGGCGGGCGGCCCTAGGGCTTTATTTCATGAATCAAAAGGGCGAAGAAGGGAATCAGGGCGACGAGATCTCACCAGAATCAAGCCGGTGAGGGAGAAGAGAAAGGAATAGCGCTTCCGCTTGCGAGTGCCCAAGGATGGGAGATTGCGCGAGAGGGGATCGCGACAGAGATCGCTCCCAATACGGGGCTTCTTGAGACTTTAGGCGATGAGAGGCGGAGGCATCGGCCGCTACTTATAGACTCGTGGGTCACCCAACACGGCACTTAGCCCACGTGCTCCCCTCGTGCGCACGCGACTAGTGGCTGCGATTCAGATGCGCTCTTTTTCGACGACGGTGGATTGGGCATGTTAAGATTACTCGCTTAATCAGAAATTGCACCCCCAACCGTCTGGACAAAGGGGTACACCTGACAAAATCCTGCGTGAGAATACGGGACTTTTATCTTTTGTGGATCAATTTGAAAATTCAATTTTTCACAATGGGGAATCGGTAAAATGTTCGGTCTTAGTAAACGTTTTAAGAAAAAAACAATTAAACTAACCTAAAATATCATTTTTATTTCATGATTTATATATAAAAAAACTCGGAAACTCTAAACCGTGTCTAAAAGATACGAGTGTGGATTAGATAAAAAAGGAAGCAAGTGATTTCCTCAAATTCATAATTATCGTCAGTATCTAAATAAATATCATCGTAAATATTTAAATTAATTAAATTATTTTTTTATTTATTTGTAATAGTGACATATTATTTATTCTCGCTACATTAATTGCTCTTAAATATTATATTATCTTATCCTTCATTTCATCTTATAAATGTCGTCCCCTAAATTTCAAAGAGTCTCACTGGAACCTTATAAATGATGTGTGTCTAACAGAAAACACATGGCAACCTCACAAGACTGTTAAAAAGTCTGAGTATTTATTTAATTGATTGAATTTTCATTAATAGTCTTTCTTATTAAAGCTAATCACAGCCTCTTAAAAGGTCTTTTTTTTCGCTTTAATCGCTCATTTTATTTATCTAATGAATTACGCCTCCATTAATAGCCTGCCTAAAACTCTTATTTACAGCTGTACATCCATATTAGCTTTACATTTATTCTTTCAATTTTTAATCAAAAAAAAATCTTATTCTTATATTTTATAATTCGTGGGGTTTTATTTCTAATTTTAGTTGTTAAAACTATTTTAGAAAAAAAATATTTTAATATATTTGTGGTTATTAAGTTAAAATAATTTTATTATGTTATAGCAATTATAAGTACGATAAAAAGCACAAGTTCGAGCACCGCTTAACTCAAAGCCACGATCGTTGGCTTCCACAGCTCGGCTTTTAGATCTCCTTTCACCGATGCGAAACCCCTCAATCACGTCCATGGCGGTCGACAAACCCTAATGCTCTAACGACCGCTTACCTCCTACAGTAGTCGTTCGATTCATGAGCGAAGATCCCCGGAGGCCGATTCGCCACTGAAACACAAGGCGGACAGCCTCCGCACACTGATCGGCGGCCCCGTCGCTGCTGCGATAACCAAGGCTTCCGCCTGCTTCCGGAATATCCCTGTTGGTAAGGACTTCCATTTCCTCTTCAATTTCGATGGGTTCCCTGTCAAGGAGATTAAAGAGAAAGCCGAGTCTTCCTTGAGCAGCATCGCCCGCCGAAGCTAGCCAAGGACCTCGACGAGACATACGACTAGCTTGTCGGCCTCAGCGACGAATTGATCGATCGGGTCGCAATCTCTATGGACGAGTTCAAGAGTTTGAAGGTGAAGGAGGAAGAGTCGGGTGGGAAAACTACGGCAATGGAACTGGAAGATGGCGGGTTTATGTTGGTTTACGGGAAGAACAAGAAAAAGAATGGGGGTGCACGCAGTACGGACAAAAATGAGGCCTTCCCTGCCTCGTGCTCTTCGTCAGTTGTTAATGTAGCAACGAAGGACAAGAGGACAACAGAAGCGCGTTCGAAAGTGCCATTTCACATTCCGACCATTCCACGGCCACAAGATGAGTATAACATAATAGTAAATAACAAGAATCAACCCTTTGATCATGTATGGCTGGAGACGAGCACAGATGGAAGTCGGTTCATTCATCCGCTGGTCAGTTTATCAAATGTTTTGTATTTTCCATGTCCCCCCCTTTTCATATTTAGATGGTTAACATGTAGTCATAAACTGGTACCTTCTTCACTTTGTTTTATCTCTTAGCTATGGTATTTTATTTGAAGTGAAATTATCAATATTCATATCACAAATTGTTTCCTTTTTTTAACAATCTTTATAAATTTGTACTGCTGTATAAGTGATGATATCCTGTGATTGTGCAATTATGGTAGGTGACATCATCCGTCTACCTTCTTTGCCAAAAAATTAAGTTGCACATATGTGGATATCGAATCAGCGGAGTGTCATGCAGTGTAGTAGTTTCATAAGGTTATGTGACCCTTACTGGGTGTTCTTGAGGTAATACTTTGGATGCCACAGTCAGTATTTTGTGAAATCTCAAAGAAATGTAAGATACTGAACGGTAAATAATGAAAAGACATTTGCACATTGTATGTTTGTCTCTGTTGGTTAGCCCGTAGTTATCTTGTTGATGTCAAATGAGTAGTTGTTGTTGGTGTTCAACATGCTCCAAGGATCATCAATATATTGTGGTACATAAATAAGCTTTTCTGCATAGGTTTCATCACTTGCAGATTTAAGGTGGGTACCTCTTTGAGTCTCTAATGGACTAGGTGTATAAATCATTCCATAACATTGGCATCCTGACATGGTTGACACTTTTTTTTAATGTGCTTCTTAGTATCATCTTTTGGTTCTCTTTATCTCTACAACTTTTCTTGGAACTTCAGAAAGACACTTGATGTGTTATAGACCTAGCTCATTCTATTTTATTCCTCATAACGACAAATCAAGCTTAGGGTTGTGACTTCTTATTTAGCATTGCCTAATGTACCGAATAAATTTAAATGCTTAATAATAGATAGTTTCTTATAATCCCAACCTCTTTTTTGTTGTACATTAGGGTTGAGTTTTATTAGAATTCGAGTCTATTTGTTCCTTAGAAGGGGGAGGAAAAGGAGAGAAGGTAAAGGGTGGGGAGAGAAGGGTAAAAGTTTACTTAGATTGGGAAAAGGAAAGGGATAGTGGAAGAGAGTTGGGACCCACTCTGTCTCTTCTTATTCATATGGACATCCAAATCGTCAACTAAATTTTATGTGTATCAGGTGTACTCAAGTTCTCAAAAACTTGATCCCTTGATATAAATCTTTTTTGTTATAGTAAATACGTCTTGTTTACCACAGTGTTTCAGTTTCTTTTTTATACAATTAAATTATGCTCTTCTTAAATAAACAGGAAAAGTTTTCTGTTGTGGACTTTGTTGATAGAAAGTGTGAAGGTGACCCTATTCAACCTCTTCCTCTCAAGAGCACTCCGTTTAAGCTGGTGGAAGGTGTGAATGACTTGAAAATGGTAGCTGCTAAGTTGCAGGGTGTAGATGAATTTGCGGTTAGTGCCTTCCAGAGTTTTCTGTGGACTTAGTATTGTATTCTTCTCTTTCCTTATAGAGGCTGTTGGTGGTTCATGTGGTCTAATTGTCACTATGTTTAAAAATAGTAGTTATTCTATATTTTATATGATTATTGATTAACTTAGTATACAAGTATCACTAAATTAATTCATCTGCTGGCTTTGAGTCAGCCATGCCAGTGATTTGACTGTGGATTTTATCTCATTTTGTTCAGGAACACAACTACTTATGTTAACTCTGAAGTGATCATGCTACTGGAATATTGTTATCGATTCACACTAGCTTTTTTATTGTGAGAATAACTCGTGGAATAACTAGCTGGTGGCTAGTTGGTGTTTGAGAAATTGAAGCAAGACTTTTTATCTTAGCTTTGAGGAGACCCTGCATAATAACTTTCTATTGTTAATGTTTTCCAATTTTATGAAAATAATTACAACAACAACCAAGCTTGATCCTACTAGGTGGGGTTGACTATATGGATCCTTTTACGCCATTGAGCTCTATCTTTAACTATATCATTATCTATATTTAAATAAATTTTATCTTATTTTATTGTTACTAATCAAGTCTTTTTTTATCTTCCTCTTTCTCGTTTAATATATGTGTTTGCCATATTTTCATATCGTCTAACTGGAGCATTTATCGGTTGTCTAAATACATGTTCATACCATCTTAAATGTGTCTCTCGGGGTTTTTTTTAATAGATGCAACTCCGACTTTCTCTCTAATACTCTCATTTCTTATTCTGTCCATTATCGTATATCTACAGATCCACCTTAACATCCTCATCTCTACAACTCTCATCTTCTGTTCATATGCTCGAGTAATAACCTAACATTCAGCTCCATATAACATAGCAGGTCTAATTGTGGTTTTGTAGAATTTTTTTTAAGTTTAGAGGTACTTTATGGTCACATAAAACACCCAACGCTCTCTTCCATTTCAATTATCCTATTTGTATTCTATGTAAAACATCTCTCTCAATCCCTCCATCATTTTGCAAAAAATAATCCTAAATATCTAAAGTTCTCGATTTCGGGCAACTCGTTATCTCCTATTTTAACAATTGTCTCATTATATCTAATATTGCTAAATATAAATTTCATATATTCTGTATTTATTCTACTAAGTCTGAAATCTCTTCCTTCTAGTGTTCCCGCTAAGATTCTAGTTAGCATTTACTCTTTTACTTATTTCATCTACCAAAATAATATCATCTGCAAACAACATGCACCACAATACTGTGTCTTGAATATGTGTAGTGAGTTCATCCATAATTAGTGTAAAAAGATAGGGACTTAGAGCTGATCCTTAATGTAACCCTATCTTTATTGGAAATGCTTCAGTTACTCCGCCTCAAGTCTTTACTCTTGACGTTACATCCTTGTACGTATCCTTAATTAGTTCAATATATGTTATGCTAACACCTCTCTTTTCTAGAATTCTCCATATAATTTCTTTTGGGACTCTATCATAAGTTTTTTCTAAGGCAATGAATATCATGTGTAGATCTTATTTTTGCTCTCGATATTTTTCAATTAATTATCTAAGAAGATGTATAATTTCTATTGTCGACCTTCCAGGCATAAACTCAAATTGATTTTTGATCATCGTGGACTCTTCCTTAATCTTTTTTCTATTACTTTTTTCAAAATTTCATGGTATGACTCATTAGTTTAATACCCCTATAGTTTGCACAATTTTGTATATCTCCCTTGTTCTTATATAAGGGAACTCGAGTACTTATTCTCCATTGATCTGACATTTTTTTTTGTTTTCAATATCATGTTAAATAATTTTGTAAGTCATTTAATACCTTGTTTCCCTAAGCACTTTATACCTCTATCGGAATATCATCTGATCCAACAACTTTTCATTGTGCATTTCATTTAAAGCTTGTTCTATTTCTGAAGTTTGAATTCTACGATAAAAATTTAAATTTCTATATTCATTTGATCTACTTAAATTACCTAAACCTTCATTAAAAAGTTGATGAAAAAACCTCATCTTCCACCACTCTTTTATTTTTCCATCGTTTTTGTGAAAATAATTACTAAGAAAAGTTTATTGTAGAACTGTATTCTACTCAGTTGTCAGGGTATAAAATGTGAAGAATGTTTGTTGCTTCTACTTCGAATACATGTTTATTGGCAAAACCATACACTCATTATATTGGCTCATCTCATACTTGTAAGGAAATATATTGATACAAAGATCGGAAAATATGTTCCTTTAAAAACTGAAATTTATTACTGGTTTTGTATATGTTTGATGGTTAAAATTTTCCATTCCAGGTGGATTTGGAACACAACCAGTACCGGTCATTCCAGGGGCTCACCTGTTTGATGCAAATATCTACGAGAGCTGAAGATTTTGTGATTGACACCCTCAAGTTAAGAATACATATTGGACCACACCTGAGAGAAGTTTTTAAAGATCATTCCAAGAGAAAGGTAGTTTATATTTCCTTTCAAAACTGATTAAAATTTATAACTTAATTTTTTTGTTATGTTGACCTTCTACTCTAGATAATGCATGGGGCTGATCGTGATATCATTTGGCTGCAATGTGATTTTGGCATATATGTGTGCAACCTTTTTGACACTGGACAGGTAAACATTTCCACCAGTTTCTTTATGGGTTTAACTTTTGTAAATTCTAGAATAGATGAGTCCTACCAGACTTTTTTCGAAAGAATTTTCAACATTTTAAGTGTTAGAAATATGTACTATTTTCAGCTGTTATCCATTGCAATTGAAGATCTAATTACCCTAGTCAGCTAAAGGGCTACTGGTTATGATTGTCTAGTGGTACATTCAGGATTCAAAATCTCCAATAATGGTGACCCCAGTAATGTGACATGCTCAATGTGGTAGGGTAGTAAAATAGCCAGGGTTCTGCAATTCTTTTTCCTTGATTTGTCTTGCTTGCAGTTTAGATATGCTTATGTTTAGGTACATTGAGTTCTTGTTCTCAGAAACTTGGTATTATCTATTTTTCTTTATACAGGCATCAAGGGTATTGCAATTGGAAAGGAACAGTCTGGAGTATCTTCTGAATCATTTTTGTGGAGTAAATGCTAACAAAGAGTAGCTCTCTGAAATTTATCATTCTTCTATTAAATAATTTATTATTATATTTCTATTTTTTTTTTTTGAGCTAATAAGTCAATTGATGCAGGTACCAGAATGCAGATTGGAGATTGCGCCCTATTCCAGATGAAATGCTAAAGTAGAGTGCAAAATATTTAATCTTTCCATATAGTTTTTTTTTATTCATCTATGTTGAAACATAAATACTTCATTTTATTGTATTTACCCACTATTATAAGATTCTGACTATAGTCGCTTCTTATAGGTATGCCAGAGAAGATACACATTACCTGTTTTTTATATATGATCAGATGAAGAGAAGATTGCTAGCAGAATCATCAGATGACAACGATCTTTTATTGGAGGTGAATTTGTTGTAGTCATTTATAAATTGAAAACAACCACTTAGTCTAAGCACAAAATGAATATTATTTATGCAGTATCTTTTCTGTTCTGTGTAAGACAATTCTTATTTGATTCTCTGTGTAACATAATTCTATTCACTGTGACTATTTTCAGGTCTACAAGCGCACTGGTGAAATCTGCATGCAACTTTATGAGAAAGAACTTTATACAGATACATCATATCTTAACATCTATGGGTTTGTCATTCCTACCATTCTTTAATTTGTAGTTGCTGTTCAAATGAAGTCCAGCTTTCTCGTCTACGTTAATTTGCTACAAATCCTTTTTATAAAGTTCCCCTCTTCTTCTTACCCTTTTTCTCTTTTGACATCGTCAACAGGTTATCATACATTGATTTAAATTCAGAGCAACTTGCAGTTGCAGCTGTAAGTATATTTGACATTTTACTTATATATCACTGATCTGCTTTCCAATTGAAATAAATGTGAGATTGAGCATGATAGGTATTCTTGGTGTGCTTTTGACACTAATACACGGTTGGCATATTATTTCTCAGATAAAAGCATGATTTATGCGCCTATTAATTCTTTAGATCTTATCATTCAATTGTAGCAAAAGGTAATTATGCTCACCCCAGGCGCCCCTCACAGTCCATCCCTAGGTTATATGAAGGGAGATAAATCACGGGGTTAACTTATAGCTGTCCACTAAGTTGGCTGGGGAGTAGGAGGTGTTAGATCTTATCATTCAAGTACTTAGATGATATGCTGAAATAGCTTTAATTAAGTATTTATCTGTTGTAGCTAGAAACAGCACATCGATTCATCTGATATTGGGACAGAGACACATGTTAACATATTATACCTGTTATTTCTCTCAGATTATATTTGGTATTCGAGTTCACATCTTAGAAATATATTAATAGGAGAATTAGCTCCAGAAGTCTGTGGCATGGTATATCAATGCAGAGGAAAGTTGGATTATCATATTGAGATTTGAGGGGATAATTAGTCTTGTACATTAATATTCCTAATATATTATGCATAAGATTAATAATATTAACTAGAAATAATGCAATCCATATCTTTGCATCAGTGTGGGATGTAGGATAAAAATTCAAGCATGCGATACTTTTTATTATTAATCATAAGTTCGATAACTATAGAAGCATAAGCTTTCATATTGTCAAAGGAGAACCCAGTTGCAACAAGATTTAAAAAACAGTTTTCTTTCATTGCAACGTAACCTATGGTTCATTAGAATAGATGGTATATTAGTAATGTTCATGGAGAAGCTAAGTGATATAGACGCATCTTTTTGTTTGAGTTTTTTTACCCCCTCTCTACCCTCGGGTTCAAATCCTTCCAATTCACATGAATTCTCTTGTAAAAGAAGATAACCAAATATCAATTTCATGAGGTTTCTAGAAATCCATAGGATTGGAAAAAAAAAAAAACTCCGCAACTGTTAATCAAAATTTGCAGTTATTGACGATTTCTTAGAATACCCTACTATTCATTATTTACTTTTTTTTTTGCATGACCAATCCTTTTCTATGAGTTAAATGGCAATCATGCATCTTAAACAGGGTCTTTGTCAGTGGAGAGATAGTATTGCACGTGCAGAGGATGAGAGTACTGGATATATATTACCTAATAAAACTCTACTTGAGATTGGTAAAATTTGAATATTTTTGCTGATCTTCCAGATCTTACATCAGAACTTATTCATTATGATTATCTTGTTTGATTGAAAAGCAAGGCTGATGCCTACTACTTCTGTAAAATTACGACGGCTGGTGAAGTCAAAGCACCCTTTTATTGAGCGCCATCTGCTTTCTGTAATTGAAATTATTAAGCGTTCAATTGCCAGTTCTTCTTCTTTCGAGGGGATAGCTGAAGAGCTAAAGGAGAGGCGGCTAGAAGCAGTAAGTTATGGGCATTCTCAAGATATCAAAATTATAGTTCCAAATATTTACCTTTCTTTAATACTGCATACACTGATACTGCAGCATATGGAAGATAACCGAAACACTGGATCAATCCCAGCTACTGATGAACGTATGGAATCTACAAGTTCTGAACATGTTGATCAGAGTAGCAGCATTGCTACGGAAACAAGTGTTGAAACTGTTAAAACAGTTGGACATGTTACAGATGTTGTAGAAGACTGCCCCAAACAATCTATCTCAAGGCCAAGAAGTGGGAACACGCCGGCTACTATGATGGAGCAAGAAAATAATGCTTTGCCATTGTTTGAAATTCAGTGCTCATTGATGCAACCTGAGATAACTGAAAAAATAAAGAAGGAAACGAGGGATAAGAAAAACATTGAACATCTTCCACAAAAACAAGTGTGTTTCTTTCCAGCTGTTTCTGTCTTTTTACTGATAATCAAGTTGATTGATTTCTCTGGATATCTTTATAGGGTGAAATTGCCGCCGTCCAATTATTGGATAAACCTACTTGTGCTTTTGGAGCCTTATTTGGAAATTCTTCCTCTAGAAAAGTGCTTACCTCTGATAAAGTGGGTCACCTTAGACAGGTATTCTTTGTGACTTCATAATCAGTTGAAATGTTGTAGCTTGGCAATTATTTTACTATCGTATAAGAGAGAATTTATCTATGAGTACATGGATTAATCACATAACTTGACAAGCTACATGAGATACTTTTCCAAGGCTCAGATAAGCAACAGTTATGAAGAAGTTATACTTGCTACAGATTCAGGATCACTGTCATTAAGAAAGTGAAACTTGAGAGTCGCTGAACTTTGGAGTTAAACCAGGATTCTTCAGTGTTTATTTGGACTATTTGGCTAGTCAAATTTACAATATTACTTCACTAATAAAATTCATGACACTGTTTTCCTTTATGGTTGCTATTTTTTTCGTTTGTAAATCAGCAACATCAGTTGTGAAGTTAGTAACTTCCCCTGCCATATCAATAGTAAATTCATCTTATCTTTGTATAATGTTTTTGTTTTCATCCTCCAGGGTAAGAATGTTAGTAAAGTCGAGCACATTAAATCCAGTGTAGCTCTCCCATTCTATCATTTTTCTGGTGGGGACACACCTTCAGATTTTCATGTCGTGGAGCACAAGGAGCCTTCAGATTTGCATGTCAAGGACATAGATCCTCCAAAAATGCATGCTGAGGAGGTCATACCACTGGATACGAAAAGTGACCGTGAGCAGACTCTTATTGATAGTTCAGCAAGAGACAATGTCATGGATCATGTGGAATGTTCTGCTCATCCCGACACTGGCGGTGGTGGAGAAGATCAACCTGGATCTAGTGCTACTAATGATCCAGTCGACATTATCATAAACTTTGACAAGTGCTTTAAGTCGATCCATGAGAGAAGGAACTCTCAAAACCAACTGAATCCTAGAACATCACGAAAGCCTGCAAATAATCCTAGCGTGCTACCATTTGATTATTCGGCTACAAGGGGATATTTTAATTTCGATAAGATTGGGGAGGGTGATAAAGATGAAACTGAAGACAATGGCAAAGTTGAAGGAAGATCAAGAAGTTCTCAACCGCGTCGTCAAGGTTTCCCTCCTAAGGGCAACAGAAGCATGACATATCATTGACGTTATTGAATGCATTTGTTCCTTCATTTTAAAGGCAATTGCAACAGTGGATTCATTTAGATCACCTTTTGCTGGCAACGGTGCATCATCAAAATTTATCTTAATACCAGTTTTGTATGCTGGCAACCTTTTGGCTGAATTGCCAAGATCAAAATCGTTGGGTTTTGCTTTGTATACATTAAACACATTATGGTTGACGTGTTTGGATACTTAACCATGTAGAGCTCTAAAATATATTTTGCTTTAGGAGTATGATACGACTATAAAATTACCTGGCAGTTAACTAAGAACAGAGTTTGGAAAGTTTGCAAAATAAAGTCAAAGATGAATCAGAAATGCAATTTTCTAGCGATGCATGTTGCATATAGTTAGATTCTGATGATTTTTTTTTTTCTTTTTTCAAGGGTGATTGTTAGGGTTTGTATTCCAGCAGAAAGGAGCGCCGTGCATAGGAAAGAACAATTTTTTGGGATATTTTCTTCCATTTATTTTGCAAAACAAAAAAAAATATATATAAAAATTGTAAAGAGGATGCCAATCGCAATTCCATAGATATGGTTTGGCTTCAACGTGCAGGAGGAGGCAGCTATACCAAAACTAGAAGCCTATCTTGGTCATAAGAGCAAATCTATCTCAATTTACAGGACAACAGACCAAAACTAGCCAAGTACAGCAAAGCAGCTGTTGGCTGGATTCCTGTTTTCTCATCTATCGGCAAAATCTTGTCTCCACTATCAAATCTTCTTTCAGTTATCTCATCTGGATTCCAGTTGCTGCCAATCATTCGAAAGCATTGACTAAGAGAATGCATCGACAATCAAGCCTTGCAGCGGTGGCTAAAAAGGGGGTAACAACTCAGACGCCATTGGCATCACCATTTGCTGCACCTTTGGTGGTTTTCATTGAATCACCAGCATCAGGTGAGATCATTCCATCCCAGTCCTGAAACATATTGATAGTTAGCTATATTATTATTATTATTATTATTATTTGTCTACACTACACTAAATTCCAACTTGCCTGCTTCTCTTGCTGCTTTGCCCTTTTTTCTTGCATAGACCGCTGGCGATGTTCATAAAAGGCAAAATTATCAAGAACAGATGTGTTGTTTATATGCTCCTTGAAAATCTTGAGCATCTGGAGGCCCTTCTCTAACTCCACCTGCGTGATATGATTAGCAAAAATCAATTGTATTTTATGTGCTGATACATGTCATAATCTGACATACCTCCTGAGTGTCTCGACTGTTGGTAACAGGTTTGTTCTCGTTGTTCTCTAGCGTGATATACTTCAGAATGCTATTTGGGGCATCCTTAATAATATGCCACTTGACTGGGAAGCAGCCAATCCACTTATTTTGCTGCCAAAAGTCCGCAGTCTTGTTGAAATTTACACGACCAACCATCTCTGCGATACCGATAAATTGTTACCTGAATCAATGATACATCTTGCTAAGGTAATTTTCTGAGAAATGCAAAGACAATTTCTGATACATGATCCTCATACTCACAAAAAAGATAGGGCATCCCCTGGTTTTTTCCTGAGCTTCCAGATATCCGGCATCCAGCTTCTTATTCCCATTAGGGTGCTGGACTGTACTTCATACTTTCGTGAAGTATCATCCTCACTGTATGATTTTATGATAAAAAAACTTTGCATTAGAGTATTTATCAGGGAAGTCTAGCCGGTTGTACTGTTCCCTATCTAGAGGCACTCCGGAGTTCTCATTCCCAAATGAAGATAGCTTCTGACTCTCACTAGAAATCACTGGATTAAGCCCAGCAACCTTCTGATTCTTCGAGCGGACTGCCCTTGGTCCTCTGTTTAACTCGTTGAATTCATGATCATTACTATGACCTCAAGGGTGATAATTCCATCCATAAACATACTTGAATGTCCATATCCAAATCCACACGTTCTGCTAGTAACCAAAGGTATAATTGGACGCATTCTAGATGTTGGCCATGGGGCATTCATTCCTTGGGAAATATATGAATAAACAGTAAATACAATACAAGCATTTGTAATATAATTGTTAACCTTAGCTAACAAAGAAATATAGCATAAATGTAAATACTCTAAAAAGGAAGCACATGATGATTATGAAAGTCATCCAATATATGACCAGCAAACGGTTGCATGTAAAGCAGGCAGATTTTGAAATTACATAAACAACGATTACCGTTTAAGCTATATACGATGATATGAATAAGTTGTTGTCCCTGGATTCTTACAGATGAGTTGTTAGCATTACACCATGAACTGTAAGAGGAAGATCTAAACTTTGCTGGACTATGCTGCCCGTTGAAGTATGTAGCATCATACCATAATTTAGTTGACCAAATTTTGTCAGAATTATACCCAGAGTCCTGATAACCTCCATTCCCTTGTGAGACATTTTGTAAATTTTGGTGGCTAGATCTCGTGGTTCTTAGCCCATTTCCATTGATATCGCCTAGAAAAGAGTAAATGGATATCAATACTGCTGCTGGTCATAAACTTTTCTACCATGTCCCATTGTCCCATTAGAAGAATAAGCACTATATGCAGAATATCCATAACTTTGATGCACGTCTCTATAGACTTCCTATTATCAATAGGGAAATAATTATTTATAATGCATGAGGACAGACACACTTAGTGTCTAACAGCAATAGGATATGTTTGCTTTACTAGGAGCTCGAGCATAAATATTGAAAAATTAACTCGCTTCCAATACATGAGAAAAACAATTTGATTAGTGAAGCGCAATGTAAATAAAAGAACCAATTTACTATAAACTATTACATATGAGAACCATTTGTTAACGCTATCAAGCATAACATCCAAAATACTCTATGGAAGAGCTTAAAAAAAACTTTCACAGAGGATGACTCCAAAATTGATTCTAGAAATCTAAACAAAAAGTAATTTACAAAGTTGGAAGAATAAACTAATGTTTTTGAATAAGTTAATTTGATTTACAACATTTGCATATATCAGTTATGAAGTATATTGACATTATGCATATTTTAGTGTAAGTTATATGTCACACTTGTATATTGATTCATGTACGTAGAGTAACCATTCCACTCTTTGAAAGCATGATCATATCCTAAAAAATGCAACACAAATAACAATCATATAGATAGGAACAAAAAGTTAGTAGATAAGCACAGTAACTAAGTAATATTAAACATAATTCACCACTTCCATAAAAATAGGCTAGGGGTGCACAACAAGCGGACACAGTATTTGCAACCATCCATGAACTCAAAACAATAGGCAAACACAATGAAGGAACCAACACCTTTGATGCATTAGTATTACTTGATTCAATATGGACGGGAGCAACCTAAATTTCAGAAACAACTATTTACTAACACGAGCTATGTTCGAGCATCCAGAGATAGCTTCTGCAAAAAACAACTAAAATGAATAAAATCATCACCTGCTTATTGGCTTCAACATCATCTTTAGACTTCGGTGGAGAATCCAAAGATAGCTTCTACGGTAAATTTGAAGCTTCTGCAACGTAATGTTAAGGACAAAACCAACCAAACAAAACAATCTTATTAAGATGAGAGCTAAAGTAAAAAGACTACAGTGAGTATAGTAACCCCGTTAACAAACACTAGACAAATATTTGATACACAAATAAACTCTTTCTGAAATCAGCTTGCTCTAGAACTTCAACCAGGGATAAAAGAAACACTAAATATAGAACAGTATGAAGCAAAACATGAAATATAGAACAGAATGAAGCAAAAAAAACCATTCTAGCTGTATCTTGCGACTTAAACCCTTCCAAACAAACTAAACGTTTGGACTTTGGGGTGACCGTGAGAAGCGACAGAGAGAAGGAAGGAAGGATACGGTCTTTTGCCAATGCAATCGTGGAGGACCTCCGGGGAAGAGGAGGGGCACGATGGAGAGGTGATGGATTAGAGAGTCGCCACGGAATGCCCATCAATTTTTGTATAATATCAATTAAAATTTAAAATAAATTATTTATTTTATTAAATTCAAATCATTATTTTTTATCTTAAAATTTTCATTATTATTATTATTTTCTTCTTTTTTAATTATTATTATTTTTCTCTATTTAAATAATATTTACTTTTTCATTCCATAATCTAATTTCTTTATTTAACTTTTTAGATCATTCTATTAATATAATATGAAGCGCTCTTTAAATTTTCACCTTATTTTTATATTTTTTCCCCCTTTATTTTCTACGGCTAGAAAATAAAAACTTTTACTCGGAGTTTATTTACGTTTTACTCAATAAAGCAGCGACGATGACTTATTTCGTGCCTGAACTTTTATTTCTTTTTAATTTCCAGAATTTTTATTTTCTTCTTTTATGTCCGAATAAAGCCGCTGCTTTACCCGTGCCCGTTGGATGATGAGCTCTCCTGACCCGGTGAATGGTCATGATTGTTTCTCACATGGAACTTTCCTACGAGTGAGCCTGAATAGCAGAATTTGTGCGACTCCGCTTGGACTTCATTGAATTTCAAATCCAGCTTTGAGTCTAGCTTCACGTCCGTGGAAGGGTCTCCGACGGCAGCGAAGCGAGACGAAATCGTCTCGGAGCTCAGATGATCGAGATCTGATTTGGGATTGCGAGTCCTTCTCTGTCATTCCTCGATCTCTTAGACTGTGGGCATTGTGGTCGTTCGGGTGGGTAAATCCGGGTGCTCTGGCCGTCTGCTTCTGGTAACTCGTGAGTCCTTTACTGTATCCCGTACTTCTTCTATGTGTTTTATGTGCTTCCATCTGGGTTTAGGGATTTACATTTTTCCTTGGTTGGTTGATTAGTCTGCGGAAAAATTTTCTTTGGAGATCCTGGTTTTTGATTTGAGTAGTTTTTTCGATCCACGGAAGTTTGATCGGCTTGTTTATCGAATGGGCTGTGGTTTCTTTGTTGTACACTCTATCTTGTCGGGTATAACATCGAACGCAGAGGTTTTGAGTTTTTCTTAAGTATTGAGATGAGTCGTGTTTCTTTGTTGCTGGCGCGATTTGCGCATATCCTTGAAGTTTTGCAAATCTCCTGATTTTTCTATGTTTTTCTGTCAATCTGAAGGTGAGCAGTTTTGAGGTAAAAATTCAATCTGTGGGGATGGAAACTGTGGTTGTAGTTGGATCGCATCGGAGTAAATATTACAGCAGAGGCAAGTCACAGCCGTCGAGAGATTTTGGAGGGTTTAGCTGCCGCACCTTCGAGTCTGCTACTCGAGTTCTGCCATCGCGCTCCTCTCGATTGTGCTATTGCTATGGCCTTAGTGAGCTGAAATCTCCCAGCTTTTACTCAGACCAACAGCAAAAACAAAGAAGGAAGAGGAAAACCATTTCGCAGAACAACCCGCCTTCTCCTAAAGGAGACGCCTTCACAGAAAAGACATCTTGTTCTGAACGGTGGGCAGGTCCTACCTACTCAAACTCACCTCCTCCCAGTTCTTTGCCCATCCCTACATTTTCCCTTCGCCAGAAGCGTAGTGTTTCTCTAGAACTTCAAATTCCGATATCTGATGTTATACTTCACTCTCTCTCAAAATCTGCACCAACTTCCCCTACTAGAGAATCCCCTTCATCTGCCAGCAACTTCCAATTCAACACTACCATTGCTACGGAGAACTTGAGACGGATTCTCCAGTTGGATATTGCAGATGATTGAGGGAGCCCCTCTTTAAGTTCGTTAGAGTACTTATGTATGTAGTTTGTCATAAGTATGTGTATCCTTTCTTGAGTTTTCTAGCATTAGATTAAGCAAGTGTTACTAGAAGCAATCAGGTAGAAGTAATGTCCTATATTGTTTGTTGGGGTCATTAGAGCTTGTGATGGGATTTGATGAAGTTGATTAAGTGGCAGTAGTTTAGTGGTTGTTTATAAGTAGAATCCATTGTAGGATAAACCGTTGAAACATGTGTTGAGCTTAGTCAAGTATATGACTTTTATTCCGCTGTTCCAAGGTAGAGCAAGATCTATGGGGACTAGTCCTTTGTAAGTTATCTATTCTGTATATCCTTGTCCACATGGTAAGGGGGGGAAACATGAAATAATTAGGAACTGCATTCTTATCCCTCGGAATATGCAATTCAGAAGCATGCCCCTCATTTTCTCCTTGCTTTGTATGCATGTTTGTGATAATTCCTCCTTTTTTCTTAGCTTTCATTCCTCAAACTCGTTTTAATCTTCAGAAGTTAGTAAGATCTAACCTTGTCCCTTCTTCCAGATTTTTGGTAGGAAGAAGTGAGGTGTAGTGGACTTCATATATCTCTCTTTTTGCTTGTCTATCTTCATGCATATTAGCCGTAGTTGATTTTATCTTTCGTTCTCTCTAGTTCTACTTCACATTTGGTCTCATCTTCAGTTCCTACTCTAGGAAGCCACGTTTCCCACTGTCACTAAATGATTAAGATGTGGCATTAAGGTACACATGGCATCTTGGTTTAAATTATTTTGTCTTTGTTTCATGTTTCAGGCAATCTTTTAACTACATTTTTTGCTGCAGGGCTGCTTCTGTTGGTGATCGGCACAGAAGCCTAGTAATTGGTGATACAGCATGTGAAAAATGTGTGTTAATGGTGTTTGCTCTTGGTGATAGTAAGTCAATATATTTAGCTGTTGATGATGCTTCTGAGCTTGTATAACTCTTGGAAGCACTGGGGTTTTAAACAAATCCTTGTATCATGAACTTAGAATTTGACGCTATCGCTTCTTATATTTCCATGTCTTAGTGATATACTTTGAATATCGCTAACAATGTAATATTAGCATTAGTGACTCGATGAAATGAAACTCATGTATCCAACTTTTGATGCTTTTGGAACTGACTAGAATGGGATGGGAATTATTATATCACTTTATTGTTCAATAAAGGTTTTTTAAAATGGTCCTTTTTCCTTGATGGCTCTCTTCATTGAAATTCGCTTTGAAATACTTTCAAGTTAGGCTACCGTCAGCATTACATACATTTCAATTCAAGTCACTAACCACCATGACATTTGATAGAGATCATCAAATCAAACATGTACTTTCTTCCTATGTTGGAAATGCTACTTGATGCTGTTCCAGACTGCAGCATTGCCTCAGCATGCGAAAGACTCGCCCTTTCAATTTCTTCAGTGTTTTCAGCCTCAGCGCCTCCCAAGCCACGGGAATCAGTCCTCGCAAATGAAACAGGCCGCTCTGCTCGTACTGTAAAACCCACGTCTCGGCGTTCAGATGTAGCGCGGCGGAACTGCAGCTCTCATACATCCATGAGCTGCCGTTGATCGTTCTGGTCGTGGATTGCAGATTCCCATCTGTCCACTGAGACCGCAGATTGAGAATAAGCTTAAGCAATGATGAAAGAAAATTTAATAAAGGAGAGTTCTTTGATGGTTTAGAATTGTTACTTCTTTGATCTTTCCGGATAATAGCGTCATGGATGGAGGAGAAGGACCTGTGGCGAGCAGGCCTGTTGTTTTCAGGGGACTTCCCCAAATGCTCACTCTTTCTGCAACCGAATTGTGCAGCACACACCTCCACTGGAGCAAGAATTGATCATCCTGCAGCAATTGTTTCTCATTGCAGCATCTTTATGGATTTTGGAAGGAGATGTTAGATAATTATGGAGAGAGGAGAGGAGAACCTGATTCATTTTCCAATTGGAATCGATCGAACTGCAATTTGCAACCTTCCCATCTAGTACACCTTCCAGTCTTTTCTGCAGCAGCTCCAACATGCCCTTCAGATCGTTTCTGAGGACTCGGCATTCCTCGCCAAATCGGGAAACCACATCCGGCGTCAGCTTGGGGCCGAAATCTTTGGACAGCAGCGCCGAGAAGCCCGAGTCCGCCGCCCACAGTAAAAGAAACCCGACGAGAACCTTTACGGGGAAGGAGAAAAGCGGCCAAGAATGTTTCTTTTGGACGGATTTCTCCTCCACGGCCCTAGATTTAACCGGATATCGGGGTGGCGGCGTAGAGGGAGGGGTGACGGTGGAATCGGCGGACTCGCGGGTGGAAGGAGGGCTTTCGTCGCCGTAAGGGACCGGCGCCAGCGATGCCTTACTGGACCGGGGATCAAACAGCTTGGTGAGGAAGGACTGGTGGAGGGAGGATACTGCGGAGGGGAGGAGATCGCGGGTGGCGTGGATGCTAGCGAGGCAGATCTCGCAGTGGCAGTTGGTGTCTTTCCGGCAGCCGGGGAAGTAGCAGCTGTCGCCACCGCTGCGGGCATCCCGGCGGTCGCGGGTGGAGGTCGTAGCAGATCGGGTCCTCGAGGACGCCGTCGCCGGAGTGTTCATCGCGGCTCTCCCTCTCTCGAACTCTCTTCTTTTGTCTTCGTCTTCTAATCGGAAGGAGGCGGAGAAAGAGAGAGAAAAGGGGGATTTCGTCATCCGATCGATTTGAAATTTGAACTCTTCGAATGAACCCTAAACGGCTATAATATGATCTACTCCCTTTTCGCTTGCTATTTATCACAGAATGTCAGAATATTAGATATATATTTTTTTTAAAAAAAACGGCGTAAATCTTTGAGATGTGTACAACGATTCGAAAATCTTGATTAGATTTTGGACCCAGATTTAGTGGCAGATATGAACCACGGCACTAGGTCCATTCATCTATTCATGTCAGTTTTTTGGATTGATGTTTTGTTCAAAACAATTTATTGTAAAACTTAAATAATTTATTCATCAAATAAAAAAATGTTAATTATTAATATTGAGAATGCATATGAACAAAATATTGATGATATAATTTGCGCTTGGAAGATGCAAATTCACATGAGGGTGGATTTAGGATTGTAGATGGTAATTATTTATCAAATAAAAAAATATTAATTATTAATATTGAGAATGTGAAAAAAATATTAATGATATAATCTGCGCGTGGAAGATGCAAATTCACATGAGGGTGGATTTAGGATTGTAGATGGTAATTATTTATCAAATAAAAAAATATTAATTATTAATATTGAGAATGCATGTGAAAAAAATATTAATGATATAATCTGCGCGTGGAAGATGCAAATTCACAGGTGGGCGGATTTACGACTGTAGATAGGGTCGTATTTAGATTTTGGAGGGCTGTGTCTCTTTAGTTGTGTAATGATTTGTTCCATGAA
This sequence comes from Zingiber officinale, assembly GCF_018446385.1. NCBI lineage: Eukaryota > Viridiplantae > Streptophyta > Magnoliopsida > Zingiberales > Zingiberaceae > Zingiber > Zingiber officinale. The sequence goes on from NC_055992.1 coordinate 108,568,170, forward strand.
AGTGTCGTCGCAGGGTTACATGATCAGTTTATCAATGAAACTCTTGGGATAATTTATAAAAATATCTTTAATGTTTCAATTTAGTCCTAATTATATATGTTTATTCTAAGTCATTTATATCTCTCATGTTTTATAAATTATCCTAAATATATCCCTACCGTCAACTCCTCCGTTAACTGATACAAAATCAATCATATGATAGTGAAAGAGCTCTCAGTGGATTCTTCTCCTCCACTTCCTAAAGAGAGAAGCTCTCCCTTCTCTCTGGGAAGGGAGTGGTTGTTCATTGCCGAAGACAGGCTCCAAGTCAAGCAACCCAAGGGGTGGTGGGGGAGGGGATCTTCCCCTCCCTCATCGACGGTGGATCATCACCCATTGATGTCGAGAGGGCTCCGGCGAGGTTCTCCTGCCACTCAAGAAGGAGAGCAAGAGGAGCTTTGAAGACCACTGCCAAAGGCTCTTCACCGGTGAAAAGGAGGGGGAGGTTCTTGGGTCCGACCTCCTCCGGTCGTGCAAGGACACTACCGCCCCACACCACCACCAACCGGAGTCATCTTAGGGCATGATCGGAAGACTTGGCTTGAAGTGGAGGCAAGCTACAATGGCTGAAGGTCTTGGAGCTAGGGACCAAAGGGGGCAAGCAGCGATAAGGTGAACAGCGAGGAGTACCCTTCGTTACAAATTAGCCAATGGTAGCGAGGTTTGTGCCGACAATCACAAAGGATTGTTTCTTGGCATACATCAAGGAGGGCGCCTGCCGGCCAGTTCACCGGAGGTCCTGCTGTGGTTGCGAAGAACAGGTGTGAAGGACAATGGTTTGGTGTTGCCATGGTGCTCATTGGCCGACAGGAGGGCATGTTTTGAAAGGGTTCTGCCGACAGCAGTTTTTTCCGATGACCAGCAGATCCTTGAAGCTTCCGGCGACATTAGTGAGTGATGCGGTGATGAGGAGGGGCCCCCACCCCGCGGAAGATTGCTGTCACGGTGGAGGTCAAAGTCAAGGCGGTCAACGCTCAGATATCCTCGGTCGGTCGGGCGACCATGCCACGATCGGAGGGAGAAGGTCCTGATCCGCCACCGCCTTCGACACGGGGAGGAGTCAAACGATCGACGCTCAATGGAGTATCGAACGCCGGACGGAGGAGCGATGTGCAGAAGCCGGGCCGAGCGGCTACCCCGCTCGGCCAGGCAGCAAGACTCGACATTGGCAGAGCATAACTTCGGCCGAGCGGACGTGACACAAGCACAGTGGAATTCTGGCTGAGCGGATGAGGCACAGGAACGGCGGAATTGCTGTCGAGCTGACTAAACACAGTGGAGGCCCGCTGAGAGGACAAGGCACAGGAACAGCGAAGCTCCGGCCGAGCGGCTAACTGCTCGACCTAACAGCATACTCTCTCTGGTATCCATCGACATCCTTTTGGGAGTTAGTGTCGCTGACACCTGGCATGGACAACCAGAAGATCGTATGACGTAAACTTCCACTATTATTTCAGAGATATGCTCGGCCCGTTGCGATATTGTATCAGGGATACTTTACCGACAAGTCTTTTTATAGAAAACTTTGGGAAGCATACTCACCTTGGAGAGAGTGCACGCGCACTATAGGAGCTTTATATAAAGGAGGTTCAAGCATCGACGGAGGTATGCGATATTCACTATTTGCGCTACAGTTTTCTTGTTGCTCCGCCTTATACTTCATCGCTGGTGACTGACTTGAGCGTTGGAGGGCCAACGTGGGGGACTCCTTCCCTGGCTCGGCACTGACGTCATCTGTGTTGTAGGTCAGAGCGGAGTCTACAGGCGGCCAGCGGGAGCGCCATATCCCTAGTTTTCCATCTTTTCGACTTTTTGACAGGATCATATTTGGCGCCATCTGTGGGAACTTAACCTGCATCCGAATCGAGAAGATGAAGGACGTTGGACGACTCATCATCATAACACTCACTCAAGAAGTGCTCGACAAGCTCGTGCAAGCCCGAGAGACAAAGATGATCGAGCAGCAGCAACAAAAAGCGTTAGCCAATTGGTAAGCGCAGCAGCCTACAACATCTATAGCCAGGAGATGAGCGGGGCAGGAAAACTGGATGGAGTAAATCTCCGTATGGGGGCAGAATAGAAGGTCGACCAGCACACAGGGGGAAGCGCTGCCTGCACCGATCCCCTTTTTGTTGGTGCAATCGACCTCCAAAGTTTTAATTTCAGACAAATATGTTTAAGTATGTTTAAGTATGGAGCTTGTTCTAGGGAAGTCCTAGTTGTAGGCTAGGCAAGGGAAGTCCTAGTTGGAGGCTAGGCAAGGAGAGAAATCTCGGTATATCGTGGAAGCCAGGTGGATAGGTCTGAAGGACTTGATCCCTGGGTAGCCGAATACTGAATCCTAGTTGTAGGCTAGGTAAGGGAAATCTCAGTATATCGTGGAAGCCAGGTGGATAGGTCTGGAGGACTTGATCTCTGGGTAGCCGAATACCGAGTCATGGTGAGTGAAGCCAAGTGGAGAAAATCCTAGGGGGTGGTAACCTTAGGTAACGGGAAGTCTTGGAGGAGTGAACTCCAACCAAGGTTGATCGGATGGTTTCTGGTCGACCGCGCGCGATCGACCGGACCAGCGGATCTCGGTAAATCTAGGTTTAGGTTTACCATTGTATTATGTATTACTATTATTGTTGTTGGTTAATGTAGTATTACATGAAAAGTCTTCGTGGATCGGGCGATCAAACACTGAGCAGGCAAAAGTCCAAACAGGTCTGGAGGACCAATGTTCGGCAGGTAAGTTGAGGTATGCAACTGGAGGAGCGATAGTGAGGTCGGGTTTCTAAAGGGAACAACCTTAGGTCGTTGATCCAACTGAAGAAACTGAGAAGGTTTCTAAGTTGAGATCAAGACAGTTCTACTGTCTATATTACTCATGCATTATATTACTGTGCTAACCTTTATTTTGCAGGAATATTGTTTAACTCTGTTTTGCATATTCGGCCTAATCGGTTGACCGAACAGGAGGATCAGTCGACCGAACCAGCTTGACTCAGACCAGAGATCAGTTCAGACCAAAGCGAAGCACAGTCTGATCGAAGCTTGATCGGTCAACCAAACCAAGGATCGGTCAACCGATCCAATCAACATTAAACAACATTAAAAGAAGATATCTGGCAGATTTCATCGAACAAGGGAAAGGCTTGTTCGGTAGATCGAAAATATGGTTCGGTCGACCGAGCCATTAAAGATCAGTTAATGCAGATTTCTGAGCCAGTGTCAGACTCCGGCCAGGAAGGAAGGAGGGAGCGGGTTTGGTCGACCGAATAGTGGGATCGGTCGATCGAACGCCCAAGGCCTATAAAATGAGGCTCGAAGTCTGAGGCCATAAGAACTTTCTGATTGATTCAAGTGCTCTTCTGCAAGCTGCTCATGCTATAAGTCTTCATCAACGCTGCAAGAGACTTCATCCGATAGTGTCGACCGAGCTATGATTTACTACTACTGTTGTCGGTATATCATTTCATTTATACTGTACTTAATTTCATGTAAGATAGTAGGAGTGTTACTATCTTACATCGTTGCACTTGTACGATCCACTTCTTTCCGAGGTTCTCGGAAAGAAGGGTTTTAGTGCTTTGCCCGTCGGTGCGATCAAGGACCGCGGGCCTTCAAGTAGGAGTCGAGCTAGGCTCCGAATGAAGTAAATAATCTGTCTCCCTTTTACTTTCCGCTGTGCATGATTTTGATTTAAAAGATAAAGAAAAGTTTTAAAAAGACGCGATATTCACCCTCCCCCTCTATCGCTCGCATCCGATCTATCACTTTTATCGTGCCTTGTTCCAAACCCCCTCAAAAATAGCCCCAGTGAATTAAGAATGGGGATCGTCTTTGAATGATGCTCCCATTCGGGATGCACTGAATGGCAAGGCGCCTCGAAGCAACGCGTCGTCTGAACGGATCAATCGGTAGTTCTCCGAGGAGATCTTACAAGACCCTCTGCCCAGACATTATACCCCGCTGGCGATCGGGCCATATAATGGATCGACTGATCTGGATGATCATCTGGATAGGTTTGATAATGAAGCCACGCTGCACCAGTATACAGATGGGGTAAAGTGCCGAGTCTTTCTTACTACTCTCTCCAGATCGGCGCAACATTGGTTCAGAAGACTGTCGGATGGATCTATACGCAGCTTCAAGGACTTCCGAGCTGCATTCTTACATCATTTCGCCAGCAGTCGACGCTATCAAAAGATGAGCATCAGATTCTTTTCCCTGAAGCAATGATCGAAAGAAACGCTCCGAGCCTACATACAGTGTTTCAGGAATATTGTTTAACTCTGTTTTGCATATTGAGATCAAGACAGTTCTAAGTTGAGATCAAGACAGTTCTACTGTCTATATTACTCATGCATTATATTACTGTGCTAACCTTTGTTTTGCAGGAATATTGTTTAACTCTGTTTTGCATATTCGGCCTAATCGGTCGATCAAACAGGAGGATCAGTCAACCGAACCAGCTTAACTCAGACCAGAGATCAGTTCAGACCAGAGCGAAGCACAGTCCGATCGAAGCTTGATCGGTCGACCGAACCAGGGATCGGTCAACCGATCCAATCAACATTAAACAGCATTAAAAGAAGATATCTGGCTGATTTCATCGAACAAGGAAAAGGCTTGTTCGGTCGACCGAAAAGATGGTTCGGTCAACCAAACTATTAAAGATCAGTTAATGCAAATTTCTGAGCCAGCGCCAGACTCCGGCCAAGAAGGAAGGAGGGAGCGGGTTCGATCGACCGAACAGTGGGATCAGTCGACCGAATGCCCAAGGCCTATAAAATGAGGCTCGAAGTCTGAGGCCATAAGAACTTTCTGATTGATTCAAGTGCTCTTTTGCAAGCTGCTTACGCTACAAGTCTTCATGAACGCTGCAAGAGACTTCATCCGATAGTGCCGACCGAGCTACGATTTACTACTACTATTGTCGGTATATCATTTCATTTATACTATACTTAATTTCCTGTAAGATAGTAGGAGTGTTACTATCTTACATCGTTGTACTTGTACGATCCACTTCTTTCCGAGGTTCTCGAAAAGAAGGGTTTTAGTGCTTTGCCCATCGGTGCGGTCAAGGACCGCGGGCCTTCGAGTAGGAGTCGAGCTAGGCTCCGAACGAAGTAAATAATCTGTCTCCCTTTTACTTTCCGCTGTGCATGACTTTGATTTAAAAGATAAAGAAAAGTTTTAAAAAGACGCGATATTCACCCCCCCTCTATCGCTCGCATCCGATCTATTAATTGGTATCAGAGCCTCGTTAGCTCTGAAAGTTCTTAACCGATTTTCAAAGTATTTTTAAAACTTTTTCTTTTCTTTTAGAATATTTTTCTTATCTCTATTTATCTCGCACTGCTAATCCCAAGACGCAAGTCTTGGAAATTTGTTTTTATTTTTTTCTTGCAAGAATGTTGACATCCTATCAAGAAGGAAGAAGCATCTACGAACCTCCACTGTACGATCAAGTTTATTTCAATATCTGGAGACGAATGATGGAATCTTTCATCGGAAGTGAGAGTTTTGACAATTGGATCGCACTGAGACAATCTTCTCGGAACCCACAAGCAAACACAAAGTTAATAGATATATTAATTAGTGTTTTGCCTAACAAAATTTTGTGTCAATTAGAAAATTACAAGAATGCTTTCGAGATGTGGACCAAATTGATTGAGCTTCACGAGACTCCGTCAAGGCTAGAAGATCATGGCGAAAGTGAGTTCGAATATGAGTCCAAATTCAGAGAGCAATCCTCAGAATCAGATCTAGAAGAATAAGACGAAATCAGCTTCATCGTACTGGTGGCTAAGGAGGAGGCTGATGGACCCGAACTCGAGTCAGAACAAGTGTCCAAACCTGAACCCAAGCCCGACCAAATGTTCGAGCCTGAATCCGAAGTGGCAATGGTCAAGGGGGAGAATCCTAATAAGGATTCAGAAGGTAATATTGTAAATTCAAAATTTAAAGAACACATAACATGTTTCAAGTGCAGAGAAAAAGGACACTACAAAAATAAATGCCCGATGAGTTGATCTGCACAACCAGAGGCAAAGGAGGAACTGATGCCTAGAGTCCGGAAAAGGAAGGATCACATCGAATGTTTCAAGTGCAAAAAGATGGGACACTACAAATTTCAATGTATGGAGAAAAGACCCAAGGATTCAGGGGGAGCAAATATGGTAAATAAATTTAATTTATATGAAAATTTGCATGCTTTAGATTCTTCTTGTTTGAATTGTGCTAAGAATTTAAAAAATCATGAAAATCCTACATTACTTAACAAAACCAATTTAATTAATAAAAATTTAAATATAACCAAAATTGATCAATTCGACTCAAACCTTAATCAAGACCTAGATCTAGTTAATCAAAACTTATTTATTCAAGATATTTTGAATTTAAATCAAAATAACAATTATCTAAAATTAACTAACAATAAACAGAACCTAACTAAAAATTTAGAAAATAAAAATAAGAAACAAAACTATGAATTAAATACAAAATCAAATTTTAGAAAACTAGAAAAACAAAATAATATTTTGAAAAATAAAATTGATAAATTAGAAAATATTATTAATAATTTTATCAACTCACAAAATCTAGATTTAAGTTATAAATCAAAACCAAATCTAAAACAAAACTTTCATTATAATCATGTACCCTTTAATTACGAAACTAATCAATATTGATAATAATAATAACAATAACAATAACTAAATAATAATAATAATAATAACAATAACTAAATAATAATAATAATAATAATAATAATAATAATAATAATAGTAATAATAATAATAATAATAATAATAATAATAATAATAACAATACTAAATAATAATAACTATAATATTAACAAAACAATTCTAAACAAAGCAACAACCATCATTAATGGGCAATAATAAAAACAATAATATAAAACAATAACAACAACAATAAAATAATAATAAAACAATAATATTAAAACAAATAATAATAAAACAATAATATTAAATATACAACAATAACAACATCAACAACACAAACAATTTGTATTATGCATGACTTATTTGAATTATTTGAATTGTCATGATCATGTATACTTAACTGTTGTATAACATGTTATGCATCTTTTCTTAATTTAGAATGGTTAGATTAAAAAAGTTTACCAAACCCTAACAACATAGCACCGGAATGGATTGGGATGATAGTACTGTAGGATCGAAAAGAATTTAGATATCTCCACAATAACATGATATTGTGCACTTTGGGCCTAAGCCCTCATGGTTTTGCTCTTGGGCTCTCCCCAAAAGGCCTCATGCCAATGGAGATATCTTTCTCTTATAAACCCATGATCTTTTCCATGTGTTTTCAATATGGGACTATGTTTGCAACCTTGCAACCCCAACAATCCCTCCCTCAAACAAAGGACCATGGGCTTCCCACGTCCGATCCTTGACCCACCAGGTCTTCCTGCCCCTCGGTCCACCCGACCTACTAGGACTTCCTGCCCCTCGGTCCACCCGACCTACTAGGACTTCCTTGCCTAGCCGCAACTAGGACTTCCTGCCCCTCGGTCCACCCGACCTACTAGGACTTCCTGCTACAGTCCTTGGTCAAAGGGATAACCGGACACTTGGTGAGCGAGTTCTAGCAGGTCAAGGATGACCGGATGCTACGCATGATGTACCAACAGGTCATAGGTGACCATTGTAGGATCGAAAAGAATTTAGATATCTCCACAATAGCATGATATTGTCCACTTTGGGCCTAAGCCCTCATGGTTTTGCTCTTGGGCTCTCCCCAAAAGGCCTCATGCCAATGGAGATATCTTTCTCTTATAAACCCATGATCTTTTCCATGTGTTTTCAATATGGGACTATGTTTGCAACCTTGCAACCCCAACAAGTACATCAAGGAAACTTTGTCGAAGGCATGTCTAGGCTGAATATGGAATTCTACCTGGTGCACTAGACTAAGTGGATCTGACCGAAGCTAACACAGTCAAACATGGGCTAGTTAGACCAAAATTTAGTATTAAGTTCTTTGAGCGGGAACAGTTTGGAAAGTCTTTAGCAAGTGGTCCACCATTGATACACAAGAAGATCATAAGCTTCGCCACTGAACTGAAAGCTTATCCTTAGAAAGCCTGTTTGATTAACCCAAAGCTAAATTTGAATCTAACATGGGTTCAATAACCTTTTTCAAACTCAATTAATTTCAAATCTAAATTAAAAACCTAATAAATTCCAACCCTAATTAAATTGCAAACTTAATTAAATTCCAAACCTAATTAATTTTAAAAACTTAATTAAAATTATTTTAAAACTTAATTTAAAATTATTTTAAAACTTAATTAAAATTATTTTAAAATTTAATTTAAAAATTAATTATTTAAAAAAAACTTAATTAATATTATTTAAAACTTAAATTATTTTAAAACTTAAATTATTTTAAAACTTAAATTATTTTAAAACTTAATAAACTAAATTAATTAATTAACCCTAATCATTAACTAGTTTAACTTAATTAAATTAACTTAATACACTTAATTAATTCTTAATAAATCTCAACTTGAAATCTTAACTTTAATCAACAAATAAAGTACTTTAACCTTAAACAAAATTAAATTTTTATAACTAATCCAAAAATCTTTACCTAATTAATTCCTAAGAAATTAATAATAATTCATAATCAATTAATTCGTAACTATTAATGATGAAACTTTAATCAACAATTAAAATTAATTCTTAACCTAATTAATAATAATACTAAATTAAATTGAAACCATAACCATAGCTATTAAAAACAATTCTTAACCAAATCCACTTAATAACTTTACAATTTCTAAACTAAATATTAATTCAATTAATTCACAAAATAAATGTTACCATCTATTTAACTTATAATAATCAAAGTTTAACTAAAATTTAATTTAAGTTTTAACAAATTCAAAATCAATAAAGTCATCTCACACAATTATAGGATTACCATACTTGAAAATTTAGAATGGGTGAGATGCTAAGAAAATTAAAATTTAAAAGATTTTATTTTGATTGATGATTAATTGAGTGTATTATATATATAAATTATTATTGTTCATCGCCTAAGTCTTTCGAACCTTAAGTCAATTGTCATCCTTAGATACACATAGAAAAGTCTTCCTTGTGGGTAACAAGGATATCTAAAAGGAGTGTCTGATTAAGAGGAAGAGACTTGACTGAAGGATATATTTTTTATATATCATTCAAAATCTTGCTCTTGAAAACATATTTTGAATAAATGTTTCAAAACATTTTTTTTTAAAAAAAATTGCTTGATAAAACTTCTTCACAAATCTTTTTGAAAATTATCTTTAAAATCTCTTAATCAAATACTTTTTGAAAATTATCTTTACATACTTATTTAAAGAAATCTGATTTTGAAATTAACTTAAAAAATATTTTTGAAAAATTGCTTACAAAACTCAAAATACTATCTTTTAAACCTAGCTCAAGCATTATCTTTTCAAAATCATATTCTTCAAACTTTTTGAAAATTCCTTGAAAATAAAATTTTACTTAGAGAATTTTCTTGAAAATTACTTGAAAATATTTTTTGAACTCAACTTTAACAAGGATGCTTGATAAAAACTCTTTACAAATATTTTTGAAAAGTTTTCTATAAACATATCTTTCAAAGAAATTTTGCAAGCATTAAGTCTTCTATATCATGGTTTTGCAAAAATACTTTAAGTCTTGAAATACTTTTTGAAACATATTCTTGAGAGATTTTACTTAGTGCATTCTTCAAAATTATTTTGAAAAAGATACTGTAAATTTATTCAATTTTTTCACGGAATGAGGCTTTTTCAAAATCTCTATGAATCATTTTTGAAAACTCTATTATACATTAAATGGGTGAGGGAATATCTTAGGCATATCTTGAAAATATTTAAAAGTATTCCATCATTGTTGGTGCAAAACTTAGGGATCCTTAGCAATTAAAGCCATTTATGAAGAGTTCTTTTTGTTGTATGACAAAAGGGGGAGAAGAAGGGTTTAAGTTAGAAATCTAAATCTTTTTGAATTGACCTAACTTAAACATATTTGTCAAACATCAAAAAGGGGGAGATTGTTGGTGCAATCGACCTCCAAGGTTTTAATGTCAGACAAATATGTTTAAGTATGGAGCTTGTTCTAGGGAAGTCCTAGTTGTAGGCTAGGCAAGGGAAGTCCTAGTTGGAGGCTAGGCAAGGAGAGAAATCTCGGTATATCGTGGAAGCCAGGTGGATAGGTCTGAAGGACTTGATCCCTAGGTAGCCGACACTACAAGAAAACAGGGCTTCAGTAACAGATTTTTAAAACGGAATTAAAATCTGTTTTAATTTTTAGTAAATCAAAAACAAATTTAATACGGAATTACTAATCAATTATATTTAAATAAAATATAATATACAAAAAACTATTTGAGACGAAATTTAAAACGAACCAAAAATGAATTTATAAAATAAATATTTATAAACAAAAATAAATACAGATTTAAAATAGAATTTGATAGGAAATTTTATTTGTCAATAAATCTGTTTATATAATTTTAAACGGAAATAAATTTGGTTTTTAATTTATATTCAATTATAAAAGAAGTGTATTAAATTTTTTATTTTATTTTATTTTATTTTATTTTTAATAAACCCTATGCTACATCTTATTTAATACTTTCGTTCGTCTCCCTCGCTACATCTTCCTCGCCGACTCAGCTTTCTGCCGACTGCTTTCTCGCCGACTTTCTCACCTTCTCACCGACTTTCTCCCCGACTCTTCTTCTTGTATCTCGACGGCGTCGTGTATCTGACCAACCCTGCTGCTCGTATCTCGCCGACTCTGCTGCTGCTCTCTCAAAAGGTAACCCCTAATTTCTTCTTCTTCTTCTTCTTGCAGTGTGAGTTGCCACGCCGCACGCCCTTGATTTTGTCGACGACCACTGCCGCAGGCGCGTGCGCGTGGAAACCACGTTGATGCCCGAGAGACTAAATCACAGAAATTTGTGAGATTGCTGTTGTTTAGGGAAAAGAGGCAGATGACTTATGTTCCTGTTCCTGTTACCTTTGCAAAGAGAAGAAATCATGTTACTTTCATAGAATCCAGAATAACATCTCCACCTTTTGTATGCCTACAATGATTTATGTTCACCAATGATTTACAAATTTCCTCTTTTAAAGCTTCTATATCTTTCTTAAGAAAATCAATTTCCAGATTTCTGTCTTTGCAAAGATAGCTCACTTTCTATGAACTTATTTCTTAGTAGCTCTATCTCAACTAGCAATATTTCCTTTTCTCCATTCTGTTCCAAGCCAAAAAGATTTCTCTGCTTGGAAGGTTGACACTTCAGATTGAGTTACTACACTTCTCTTATGAAGTCTTTTTGCAATGCTTCCTTAGATAACTTATGGTTGTCTAATTCTTTGCTCTCTATATTTTAGTTCCAAGCTCAACCTTTCTACATCTCTTGACCTGATACCTATTTGACCTACTAGCTGCTTGAGTTTCACTTGGTATTTCCCCTGTAATAACACTATATCTTTATTAGATTTCTCCAAAATTCTTCCCATGTTGCCTTTTTGTGATTGTAACTTGGCATTTTCTTTAATTGCTTGCGTGACTATCTTCTTAGTAGTTTGAAATGTAGATGACGTATGTGTAGAAAGATTCCTGAGTTCCTCTCGAAGCCACTCGACACTCTTAGAAATGGTCCATTTAGTATTTCTCAATGTCTCTTTGCTACCTTGGCTCGTTTCTCTTATTCAACTTTAGCTAATGTGATAGTTGGTAGATCTAATTCAATCACTCCAGTTTGTTTCTAAAGTTCTTTCTCCAATAACTCAACCTGTAACTCAAGATTATTGATAATGGATAAATGGGTAGAACACTCATATTGCATCCTGAGTTGTTAATTTAATGTTTTTTGATATTTACTATTTTATTAATAAAATTATTCATTGTGAATATTATTCTAGCAATGCATATCAAGTTCTAATATTCAATGATCCTGTCCGAACCAGTATCAATGGACGCTGGGGATGTGGCGCTCCCTGCTGTATCCTCGAGTGCTCCGGCGAACCTGCAACAAAACCGAGCTGGGGGGGTGTCCCGGCGACGACCCTCCGACGCTCAAGTTAGGCGAAGGAATGAGAAAGTGGCTTAGAAAATGGAGACTTGTGTACCTCCGGTTGAAGAAATGGAGACCTTATATAGACCTCTCGAAGGAGCCTGGACACACCAATCGAAGCGATCACCTGCTTTCGACCATGCCTAGGTGTGAGCCTGTCAGGAGGGCATCCATAAGACCATACTGCTATTGTATCAACCTTTCCGTGACGTGATGGTGGGGCCTTTAATAGTGCCATCTTGCGTACAGTCTAATCATCATGCCTTTGCTGACATATCATATCCCGAGCCGAGCGAATAGGCCGCTCGGCTAACCACTGTTCCCTCGCCACGATTCCAGCCGAGCGGACACCTCCGCTCGGCCATTCTGTCCTCGGCCGAGCGGACACCTCCGCTCGGCCACTTGGCTCCGGTTCTTCTGCTTTGGCGTCGGAAACCCAAACCTTTGGCTGGGTAATCTCTGGCTCCGCTCGGACGGGACTCCATCTGTGGGTCCCCCATTCTTACCGCCGGATCACTTGCCTAGTGAGTCCGACTGACTGGACTGTGTGTCCGAGTGGGCGGTCGTCGCCTTATCGCTGCTGCTGATATCCCTTGAGCCGTTCGGCCCTCATGCCAAATTTATCCGCTTGGCTCTTCGCTTTGTATGCCTTGGCGCCCAACGTGGATGTTTGCTTGTCTAAATCCTCTTGAAAATCGCGCAAGTCTTTTTCATTAAGCCGAAGCATGCGCGGTATGGGCGCATTAATTGCGCTTGGTGACAGAGCGCCACGTGGCTTGTCTCTAGTGGCGGTGACGCTCCGTACGATGGGACGCCATTTGTTTTGAAATGAACGGTTAGATGATGACCTCGTCTCTTGTGCCCTTCATCCGACGGACGAGGCTGAGCGGTCTCGTTTGTATAAAGCCCTCGTTCTGGCCTTTACGTCGCACTCTCTGTTTCATCGCGTGTCCTCTGCCGAAGCTGCCTGCTGCTAGCTTACTCCGGCGACTCCCCGTGCTTGCTTTCCGGTGGTTTTCGAGTTCCTGGGCTTCTTTCCTTTGATCTTCCCTCAGTAAGCCTCTTCTCTTCTCTCGTCCCCTTGTTTCTGAGTATTGCTGGGCTTCCTTCCCTTACTTCTGCACCCGCTACCGAGGTTCACGGTCCGTGGTATATGAGTATGGAGAGTAGGTTAGATGAGGAGCACGCCCGGCGCGTTGTTAGGACCTACGGGATCCCGCACGACCATGAAATAGTTGTAGCCGGCCCGACCGACCGGCCCAATAACCTGCCGATCGGTACTATTTATTTTTTTCTGGACCAATTCCAGGGCGGCCTCAGATTTCCTACTCATCCATTTATTTTGGAAGTTTGTAATTATTTCCGCATCTCGCTCGGCCAACTTGTGCCGAATTCCTTTAGACTGCTGAGGTTCTCTTTAGGCTGCACAGTATCCCACTTGACCCCAAAATATTCCACTACTTCTTCTACCCCAAACAATCCGAGTTGGGTACTTTTATTTTCCAGTAGAATAGGCTTCAAATTTTTGAGAACATGAGCCTCCAACAAGCCTTTGGAGGAGTTTTCTTCTATATCGACTTCGAGCGGCCGATTCAGGACTAAATGGCGGACCAGTGCCGACCCAGTGAGCTCGGCAAAGCAATCCGGCTACCTTCATGCGGCAAATTGCTTGTCCGGTCAGTGATACAAAATCGACGATTGCTTCTCAAGGGGTGTTGTACATTTTGGATTATCTCCCGTTCGGGCCAATCCCCTACCGCATGGGTAAGGACTCTTTACTCCCTTCGCCTTTATTGTCTAAGCGATTTTAATTTCTTCCATTCATTGAAGTCATGTGGCTCCAAGGCTCGATCATCAAATTGAAGGTGGAAAGTGAGGTGCTACGAAAAGAACTACATGGTCTTATCCCCTGGCGGATGGGGAGAGGGGGGGCCAAGCAAGTCACCCAACCCGCTTCCACGGAGGTTGAGGCGGATCCTGTTTCCTCTGCTCCAGCCGAGCTGGGAGTCCCCCAGGCTGGGGATTCGCCACTGGAAGTTCGGCGGAAACGTCGAAGAGAGTCCAGCCTTCCGCCGACCCCAGAGGGCGAACCGCAGGCGCCGATCGAGATCGCTTCTCCAGATCGCACGCCTTCGCAGATCAGGACCCCCGTGTTGGATCGAGACGCGCTAGAGGGGGGGGGGGTGAATAGCGCTCGCGGCTATTTCGTTCGATTATCGGAATCGTAAAACGTTCGTAGAGTAATTAAAGCAGCGGAATAAAGGAAACAAACACAAGAACACAGTGGTTTACTTCGTTCGGAGCCTAGGTCGACTCCTACTCGAAGGCCCGCGATCCTTGATCGCTTTCCGTGGGCAACAACTATAATTTCGTATGAATATTACAGATTAATTACAAAAATGTAACTGCAATTAGAATTATACCGACAACAGTAGTAGAAAGGGAATCTGAGCTTCGGGTCGTCGGAATGTTGCAACAGCACTTCGGAAGCAGCACTTGAGCAGAACACAGCAGAATGGAAGCTTGGAAGTTGTTGTTCTGGTGCTACTGCTCGAGACCTCTTATAAAGGGTGTTCAAGGCGCCTTAGCTGCTCATCAGGCGCCTTGAGCAGTCGAATCACCGCGTGGATCGGCACGGACTGGTCGAACTCTATCGGTTGGCGCCTTGACCTATCAGGCGCCTTGACCTCGGTCAGCGCCTTGAACTCCATTCAGGCGCCTCCAGTCTGCTGCGCTTTTGCACCCGAGGCGCCTCAAGCTCCATGGGCGCCTGGACACTGTTCATCCGAGTTCTTCTTTGTGTTTTTGGTACCTGCAAGTATGTTAATCCAAAAATACCTGCAACACAAAGTTAACACAAAATAATAGTATGAATATGAAATTATGGCGGTCTCCGGACTGTCCGGGTCTGAGTTCAGATTTCCGACCCTCTGTTCCTCTACGGGGAAGCGTCCTCACCTACTCCACTCGGAGATTTACTGTTGCCGACGATCCTCCGGATCATTGGACTTTTGCTCGGACTCGATGCTCCGGACTTTCTGTGAACATCCGCTTCCGGCCGATTCGGACTTTCACACAGTTCGCGACACGGGACTTTCCACCTAGGGTTACCACCCCCTAGGACTTTTGCCTGAAGCCATCGACCTGCCAAGGCTTTCCGCATAGGGTTACCACCCCCTATGACCTAGGGTTACCACCCCCTAGGGTTTTACCTTGCCTAACCGCAGTTAGGGCTTTCCTGAAACACTCAGCAAACGCTGTCAGAAAACAAAGCACCTTAACTTTGAATCCTTTGCCATTATCAAAACTTAGGTTCGATCGTCGGATGCTTCCCGCACCAACAATCTCCCCCTTTTTGATTATGGCAATACGTAATTCAAAGTTAAGAGAAAAAAAATAACATATGCATAAAGTTAACCAAGCTTAAGTAAATAAACTTCAAATGCAATAACAGTTAAGCTGGAAACTTTTAACTTGGTAATATTAGACTCCCCCTTAATAAAAGCCCTCCTTTTATTAAATATTTTGAATTTTCTTTTAACGTTAATTTACCTACTCTCCCCCTTTGCCATATATCAAAAATAAACCAGTTTGAAAAGTAGATTTGTATTTTTTCTGAAGGAATATTTTCAAAGAGGGATAACAATGAATTTTCTTCTTAGATTGCCAAATTTGAAAATACTTAGCTATATATTTAGCTTCGAAATGATTTGTATTGAGAAAATATTTTGCCAAATAGCTAAGTTTAGAGTACAATCTAACTGAGTCTAGTTAAAATAGTCTTTAAAATTAACTGAGTTTGAAAATATGAGTATTTGAATTTTCAATAAAGGAATTTGCTTAGAAGTTGTAAGATATGAGGTCACTTGAAAACTTTAAAACGTTATGAAAGGTTGACTAGTTTTGAAAATATTTGAATACTTACTTACATGGGCAAGTTTTAAAAAAACTGTAATTAAGTTTTGAATATGCATTTTGAAGAAACTTTGATATTAAAAAACTTTGATATTAAAGGGAGTAGTAGTAGTTTGTTTTCTAGTCCAAGCATGAGTCAAATTAAATTACTGAGTTTAATTTGATTTAGTATCAGAGCCTTGAAATAATCAGGTAAAGTAATTTGATTAGAACCTTAAAGTACAATCATGCTTAAAAAAATTGAAACACACTTTTCCCAATTGTCTAACCTTTAGCTACTTGCTGATTGCCTAGAGGGCAGTAGCTTTCACATGGTTAGTCAAGTTGAGTTAATTTGATCCAGGTAGACTTGACTAGAGCTGGAGAACTTAACTTGATTAATGTTTATTGCATATTTAACGCCCAGACTCATATTGATGCACAGATATAAGCATTCTTGAGTCCAGGCAATACCCTATGCATCTCACGCCTTCTAAGTTTTTCAAGACACAAGCAAGGTATACCTAGGTGATTGTGAGATGCTCTGGCTTTAATCTAGGGGTACATGATATCTAGGGGAAAACCTAGGCGTAATCCGAATTTTTTGAAAATTCTAAGAAATTGGGATTTTGAAATAAGTATTTTCCTAGAAATTTTAAAAGCAAAAAACATTGTCTATTCTACCCAACACATTCCTATTTGTCTTCTAAGTGAGCTGAACTCAAGTTCAGGTAAGGGTTTTGTGAAGATGTCAGCTAGATTTGATTTTGACTCAACATAGTTGAGTATAATATCACCCTTAGCTACATGATCCCTTACAAAATGGTGCTTCACTTCTATATGTTTAGTTCTTGAGTGATGAATTGAGTTTTTTGTTAAATTTATGGAACTTATATTATCAATTGAGATTTTTGTGTTATGATAGTTCAGTTGATAGTCTTTAAGAGTGTGCATCATCCAAAGCAATTGAGATGTGCATTCACCTAAGGCTATATATTCAGCTTCAGTGGTAGATAGAGCAACACAATGTTGCTTTCTACTTGACCAACTTACTAGGCATTGTCCTAGAAATTGACAACTACCACTTGTGCTTTTTCTATCTAACTTGCATCCGGCGTAATCTGAGTCAGAATAGCCAAGGAGGTCAAAGGTGCAAGTTCTAGGGTACCAGAGTCCTATATTTAGAGTACCTTTAATGTACCTAAGTATTCTTTTAACATAGGTTAAATGTGACTCTTTTGCACTAGATTGGTATCTTGCGCACATACCAACTGCAAATAATATGTCGGGTCGGCTTGCAGTTAGGTAAAGCAGGCTTCCTATGGCACTTCTATAGTACTTTTGATCTACTGGTTTTCCTTCAGGGTCAGAGTCTATGTTAATGTTGGTTGCCATTGGTGTATTTATTATTTTTGAATTTTTCATGCAGAATTTTTTAATTAATTCCTTTGCATATTTAGTTTGATAAATATATATTCCATCTTTAGTTTGTTTTATTTGTAAGCCTAAGAAAAAATTAAGTTCACCAACCATACTCATTTCGAATTCATTTTCCATTAATTTTGTAAATTCTTTTAAAAATTTAGAGTTATTTGATCCAAAAATTATATCATCAACATAGATTTGAGCTATGAAGATGTCTTTGTCTACAGTTTTTACAAATAGAGTTGGATCTATTTGACCTTGGTTGAAACCTTTGGATATTAAGTGATTTGACAATCGTTCATACCATGCCCTAGGGGCTTGTTTAAGTCCGTACAAGGCCTTTTTTAACCTAAATACATGATTAGGATATCCTAAGTCCTCAAATCCTGGAGGTTGGCTTACATATACTTCCTCCTTAATAAATCCATTTAAGAATGTTGACTTGACATCCATTTGGTATAGTTTAAATCCTTTGTTTGCTGCATAGGCTAACAACATTCTAATGGATTCGAGTCTAGCTACTGGGGCATAGGTTTCATCATAGTCCAAACCTTCAACTTGGCTGAATCCTTTAGCTACAAGCCTAGCCTTATTTCTAATTATTTCGCCTTGATCATCTAGCTTGTTTCTAAATACCCATTTTGTATCGATTATTGACTTATTTGAGGGTTTAGATACAAGTTCCCAGACTTGATTTCTCTCAAATTGGGCTAACTCTTCCTGCATAGCTATGATCCAGTCCGGGTCAGGTAGTGCTTCTTCTATTGTTTTTGGTTCGATTTTAGAAATTAGGGCAATCTGACTGTGGATTCTATAGGAGGATCTAGTTCTTACTCCTAGATTTGGATCACCCAAAATTTGATCGGATGGGTGAGAGGTGCTGACCCTAGTTGGTCCTGTAAGTGGGTCAGGGGCTGGTTCCTCTGGTATATTAAGATTTGGTTGAATTTCATCATCTTCTATATTTCTTGGGTCAACTTCAACATTCTCATTTATATTTGGTAGATTATATTCTTCATCAAATATTAAATTAGTTGTTTCTTCAACTTTTAGGGTGTTTTGATTGTAGACTCTATAGGCTCATTGTTTGAGAGTATCCTAAAAATATTCCTTTGTTAGATTTGGGTGTGAATTTTCTTAAATAATCTTTAGTATTTAAAATGTGAACTTTACATCCAAATACTTTTAAATAATTTAAGTTAGGAATTTTATGATAATATAGTTCATAAGGGGTTTTCTTGTGAAATTTGTTGATCAAGATTTGATTTTGAATATGATTTGCAGTATTTATTGCTTCTGCTCAAAATTATATTCATTTAACATGGTTCTTGCGGCTTCTTGTAGAGTTCTATTTTTACGTTCCACCAGACCATTTTGTTGGGGGGTTCTAGGACATGAAAATTCATGTTGATATCCATTTATTTTACAAAATTGGGTAAATTTATGATTTTCAAATTCCCCTCCGTGATCACTTCTTATTCTTTTAATTTTAGTATCTTTTTCATTTTCTATTAATTTACAAAAGTTACTAAATATTTTATAGGTTTCATCTTTAGTTTTTAGGAATTTTACCCATGAAAATCTAGAGTAGTCATCGATTATTACTAAGCAATACTGATTTTTGCTTAGTGACTTAGCTCTATGTGAATCAAATAGGTCAAGGTGAAGGAGCTCAAGTAAGGAGCTGGTTCTTTCAAGATTTGTTGATTTGTGTGTTGACTTAGTTTGTTTTCCCTGTTGACACGTATTACAGATAGAATTTTCAATAAATTTTAGTTTTGGTAAACCTTTAACCAAACCATTATGACTCATTTTTGAAATGAGTCTAGTGTGAGTGTGACACAATCTTCTGTGCCACAAATCAGTTTCCTCTTCTTGTGTTAGAAAACACTTTTTTGAGGATGTCGGTAGATTAATTGAATACATATTATTTATCCTAAGTCCCTTAAGTAAGATTTCAGGATTTTCAATGTTTT
The DNA here is from genome assembly GCF_018446385.1 of Zingiber officinale. NCBI lineage: Eukaryota > Viridiplantae > Streptophyta > Magnoliopsida > Zingiberales > Zingiberaceae > Zingiber > Zingiber officinale. The sequence continues at coordinate 108,587,618 of NC_055992.1, forward strand.
TAACTAAACACCTGGTTTTGTCAAAAGTTACTAAGTATCTGCTATCACACAATTGACTTATACTTAATAAATTAAACTTGAAATTTTCAACTAACAGGACTTTTCGAATAATAAAATCGGAGTTGAGTTCAATATTACCTCTTCCGGTTATCTTAAGTTGACCTTCGTTACCGAATGCAACTGATCCTAAGTTCTTGTACGTTAGTTTAGTAAACTTCAATTTATCTCCAGTCATGTGTCTGGAGCAGCCACTATCCAGCATCCATTGATCCAATTCCTACATAGTAAGTGGTTGAATTGTTTTAATGGATTTCATGATAGTTAAATTGAAGTAAACTTGTTAGAGGTAAATTTTTGAAAGAGTTTTGAATAATTTTGAAATTTAGTTTAATTTCGAGATTTAGTTTTAAAATAATTTTGAAATTTAAGTTTTTAAAATAATTTTGAAATTTAAGTTTTGAAATTTAAGTTTAAAATAATTTTGAATTTTAAGTTTTTGAAATAATTTTTAAAATAATTTTGAAAAAAATAATTTTGAAATTTAAGTTTTTTAAAATAATTTCGAGATTTAGTTTTAAAATAATTTTGAAATTTAAGTTTTTCAAAATAATTTCAAAATTTAAGTTTAAAATAATTTTAAGTTTTTAAAATAATTTTTTAAAATAATTTTGAAAAAATAATTTTGAAATTTAAGTTTTTAAAATAATTTTAAGTTTAAAATAATTTTGAAATTTAAGTTTAAAATAATTTTGAAATTTAAGTTTTTAAAATAATTTTAAAATTTAAGTTTTTTAAAATAATTTTGAAATTTAAGTTTTTAAAATAATTTTAAAATTTAAGTTTTTTAAAATAATTTTGAAATTTAAGGTTTTTAAAATAATTTTGAAATTTAAGTTTAAAATAATTTTGAAATTTAAGTTTTTAAAATAATTTTGAAATTTAAGGTTTTTAAAATAATTTTGAAATTTAAGTTTAAAATAATTTTGAAATTTAAGTTTTTTAAAATAATTTTGAAATTTAAGTTTAAAATAATTTTGAAATTTAAGTTTAAAATAATTTTGAAATTTAAGTTTTTTAAAATAATTTTGAAATTTAAGTTTTTAAAATAATTTTGAAATTTAAGTTTAAAATAATTTTGAAATTTAAGTTTAAAATAATTTTGAATTTTAAGTTTAAAATAATTTTGAATTTTAATTTTAAATTTCTTAATCATCTCACCCGACCTAGATTTTCAATCAGGGAATCCTATAATAGTTGTGAGATGAATTATAATTCAATTTTAAGGTTTGGGTTAACTTTGTGTTAGATTCAGGTTTAGCTTTGGGTTCAATAAGTAAGCATTCTTTGGATAAACTTCTGGGCTATGGTGAGTCACAAGGAACTCATTAAAGTAACCATGCCTTCGAGGTTTTCCAAATAGTCCTACCCATTGAGCTTAGTACTAAACCTTGATCTAACTAGTTAGGATCCATTTAAGGGTAGCTTCGGTCAGTTCCACTTGGCCAAATACACCAGGTCGAAGCCATATCTTCCTAGACATGCGATGCCTAAGCTTCCCTAACGTACTATCATCCAAAAACTTCACCAGTACTGTGGTTCAAGTTAACCTTAGTCCGTTTTAATCTAACCTTAATTACCCTGCCGGGTGATCTACTCTTGTTTTACCCATTTCGGATAGATTAGGTTCAGCTACCCTGCCGGGTAATTTAGTTGGGGGTGCCAGCGAGTCTGGATCCTCCATATTGAGTTTTAATTTCAAATTTTGAATTTAATTTTAATTTGAATTTAATTTTAATTTCGAATTTTGAATTTAATTTGAATTTAATTTGAATTTTAATTTTAATTTTGAATTTAATTTTAATTTTGAATTTAATTTTAATCTTAATTTGAATTTGAATTTGAATTTTAATTTTGAATTTAATTTTAATTTTAATTTTGAATTTAATTTTAATTTTAATTTGAATTTAATTTTAATTTCGAATTTTGAATTTTTAAATTTTTAGGATTGTTTTTCTTCTTGCTTCCCCTGGATCATGGCCTCGATATGGTCTATCGAGGTAATATATTTGATCCTTCGGAACCCAGTATTGGCCAAGTCCAACTTGATTGACCAAGTTAGACTTGGAGACCCATGCTTGGACTGATTTAACACTTTGTTTGTTTATTAATGATAAATAAGATCTATATTTACTTTTGTATCCCAGCCCAGTTCTGTTGTAGACGGCTCTTTGTGTCCCAAGAATCAAGTCCAAATTCTTGGAGCCCAAAGTAAATCGTTCTAAGGTATTTTCTAAATTTTTAACCTGATTTGTTAGACTTGAATTTTCTTTCTCAAGTTTTTGAACTTGAGTTGGTAATTCAGTCTGACTCTGGTCAGGTAAAGGTTTGGTGTTAGCCACTTCTTTAAGGACACTTACTTCCTTTAGAAGTGACTTAACTTTCAGGTTTGACTTAGCTAATTTGCGCAATAAATAGCTAACTAAAGTATTCAACCGGGAGATACTTACAGGAGTTGGGTCCTCTGAAGCGGATACGGATCCGTGGCTTTGCTCGGACTCGGCCTCGGACTCGCTCTCGCATCCGTATTCGACGACTTGGTCCGGGCCATTAATGCAAGTAGACTCGTTTGTTCGAGCTCGTCGTCGTCCTCCGATGAAGATTCGTCCCATGTTGCCTTAAAGACCTTTTTCCTTCTTTGCTTTTGACCTCCTTGAGTTAGGGCAGTTGGTCTTGATGTGCCCTTTTGGTTACACCCGTAACCAAACTTCATCTTTGTATTTTGTGGGCCTTCTTTTGATTTTTTGCCTTCTTTAGATCTCTTTTGTCGAATCCTTTCGTCTTGTAGAGCTTCTTCACGAGGTTTACCATCTCGGTTGTAATGTCACCTTCTTCATCGTCAGAATCTGGTTCACCCGATCTGGTTCGATTCTCCGTCGTGGTCTTGGTTCCCGGGTTGTACCTGCAACCAACGCAATACCTTTCTCGGTAGGCTGTATATTAGTCTGCTCATGAAGTTCAAATTCATTAAAAAGTTCATCTAGTTTTAAAGAAGATAAATCCTTGGAAACTTTGTAGGCATCTACCATTGATGCCCACAATGTATTCCTTGGAAACGAGTTTAGGACATACCTTATCACGTCCCGATTTTCTATCTTTTGGCCAATTCCGTGAAGAGAGTTAAGGATATCTTGTATTCTCGCGTGAAGAGAGCTCGCTGTTTCGCCTTCCTGCATTTTTAGATTATATAATTTATTAAGCAAAAGATCTCTTTTGCTTACCTTGGTGTCGTCAGTGCCTTCATGGAGTTCGATGAGCTTTTCCCAGAGCTCATTTGCAGAGGAGAACGGGCCGACCCTGTTGAGCTCTTCCTTGGTAAGGCCGCACTGGAGGGTGCAGGTAGCTTTGGCGTCGGCTTCCACCTTTTTGATTAGAGAGGCATCCCACTTCTCGCAGGGAGTCGGTTTGCCGTCGTCATCGGATGGTAGCTGAAGTCCCGTCTTTATGATCATCCACGTTTCGAATTGTATCTTTAGATACGTTTCCATTCTTCCCTTCCAGTAGCCAAAATCTTCTCCGGAGAATAGCGGGGGACGTACAGTGCTGAAGCCCTCTTGTTGGGCCATTTATAATATGCAACAACAGAAGATAACAGAATATGTTCCAAGACTAAGTCTTGGATTAGTAGTGCTGGAATAAAGAATAATAAAAACGAACTCGAGTGGTGTTGCACCTACTTCGAGCAAAAGTCGATTCGAGGGAAACAAAAATTAGAATATAGCTATAAGGCTAAATTCTAATTCGACTCCGAAAACGAAAAAAAACTGCGAAAAAATTTGTTTTGAAAGGTGGTTGCACCAATTCAAAACGACCCCGCTCTGATACCAATTGTTGGATCGAGACGCGCTAGAGGGGGGGTGAATAGCGCTCGCGGCTATTTCGTTCGATTATCGGAATCGTAAAACGTTCGTAGAGTAATTAAAGCAGCGGAATAAAGGAAACAAACATAAGAACACAGTGGTTTACTTCGTTCGGAGCCTAGGTCGACTCCTACTCGAAGGCCCGCGATCCTTGATCGCTTTCCGTAGGCAACAACTATAATTTCTTATGAATATTACAGATTAATTACAAAAATGTAACTGCAATTAGAATTATACCGACAACAGTAGTAGAAAGGGAATCTGAGCTTCGGGTCGTCGGAATGTTGCAACAGCACTTCGGAAGCAGCACTTGAGCAGAACACAGCAGAATGGAAGCTTGGAAGTTGTTGTTCTGGTGCTACTGCTCGAGACCTCTTATAAAGGGTGTTCAAGGCGCCTTAACTGTTCATCAAGGAGCCTTGAACGAGCCGAGTCACCCGCGTGGATCAGCACGGACCTGGTCGAACTCTATCTGGTTCAAGGCGCCTTCAGCCTATCCAAGGCGCCTTGACCTCCGGTCAGCGCCTTGAACTCCATTCAGCGCCTCAACGATCTTCTGTTGGCCTTTTCTGGCTACGAGGCGCCTCAAGCTCCATGGGGGCGCCTCCTGTTCATCCGAGTTCTTCTTTGTGTTTTGGTACCTGCAAGTATGTTAATCCAAAATACCTGCAACACAAAGTTAACACAAAATAATAGTATGAATATGAAATTATGGCGGATCTCGGGATGTCAAGTCGACGGTTCTGCGGAAACCCTAGGTCGACCCGACGCCTCTGTTCCTCTACGGGGCACGCGTCCTCACCTACTCCACTCGGAGATTTACATTGCCGATCGATCCTCCGGATCATTGGACTTTTGCTCGGACTTTCGATGCTCCGGACTTCTGTTGAACATCCGCCCGATTCGGACTTTCACAGTTCGCGACACGGGACTTTCCACCTAGGGTTACCACCCCTAGGACTTTGCCCGCCATCGACCTGCCAAGGCTTTCCGCATAGGGTTACCACCCCCTATGACCTAGGGTTACCACCCCCTAGGGTTTTACCTTGCCTAACCGCAGTTAGGGCTTTCCTGAAACACTCAGCAAACGCTGTCAGAAAACAAAGCACCTTAACTTTGAATCCTTTGCCATTATCAAAACTTAGGTTCGATCGTCGGATGCTTCCCGCACCAACACCCCGTGGCCTCGCCCACCACACAGCCCTCTGGCTCTCCTCCACGGACTCGTCGTTGCTTACGACGGTTGGGCGAAACTTCAACCATAGGGGAGTCCTCGGGCCAGGCGACTGCGGCTGAGGAAGTGCCGGCCGGCCACCCGACCATCAAGACTACCCTTCGATTCCCGTAGGAGGAATATTTATTGTCTGCCGATCGGCCATCAAGCCCCGTTTATGAAATAACCTTAACGGGTCCGCTCGCCAAACTTTTCGAGGACGCCCAGATTCGGGTGGCCCTCATGACGCCCAAGCAGCTCGGCGATAACCACATGCAGCAGCCACTCGGTAGGTTCATTTTCTTCACGTGCCATGCTACTGTTTGGTTTCTGATTTTATTATTTCCCTTACGAGATTGGGCGAGCAAATCGCCACTAGCCATCGGTGGGAGTGGAGGATCTTATGGAAAAGCTCCAAGTCTCGGGGTCCATCGGTAGAGCGGGAGAAGCCGAGCAGAAGAAGGCCGCCGACCTGGCTACAGAGGTGGCTCGACTTGAAGGCTTGGTGAAGAAACGCAACGAAGACGTGAAGCGCGCCAGTAGCCGGAAGAAGCGGGCGATCGCTGATCTGGACAAGATGAAAGTTGAAGTCCGAGCCCTAGATCAGCGATCTAAGGAGCTGGAAGCCCAACTAACTACCGAACGGGATGGGCGCTCATCTGAACGCACTAAAGCGGAGGTGGACCAGAAAGTTCTTCAAGATTCACTAATTGCCTCCCGGGCGGCGCTCAGAAAGTACAAGGAAGGGGAGCCGAGTCGTCTGGCTGCTGCACGTCAAGATTACCTCCGCTCGGAGAGGTTCGGCACGAAATTTGGCGGCAGCGTCTCTTCAACCTTTGCCGAGGCCGTTAAGGTCACTATGGCCTACTTGAAGAAGGGTGGCCACCTTCCTGCGGGAATGCACATTCCCGCTTCCGATCTGGCGGCCATGATAGACGACATTCCGGACGGTTTCTTCAACTTCGAAGACCCCGAGTGAAGAGTGTTCCTCGTCTCTATCTTGTTTTTGCATTTCTTACGCCCAGCGCAACTTTTTGTACTTGCCGTCCGGCATGCTTTCCCTTTAATGCAATTATGTCTTTGCTTGCGTCTTCCTGATCCTTATCCATAATATTCTTCTGTTTGCTTAACGTTTATGCTTAGAGTTAATCATGCTCTAAGTGTTCTCCGTCACGCGGCCGATCAGCTTAACCCATAAAACAAAGTCCGAGCGGGATGGCCTACTCGCTCTGCACGTATCTAGTCAGTGTGAAGTCGACAAACGCCAAGTATCGAAGGACCAACGCCCGAGCGGGCCTAAATGTTTTAATACTTGTGGTTTCCGCGGTTTCTTATTCTCTGATATTCGTTCGTCCGCCCGGGGTATTTATAGTCGCCGGACCGACTCTCGATTTTTAACGATGGTGCTCGTCGGTTTTCCGCTCGGTTTTTATAGACGCCGGCTCGTTTCTTGATCTTTAACGACGGAGCTCGTCGGCGCGGATATTTATAGCCGGTCGGCGCGGCTCTCGATCTTTAACGACGGAGCTCGTCGGCGCGAATATTTATAACTGGTCGGTGTGGCTCTCGATCTTTAACGACGAAGCTCGTCGGCGCGGATATTTATAGCCGGTCGGCGCGGCTCTCGATCTTTAACGACGGAGCTCGTCGGCGCGGATATTTATAGCCGGTCGGCGCGGCTCTCGATCTTTAACGACGGAGCTCGTCGGTCTTCCGCTCGGATTTATAGGCCGGCTCGCTCTCGATTTTTAACGTCGGAGCTCGGCGGCGTGGATATTATAGCCGGTCGGCGCGGCTCTCAATCTTTGACGGAGCTCGTCGGTAGCGGATATTTATAGCCGGTCGGTAGCTCTCGATCTTTAACGACGGGCTCGTCGGCGCGGATATTTATAGCCGGTCGGTAGCGGCTCTCGATCTTTAACGACGGAGCTCGTCGGTCTTCCGCTTCGAGGGTTTTAGACGCCGGCTCGTCTCGATTTTTAACGTCGGGCTCGGCGGCGCGGATATTTATAGCGGTCGGAGCGGCTCTCAATCTTTAACGACGGGGCTCGTCGGCGCGGATATTTATAGCCGGTCGGCGCGGCTCTCGATCTTTAACGACGGAGCTCGTCGGCGCGGATATTTATAGCCGGTCGGCGCGGCTCTCGATCTTTAACGACGGAGCTCGTCGGTCTTCCGCTCGGGGATTTATAGATGCCGGCTCGTCTCTCGATTTTTAACGTTGGAGCTTGTCGGCGCGGATATTTATAGCCGGTCGGCACGGCTCTCGATCTTTAACGACGGAGCTCGTCGGCGCGGATATTTATAGCTGGTCGGCGCGGCTCTCGATCTTTAACGACGGAGCTCGTCGGCGCGGATATTTATAGCCGGTCGGCGCGACTCTCGATCTTTAACGACGGAGCTCGTCGGCGCGGATATTTATAGCCGGTCGGCGCGACTCTCGATCTTTAACGACGGAGCTCGTTGGCGCGGATATTTATAGCCGGTCGGTGCGGCTCTCGATATTTAACGACGGAGCTCGTCGGCGCGGATATTTATAGCCGGTCGGCGCGGCTCTCGATCTTTAACGACGGAGCTCGTCGGGCTTTTAAGCCTAATTTGGACAACGTTTTCCTGGCCGAACGGCACAGGGTCTTTGGAATTGAGCCTTTGGCTCGTACAATATACCTCCGGCTGAGCAGCTCGGGGCCTTCGTCGTCGAGTGTTTGGCTCCGATAATTTACCTCCGGCCGAGCGGCACGGGGCCTTCGGACTTAAGCATTTTGCTCGAATAATTTACCTCCGGCCGAACGGCTCGGGGCCTTCGATCCTCGAGACTTTGGCTCGGCTAATATACCTCCGTCCGAACGGTACGGGGCCTTCGGTTTTTTATGCCAATGCAAGTATATCGCACGCCCGGCCGAACGGCTTGGGCCTTCGTCCTTGAGCATTTTACTCGAATAATTTACCTCCGGCCGAACGGCTCGGGGCCTTCGATACTCGAGCCTTTGGCTCGGATAATTTACCACCGGCCGAACGGCACGGGGCCTTCGGATAACCAACCGTTCGGCTATGAACACAGAATGCCTTGGGAATAATTTGTTTCCTGCGATAAAAGGAGTACAGCTATTTTGAATTTACACAAAATAGAGCAAAAGCGCACCTATCACCCAGCTCTATATAGCTAAAGGTGATTTGCACTCCATGGCCGATCCAGTATCCGACCTTCCGCATCCTTGAGGTAATAAGCGCCCGAATGGAGCTTCTCGACCACTTGAAGGGTCCCGAGGAGCTTCCAACTTGACATCTCAGGCCGACTTGACTTTCTTCCGGACTAGGTCGCCTACTTGAAAGGCTCTGGGGATCACGCGCCGGTTGTAGTTACATTTCATCGTTGACGCCATCACCGGACGGACGCTTTAGCTCTTTCCTCTTGACCAAGTCTAGCTCCATGCTCCTCGTTCGGCGTTATCTTCATCATAATTTTGTACCGACGGACTCCACCCCAACTTCAATCGGGATGATTGCCGCCTCCATATACCAAGTGAAATGGAGTGCGCCCGTTCCCTCCTTTGTCGCAGAGCCCATAGGGAGCTCGTCTGCCCAATTGCCTCCTTCATGGTCGAGCCGAGCCCGTAAAATTCGAGAATCTCTCGGTTGGTTACCTCGGCTGACCGTTACTCTGGGGTATGCCATCGATGTGAAGTCTTGCTCGATGCCATAACTTTCGCACCACTTCCCGATTCCGGTGAATTGGCGTCCGTTGTCGGAGACGAGTCATCTCGGGATGCCAAAGCGGCAGATGATATTTTGCCATATGAACTTTTAACCATCTTCGGATATTTTTGCAAGTGGCTCAGCTTCTACCCATTTTGAGAAGACCGCCACCAATAAGAACTTCCACTGCCCGGTAGCCATGGGGAAGGGTCCCGATGTCCATCCCCATTGGTGAGCAGGCGGGCCACTGATTGATCTTTCATCTCATCTGCGGTCGGTGGGACATCTGTGATACTTCGACGGGATAGACAATTTACAACGGTCCGGGCAGCATCCTTTTGAAGTGTTGGCCAAAATACCCGGCTAGCAAAATTTTCCTGGTTAACGATTGTCCGCTGGATGTCCACCGCACGAACCTTGGTGCACTTCTCGAAGGATGTACTCGGCATCTTCGCAGTGACGCATTTTAGGAGCGGACGGGAGAAGACCTTCTTGTAGAGTTGATCTCCTACGAGGGTGAACCGACTAGCCCTTCTCTTTAGTAAATGAGCTTCTTCCCGGTCGGAGGGGGAAGCTCCCGAGCGCAAAAACTCCACAATAATTGTCCTCCATCGCTCGGGTATGTGATGCCCTCCTCCGATCGACATGTGCTACTAAAGATACTTGCTCGATCGGCTTCGAGAGCCGACCGGGATAACGCACTTGCCCGCTTGATTCTCCGCCCAGGGGATCTTCTGAATAATCACCTCCCTAAAGTTGAGCTTAAGTTTTTCAATAGCCTCCACGTAGAGCTTGAGCCTTGTACTATTTATCTCGAAAATCCCTGAGATTTGCTGAGCAGCCAACTGGGAATCTGAATAGAGGATGACCCGGACGGCTCCAACGTGCCGAGCGGCATGCAATCCAGCAATAAGGGCTTCATATTCTGCTTCATTGTTGGTCGCTCGGTAATCTAGCCGGACGGAGAGCTGCATCCGCTCTCCTTGTGGGGACAGCAAAACTATGCCAATTCCGCTCCCGTGTCTAGTGGGCGATCCATCCACGAACACTTTCCACACAGCTTCGGGTTTCGGGTCCTGCACCTCTATCACGAAATCGGCTAAGGCTTGTGCTTTGATAGCCGAACGGGGTTGATATTGGATATCAAATTCGCTTAGCTCGGTTGTCCATTTGATGAGCCGTCCGGAAGCTTCTGGATTTAAAAGCACTCGTCCCAACGGGCTATTGGTCTTGACGATAATCGTGTGCGCCAGGAAATAAGGACGAAGTCTCCGAGCGGCCAGGATCAGAGCAAAGGCCAACTTCTCGAGTCCGGTGTAGCGGGTTTCAACATCTTTCAAGATATGACTAAGGAAATATACAGGTTGCTCCTCACCTCCCGACCGGACTAACGCTGATCCCACAGCCTGCTCGGTTGAGGATAAATAAATGTGCAACGGTTCGCCGACAGCTGGCTTGGCCAGCACAGGTAGGGAATTTAAGTACGTCTTCAGTTCTTCAGGCCCGATCGCGGTCTTCATTCCATTGGAACTTTGTAGCTTTGCGGAGGATTTTGAAGAACGGAAGGCTCCGGTCGGCAGTCTTGGAGATGAAGCGTGATAGCGCTGTAATCCGACCGGTCAGCCTCTGTACTTCCCTCATGTTTCTGGGCGGTGGCATGTCCTGAAGAGCCTTCACCTTGCTAGGATTAGCTTCAATACCCCGTTCGGTCACAATATAGCCCAAGAAACGTCCTCCTTTGGCGCCGAACAAACACTTATGAGGATTTAGCTTGACCCCATATTTTCTGAGTGTACGGAAGGTTTCTTCCATATCTTTGCATAAAGTGGCCGCTCGGAAGGATTTGATGAGGATGTCATCTACATAGACCTCCAGGTTGTGTCCGATTTGCTCGCGGAAGACCCTATTCATCAATCTTTGATATGTTGCTCCGGCATTCTTCAGTCCGAACGGCATCACCGTATAGCAATACGTGACGCCATTCATGAGGTCGGTAACATTCGATTACGATTTATTAGCGTAGATGAAGGACCGAGAGAGCCGCATGAAGGAGAATCGGATTAAGCAGGAGGGTAGAACCTTGGCCGATGTGCTGATCCTCGATCCACCATCCTTGTTGTGTTGCGGCTTGGAGCGAGCACCACATTTGCCGATCCCACCCCGAATGATGGCTTCGTCTAAGAGCTTATCCTCCCGTGTGATAATATTCTGCTCGGCGCTGAAATCTCTTCTCCTTTGTTTTACTTGCCGGCGTCCGGCGGACGTGAAACTTATGTTGGGCTATGCTAGGGGAGACACGGGCAGCTCATGCGTCGACCAAGCGAAGACGTCATGATTCATCTGGAGGCATTTGACCACTTCTTCTTTCAGTTCGTCCTCCAGGTCGGCGGCAATAAAGGTTGTAGCCTCCGATATGCTCGGATGGATCTGAACCTCCTCCTTTTCATCATAAATTAAAGCAGGAGGTTTCTCGGTTATGGCGTGTACCTCGATCCGTGGAGCCTTTCGCGCGGCGCTGGATTCGGCTCGGACCATTTCCACATAGCATTTCCGAGCGGCTAACTGATCTCCTCGTACTTCACCGATTTTGTCCTCGACCGGGAATTTGATCTTCTGATAGAACGTCGACACAACAGCTCGGAATTCGCTTAACGCCGGTCGCCCCAGTATCACGTTGTAGGATGAAGGGGAGTCGACCACCACAAAGTTTGTTGTCCTCGTTCTCCGGAGCGGTTCTTCCCCTAAGGAGATAGCCAGTCTTACCTGTCCGACCGGAAGAACCTCATTGCCCGTAAACCCGTAGAGGGGGGTTGTCATGGGCAGCAGCTCGGCTTGATCGATTTGTAGTTGATCAAAGGTCTTTCTGAAGATGATGTTGACCGAGCTGCCAGTGTCAATGAAGATACGGTGGATGGTGTAGTTGGCTATCACTGCTTTGATGATGAGGGCATCATCATGCAGCACTTCAACTCCCTCAAGATCCTTGGGCCCGAAACTGATCTCGGGTCCGCTCGCCTTTTCTTGGCTGCAACCCACCTCATGGATTCTGAGCTGCCGGGCGCTTGCCTTTCTCGCCCTGTGTGAATCTCCTCCGGTCGGCCCACCCGCAATAATATTGATTTCTCCCCGGGAGGTGTTGTTTCTGTTCGCCTCCTCCCGAGCGGACTGCCTAGGTCGCTCATTGGACCTTCGAGAGCGATCTTCATGCCTTGGAGGGAAACACTGTTCGGGAGATCTTCTATATGTTCGCCGACCGGACTCTTGATGCATCGGCGGTCGGGTGAAAGCGATCGGCGAGGCCACCCGTCGTCTGGGATGGGTGATCGGCGAGCCCGGCGATCGCGGGTGTTGTGGGAGTCGATATTATGGAAAGAGCAAAACATTGGGGTCCATACCTTTTTCTTTTCTTTGGCCGCTCGGCCGCTACCTCTTGGACCACCGGGACTTCGCATGATGTGCGGGATGCCTCAACTCTTGGTCCTCTTGGTGGTGATGGGCAGTGGGCTGCTTCCGTTCGGCATGGGCCGGACGTTCGGCATGAGTTTCCTTCCGTCGGGCAGCCTCCGCCTCTTCACATTTATATACTCATTCGCCGGTGTAGCATGTGGTCGTAGTCTCTGGGCGGTTTGCGAATGACGTGCGGAAGAAGTCCCCTTCCGCGAGGCCTTGCGTGAAGGCGTTTACCATTGTCTCCGAGGTGGCTGTGGGGATGTCCATCGCTACCTGATTAAATCGTTGTATATACGCCCGGAGAGATTCTCTTGGTTCTTGTTTGATGGTGAACAGTGGCGCTTGTCCTTTGATAACGTCATGCTTTCATAGTGATGAAGAAATGCCTTTGGAACTCAGGAAACTAGTGATAAATGTCCGTGACCTCGAAACCACCTATGTGCGATTAGATAGGTGGTGAGAAATACACGGCACTTACGCCATCGAATCTTGATGCAAGGTGGCGTCTTGTCGAACTTCCCAGTGATCGTCGGGATCGATCGTCCCATTATAGCTCGATCGGTGGTGTATAGTATTTTAAGCGGATCCGATGTATGGCTTCGAGGCTGTCGGTGAACACCGCTCGGGTGGTGCGTTCGCTGGGAGCTTGCCCTTCCTATGATCCCGACAGGAGGCTCGTCGGATGAAGATCCTTGCTCCCGTGAGCGCGCGATTTCTGGGGAGTACGGAAGAGTGCCTGAGGAACCCTCCTGTTGAAACATATTCCAGGCGGCCTGCTGAAGCCGAGGTTGTTTGCTGTTGCGCTCGCTCAGCCTGTGCTTTCTCCTTTTGCTGCGCCACTGCCTTGGCTGCCCTCGCCTCGACTATAGCGTCAAACTCTTCTTGTGAGAGTGCCACGGTATGTAGTCTTCCAGCCTCGTCCATTGCCTCTGCTCGGATGCAGGTGCGTTCCCACAGACGGCGCCAAATTGATCCTGTCCGAACCAGTATCAATGGACGCTGGGGATGTGGCGCTCCCTGCTGTATCCTCTAGTGCTCCGGCGAACCTGCAACAAAACCGAGCTGGGGGGGGGAGTGTCCCGGCGACGGCCCTCCGACGCTCAAGTTAGGCGAAGGAATGAGAAAGTGGCTTAGAAAATGGAGACTTGTGTACCTCCGGTTGAAGAAATGGAGGCCTTATATAGACCTCTCGAAGGAGCCTGGGCACACCAATCGAAGCGATCACCTGTTTTCGACCATGCCTAGGTGTGGGCCTGTCAGGAGGGCATCCATAAGACCATACTGCTACTGTATCAACCTTTCCGTGACGTGATGGTGGGGCCTTTAATAGTGACATCTTGCGTACAGTCTAATCATCATGCCTTTGCTGACATATCATATCCCGAGCCGAGCGAATAGGCCGCTCGGCTAACCACTGTTCCCTCGCCATGATTCCGGCCGAGCGGACACCTCCGCTCGGCCATTCTGTCCTCGGCCGAGCGGACACCTCCGCTTGGCCACTTGGCTCCGGTTCTTCTACTTTGGCGTCGGAAACCCAAACCTTTGGCTGGGTAATCTCTGGCTCCGCTCGGACGGGACTCCATCTATGGGTCCCCCATTCTTACCGCCGGATCATTCAACATTCAAATGTTTATTGTTCTTTTAGTATTTTATATTTGGAGATATATATGGAACCTTTAAATTTACATATTATTATTGATTGTAAACATATTGAAGGTGTTGAATTAATACAAGTAGTCTTTTAATAAAAGTAAATGATTAGATAACAATAAGATTATAGTTTTAGAATTGAATGTTATAAAGTTCTTTTATTTTATTTATGAAAAATATCTGTATATTTTCTAAAAATGTTGAAAATGTCTACAAATCGTAATTGGATGTGGCGTCAAGAAGATGATAATGGTTTTCATTGGTGTACTACTGTTCTATTATGTTGATTTTGATCTTCATTGGTATACTGTCATTTATTGCTTCTATTAGTGTACTGTTGTTCTATTGGTGTTACTGCTATTAGTTTGTGTTAGTATTGGTGTTTGCTGCATAGTATTTATTGCTAGTGTTTACTTATAGTATTTTGCATAGTATAATCCGTACTGCATAGTGCTGATCACTGTAGAAATTTGTTGTCCACTGCTGTTGCCTTTGTTGAATTCTGCAGAAATGTTGTTTACTGCAAATAAAAAATATTTGTAGAAATTTATCACGTTTGCTATTGTTTACTGAATTTTACCATTGTTTTTGTTCTTCGTTGGTGTACTTTTATTCTATTGTGTTGATTTTGATCTTCGTTGGTGTGCTGTCATTTACTGTCATTTATTACTTCTATTGGTGTACTGTTGTTCTATAGATGTTACTGCTATTAGTATTGATGTACTGCTATTGGTCTTACTGTTGTTTGTGTTATTGCTACTAGTGTTTACTGAATTTTACTGCTAGTGATTACTGCACACTGTCTAATGCTATATTGTATGGACAACAACGCATGCTAGAAATATTCAATTTTTATTGATGTTTAATGGTCTCCTAAATGAACATGATCTGACAGAAGTACATCAACTGCAAATTAATGATTCATTCAAAACCCTATTAGTGGAAAGTTGATGAATTCTTTCTTTTACATCGTTATTTTTTTATGTTATGTATAAAGCATAGTAGTCTACACAACCTTTTTCTAGCATCTATCTTACTACTTTTTACAGTTTATTATTATATGTATGTTGTAGTGCATCTATCATCACAAGATCAAATGAGAGATCACAAGATCAAATGTGATATTGCATGTAAAACTAAAATGATAATGAAGGATGAGTCTATTACCAAACATATCGGGGGTTCAATTTTTTTTGCAGCATACCGCGAGAGGATGATATGTCTCTTTTTTATATGTTTATTTCAATAATTTATACATCTCATTTATTAAATTTAATATTTAGATTTAAATTAAATGTATCTCATATGATTTGGTATATATTGACATATGTTATATATGATTGTAGAAAAAAAAATTAGGACGAGAAGTGGATCAATTTGAAGTTTTTGAACGAATGCATAAAAAGAAGCAAGGTACTGGAGAGTTTATGGATAACAAATCGGCCCGAGTTAATGTAAGTTAACATAGTTAATCATTTATTAATATCATATTGACATCTCATTTGTTTGTTTTTATATTTCTTAAACTAATAAAAGTTATTATAATATGGACAGGAACAATATAGACAACGACAAAATGTTGATGATGACTCTACTAATCCTTCATTCAATCTCCAATCATGGTGTGATGTGGTGGGTGGCCAATATAAGGGAAGAGTGTATGGATTTGGACGCAATCAACACTTTAGAAGATCATATACAATGGAAGCTCCAACGAAATAAACTCCAATGAAAAAAACAAAGAACTATCACAAGAAATTAAAGGCATGCGTGCTACTAGCAAGAGAATGGAGAAAGAAATTATTGAAAGCAAAAACAAATTGAAACTCATTATCACATAAAATCGGCAAAGGGAAGAAAAACTTATCAAGGAAGGTAGACAAAGGGAAGAAAAACTTATGGAGGAAGGTAGACAAAGAGAAGAAAATCTCAAGGGGATGGTTCGTAAGATGATTCAAGAGGTTGGATATACCAATCATTTATATCCAGGAGGATCTGATCCCCGTGAGCGTCTTAATAAACGAAATAAAGATTAGATTTAGTTAGATAATATGAATATTTGGATGATGTGATATTTTTGGATTAAAAATTAATTGCTTCAAATATTTTTAATTTATTTGAAATGTGTGATTGTTTTTGCTAAAATAATATATAGATGAGAAAAATAAAAATATAATATAAAAAATTATTGATAAATTTAAATATGAATTTTGTAAACAGATTTATGAACAAATTAAAATTATTTTTGACATGCTATTTGAAACAGATTAATAACATATTTAAAACAAAATGAGAGACAAAATTTATATACGAATTTCTAAACATGATTATAAACAGATTAAAATTATATTTAATATATAATTTGTGACAGACTAATAACGGATTTAAAACAAAATTAGAGACGGAATTTGTATTCAAAATTAATTTCATTTGATTAAATTAAAAACAAATATATAAACGATTTTTCAATCCATTTATGAAATTAGAGATGGAATAGTTTCGTCTCAAAATTAGCTACGGGGCTTTCAATAACAGAATTTTGAGACGGAATATTTCGTTTTAAATATTATTTAGAGACAGAAAAATGACTTTCAGAAACGAATTTTTTTGTCTCTAAACCCATGTTTTCTTGTAGTGCGAATACTGAATCCTATTTGTAGGCTAGGTAAGGGAAATCTCAGTATATCGTGGAAGCCAGGTGGATAGGTCAGGAGGACTTGATCTCTGGGTAGCCGAATACCGAGTCATGGTGAGTGAAGCCAAGTGGAGAAAATCCTAGGGGGTGGTAACCTTAGGTAACGGGAAGTCTTGGAGGAGTGAACTCCAACCAAGGTTGATCGGATGGTTTCTGGTCGACCGCGCGCGATCGACCGGACCAGCGGATCTCGGTAAATCTAGGTTTAGGTTTACCATTGTATTATGTATTACTATTATTGTTGTTGGTTAATGTAGTATTACATGAAAAGTCTTCGTGGATCGGGCGATCAAACACTGAGCAGGCAAAAGTCCAAACAGGTCTGGAGGACCAATGTTCGGCAGGTAAGTTGAGGTATGCAACTGGAGGAGCGATAGTGAGGTCGGGTTTCTAAAGGGAACAACCTTAGGTCGTTGATCCAACTGAAGAAACTGAGAAGGTTTCTAAGTTGAGATCAAGACAATTCTACTGTCTATATTACTCATGCATTATATTACTGTGCTAACCTTTATTTTGCAGGAATATTGTTTAACTCTGTTTTGCATATTCGGCCTAATCGGTTGACCGAACAGGAGGATCAGTCGACCGAACCAGCTTGACTCAGACCAGAGATCAGTTCAGACCAAAGCGAAGCACAGTCTGATCGAAGCTTGATCGGTCAACCAAACCAAGGATCGGTCAACCGATCCAATCAACATTAAACAACATTAAAAGAAGATATCTGGCAGATTTCATCGAACAAGGGAAAGGCTTGTTCGGTAGATCGAAAATATGGTTCGGTCGACCGAGCCATTAAAGATCAGTTAATGCAGATTTCCGAGCCAGTGTCAGACTCCGGCCAGGAAGGAAGGAGGGAGCGGGTTTGGTCGACCGAATAGTGGGATCGGTCGATCGAACGCCCAAGGCCTATAAAATGAGGCTCGAAGTCTGAGGCCATAAGAACTTTCTGATTGATTCAAGTGCTCTTCTGCAAGCTGCTCATGCTATAAGTCTTCATCAACGCTGCAAGAGACTTCATCCGATAGTGCCGACCGAGCTATGATTTACTACTACTGTTGTCGGTATATCATTTCATTTATACTGTACTTAATTTCATGTAAGATAGTAGGAGTGTTACTATCTTACATCGTTGCACTTGTACGATCCACTTCTTTCCGAGGTTCTCGGAAAGAAGGGTTTTAGTGCTTTGCCCGTCGGTGCGATCAAGGACCGCGGACCTTCAAGTAGGAGTCGAGCTAGGCTCCGAATGAAGTAAATAATCTGTCTCCCTTTTACTTTCCGCTGTGCATGACTTTGATTTAAAAGATAAAGAAAAGTTTTAAAAAGACGCGATATTCACCCCCCCCTCTATCGCTCGCATCCGATCTATCACTTTTATCGTGCCTTGTTCCAAACCCCCTCAGAAATAGCCCCAGTGAATCAAGAATGGGGATCGTCTTTGAATGATGCTCCCATTCGGGATGCACTGAATGGCAAGGCGCCTCGAAGCAACGCGTCGTCTGAACGGATCAATCGGTAGTTCTCCGAGGAGATCTTACAAGACCCTCTGCCCAGACATTATACCCCGCTGGCGATCGGGCCATATAATGGATCGACTGATCTGGATGATCATCTGGATAGGTTTGATAATGAAGCCACGCTGCACCAGTATACAGATGGGGTAAAGTGCCGAGTCTTTCTTACTACTCTCTCCGGATCGGCGCAACATTGGTTCAGAAGACTGTCGGATGGATCTATACGCAGCTTCAAGGACTTCCGAGCTGCATTCTTACATCATTTCGCCAGCAGTCGACGCTATCAAAAGATGAGCATCAGATTCTTTTCCCTGAAGCAATGATCGAAAGAAACGCTCCGAGCCTACATGCAGTGTTTCAATCAAGTAGCCATAGATATTCCCTCGGTCTGATTCGAGACAATGATGAACACCTTTACTCAGGGGCTCGTCGAGGGAGATTTCTTCCGATCGCTCATCAGGAAGCCGCCCAGGGACTTCGATCACATGCTCAAGAAGGCCAACGAATATATAAATGTGGAAGAAGCTCAAGCAGCAAGAAGAAAAGAGGCACCGATCGAACCCTCGGCGACGACCGATCACCAACCGTCGAGCAGCCATCAGCCGCCCAAAGGGCCGAGGGTCGAAGGAGCGCGGCCACACCTGGAGACTAGGACACATGCCGTGTAGCATGTGGCTTCTGGTCGACAGAAGGCGGTAAACGGTAAGGTATGGATGATGATATTCTGCTCTTTCCATCAGTCGGCGACCCACAACACACGTGATTGTCGCGGTCGAACACCAATCGTCAGTTGACCAACTCCAAAAGGATATTGCCATCGATCTCCTTCTCCCGATCGGTGACAAAGGCATCGATCTACTGGGCGATGAGAGGATGAAAGAAGGGCTCTCAAGCGGTAATACCCCGGTTCTGAGATTCTGGTTAAATATGACTTAAAAGGTTAGATGGTACTATCCATATCACCAAGGTGCACCTTCCTTTTCGGAAGCCCAAACTCAAAGAACTCCAAAGTTAAGCGTGCTTGGCTTGGAGAAATCTGAGGATGGGTGACCTCCTGGGAAGTTTTCCAGGGTGCGTGCGAGTGAGGACAAAGCACGCTGAAAGGACCTCCGGTGGTCTGTGGAGCTAGTCATCAACCCGATGGGCAATTCAGGTAGCGTTCCCGGTTCGGTTCGGGTGGGGCCCGCCCGGGCCGGGGCGTTACAGATGGTATCAGAGCGACCTTGCGACCGTGAGTGCGCCTGTGGTAGGAGCACCCAGGGCACCACCTAGCGAGGGAGATTCTAGGATTTGTTTGTGGTGTGATTTGTGGTTACACAACGAGGACGTTGTGTCTTTAAGTGGGGGTGATTGTAATACCCCGGTTCTGAGATTCTGGTTAAATATGACTTAAAAGGTTAGATGGTACTATCCATATCACCAAGGTGCACCTTCCTTTTCGGAAGCCCAAACTCAAAGAACTCCAAAGTTAAGCGTGCTTGGCTTGGAGAAATCTGAGGATGGGTGACCTCCTGGGAAGTTTTCCAGGGTGCGTGCGAGTGAGGACAAAGCACGCTGAAAGGACCTCCGGTGGTCTGTGGAGCTAGTCATCAACCCGATGGGCAATTCAGGTAGCGTTCCCGGTTCGGTTCGGGTGGGGCCCGCCCGGGCCGGGGCGTTACAAAACGGTAAGGTATGGATGATGATATTCTGCTCTTTCCATCAGTCGGCGACCCACAACACACGTGATTGTCACGGTCGAACACCAATCGTCAGTTGACCAACTCCAAAAGGATATTGCCATCGATCTCCTTCTCCCGATCGGTGACAAAGGCATCGATCTACTGGGCGATGAGAGGATGAAAGAAGGGCTCTCAAGCGGTACCATCAACACCAGCGAAGGAATGACACTGATCCCTCCCGAGTCTCGGCTGAGCGAAATAGACCCTCCGATCGGGAAGAAGAAAACAGAAGCAACGCATCCCGAGGAGAAATAGGCATGATCGCTGGAGGGCCAATTGGCAGTGACTCCAACAGAGACAGGAAGTCGTACGCTCGACGACTGGAGATCCACGCGGTGGGATGTAGCATGGCAAAGGTCGAAGGACCTGAGATCAGCTTCGGCCCCAGCGACTTAGAGGGAGTGGAGATCCCTCACGACGACGCGTTGATCATCTGGGCGGTAATCGTTAATTATACTATTCATTGAACTTTTATTGATACTGTATGATCGAAAGAGTGCGATAGAGGGGGGGGAGTGAATATCGCACTTTAAAAACTTTTTTTTACTCATTTAAAAATAAAGTCGTGCAGTGGAAAAGTAGAGAACAGGTTCAGTTACTTGGTTCAGAGCCTAGGTCGACTCCTATTCCAAGGTCCGCAATCCTTGATTGCATCGATGGGTAAATCACTAAAACTCTTCTTTCTGAAAACCTCGGAAAGAAGCAGTGCATACAAGACAATGAGTAAGATAGTAACAACCTACTATCTTACTTGAGTTAAGTACAATACAAGTAATAATAAAATATACCGACAGTATGTTAAAGTTGGAGCTCGATCGACACTTGAATGATGTAGTTGCTTGCGTGTTGTAGTAGCAATGACACAAGCAGCTTACACAGAGATGATATTTAAGTCAACCAAAATCAGTTCCCCAGCCTTGGACCTCGAGCTCTCTTTTATAAGAATCATCGACGTTCGGTCGACCGATCCAGGTTCGGTCGACCGAATCAGCTCCCTTCCATCTTCGTTGAGATCTGACGCTGATTCGATCTTTGGCATTTACTGTCATTGAAGTATTCAATTGATCGATCACCTTTTTCAGTAGATCGAATAGATAATTTCCCTGTTCGCTGAGATTCGCACTTAATGCTGCATTAATGAGGTATCGTTCGGTCGACCAATCTGCTAGTTCAGTCGACCGATCAGCTTAGCTTCCTTCTTTGTTTCTGACCGATCTGATCTGTGCCACATCGTCAGGATTCAGTCGATCAATCAAGCTCTGATCGGATTCACTCTGGCTTGGTCTGAACTTGTGTCTGTTCTGAGTTAGTCTAGGTTGGTCGACCGATCCTCCTATTCGGTCGACCGATCCTCCTATTCGGTCGACCGATCAGGTCGAATCTTGTAAAACAACGTTAAATAATATTTTTCTGCAAAACAGAGATTAGCACAGTAATCTATAAAATACATGAGTAATGATAATTAGTAGTTCAACTGTCTTGATCTCAACTTGGAAATCTTTCCGGTTTCTTCAGTTAGATTAGCGACCTTAGGTTGTTCCCTTTAGGAACACAACCTCACTGTTGCTCCTCCAATTGTTTACCTCAACCTACCTGCCAAACTTTGATCCTCTAGATCTGTTTGGACTTTTCACTTAGCCTTGATAGGCTCACCAGGACTTTTTCTCGATCTGTGGTCCCCAGACCTCTCGATCTCATTGCCAAGTGTCGGTTCCTCTCGACCCACTTGGTCTTTCCACCTGGATTCCACGATCTGCTAAGAGTTTTCTTGCCTAGCCTCCAACTAGGTCTTTCTCTGTTGAGTAAATAGCCTGCACACTTGATCAACTTGTTAGATCACATTAAGACTTAACTTGAACCTTTGACAACATCAAAACTTAAGTTTGATTCTGGTGCAACTTGCACCAACAGATACAGGGAGTTCAGTGAACATCATCTTCAAGAAGGCATTCGATCAATTACAAATTGATCGGAATGAGTTGTTGTCGATGATGACCCCTCTTTAAGGTTTCACGGGCAACGAGGTACTACCGCTCGGACAAGCCTGATTGGCCATCTCGCTCGGAGAAGAGCCACTGAGGAGAATCAAGACCATAAACTTCATCGTGGTAGACACACCATCGGCCTACAACATCATCTTGGGCCGACCGACCCTCAATGAGTTACGGGCGCGCGGTAGTGTCTACTTACTACCAAAAAATCAAGTTCCCGGTAGACGACCGGGTGGGTGAGGTCAGAGGCGATCAGCTGGCCGCTCGATGATGCTACATCGAGATGGTCAAGTCCGAAGCGAGAAGCACTTGGAAGAATATGCGCTTGGAGGTGAACACAATCACTGAAAAGCCTCCTACATTGGTGTACGAAGAAAAGGAGGAGGTTCAGATCCACCCCAGTTGAATGGAAGCAACCGCCTTTATTGCCGCCGACTTAGAGGTGGAGAATAAGGCAGAGTTGGTCGCCTGCCTTAGACAAAATCATGATGTGTTCGCCTGGTCGACACATGAGCTTCCCGATATCTCCTTGAGTGTGGCTCAGTATAAGCTTCATGTCCGACCAGATGCTAGGCCGGTGAAGCAAAGAAAGAGGGAATTCAATGCGGAGTAAAATTTGATCATCCGGGCGGAGATAGAAAAGTTGTTGGAGGTCGGCCATATTAGGGAAGTTCAATTCCCGAGCTGGCTAGCCAATGTCGTGTTAGTCTCCAAGCCGGTCAATAAATGGCAAGTCTGCATCGACTTCCATGATTTGAACAAGGCATGCCCAAAAGATTTCTATCCGTTACCCAGGATAGACCAGATATTGGACTCAACGGCGGGCTGCAAACTGATCTGCATGCTCGACGCATACCAAGGGTATCACCAAGTGTTGCTCGCCCGTGAGGACTAGGAGAAGGTCAGCTTCATTACGACCGATGGAATGTACTGCTACAACGTCATACCATTTGGACTCAAGAATGCCAAAGCCGCTTACCAGAGGCTGATGAATAAGGTGTTCCGACGGCAGATCAGCCGTAATATGGAGGTATATATCGACGATATATTAATAAAATCCCTCCGAGCTACTAACCTATGCGCAGATATTGAGGAGACATGCTGAACGTTAAGGGCTTATGGGATAAAGTTGAACCTCGGCAAGTGTCTATTTAGCGCAAGGAGTGGTCGCTTCCTGGGTTACATCGTCACCGAGTGGGGCATTGAAGCCAATCCAAGCCAAATCAAAACTTTGCAAGACATGACGCCACCTTGGAACCTAAAGGAAGCTCAACAGCTGACCAGTCGGATCACGGCGCTGTCCAGATTCATATCCAAGACGTTTGATCAAAACCTACTATTCTTCAAAGCGCTTCACCGAGCTACAAAATTCCAGTGGGAGGCCGAGTGTGATCAGGCATTGGAAGAGCTTAAGGAATATCTCAACTCCTTGCCTGTATTAGTTGAGCCAATTGTTGGTGAGCCGCTCTGGATCTATTTATTGTCCAACGAGTATGTGGTTGGGTCAGCTCTAGTTAGGCAGAACGACCAAGAGCAGCAGCCTGTATACTTTTTAAGCTATATATTAAAGGATGCAGAGTCTCGCTATACTAGTCTGGAAAAATTAGTCTACGCTTTAATTCTCGCCATTGGGAGGCTTCGTCCATATTTCCTCGCACACTCAATCATCGTGTTAACTAACAGCTCCTTGGGGTGGGTTCTTCTCAACCCCGAGGCTTCAAGAAGGCTGATCAAATGGATGACTGAGCTAAGCGAATTCAACATACAATATCAACCCTGAGAGGTAATCAAGACTCAGGTCATGGCAGATTTCATCATAGAGGTCCAGAATGTCGAATCAGAAGCAACATGGAAGATATATGTTAATGGCTCATCCACTTGGCAAGGTAGCGGAATTGACATATTGCTCATCTCACCTCGAGAAGACCGGATGCAACTCTTCATTCGGCTTGACTATCACGCCACCAATAATGAGGCAGAGTATGAGGAGTTGATAGCCGGACTATAGACAGCCTAACATGTGGGAGCCATTAAAGTCCTCATCCACTCAGACTCTCACTTAGCCGCTCAGCAGCTATCCGAAATGTTCGAGATAAGCAATGCCTGACTCAAGCTTTATGCGGAAGCCTTTGAGAAGCTGAAGACCAACTTTCAGGAGGTCATTATACAAAAAATCTCTCGATCAGAGAATCAGGCGACAAATGAGTTAGTAAAATTGGCTAGCTCGTTAACGCCGATTGTCATAGGGCAGCTGATTGAACAGGTCTCACTCGTGGCGCATATCGACTGAATGGAGGGAATAACCTTCCCCAATGACTGGAGAACAACCCTGATAGAGTTCTTGCGGTCGGGAGCCGCATCTGCCGATCCGGAAGAAGCTCACTTGCTAAAGAAGAGGGTCGGGTGGTTCACCTTGGTTGGGGACCAGCTTTATAACAGAACCTTCTCCAGGCCCCTACTCAAGTGCGTCGGATGGGAAGATGCTAAATACATTTTGTGGGAAGTGCACCAAGGTTCCTGTGGAGGCCATCCGGGCGGCCGTGTGTTATCGAAAGATACTCCTAGCTGGATATTTGTGGCCGACCCTCCAAGAAGATGTCGCTTGGATGGTGGCCATCTACTTGTCTTGCTAAAAGTATCACAACCTTCAACACTGAATGACTGAGGAATGAAGGCGTTCACAGTATCTTACCCATTCAACCAATGGAGCATGGATATCGTTGGGCTATTCTCTATGGTGACCGGTCAACGAAAATTTTTGCTCGTCGTGGTGGACTACTTCTCGAAGTGGGTGGAAGCTGAGCCGCTTGTAAGACTAACCAAGCAGATGGTCATTAAGTTTGTTTGGCAGAACATCATATGCTGGTTCGGTATCCCATGCCGACTCGTATCCGACAATGGGAGGCAATTCGTCGGCCAAGGGTTAGAGAGTGGTGCGAGGGCTATGACATCCAATAGGCCTTCACATCGGTAGCCTACCCCTAGGGCAACGGACAAACCGAAGTCATCAATTGAGAGATCCTCATAGTTTTATGTGTTCGGCTCGACCATGTTGGAGGTAGTTGGGTCGACGAGCTCCCTAGTGTGTTGTGGCCCCTTCACACGACCCTGAAGGAGGCGATCGGCGTAACCCCCTGAAGGCGCTGGAATTCTGTTCTATTTTAATTTCCCTGTACAAAAAAAAAAATTATACAAGAATGGAACTTTTCCTAGCAACCCGCATGTTCGATCAAACATGCATTTGATCAATCAAGCAAGTTTTTGAATGATCAAAGCACACCTTGATCAAAGTACAAGATTGCTGGCCTCTTGTGTTAGTATTCGAAATCGATACGAAGAAAACAAAACTAGTTACGCAGCAGAATTAAAAAACTAGTTGTACCTTTCTTTGTAGCTAAAGACCTCTTGATCTTCTGTCGTATTCCTCTCCTCTTTTTGGATGTCATGTGGGCGACGATCTACCAAGACAACACTGCCCTCCTTCTCTTCTCAGTTTCTAAACCGCCGGCTACAAAAGGAGGCTCTAGGATGGGGCACCTTCTAATCTTCTTCTTCCTCTCCTTCCTTTTCTTCAAGCCGCCGCCCACTAAGGGAGAAGGGGCGTCGACCCTATGCAAGAAGAAGGGGGCGCCGGCCTTAAGCAAAGGGGAAGGGGGCACCGGCCCTTGTTGTGGAGGAGGAGGGGCGTCGACCACAAGGAAGAGATGTGGCCGGCCCTAGGTAGAGACGTGGCCGGCCCTAGCAAGGGAAGAGGGGTGTCGGCCACAAGGAGGAAGGGAAATTGTGAAAAAATAGAAAGTTAGATTTTAGGAGCCACCACCTACTTCTTTTTATAGGTTTGCCGTCGGTTACAAAGAAAGAAAAATAACAGAATTTTATTTAGAAAAAATCTAAATCAAACTATGTTAAACCAAACCAAGTTTAACCAAACCAAGTTAAGTTAAACCTGTTAGGACCGATGGTCGCGGCTAGAGAGGGGGGGTGTGAATAGCCGACTCAAATTCGTTCTTTTCTTTCTACAAATTAGGTTAGCGCAGCGGAAATAATATAATAGAAACGAGAACGAGAAGATCAAACCTTAGACGCAGCGATGTAACGAGGTTCGGAGATGAAACTCCTACTCCTCGGCGTGTCCGTAAGGTGGACGAAGCCTATCAATCCGTCGGTGGATGAGACCCCGGAGAACCGGCTAATAAATACTCCTTGTGGGTGGAGAAACCTCGCCACAATAACTTGCAACAACAAGATAGAAATACAGCAAGAAATACAAACAATATAAATGTAAAACACCTTGCTTGCCTTCGACTGGTTTCCGTTGATGAAGCAGCAACTTCACGGAAGAACAGCAGCAACTGACCAGCCGGGGAAGCTCACACGAAGCTTCACGAAGCAGAGAGCTCAGCAAAGCTCAAGCACAGCAAGGAGCAGGGGCAAGAAGGAAGAAGTTAGAGTACACTGTAGAAGCCCTTGAACTCCTTTTATATCCTGCACTCAACCTGCACTGCACCTGCGAAGAACAGAAGACAGAAGACTAGCCGTTGTGTCACAACGACTAGGACCTGGACCGATCAGGCACACTCCTGATCGGTCCAGACCTTCTCTGATCGGTCTTGGGGACCGATCAGGACCTATGTTGATCGGTCCCCAGACCGATCAGCACACTTCACAGAGAGTTTGTGCAACTCTCTGTGCGTGCCCTGATCGGTCCCGGGGACCGATCAGGCTTCATGCTGATCGGTCCCCAGACCGATCAGTAAGCTCACAGAGGCACTCATCGCTTTCTAATCGATCTCCAGACCGATCAAGAAACCACAGTATCACTGGATCGATCACCAGACTGATCCAGGTCTTGGTTTTTGCCCAAACCAAGTCCAAACCAATATCCGGTCAACCTTGACCTATTGGTACATCATGCTTAGCATCCGGTCACTCCCTTGACCTGCTAAGACTCCCCACCAAGTGTCCGGTCAATCCCTTTGACCCACTTGGACTTTTCTCTTCGTGCCAAGTATCCGGTCACTCCCTTGACCTACTTGACCTTCACAATACCAGATGTCTGATCACCCTTGATCCATCTGGATTTTCCCTTGCCCGGCTTCACTCACCAGGACTTTCACCTAGCTTCACTCACTAGGGTTTTCACCTGGCTTCACTCACCAGGTTTTCCAATCTGCCCGGCTTCACTCACCAGGACTTTCCCACTGCCTGGCTTCACTCACCAGGACTTTCCCACTGCCTGGCTTCACTCACCAGGACTTTCCGAACTGCCTGGTTTCACCTAGCTTCCACCTAGGTCACCTAGCTTCACTCACTAGGATTTTCATTCTGCCTAACATCCCAGTTAGGACTTCCCAGTCAAGTATCCGGTCAACCTTGACCTACTTGACTCTTCTTCATTCAGCCTGATCATACCTTGATCAGTATCTCTCCGTATGGACAACTGCACCTGCATTGTCCATGTCTACATGTATTTATGTATTGTCAAACATCGAAACCATGACCAAGGTTTACGCTTGGTCAACTAGGTCAACCTTGACCTACTGAAAATTGCACCAACAATCTCCCCTTTTTTGATGTTTGACAATACCTTTAAGTTAGACTAATCCAATAGCCTCAACTTTCCTCATGCCACTAGGTAATGAAACATAAGTTACAACCTTACATTCTCCTTCTAAGAAGGCAACCCCCTTCTTAGATAATGAAGGCCTAACTTAAACTCTTCATTCTTCCCCTATTGGCACACATCAACAAACTCTCCCTCTGAAGAGTAAGTTATCGTTGTTCACAACTTCACTCGTCGTGATCAACAAAATCTCCCACTAACTCCAATGTTCTTCCTTGAACATTCTCTAGACATTCTTCCCCTTTTTGACACACATCAAGAGGAGTGAATCAAGGTCAAAAGTTTCTTCCTAATGAAAGTCCCATACCTTTCATTGAAACCCTTAATTTCCCCCTTGATACTAAGGTCAACAATTAACTTAGTGATAATCTCATATCACTCATCCTCAAAAATTTCGACGAGTAAAAACTCCCCCTAAAAGTCAACTCCTCCTTGACTAATGGGTAAAACTCCCCCTAAAGGTCAACTCCCCCTTGACCATTGCACCAACAATGTCTTGGTGAGTTTCAAACCTTTAGAAACCTAAAACACCACTTCCCGAGCTGCAATTTAGGACAAACAGTCGAAATTCAGCAGGTTGGCACGCCCTGATCGGTCACCAGACCGATCAGGGATTCCCTGGATTGGTCACGGTGACCAATCCAGGCACCCCTAGACCGATCAGAATCCCCTCTGATCGGTCCACAACTCTGATTTCTGATTTCTGATTTCTTCTCCCGAAATTCAGAAACCTCTAGAAAATCACAGAAAATTCTAAAAATTATAAAATTTTGAGGATACACTCCTCATAACATATACTATCATGGAAAAATAGTTTTCTATGAAAATAAGTTCCATTTTTAAATCTTGATACAAAGTTCAAAAGTCTTTGATATAGCTCAAAGTTACTTATCTTTGTATCACTTTGCTCAATGATGAATGCTATCACTAGAAAAGCTTCATCAAAGTTTTTCAAATCAATTTTAAAATGATTTTAAACCCTTTAATTTGGGACCACAATCTTAGGGCTAAATGTACATGACTTGTACACAAGCTTTCCCTATGATCCCCAATTTCGAATTAGGCTCATCTAGGTACAAGAGTTATGCACCTTGATCCTAACTCATGATCCTAATATCTCACACACATCTAAGGTGTATCAAAAACACATCCAAGTCAATTTTGATGTGAGATATGGATTTAGGTTAGCTTATTCTAAGTTCTCATGTATTTTTCTAAACAACAATTTGATCTCCATATCAAATTGTGTTTCTTATCCTTAAATCAAGTTAATTGATCATTAATGCACAAGATGATGACATGACATATAATTGTATCATAAATGGAAACATGTGTCAATGTCATGATGTTATGGCATAAAGTATGAAACTTAAATAAAGCATGACATTTAAACTAACCTAAGCATTATCATGACATTTTAAATGATCATAAAATAAATATGATGTCATGACATGACATATGGCAAGCAATATATGGCAAATAACATGTAAAGGTTTAGAAGATACCTAATTCTAGCCTTAGTTGTCATTTTTGATAATTTTGATCATTTTTCCATAGGTTCTATATTCCTAAGTGTAATAGATCTAAAATCATATATCAAATATTTTTAGATCACTATGTGCCAATTAGATTGACTCTAGAAAACTACTCAAATGTGATTGGCACATTCTAATCACCTTAGGAATAATTCTTAATTTCATTTTCAAGGCTTGATTATACCTTGAAAAATCCTAAAGTGCCACCTTTTTCCATGATTAGGTTAACTACCTATTCAATTAAGGTTGGCACACCCTAATTCATCTACCGTGATGGAATCACGCTCCTAGGAACCCAATACCTATTGGAGCTCATTGGGTTCACTAAATATTCACTAGGGATGACTTCCCTAGCAACCCTCCTAATGACCCTCCTAGGCTTTAAAGCCTCGGTCATTTGGGACTCATCAAAATCCACTCTAGGGGTGACTCCCCTTGTGACCTTGGTGATGTTCTTCCTAGCCCTAGATTTTGTTCCATAATCGAATGGAACATTATGATAAGTGGGCTTGACCACTTGGGACTTAGGTTTGTGACCCAAACCTTTCTTGTCCTTGGACTTGGGTTTTTGACCCTTAGACCCTAGAGTTGACTTCTCTAAATTTTTAAGGGTCTTTTCCAAAGTATCAAGTTTTGACCTCAAGACTTGATTCTCCTTCTCTAATACCTCAATTTTTAATTTGTCATTGTTCTTTGAGGTACTCCTAGGCATATGTTTAGTAGTTTTGGGATTCCTATCTAGGTTTCCCTTAACCTTAGATGAGTTAATCCTAGGGTTGACATTTCTAGAGTTGTCCTTATTCAAGCTAACATGTTTAGCACCTAGGCACCTATATTGATTCCTATTGTTATCATGCCTATCTTTATTGACAATTGCAACAAAACTACTATTAACATGTGTCTTATTCAAATTGCAAGAAGGTGCCTTAAAGGTTACCTTAGGGTTTGCCTTAGCTCCCCCTATCGATGTGCTCGGTCTCTTGTCCTTGAGAGATTGCCTCCCCCTCGGACACTGGCTCCTATAGTGTCCCCTTCGCTTGCATTGGAAGCACACCACGTGCTCCTTGCCTTTGCGTATCGGAACTCTGGCTTCCTTGACCTTTGGCGCCGGTGGAGACTTTCTAATTCTCTTTGGACACTTACTCTTGTAGTGCCCAAGCTCCCTACACTCAAAACACATTATGTGTAATTTGCTTGAAATTAAAGTGCTTGAGTTACCTAGGGTTGAGGATGAATGTAGACTCTCTCCTTCATCCCTTCCGGAGGTAGATGCTTTTTCTTGCTCCAATCTTGAAGAAGTGCTCTCCTCCTCTTCTTCCTTAGATGTTGAGTAACCCTCAACTTCTAATTTCTCTCCTCCATGGTGTGAGCTACTTAGCTCACTTGGCTCCTCTTCATGGCTTGAAGTGGAGCTCTCCTCATGGAACTTGGCCAAGTTGTTCCACAACTCCTTGGCATTGTTATATCCACCTATCTTACATAGAATGTCATTAGGTAAAGAGAATTCAAAAATTTTCAATACCTCATCGTTGACTAGGGATTGGTGGACTTGTTCCTTGGTCCACTCCTTCTTCTCTAGGGTTTCTCCTTTCTTGTCCATCGGAGGCTTGAAACCTAATTGAACACAACCCCAATTTTCAATGTTAGTCATAAGGAAATACTTCATCCTTACCTTCCAATACGCGAAGTCGTCGCGATCGTAGAAGGGTGGAATCGTGACATCTTCTCCAAATAGATCCATTCTCTAGCTCTTGTGCTCCCCCGGGTGTTGATCCAACGAAGAACGGCCTTGCTCTGATACCACTTGTTAGGACCGATGGTCGCGGCTAGAGAGGGGGGGTGTGAATAGCCGACTCAAATTCGTTCTTTTCTTTCTACAAATTAGGTTAGCGCAGCGGAAATAATATAATAGAAACGAGAACGAGAAGATCAAACCTTAGACGCAGCGATGTAACGAGGTTCGGAGATGAAACTCCTACTCCTCGGCGTGCCCGTAAGGTGGACGAAGCCTATCAATCCGTCGGTGGATGAGACCCCGGAGAACCGGCTAATAAATACTCCTTGTGGGTGGAGAAACCTCGCCACAATAACTTGCAACAACAAGATAGAAATACAGCAAGAAATACAAACAATATGAATGTAAAACACCTTGCTTGCCTTCGACTGGTTTCCGTTGATGAAGCAGCAACTTCATGGAAGAACAGCAGCAACTAACCAGCCGGGGAAGATCACACGAAGCTTCACGAAGCAGAGAGCTCAGCAAGGAGCAGGGGCAAGAAGGAAGAAGTTAGAGTACACTTAGAAGCCCTTGAACTCCTTTTATATCACTCACTCGCACTTGCACTGCGAAGAAGGCGAAGACTAGCCGTTGTGTCACAACGACTAGGACTGGACCGATCGAGCACACTCGATCGGTCGGACCTCTGATCGGTCTTGGGGACCGATCGGGACCTATCTTGATCGGTCCCGCACCGATCAGCACACTCCGAGAGTTTGCAACTCTCTGTGCGTGCCCTGATCGGTCCCGGGGACCGATCAGGCTTCATGCTGATCGGTCCCCAGACCGATCAGTAAGCTCACAGAGGCACTGATCGCTTTCTAATCGATCTCCAGACCGATTAAGAAACCACAGTATCACTGGATCGATCACCAGACTGATCCAGGTCTTGGTTTTTGCCCAAACCAAGTCCAAACCAATATCCGGTCAACCTTGACCTATTGGTACATCATGCTTAGCATCCGGTCACTCCCTTGACCTGCTAAGACTTCCCACCAAGTGTCCGGTCAATCCCTTTGACCCACTTGGACTTTTCTCTTCGTGCCAAGTATCCGGTCACTCCCTTGACCTACTTGACCTTCACAATACCAGATGTCTGATCACCCTTGATCCATCTGGATTTTCCCTTGCCCGGCTTCACTCACCAGGACTTTCACCTAGCTTCACTCACTAGGGTTTTCACCTGGCTTCACTCACCAGGTTTTCCAATCTGCCCGGCTTCACTCACCAGGACTTTCCCACTGCCTGGCTTCACTCACCAGGACTTTCCCACTGCCTGGCTTCACTCACCAGGACTTTCCGAACTGCCTGGTTTCACCTAGCTTCCACCTAGGTCACCTAGCTTCACTCACTAGGATTTTCATTCTGCCTAACATCCCAGTTAGGACTTCCCAGTCAAGTATCCGGTCAACCTTGACCTACTTGACTCTTCTTCATTCAGCCTGATCATACCTTGATCAGTATCTCTCCGTATGGACAACTGCACCTGCATTGTCCATGTCTACATGTATTTATGTATTGTCAAACATCGAAACCATGACCAAGGTTTACGCTTGGTCAACTAGGTCAACCTTGACCTACTGAAAATTGCACCAACAAAACCAAACCAAGTTAAGTTAAACCAAACCAAGTTGTGGATGCGTGGATGCGAGGCTTTATATAGAGGTTACAACAGGGACCTAGAGGAGGAATTGATTTAGGCCTCCTGATGGGCTTGGGCTTCCTGTGTTCGGCTCGAACACTTAACCCAAGTCCATCAATTGTAACCCATACCACTAAAGGGTTATTATTGAACTACCGCACCAATCCCATATTACAATATGGGCTCCTTCTTATCATGAGTGTGTTAATCTCCCTGTGTTTAAGATATCGTATGTCTGTTAATTAAATGAGTTATTGACAACTCAATTAATTAACATCTGATTCCAAGAGTAGTACCACTCAACTTTATTATCATTTCGGACTAGTCCACCTGCAAGGTTTACATGATAATCCTTATGAGCTCCTCAAGGGGGCATCATCAACCTAAATAATTAGGACACAGATTCCTTCTATAATCAACAACACATCATATAAATAATACTATCTCTCAACTCATCGGGTCTATTGATTTAACGAATAAATCTCACCCATTGATAAGTTAAAGAAATAAATACTAAGTGTTGGATCGTGAAACGTCGATAGAGGGGGGGGGGGTGAATATCGATTCGAAAAGACAGCGTTAAAAAGAGTTAAGCGGAGCAGAATAAGAAAAACTTAGACAAATGAACACGGTGGTTTTTACTTCGTTCGGAGCCTGTGATGACTCCTACTCGAAGGCCCATACTCCGTGAGTACTTTCGTTGGGCAATCACTAGCAGTTCAAAAATTATTACAATTTAAAGTACAGGAATGCTAATGAAAATAAAGTAAATACCGACAAGAATTAAAGAAAAGGAAAGGAGCATATTGTCGGATCTTTGTTAGCGTCGCAGGAGCGCAGAGCAGTAGAGCAAGCAGTGGAAGACTATCTTTTCATTGTTGTTATGAAGCTCCCCTCTGACCTTCCTTTTATATGAGGCTCGGGGCACCCCGGATCCCTTCCGGGCGCCCTGGTGGGACGTGGCAGGTCCAACCATCAAGCTCCACGTGGCGACGCACGAGTTTGGATAAAACTTACCTCCGGGCGCCCGAACCTCCTATTTCCAGGAACTCCTTCTCTTGCAAAATAGAGTTAGTCCGAGGCAAATATATATCCTATAAAACAGATTGTTAGCACAATTAAAGTTCAACAAAGTAATAGCAAAGAGTTTGACTTAGATTTCGTCTTTCCGAGACCGGAATCTAGTCACGATCTCGACTTAGATATCCGAAATGGATCTAAGCCGGATCGACGCCTAATGTTCCCTTCCCGGGAACGCGTCCTCGCAGTCACTCCCCTCCAGTGACTTACCTCACTTACCTGCCAGACGTCCGGTCAGCCCGTCGACCCATCTAGACTCCGTGCCAGCTATCCGGTCAGCCCGTCGACCTAGCTGAGCTTCGTGCCAGAAATCCGGTCAGCCCGTCGACCTGTCTGGGCTTCTCCTGCACACTTGATCAAAGTGTCAGACAACAACAAACTAACTTAACCTGATTTGTCATTCATCAAAACCTAGGTTAAATCGTTAGTGCTAACCGCACCAACAATCTCTCCCTTTTTGATGGAATGACAACCTGGTTAAGTTAATGAAAACCTATGCAAGAAACAACATGCATTTATGTGGTTTTTAAGTTAGTTTGTATTTTCAGTTTGGTTTAGCTAACTTAACCACCTAACCCTCCCCCTTTGTCATTCATCAAAAGAACTAATGTTAAGTAATCATAGATACAGACAAGGTAAAAAAATATCAAGTTAACCTAGGGGAGTTTAAAAGATAGTTTTACCTTTACTTAAAAAAACTAAGTCATGAAAAATAGCTGATTTATAACTTAGTAACTTTGAAAAATAGCTAATTTTTCAAGTATAGTTTAAAATTAAGAAAAATGATTTTTAGAAGCTTAGTTTGTAAACTAAAAAAAAAAATAATTTCCACAATTTTCAGTAACAAAATAATTTTTAAAACTAATTTTTGTAAAATTTAACTTTCAAATTAAATTGTCAAAATTAAGTGAAATCAAATTAAAAAATTCAATTTTCAAAACTAAGTTAGATATAATTTTTAAAATCAATTTTTAACAAAAAGTAAAACCCAAAACAACTTAGTTTTATAAGAGTTAGTTTTCAAAAATAGGTTTAAGAAATTTTTTAAGAAAATATTTTTCAACCACAAATTTTAAAATATAAAGGAAAAATTTTAATTAATACCTTCCCCTGAACATAAAATGTTGAAAGTATTTGCTAAAAATATTTAAAGTAGAATAATTTTTAAAACAAAGGAGTTTTCAAAATAATTTA
Organism: Zingiber officinale; assembly: GCF_018446385.1. NCBI lineage: Eukaryota > Viridiplantae > Streptophyta > Magnoliopsida > Zingiberales > Zingiberaceae > Zingiber > Zingiber officinale. The sequence goes on from NC_055992.1 coordinate 108,622,316, forward strand.
ATTCTTTTTCAGAATCAAATTTTCAAAAAAAATCTGCACATTTTTAACCAAGTTGAGTTTAAACTTTGATTTTCAAAAATAAGTTTAAAATTCAATTTGAAAAACTGAAGTAGTTTTATTTCTCCCCCTGAACCTGACATTAAATCAAATGTCTAACCAGTTTGTTACTGACTGACTTATCAGAAGATAGCTGCTTTCACTTGGTTAGTCAAGTTAAGTTCAACCTTAACTTGATTAATGTATATTTTGTATTTAACGCCCAGACTTATATCGATGCACTGAAATAAGCATCTTAAGTCTTAGGCAAGTGGCCTATACATCTCACCCCTTTCTATGTTCGTCAAACACAAGCAAGGTAAGCCTAGGGTTTTGGTGAGATGCTCAAAACTAGTCTTATGGGTACATGCTTTCTAAGGATTTTGAACTAGTCTAAGACTAAAAATATATTTAAAAATCTAAAAATAGGAAAGTTTTGAAAATGAAATATGTTTTAACCTATAATTTGAGAATAATCATTTTTGAAAATATTTTTGAAATTCGAAACTTCTAGTCTATTAAGATTGAACATAATCACTCCATATCAGAAAGAACACAAGATAGATCAAAAGTATTCAACAAGTGATATAGATAACTGAAGTGTTGGAACCCCAAGGTGTTTTGATGTGATCAAACAAGCTAAGTTAGGTCCTGCGTTTGTTTAACCCTTGTGTCTAAGTGTGCAGGAGCTTAGGAACACAGGAAGTCGAGCGGAAGACATGGCTAGCGAGAAGGACGGCACGGGAAAGAGCCGACGGGCTCGGTGCGTCCGAGGGGCGAGGTGTCCGCGGAAGAGTACACCGGTGGACGAGAAGAGCGTGCGCGATGCTCGAGGGACGAGAAACCGGGAAGGAAGGCTGCTCGAGGAGAAGGCCGGAACATGGGTTCGGGTGAGCCCTATTCCTAAGCGAGATCACCCAAACTAAGCGGGCCGAGCAGACCCGGACCAAGGCAGGAGGCCGAGACAAGTTGAACCGGGCGGAGCACGGACCGAGTCAACTTTGTTGACTTGCAGTCGGCGCCGGAACCATTCAGGCCGGGGTTCATATTGACCAAATCAGTCGATCGCGGTGACCGTTGGGGATAAAATTTATCCCCGGGGCGCCGGAACCCATTCAGCGGACCCGATACTATAAATAAAGTCTTGATCCGTACATTCAACCAAGATAATCAATTCCTTTTCTTTCACTTATTCTTTTCTTTTGTATATGTCAACGTTGTAAAGAGACTACTCCGCCCGAGGAGAATCGATAGTGCGCTTACATTCCTTGGATTAGCAATCCCACGATTGCAAACCAAGTAAAACTCGTGTCTGCTTTTCTTTACTTAGTCTCTTTTATTTATTTATTACAAGTGTTCATTATATAGTTGAAATCCGAGAAAGGTTCGAGTTTTATTTTGTAGGAAATTCACCCTCCCCTCTTGCCGGCCTGCAAAGGGACCAACAAGTGGTATCGAGCTAGGTGCTTCAGGAGGACTAACCACCGATCGAAGCAACAAAGATGGTCGGACCAAGCATTGTTCCACCAAAATTCGAGGAACTTCGCAGATTGGAAGCGTCGTATGGAGGTATTCCTAAAAACATATTTTGAAATTCGGTTTATTATGAAATATGGCTTTGTAGCTCCAAAAGATAAAATGGAAAAGAAAAGGAAGAGAGCGATTGGACAAAGAAGGAGCAGAATGAGTCCATAGCGAACAGTGCGGAACATCACCTGCTGAGCGTGTTACCGCCTCAAGAGGTCAACCGCATCGGAAACTATTTATCTGCTAAAGAACTTTGGGAGAAGTTCTTGGAACTCCTGAAGGCACGTCCAAGCGAAGCTCACTAGAAGGGACATCCTCGCAACAAACCGATGAACATCCGTCTAGAGAAAGGTGAGAAAGTAGCCGGTCTACATGCAAAGGTAAAAGAACTAGTTCTTGGTCTCGAAAACCTTGGTGAAAGCGGTAACAAACCGACACTATACGCTACGCTCAACGCGTTTCCAAGAACTCCGGAGTGGACATCAATCGTCGATGCTTACTACATCTCAAAAGACCTGGAGGTAAGTACTTTAGAAGAGTTGTTTTCTACCCTTGAATTACACGAAACTAGATATGCAGATATATCAAAGGACACAACCCAGACTATGGCGCTGAACGCAACCAACAAGGATGAACCCGAGTCAGACTCCGAAGACGATCAAGAAGCGTACATGGTAAGAAACTTTAAAAAGTTTTTTAGATCTAATAAATTTAAAATGCAGAATAAAAAGAATCAAAAAGGTAGAAGAAAGGTATGGTGCTACCAGTGTCAGAAGGAGGGACACCTAAGGGAAGACTGCCCAGAACTCAAGAAGGTCAAAATGAAGACACCCAAGAAACACAACCTAAAAGCAACTTGGGATGACACTTCTTCATCTGAATCAGAAGCTCAAGAATATGCGGGGATTGCACTGATGGCAAGCCACGAAGGACAAAGTACATCAGAACCCAGCATCGATGAAGGGGGAGCGACCTCAGATGGAAGTAGCGAAGCAGGGGGAGATTCAGGCTTTAAGTCTGATATGGTAAGTGAGATATGCCTCTTACCCCCTGATGAACTTTACTTTGGTATCAAAGCTATGACTAAATCCATGTATAAATTAGAAAATAAAAATGTCAAATTAGAAAATGAAATTTTAGAAACAAAGAGAATTTTGGCAAAATCATGTCTTATAGAGGATTTTGAAAAATTGAAAATTGAAAATGAAAAACTAAAAGAAGAAATAGAAAGATTGAAAAAATCTAATGGTTCAAATATTTCTACTTTTAGAAATTATAAATGTTTAAATTGGTATTATAGATTTCATCAAAGTCAAATTAGAAATATATCAAAAATCTATATACCTAGGAAATACTTGGTTAATCCTGTAGGTAGGAACCTCTATTGGGTTCCAAAAACCTATTTAATTTAAAATTAAAATTAGACTTAGCATTTTCAGTAAGGAAATTAAACAACTAATTTCTTTATGAGGCTTTGTCTAAGGAAGTGGTTGTTGCTCCAATAACCAAGAAAGCCTAGTGCCTCGCCACGACCTGGAAGCCAAGTATCGAAATGAAAAGTTTAATTGATTAACTGAAAAAGTATTAATTTAAATTACTTAATGCTTTAAAAGAGTTATTCAATTTGTGTTAGAAAATATTTAAAATTTTTTTTAACTTAACTTAGAAATTTTTTATTATCTTAGAATTTTTTTTAAAAAAATTGACTTAGAATTGTTTCTTATGAATATTCACTTAGAATTTTTTTTAATTAGAAAATTTTTTTTGGGAATGCTGAGATAAGTTTTAAAACTTAAGTTTTTTTTAACACTTATGACTGTTATTATCTGAAAAATATTTTTTTTCGAACGAAAAATTCTGAAGAGTGTATTTACTTAAACATTATTTTACACATAAAAGTTCATGTTTGAATTGACTTTAGACCTGTTTATAACCCCAATTTTTATGTGATCAAAGGGAGAGAAGTATATTAAGTCTAGGGGGAGGTACTATAATAGTAGGTACTATAATACTATAATTTTTCAATTGAAAAATATTTGGACTTATTGGAATATAAATCGTTTTTATTGCATATGGTTACCCTAACTTAACTTGGGTTGCTCACATCAAAAATGGGGAGATTGTTGGAACCCCAAGGTGTTTTGATGTGATCAAATAAGCTAAGTTAGGTCCTGCGTTTGTTTAACCCTTGTGTCTAAGTGTGTAGGAGCTTAGGAACACAGGAAGTCGAGCGGAAGACGTGGCTAGCGAGAAGGATCACGAGGAAAGAGTCGACGGGCTCGGTGCATCCGAGGGACGAGGTGTCCGCGGAAGAGTACACCGGTGGACGAGAAGAGCGTGCATGCGGCCCGAGGGACGAGAAACCGGAAGGAAGGCGCTGAGGAGAAGGTCGAACATGGGTTCGGGTGAGCCCTATTCAGGCAGGCCGAGATCACCCACAAACTAAGGCGCCTATGATAAACTGAGACACCTCTAAGTTGTCAATCGAGGCACCTCCACTTATTTAAGTCGAACATTGGCAAACTTCATTCGATTAGAGGTGCCTCTGGTTAACCGAGGGACCTCGAATTGTCACATCATCAAAACGGTCACTTTGACCAGTAGACTATAAATAGAGTCTTGAAGCTAGTTGTAAATAACACACCTGTACTTGCATTTCTATTCTTGTTCTTCAAAGTTTGTACTTTCAACTGTTGTAAGAGGGGTTCTCCGCCTCTGACCCTTATCGAAGAAGGAGATCTTAATTAGTATTTTTCAATTGTCTTAGATTAGCAACCTCTCTGGTTGTAAACCAAGTAAACATTTTATCTCTTACTTATTTTTTTTATGTTATTTGTTTTGAATTAATTGTGTGCCCTTACTAAGTAGAAAGTAAGAGAAATTCTAATTGTAATTGTAGGTCGTTTATTCACCCCTCTAATCTGTCCATCTGATCCAATAAGTAGTATCAAAGTCCAACCACTTTAGAATGATTAACCGTCAACTAAAGCAATAAAAAAATTGATTGGATCAAACATTTATCCATCAAAGTTTGAGGAGAAGTTCATGCTTTGGAAGGGACGAATGAAGATATTCCTCAAAACATATTTTGAAATATTGCTTATTATGAAATATGGTTTCGAAACTCCTAAAGATGGAAAAGAAAAGGAGAGCGAGACAAGAAAGAGTCCGTAGCAAATAGCCGTACGGAACATCACCTGCCGAGCGTGTTACCGCCTCAAGAGGTCAACCGCATCGGAAACTATTTATCCGCTAAAGAACTTTGGGAGAAGTTCTTGGAACTCCACGAAGGCACGTCCGAAGCGAAGCTCACTAGAAGGGACATCCTTCGCAACAAACTGATGAACATCCGTCTAGAGAAAGGTGAGAAAGTAGCCGGTCTACATGCAAAGGTAAAAGAACTAGTTACTGGTCTCGAAAACCTTGGTGAAACGGTAACAAACCGGGACACTATACGCTACACGCTCAACGCGTTTCCAAGAACTCCGGAGTGGACATCAATCGTCGATGCTTACTACATCTCAAAAGACCTGGAGGTAAGTACTTTAGAAGAGTTGTTTTCTACCCTTGAATTACACGAAACTAGATATGCAGATATATCAAAGGACACAACCCAGACTATGGCGCTGAACGCAACCAACAAGGATGAACCCGAGTCAGACTCCGAAGACGATCAAGAAGCGTACATGGTAAGAAACTTTAAAAAGTTTTTTAGATCTAATAAATTTAAAATGCAGAATAAAAAGAATCAAAAAGGTAGAAGAAAGGTATGGTGCTACCAGTGTCAGAAGGAGGGACACCTAAGGAAGAGCCTGAACTCAAGAAGGTCAAAATGAAGACACCCAAGAAACACAACCTAAAAGCAACTTGGGATGACACTTCTTCATCTGAATCAGAAGCTCAAGAATATGCGGGGATTGCACTGATGGCAAGCCACGAAGGACAAAGTACATCAGAACCCAGCATCGATGAAGGGGGAGCGACCTCAGATGGAAGTAGCGAAGCAGGGGGAGATTCAGGCTTTAAGTCTGATATGGTAAGTGAGATATGCCTCTTACCCCCTGATGAACTTTACTTTGGTATCAAAGCTATGACTAAATCCATGTATAAATTAGAAAATAAAAATGTCAAATTAGAAAATGAAATTTTAGAAACAAAGAGAATTTTGGCAAAATCATGTCTTATAGAGGATTTTGAAAAATTGAAAATTGAAAATGAAAAACTAAAAGAAGAAATAGAAAGATTGAAAAAATCTAATGGTTCAAATATTTCTACTTTTAGAAATTATAAATGTTTAAATTGGTATTATAGATTTCATCAAAGTCAAATTAGAAATATATCAAAAATCTATATACCTAGGAAATACTTGGTTAATCCTGTAGGTAGGAACCTCTATTGGGTTCCAAAAACCTATTTAATTTAAAATTAAAATTAGACTTAGCATTTTCAGCAAGGAAATTAAACAACTAATTTCTTTATGAGGCTTTGTCTAAGGAAGTGGTTGTTGCTCCAATAACCAAGAAGGCCTAGTGCCTCGCCACGACCTGGAAGCCAAGTATCGAAATGAAAAGTTTAATTGATTAACTGAAAAAGTATTAATTTAAATTACTTAATGCTTTAAAAGAGTTATTCAATTTGTGTTAGAAAATATTTAAAATTTTTTTTAACTTAACTTAGAAATTTTTTATTATCTTAGAATTTTTTTTAAAAAAATTGACTTAGAATTGTTTCTTATGAATATTCACTTAGAATTTTTTTTAATTAGAAAATTTTTTTTGGGAATGCTGAGATAAGTTTTAAAACTTAAGTTTTTTTTAACACTTATGACTGTTATTATCTGAAAAATATTTTTTTTCGAACGAAAAATTCTGAAGAGTGTATTTACTTAAACATTATTTTACACATAAAAGTTCATGTTTGAATTGACTTTAGACCTGTTTATAACCCCAATTTTTATGTGATCAAAGGGAGAGAAGTATATTAAGTCTAGGGGGAGGTACTATAATAGTAGGTACTATAATACTATAATTTTTCAATTGAAAAATATTTGGACTTATTGGAATATAAATCGTTTTTATTGCATATGGTTACCCTAACTTAACTTGGGTTGCTCACATCAAAAATGGGGAGATTGTTGGAACCCCAAGGTGTTTTGATGTGATCAAATAAGCTAAGTTAGGTCCTGCGTTTGTTTAACCCTTGTGTCTAAGTGTGTAGGAGCTTAGGAACACAGGAAGTCGAGCGGAAGACGTGGCTAGCGAGAAGGACGGCACGGGGAGAGAGCCGACGGGCTCGGTGCATCCGAGGGACGAGGTGTCCGCGGAAGAGTACACCGTTGGACGAGAAGAGCGTGCGCGACGCTCGAGGGACGAGAAATCAGAAAGGAAGGCTGCTCGAGGAGAAGACCGGAACATGGGTTCGGGTAAGCCCTATTCCGGAAGGCCGAGATCACCCAAACTAACGGAGCCGGAGCGAACAGACCCGGTCCAAGATGAGCCGAACTGAGACGAGCTGAACCAGAGCAGAGAGCCTGGACCAGAGTCAACTTTGTTGACTTGACAGGTCCGGGCGCCCGGATCAATTCCGGGCGCCCGGAACCATTCCGAGCGCCCGGGGGTTCATATTTGACCAGATCGAAGCTGATCGCGAGCTGACCATTGGGGGATAAAATTTATCCCCCCGGGGGCGCCCGGAACCCCTTCCAGGCGCCCGGACCAGTACTATAAATAAAGTACTGATCCGTACATTCAAAAGAACGAACTTGTAATCAATTCCTTCTGTGCTTTCAATTCTGTTCTTTTCATTTGTGCTGTCAACGTTGTAAAGAGGCTACTCCGCCCAGAGGAGAATCAGATAGTGCACTTACATTCCTTGGATTAGCAATCCCCTGATTGCAAACCAAGTAAAACTCTGGTGTCTGCTTTTCTTTACTTAGTCTCTTTTATTTATTTATTACAAGTGTTCATTATACAGTTGAAATCCGAGAAAGGTTCGAGTTTTATTTTGTAGGGCAATTCACCCCTCCCCTCTTGCCGGCCTCCAAAGGGACCAACAAGTGGTATCAGAGCTAGGTGCTTCAGGAGGACTAACCGCCGATCGAAGCAACAAAGATGGTCGGACCAAGCATTGTTCCACCAAAATTCGAGGGGAACTTCGCAGACTGGAAGCGTCGTATGGAGGTATTCCTAAAATTCGGTTTATTATGAAATATGGTTTTGTAGCTCCAATAGATAAAGATGGAAAAGAAAAAGAAGAGAGTGATTGGACAAAGAAGGAGCAGAATGAGTCGGTAGCAAACAGCCGTGCGGAACATCACCTGCTGAGCGTGTTACCACCTCAAGAGGTCAACCGCATCGGAAACTATTTATCTGCTAAAGAACTTTGGGAGAAGTTCTTGGAACTCCACGAAGGCACGTCTGAAGCAAAGCTCGCTAGAAGGGACATCCTCCGCAACAAACTGATCAATATCCGTCTGGAGAAAGGTGAGAAAGTAGCCGGTCTACATGCAAAGGTAAAAGAACTAGTTACTGGTCTCGAAAACCTTGGTGAAACAGTAACAAACCGGGACACTATACGCTACACGCTCAACGCATTTCCAAGAACTCCGGAGTGGACATCAATCGTCGATGCTTACTACATCTCAAAAGACCTGGAGGTAAGTACTTTAGAAGAGTTGTTTTCTACCCTTGAATTACACGAAACTTGATATGCAGAGATATCAAAGGACACAACCCAGACTATGGCGCTGAACGCAACCAACAAGGATGAACCCGAGTCAGACTCCGAAGATGATCAAGAAGCGTACATGGTAAGAAACTTTAAAAAGTTTTTTAGATCTAATAAATTTAAAATGCAGAATAAAAAGAATCAAAAAGGTAGAAGAAAGGTACGGTGCTACCAGTGTCAGAAGGAGGGACACCTAAGGAAGACCGACCAGAACTCAAGAAGGTCAAAATGAAGACACCCAAGAAACACAACCTAAAAGCAACTTGGGATGACACTTCTTCATCTGAATCAGAAGCTCAAGAATATGCGGGGATTGCACTGATGGCAAGCCACGAAGGACAAAGTACATCAGAACCCAGCATCGATGAAGGGGGAGCGACCTCAGATGGAAGTAGCGAAGCAGGGGGAGATTCAGGCTTCAAGTCTGATATGGTAAGTGAGGTATGCCTCTTACCCCCTGATGAACTTTACTTTGGTATCAAAGCTATGACTAAATCCATGTATAAATTAGAAAATAAAAATGTCAAATTAGAAAATGAAATTTTAGAAACAAAGAGAATTTTGGCAAAATCATGTCTTATAGAGGATTTTGAAAAATTGAAAATTGAAAATGAAAAACTAAAAGAAGAAATAGAAAGATTGAAAAAATCTAATGGTTCAAATATTTCTACTTTTAGAAATTATAAATGTTTAAATTGGTATTATAGATTTCATCAAAGTCAAATTAGAAATATATCAAAAATCTATATACCTAGGAAATACTTGGTTAATCCTGTAGGTAGGAACCTCTATTGGGTTCCAAAAACCTATTTAATTTAAAATTAAAATTAGACTTAGCATTTTCAGTAAGGAAATTAAACAACTAATTTCTTTATGAGGCTTTGTCTAAGGAAGTGGTTGTTGCTCCAATAACCAAGAAAGCCTAGTGCCTCGCCACGACCTGGAAGCCAAGTATCGAAATGAAAAGTTTAATTGATTAACTGAAAAAGTATTAATTTAAATTACTTAATGCTTTAAAAGAGTTATTCAATTTGTGTTAGAAAATATTTAAAATTTTTTTTAACTTAACTTAGAAATTTTTTATTATCTTAGAATTTTTTTTAAAAAAATTGACTTAGAATTGTTTCTTATGAATATTCACTTAGAATTTTTTTTAATTAGAAAATTTTTTTTGGGAATGCTGAGATAAGTTTTAAAACTTAAGTTTTTTTTAACACTTATGACTGTTATTATCTGAAAAATATTTTTTTTCGAACGAAAAATTCTGAAGAGTGTATTTACTTAAACATTATTTTACACATAAAAGTTCATGTTTGAATTGACTTTAGACCTGTTTATAACCCCAATTTTTATGTGATCAAAGGGAGAGAAGTATATTAAGTCTAGGGGGAGGTACTATAATAGTAGGTACTATAATACTATAATTTTTCAATTGAAAAATATTTGGACTTATTGGAATATAAATCGTTTTTATTGCATATGGTTACCCTAACTTAACTTGGGTTGCTCACATCAAAAATGGGGAGATTGTTGGAACCCCAAGGTGTTTTGATGTGATCAAATAAGCTAAGTTAGGTCCTGCGTTTGTTTAACCCTTGTGTCTAAGTGTGTAGGAGCTTAGGAACACAGGAAGTCGAGCGGAAGACGTGGCTAGCGAGAAGGACGGCACGGGAAAGAGCTGACGGGCTCGGTGCATCCGAGGGACGAGGTGTCCGCGGAAGAGTACACCGGTGGACGAGAAGAGCGTGCGCGACGCTCGAGGGACGAGAAACCGGGAAGGAAGGCAGCTCGAGGAGAAGGCCGGAACATGGGTTCGGGTGAGCCCTATTCCGGAAGGCCGAGATCACCCAAACTAGCGGAGCCGGAGCGAACAGACCCGAACCAAGATGAGCCGAACTGAGACAAGCTGAACCGGAGCAGAGAGCCTGGACCAGAGTCAACTTTGATGACTTGACAGGTCCGGGCGCCCGGACCTCCGGGCGCTAGGAACCATTCCGGGCGCCCGGGGGTTCATATTTGACCAAATCGAAGCTGATCGCGAGCTGACCGTTGGGGGATAAAATTTATCCCCCCGGGAGCGCCCGGAACCCATTCAAGGCGCCCAGACCAGTACTATAAATAAAGTACTGATCCGTACATTCAAAAGAACCAACTTGTAATCAATTCCTTCTGTGCTTTCAATTCTGTTCTTTTCATTTGTGCTGTCAACGTTGTAAAGAGGCTACTCCGCCCAGAGGAGAATCAGATAGTGCACTTACATTCCTTGGATTAGCAATCCCCTGATTGCAAACCAAGTAAAACTCTGGTGTCTGCTTTTCTTTACTTAGTCTCTTTTATTTATTTATTACAAGTGTTCATTATATAGTTAAAATCCGAGAAAGGTTCGAGTTTTATTTTGTAGGGAAATTCACCCCTCCCCTCTTGCCGGCCTGCAAAGGGACCAACAAGTGGTATCAGAGCTAGGTGCTTCAGGAGGACTAACCGCCGATCGAAGCAACAAAGATGGTCGGACCAAGCATTGTTCCACCAAAATTCGAGGGGAACTTCGCAGACTGGAAGCGTCGTATGGAGGTATTCCTAAAAACATATTTTGAAATTCGGTTTATTATGAAATATGGTTTTGTAGCTCCAAAAGATAAAGATGGAAAAGAAAAGGAAGAGAGCGATTGGACAAAGAAGGAGCAGAATGAGTCCGTAGCAAACAGCCGTGCGGAACATCACCTGCTGAGCGTGTTACCGCCTCAAGAGGTCAACCGCATCGGAAACTATTTATCTGCTAAAGAACTTTGGGAGAAGTTCTTGGAACTCCACGAAGGCACGTCCGAAGCGAAGCTCACTAGAAGGGACATCCTTCGCAACAAACTGATGAACATCCGTCTAGAGAAAGGTGAGAAAGTAGCCGGTCTACATGCAAAGGTAAAAGAACTAGTTACTGGTCTCGAAAACCTTGGTGAAACGGTAACAAACCGGGACACTATACGCTACACGCTCAACGCGTTTCCAAGAACTCCGGAGTGGACATCAATCGTCGATGCTTACTACATCTCAAAAGACCTGGAGGTAAGTACTTTAGAAGAGTTGTTTTCTACCCTTGAATTACACGAAACTAGATATGCAGATATATCAAAGGACACAACCCAGACTATGGCGCTGAACGCAACCAACAAGGATGAACCCGAGTCAGACTCCGAAGACGATCAAGAAGCGTACATGGTAAGAAACTTTAAAAAGTTTTTTAGATCTAATAAATTTAAAATGCAGAATAAAAAGAATCAAGGTAGAAGAAAGGTATGGTGCTACCAGTGTCAGAAGGAGGGACACCTAAGGGAAGACTGCCCAGAACTCAAGAAGGTCAAAATGAAGACACCCAAGAAACACAACCTAAAAGCAACTTGGGATGACACTTCTTCATCTGAATCAGAAGCTCAAGAATATGCGGGGATTGCACTGATGGCAAGCCACGAAGGACAAAGTACATCAGAACCCAGCATCGATGAAGGGGGAGCGACCTCAGATGGAAGTAGCGAAGCAGGGGGAGATTCAGGCTTCAAGTCTGATATGGTAAGTGAGGTATGCCTCTTACCCCCTGATGAACTTTACTTTGGTATCAAAGCTATGACTAAATCCATGTATAAATTAGAAAATAAAAATGCCAAATTAGAAAATGAAATTTTAGAAACAAAGAGAATTTTGGCAAAATCATGTCTTATAGAGGATTTTGAAAAATTGAAAATTGAAAATGAAAAACTAAAAGAAGAAATAGAAAGATTGAAAAAATCTAATGGTTCAAATATTTCTACTTTTAGAAATTATAAATGTTTAAATTGGTATTATAGATTTCATCAAAGTCAAATTAGAAATATATCAAAAATCTATATACCTAGGAAATACTTGGTTAATCCTGTAGGTAGGAACCTCTATTGGGTTCCAAAAACCTATTTAATTTAAAATTAAAATTAGACTTAGCATTTTCAGCAAGGAAATTAAACAACTAATTTCTTTATGAGGCTTTGTCTAAGGAAGTGGTTGTTGCTCCAATAACCAAGAAAGCCTAGTGCCTCGCCACGATCTGGAAGCCAAGTATCGAAATGAAAAGTTTAATTGATTAACTGAAAAAGTATTAATTTAAATTACTTAATGCTTTAAAAGAGTTATTCAATTTGTGTTAGAAAATATTTAAAATTTTTTTTAACTTAACTTAGAAATTTTTTATTATCTTAGAATTTTTTTTAAAAAAATTGACTTAGAATTGTTTCTTATGAATATTCACTTAGAATTTTTTTTAATTAGAAAATTTTTTTTGGGAATGCTGAGATAAGTTTTAAAACTTAAGTTTTTTTTAACACTTATGACTGTTATTATCTGAAAAATATTTTTTTTCGAACGAAAAATTCTGAAGAGTGTATTTACTTAAACATTATTTTACACATAAAAGTTCATGTTTGAATTGACTTTAGACCTGTTTATAACTCCAATTTTTATGTGATCAAAGGGAGAGAAGTATATTAAGTCTAGGGGGAGGTACTATAATAGTAGGTACTATAATACTATAATTTTTCAATTGAAAAATATTTGGACTTATTGGAATATAAATCGTTTTTATTGCATATGGTTACCCTAACTTAACTTGGGTTGCTCACATCAAAAATGGGGAGATTGTTGGAACCCCAAGGTGTTTTGATGTGATCAAATAAGCTAAGTTAGGTCCTGCGTTTGTTTAACCCTTGTGTCTAAGTGTGTAGGAGCTTAGGAACACAGGAAGTCGAGCGGAAGACGTGGCTAGCGAGAAGGACGGCACGGGAAAGAGCTGACGGGCTCGGTGCATCCGAGGGACGAGGTGTCCGCGGAAGAGTACACCGGTGGACGAGAAGAGCGTGCGCGACGCTCGAGGGACGAGAAACCGGGGAGAAGGCCGGAACATGGGTTCGGGTGAGCCCTATTCCGGAAGGCCGAGATCACCCAAACTAGCGGAGCCGGAGCGAACAGACCCGAACCAAGATGAGCCGAACTGAGACAAGCTGAACCGGAGCAGAGAGCCTGGACCAGAGTCAACTTTGATGACTTGACAGGTCCGGGCGCCCGGACCTCCGGGCGCTAGGAACCATTCCGGGCGCCCGGGGGTTCATATTTGACCAGATCGAAGCTGATCGCGAGCTGACCATTGGGGGATAAAATTTATCCCCCCGGGCGCGCCCGGAACCCCTTCCAGGCGCCCGGACCAGTACTATAAATAAAGTACTGATCCGTACATTCAAAAGAACCAACTTGTAATCAATTCCTTCTGTGCTTTCAATTCTGTTCTTTTCATTTGTGCTGTCAACGTTGTAAAGAGGCTACTCCGCCCAGAGGAGAATCAGATAGTGCACTTACATTCCTTGGATTAGCAATCCCCTGATTGCAAACCAAGTAAAACTCTGGTGTCTGCTTTTCTTTACTTAGTCTCTTTTATTTATTTATTACAAGTGTTCATTATATAGTTGAAATCCGAGAAAGGTTCGAGTTTTATTTTGTAGGGAAATTCACCCCTCCCCTCTTGCCGGCCTGCAAAGGGACCAACAAGTGGTATCAGAGCTAGGTGCTTCAGGAGGACTAACCGCCGATCGAAGCAACAAAGATGGTCGGACCAAGCATTGTTCCACCAAAATTCGAGGGGAACTTCGCAGACTGGAAGCGTCGTATGGAGGTATTCCTAAAAACATATTTTGAAATTCGGTTTATTATGAAATATGGTTTTGTAGCTCCAAAAGATAAAGATGGAAAAGAAAAGGAAGAGAGCGATTGGACAAAGAAGGAGCAGAATGAGTCCGTAGCAAACAGCCGTGCGGAACATCACCTGCTGAGCGTGTTACCGCCTCAAGAGGTCAACCGCATCGGAAACTATTTATCTGCTAAAGAACTTTGGGAGAAGTTCTTGGAACTCCACGAAGGCACGTCCGAAGCGAAGCTCACTAGAAGGGACATCCTTCGCAACAAACTGATGAACATCCGTCTAGAGAAAGGTGAGAAAGTAGCCGGTCTACATGCAAAGGTAAAAGAACTAGTTACTGGTCTCGAAAACCTTGGTGAAACGGTAACAAACCGGGACACTATACGCTACACGCTCAACGCGTTTCCAAGAACTCCGGAGTGGACATCAATCGTCGATGCTTACTACATCTCAAAAGACCTGGAGGTAAGTACTTTAGAAGAGTTGTTTTCTACCCTTGAATTACACGAAACTAGATATGCAGATATATCAAAGGACACAACCCAGACTATGGCGCTGAACGCAACCAACAAGGATGAACCCGAGTCAGACTCCGAAGACGATCAAGAAGCGTACATGGTAAGAAACTTTAAAAAGTTTTTTAGATCTAATAAATTTAAAATGCAGAATAAAAAGAATCAAAAAGGTAGAAGAAAGGTATGGTGCTACCAGTGTCAGAAGGAGGGACACCTAAGGGAAGACTGCCCAGAACTCAAGAAGGTCAAAATGAAGACACCCAAGAAACACAACCTAAAAGCAACTTGGGATGACACTTCTTCATCTGAATCAGAAGCTCAAGAATATGCGGGGATTGCACTGATGGCAAGCCACGAAGGACAAAGTACATCAGAACCCAGCATCGATGAAGGGGGAGCGACCTCAGATGGAAGTAGCGAAGCAGGGGGAGATTCAGGCTTTAAGTCTGATATGGTAAGTGAGATATGCCTCTTACCCCCTGATGAACTTTACTTTGGTATCAAAGCTATGACTAAATCCATGTATAAATTAGAAAATAAAAATGCCAAATTAGAAAATGAAATTTTAGAAACAAAGAGAATTTTGGCAAAATCATGTCTTATAGAGGATTTTGAAAAATTGAAAATTGAAAATGAAAAACTAAAAGAAGAAATAGAAAGATTGAAAAAATCTAATGGTTCAAATATTTCTACTTTTAGAAATTATAAATGTTTAAATTGGTATTATAGATTTCATCAAAGTCAAATTAGAAATATATCAAAAATCTATATACCTAGGAAATACTTGGTTAATCCTGTAGGTAGGAACCTCTATTGGGTTCCAAAAACCTATTTAATTTAAAATTAAAATTAGACTTAGCATTTTCAGCAAGGAAATTAAACAACTAATTTCTTTATGAGGCTTTGTCTAAGGAAGTGGTTGTTGCTACAATAACCAAGAAAGCCTAGTGCCTCGCCACGACCTGTAAGCCAAGTATCGAATGAAAAGTTTAATTGATTAACTGAAAAGTATTAATTTAAATTACTTAATGCTTTAAAAGAGTTATTCAATTTGTGTTAGAAAATATTTAAAATTTTTTTAACTTAACTTAGAAATTTTTATTATCTTAGAATTTTTTTAAAAATTGACTTAGAATTGTTTCTTATGAATATTCACTTAGAATTTTTTTTAATTAGAAAATTTTTTTTGGGAATGCTGAGATAAGTTTTAAAACTTAAGTTTTTTTTAACACTTATGACTGTTATTATCTGAAAAATATTTTTTTTCGAACGAAAAATTCTGAAGAGTGTATTTACTTAAACATTATTTTACACATAAAAGTTCATGTTTGAATTGACTTTAGACCTGTTTATAACTCCAATTTTTATGTGATCAAAGGGAGAGAAGTATATTAAGTCTAGGGGGAGGTACTATAATAGTAGGTACTATAATACTATAATTTTTCAATTGAAAAATATTTGGACTTATTGGAATATAAATCGTTTTTATTGCATATGGTTACCCTAACTTAACTTGGGTTGCTCACATCAAAAATGGGGAGATTGTTGGAACCCCAAGGTGTTTTGATGTGATCAAATAAGCTAAGTTAGGTCCTGCGTTTGTTTAACCCTTGTGTCTAAGTGTGTAGGAGCTTAGGAACACAGGAAGTCGAGCGGAAGACGTGGCTAGCGAGAAGGACGGCACGGGAAAGAGCTGACGGGCTCGGTGCATCCGAGGGACGAGGTGTCCGCGGAAGAGTACACCGGTGGACGAGAAGAGCGTGCGCGACGCTCGAGGGACGAGAAACCGGGAAGGAAGGCAGCTCGAGGAGAAGGCCGGAACATGGGTTCGGGTGAGCCCTATTCCGGAAGGCCGAGATCACCCAAACTAGCGGAGCCGGAGCGAACAGACCCGAACCAAGATGAGCCGAACTGAGACAAGCTGAACCGGAGCAGAGAGCCTGGACCAGAGTCAACTTTGATGACTTGACAGGTCCGGGCGCCCGGACCTCCGGGCGCTAGGAACCATTCCGGGCGCCCGGGGGTTCATATTTGACCAGATCGAAGCTGATCGCGAGCTGACCATTGGGGGATAAAATTTATCCCCCCGGGCGCGCCCGGAACCCCTTCCAGGCGCCCGGACCAGTACTATAAATAAAGTACTGATCCGTACATTCAAAAGAACCAACTTGTAATCAATTCCTTCTGTGCTTTCAATTCTGTTCTTTTCATTTGTGCTGTCAACGTTGTAAAGAGGCTACTCCGCCCAGAGGAGAATCAGATAGTGCACTTACATTCCTTGGATTAGCAATCCCCTGATTGCAAACCAAGTAAAACTCTGGTGTCTGCTTTTCTTTACTTAGTCTCTTTTATTTATTTATTACAAGTGTTCATTATATAGTTGAAATCCGAGAAAGGTTCAAGTTTTATTTTGTAGAGCAATTCACCCCTCCCCTCTTGCCGGCCTGTAAAGGGACCAACAAGCTAAGTTAGGTCCTGCGTTTGTTTAACCCTTGTGTCTAAGTGTGCAGGAGCTTAGGAACACAGGAAGTCGAGCGGAAGACGTGGCTAGCGAGAAGGACGGCACGGGAAAGAGCCGACGGGCTAGGTGCGTCCGAGGGACGAGGTGTCCGCGGAAGAGTACACCGGTGGACGAGAAGAGCGTGCGCGACGCTCGAGGGACGAGAAACCGGGAAGGAAGGCTTCTCGAGGAGAAGGCCGGAACATGGGTTCGGGTGAGCCCTATTCCGGAAGGCCGAGATCACCCAAACTAGCGGAGCCGGAGCGAACTGACCCGGACCAAGATGAGCCGAACTGAGACGAGCTGAACCGGAGCAAAGAGCCTGGACCAGAGTCAACTCTGTTGACTTGACAGGTCCGGGCGCCCGGAACCATTCCGGGCGCCCGGGGGTTCATATTTGACCAGATCGAAGCTGACCGTTGGGGGATAAAATTTATCCCCCCGGGGGCACCCGGAACCCCTTCCAGGCGCCCAGACCAGTACTATAAATAAAGTACTGATCCGTACATTCAAGATAACGAACTTGTAATCAATTCCTTCTGTGCTTTCAATTCTGTTCTTTTCATTTGTGCTGTCAACGTTGTAAAGAGGCTACTCCGTCTAGAGGAGAATCAGATAGTGCGCTTACATTCCTTGGATTAGCAATCCCCTGATTGCAAACTAAGTAAAACTCTGGTGTCTGCTTTTCTTTACTTAGTCTCTTTTATTTATTTATTACAAGTGTTCATTATATAGTTGAAATCCGAGAAAGGTTCGAGTTTTATTTTGTAGGGCAATTCACCTCTCCCCTCTTGCCGGCCTGCAAAGGGACCAACAAGTGGTATCAGAGCTAGGTGCTTCAGGAGGACTAACCGCCGATCGAAGCAACAAAGATGGCCGAACCAAGCATTGTTCCACCAAAATTCGAGGGGAACTTCGCAGACTGGAAGCGCCGTATGGAGGTATTCCTAAAAACAGATTTTGAAATTCGGTTTATTATGAAATATGGTTTTGTAGCTCCAATAGATAAAGATGGAAAAGAAAAAGAAGAGAGCGATTGGACAAAGAAGGAGCAGAATGAGTCGGTAGCAAACTGCCGTGCGGAGCGTGTTACCGCCTCAAGAGGTCAACCGCATCGGAAACTATTTATCTGCTAAAGAACTTTGGGAGAAGTTCTTGGAACTCCACGAAGGAACGTCCGAAGCGAAGCTCGCTAGAAGGGACATCCTCCGCAACAAACTGATGAACATCCGTCTAGAGAAAGGTGAGAAAGTAGCCGGTCTACATGCAAAGGTAAAAGAACTAGTTACTGATCTCGAAAACCTTGGTGAAACGGTAACAAACCGGGACACTATACGCTACGCGCTCAACGCATTTCCAAGAACTCCGGAGTGGACGTCAATCGTCGATGCTTACTACATCACAAAAGACCTGGAGGTAAGTACTTTAGAAGAGTTGTTTTCTACCCTTGAATTACACGAAACTAGATATGCAGAGATATCAAAGGACACATCCCAGACTATGGCACTGAACGCAACCAACAAGGATGAACCCGAGTCAGACTCCGAAGACGATCAAGAAGCGTACATGGTAAGAAACTTTAAAAAGTTTTTTAGATCTAATAAATTTAAAATGCAGAATAAAAAGAATCAAAAAGGTAGAAGAAAGGTACGGTGCTATCAGTGTTAGAAGGAGGGACACCTAAGGGAAGACTGCCCAGAACTCAAGAAGGTCAAAATGAAGACACCCAAGAAACACAACCTAAAAGTAACTTGGGATGACACTTCTTCATCTGAATCAGAAGCTCAAGAATATGTGGGGATTGCACTGATGGCAAGCCACGAAGGACAAAGTACATCAGAACCCAGTATCGATGAAGGGGGAGCGACCTCAGATGGAAGTAGCGAAGCAGGGGGAGATTCAGGGATTCAAGTCTGATATGGTAAGTGAGATATGCCTCTTACCCCCTGATGAACTTTACTTTGGTATCAAAGCTATGACTAAATCCATGTATAAATTAGAAAATAAAAATGCCAAATTAGAAAATGAAATTTTAGAAACAAAGAGAATTTTGGCAAAATCATGTCTTATAGAGGATTTTGAAAAACTGAAAATTGAAAATGAAAAACTAAAAGAAGAAATAGAAAGATTGAAAAAATCTAATGGTTCAAATCTTTCTACTTTTAGATATTATAGAGGTTTAAATTGGTATTATAGATTTCATCAAAGTCAAATTAGAAATATATTAAAAATCTATATACCTAGGAAATACTTGGTTAATTCTGTAGGTAGGAACCTCTATTGGGTTCCAAAAACCTATTTAATCTAAAATTAAAATTAGACTTAGCATTTTCAGCAAGGAAATTAAACAACTAATTTCTTTATGAGGCTTTGTCTAAGGAAGTGGTTGTTGCTCCAATAACCAAAAAGGCCTAGTGCCTCGCCATGACCTGGAAGCCAAGTATCGAAATGAAAAGTTTAATTGACTAACTGAAAAAGCATTAATTCAAATTACTTAATGCTTTAAAAGAGTTATTCAATTTGTGTTAGAAAATATTTTTAACTTAACTTAGAATTTTTTTTTCTTAGAAATTTTTATGAAAATTGACTTAGATTTTTTTATATAAAAGTTAACTTAGAGTTTTTTTTATATACTATTGCCTTATCATTTTTTTTTTTAAAAAAAAATCCTTAGACTTATTTATAACCCCAATTTTTATGTGATCAAAGGGGGAGAAGTATGTTAAGTCTAGGGGGAGGTACTATAATTTTTCAATTGAAAAATATTTGGACTTATTGGAATATAAATCATTTTTATTGCATATGGTTACCCTAACTTAACTTGGGTTGCTCACATCAAAAAGGGGGAGATTGTTGGAACCCCAAGGTGTTTTGATGTGATCAAACAAGCTAAGTTAGGTCCTGCGTTTGTTTAACCCTTGTGTCTAAGTGTGCAGGAGCTTAGGAACACAGGAAGTCGAGCGGAAGACGTGGCTAGCGAGAAGGACGGCACGGGAAAGAGCCGACGGGCTCGGTGCGTCCGAGGGACGAGGTGTCTGCGGAAGAGTACACCGGTGGACGAGAAGAGTGTGTGCGACGCTCGAGGGACGAGAAACCGGGAAGGAAGGCTGCTCGAGGAGAAGGCCGGAACATGGGTTCGGGTGAGCCCTATTCCGGAAGGCCGAGATCACCCAAACTAGCGGAGCCGGAGCGAACTGACCCGGACCAAGAGGAGCCGAACTGAGATGAGCTGAACCGGAGCAGAGAGCCTGGACCAGAGTCAACTCTGTTGACTTGACAGGTCCGGGCGCCCGGGGATTCATATTTGACCAGATCGAAGCTGATCGCGAGCTGACCGTCTGGGGGATAAAATTTATCCCCCCGGGGGCGCCCGGAACCCCTTCCAGGCGCCCGGACCAGTACTATAAATAAAGTACTGATCCATACATTCAAGATAACGAACTTGTAATCAATTCCTTCTGTGCTTTCAATTCTGTTATTTTCATTTGTGCTGTCAACGTTGTAAAGAGGCTACTCCGCCTAGAGGAGAATCAGATAGTGCGCTTACATTCCTTGGATTAGCAATCCCCTGATTGCAAACCAAGTAAAACTCTGGTGTCTGCTTTTCTTTACTTAGTCTCTTTTATTTATTTATTACAAGTGTTCATTATATAGTTGAAATCCGAGAAAGGTTCGAGTTTTATTTTGTAGGGCAATTCACCCCTCCCCTCTTGTCATAACTAGAGCTACTGAGATGAGGAAGGGGTGGTCCAGATCCCAAGGAGCGGAGTAGTGTCATCAGCTCAGTGTGTCGGGTCTGCCCGTCAGCTCGTAACTCGGAGACCTCTCGCCGCATGTCACGCTGAAAGTCAGAGTTCTCCTGCTGGAGACTCGCCATGGCTCTCTCTAGTCCTGTCATACGGTCGGCTAGAGTGCGGGGAGCGTGACGTGGTGCTCGAGCTGGGGGTGGTGGTGGAGCGGCCTCCTCCGGAAACAGTGCAAGAATGAACTCATCCTGCTCGGCCTCCCCCTGTGCGTCTGGATCATGATGGTGCTGTGCTCCCTCCGCCAAGACATGGTACCGTTGCCCTCATCTATGTGGATACTAGCTAGAGAGAAGTTCCTAGCTGCTATAACGTCAAACTCAATCATATAGCGAATGTCTCCTCTAGTGACATTAATGTCCAACGAGGACATATATGCTGTCAGAATATGACAGAAAGGCATGTGGACTCGTCTATTAGTCACGTATCCAACAGAGTAGATAATGGTGGAGAAGATATGTAGGCTAATGTCAATATCTAACCTATGACTCAGGGCATAGAGTAAAAATGAGTGGAATGGGCGCATCACGGCGATGTCCCGTGTAGTCAGTGGTAAAATGCAGAAGACTAAGACCCTATAAAGAGCGTAGTCCTGGACTCGAAGTTCTACCGACCTAAACTTGGTCACAGTAGGTACTCGCTCTCCCCCAAAAAAATACGAATAAATCGTATCAAGAGTGATATGTGAGTAGGGATCTCCAAATGGTAGATCCCCGGGAGGATAGCACAAAAAGGAACAAGTGGATGGACGTAACCCTAAAAACTCCCGGATCATCGTAGGGGATATCGTGATATCAGTATCCGCTGCCCTAGTAATATAGGTAAGGTCGTCTACTTTCACTAAGTTGTTGTAAAATTCAGCACACAGACTTATGTTTACCGGACTAGTGCATTCAACAAGGTTCCGTAAGTTATAGTGGTTTATAACCTCCATAACGGGAGCACACGAAACTAGGAAGAACGTTCTATCTATACATTTAGTCCTAATTGTCATATAAATAGTTGACTCAAACTTGATTCTAAGTTCATCTGTGGGAAACCTAGGGTCAGTACTAGCATTAGAGGGCCCAACACCAGTATTCTTTCGTTTCCTACTGTATATAAAAGAGACATTCTAAATGACAATATCAAGACAAATTTAAAGACTTCCAAGACAAGAAAAAAAATTTACTGAGGAGCCATCGTAAAATATAGAACTGATGACCTTGGTTGAGTCGCAGCAGCGTCTTCACCGCAAGAAAATTTAATTTTAGAGCACTCTCACACTGAGGTTCGGATAGAACCTTGGTAATAGTGAAAGGTTGTGGGGCAATTGTTGGGGGCGCCTGCTGCCCCCTATTTATAGGGAGCTCCGGGCGCTCGGAGCCTTTCCAGGCGCCCGGGGTTGATTTTGGGTGGGGCGCCCGGATTCCTTTCCGGGCGCCCCGGAAGGGAGTATCAGGGGCGCCCGCCCTTGGTTTTTGACCTTTTTTTTTTAAAGTTAGTTTAATATAGTTTTAAAAGTTAATTTAATTTTAAAATAATTTTTAAAGTTAATTTAATATAGTTTTCAAAGTTAATTTAATTTTAAAATAATTTTTAAAGTTAATTTTTAAAATAGTTTTTAAAGTTAATTTCATAATTTTTAAAATAGTTTTTAAAGTTAATTTAATTTAAAATAATTTTTAAAGTTAATTTTTAAAATAGTTTTTAAAGTTAATTTAATTAAAATGATTTTTTAAAGTTAATTTAATTTTAAAATATTTTTTTTAAGTTAATTTAATATAGTTTTTAAATTTAATTTAATTTTAAAATAATTTTTAAAGTTAATTTTTAAAATAGTTTTTAAAGTTAATTTCATAATTTTTAAAATAGTTTTTAAGGTTAATTTAATTTAAAATAATTTTTAAAGTTAATTTTTAAAATAGTTTTTAAAGTTAATTTAATTTTAAAATGATTTTTTTAAGTTAATTTAATTTTAAAATAATTTTTTAAAGTTAATTTAATATAGTTTTTAGAGTTAATTTAATTTTAAAATAGTTTTTTAAAGTTAATTTAATAATTTTTAAAATAGTTTTTAAAGTTAATTTAATTTTAAAATAATTTTTAAAGTTAATTTAATGATTTTTAAAATAGTTTTTAAAGTTAATTTAATTTAAATTTTAAATAATCGTAGTTCATTTTAATTATTTAATTCGAAGTTTAATTTAATTAATTTTAATTTAATTAATTTAATTCGAAATTTAATTTAATTAATTTAATTCAAAATTTAATTTAATTCGAAATTTAATTTAATTAATTTAATTCGAAATTTAATTTAATTAATTTAATTCGAAATTTAATTTTGATCCTTAGTCATCTCACCCGATCTAAGTTTTCAATCAGAAAATCCTATAATTTTGTGAGATGAGTTGGATTTTAATTATGGAGTTTGGTTTAACTTGTGTTAGATTCAGGTTTAGCTTTAGTCTCAACAAATAAACATTCTTCGGATAAACTTCTAAGCTTGGTGAGTCACTTGGACGTCATTAGAAGTAACCAACCTTTCGAAGTTTTCCGAATAGTTCTATCCACAGAGCTTAGTACTAAATCTTGGTCTAACTAGTTAGGATCCATTTAAGGGTAGCTTCGGTCAGTTCCATTTGGCCAAATGCACCAGATCGAAACCATATCTTTCTAGACATGCGATGCCCAAGTTTCCCTAACGTACTATCATCCAAAAACTTCACCAGTACCATGATTCAAATTAAACTTGGTCTCTTTTTAACTAATCCTAATTACCCTGCCGGGTTAGTTAGTTTTGGAGGTGTCAGCTATTCTGGAGCCTCCCCCTGAATTATTGGCCTTTAATTTAAATTTTCGTTTTAGGTTTGTGTCGATTTCTTTTATAATTATAATTAACTTGGTAATAATTTATATTTTGTTTAAATTTTGATTTCTTTGATTTGTATTTTGGTTTTTGATTTGGTTTATTCGAGTTTATATAATATATTTTTTCTTTAGGTATGTAATATTGATTAATTCCTACTTGCGTGGTCAAACACGCTTTCGGAACCCAAGCTTGATTAGTTGATTTGAATTGGGTTATTAATGATTTAAAGGTTTTATTTGAGTTCGACTTGTATCCAAGTCCGGTTTTATTATAACATGCTTTTTGATTGTTCAGGATTAAGTCTAGATTTTTTGATCTTGTAGTGAATTTTTCTAGTATTTCTTTTAAGTTATTAATTTCTGATTTTAATGATGAATTCTCTTCAAGTATTAGATCTTGAGTTGGATTTGAATTTTTTATTTGTTCCTTGAGGTCTTGATTTTCCTCAAGGAGTGATTTGTTTTCATTTTCTATTTTAATTAACTTACTATTTAAGCAGGAAATAATTTTAAAAAAAATTTTGTTTAAATTAAAATATACCTCATCCGGGCCTTCGGAAACGAGTACGGACTCGTGGCTTGATTTAGGTTCGGACCCGTCTTCATCTCCCGACTCGTCTTTCGTCTCAGCTTCGCGGGCCATCAGCGTGAGGTGGCTCTGGTGCTTCTGCTCTTCTACCTCCGATTCGTCCGAGGAGGAGTCGTCCCACGTTGCTTTGAGGGCCTTCTTTTTGGTTGGCTTCGGTTTGTCGAATTTTAGTCTTGGGCATTCATTCTTGTAGTGCCCCTTTTTGTTGCATCCGAAGCAAGTCACATTCTTTTGTTCCGCGGGAGGACTGATCTTTTGAAGGTCCTTTTTGCTGAAGCTCCTTTTTCTCCTGGTGTGTTGGTTGCTACTCGGAAAACCTAATGGTTCCACTGTATAAAAATTTTATATAAAGGTCTGAACCTTTTTCCTAGCTACCATGTGTTCTTTTAAATTAAACTTGGATCGCCTGCGGAACTTAACACGTTTGATCCAAATTTAATCTATTTATTCTTTTAGGTTTTGACTTGGATCTCCTGTGGAACTTAACACGTTCGATCCAAATCACCTAGGTTATTAATTCCATTAAATATTAATTTTCAAAATTAGTTTCCAGTACTGACGTGGCGAGGCACATGGCCTTCTTGGATATGGGAGCAACCACCACCGACTAGACAAAACCTTTTAAGGAAAACTAATATTTAATTTCCTAAAATAACTTTAGGTCAACCGAAAAGAACAATCAAATCACAAGGAAAACAAAAACAAAAGAACATTACATCGAAAATAAATTCGAAACACTAAAATCGTATGCCTCTTGTATTTGATATTATTTCCAAAAATAACTAGTATGATGCGGAAAGGAAAAATACTAGTTATACCTTCTAGAAAGACCTCTTGATCTTCTACCGTATTCCTCTTCTAACCTCGGACGTTGTGTGGGCAACGATCTTCCAAGATGAGGACCACCAAAGCACATTCTTCTCCTCCTTGCTAGGTTCGGCCAAATCAAAAGCTTCATCAAGGATGAAGAAAAACACCAACCAAACTCCAAGGGATGAAAGCTTTCTCTCCTTCTTCTTCTTCTTCTCCAAGTAGTATCCGGCCACCACAAGAGCTCCAAGCAAGAGAGGGTTTCGGCCACCACAAAGAGGAAGAGATGAAGAGAGGATGGCCGGCCACAACACCAAGGAAAAGAGGGAGAGAATAATAGAGGTTGTGTCTCATGAAGGCACCCCAACCCCCTCTTTTATATTCCTTAGCTTGGTTAATAAGGAAATTTAATTACAATAAAATTTCCTTAATTTTTCTAGACAATAAATTATTAAGAAAAATTAAATAAAATTTCCTAATCAATTTATCATGGTCGGCCACATCAACAAGATCAAACAAGACAATTTCAATCAACAATTAAAATTCCTTATTTGTCTTTGGAAATTTTTAAAAAATAAAATTTCCCTTTAAAATCCCTTCATGGTTGATAAAAGAAATTTCTATAATTTTAATTTTTCAACATGTGAATAATTTTCAAAGAGAAAAAATAAAATATCTTTCCTATCTACAAATAAGGAAAGAGATCTAATCTCTTTTCTTAATCTTTTGTAGAAGAGATATTTTAATTTTAATTCTCTTCAATAAATTATATCTTCCACATAAGAAAATTTTAAATTTAAAATTCTTTTAAATTTAATGGGCGTCGGCCACCTAAGCTTGGGTTCAAGCTAGGGCCGACCACCCATGAACCAAGGCTTGGCCGGCCCTAGCTTGAACCACAAGCTAGCTTGGCCGGCCCCCTTATCATGGGTATGAAGGTGGGTATAGGTGGGTATAGTACTCTATAAATAAGAGGTTACGATAGGGACCGAGAGGAGGAATTGGTTTTGGTCTCCCGATAAAATTAAACATCCCGTGTTCGCCCCGAACACACAACTTAATTTTATCAATAATAATTCATTCCACTAGAGAACTATTATTGAACTACCGCACCAATCCCAAATTATATTTTTGGGCTCCTTCTTATTATGAGTGTGTTAGTCTCCCTGTGTTTAAGATGTTGAATGTCCACTAATTAAGTGAGTTACTGACAACTCATTTAATTAATATCTTAATCCAAGAATAGTACCACTCAACCTTATCGTCATGTCAGACTAAGTCCACCTGCAGGGTTTAACATGACAATCTTTATGAGCTCATCTTGGGGACATTATCAACCTAGATTACTAGGACACAGTTTCCTTCTATAATCAATAACACACACTATAAGTGATATCATTTCCCAACTTATCGGGCTTATTGATTCATCGAACTAAATCTCACCCATTGATAAATTAAAGAAATAAATATCAAGTATATGTGCTTGTTATTATATTAGGATTAAGAGCGCACACTTCTATAATAACTGAGGTATTTGTTCCTTTATAAAGTCAGTATAAAAGAAACAACCTCAAATGGTCCTACTCAATACACTCTATGTGTACTAGTGTAATTATATAGTTAAGATAAACTAATTCCTAATTACACTATGGCCTTCCAATGGTTTGTTCCTTTCCATTTTGGTCGTGAGCTACTGTTTATAATTTATAAGGTACTGATAACATCCTCTTCTGTATGTGGCACCACATACTATGTTATCTACAATATAAATTAATTGAACAACTACAACTAAATGTAGACAATTTGACCAAATGTGATTCTTTATTCAAAATAAATGTTTACAAAAGCTTAGGCTTTCAGTATACACTCTAACAATCTCCCACTTATACTAATGACTAAGTTGTCTTATCTTCTGCCATACATCCGATTCCCATTCCCTCCACATGCCGATCGAAAACTTTTGCTGGAAGGGCCTTAGTGAAAGGATCTGCCAGGTTATCTGCTGATGCAATCTTGGCGATGACAACTTCTCCTCGCTTCACGATATCTCGTATCAGGTGGTACTTGCGCTCTATATGTTTACTTGCCTTATGGGCTCGTGGTTCCTTCGAGTTTGCAACTGCACCACTATTATCACAATAAATTGTGATGATTTTGGGCAAACCAGGAATCACATCTAAGTCCATTAGAAAGTTCCTGAGCCATACTGCTTCTTTAGCCGCCTCAGAGGCTGCTACATACTCAGCTTCCATGGTTGAGTCTGAAACGCATTTCTGCTTAACACTCCTCCATGCAATGGCTCCACCTCCCAAAGTAAACACATAGCCTGATGTAGACTTACTGTTGTCCCTATCTGATTGGAAATCTGAATCCGTGTAACCCACAGGGAGCAAATCGTCTGCTTGGTAAACTAGCATATAATCTCTAGTGCTTCTCAGGTACTTTAATATATGTTTTACCGCAGTCCAATGTCCTTGTCCAGGGTTACTCTGATATCTGCTAACCATGCTCACGACAAAACAGATATCAGGTCTCGTACATAGCATTGCATATATTAGGCTTCTTACAACCGAAGCATAAGGAACTGCTTTCATGTCCTCTATCTCCTTTGATGTCTTCGGAGACATCTCTTTAGATAGAGCTACTCCATGCCTAAAAGGTAAGAAACCTTTCTTAGAATCCTGCATGCTAAAACGAGCAAGGATTGTATCTATATATGAAGCTTGGGACAGACACAACATTATTTGCTTGCGATCCCTTATAACTTTGATCCCAAGAATGTGTGCACAATCTCCTAAGTCCTTCATATCAAATTGTTTGGACAACCATACCCTTACGTCCGATAATACCTTGACATTTTTGCCAATTAACAAAATATCATCTACGTATAGTACAAGACATACCACCACGTTTCCTTTACACTTCTTGTATACACAAGACTCATCCGGACACTGAATAAATCCATATGACTGGATTACTTCATTAAACTGGATGTTCCAAGACCTTGAAGCTTGCTTTAGTCCATAAATGGACCGATTGAGCTTGCACACTAGATGCTCTTTGCCTTTTTCAATAAACCCTTCTGGTTGCTTCATATGGATGTTCTCTTCAAGACTTCCATTAAGGAAAACTGTCTTGACATTCATTTGCCAAATCTCATAATCCATATGAGCAGCAATAGATAAGAGTATCCGGATAGACTTAAGCATGACTACCGGTGAAAAGGTCTCCTCATAGTCGATTCCCTCTTTCTGAGTGTACCCATTCGCAACAATCCTAGCTTTGAAGGTTTCTACTTTCCCGTCTGTCCCTCTTTTCCTTTTGTAGATCCACTTGCATCCAACGGCTTTTACACCATCAGGTGGTTCTACAAGCTCCCAGACCTTATTAGAGTACATAGACTCTATTTCAGAATTCATTGCCTTTTGCCAAGATGCTACATCTATATCTTGGAGTGCTTCGTCATATGTTCGGGGATCAGGTTCATGTTTACCTAGGATCAAGTCCGAAGACTCTCCTAAAAACATGAATCTTTCAGGCTGCCTTACAACCCTCCCACTACGACGAGGCACTGTCTATGGTTGCGTGTCAGTCTCTTGTGGTACTTCATCTTGTACTGTTGGTACTGAAGTAGACGTATCCTCTCTAAGTTCTTCTAAAACAACTTTGCTACTGGGCTTGTGATCCATTATATAGTCTTCTTCTAAAAACTGAACATTGGTGCTAACAATGACCTTCTGGTCTTTAGGACTATAAAATAAACCACCTTTCGTTCCTTTGGGATACCCCATAAACACGCGAACTTCTGTACGAGATTCTAACTTATCAGCATCTGGTTTCAGCACATGTGCTGAACTACCCCAAATCCGAATATGTCTTAGACTGGGCTTTCGCCCATTCCACAATTCTGTGGGAGTAGAAGAAACTGATTTAGAAGGTACTAAGTTCAGAATGTACACTGCTGTTTCCAGAGCGTATCCCCAAAACGAATTTGGTAATTCTGAATAACTCATCATCGATCTAACCATTTCCATAAGAGTCATATTCCTTCGTTCTGCCACTCCATTCTGTTGGGGTGTACAAGGTGCAGACAGTTGGGATTGAATCCTGGCCTCTGATAAGTAATTCATAAACTCTCCTAAGAGGTATTCGCCACCACGATCAGACCGTAATGTCTTGATACTTTTACCTAGTCGTTTCTCCACATCAGCCTTGTACTCTTTGAACTTATCAAAGCACTCGGACTTGCGGCACATTAGGTAAATATATCCGTATCTTGAATAATCGTCTATAAAAGAGATAAAATATTCAAAACCACCTCTTGCCTGGACAGACATAGGACCACACAAATCAGAATGAACTAATTCTAACACTTCTTTGGCTCTATACCCCTTGGCCTTAAAAGGCCTCTTGGTCATTTTACCTTCCAAGCAAGATTCACAAGTTGGAAAATTTTCCAACTCTAATGAACCCAAAAGTTCATCGGCTATAAGCCTCTGAATCCTACTTAAGTTAATATGACCAAGCCTTAGATGCCAAAGATATGCTTGATTCATTTCCGAAGGTTCTTTTCTCTTATTAGAGTTAGAAAATGAGTTATAAATTTCCTTGTTTTGCTTTGTGGGAGAAATTAGATTTAAAGTATACAAATTGTCAACTAATGCACCAGAACAGATAATCACTTTATTTCTCTTAATAACTACATCGTTACTAAAGGAAACTGAATATCCATCTAAAAACAGTTTAGAAACTGAAATTAAATTCTTTCTAAAACTGGGTACATAAAGATAATTTTTTAAAACCAAATTTCTATTTCTATTAAAAGATAAGTAGACGTCTCCCACTGCAGCAGCCGCCACCTTAGTAGCATTGCCCATGTAGACGGTAATCTCTCCTTCAGTTAGTCGTCGGGTTTCCTAGAACCCCTGCAAGGAATTGCAGACATGATCAGTGGCTCCCGTATCTACACACCAGGTGCTGGTAGATAACACCGCTAAACATGTCTCAACAACTAGAGCATGAGATATACCTTTGTTGTTCTGATTCCTACGAGGACAGTCCGCCTGCTTGCAAATGAAGCACTTGCCCTTCGGCTTCTTTATTCCAGCTTTAGGTCCTGTACTCTGAGATTTATTCAATTTCTTTGCTGAACCAACTTGATTCTTCTTCTTCTTTCCTTTCGGTTTAGAAGTAGAACTATTTTCAGCATAGTGAATATGAGAATTGTGACGAAACAATCCTTCTGCTGCCTGAAGTTCTGTCAGTAGTTCCGCTAATGAATATACCCTTTTGTTCATATTGTAATTCAGACGAAATTGCTCAAAACTTCTAGGTAGTGTTTGGAGGATCATATCGATCTGGGTTTCCCCATCAATTTCTCCACCAAGGATCTGTATTTCGTTCAGATAAGCCATCATCTTTAGGATATGATCCCTCACAGGAGTACCCTCTTGCATGGTGGCTGTCATTATCTTTCTCATGGCTTCTTGTCTAGAAGCCCGATCCTAATGACCAAAGAGTTCCTTGAGATTATATCATAAGCTGTTGGTAAATCTTGATGCTGATGTTGCAATACATTTGACATTGAAGCCAAAATGTAACACCGCGCCATCTCATCTGCCTTTACCCATTTTCTATGATATTCAATCTCCTCTTGGGTAGATTCACCAGTGGGTGCATCAGGACAAGGCTCAGTCAGTACAAACTTATAACTTTCAGCAGTAAGAACAATGTCCAGGTTCCTTTTCCAATCTATGTAGTTAGGACCAGTAAGTCTATTCTGTTGTAGTATGATGGACAGTGGGTTGAAAGTCATCCTAAGAATTACAAATAACTTTTGGTCAGAACTCTAAATTTAGAATAATATTGATTCCTCAAACAATACTATTTTAAATTAACCAACACCTCAAAACACCGTGAATTTTGTATGCCACTATAGTGTGGACGTATACAAATTCAACATTTGTAAAAGGAGAGTTTTAATCCATTAATTTTATTATCTTGTCAACCTAACTTTTTGACAAATAAAATTAATAGTTGGTATCCTTTGATCACACGAATAATAGCAGTGACTCCGATGGGGAGGATACTATTAAACGTGCCTAAGTGTATACCATTACTTGACACTAATTCCATTAATAAGATTGTGCCCCTTCCAATGGGGAAGATCACACGCTCTTTAATTAACTTCCTATAGTCATCCAAAATGGAAGTTTATTCTAGTGATCCACAAACAAGCTCATCCGATATGGAGGAAGGCACTCAGAGCCAACGCGCAAGCTTGTTTGCATCGCTTACAAACCAGTAATGGAGACCGTGGAATTTATTTAAAATCCCTCTCCCACTTAGTTATTTATAAATGAGGAATTTTAACTATGCTAGCCTACTAAAACTATATACTAACATACACACACAGCACAATATAAAAGCAATAAATAGAAAATATAATTTTCAACTATTATGGCTTTTATCTATGGTTGTCCTCCGTGTGTTGTCATCCCAAGCTGCTGCCATATTTGGCCACCGCCACCGGGTCTAGATGTCGCATCCATCTTGCTCCTTGTTCCGCTGCGCCTCTGGTCCTCAAAAGGTTCCACGCCTTGCAAGATTCGATCCGCAACATAAATAGAATTTTACATTTTTTGATCCTATATTCCTCGAAGGAATGTACATGTAAACTAGATCGAACATAAAATAAAAATTTACATCCATCGATCCTATATTCCATAAAAGGAATGTACATGTAACTAGATCAAAAATAAAATCATAATAAAAACTAAATACAGCTCCTGCTGTATTTTATAATACAATCATGCACACACATATAATTGTCCTTGACATGTCCAAGGGTCCAATCACACACATAAAGAAAACTATAAGTCATAATAGTTGGATCCTGTATCCACAAAGTTAGCACATCCTACTATTAACCTGCCTAAATTATGTATGGCATGTGCATAATTAAACTAATACCAAATACACAGAGGCAAACCCTAGCTCTGATACCAATTGTTGGTTGCTACTCGGAAAACCTAATGGTTCCACTGTACAAAATTTTTGTACAAAGGTCTGAACCTTTTTCCTAGCTACCATGTGTTCTTTTAAATTAAACTTGGATCGCCTGTGGAACTTAACACGTTTGATCCAAATTTAATCTATTTGTTCTTTTAGGTTTTGACTTGGATCTCCTGCGGAACTTAACACGTTCGATCCAAATCACCTAGGTTATTAATTCCATTAAATATTAATTTCCAAAATTGGTTTCCAGTACTGACGTGGCGAGGCACATGACCTTCTTGGATATGGGAGCAACCACCACCGACTAGACAAAACCTTTTAAGGAAAACTAATATTTAATTTCTTAAAATAACTTTAGGTCAACCAAAAAGAACAATCAAATCACAAGGAAAAGAAAAACAAAAGAACATTACATCGAAAACAAATTTGAAACACTAAAATCGTATGCCTCTTGTATTTGGTATTATTTCCAAAAATAACTAGTATGATGCGGAAAGGAAAAATACTAGTTATACCTTCTAGAAAGACCTCTCGATCTTCTACCGTATTCCTCTTCTAACCTCGGACGTTGTGTGGGCAATGATCTTCCAAGATGAGGACCACCAAAGCACCTTCTTCTCCTCCTTGCTAGGTTCGGCCAAATCAAAAGCTTCACCAAGGATGAAGAAAAACACCAACCAAACTCCAAGGGATGAAAGCTTTATCTCCTTCTTCTTCTTCTTCTCTAAGTAGTATCCGGCTACCACAAGAGCTCCAAGCAAGAGAGGGTTTCGGCCACCACAAAGAGGAAGAGATGAAGAGAGGATGGTCGGCCACAACACCAAGGAAAAGAGGGAGAGAATAATAGAGGTTGTGTCTCATGAAGGCACCCCAACCCCCTCTTTTATATTCCTTAACTTTGGTAAATAAGGAAATTTAATTACAATAAAATTTTCTTAATTTTTCTTGACAATAATTAATTAAGAAAAATTAAATAAAATTTCCTAATCAATTTATCATGGTCGGCCACATCAACAAGATCAAACAAGACAATTCCAATCAACAATTAAAATTCCTTATTTGTCTTTGGAAATTTTTAAAAAATAAAATTTCCCTTTAAAATCCCTTCATGGTTGATAAAAGAAATTTCTATAATTTTAATTTTTCAACATGTGAATAATTTTCAAAGAGAAAAAATAAAATATCTTTTCTATCTACAAATAAGGAAAGAGATCTAATCTCTTTTCTTAATCTTTTGTAGAAAAGATATTTTAATTTTAATTCTCTTCAATAAATTATATCTTCCACATAAGAAAATTTTAAAATTAAACTTCTTTTAAATTTAATGGGGGCCAGCCACCTAAGCTTGGGTTCAAGCTAGGGTCGGCCACCCATGAACCAAGGCTTGGCCGACCCTAGCTTGAACCACAAGCTAGCTTGGTCGTCCCCCTTATCATGGGTATGAAGGTGGGTATAGGTGGGTATAGTACTCTATAAATAAGAGGCTACGATAGAGACCGAGAGGAGGAATTGGTTTTGGTCTCCCGATAAAATTAAGCATCCCGTGTTCACCCCGAACACACAACTTAATTTTATCAATAATAATTTATTCCACTAGAGAACTATTATTGAACTACCGCACCAATCCCAAATTACATTTTTGGGCTCCTTCTTATTATGAGTGTGTTAGTCTCCCTGTGTTTAAGATGTCGAATGTCCACTAATTAAGTGAGTTACTGACAACTCATTTAATTAATATCTTAATCCAAGAATAGTACCACTCAACCTTATCGTCATGTCGGACTAAGTCCACCTGCAGGGTTTAACATGACAATCTTTATGAGCTCATCTTGGGGACATTATCAACCTAGATTACTAGGACACAATTTCCTTCTATAATCAACAACACACACTATAAGTGATATCATTTCCCAACTTATCGGGCTTATTGATTCATCGAACTAAATCTCACCCATTGATAAATTAAAGAAATAAATATCAAATATATGTGCTTGTTATTATATTAGGATTAAGAGCACACACTTCCATAATAACTGAGGTATTTGTTCCTTTATAAAGTCAGTATAAAAGAAACAACCTCAAATGGTCCTACTCAATACACTCTAAGTGTACTAGTGTAATTATATAGTTAAGATAAACTAATTCCTAATTACACTACGACTTTCCAATGGTTTGTTCCTTTCCATTTTGGTCATGAGCTACTGTTTATAATTTATAAGGTACTGATAATATCCTCTTCTGTATGTGGCACCACATACTATGTTATCTACAATATAAATTAATTGAACAACTACAACTAAATGTAGACAATTTGACCAAATGTGATTCTTTATTCAAAATAAATATTTACAAAAGCTTAGGCTTTCAGTATACACTCTAACATGGTGAACATTTTTCTTACCAAGTTCATTAGGTATTCTTCGTCTTCTGAATCTTGACCGGAATCCTCTTCAGATTCAGACTTGCTCTTCTTTTCTTTGGATGAGCCTGCAAATAAAGCAATACCTTTCTCGGCTCCAACATTAGTTTGTTCATGTAATTCTAACTCACAGAAAAGCTCGTCTAATTTTAACTTAGATAGATTTTTCAAAATTTTGTAGGCATCTACGATCGATGCCCACAAGCTATTACAAGGAAAGGCATTTAGTGCATACCTTATTAAATCTCTGTTTTCCATCTGGTGGCATATCGCGTGGAGTCCGTTGAGGACGTCCTTGATTCTCGCATGCAGTTGACTTGCCGTTTCCCCTTCCTGCATTTTTATATTAAATATTTTATTTAAAAGTAGGTCTCTTTTTGTTACCTTTGCATCGCTCGTTCCTTCGTGTAGCTCGATCAGTTTGTCCCACGATTCTTTAGCGTTCTGATGCGGTCCGACCCGATTCAGCTCTTCTCGTGTTAGGCCGCAGTGTAGCGTGTTGATTGCCTTGTTTTCTGTTGATGCCTTTTTCCTCATGTCCGGAGTCCACTGTTCCGAGTCTAGTGGATTTCTGGAGTTGTCGACTAGAGTTCGGTACGCCTTTATGACGCTGAACCATTGATCGTAGTCTGTCTTTAGGTATACCTCCATTATTTTCTTCCAGTAC
Organism: Zingiber officinale; assembly: GCF_018446385.1. Classification (NCBI taxonomy): domain Eukaryota; kingdom Viridiplantae; phylum Streptophyta; class Magnoliopsida; order Zingiberales; family Zingiberaceae; genus Zingiber; species Zingiber officinale. The sequence continues at coordinate 108,657,482 of NC_055992.1, forward strand.
GAGAAGTCATCCCCGTTGAATAGGGGAGGACGTACTGTACTAAAGCCTTCTAGTTGAGACATCCTGCACACAAGTAAACAACGAAAAAGAATATCCCAAGACTTGGTCTTGGATTAGCAGTGCGGAAAAAATAATAGGAGTATCTAAATTAGTGTTGCACCAATATAGATTTAATTGCAACGAAGAAAAATTCCCAAATTAATAATAATAATATCAGATTAGAATTAAGCATAAAACAAAAAGAAAAAAAATATTTTCACCCCCTGTCTGATTGGTGGTTGCACCAAATCAGAGCGGTACCTGCTCTGATACCACTTGTTGGATCGTGAAACGTCGATAGAGGGGGGGGGTGAATATCTATTCGAAAAGACAACGTTAAAAAGAGTTAAGCGTAGCGGAATAAGAAAAACTTAGACAAATGAACACGGTGTTTTTTACTTCGTTCGGAGCCTGTGATGACTCCTACTCGAAGGCCCGTACTCCGTGAGTACTTTCGTTGGGCAATCACTAGCAGTTCAAAAATTATTACAATTTAAAGTACAGGAATGCTAATGAAAATAAAGCAAATACCGACAAGAATTAAAGAAAAGGAAAGGAGCGTATTGTCGGATCTTTGTTAGCATCGCAGGAGCACAGAGCAGTAGAGCAAGCAGTGGAAGACTCTCTTTTCATTGTTGTTATGAAGCTCCCCTCTGACCCTCCTTTTATATGAGGCTCGGGGCACCCCGGATCCCTTCCGGGCGCCCTGGTGGGACGTGGTAGGTCCAACCATCAAGCTCCACGTGGCGACGTGCGAGTTTGGATAAAACTTACCTCCGGGCGCCCGGATCCCTTCCGGGCGCTCGGACCTCCTATTTCCAGGAACTCCTTCTCCTGCAAAATAGAGTTAGTTCGAGGCAAATATATATCTTGTAAAATAGATTGTTAGCACAATTAAAGTTCAACAAAGTAATAGCAAAGAGTATGACTTAGATTCCGTCTTTCCGAGACCGGAATCTAGTCACGATCTCGACTTAGATATCCGAAATGGATCTAAGTCGGATCGACGCCTAATGTTCCCTTCCCGGGAACGCATCCTCGCAGTCACTCCCCTCCAGTGACTTACCTCACTTACCTGCTAGACGTCCGGTCAGCCCGTCGACCCGTCTGGACTTCATGCCAGCTATCCGGTCAGCCCGTCGACCTGCTTGGACTTCGTGCCAGCTATCCGGTCAGCTCGTCGACCTAGCTGGGCTTCGTGCCAGACATCCGATCAGCCCGTCGACCTGTCTGGGCTTCTCCTGCACACTTGATCAAAGTGTCAGACAACAACAAACTAACTTAACCTGATTTGTCATTCATCAAAACCTAGGTTAAATCGTTAGTGCTAACCGCACCAACACTATGTATACGTGCTTGTTATTATATAGGGATTAAAAGGACACACATCTATAATAACAGAGGTTCTGTTCTTTTATGTAGTCAATATAAATGGAACAACCTGAAATGGTCCTACTCAATACACACATAGTATACTAGTGTAATTTTATAGTCAAGACAGACTAATACCAAATTACATTACAACCGTTCCAATGGTTTGTCCCAATCCATCTTGATTGTGAGCTACTATTTATAATTTATAAGGAACTGATAACATAATTTTCTGTGTGGCACCACACACCATGTTATCTACAATATAAATTAAATGGACAACTGCATTGACATATATATAAAATGCAGACATTTGATCAAAGTGATTCTCATTTCAAAATATTTCAAAACAGATGTTCATACAAAATCTAGGTTTATAGTATACATCCCAACAATCTCCCACTTATACTAAAAGACTATGCTGCCATACATCTGATTCTCATCCCCTCAACATGCCTATCAAAAGCTCTCGCCAGAAGGGCTTTAGTGAAAGGATCTGCCAGGTTATTTGCTGATGTAATCTTGGTGACAACAACCTCTCCTCGTTTTATGATGTCTCGTATCAGGTGGTACTTGCGCTCAATGTGTTTACTTGATACAATTTCTTTAGTTTAATTCCATGTAATGCCTGTTAGTTTAGTGATTTATGTTCCCATGATGTTTGTTCTTTATTTGAATGCAATTAGTTTAGGTTTTGTTACATGCTCTAGTTTTTGTTTCACTAGATGTTTACTTGATGTGTTTTTACTTTCCATGCTCTAAGTTAGATTGGATCAAAAATCCAGACTACGAACAAGTGAGTTTCCTACTTTCCCTTGCAAATTGTTGGCATGCATATATAGTTTGTCACTGGATGATTATCTCATCTATAATAATTCTTTTAAGAATTTAGTCTGCTCAAATTCTTATTATCTTGAATCTGTTAGTTCTTTTATTTTTCTAGAAGTTGTGTAAGCATACTGAATTGGTTTATATTTTGAATCTTATTTTTTCTCCTATTTCATATTTCATGTCTATTATCTAATACTTGAATTTTCTTTGTTCATATATTCTTTTCTTTTCCCACAGAATGGATTTGCATCATTGCTGGAGTTAGTTTTGGGTGACAAAACTTTAACTAAGTCTGTATCTCAACATTGTGAATCTATAAACAACTACATAGAACAGATACTAGTTGTCTCAGTGAGACCTTGCCATGTGGACTACATAAACAATCTTACTTGTCATCTGCAAGGTATTTACTTTTCCTATGTTTGTCTTTATGTTTAGTTGATAGTTTTATTCCAGTTGACTCTGTTATGATACATTAATTTCTTAACTTTTTTGAAATAAGGTTTTTACTTATTGGATGATAGAAGTTGAGATTGTGAAAATTTCACATGTCGTTTGCTTATTCCTGTTGACTTTCATTAAATATTGAGATTTTGGAAATTTTACGTGTAGTGTCTTTTCAGATATTTTGAATGGTGAATGGAGGTATTCAGAAACTCCGGCTAAACAGCTCAGATATGGATGATTATAGGAGCAGCAACTATATACCATGTGGCACTGCATCCAAACCTCAAGGGTGTGATTGGAAAGTACTTTGACAAAGAACTATTAAGAAGACTTTGGGATTTAAACGAGAAGATGGTTAAAGCCAATGAGTAAAAAACATTCAAGTCAAGAGGATAAGTAGCATCTATTAAGATTCTTTAAGTTCATGTAATAAGATGTAGTCGATAAAAGTAGTTTTGAGTGTCTCCTAATTAAAATTTATTTGTATGCAAGTAATTATGTTTGTTATAGAAGTGTAAGGATGATAATTTATATATTGATCTTAGTTGTTTATTTAATAATATGTTGTTGATTGAAATAGATTTATTTTTATTTATCTTTTATTTGTCTTTGGTATTAAAAGACAATAGTTTAAAACTTCTTATCTTTTACTAAAAAACAACACTTTTTAATGCATTGTGAAATTGTTGTCTTTGCTAAAAAAGACAACGCTTTTTATGTGTTGTCTTTAATAAAGACAACGCTTTTTATGCGTTGTATTTAAGAAAGACAACTCTTTTTATGTATTATATTTAACAAAGACAATGTTTTTTATGCGTTGTCTTTGTAAAAAATGACAACGCTTTTAAAGCGTTGCAAAAGCGTTGTCTTTGCTACAAATAACAACGCTTTTAAAGCGTTGTCTTTGAGCAGAATTTTAACAACAATGCTTTTAACAACGCTTTTTCAGTCACATAGACAATGCTTTTAAAGCGCTGTCTATTAGCTTTTTACTTATAGTGCATACAACTTCTTTTGCTGCCTCAGAGGTTACCACATACTCAGCTTCCATGGTGGAGTTTGAAACATATTTCTGTTTAACACTCCTCCATGCTATGACTCTACCTCGCAAAGTAAACACATACCCCAAGGTTGACTTACTACTATCCCTATCTGATTGGAAGTCCGCATCTGTGTAACCCACAGGGAGCAAATCATCTGCCTGGTAAATCAGCATATAATCTCTAGTCCTTTTCAGGTACTTTAATATATGTTTTACGGCAGTCCAATGCCCCGATCATATATTACTTTATTATCTGCTAACCATGCTCACGGTAAAATAGATATCCGGTCTCGTATATAGCATCGCATACATTAGGCTTCCTACAGCCGAAGCACAAGGAACTGCTTTCATTTCCTTTATCTCCTTTGGTGTCTTGGGACATGACTCTTTAGATAAAGGTACTCCATGCCTAAAAGGTAAAAAACCTTTCTTGGAGTTTTGCATGTCAAAACGAGATAGGATAGTATCGATGTATGAAACTTGGATAAGCACAATATCCTTTTCTTGCGATCCCTTATTACTTTGATCCCAAGAATATGTCCACATTCTCCCAAGTCCTTCATATCAAACTGCTTGGACAACCATACCCTTATGTCTGACAACACTTTGACATTGTTGCTAATGAGCAAAATGTCATCTACGTATAGTACAAGAAATATACCATGTTTTCGTCACTTTTCTTGTATGCACAAGACTCATCCGGACACTAAATGAACCCATAAGACTGGATCACTTCATTAAACTGGATGTTCCAAGATCTCGAAGCTTGCTTCAGTCCATAAATGGACCGATTGAGCTTACATACAAGATGCTCTTTGCCCTTCGCAATAAATCCTTCTGGTTGCTTCATAAATATGTTTTCTTCAAGACTTCCGTTAAGAAAAGTTTGTTGGTGCGGAAAGCATCTGACGATCGAACCTATGTTTTGATTATGTCAAAGGGTTCAAAGTTAAGGTGTTTTGTTTACTAATATGTTGAATGAGCATGGCAGGAAAAGTCCTAAGTGTACTTAGGCAAAAGTCCTAGCTGCGGTTAGGCAAGTGGAAAACCCTAGGGGGTGGTAACCCTAAGTCATAGGGGGTGGTAATCCTATGCGGAAAGCCTTGGCAGGTTGAGGTCTTCGGGCAAAAATCCTAGGGGGCGGTAACCCTAGGTTGAAATCCTGGTGTCGCGAATCGGGTAGAAGACTGGACGGGTCATGGACCGGACGTCCAGCATGAAGACCGGAAGACTCGAGTGCCGAGCAAAAGTCTAGTCGGTCTGGAGGGCCGAACTGGCAAAAGGTAAAATTCTCCTGAGTGGAGTAGGTGAGGACGCATTCCCCGGAAGAGGGAACAGTAGGCGTCGATTCGACCTAGGGTTTCCGGTAAGGAATCCGAAGTCAGAACCGAACAACCCGAAGGCTGTCAAACATTTCATTTATTATATTTACTATGTACTAACTTTGTGCTGCAAGATATTTTGGGACTAATACATCTTGCAGGGACTAAAACACAAAGTTTGCCTCGGATGAATAGTATCCGAGGCACCCTCCATGGAGCTTCGAGGTGCCTCGAGTACAAGGCAGAAGCTGGCTGCGAAGAGAAGCTGGAGGCGCCTCCATAGGCATTAGAGGCGCCCTCAGGCGGATAAGATGCAGCGACGAGAGCTTATCACAGTGGTCAACTCGGGATAATTTTTTGGGTCTGAGACGCCTCCATGGGGCATTGGAGACGCCCTCAACGCCCAATAAAAGGCAGTCTCGAGGAAGCATCAAAGTTATCACCTTCTAAGCAATCCCTGTGCAACGAGCTGCTAACGAGATGTTCTGACAAAGTCGCAACTTGACGCTGACGACCCGGAGCTCTGAATCTGCAATTTTCTATTGTCATTGGTATATTTAGTTGTTCTTTTGATTATTGTACTTCATTTTGTAAACACTTAACGAATTTATAGTTTTTGCCCAACGTAAACGCTCAACGAGCATGGGCCTTGGAGTAGGAGTCGCCACAGGCTCCGAACCAAGTAAATAGCTTGTGTCTTTCTATGCTTGTCTTTTAGTTTATTCCACTGTGTTTCTTTGATAAAGTTTTAAATCATAACGAATTAGCCACGAGAGCTATTCAGCCCTCCCCCCCTCTAGCGCTTCTCGATCCAACAAAGTTGTCTTGACATCTATTTGCCAAATCTCATAATCCCTATGAGTAACAATAGATTAAAGAATCCGGATAGACTTAAGCATGACTACCGGTGAAAAGTTTTCTCATAATCGATTCCCTCTTTCTGAGTATACTCCTTCGCAACAAGTCTCACTTTAAAGGTTTCCACCTTCCCATCTGTTCCTCTTTTCCTTTTGTAGACCCATTTACATCCAATGGTTTTACACCATTTGGTGGTTCTACAAACTCTCAGACCTGATTAGAATGCATAGATTATATTTCAGAGTTCATTGCACTTTGCCAAGATGTTGCATCTTTATCTTGGAGTGCTTCATCATATATCCAGGGATCAGCTTCATGTTCACTAGAGATCAAGTCTGAAGACTCTCCCAAAAACATGAATCTATCAGGTTGTCTAACAACCCTCCCACTACGACGAGACACTACCTGTAATTGTGCATCATTTGTAACACGTATTGCAGTTACTTATGGTATCTCATCTTGTACCGTTGGTACTAAAATAGACGTGTCTTCTCTTATTTCCTCAAGAATAATTTTACTCATGGGCTTGTGGTTCATCACATAGTCCTCTTCTAAAAATCGGGCATTAGTGCTAACAATGACCTTCTGATCTTTAGGACTATAAAACAAACCACCTTTCGTTCCTCTAGGATATCCCACAAACAAGCGAACTTCTGTATGTGATTCCAACTTATCAGCGTCTCCCTTTAGCATATGTGCTGGAATACCCCAAATCCGAATATGTTTCAAACTAGGCTTACACTCGTTCCACAATTCTATGAGAGTAAAGGGTACTGACTTAGAAGGTACCTAGATAATTGTTTGGTGCTCGGGGGCTCGGGATGTAGCGCCAGCCGACTTGCGCCATTCTTTAGTCAACAAATGAAGAACCGTCATTGTATGGCGCTGGCCGCTCGGGACTGACTGGGCAGAGGTAGCTCGTCCGGACGACCAGGATGAAGACGCCAGACGGATGCCCGATTTCTTGACCTTTGATGGTGTTGGCATGAAGGCCACCGGCAGCGCACAGACAGTTCCTTTGAGCAGGCTGGATAAGGATGGCGTCTAATCGGATGACTCAGGAACAGAGGACTCTTGGATGGGAGCGGGGGTCAACGTTTCGACCTGTTCGGTAGACCGCATCACCGAAGATGCGGGTGTGATGAAGGCTCCATCCGGGGCCTGATTAGTGGCTCTCCTGAGGACCCCGAGCCTGACGCCCCCTCAACCTGGATGATCGGTTTCCGTTCGGAGGGAGGGTGTGATCCACTAGCCGCCCCACCACTCGCCAAGACTGGAGCCGTCTCACTCTCATCTTGGGAGTCTTCTTGAGAGTTGACCAACTGAAGGCCGCGACTCTCCAACTCCTCCGTAGCAGCCGCATTGATCGCGACATCCGCAAGTTTAGCCTTGTTGGCCAGACGCGCACATAGCATGACTTCGGCTGCAAAAGAGAAAGAAAAATCAGTTTGAATCAAAGGAAGGAGTATAGAAGTCGCATACCTACGCTGAATAGAAGCTGGGTGCGGATCGGACTCAGGCCGAAGATATAGAGGACACCCTCCAGAAGCAACTTGTGGGTGTTATACTTCTGACTGGCCAACATTGAAGCTGTGTTGAGGTAGTCCGATCGGCTCTTGTACTGTTTCAAGGGAGGCTGATTCGACACTTTGAGCTGCCAGTGGGTCGGGAAGTCTGGCCTCTCAGGAAGCGTACAAAAAAGAAATATTCCCTCCAATGCTTATTGAAAGTCGGCATTTTGTCGAAGAAAACTAATCCCACTCGGGTTTGGAAAAGAAAAGTCCACACCTCGGGCTGTTGGTCCCTTTTGAGGCCGGTAAGAGGGGAGGGGTGAATTGCCCTGAAAAAATAAACCAACCCTTTCTCGGACTATCAACTAAATAAAGAACACTTGTAATAAAAAAGAAAGAAACTAATTAAAAGAAAGCAGACACAACGGAGTTACTTGGTTTACAATCAGAAGATTGTTAATCCAAGGAGAATATGGTGCACTATCTGAAGATCTCCTTTGGGCGGAGTAGCCTCTTACAGCATTAACAACACAAAAGAAAGTATAGCAAGGAGAAATGGATTACAAGTTAATTACAAGTTGTTATGTTTCAGCTTCTTGGACTAAGGTTATATTTATAGCCTTGGTCGGGGCGTCTGGAAGGGTTCCAGGCGCTTAGGAGGGGCTAAAATTTTATCCCTTCTCGCACAAATCACGTTGACCACGATCTGGATAATCATCCATGTCCGGGCGCCTGGAAGGGTTCCGGGTGCTCGGACCAAGAAAGTCAATAGAATTGACTTTTTCAGTCCGGGACCTCTGCTCCGGTTCAACTCGCCTCGGTCCGGATCTTTCGCTCCGGCTCCGCTTACTTGGGTGATCTCGGCCATCTGGAAAAGGGCTCACCCGAACCCAAGTTCCGACCTTCTCCTCGAGCAGCCTTCCATCCCAATTTCTCGTCCCTCGAACGTCGCGTACATTCTTCTTGTCCACCGGTGTACTCTTCCGCGACACCTCGTCCCTCAGACGCACCGAGCCCGTCAGCTCTCTCCCCGTGTCGTCCTTCTCGCTAGCCGCATCTTCCGCTCGACTTCCTGTGCTCCTAAGCTCCTGCACACTTAGACACAAGGGTTAAACCAAACAGGACCTAACTTAACTTGTTTGATCACATCAAAACACCTTGGGGTTCCAACAATCTCTCCCTTTTTGATGTAAGTAACCCAAGTTAAGCTAGGGTAAAACAAACATAATGTAAAAATAAATAATTTTGTAAATAAGATTTTTCTATGAAAAATTTTGATTATACCTCCCCCTAGACTTAACATTCTTCTCCCCCTTTGATCACATAAAAATATGGGGTTCTTAACACGTCTAAGGTTTACTTAAAATTTGCAAAATTAAAATTTTAAGTGTAAAAAATTTAAGAAAATTTTCAAGCAGGAAAATTTATAATTAAGAAAATTTCTAAGTAAGAACAATTTAATTTTCTAAGTTAAAAAAATTTTGTGTTAAAAAAAATTAAGTTAGAAAATTTTCAGGCAGAAAGAAAAAATTTCTTATTAAGAAAATTTCTAAATGAGAACAATTTAATTTTCTAAAAAAAAATTTCTAAGTTTTTGCAAACATAAATATTTTTGAGAATTTTCAAAAACAAATTGAATAACCCTTAAAAGCATTAAGTAATTTCAATTCAATGCTTTTTTAGTTAGTCAATTAAACTTTTTATTTCAATACTTGGCTTCCAGGCAATGACGATGCACTAGGCCTTCTTGGTTATTGGAGCAACAACCATTTTCTAGTCAAAGCCTCATAAAGAATTTAAAAGTTTAATTTTCTTGCTGAAAGTGCTAGGTCTTAATTTTATATTTAAATTAAACAAGTTTTTGGAACCCAATAGAGGTTCCTTCCTACAGGGTTAATCAGATATTTTCTAAGTATCTAGGCTTTTGATATTTTTCTGACCTGACTTTTATGAAACCTATAGTATCAGTTTAATCCTCTATAATTTCTAAAAGCAGAAATATTTTAACAAGTATAATTTTTCAAGTTTTATATTTCTTCTTTTAATTTATCATTTTCAAGTCTTATTTTGTCAAGATCTTCTAACAAACATAATTTTGCTAAAATTCTTTTTATTTCTAAGTTTTAATTTTTTAATTTATTATTTTTACTTTTAAATTTGTATATGGATTTTTCCATTGACTTAATACCATAATAAAGCTGATCAGGAGATAAGAGGCATACCTCACTTACCATATCAAACTTGAAGCCTAACTCTCCCCCTGCTTCGCTGCTTTCATCTGAAGTCGCTCCCCCTTCATCGATGCTGGCTTCTGATGTACTTTGCCCTTCATAGCTCCCCATCAGTGCTAGTCCGTCATATTCTTGTATTTCAGACTCAGATGATGAGTTGTTGTCCCAAGTTGCTTTTAGGTTCTTGTGCTTCTTGGGTATCTTGACTTTATCCTTCTTGAGTTCTAAGCAATCTTCTTTAAGTGTCCTTCCTTTTGACACTGGTAGCAATGAACCCTTCTTATATTTCTTGGATTTTTCCTATTATGCATTTCTTTAAATTTATTATACCTAAAGAACTTTTTGAAATTTCTTACCATATAAGCTTCTTGATCTTCTTCTGAATTTGACTCGGGTTCATCCTTCTTAGTTGCATTTAGCGCCATAATCTGTCTTGAGTCTTTTGATGTCCCTGCACATCTGGTTTCATGTAATTCAAGAGTAGAAAATAATTCCTCTAAGGTACTTACCTCCAGGTTCTTTGAGATGTAGTAGGCGTCGATGATTAAGGTCCATTCTGGAGTTCTGGGAAAGGCGTTGAGTGCGTAACGTATGGTGTCCCGATTAGTTACCGTTTCACCGAGGTTCTCGAGTACGGTAATTAACTCTTTTACCTTTGCGTGTAGATCGACTACTTTCTCACATTTTTCCAAACGGATGTTCGTCAGTTTGTTCCGAAATATATCTCTTCTTGCGAGCTTGGCTTCGGATGTGCCTTTATGGAGTTCCAGGAATTTTTCCTAGAGTTCTTTGGCCGACGAGTAGCTTCCAATGCAGTTGACTTCTTGAGGTGGCAGCATGCTCAGCAAGTGATACTCCGCTCGGTTGTTCGCTACGGAACCATTTTGCTCCTTCTTCGTCCAAAGGCTCTCTTCTTTTTCCTCTCCATTTTGATTCGTAGGAGCTATAAAATCATATTTTATTATTAAACGAATTTCAAAATTGATTCTCAGAAATACCTCCATATGACGTTTCCAGTGTGTGAAGTCTCCCTCGAATTTTGCTGGAATGATGCTTGGTCCGGCCATTGGTTGCTTTGCTTCGGTCGGCGGTTATTTCTTTTGAAGCGTCCTTGCTCTGATACCACTTGTTGGTCCCTTTTGAGGCTGGCAAGAGGGGAGGGGTGAATTGCCCTGAAAAAATAAACCAACCATTTCTCGGACTATCAACTAAATAAAGAACACTTGTAATAAAAAAGAAAGAGAGTAATTAAAAGAAAGCAGACACAACGGAGTTACTTGGGTTGCAATCAGAAGATTGCTAATCCAAGGAGAATATGGGGTACTATCTGAAGATCTCCTTCGGGTAGAGTAGCCACTTACAGTGTTAACAGCACAAAAGAAAGTATAGCACAGAGAAATGGATTACAAGTGAATTACAAGTTGTTATGTTTCAGCTTCTTGGACCAAGGCTATATTTATAGCCTTGGTCGGGGCACCTGGAAGGGTTCCAGGCGCCTAGGAGGGGATAAAATTTTATCCCTTCTCGCACAAATCGCGTTGAACGTGATCTGGATAATCATCTAGGTTCGGGTGCCCGGAAGGGTTCCGTGCGCCTGGACTAAGAAAGTCAACAGAATTGACTTTTTCGATCCGGGACCTCTGCTCCGGTTCAGCTCGCCTCGGTCCGGGTCTTCCGCTCCGACTCCGCTTGCTTAGGTGATCGGTCATCCGGAAAATGGCTCACCCGAACCCAAGTTCCAGCCTTCTCCTCGAGCAGTATTTCTTCCCGGTTTCTCATCCCTCGAACGTTGCATACGTTCTTCTCGTCCATCAGTGTACTCTTCCGCGGCACCTCATCCCTCGGATGCACCGAGCCCATCGGCTCTCTCCCCGTGTCGTCCTTCTCGCTAGCCGCGTCTTCCGCTCGACTTCCTGTGCTCCTAAGCTCTTGCACACTTAGACACAAGTGTTAAACCAAGCAGGACCTAACTTAACTTGTTTGATTACATCAAAATACCTTGGGGTTCCAACATGGATAATTTCGGATAATAAAAGTAATGAAAAATCCAGGGAGTGAGAGGAATGTCGTGCAAGCGGAATAGGATCACTACCCCGCACAACAGCCGAAAGGAGTTTGACACTAGTTGATGAAGAGAGATGCGAAAGTATTTACAAATAGCGGGAAAAAAGAGATGAATGGGAAATCGTAGATTGGCAGTAAACTGATATCTAAAAAAAGGTAAGACAATCGAGCAACGGAGAGTTTAGCCGATCAGAGGAAGAAGAAAGAACAACTTTGTAGCCACGAAGAAACTCAAAGGTGGCGGTCAAACTCTCAGTGTCGCTGGCGTCAAACATGGACTCAATAGATGTGTACCAAAGCCTAGGGACACCGACAGGCGACTGTGAGGAACTCGCTATCATAAAAAACACAAAGGATGCGAAGGGAAGGAAGACTGCTGGCGGAGTATCACTAGAACATAAAGAAATGTCGAAAAACTAGAAGACGGGTGCGATTGGAAGGAAACTTATTGGAAAAAGGTCGCTGGAGGAGCAGGGAAAGAGGAACATCGCCGGAGCATAGAAGGAGCGTTGCCGAAGAACTCGAAGAGAAGTGCGCAAAGGCGGCGACGCACACGAACTTATAAGCCTTGGGGCAGGTCGACCGGAGCCGTCCGATTTAGGTTGCGAAAATCCAAGCAAAGATTTGGCCGTTGAATTTGAAGCGCCAAACATCACATCGCCAATGGATATCCGCACGTCACATCAGGTATGCGGCGGCAGCAGGCGTGACACGTGATGCCTCGCCACGGGTCGACATTTAATGAGGGCAATTAAGAGGCATGGGAGCGTGATCAGCTATCATGAGCCAGGATTTGCACGGTCTCCTAAAATTATGGCTGACATAAGCCTGGATCACGCTCACCCAGAGAAGCCCAAGAAAAGATTTCATAAGTGTAAATGTTCGTTGTGCCGATCGGCTTAAGGAGCAGGCCTACGGTCGAACAGGACACAAGAACAGCGAAGTTCCAGCCGAGCGGCTAACCCACTCGGCTCAGCAGCATACTCTCTCTGGTATCCATCGACATTCTTTTGGGAGTTAGTGTCGCCGACACCGGGCATGGACAACCAGAAGATCGTACGGTGGAAACTTTCACTATCACTTCAGATATACGCTTGACCCGTTGCGGTACTGTATCAGGGACACTTTACTGACAAGTCTTTTCAGAGAAAACTTTGAGAAGCGTGTTTACCTTAGGGAGCGTGCACGCGTGCTATAGGAGCTCTATATAAAGAGGGGGTCCAAGCATCGGCGGAGGTATGTAATATTCACTGTTTGCGCTATATCTTCTTGTTGCTCCACCTTATATTTCATTATCGGTGACTGACTTGAATGTTGGAGGATCGACATCGAGAATTCTTTTTTTTTGACTCGACAGTAACATCATCTGTATTGTAAATCAAAATGGAATTTACATACAGTCAATACAAACGTCATATCATTAATTTTTTATCTTTTCGACTTTGGATCAATTATAAAAAGAGGACATATTGGATTCGGTTGTAACAAAGGGCGGGGAGCGAGAATTCGAAATTGGTATTCCAATGAAGCCGGCAGTTTCGAATTCAGACGCAGTTTTGAATTTCAAATCCAAGCGCACAGTGCGTGTCAAATCTCCGTGCTTGCAAGTTGACCACCGTTTGACTGATTTCAAATTTGAAAATCAAATAAAGCATAGATCAGGTTGGTTTTGATATTCAAATCCAGCAGTGCCGTGTGTGTCAAAGGTCAAAAGGTCAAAAGTCAAAGCTCAGATTTGTTTTGCATGTGATCACCGGTGGACTGAATTCAAGGTTGAAAATAAGATAAAGCAAAACGTGGGAGCTCAGATTGGATTTAAACAGGGTCGTCTCCAGAAAATTAAACCGTAAATTAATTTTTAGATAAAAATTTTATATAATATTTTTTATTAAATATAAAAATATAATATGAGTCGATAATTAAATATATATAATTATCATCAATATTCAAGATTTTAAATTCATTAAATTATAAAAAATCTAAATACAAATAAAAAAATCTAATATGGAGACCCCTAAAATGAGGAAGTCCTGGGCAACTGCCTAGGCTGTCTCCCCCTAAAGTTAGCTCTGGGTTTGAATGCAAATCCAAAGTACTGTGTGTCAAAGGTCAAAGCTCATAGCATGTGATTTGATTATCGGTTGCTTGGAATCTACCGATTGTTGGGAATCAATTATCATGTGCGAGCCAATTTCATTGCATAGACTCGATTGCCGTGTGTCAATGCATGCAAGGGATTGATTACAGTATTTCTTTAATCGTTACTGTGTGCGAGTCAACTTCATTGCATGGAGTCGATTGTCGTGTGCCAGTACATGCAAGGGATTGATTACAGTATTTCTCTGATCATTTCAAAGGAAGGATGGTAGCTGTTGACTTGGGAGTTGATTTTGAAGGATGCTATTCTCTTCATCACGAAGTTGTCATTTGACGAGTTGCTAGGTTAGTTTTGTTCCCGGACGTGGAGGTTGGCTGGAATCATCTTGTGGAGATGGAGAGCCAAGGAGGGCACAGTGAAAGCCATGCTAATACAGTCATTAGTGAGAGTAATGCTTGTTAGTATGGTTATATGGTTGGGCTTGTACCTGAGATCTTGTGTACTTGTGATGATGGTTGGTGTCTGCGCACATCAACCTACCGTTACAATACCAATGCCTAGCCATGTGCAGCATTGTATCATTAGGCGACCTTATGGATTTCTCGTTCTGATTTGGCATTGGTCCGGATATGACGGGCGAAGACTTATGTGTCATAGGTTGTTGTACGTTCTTTTCGCTTCATATACATAATTTACCTTATCCAAAAAAAAAGAAATCAGTCATGTGATGGCACATGACTAACTTGTGACGGGATTCTTGAAGAAAAAACGAAGAAGCTTGTCTTCGCTTCGTCTTATTTCCCAATCCCCCTACCCTAAACCCTAATTCTCGCGGGATCGTTGGTGGTGAAGTCGCCGGGTGGTGAAGACGTCTAACTCCGGTGGTGAAGACATCTATCTCTAGGATCCCCTTAATCCCCCTTGTATCAACCCTTCGATGCCTTGTTATTCTTCCCGTGACAACCTATAATTCATTATATTGTGGGATCGTCGGTGGTGAAGATGTGTAACACCTTCGTCTAATACATCACACTTTGACTGCCGATTTTGCAGGCAACGTTTAACAACATTGGGAGCACAAATTGGTAAGTCCTACGAAAAAACTATGTTTTGTGATTAATCTTACAAGTTAGAAAACTTAGGATCTGCAACTAATAATTTGATTCTATTGAACAGTGAAGATACATTTCTTGAGTTTTGATGGTTAGACGAAGTAAATACTTGTTGCAATTCAACCCGGACTATAGTCTTTTCTATCCTTTTTTCAGAATTTTAATTATATATTTGTTGTTTAATTACTTGTTAGATGACACTCATAAAACTTGTTTTGTATATTTATTTTTTATTTACATATAATGCTGGAGAACCAGATGAGATTGGAATTGAATCAAATGTTGATGGAAGTGGATTAGATGATGAGGATGATGAAGCTTTTCATGAAAGTGGGTATGAGTTTGATGAAGATGATAGGGATTTTTATAGTCACGTTGATCATGATGTCGAAATACTAGAAAATAGAGTGGCTATTGATAATAGAGTAATTCGAAATGGGTTTTATTTAACATGCAGGTTGGTTTTTTTGCGCATTTTGTTGAAGGATTGTTTGCACATATTATCAATATTTACAAGTTTTTTATTCTTAATGATTACTAAGTATATCAATATTTTTGCAGAATGTAGAAGGCGATGCTAATTGTATTGATATTGATGAATTGATTAGTGATGTGGATTCTGATGATGATGATTGTGAAACCCAGACATTTCCTTTGTTAAACCCCATTAAGGATGCAGAAAACTCTGGCTTGCAGGTTGGTATGATTTTTAGCTCAAAAGATGAAGCTAAGTTTGCCATTGAAAGTCATTGCATTCGACGGGGAAGCTATGCTAAGTTCGTTAAAGTGGATAAGAAGAGGTTGCAGGGAAAGTGCAGAAATAAAAGTTGTGATTGGGTGATTCATGTGTCACCAATGGGTCATGATAGTTGTTGGCAGATTAAGATTTTTCAATCCAAATACAACAATTATTTTTGGGATGATGCTAATAGAAATGCAACCTCAACTTAGCTAGGAAAGACTTTTGTCAACAAGTTTAAATTGAATTCAAATTTGGGGACTATAGTTTTCAAAGATGAGATTTTCGATAGCTTAAGATTGAGTGTTTCGAGGAAAATAACTTATTTGGCTAAGAGAAAAGTTGTTAAAATGGTTCAGGGGTCTGTTAGCCAAGAATTTAACAGGATCAAAATTATTGTGCAGAGTTGATGAAGGTAGATCCAAGTGCCACAGTCATCTAAAATTAACTGAGGATGAAGATGGTCCAAGGTTTCAGCGTATGTACGTTTATTTTTCTGCATGCAAAGAAGGATTTAAGAAAGTATGTAGACCTCTTGTCGGTGTTGATGGATGCTTTCTTAAAAGTAAGAATGGTGGACAATTGCTGGTAGCAGTTGGGCTAGATCCCAATAATAATATCTTCCCTATTTGCTATGCCTTGGTTGAAAGAGAAATAAAAGATAGTTGGATGTGGTTTCTGCAATTGTTAGACACTGATATAGGCATTGGAGATGGGCATGGATGGACATTCATGTCATACAAACAAAAGGGTCTGATTCCGGCATTCGAACGATTGCTTCCTGCTGCTGAGAACTGTTTTTGTATTAGACATTTGCATAGCAACATGAAAAGGGAAGGGTTTCCAGGTATGTCTATTAGAAATTCACTTTGGACAGTAGCCAAAGCAACAACAATTGCAGAATTTCGTCATAAGATGGAGGAGATGAAACAAATTGATGTGAAAGTGTACGAGTGGTTGGCTAAGAAACCCAAGGAACATTAGTCCAAGTCACATTTTACCACAACCCCCAAAAGTGATGCACTTTTGAATAATATGTGCAAGTGTTTGAACAATTTTATCTTGGAGGCTAAAGAGAAGCCAATTATTCTGATGTTTGAAGCTATAAGAAATTTACTCATAGTTCGATTTCAACTTAATATAGAAAAGGTTGAGAAATGGGACAACAAGATTTGTTCAAAAATTATAAAGATTTTGGCACAAAATTGAAATGACGCGGCACAACATAGCCTGATACAAGTTGATCATATGCATTTCCAGATTAATGGACCATCTGGTCAGCACACAGTCAAGTTTGGTGCAAATTCGTGCAGTTGCAAGAGATGGGACTTGACTAGCATCCCGTGCCAACATGTGGTGTGTGCAATTTGATTCAAGTATCAAGATCCACTTGATTACGTGCATTCCTATTATGGGGTTGAGACATATAAGAAATGCTATGAGAAATCTATTTTGCCAATTACTGATTTTGATTTATAGCCTGAATGTTCATTGTCATCTCCACTACCTCTGATATTTAAAAAGAAAGTGGGTAGACCTGCTAAATTGTGAAGGAGGGAAAGAGATGAACCTCCTAGTTCTAGCAAAACACATCTACATGGAGCAAGAAGAAATAATAAATGCAAAAAAATATGAAGAATTTGGCCACCCAGGGACCCAGGGAGACTATGTAAGAACATTCGATACAACAAAGCTAAACAACGCCTATTGTTGATTCAAGCCAAATTAAAAGGAAAAAATTGTAGGTTTGGATATCTGAATTTTATTCTTGGTTTCAATCTTTAATCCATGTTATTTAAGTTGTTGTTATGCTTTGATGATGTTTTGCTTTGATGTTGTTATGTTTTGAGTTGCTTGTTGTTAATATTCTGCTTTGAAAGTGGGTAGACTTGTTGTTATTTAAGTTGCTATTAATATTCTGCTATTAAGTTATTTGGTGTTAATATCTGAATTTTTAGTTCTATTGTACAATCTGCTGTTAAGTTGCTGCTAATTAATAAGATCCCTTATTATGCTTTACACAGGTGAGAAGGTCAGTTTGTGGTGGGTAAAATGGAGCAGGAGAGAGACCAAGATCAACTGGAGTCGGAGCATTGTTAGTGTAGGATCGAAAAGAATTTAGATATCTCCACAATGACATAATATTGTCCACTTTGGGCCTAAGCCCTCATGGTTTTGCTCTTGGGCTCTACCCAAAAGGCCTCATGCCAATGGAGATATCTTTCTCTTATAAACCCATGATCTTTTCCATGTGTTTTCAATATGGGACTATGTTTGCAACCTTGCAACCCCAACAATCCCCCCCTCAAACAAAGGACCATGGGCTTCCCACGTCCGATCCTTGACCCACCAGGTCTTCCTGCCCCTCGGTCTACTCGACCTACTAGGACTTCCTGTCCCTCGGTCTACCCGACCTACTAGGACTTCCTTGCCTAGCCGCAACTAGGACTTCCTGCCCCTCGGTCCACCCGACCTACTAGGACTTCCTTGCCTAGCCGCAACTAGGACTTCCTGTCCCTCGGTCCACCCGACCTACTAGGACTTCCTGCCCGGTGTCTGGTCCTCTTGATCCGAACATAGGAGCCCCCACTTTATTTGTTCGAGGTCAATATTGTACTCACATGGTTCAATCAGACCATAGCTCTTGTGCACAGTCGGCGGTTAAACCTTCTGGTAGTCCAGGCTCTGATACCAATTGTAGGATCAAAAAGAATTTAGATATCTCCACAATGACATGATATTGTCCACTTTGGGCCTAAGCCCTCATGGTTTTGCTCTTGGGCTCTACCCAAAAGGCCTCATGCCAATGGAGATATCTTTCTCTTATAAACCCATGATCTTTTCCATGTGTTTTCAATATGAGACTATGTTTACAACCTTGCAACCCCAACAGTTAGCTGATCAAAGCATCGTGAAAGGGGGAAAAAACTTTGTGAATCTTTCTGGACTCAGGTCATCGTTAGCTTATCAAAGATAGAAGAGCCATGGAAATACAAGGCTTGTTTCGAAGACTAAATCAACTACATGTGCTTCAGAATCTTCAATTGTGAATCTTCAGAATCAGTAGATGTAATGCAATGGTATTTTGGGATAATTTTTTGTAGATGTATTTCAGTAGATGTAATGCAGTGGTGTATTGAGATAATTTTTTGTAGATACATGTCAATAGATGTAATGAATTTTAGTAGATGTAATGTAGTATATGCATTGTAGAAACTATCTCGGTCTATTTTTTTGTGAACTTGGCAGTTCCTTATTTGGTCACAAAACTTGTCTCTAAGTACTGTGTTTGATCACAACGAACTTGTCTCTGAGTATTATTTTCCACGTCTATATGCAAATCATTTTTCTAGACAAATTTTTCAAAAAAATAGAAGGTTTTAATGAGCAACCAATGAGACAATAATCTTTTTTGATCAAGATAATAGTTCTTGAAGTTATAAATGCATGTACCAAGAATTAGATTTGATCCAAATGATCTTGGCTAGATCGTTGCTCAATGACAAGCCTTTTACAATTTAGCCAATGATTTCCATTCTATTTTCTGGATGATTTCTTAAATAATAACCATGACATTTCAATGAAGTGAAAAAGAAACTTGATGTCGATCTCAATACATCGATCAACCTTCATTATACCATTAAAAAAACTATTTGACATCATCTCTAACACGGAGAGATTTCAAACCTTCATTAAAATATAAAAAATTACTTGACATCATCTCTAACACGGAGAGATTTCAATTCTTATTCTATGTCCTCAAACATCCTTGCAACCTTTAAATAATGGTTATGATGCTTGCTAACTCTGACTATGCATCCATAAGTTTAGCTAGCATCTCAAATTAGTCGGGTTTACTAGAACTCGAAGCAACTGTTGAGCTTGATTTGGAAGTTGAGCTCGAAGGTTTCTTTTTAGCACGGGTAAAGGTAGTAGCTTGTTTCTCTTTGTTTGTAGTAAATATTGCTATTGCTTCCTCATTAGTTTTATAGGACTTGTGTATAACTCTGCTAAATTTGTTAACTTGCATATGCATTTCCTCCTAAGTGCTATAAACACCAGGATTCCGTCCAAGAAAAACAACATATGTCTTTGTCTTTCCCTATAATTGCAACAAAATTTTTCAAACTTATTTCCAAAATACAATAAATAATCAAAAACACATATTAAAATCCCTAAAATGGCTCACTATTTCCAAACTTATTTACTCTTCATTCTTCTCTTGCTCGATTTTGATGATCACGATTTATTTTTCAGCCCGCTTGTTAGCCCGTTAGATCTGGTCTCCTCAACTCTGGGATCCCCTCAACTCCTCAGATCTGGTCTCCTCAACTCCAAAATCCCCTCAACTCCTCTAAATCAAGATGCAAAGTCACATTTTGCCCGCCATTTGAATGAATCAAATGTTAAAACACATTCACAGACAACTTACCGATGCGTGTTGATGGTACCACCGTCATCCATGAGTTAGATATCTTCACCATCGGAGTTAGACGTCTTCACCGCCTGGCGACTTCAAGGCCAACGATCCCGCGAGAATTAGGATTTAGGGTAGGGGGATCGTGAAATAAGATGAAACGAAGCCGAGCTTCTCTTTTTTTTCTTTAAGAATCCCGTCACAAGTTAGTTATGTGGCTATCACGTGACTGATTCTGTATCAGTTAACAAAGGAGTTGATGCTGAGGATATATTTGAGATAGTTTGTAAAATATGAAGGACATAAATAGCTCAGAACAAATTATAAGGATATAATTAGGACTAGATTAAAATATTAAGGATATTTTAATAAATTATCCTGAAAACCTTTCTTCATCTCTAGGGGATATGTTCCACCTATCTTATAATAGATCCGTTCTTATTCCTCAGGGATGTTTGTGCTTCCTAATATATGATAAATTTAAGACAATTAGGAAGAAAAAAGTTTAATGGATTTTGACTTTTGAAAAAGATTTTAAGAAATATCAAATAATTAAATATTTTTTTGGTGAAATTGAATTAATTTTTACAATAAAAAAAAATACTTTTGCATACTTTAGAGTTAAAGATAGAATGTAGTGTAATTATCTAAAAGAAAATAAACCACAAGTCAGCTTATAGCTGACCATGAAAATAAAGAAAGTGTAGAAAGGTATGTGTATAGAATATATCATAATGATTGAATTGGTCCAAAAGCGCCAATTCTATTGGTGCATTTATATTTCGGGTTAGGTGCACTATGAATTGACAACATTTATAAGTCGAGGACGATCTGTGTACAAGCTCAGCCCCTTATTTAAAATTTGAAAAAAATATTTTTTAAAAAACATGGAAAAAGGAAAATTTCAAAATATATATATTGAGAAAAATCAAAATGGAAAAATAATTGATTCTGATCCGAAACTAAGTGGATGGCTATCGGGAAGTACCACTGATGTGGATCTTCGTGTGTGGTGGAAACGCCTCGCTTCTTCGCGTGTGGTGGAAATGTCCCGCTCCTGCAGTCACAAGTCGTTAGTGCCAAGCCGGGAGGGGGTTCCCGGCGACGGCCCTCCGACGCTCAAGTCACACAATTGGCTCGAAGAAAAGAGAAAGGAATGAAGAAGTGAAATAGTGGTATTCAAAGACATCTTTACGCGTACCTCCGCGGATAGCCACTCCTCTTCTTATATAGAGCTTCAATGGGTTGACTGCACACTTCCCGAGCGGACGTGACTTCCCACGTTTTCCTCAATAGTTAACCTCGGGAAGGGATCCCTGACACCTTACCTTAAAGGGGCAGACGCATTTACGTTAGGGCGGCGCAATCTTCATCCGTACGATTTCCTGTCCATTCGCGCTGTCAGCCGGCGGCATTGACTCCCAAAAGATGTTTAAGACATATTTCCCTTCTCTTCTTAAATGTCAGCCGCTAATCTGATGGTACTTCCTTTGATCTATCCGGCCATCCCGCTCTTTGACATTTTACATATATATATTCCGATCAGATTGGGCTTCATTCTCTCGGCTCGTCCTAGATTCAGATCGACTTCTTTGAACTCTTTAGCCTGGTTAGGTTGCGGGCTCGGCCTTACCATCGCGAGCTTGTCCTGCCGCTCGGCCACATGGGCCTGCCGCCCGGCTAGTCACTTAGCTGACTCTCCTTTGACTTTGACAATCCCCCGATCGTTGAACCTCCTCAGCGAAGGGGCCCCGCCCCTCCCCCTATGCCATCGCCGGATCAATAATAAAAGATAAAATGTATATAATATTTAGACATATTCAGAGCTATAAATGATTTATATAAAGAATAAAAAAATTTAACACCAGTAAATTCATTTTGTTAACACATATAAAATTATGAATACTTTTTTAAAAATATTATTTATTATATTTGTACAATAGCTAATTATTAATTATTTATAAACTTTATGTCTAAATATAGATACAATCGGTATTAATTGACTCCAGATTATATATCTACATGGCTCATTCCCGACTTGCTAAGCATCCCGAGCAAGGTTGATTCGACCTGCTCTTAAGAGCAGTGCCGATCCCCTCACAGAGGTGAGAGGGAGCCCACTCGGGGTAGGGATTAGGAAGGCCCACTCCTAGAAGGGGTGACAGCACGATCGAATCAACCAGATAAGATTTTTTGGTCCCATCTGCTATGATCCATCCTGGATCCAGGATAATGTTCGAAGAGATTCAATGATTCCATCAATTTAAAAGATAGAGATCGTTAAATTCCTCCCATTAATATAGTGGATCAGGATCTGATCCGTTAAAAACGGATCAGAGATCCTGCTCCTAGTCAACTTTGAGCTGTCTGACGTCTCGAGTTTTTAGCTCTTTACTTCCTGACTTCTTGAGTTCCCAAGGAAAGGAGCACAGTAATTATTATGATATAGGTTATAAAGAAGTGCGTTTTGTGAGGAGCTCTCTTGATTCCTCTGACGCATATTATTTTATGCAAGAATCATCATCTGATTGCAAGGTGAATTTCTATTTCTGTATCACCGCCATGAGATTTCTTCCCCATAGCAAATATGTTAAAAGTAATTAATATTAATATTTATTTTTACCATATTGACTTTTTTTTTTCTAATATGTTAACAATAAATAAATTTAACGTACTACCTTAATGTTTTAAATAAATTATAAATATAAGTTGAACTTCATAAATTTGCAATAAGAAAATCGCAATTAAATTGGGATCATTTAAACGTGGCAGGCAAAGCAAAGTCCCGGCCGCCTTGTCACCTCTAGTCCTCCCTATAATTTCTCTATATGTATGGCGCCGGAGAAATGGCCTTTTCGACACATTATAATCCATTCCGTCATGGCCGCCGCATCTTTCTCTGCCACTTCCGACGATGGAGTCGCTGTCACCGAGATCGCGCCCCTCCGCGTCTTCTTCATCCCCTTCTTCGCGTCCAGCCACATGATTACCATGGTTGACCTTGCCTGCCTTTTCGCCGGTCGGCCCGGAGTCGAGCCCACAGTCGTCCTCACACCCGCCAACGCCGACCTCATCCGTTCCACCCTCGACCGCTCCGCCGCCGCTGGCCGCTTCGTCCGCCTCCTCCTCTTCCCCTTCCCTTCCGTCGGGCTCCCCGATGGTGTTGAGAACATCGCTACCGCCCCCGCCTCTGACACCTGGCGTGTCTACAAGGCCCTCGAGCTCGCCCAGTCCATCCACGACGAACTCATCCGACTCCATCGCCCCGACGCCGTCGTCGCCGACATCCCCTACTGGTGGACCACTTCCATTGCCGCTTGTTGGTTCCGGTAAATTCCGGAGTATGCAAACTGATCGTCGAGGCTAGTGTTCGACACTATCTCCGTAAACGATATTGCTCCGCTACGGTGCTTAACGGATTGTTGCAATTCGTTCCCAAGATACAACGACGACAATCGTCTCGGAATCGTAGCACTCCGACTTCCGAGACCAGCGAACCTTCTCGTAGGCTTCTTGGACTCTTGAATGCACAAGATGAGTGAGTGAATACTTGAGGAAAAGAAGATTAAGTTGAGTGAGTTGATTCCAATCTGGAGGGTTCTATTTATACAGAAGGAAGAGGCTTTAGGGAGGGGTGTGACCTTTGGGTGGATTAATCTGGGCCGTCCGGACTGAAGAGTTATAACCCTTCACATAGCCCCTTTAATCTCATCCATCAGATCTAAGAGTTGTGACCCTCAGATCTATCAGCCATCGGATCTGGATCCATTGATCCGATGCTTCAGATCATGTCTCATCCCAAGCCGTCAGATCGTGACTCATTGTGATCCAACGCTCTAGATCGCATCACAAGCGATCCACCATACTTCTTTGATCAACGTTGATCAACGGCTGCCATCCGTTCGCCCAACCAACTGTCCAGTCATCTCCCTTTGCCCACGAGGATGCCACATAGGCACTGCCATGTCAGGTACTAGCCTGACACGTCACCCGAGTGCCATGTAGGCACTGCAATGTCACCTGGAGCATAAATTTAAGCTCCTCGCGACGATGCGAAGTGCAAAGTGCGCCTACAAAGCGCCCATTGCGCACGTGGCGCGTGGCGGGCTCACAGGTGCGAGCACCTGCTCGCCCTGAGTACCTGGTCCTTTTCTGAGTTAACTCCAATAACTCAACATCATTAATAAGTAAGGAATGCACATCGGAAATTTCCGATGTGGGACTATTCTCCCTTGCATTTCCTTAATGAATAACCAACGTTATTTTGGGCCGACTTTGAACATTAATTTCTCATTCACCCTTAATCGGTTTGAGCAAATTAATAGTCTAAATCTATCTACGCGAAACGTAGATTTCAATTTTGAAGTCAATTACGACTTTCAACAATTGATGGCTTCCGATTTTTCCTCCTCAAAATCGTATTGGTCCATTTAGGCCCCAATATCCAACAATCCCCCACATGAATGGAAATTAATGTAATGCGTGTATGCATGCTGACACTTTACAAGAGTCCAATCGATAAGTCACTGCATCGGGAGAGGTAGCTTGTGGCTTTGAACCTTCCGTAGTGGAATGCTATCGAGTATACTAGGCTGCGCAGTGAACGTGATGTCTTGAACTGCTCAGCTGTTTGTGTATACTAAGACAATAACACCCACACAGAGACCTATCTCACCTACTTTAGGTTCTCATGGTTGGTTCCGTTTTGGCCATGGACACCATCTTGGATTCATGAGTGTTTCATTGAAGCGGCCTGTCTTCACACTCACATAGGTGACACTTCTATCAAGAGTATCCTACTATACTCCACCTTATAAGGTATAGAAGTCACTAAAAGTATAAGCTTAACCTCACTACATGAGGTAGGACAGCACAAATTCATCCTAGGATTGGGATAGAGATAAACTATCTCCTGTGCTGAACCACAACTTCTGAAACTTTGTTGTCCCATTGAACCAAGATCTTGGGATCTCCAGTTAACAAGGTTGAGTTTTCCACTTCAGTCGTTTTCAGTTGTAGATTTTTTAATCCCATTCCTCTTGATGAGCAGTATACTTGATCTCGACTCAACCCTTTTGTAAGAGGATCTGCTAAATTATCTTTGGACTTAACATAGTCGATTGCAATCACTCCATTCGAGATCAACTGCCTAATGGTATTATCACTACGACATATATGTCTTGACTTCCCATTATACATACTACTCTGTGCCCTTCCAATCGCCGATTGACTATCACAGTGGATCAGTACGGCAGGTAAAGGTTTTCCCAGCTCGGAATATCTTTCAAGAAGTTCCGCAGCCATTCAGCTTCCTCAGCTGCTTTGTCTAGTGCTATAAACTCGGATTCCATAGTTGACCGAGCAATGCACGTCTGCTTAGTGGATTTCCAAGATACTGCTCCCCCACCGATCGTGAATACATATCCACTAGTGGATTTGGAGTCTTTTGTATCTGATATCCAATTAGCATCACAATATCCCTCCAACACAGCGGGATATTTTCCATAATGTAATCCATAGTTCATAGTATATTTCAAATATCTAAGAACTCGCATCAATGCCTTCCAATGGGCGTCGTTTGGATTACTGGTGAAACGACTCAGCTTGTTGACCGTACAGGCAATATCCGGACGTGTGCAGTTTGTAAGATACATCAAACTGCCTATTATCCGAGAGTATTCCAACTGCGATATGGTCTCACCATGGTTTTTCGCTAAGTGTTGACTTAGATCCATAGGTGTTTTTACAGTAGAAAGATCGTACGCATTGAATCTTTTCAATACTGATTCTACATAATGGGATTGTGTTAGAACTATCCCCTCTGATGTCCTGAGAATTTTAATTCCCAATATAACATCTGCTTGACCCATATCTTTCATATCAAAATTTTTGGTCAACATTTTCTTTGTAGTCATGATTACATCATGATTACTGCCCATTATTAGCATGTCGTTTACGTACAGACAGACGATTATATAGCCTTTGGGTGTGTCTTTGACATAAATGCATTTGTCACATTCATTTATTCTGAATTCGTTTGACAGCATTACTTTGTCAAATTTTTCGTGCCATTGTTTAGGCGCTTGCTTAAGTCCGTATAACGACTTAACAAGTAGACACACCTTTTTCTCATTTCTTGGAGCTATGAACCCTTCGGGTTGCTCCATATAAATTTCTTCTTCCAACTCACCATTTAAGAACGCAGTCTTAACATCCATTTGATGTATTTCAAGGTCATACAGTGCTGCAATGGCTATTAGCACTAGTATGGACGTAATCCTTGTTACTGGTGAGTAGGTGTCGAAGTAATTAAGGCCTTCCTCTTGCTTGTACCCTTTGGCTACAAGTCTGGCCTTATACTTGTCAATTGATCCATCAGCTTTATACTTACGTTTTAGTATCCACTTACAACCTAATGGTTTATTACCAGAAGGAAGGTCTACTAATTCCCAAGTATGATTATTCATGATAGACTCAATCTCACTATTGACAGCTTCTTTCCACATTGGAGCATCGGGACTAGAGAGAGCCTCACTTAATGTTCTTGGTTCCATTTCTGACATGAAAGTCATGTAATCTGGCCCGAACGATTTCTCAACTCTAGCCCGTTTGCTACGACGTGGCTCTTTGTTTTGATCGTCAATAGTTCTTTTATAACAGCTAAGTTCGGTAACGACATTCTCGTTTGAACTTCCGTTGTTATCATTTTCAACATTTCCCTTCTTATTTGGGAATACGTTTTCAAAGAATATTACATTCCGAGATTCTATGGTTGTTCCCACATGAATATCAGGAATGTCTGATTTGTGAACTAGGAAACGATATTCACTACTATTATGGGCATATCCGACAAATACCGCATCGAACGTTTTAGGTTCGATCTTTACTTGCTTTGGTTTAGGTACTTCGACCTTTGCCAAGCACCCCCACACTTTCAGGTATTTGTACGATGGCTCGCGGCCTTTCCATAGTTCATAAGGAGTTTTATCACTTTTCTTATGAGGGATTTTGTTGAGAATGTGATTTGCCGATAATATTGCTTCCCCCCACAAGTTTTGAGGTAAGCCTGAATTTATCAACAAGGCATTCATCATCTCTTTTAGTGTCCGATTTTTACGTTCGGCAACACCGTTCGATTGAGGTGAGTAAGGTGCCGTTGTTTGATGAATAATGCCAGATTCTGAACAAAATTCATTAAACGGTGCACCATATTCTCCACCTCTATCGCTATGAATTATTTTAATTCGTTTGTCAAGTTGATTTTCAACTTCTGTTTTATAAGTTCTAAATGCCTCTAGGGCTTCGTCTTTACTTCTTAAAAAAAAGACATAACAGAACTTTGTGCAGTCATCGATAAAAGTAATAAAATACTTTTTACCTCCTCTAGTTTGCACAAATTTCAAGTCGCATAGATCACTATGTATTAACTCTAGAGGAGTCGTTGACCTTTCCACCGAATGAAAAGGTAGTTTCGTCATTTTTGCTTCCACGCACACTTCACATTTGTGTGTTCCGTCAACATTGACGTTTGGTAATAAATTTAATTTGGCGAGACGTTTAAGAGTATTATTATGCACATGTCTGAGTCGATCATGCCACAAATTAAAACACTCAACAACATAACTGGAAGCATTTATTTTATTACCATCAATATTTCGGAGTACAGGCATTACAACCATTTTGAATAGACCCTTTTCTAGGTACCCCTTTCCTACGAAGATATTATTCTTCGTAAGTACAAAGTTGTCTGACTGGAACACTAGCCTAAATCCGGCCTTAACTAGTGCCGCTCCAGAAACTAGGTTCTTACTGATGTCGGGAACATGGAGTACATCAATGAGTGTTAGCTCCTTTCCGGACGTCATCTTCAGAACAACTTTTCCGAGTCCGACAATTGACGACGTCGTGGAATTACCCATATAGAGCTTCCTGCCATTTATCGGAGTATACTTGGAGAACATCGCCTTATCGGAACAGATATGACGAGTTGCTCCAGTATCAATGAACCACTGCTTCGGGTTGGTATCCACCAAGTTGGCTTCAAATACAACCGCAGTGAGATCCAAGTCCTCAAGAGAGGTTGCGGCGTGGTTCGCGGCATCCTTTGGCCCTTGGTTGGCTTCTTCGGGTCCTTGGACAGGTGTCCTGCCTTTCCACAGTTGTAGCAGGATCCCTTGAACTTCTTCGCTTGTGCCTTCTTCTTGAACTATTTCGGCTTTTTAGCGTTCGGCTCGACCAGGTTGGACATATCGTCTATAGTCCGCTTGGTTCCTCTGCAGTCGGATAACTTTCGATTATCCTCCTCTATTCGTAGCCTCAGGATCAGGTCTTGCAGCCCTATCTCCTTTTGCTTGTGCTTTAGGTAATTCTTGAAATCCTTCCATGACGGAGGGAGCTTCTCAATTACCGCAGCAACTGCGAATGACTCGTTCAGCTTCATTCCTTCGGCGTCCAGATCATGCAGTATTAATTGCATATCTTGGACTTGAGATGAGACGCTCTTTGAGTCCACCATCTTGAAATCCAGAAACCGGCCGACAATGAATTTCTTCAGTCCGACATTTTCGGTCTTGTATTTCATCTCAAGCGATTCCCACAAAGATTTCGCTGTCTCCAATGAACAATACACGTTATACAACGTGTTGTCTAAGGCGTTGAGAATGTAGTTGCGACACAGAAAATCTCCGTGCGTCCACGTATCGCAAGCAGCCTTGCTACCGTCCGTAGCGACTGGCGGGTCTTCACGCAAAGACCGTACAAGGTTTAGCGTTGTTAAGTAGAACAACATCTTCTGCTGCCATCTTTTGAAGTCGGCTCCGGTGAATTTCTCCGGCTTTTCTCCGTGCGGAATGGATGTCGGAACGGCCGTCGAAACGGCGGTCGGAATGGTGGTTGGAACGTCGTTGGTTACAAGCATTAGTAGTTGTTGGTTCCGGTAAATTCCGGAGTATGCAAACTGATCGTCGAGGCTAGTGTTCGACACTATCTCCGTAAACGATATTTCTCCGCTACGGTGCTTAACGGATTGTTGCAATTCGTTCCCAAGATACAACGACGACAATCGTCTCGGAATCGTAGCACTCCGACTTCCGAGACCAGCGAACCTTCTCGTAGGCTTCTTGGACTCTTGAATGCACAAGATGAGTGAGTGAATACTTGAGGAAGAGAAGATTAAGTTGAGTGATTTGATTCCAATCTGGAGGGTTCTATTTATACAGAAGGAAGAGGCTTTAGGGAGGGGTGTGACCTTTGGGTGGATTAATCTGGGCCGTCCGGACTGAAGAGTTATTCACATAGCCCCTTTAATCTCATCCATCAGATCTAAGAGTTGTGACCCTCAGATCTATCAGCCATCGGATCTGGATCCATTGATCCGATGCTTCAGATCATGTCTCATCCCAAGCCGTCAGATCGTGACTCATTGTGATCCAACGCTCTAGATCGCATCACAAGCGATCCACCATACTTCTTTGATCAACGTTGATCAACGGCTGCCATCCGTTCGCCCAACCAACTGTCCAGTCATCTCCCTTTGCCCACGAGGATGCCACATAGGCACTGCCATGTCAGGTACTAGCCTGACACGTCACCCGAGTGCCATGTAGGCACTGCAATGTCACCTGGAGCATAAATTTAAGCTCCTCAATGCGAAGTGCAAAGTGCGCCTACAAAGCGCCCATTGCGCACGTGGCGGGCTCACAGGTGCGAGCACCTGCTCGCCCCTGAGCAGAGAGTACCTGGTACTTTTCTGAGTTAACTCCAATAACTCAACATCATTAATAAGTAAGGAATGCACATCGGAAATTTCCGATGTGGGACTATTCTCCCTTGCATTTCCTTAATGAATAACCAACGTTATTTTGGGCCGACTTTGAACATTAATTTCTCATTCACCCTTAATCGGTTTTGAGCAAATTAATAGTCTAAATCTATCTACGCGAAACGTAGATTTCAATTTTGAAGTTAATTACGACTTTCAACAATTGATGGCTTCCGATTTTTCCTCCTCAAAATCGTATTGGTCCATTTAGGCCCCAATATCCAACACCGCTGACCTCGGAATCCCTCGCATTACCTTCCACGCCGTCGGCTGCTTCGCCCAGCTCGTCATGAACAACCTCTTCCGTATCCGGTCGGAGCTAGCCATCAACAATGGGAGTAGTAGTCCTACTCCGATCGTGTCCGTCCCTGGTCTGCCAGGGAGGTCGATTTCCATCCCGCGGGCGGAGCTCCCGAACTTTTTAAAGGCGCCCAATCACGTGACCGCCGCGTGGGATCGGATGAAGCAGGCGCAGCTGAAGTGTCACGGCGTGGTGGTCAACACCTTCAGCGCCCTCGAAGGCGAGTACTGCGAGGAGTACCGCATGGTGGACGCCCGGCGCGCCTGGTTCGTGTGCCCTGTCGCGCTGACCGCCAATGCAGGCATCGAGCGGGGAGGAGGCGAAACAGGGGAGGCGACCGGAAAGGAGTGCCTGCGGTGGTTGGACGAGCGGGAGGAGGGGTCGGTGGTGTTTGTGTGCTTCGGGAGCTGGTGCTTCTTCACGGACGAGCAGCAGCGGGAGCTAGCTGCCGGGCTGGAAGCCTCGGGCCGGCCGTTCCTGTGGGCGGTGAGGGCGGCGGAGGAGAACGGATGGATGGAGGAAGGATGGGAGGAACGGGTGAAGGAGAGGGGACTGGTTGCCCGGGGCTGGGTACCGCAGGTGGCCATCCTCGGCCACCAGGCCGTGGGGGCCTTCCTCACCCACTGCGGATGGAACTCTGTTCTGGAAGCCGTCACCGCCGGGGTGCCGATGCTGACGTGGCCGCTGGTATTCAAGCAGTTCATTAACGAGCGGCTGGTGGTTGAAGTGGTCGGCGCGGGACGGCGGGTGTGGGAGGGGCCGCGCGCCGAGGCCGAAGCGGAGAAGACGGTGGTACCACGGGAGGCCATCGCCTCGGCTGTCACGCGGTTCATGGAGGCGGGCGGAGGGAGGGAGGAGGCCGCGAAGAAGGCCACGGAATTAGCGGAGGCGGCGAGGGCGGCGGCGGAGGAGGGCGGGTCGTCGCAGCAAGATCTGGAGAATCTGATCGACGAACTGGTGGCAGCGGGCCGCCGTGGAACGGTAGAGAGCCAATTAGCTTAATCAATTACTCCAATTTAGTCGCAATTAATAAAAATGTAGGACGATAAGTATGGATCCTATTGGTACCCGATGCCTTAATGCTTATCTTAATTATTATGAATCTAAAAAGGGACGCACTTCTTATTTTTTTAAATTTATTGTTTTAGAGAAGTTTATATATTAAAGCCAAATAATAATAAAAAATATTATCGACTGGCAAATTAGCTTGTAAAATTCTTTGGAGGAAAGTATCAGTGCCAACTGCCACGTGTAATTTAGGGAAACGCGACTTGAACGTCGTTTTATACTAATTATGAAATGCATTTTTCATTTCGTTAAATTTTGTTTTTTTTCTTTTTCTTTTTAATTTTTGCAGAAAAAACAAGAGTAGGTCTATTTCCCAAAAATTCTAAACAATTTAGGGCAAATTGCAGTTTCATTTGCCGTTGCTTGTCTGGTGGTGGATTGCAGATGCCCATATGTCCACTGAGATCGCAGATTGAGAATAAGCTTGAGCGATGATGAAAAAACATAAAATAGATAAAAAGAGAGTTCTTTGAGAGTTTAGAATTGTTACTTTGCTAGTAGGTTGCTTATTATTGGACTTACCACATCCATATCAATTATCTTATTCAAAAATTTAACTTTAAATTTTAAACAGGATAACTAAAAATCTTCTGTATCAATTACCTTATTCATTTCCTAAATTTAGATTTGATGAATAGTGATTCTCTAAATTAAGAAATGAAACTTCTATCTAAAAATAAAATAATATTTATTTTTAATATCTCAGTTTTTACTCAATTTTTTCAATCTCTCTTCTTTTACTCATTCCATAAATATAATAATAAAAAATAAAAGAAATAGAAGAAAATAATAAAAAAATTAAGGGGGATGGAAAACAACGAATGGACTGTAGCTTCTTTATCAAAAATCATCGTCGTTTAACCTAATTTTAGGTTAAAGTACGATGGTGTAATCGATTGGCTTGGTCGGCCAATCGATTACTGAGTCTAAAATTACGAACAGAACTATCAAGAATCAATTGACTTAATCGATCAATTGACCCTAATCGATCAATTAGCCCTAATCAATTGCGTTGGTTTGGCAATCGATTGACTCAACGAAGATTGAATACGTGATTGATTTTAATTAATTATATGTTTGATTATGATTGTCTAATCGAATGAGGATTTTCATCAATTAATTAAACACTTTAAAATCGAACACAGAAATGATTACAATTGGAATCGATCAGTCAATTGATTAAATTTTTCCTGATCGATTAAGAATTTTTCTAATTGATTAAAAGTTTTGAGTTGTGATAAAATTTCAATATTAAGTGTTTGAGATTTTTCTTCGAGAAATGTGATAGACTCAATTGGAATCAATTAATTAGTCGAAATTTTCAATCAATTAAAATTGATGTCAAACTTAAACGTCACATAATAATTTAAGATTTAGAGTTTAGAATACATTTCTAATTAATTAGAATTATTTCTAATTGACTAAAGTTATAAAGAATCGATCCTTTATGATTCCATTTAAATCTATTCTAAGAACAAAAACAAAAACAAAAAAAATATCACTTGTAGGTGGTCCCACTTAATGAAAGAAGGTTTTTATTTTATTTTGTTTTTTGTTTTTTTATCAATTCTTGTAATCGATTGAAAAAAAAAGTTTTACGATGAATTTTATGATGAATTTAAAAAATCGTTAAAAAATAATTGCAATGAAATCTGTGATGAAAAATTTTCGTCGAAGAAAAATCGTCCCTAATTTTTTAGCTGGAAAAAAAAATTCATCTCAAATTTTACTACAAATTTTATTCTGGTTACTAAATTAGTTAGAAATATCATAAAATTAGAAACGCAGATTTATGACCATTTTTTAATCGTAGATTTTCCAACAAATTTTTAAATTCAGTGCTGATTTTTGTGATGAAAATAAAAAATTTCTACGATGAATTTAATTTTTATCACAAAATTAATTGGAAATTTACAAATACATATTTACTATGAATTTTTGTTTCATCACAAATTTTCTAATGATTTTTCAAATTTGTTGCTGATTTTTATGATTTTTATGATGAATTAAGAAATTTGTCATTGAATTCTGTGTTAAATAGCTAAATTCGTTGCTGAAATATGTGACGAATCCTGAAAATCGCCGTAGATTTCTACTACGAATTTTCAGATTCGTCGCAAATCCGCGACGAATTTCTAAATTTGTTGTAGATTTTGTCATAGTTATTTTCGATACATTACGATAGATTTGCGACTCAATTCGTTGTTAAATAACTAACCATTTTTTGCATTTAATCTAGTTAATACAAAAATATTTATCAAATTATACATCAAATCCATACACATCCTACCCAACACATCATATCTAACAAAAATAAAACTATACATTAAACCAAATCAATTTATACTTCATACATCAAATCCAAACACCAGAATATCTAATATCTACACAATCCAAGTATTTCATACATCAAAATCCAAACATTACAAACAATTTAATATCCATACAATCAAAACATCACGAGAAGTTTTAAACTATCCATACATCAACAAATATCTAATATCCAAACATCACCAAAATCATCTTCTCCATCTTCCAATATCCTTTTTTTCCTGCATCAAATAAAAATACAAACAATATCATGGATTACAAGAAAAAAATTGCTACATATGAATACAAAAAATAATACTTACTTATTTCAACATTTATTTTCATTGTGTTTGACCAATCCCGTTTGAAACAAAATAACAGTATTAACAAAAAAAGAACGTTCACAATCAAATAATTAATATTCAAAAATACTAATTATGAGATAAATAATATTCATATAAGAAGATCCATCGTCACTATCATCGTCGTCACCATCATCACTATTATCATCGAAATTGGAAGGAAATTGACTTTGAGCGAAACTTAACTGAATATGTCTCATAATAAAATATCGTTGTTGGTGCATAGCTCTAATTTCTTCATCTCTACCTCTCATTTCTACATCTCGAGCTCTCCTTTCTTCATCTCTTTCTAATATCATTCCCTTCAAATGTGAAACCTCTTTAGTCAAGGTATTGATTGGAGTCGTGGCTGCTGTTGGGGTAGAAAAGGATTTTCGAAAAACTTTATGATTTTTACTTAAAGAACTCATTCCAATATCCTTCCCTCTTTCTGCTCCCCACTAGCTACAAGTCATAAATCTAAATTATTATCGACAGATGACTCAATTTCCTCACTAACACATGAACTCCTTTGTGCTATCTCGAGCTCATCAAAATTTTCTTGTATTGTAATGACAAAATTTAAATAAATTTATTGTAACAATAATTTAGAAACACATATATTTTTAATTACTCCAAACATTCATTGCTTTAGCTCTAGTCCCGCTCCAAGACTTATCTTTTTTTATAAAATTTTTGGTGAAAGTTTCTTTGAATGAAGGTTCCTTTCCTATATCTTTGGTCTAAAAAAGCAAAATTAGAAATAATGAAATAGTTGCGTATTAAAAAATTATAGAGAGAGTCAAAAAATTATTAGCAGAGTTAAAAATTTACCATTATCTATCTATTCTCATCGATATTAATTGAACCTCTCGCATATGTCACAAATGAGTCTCCAAAATTATAGAATTGATTCAATCGATTCTGTTGACTCCGTTGTTTACTTTCATTGGTTGCCCAAAAATGATTACTCTTAGTCCAATTATCCTCTGTGATACAAAGTAGTTTTCCCCCTTTATTTAACATGATTCAGAGTATGACAAATGTGATTATCACATTTTTTTTTTCTTAAAAATCTTAGAACCAATTCATAGATAATGTCCCAATTATATGTCCACTGAATAGAAAATAAAACAATTGAGTATATATATTTAATTTTATTTTAGATATAAAATGAATCATTTATACCTTAAACTTGCGCTACCATAACTCTTTTGTTGATGATGTAGTGCTTGAATAAGGCATTGAATCTCTCATCCAATGATTATTCACGATTAGATTAATTTTGTGAACAATACGTACTGAATTTTCGAACCTATGGTGAATGGTGACTATTAAATACAATAGGAACAAGAAATGCCTAAAAATAGAAGATAGGGGTGATGATATTTTTAAGATCCCTAAGCTAGCAATTATAATTGACCATATTTTATAACTATCACAATCCAATCCAATCCAATCCAATGGTTGAATAGTCTAATTATTTAATATATTAAACACATGAAGAGTATCATTAGATGCTAATTAATGATTGTTCATAGGTTGTTTTATAAATGAGAAAATGAATAATGATCATACATTAATCTCAGGATCTAGTTGGGAAAAAAGGTAACACATCAAAACAGTATTAGAGCTTTTCATTATTGGCAATAAAGATGCCAAGTTGAAAATAAAGTAGCACATCAAAATATTTCCAGGGCTTAACATAAAATGAGAGGATGAATAAAGATGAAATAAAATAATCTCAAGATCTAGTTGAAAATAAAGTAACTCGTTAAAACAAAATGAAATATAAGCATTAAGTGGACAATGTTGTTAAAATAAGTAGAGGACAAGTATACTAGTAGATCATGAAATATAATGAAATAACTAATTGATGCATATATTTCAGACCTTAATTATTAAAATAAAATAAACTTGATAAAAGTTGATAATTTAAGTGACCAAACTAAGTTTTAATCCTACTTTACAATAAGACTTATAAAATATAGGGTAAAAAATTAAAATATTATTTTATACTTACAAATATTTGTAGGGGACTATAAATTATTGAATATCTTGGACCTTAGAAAATGAGTTTCTGGTAGGAACTTGATCTGCCAATTGGTGTGGTGAAGATACTGACGAAGACGAATGTTATGGTCCTGCTTGTACTGGCGAAGGTGAATTGTGATGGTGTTGCCTGTACTGGCGAAGGCGAATGTGATGGTCTTGTAGCCTAATAGGGGGGGGGGGGGGGGGGGGTAGGTACATTGTTAGGTGTTGACTGGACGTGCGAACTCCCTCTATGCCCACCCCGTCTAAAGATGTATTCTGAAAATTCAAAAATAGGATAAAGTTAAAAATAAAATGATGCATAATAAATAATATGAAACAACTTACCATAATTGTTAAGAGAGAGAGAGTGAGTGAGAATCCTATGACAATAGATATCACCTCTAATGACCTATAATATATAGCAAGAAATATCGAGCATTAACAGATAATATATATAAGTTCGTCCAATGAGATATTAGATATATAAAAAATTAAGCTACTATTTTTCTAAATTTATAGATTAAAACTAAATTTACTCAAAACAAAAAAATAGTACCTTATATGAAAATAAAAGATCATAATTTTTTTTTATATTAAGATAACAAAACTCACCCACTGTCAAAAATTGAAGTCCTCATTGTCCTCCTCCTCCTCCTCATCATTATCAATTTCACTTACATCCATGTTTGACTATTCCGCTAGGATCTTGTAATATTGGAATAATATATTCTTCAGTCTGAAATGTATTCGCAACTTTCTCTTGTTGATATACAATATCTTCCCAACATTCTTCAATTTTTTTTCGTGCTTTCGTTTTACAAACAACCCACCAATCAGTTTTGTCACATTTCAAACTAGGATATGAAGCATAGAATACTTGAATTATTTGTTGTGCTAACACAAATGATTCTTATCTCTTATACAATTTCTTATTATTAATTTCAACCAAATTATACGTGGATGCACCTTCATCCCTCTGATAGGTTCAAACCAGCGATATATAAATAATATAACTCACATTTTTGATCCATGATATTCTACCTCTATAATTTCATCTAGCAAATCATAAAAATTATTGCTTGTAGCTCCATCATTGGATCACTGAACACAAACCCTACGATTCATTGTACTCTTCTCCATTCCATACTCTTGAGTATGAAAATTATACCCATTTATAAAATAAGTTGGCCAAGTGCATACCCAATGCTTTTGGACTCCATGACAGGTGGAATAACATTTCTTGTTTAATATGAACTTGATTATCATGAACCTAAAGTCAAATATGATAATTGTATTAAAAGTATGCATATGTATAAACTAAATTTAAATTATTTACTTACATATAATTTAAACCATGGTGCAAATTCTTCTTGGCATAAGCAATCAAACTCATGTGTCGGCAATTCAGAATATAAGTTTTCAAAAATCCTACCATAAAAAATAAATTATAACACTAAAAGTTACGACATAAGAAATAGAATTAAAAAATAAAAAAGATATACTAACTCATAATATGATGACACTTCTGGATAATTCAATAAAATATATGCATGGGTTGCCTACTGATATGGTGCATAATGGTAGGGGACGTGATAGTCAGAAGTCAAGGGGACGTGAAAGTTAGAAGTCAAGGGGACGTGGCAGTCAGAAGTCAAGGGGATGTGGTAGTCGGCAGTCAACATACTAGGCGGGACCATTAGAGGATAAGTTATCCGGTGAGAAGAGCCAGGGTGGAGCATCCTAGTCTGGAAATCAGGTCTGCGACGTAACGCGCGATCAAGACAAAGCCCAATCTGTCTTCCCCGGTCAGGTTCCCTCAAGCTAGCCCGCGAAAGCAGACTTGTTATTCTCGGTCAGGTCTGAAGCATGATAACAGGAAGAAGGGAGGCTTTGATCGCACCCTTCCCTTTAGCCAGTCTGTTCCTCAGCACTTAGCAAACTGACTAGAGCTGCCTTATTCCTTCCCGGTCGGAACATGAAGCGCTACAGGACAACAGAGTCAAGGAATCGCAATCGCCTGTCAGAAAATAACTGCCTAGTGTCAGAGAATATTCCAATGGTCAATAGTCACTGGCGAATAGAACCTTCCTTCAGGCCTAAGGAGGATGCCACATGTCTTCTCTCACCCGACAAGGTCTGATACCCGACATTCTCTGACATCTGTCAGGCCCCAGAAGGTACCTACAGTCATATAAAAAGGTGTGTCCTCTCCCTTGCATATGTACGCTCATTGACACACTTGTTTTCTACTTTTCTTCTTCCTTCGTACACTGTTCTTCTAGGGAAAAGGGACCTGACTTGAGCGTCGAAGGGCTTGCTCCGGGGACTTTTTCCCTAGTTCTCGGCCTCTAACGTTCTTGGTGCTTGTTTGAGTGTGCACAGAGTTCTAGTACCGCCGGTGCAGGCCTAACAGTCCTTCAGGGCCACGTGGGGGTTTGTGTAGGGGATAGGTGACCGGCTTGAAGGGGGTTGGATAGCTAGGTCACCCCCAATTCCCTTTCTTCTTTACACGGTTAGTTTCCACAAGTAAAAATGAAACTGAAACAATGAAAGATCACGAACGCTAACACGATTTCTTTACGTGGTCCAGAGATTGCTTGCTCCTATTCCACGGCGTGTCCTTGAGGTGGACGAAGCCTTGATCCTTCGGTGGATCAGTCCTCGGCAATCTCCGGCTAGAGCTTTCTCCTTCTCGGTGGAGCAAACCTCTCACAAACGATCTCTTCCTCTTTACAAGATGAAGTTTAGGTTTGGGAGGAAGAGAGTAGACTTGATAGCTTTGGGCAAAGACTAGGAGTTATTCAACAAGCATGAGTAATCTCCTTCATGCCTCAAAGCTTCCTATAAATAAGAGGAGAGAGTTGATCATTATATCAACTCAACCCCGACACCAGTTGACTGGTCCATGCACCAGTCGACTGATGTAGCCGTTAGACACAACCAATGGCTCTTTGCAGAAGTCATCTTCTGCCAACGGTCATATACTAGTCGACTGGTCATGGGACCAGTCGACTGGTCCCCTTAGTCGATGAGCATAGAAGCATTCTGTGCTTTCTGTGAAATTGGATCAGTCAACTGGTCCCATGACCAATCGACTGGTCCATTACATTCTCACACACTTATCCTTTCCGGAGTCGCCTTTGAAGTCCTCTTCCTCGGCCTTCGTCTCTCAGATGCACACGAGCCCGCGGCTCCTCTCCGTGTCATCTTTACGTTGCCTTGAAGTCCGCTTCCCTCGGCTCCACTCCATTACTCCTCGTCCGACGGTCCCTCGGATGTCTTCCATACCATCCTTCACCGACTCAAGGATCTGAGCCCTTGGTGAGCTTTCCAATCTTGGCCGCACCAAGTTCCTCGTGTGTTTCACCAAGTCCTGCAATACTCAAACACATATCAAACACATATGAGAGTCTAACTTAAACTCTTTGACACACACATCAAAACCATGATCATACCGATCAAACTTGGGTTGATTGCACCAACAATCTCCCCCTTTTTGATGTATGACAGTATATTTAAGTTAGACACAAATAATAACTTTGAAAATTACAAGCAATATGTAAACATGAAGCATAAAACCAAGCTCTCCTTAAACATATGCTCTCAACCTTAATTTTCAAGTTTTGCACACAAGTAGGTTTCTAACTTATCCATTTCTCCCCCTTTGACACCATCAAATAGAAATGTACCAAACAATCATACATTCTATGGCATCAAGTATGATCAAATTTTGACCAAAAAATTGAGTTCAGAAAGCAACATAATGCTGGAAGGCTGGTACCAGTTGACTGGTAGCTGACACAGTCGACTGGTACACACTGAAACTGAATTTCAACCTTCTGAAGTCAATTTCAGAAATTCATAAAAAATTATAGAAAATTCGAAAAATCATGAAATTTGGACAACATATTTCTTGAAATATCTTTTAACTAGGAAAAATATGTTTTCATGAAAGTCAAAGTATTTTTGAAATTTTGATCAAACCTCAAAAGTCATAAAAAAAATACAAGTTAGTATCAATTTAAACCCTAGTTTTGAATTCATATGTTTCAAAATAACTATTCACTGTAAATAAAACATAGAATTATTTTCAAAACATTTGAAATGTCCAACTATGATCTATGGGTAAGATGCCCATTAATTAAAAATTTACTTTCCCCATAGTTGGTCTATGATTACTCAAAAATTTGATACATTCTATAACTCATCAAAATGCCATTGGTATAAGTGAATTATTAGTATCATCCTATCATCTCACATTTGTATTTAGAAAATAATGCAAGTCATTGTGAGATGAAATAAAGGTAACCTCTACTTAGCCCTCTTTATCATGAATTTCTATCAAGGCTAAGTGCTCCCCCTTAAGGTCTCAAGTCAACCATAACAATTGAAATTATGATTTTCATGGTTGACTTGACCTAAAATCCTCTAACCCTTGTGGATTAATTTTGGTACCCAATAGAGGTTCTTCTTAATTGGGTTTACCAAATACTCCTTAAGAATCCATTTCCTATCTATGGTCTTTGTCTTGGGTTGCCCCCTAACAATTAGACAATGATATACTTTCTCATTGTTGGATTCCTTATACCCTAAACCCTTTTTGTTGAAACTTACATTTTGGCTCTCAATTATCATGTTTAGGGTTTTGGAGCTAATTTCAAATTTTCTAAGGGCTTCGCTAAGATATTCTACATTTTCCCTTAGTTTCCTATTTTCCTCTTCTAGACATGAAACATTTGAACTTGAAGAAAAAGAAACATGCATATCATCTTCCTTAAGAGTCATGGATTCTAATTTTTTTTTCAAGGAAAATAATATCATTTTTCAAGAACTTATTTTTCCTTTTTGCCTTGAACAAATCCTTATTTGTACTTTTAATAATCTAAATTAAAACATGGGGAGGAAGATTATATACCACACTTACCGAGAAGTCCGAATCTGAAGTTTGACCTCCCCCTTCACTTGGGCTCCCTTCTTCATCTTCACTTGAGCTCCCTTCTGTTGGTGCAAGCTGCACCAGAATCAAATCTAAGTTTTAATGTTGTCAAAGGTTCAAGTTAAGTCTTGTTGTGATCTAACAAGTTTACTGAGTGTGCAGAATGTTTACTCAACCGGGAAAGACCTAGTTGGAGGCTAGGCAGGAGAAATCTTAGCAGATCGTGGAACCCAGGTGAAAGTCCAAGTAGGTCGAGGGGAGACGAAGCTTGGCAGTGTGATCGAGAGGTCTGAAGGACCGAAGATCAAAGGAAAAGTCCTGGGGAGCCGATCAAGGCTGAGTGAGAAGTCCAAACTAGATCTGGAGGATCAAAGTTTGGCAGGTAGGTTGAGGTAAGCAAACTGGAGGAGCGACAGTGAGGCCGGGTTCCCGGAGGGAACAACCTTAGGTCGCTGATCTAACTGAAGAAACCGGGAAGGTTTCCAAGTTGAGATCAAGAACAGTTCTACTATTCTTTTATTACTCATGCATTATACTGTTATGCTAACATCTGTGTTGCAGGGTGTTTTTTGTTCTAACACTGTTTTGCAGGTCTAGGCGGATCGGTCGACCGAACCAGAGGACCGGTCGACCAAACCAAGTAAGATCAGCACAGAAGTCAGTCTAGATCAGAACTGAGCCAGAGTCCGGTCAAAGCTTGATCGATCGACCGAAAAGTAAGATTGGTCGACCGAACCTGTTGACTCAGTAAGCCAGTTCATCAGCACCGAATCAGCAAGCAAAGGAAAGAAGGGCTGATCGGTTGACCGAACAAGAGGATCGGTCGACCGATCCAATCAACATTTGATCAGCATTAAAGGGTGATCTCGACAGATTTCAGCGAACAAGGAAAAACCTTGTTCGGTCGACCGATAAAAGGATTCGGTCGACCGAACCATTGAAGGCAAATTAAAGCACAATTACGAGCCAGCGTCAGATTACCAGCTGGAGGTGATCGAAGCTGGTTCGGTCGACTGAACAGGGGATCGGTCGACCGAACCCTCAGTACTCCTATAAAACCAGGCTCGAAGACAGAGGCGGTAACAATTTTTCTGATCAACTCCTGTGCTCATTTGCAATCTGTCCACGCTACAAGTCTTCATCAAATTTGCAAGCGACTTCATCTGATTGTCGACCGAGCTACGACTTAAATTCTGCAATTGTCGGTATAACTTTATTTTTGTACTGCACTTTAATTCTGTAAGATAGTAGAAGTGTTACTATCTTACATATCTGTACTTGTACGATTCACTTCTTTTCGAGGAGTTCGGAAAGAAGGATTATAGTGTTTTGTCCATCGGTGCGGTCAAGGACCGCGGGCCTTCGAGTAGGAGTCAAACTAGGCTCCGAACGAAGTAAACGATTGTGTCTCCTTTCTTATTTTCCGCTGCACGATTCTGACTTAAAAAGAAAAGAATAGTTTTAAAAAGAAGCGATATTCACCCCCCCTCTATTGCGCTACTCGATCCTATCACCTTCTTCATCTTCACTTGAGCTCCTTCCTTCTTCTTGTTCGGATGAGGTGGAGACTACATCATCAATTCCCATTAGAGCAAAATGGGATACGTGGTGTTCTCCTTCCTCCGATGAAAATGGGGCATCCCTGTTGGGACCTTATCGTCCGCTAGGGGGGGGGGGGGGGGTGAATAGCGTCTCACCCAAATCGATCGCTTCTTCCTACACTTGTTAGTTACGTAGCGGAAATACAAACAAACAAGTAGAAAGCTAATCTAAATACAAGACAAGAAATGCAAACCAAGTTACACGATCATTTAACGTGGTTTAGAGATTAGGGCTCCTACTCCACGGCTTTTCGTAAGGTGGACAATCCTGATCCGTCGGTGGATGACTCCCCGACAAACTCTGGCTAGCTCACGTAGCT
Source organism: Zingiber officinale (assembly GCF_018446385.1). Lineage (NCBI taxonomy): Eukaryota > Viridiplantae > Streptophyta > Magnoliopsida > Zingiberales > Zingiberaceae > Zingiber > Zingiber officinale. Next base: position 108,700,298 of record NC_055992.1, read on the forward strand.
CCTTGTGGGTGGAGAAACCTCACCACAACTCTCACAAGAACACTTGAGATGCTAGGGCACAGGTAGTCTATTAATAGGGGTTAACCACCTCTATTTCGTCAACCTTAACCAAGCTTCCAATGCTTGGTTATATAGGCCATGAGTTGAAAAACTTTGCCTACCAGTCGACTGCTAAAACCATCAGTCGACTGCTCTTTATGGAGATTCGACCATTACAACCCAACGACTATATACTAGTTGACTGATACTTCTATCAGTCGACTGCTCCACACTAACTGAACGAACAGAAGCATTCTGTTCGTGCCCAGTTGACTGCCCGATCGACCGTGTTTGGGTCAAAATGTAGCTAGAGGGGGGGGGTGAATAGCTTGTCGTGCTCATCGTTGCTTGCTTCTTGGTGATGATATGCAGCAGAAAATACAAGAAACAAAAATACAACGCTAACACAAGGATTTACTTGGTATCCACCTCAAGAATATGTGACTAATCCAAGGATCCACATGCACAAGCACACTCTCTACTAATAAAACACTCCTTCTTGGTCACAGCCGGAGGTAGAGAAACCTCGTACAAACTCACACAACAACAAGAAGAAAAGAAGAAGCAAAATACAAGTAAACCTTACAAGATTTTACACAGTAAACCCTAGCTAGCTTCTCCTTCTTGTTTGGAATGCCTCTTGACCTTGGAAGTGCAAAAACACCTTGCTCCAAGAAGCTCAAGAACTGGCGGTGAGTAGTGGAGAAAGCGCTGTCAAGATCGTAGAAGGATCTGGCGAAGTAGTGAAGCCGTATGGAAGAAAACGCTCGCAACAACTTTATCCAGCGCCAACGGTCGGATCCCAATCGATTGAATTGCTCTCAATCAATTGGGGAGGCTTTGGATCGATCGGTTGATCGATCTAGAGCGCCTCTGTGCTCTCTAAAACTCACTTGAATTGATTTCCCAATTGATTCACTAACCCTCGCGTGATTCCAGTCTCTCAATCGATCACTCGATCAATTGGAGTCTCCCAATCGATCGGGTGATCGATTGGGAAGCGTTTTGTGCGCCAGTGATTCTTCCCCAACCGATTACTCGATCGATTGGGAGAAGTTTTTGTCATGAGACTCACCCAATCGATCAACCGATCAATTGTGCATGACCCAATCAATCGGTTGATCGATTCGGCTCACACACAACTTGTCAAATCAAGTCCAAAGTCCCTAAAACTAACATCCGGTCAACCATGACCTATTGGGACATCATGCCTAGCATCCGGTTACCCTCGACCTGCTAGGACTTCCTCACCAAGTGTCCGGTCAATCCCTTTGACCCACTTGGACTTTTCTCCTCGTGCCAAGTATCAGGTCAACCCTTTGACCTACTTGGACTTCTCAATACCAGGTGTCCGGTTAACCTTGACCTAGGGGTGTCAATTCAGGTGGGTCGGGTCGGGTTGGGTCGGGTTGAGTTTTTTTTTAACCCAACCCGAACCCGACCCGAACCCGAGTTCAACCCAAAACACCTCAACCCGAACCCGAACCTGAACCCGACCAACCCGATCAACCCGAACCCGACCCATATAACTCGAAAATCCTATTCAAAATGACTTTTTTGGACTATTTTCCCTATAATTCTTTACTTTTATCTCAATACTCCATCATTATCATACAAACATGATATTAATATACATAAAAACATTTAACTTTTAAAATAAAATTTGATTTAACCCCAAAAAAACCCATAAAACTCTATATTTAAGTCAACCCAGGTCAACTCGGGTCAACCCGAACTCGACCTGACCCAACCCGAAACTTTTTTACTCTCCAACCCTCCAACCCGAACTCGACCCGAAATCGAAAATGCCCAACCCAAACCTGATTTTTTTCGGGTCGACTCGGGTTGGGTCGTCGGGTCGGATTCATTTTTGACACCCCTACCTTGACCCACCTGAATTTCAACGTGTCTGGCTTCACTCACCAGGACTTCCCTTCTGCCTAGTTTCACTCACTAGGATTTTCCATCTGCCTGGCTCACTCACTAGGACTTTCACCTAGCTTCACTCACTAGGATTTTTATATTGCCTAGCTTCACTCACTAGGGCTTCCTAGTCAAGTATCTGATCAATCTTGACCTACTTGACTCTTCTTCACATCAATCTGGTTAAACACTAACCAGAAGAGAATTGCTCCAGCAATTTTCCCAATCGGATGATTACACCTGCAATCTCCACATACCGTCAGTCTCTGTGTATTGTCAAATATCGAAACCTAAACAACAAGACTCAAACTTGAGTCAACTCAAGCTTGGTCAGCCTGGTCAACCTTGACCCAGGGGATATTGCACCAATAATCTTTCCCTTTTTGATGTTTGACAATACCTTTAAGTTAGGCTAATCCCATAGTCTCAACTTCCTTTCCTGCCAAAGTATGAATGAGGGTTTCCTTCATTCTCTCCTTTCCTAGAGGGTAAACTCCCTCTTTAGGTAATGAAGGCCTAACTTAAACCCTGCATTCTCCCCCTCTTGGCACATATTAAAAAGAACTCTCCCCCTGAAGAGTTACTCACCGTTGTTCACAACTTCACTCATTGTTCACAACACCATAATGAAGGTCCAATACCCTTCATTATCTTCAACGCTTACCCTTGAGCGTTAACCAGTCCAACAATGAAGGTCTCATACCATTCACTGTATTAAATGCTCACCTTGAAGCATTATTCCGCGTTATGATGCTCAACTTAGAGCATCCATAACCCCACAATGAAGATATCCACTGCCTATTATTTTTCAATGCTCAACCTTGAGCATTGTTTTTCTAAATGAAGGTTTAACCACCTTCAATGGTTTCGGGAAAAAAAATTAATTTTCATGTCCTTAAAGAGTAATCCCCCTAAAGACATGCTCGTAACTTCTGTCATTGCACCAACAATAACTTGAAATCCCTAAATCTTTAGGAAACCCAAATTTAGAAGTTTTGAGATTCAAAAATTCAATAATGAAACCAAACCTCAACCTAAACCTCTACTTAGTCTCCCTTAACCAATCCAATCTTGTTTTCATCATGAAAACTCTTCCTAAATGTATACAAATATGTTTTGAGGGGGTTAGGAATGGTTGTATAGAATAAAAATGTTCTAAAGTGCTGAAATTAAGCTTTCCCAACCGAAATCAACACTTCAATCGATTGAAGTTGGGGTTTGAATCGATTGAACCTGACCTAATCGATCTATGGATCGATTCAATAGGTGTGGATCGATTAGTGGATCGATCCAGTGAGTTTATATCCACGATAAACACCTCCTCAATCGATCACCTGATCGATTGAGGTACTTCAATCGATCGGGTGATCGATTGAAGCCTAACATTTCTGAAAATTGATTTCAGCAAAGTTCAGAAACTCCCCAAAAATTCTACAAAATTCTAAAAATCATGAAAATTCTTGTAGACATTACTTAGGGTATACACTATCAAGGAAAAAAGTTTTCTAAGAAAATACTTCATATTTTCAAAGATTGACACAAACTTGGAAACTTGTAAAAACTTTAGTGTTTTCTTTAAGTTTGTGTCCTACTTTTCAATGATGATTCCTATTAAAAGATAGTCTTACCAAGGTTTTCTAAAATCATTTTAAAATCATTTTCAAACCCAATATCCAACCATGTTCTTTGGGCTCAATGCACATGACTTGTACACTAGCTTTCCCAATGATTGGAAACCACATAATTATATGTTTTGATGAACCTAAAACTCAAAAGAATGCACTAAATCAACATCTTGAGTTTTGTTCATCATCCTAACATCTCACTTGTATCTAATGTGCACTAAAACACATACAAGTCACCTTATAGGTCTTTGTGAGATGTAAAGTTTGTTTTTTCCCTAAACTAGGGATTATACATATCTATCTAGGCATTTTTGGATTATAAACATCCACCTAGGATGTTACTTGTTAGTAAATGCCATTATCCTTAATTGCAAGGAATTAAAATAATGCATGATGTGCTATGACATACATCAAAGTAAATAATTTTCCAAAAGAAAATTCGCTAGAACTACATGATGTATGAATGACATGATATGGTATTTTTGTTTGTTTTTCATAATAAGCATCAATGTAAAAATGATCTCATGGTATGTGATGGGCAAACAAAGCATGACAATTAGCATAAATAAAATATACCTAGATTGTCTTTCTAAGTATCCTTAAATCCTTAGCTAAACTTAAAAGTAATCCTAGGTTTGCCCATATCTTCTTAAGAAAATGACAAAACCCCAACTTGACATTTCTTTTACTCTTGATTTGTTGTGCCAATTAAAATTACACATAACTCTTCAAGGTTTGGCACACTTTACTCTTTCAAAGAGTAATTATTTAAAATTAAGGTCTAACTTGCCCTTAACTTTCTAAGAAAATATCAAAACCCTAACTTGGCATTTCTTATCCTTTTCTCAAATGTGTCAATTTAAATTAAATCCAATTCCTTAAATTTTTGACACATTTTACTCTTCCAAAGAGTAAGCAAATTAAAATAAGGCTTAAATTTTCCCTTAATTCCTTAAGAAAATGCCAAAATTCTAACTTGGCATTTCTTGTGGTCTTCTTGTTTGTGCCAATCAAAATTAAATTCAATCCCTCAAAGCTTGGCACATTTTACTCTTACAAAGAGTAACACGTAATCTATTTCATTTTCAAAGGTTAATAATTACCTTAAAAATGCTCTCCGAGTGTCAACTTCATCAAAGTTGGGTTAACTACCATTCCAATTTGAGTTGACACTCTCTAACCCATCTAAGTACTCCTAAGAACCCAAAACCTATTGGTGCTCCTTGGATGCTCTAGGTACTCACTAGGGATAACTTCCCTAGATACCTTCCTAATGACCTTGTTAGGCTTCTTAGAAGCCTTGGTCACCTTTTCTAGGTCAACTCTAGGGATTGCTTCCCCTGTGACCTTCTTAGTGACTTTTTTAGACCTCTTAGAAGTCTTAGTCACATTTGTTGTTACAAAGATACTCCTAGGGATAACTTTCCTTGTATCCTTGACTTGACCGCTAGACTTAGGGTTGGTTCCATAGCTATATGGAACCCTATGATAAGAAGACACATCCTTCTTGGTTTTAGGTTTATATCCTAAACCCCTATGGTCATTGGATGACTTATGTGCTCCTAGACCTATTTTATGCTCTTTTTGCCCTTTTAGGATATTTTCCATCCTTATTAGGGTCTTTTCAATTTTATCAAGCCTTGACCTCAAGACTTGATTTTCTTCCCATAAATCTATAGATTTTAGTTTTTCATTGTGTCCTTGAGCATTTTTATTTTTAGGCTTATAACTAAAATCCTTAGAGTTTTTGTCTAAATTTTTATCTACCTTCCTAACTCTAGGTGTGGTAGTTTTAGCATGAAGAGCTACATGTTTTTCCTTAATGCTATCATGCTTTCTATTTTTATGGTAAATAGCGTTAAAATGAAATAAACTTGAACTAACATGCTTTTTACCATTTGTCAAAGGAATAGGTTCAATAAATGATACCTTGGGTTTTACCTTGGAAGCTCCCCCTTGACTTGTTCTTCCTCCCTTGACTTTGACCGCTTTCTTCCCCTTTGGACATTGGGTCCGATAATGTCCTTTTTGATGACACGAGAAGCACACAATGTGCTCCTTGCTCTTCTTTGTTGTGGGGACGGTCTCTTTGGGCTTCTCCTTGCCCTTAGGTGCCACTTGACCCTTCTTCTTGGCCAATTTAGGGTACTTACTCTTGTAATGCCCATGTTCCCTACACTCAAAACATATAATATGATTTTTATTTTTAATTAAAATATTTATACCTTCACATGTAGGGATGACACTTGATCCTCCATTTGATTCTTCATGACTTTTGGAGGTTGCACCTTTTTCTTGACTTGACCCGGAGGTAGAGGCACTTGACCCGGAGGTAGAGGCCTCTTCTTGCTCTGGTGTCAATGATCTACACTCCCCCTCAATCCTAGAGGTGAAGGCTTCATCGTCATCATCCTCATTTACATGAAATAAGGAGTATGCTCCCTCCTTATCATGAACCTTTGTCAATTTGCTCCAAAGCTCCTTGGCATCCTTGAATTCTCTAATTTGAGCCAAAATATTGCTTGGAAATAAATTGACCAATAGCTTGGTCACCTTATCATTTGCCTCGCTCCTTTAAACTTGCTCTTGGCTCCATTTGATCTTCTTGAGGACCTTGCCTTTTGAATTTCTTGGAGCTTCGAAGCCTTCCATTAGAGCAAACCATTGCTCTATCTCCACCATCAAGAAATTTTCGATCCTTGATTTCCAAAGATTGAAGCTTGTTGAAGTGAATGGTAGAGGCACCCTTATGTCGAGTCCGAATCCATCTCCGAATTCCATTTGAAGTTGAGCTTGATGAAATCTTTGACTTGAAGAATTTTGCTCCAACTTCTTCACCCTCTAGCCTTTTTTCCCCTTCCGGCGATGATTCCGATGAAGAGCGACCTCGCTCTGATACCACTTGTTAGGATCGAAATGTAGCTAGAGGGGGGGGGGTGAATAGCTCATCGTGCTTGTCGTTGCTTGCTTCTTGGTGATGATATGCAGCGAAAAATACAAGAAACAAAAATACAACGCTAACACAAGGATTTACTTGGTATCCACCTCAATAAGAGGTGACTAATCCAAGGATCCACATGCATGAGCACACTCTCCACTAATAAAACACTCCTTCAAGGTCGCAGCCGGAGGTGGAGAAACCTTGTACAAACTCAACAACAACAAGAAGAAAAGAAGAAGCAAAATACAAGTAAACCTTACAAAATTTTACACTAGCTAGCTTCTCCTTCTTGTTTGGAACACCTCTTGACCTTGGAAGTGCAAAAACACCTTGCTCCAAGAAGCTTTAAGAACTATCAATTTCACTACGAGCGAAGTAGTGGAAGTCGTATGGAAGAAAACTCTCACAACGGTTTTATCTAGCGCCAACGGTCGGATCCCAATTGATTGAATTGCTCTCAATCGATTGGGGAGGCTTTGGATCGATCGGTTGATCGATCCAGAGCACCTCTGTGCTTTCTGGAACTCGCTTGAATCGATTTCCCGATCGATTCACTAACCCTCGCGCGATTTCAGTCTCTCAATCGATCACTCGATCGATTGGAGGCTCTTAATCGATCGGGTGATCGATTGGGAGGCGTTCTGTGCGCCAGCGATTCTTCCCCAATCGATCACTCGATCGATTGGGAGAAGCTTTTGTCACGGGACTCACCCAATCGATCAACCGATCGATTGGGCATGAGCCAATCGATCGATTGATCGATTCAGCTCACACACGACTTGCCAAATCAAGTCCAAAGTCCTTAAAACTAACATCTGGTCAACCATGACCTATTGGGACATCATGCCTAGCATCCGGTCACCCTCGACCTGCTAGAACTTCCTCACCAAGTGTCCGGTCAATCCCTTTGATCCACTTGGACTTTTCTCCTCGTGCCAAGTATCCGGTCAACTCTTTGACCTACTTGGACTTCTCAATACCAAGTGTTCGGTCAACCTTAACCCACCTGAATTTCCACATGTCTGGCTTCACTCACCAGGACTTCCCTTCTGCCTAGCTTCACTTACTAGAACTTCCCATCTACCTGGCTTCACTCACTAGGACTTTCACCTAGCTTCACTCGCTAGGATTTTCATACTGCCTAGCTTCACTCACTAGGACTTCCCAGTCAAGTATTCGGTCAATCTTGACCTACTTGACTCTTCTTCACATCAATCTGGTCAAACCCTAACCAGAAGAGAATTACTCCAGCAATCTCCTCAATCGGATAATTGCACCTGCAATCTCCATATACTGTCAGTCTCTGTGTATTGTCAAACATCGAAACCTAAACAACAAGACTCAAACTTGAGCCAACTCAAGCTTGGTCAGCCTGGTCAACCTTGACCCAAGGGATATTGCACCAACAGACCACACCAGTCGACTGATGAAAACACTAATCGATTGCTATAGTAACGTTGCAGTACTGCTATAGTAACGCTACAGTGCTGCTACAATAAACCCTAATCCTAGAATTTAACCCCTAAGTACATTAACTCATCACTCGTTCTCGCCCGACTAACCTACACCTAGCCTTTTAGCCTCCTCCATCAACCTTGCGTCCCTCGAATGCCTCCCCATCCTTCACGTCTTACCTTCTGGAGCTTCCATCGCCCTTGTCATTGTTGTCGGGTCTTTCTTTGCCAAGAGGTTGTGCCTCTGGGACTTCATCCATTTCCAAGTTACACTTGAACTTACGTTGCCAAGACTACATGTTGGACTTACACCGCCAAGACTCATCCTTGGACTTTCTTCTGCCAAGATTATCCTTGGACTTTCCTTGTTGTACCTGTATCCTGCACACTCACAATGTATATCAAATACAACAATAAACCTAACTTAAACATTTGGCCAAACATCAAAACCTAGGGTACCCAGATTGCTCCAACAATCTCCGCCCTTTTGATATTTAACAACCCGTTTAAGTTAGAGAAACAATATAGCAATACATATGCAAATAAATATGCAATCTACACATGCATAAATCATGGAATCTAATCCTAGGCTCCCCCTTCACCTAAGCTCCCCTGCAAAAGGCAAACTCCCCCCCTTCCCCTTTTTACAAATAAATGAGCAATCGCTCCCCCTTCACCTAAGCTCCTCCTTGAGTTAGGATTTCTTGCAAAGTATGTAGGTTTCCCACTTAAACCTAAACTTCTCTCCCTTTGCCATACATAAAAAAGAACTCCAACAATATCCCAATTATTGGTCTCTTTGACCTCTAATGACCTTAAACATCTGTTAGTATTATCCCTAGTACCAATTATGAGATGATTGTAAATGACACATTATTGTATCATATTTCATTATAAATAAAAAGGTAAATTTGGTTATTATATTTATTTTAGTTCAGTGCCGATTGAATAAATATAATAATGTCCTTGGGTAGTAGGTTCTTATCTACAGTATATCAATTAGTTGAATTGATAGTAAGATATTGTAGAGAACACTACTCTTAACTATTCCTAGTCGAGCATTAATATACAAGGACAATATTAATGTATTGAGACTAGCATATAGGTCAACGGATGACTTGATCTCACAAGTCATAGATATGAGATATCAGGTTGACACATGGGTATATATTAGAGAATATATATTGAATGACCCACCATGAGAATGTTTCATGGATCGTTATATGAGTGTCATAAACATTCTCATGTGACTATTGGTATGAATAGTCCTTAGACTTGAAGTCACTACGGTTCCCTACATAAGGAGTTGTGTACTTTGGTATCGACAAACGTCACTTGTAACAAGGTGGACAATAAAGTCGATCACTGGGTATGCAATGAATTATGCGGAGGGATGTGAGTGATGTAGATGAGATCTATCCCTTCCATATGACGGAAGCGATATCTGTGGGCCCCTTGATTAGTAGGACACAAAGAAAGCATGGACATGCTCAAATGAGTCAATATGAGATATTGAGCTCATTTGATTGATTGTATCTACTTAGAGATCAAGAAACACAAAGATTGATAAGAGGATGACACGGTCTATGACTCATTGATCAATCTAGATATCAAGGATAGAGGGTCCAAGTCATACAAGATAATAGCCATGGAAAGGTTAGGTCGGATCTTGACTTTCTCGTCACTTGGGTAACAATGATGCCTTGCTAGATGCCACTCATTGCTTATGTATCTAAATGTTGATTTGGGTACATTGCCAACGTTACGAGAACCTATTGGGTCACACACAAAGAACAAGTGGATTTGGAGAAGTATTCATATGATGAATAATTGGATTAAGTCTAATCTGAATTGGACTTATTGAGTTAGACTTAATTGGATCTAATTATTGGATCAAGTCCAATTCAAACTAGACTCGAGAAAGTCAATTCAAATTAATGAAATAATGATTCATTGAATTTGAGTTGCATGAGAATTAATTGAGTTAGACTCGAGTGAATTAGATGTTGGAGTGTATACTGAAAGCCTAAGCTTTTGTAAACATTTATTTTGAATAAAGAATCACATTTGGTCAAATGATCTACTTTTGTTTGTACTTGTTCAATTAATTTATATTATAGATAACATAGTATGTGGTGTCACATGTAGAAGATGATGTTATCAGTATCTTATAAATTATAAACAGTAGCTCACGACAAAAATGGAAAGGAACAAACCATTGGAAGGTCGTAGTGTAATTAGGAATTAGTTTATCTTAACTATATAATTACACTAGTACACTTAGAGTGTATTGAGTAGGACCATTAGAGGTAGTTTCTTTTATACTGACTTTATAAAGAAACAAAGACCTCAGTTATTATGGAAGTGTGTTCTCTTAATCCTAATATAATAACAAGCACATGTATTTGATATTTATTTCTTTAATTTATCAAAGGGTGAGATTTAGTTCGATGAATCAATAAACCCGATAAGTTGGGAAATGATATCACTTATAGTGTATGTTGTTGATTATAGAAGGAAGCTGTGTCCTAGAGATACTAGATTGATAATGTCCCCAAGAGGAGCTCATAAGGATTGTCATGTTAAACCCTGCAGGTGGACTTAGTCCGACATGATGATAAAGTTGAGTGGTACTACTCTTGGACTAAGACATTAATTAAATGAGTTGTCAGTAACTCACTTAATTAGTGGACATTTGATATCTTAAACACAGGGAGACTAACACACTCATAATAAGAAGGAGCCCAAAAATGTAATTTGGGATTGGTGCAGTAGTTCAATAATAGTTCTCTAGTGGAATGAATTATTATTGATAAAATTAAGTTGTGTGTTGGGAACACGGATGCTTAATTTTATCGGAGACCAAAACCAATTCCTCTCTCGGTCCCTATCGTAGCCTCTTATTTATAAGTACTATACCCACTTATACCCACCTTCATACCCATGATAAGGGGGGCCAAGCTAGCTTGTGGTTCAAGCTAGGGCCAGCCACATGGGTGGCCGACCCTAGCTTGAACCCAAGCTTAGGTGGCCGGCCCCCATTAAATTAAAAAGAATTTTAATTTTTAATTTTTATTATGTGGAAGATATAATTTATTAAAAAAAATTAAAATTAAAATATCTCTCTTAAAAAAGATCTACAAAAGATTAAAGAAAGAGATTAGATCTCTTTCCTTATTTGTAGATTGGAAAGATATTTTATTTTTTCTCTTTGAAAATTATTCACATGTTGAAAAATTAAAATTATAGAAATTTCTTTTTATCAACCATGAAGGGATTTTAAAGGGAAATTTTATTTTTTAAAATTTTCAAAGACAAATAGGAAGTTTTAATTGTTGATTTAAAATTATCCTATTTGCTCTATATGAGGTGGCCGACCACATACAATTAATTAGGAAAGTTTATTTAATTTTTCTTAATTAATTGTTGTCAAGGAAAGTAAAGGAAATTTTATTATAAATAAATTTCCTTATTTGCCAAAGCCAAGGAATATAAAAGAAGGGGTTGGGGTGCCTTCATAGGTTACAACTTCTATTGTTTTCTCCCTCTTTTCCTTGGTGTTGTGGCCGACCATCCTGTTGGAACCCCAAGGTTGTTTTGGTGTGATCAACAAGTTAAGTTAGGTCATGCGTTGTTTCTAACCTTGTGTCTAAGTGTGCAGGAGCTTAGGAGCACAGGTACTCGAGCGGAAGACGCAGCTAGCGAGAAGGACGGCACGCTGTGCGTCCGAGGGACAGTCGGAAGAGTACACCGGTGGGCGAGAAGGAAGCGTGCCGAGGGTCGAGAAGCGGGAGCGGAAGATTGCTCGGGAGCAAGAGGCAGCTAGCGAAGGTCGGCACGCGGTGCGACTGAGGATGAGTACGCTGGTGGACGAGAAGGGACACGCGGTAATTCCACGAGAAGCCGGGAGGAAGCACGCTCGAGAAGACCGGAAGATGGGTTGGGTGAGCCCTATTCCGGATGTCGAGATCACCCAAGCAAGCGGGCCGGAGCGGAAGACCCGGACCGGGCGAGCTGAACCAGAGAAGAGAGCATGGACCAAAAGTCAACTGGGTTGACTTTTGGCTCTGGGCGCCCGGAACTATCCGGGCGCCCGGAGCTGTCCGGGGCGCCTGGACTTTTCAACAGGATCGAGTTTGACTCGATCCGACCGTTGGGGATAAAATTTATCCCCAGGGCGCCCGGAACCCTTCCAGCGCCCGGACCAAGACTATAAATATAGCCTTGGTCCGGAAGCTTAAATGGAACTCACGATTGTAAATCCAGTGCTTGCACACCCTCTTTTAGTCTAAGCTTCGTTTTCTGCACTTGGCTTCTCCGCCAGAAGGAGTTTTATTGAGCTTAATCTTCCTTTGATTAACAACCACATCGGTTGTAACCAAGTAAATCTTTTGTGCCTCGCTTTTCTTTATGCTTTTAATTTACTGCTTAGTTTATTTATGCAAGTGTTAGCCTAAAGAGTTCGAGGAGGGTTTGTTTTCCTTTTTGTGTTAGCAGGATATCCAACAACCCCCTCCTAGCCGGCCCAACGGTCCTACAAGTGGTATAAGGGCTAACCGCCGTCTGAAGCAACAAAATAATGGCCGGAGCTAGCGACTACCCACCAGCATTCGAGGGGGAGCTTGCGTCTTGGAAGCAACAAATGATGGTATTTCTTAACTCTGATATTGGTATTTCACTAATAATGAAAACAGGTTATGAAGCACCAAAGACAACGAATGGAGAAGAACTCGATCTACGCCTATGGAACAAGAAGCAACGTGACGCGTCAATGGCAAACAGTCGGGCAGAGTTTCACATTCTAACCGCAATACCAAATGAAGATTTCGATAGAGTTGGCGAATACAACAGCGCAAAAGAACTTTGGGAAAAGTTCTTAAAACTCTACGAAGAACCAACTGAAGCCGAATCTGAATCTTTGATAGACACCGAGCTGCCGACAGAACAGTCTGAGATGGAAGAAATTACCGAGACAGCCCCAACAGCCGAAGTACATCCCGAGAGTGATGAAGGGGGAGAATCTTCGGATAAAAGCAACTCGACAGGGGGAGAATCAACTACCGAAAAGGTAAGTCAGGTATGGATTCGAACCTCTGATCAATTAATTGATTCAATCGAAAAATTGCCTGAAGAGTCTTTCGAATCAGAAATTGAATCATCGAAAGAATTTTTCGAATTAGAAAATCAATTGTCAAACTTGCCTTGCAAATTATTATTAAAAGAATTTTGCAAGTTAGAAATCTCGTCGAAAAACTTTTGTAAATTGCAAAATATTTTTTCGAAAGAATTATGCAAATTAGAATTGATGTCAAAAACTTTCTTCGAATATTTTTTTGAATTACAAATTACTTTCTCGAAAGAGTTTTGCAATTCAGAAAATGAGTCATCGAAAAAGTGTTTCGGATTAAGAAATCTATTATTAATAAATTCCTGCAAATTAGAATTTTTATTAAAAAATTCTTGCAAATTACAAAATATTCTTTCAAACGAATTTTGCACATTATCGAAAGAATTTTTTATAGCGTCAAAATTTTTTATCAAGTTAGAATCTATGCTATCGAAATATTTTTGTGAACTTGAAATTCAAAAAATAATAGAAATTAACATGATACAAATTGTTGCATGTTTAATATTTTTTGCTTTAAATCTGAAAAAGTGTGACTTAAGAATTTCTGATAAATTAAAATAGAAATTTAAACCTTCTGATTAAAGCATAAAATATATAAATAAATAAATGCATAGAAAATTTCTCTTTATGTTATTAATTCTCTGAAATTTTCTTGCATAAAGTTTTCTGTTTAGAAACTTCTTAATCTTGATGTCGAATGACTTAGAAATTCATCTTGACTTAGAAATATTTCCCTGAAAATTATTGAAATAGAGTTTCAAAATTTTTTTAATGTCAACCCTTAGATTTCGTTAGTACCCCATTTTTATTGTGATCAAAGGGGGAGAAGGGAAAGTATAAGTCTAGGGGGAGGTAGAAAAAATTGAAAATTAAAATTTGGAATGTTTGAAATTTAATTTTTTCTATCATGTTGCATGTTATTGCAATAAACTGTTTAATTTCATATCTATTGTTGACCCTAGCTTAACTTGGGTTGATCACACCAAAAAGGGGGAGATTGTTGGAACCCCAAGGTTGTTTTGGTGTGATCAACAAGTTAAGATAGGTCTGCGATATTTCTAACCTTGTGTCTATGTGTGCGGGAGCTTAGGAGCACAGTACTCGAGCGGAAGACGCAGCTAGCGAGAAGGACGACATGTTTGGCGCCGATGGACGAGTGTTGCGGAAGAGTACGCAGTGGACGAGAAGGAAGTGCGCGGTGGGTCCGAGGGAAGCTGAGGCGGAAGATTGCTCGGGGAGCAAGAGGCAGCTAAGCGAAGGTCGGGACGGGTGCGACCAGGGACAAGTCTGCGGATGAGTCTGTTGGTGGACGATAAGGGACACGCGGTAATTCCGAGGGACGAGAAGCCGGAGGGAAGCACGCTCGAGAAGACCGGAAGATGGGTTCGGGTGAGCCCTATTCCGGATGTCAGAGATCACCCAAGCAAGCGGAGCCGGAGCAGAAAGACCCGGACCAAAGGCGAGCTGAACCAGAGAAGAGAGCACGGACCAAAAGTCAACTGGGTTGACTTTTGGCTCCGGGGCGCTCGGAACTATCCGGGCTCCGGGCGCCCGGAACCATCCGGGGCGCCCGGAATGGACTTTTCAACAGGATCGAGTTTTGACTCGATCCGACCGTTGGGGGATAAAATTTATCCCCCCAGGGCGCCCGGAACCCTTCCAAGCGCTCGGACCAAGACTATAAATATAGCCTTGGTCCAGAAGCTTAAACAGAACTCACTGATTGTAAATCTAGTGCTTGCACACTCTCTTTTAGTCTAAGCTTCTGTTTTCTGCACTTCAACGCTGTACGAAGCTTCTCCGCCAGAAGGAGTTTTATTGAGCTTAATCTTCCTTGGATTAACAACCACATCGGTTGTAACCAAGTAAATCTTTTGTGCCTCACTTTTCTTTATGCTTTTAATTTACTGCTTAGTTTATTTATGCAAGTGTTAGCCTAAAGAGTTCGAGGAGGGTTTGTTTTCCTTTTTGTGTTAGCAGGATATCCAACAACCCCCTCCTAGCCGGCCCAACGGTCCTACAAGTGGTATCAGAGCCGAGTACGCCTCAGAAGGGCAAACCGCCGTCTGAAGCAACAAAACAATGGCCGGAGCTAGCGACTACCCACCAGCATTCGAGGGGGAGCTTGCGTCTTGGAAGCAACAAATGATGGTATTTCTTAACTCTGATATTGGTATTTCACTAATAATGAAAACAGGTTATGAAGCACCAAAGACAACGAATGGAGAAGAACTCGATCTACGCCTATGGAACTAGAAGCAACGTGACGCGTCAATGGCAAACGGTCGGGCAGAGTTTCACATTCTAACCGCAATACCAAACAAAGATTTCGATAGAGTTGGCGAATACAACAGCGCAAAAGAACTTTGGGAAAAGTTCTTAAAACTTTACGAAGAACCAACTGAAGCCGAATCCGACTCTTTGATAGACACTGAGACAGCCCCAACAGCCGAAGTACATCCCGAGAGTGATGAAGGGGGAGAATCTTCGGATAAAAGCAACTCGACAGGGGGAGAATCAACTACCGAAAAGGTAAGTCAGGTATGGATTCGAACCTCTGATCAATTAATTGATTCAATCGAAAAATTGCCTGAAGAGTCTTTCGAATCAGAAATTGAATCATCGAAAGAATTTTTCGAATTAGAAAATCAATTATCAAACTTGCCTTGCAAATTATTATTAAAAGAATTTTGCAAGTTATAAATCTCGTCGAAAAACTTTTGTAAATTGCAAAATATTTTTTCGAAAGAATTATGCAAATTAGAAATGATGTCAAAAACTTTCTTCGAATATTTTTTTGAATTACAAATTACTTTCTCGAAAGAGTTTTGCAATTCAGAAAATGAGTCATCGAAAAAGTGTTTCGGATTAAGAAATCTATTATTAATAAATTCCTACAAATTAGAATTTTTATTAAAAAATTCTTGCAAATTACAAAATATTCTTTCAAACGAATTTTGCATATTATCGAAAGAATTTTTTATAGCGTCGAAAATTTTTATCAAGTTAGAATCTATGCTATCGAAATATTTTTGTGAACTTGAAATTCAAAAAATAATAGAAATTAACATGATACAAATTGTTGCATGTTTAATATTTTTTGCTTTAAATCTGAAAAAGTGTGACTTAAGAATTTCTGATAAATTAAAATGGAAATTTAGACCTTCTATTAAAGCATAAAATATATAAATAAATAAATGCATAGAAAATTTCTCTTTATGTTATTAATTCTCTGAAATTTTCTTGCATAAAGTTTTCTGTTTAGAAACTTCTTAATCTTGATGTCGAATGACTTAGAAATTCATCTTGACTTAGAAATATTTCCCTGAAAATTATTGAAATAGAGTTTCAAAATTTTTTTAATGTCAACCCTTAGATTTCGTTAGTACCCCATTCTTATTGTGATCAAAGGGGGAGAAGGAAAGTATAAGTCTAGGGAGGTAGAAAAATTGAAAATTAAAATTTGGAATGTTTGAAATTTAATTTTTCTATCATGTTGCATGTTATTGCAATAAAACTGTTTAATTTCATATCTATTGTTGACCTAGCTTAACTTGGGTTGATCACACCAAAAGGGGAGATTGTTGGAACCCCAAGGTTGTTTGGTGTGATCAACAAGTTGAGGTCTCGTTGTTTCTAACCTTGTGTCTAAGTGTGCGGGAGCTTAGGAGCATAGGTACTCGGGGAGGCTAGCGAGAAGGACGGCATCTTTGTGCGTCAGGGACGAGTCTTGGAAGAGTACCGGACGAGAAGGAAGTGCGGTGGGTCCGAGTCTGAAGCCGGGTGGAAGATTGCTTGGGGAGCAAGAGCGCAGCTAAGCGAAGGTCGGCACGGGTGCGACCAGGGACGAAGTCTGCGGATGAGTACGCGGGTGGACGCGAAGGGACACGGTGTAATTCCGAGGGACGAGAAGCGGGAGGGAAGCACGCTCGAGAAGACCGGAAGATGGGTTCGGGTGAGCCCTATTCCGGATGTCAGAGATCACCCAAGCAGAGCCGGAGCGAAAGACCCGGACCGAGGCTAGCAAAAAGAGCACGGACCAAAAGTCAAGTGGGTTGACTTTTGGCTCGGCGCCGGAACTATCCAGGCGCCGGGCTGTCGGCACTGGAACCATCGGCGCCGAAATGGACTTTTCAACAGGATCGAGTTTTGACTCGATCCGATGAGGATAAAATTTATCCCAGTGGAACCCTTCAGGCGCCCGGACCAAGACTATAAATATAGCCTTGGTCCAGAAGCTTAAACAGAACTCACTGATTGTAAATCCAGTGCTTGCACACTCTCTTTTAGTCTAAGCTTCTGTTTTCTGCACTTCAACGCTGTACGAGGCTTCTCCGCCAGAAGGAGTTTTATTGAGCTTAATCTTCCTTGGATTAACAACCACATCGGTTGTAACCAAGTAAATCTTTTGTGCCTCGCTTTTCTTTATGCTTTTAATTTACTGCTTAGTTTATTTATGCAAGTGTTAGCCTAAAGAGTTCGAGGAGGGTTTGTTTTCCTTTTTGTGTTAGTAGGATATCCAACAACCCCCTCCTAGCCGGCCCAACGGTCCTACACATCCTCCCTCCCTCTCTTCCTCTTTGTGGTGGCCGAAACCTATCTCTTGCTTGGAGCTCTTGTGGTGACCGGATACTACTTGGAGAAGAAGAAGAAGAAGAAGGAGAGAAAGCTTACATCCCTTGGAGCTTAGTTGGTGTTATTCTTCATCCTTGGTGAAGCTTTTGTTTTGGCCGAACCTAGCAAGGAGGAGAAGAAGGTGCTTAGGTGGTTTCTCGTCTTGGAAGATCGTTGCCCGCACAACGTCCGAGGTTAGAAGAGGAATACGGTAGAAGATCAAGAGGTCTTTCTAAAAGGTATAACTAATAATTTTTCCTTTCCGCATCATACTAGTTATTTTTGGAAATAATACCAAATATAAGAGTCTTACGATTCTAGTATTTCGAATTTATTTTCGATGTAGTGTTCTTATGTTTTCTTCTTTTCCTTGTGATTTGATTGTTCCTTTTGATTAACCTAAAGTTATTTTAGGAAATTAAATATTAGCTTTCCTTAAAAGGTTTTGTCTAGTCGGTGGTGGTTGTTCCCATATCCAAGAAGGTCATGTGCCTCGCCACGTCAGTACTGGGAACCAATTATGGAAATTAATATTTAATGGAATTAATAACTTAGGTGATTTGGATCGAACGTGTTAAGTTCCGCAGGAGATCCAAGTCTAAACCTAAAAGAACAAATAGATTAAGTTTTGGATCAAACGCGTTAAGTTCCACAGGCGATCCAAAATTTAATTTAAAAGAACACATGGTAGCTAGGAAAAGGTTCAGACCTTTGTACAAAATTTTTGTACAGTGGAACCTCTAGGTTTTCCGAGTAGCAACCAACAATTGGTATCAGAGCTAGGGTTTTGCCTCTGTGTATTTGGTATTAGTTTAATTATGCACATGTCATACATAATTTAGGCAGGTTAATAGTAGGATGTGCTAACTTTGTGGATGCAGGATCCAACTATTATGACTTATAGTTTTTATGTGTGTGATTGGACCCTTGAACATGTCAAGGGCAATTATATGTGTGTGCATGATTGTATTACAAAATACAGCAGGAGCTGTATTTAGTTTTATTAGGATTTTATTTTTGATCTAGTTACATGTACATTCCTTTTATGGAATATAGGATCGATGGATGTAAATTTTTATTTTATGTTCGATCTAGTTTACATGTACATTCCTTCGAGGAATATAGGATCGAAAATATAAAATTCTATTTGTGTCGCGGATGGAATCTTGCAAGGCATGAAACCTTTTGAGGACCAGAGGCGCAGCGGAACAAGGAGCAAGATGGATGCGACAGCAAGACCCGGTGGCGGTGGCCAAATATGGCGACACACGGAGGACAACAATAGATAAAAGCCATAATAGTTGAAAATTAGTTTTTCATTTATTGCTTTTATATTGTGCTGTGTGTGCATGTTAGTATACATGTCTAGTAGGCTAGCATAGTTAAAATTCCTCATTTATAAATAACTAAGTGGGAGAGGGATTTTAAATAAATTCCACGGTCTCCATTACTGGTTTGTAAGTGATGCAAACAAGCTTGCGCATTGGCTCTGAGTGCCTTCCTAGATATCGGATGAGCTTGTTTGTGGATCACTAGAACAAACTTCCATTTTGGATGACTATAGGAAGTTAATTAAGAGCGTGTGATCTTCCCCATCGGAAGGGGCACAAACTTATTAATGGACTTAGTGTCAAGTAGTGGTATACACTTAGGCACGTCTAATAGTATCCTCCCCATCGGAGTCACTGCTATTATTCGTGTGACCAAAGGATACCAACTATTAATTTTATTTGTCAAAAAGTTAGGTTGACAAGATAATAAAATTAATGAGTTAAACTCTCCTTTTTACAAATGCTGAATTTGTAAACGTCCACACTATCGTGGCATACAATATTCACGGTGTTTTGAGGTGTTGGTTAATTTAAAATAGTATTGTTTGAGGAATCAATATTATTCTAAATTTAGAGTTCTGACCAAAAGTTATTTGTGATTCTTAGGATGACTTTCAACCCACTGTCCATCATACTTCAACAGAATAGACTTACTGGTCCTAATTACATAGATTGGACAAGGAACCTGGACATTGTTCTTACTGCTGAAAGCTATAAGTTTGTACTGACTGAACCATGTCCTGATGCACCCACTGGTGAATCTACTCAAGAGGAGATTGAATATCATAAGAGATGGGTAAAGGCAGATGAGATGGCGCGGTGTTACATTTTGGCTTCAATGTCAAATGTATTGCAACATCAGCATCAAGATTTACCAACAGCTTATGATATAATGAATAATCTCAAGGAACTCTTTGGTCATCAGGATCGGGCTTCTAGACAAGAAGCCATGAGAAAGATAATGACAGCCACCATGCAAGAGGGTACTCCTGTGAGGGATCATATCCTAAAGATGATGGCTTATCTGAACGAGATACAGATCCTTGGAGGAGAAATTGATGGGGAAACCCAGATCGATATGATCCTCCAAACACTACCTAGAAGTTTTGAGCAATTCCGCCTGAATTACAATATGAACAAAAGGGTATATTCATTGGCGGAACTACTGACAGAACTTCAGGCAGCAGAAGTTTTGTTTTGTCATAATTCTCATATTCAATATGCTGAAAATGGTTCTACTTCTAAACCGAAAGGAAAGAAGAAGAAAAAATAAGTTGGTTCAGTAAAGAAAGTGAATAAATCTCAGAGTACGGGACCTAAAGCTGGAATGAAGAAGCCTAAGGGCAAGTGCTTCATCTGCAAGCAGTCAGAGCATTGGAAGGCGGACTGTCCTCGTAGGAATCAGAACAACAAAGGTATATCTCATACTCTAGTTGTTGAAACATGTTTAGCGGTGTTATCTACCAGCACCTGGTGTGTAGATACAGGAGCCACTGATCATGTCTGCAATTCCTTGCAGGGGTTCCAGGAAACCCGACGACTAACTGAAGGAGAGATTACCGTCTACATGGGCAATGCTACTAAGGTGGTGGCTGTTGCAGTGGGAGACGTCTACTTATCTTTTAATAGAAATAGAAATTTGGTTTTAAGAAATTGTCTTTATGTACCCAGTTTTAGAAAGAATTTAATTTCAGTTTCTAAACTGTTTTTAGATAGATATTCAAGTTCCTTTAGTAACGATGTAGTTATTAAGAGAAATAAAGTGATTATCTATTCTGGTACATTAGTTGACAATTTGTATACTTTAAATCCAATTTCTCTCACAAAGCAAAACAAGGAAATTTATAACTCATCTTCTAACTCTAATAAGAGAAAAGAACCTTTGGAAATGAACCAAGCATATCTTTGGCATCTAAGGCTTGGTCATATTAACTTAAGTAGGATTCAGAGGCTTATGGCCGATGGACTTTTGGGTTCATTAGAGTTGGAAAATTTTCCAACTTGTGAATCTTGCTTAGAAGGTAAAATGACCAAGAGGCCTTTTAAGGCCAAGGGGTATAGAGCCAAAGAAGTGTTAGAATTGGTTCACTCTGATTTGTGTGGTCCTATGTCTGTCCAGGCAAGAGGAGGTTTTGAATATTTTATCTCTTTCATAGATGATTATTCAAGATATGGATACATTTACCTAATGCGCCGCAAGTCTGAGTACTTTGATAAGTTCAAAGAGTACAAGGCTGATGTGGAGAAACGACTAGGTAAAAGTATCAAGACACTACGGTCTGATCGTGGTGGCGAATACCTCTTAGGAGAGTTTAGGAATTACTTATCAGAGGCCGGGATTCAATCCCAACTGTCTGCACCTGGTACACCCCAACAGAATGGTGTGGCAGAACGAAGGAATATGACTCTTATGGAGATGGTTAGATCGATGATGAGTTATTCGGAATTACCAAATTCGTTTTGGGGATACGCTCTGGAAACGGCAGTGTACATTCTGAACTTAGTACCTTCTAAATCAGTTTCTTCTACTCCCACAGAATTGTGGAATGGGTGAAAGCCCAGTCTAAGACATATTCAGATTTGGGGTAGTCCAACACATGTGCTGAAACCAGATGCTGATAAGTTAGAATCTCGTACAGAAGTTCGCATATTTGTGGGGTATCCCAAAGGAACGAAAGGTGGTTTATTTTATAGTCCTAAAGACCAGAAGGTCATTGTTAGCACCAATGCCCAGTTTTTAGAAGAGGACTATATAATGGATCACAAGCCCAGTAGCAAAGTTGTTTTAGAAGAACTAAGAGAGGACACATCTACCTTAGTACCAACAGTACAAGATGAAGTACCACAAGAGACTGCAACACGTGTCACACATGATACACAACCACAGACTGTGCCTCGTCGTAGTGGGAGGGTTGTTAGGTAGCCTGATAGATTCATGTTTTTGGGAGAGTCTTCGGACTTGATCCCGGGTAAACATGAACCTGATCCTCGGACATATGATGAAGCACTCCAAGATATAGATGCAGCATCTTGGTAAAAGGCAATGAATTCTGAAATAGAGTCTATGTACTCTAATAAGGTCTGGGAGCTTGTAGAACCACCTGATGGTGTAAAAGCCGTTGGATGCAAGTGGATCTACAAAAGGAAAAGAGGGACAGATGGGAAGGTAGAAACCTTCAAAGCTAGGCTTGTTGCGAAAGGGTACACTCAGAAAGAGGGAATCGATTATGAGGAGACCTTCTCACCGGTAGCCATGCTTAAGTCTATCCGGATACTCTTATCCATTGCTGCTCATATGGATTATGAGATTTGGCAAATGAATGTCAAGACAGCTTTCCTTAATGGAAGTCTTGAAGAGAACATCCATATGAAGCAACCAGAAGGGTTCATTGAAAAAGGCAAAGAGCATCTAGTGTACAAGCTCAATCGGTCAATTTATGGACTGAAGCAAGCTTCAAGGTCTTGGAACATCCGGTTTAATGAAGTAATCCAGTCATATGGATTTATTCAGTGTTCGGATGAGTCTTGTGTATACAAGAAGTGTAACGGAAACGTGGTGGTATTTCTTGTACTATACGTAGATGATATTTTGTTAATTGGCAACAATGTCAAGGTATTATCGGACGTAAGGGTATGGTTGTCCAAACAATTTGATATGAAGGACTTAGGAGATTGTGCACACATTCTTGGGATCAAAGTTATAAGGGATCGCAAGAAAAGAATGTTGTGTCTGTCTCAAGCTTCATATATAGATATAATCGTTGCTCGTTTTAGCATGCAGGATTCCAAGAAAGGTTTCTTACCTTTTAGGCATGGAGTAGCTCTATCTAAAGAGATGTCTCCGAAGACATCAAAGGAAATAGAGGACATGAAAGCAGTTCCTTATGCTTCAGCTGTAGGAAGCTTAATGTATGCAATGCTATGTACGAGACCTGATATCTGTTTTGCCATGGGCATGGTTAGTAGATATCAGAGTAAACCTGGACAAGGACATTGGACTACGGTAAAGCATATATTAAAGTACCTGAGAAGGACTAGAGATTATATGCTAGTTTACCAAGCAGACGATTTGCTCCCTGTGGGTTACACGGATTCAGATTTCCAATCAGATAGGAACAACAGTAAGTCTACATCAGGCTATATGTTTACTTTGGGAGGTGGAGCCATTTCATGGAGGAGTGTTAAGCAGAAATGCATTTCGGACTCAACCATGGAAGCAGAGTATGTAGCAGCCTCTGAGGCAGCTAAAGAAGCAGTATGACTCAGGAACTTTCTAATGGACTTAGATGTGATTCCTGGTTTTCCCAAAATCATCACAATTTATTGTGATAATAGCGGTCCAGTTGCAAACTCAAAGGAACCACGAGCTCATAAGGTAAGTAAACATATAGAGCACAAGTACCACCTGATACGAGATATCGTGAAGCGAGGAGAAGTTGTCATCGCCAAGATTGCATCAGCGGATAACCTGGCAGATCCTTTCACTAAGGCCCTTCCGGTGAAAGCTTTCGATCGGCATGTGGAGGGAATGGGAATTAGATGTATGGTATGACAGCTTAGTCATTAGTATAAGTGGGAGATTGTTGGAGTGTATACTGAAAGCCTAAGCTTTTGTAAACATTTATTTTGAATAAAGAATCACATTTGGTCAAATGATCTACTTTTGTTTGTACTTGTTCAATTAATTTATATTGTAGATAACATAGTATGTGGTGTCACATGCAGAAGATGATGTTATCAGTACCTTATAAATTATAAACAGTAGTTCACGACCAAAATGGAAAGGAACAAACCATTGGAAGGTCGTAGTGTAATTAGGAATTAGTTTATCTTAACTATATAATTACACTAGTACACTTAGAGTGTATTGAGTAGGACCATTAGAGGTAGTTTCTTTTATACTGACTTTATAAAGAAACAAAGACCTCAGTTATTATGGAAGTGTGTGCTCTTAATCCTAATATAATAACAAGCACATGTATTTGATATTTATTTCTTTAATTTATCAAAGGGTGAGATTTAGTTCGATGAATCAATAAACCCGATAAGTTGGGAAATGATATCACTTATAGTGTGTGTTGTTGATTATAGAAGGAAGCTGTGTCCTAGAGATACTAGGTTGATAATGTCCCCAAGAGGAGCTCATAAGGATTGTCATGTTAAACCTTGCAGGTGGACTTAGTCCGACATGATGATAAAGTTGAGTGGTACTACTCTTGGACTAAGACATTAATTAAATGAGTTGTCAATAACTCACTTAATTAGTGGACATTTGATATCTTAAACACAGGGAGACTAACACACTCATAATAAGAAGGAGCCTAAAAATGTAATTTGAGATTGGTGCGGTAGTTCAATAATAGTTCTCTAGTGGAATGAATTATTATTGATAAAATTAAGTTGTGTGTTCGGGGCGAACACGGGATGCTTAATTTTATCGGGAGACCAAAACCAATTCCTCCTCTCGGTCCCTATCGTAGCCTCTTATTTATAGAGTACTATACACACCTATACCCACCTTCATACCCATGATAAGGGGGTCGGCCAAGCTAGCTTGTGGTTCAAGCTAGGGCCGGCCAAGCCTTGATTCATGGGTGGCCGACCCTAGCTTGAATCCAAGCTTAGGTGGCCGACCCCCATTAAATTAAAAAGAATTTTAATTTTTAATTTTTAATTTTTATTATGTGGAAGATATAATTTATTAAAGAAAATTAAAATTAAAATATCTCTCTTAAAAAGGATCTACAAAAGATTAAAGAAAGAGATTAGATCTCTTTCCTTATTTGTAGATTGGAAAGATATTTTATTTTTTCTCTTTGAAAATTATTCACATGTTGAAAAATTAAAATTAAAGAAATTTCTTTTTATCAACCATGAAGGGATTTTAAAGGAAAATTTTATTTTTTAAAATTTCCAAAGACAAATAAGGAAGTTTTAATTGTTGATTTAAAATTATCTTATTTGCTCTATATGAGGTGGCCAGCCACATACAATTAATTAGGAAATTTTATTTAATTTTTCTTAATTAATTGTTGTCAAGGAAAGTAAAGGAAATTTTATTATAAATAAATTTCCTTATTTGCCAAAGCCAAGGAATATAAAAGAAGGGGTTGGGGTGCCTTCATGGGTTACAACTTCTATTGTTTTCTCCCTCTTTTCCTTGGTGTTGTGGTCGGCCATCCTCCCTTCCTCTCTTCCTCTTTGTGGTGGCCGAAACCTATCTCTTGCTTGGAGCTCTTGTAGTGGCCAGATACTACTTGGAGAAGAAGAAGAAGAAGGAGAGAAAGCTTACATCTCTTGGAGCTTGGTTGGTGTTATTCTTCATCCTTGGTGAAGCTTTTGTTTTGGCCGAACCTAGCAAGGAGGAGAAGAAGGTGATTAGGTGATTTCTCGTCTTGGAAGATCGTTGCCCACACAATGTCCGAGGTTAGAAGAGGAATACGGTAGAAGATCAAGAGGTCTTTCTAAAAGGTATAACTAGTAATTTTTCCTTTCCGCATCATACTAGTTATTTTTGGAAATAATACCAAATACAAGAGGCTTACGATTCTAGTATTTCGAATTTATTTTCGATATAGTGTTCTTATGTTTTCTTCTTTTCCTTGTGATTTGATTGTTCCTTTTGGTTAACCTAAAGTTATTTTAGGAAATTAAATATTAGCTTTCCTTAAAAGGTTTTGTCTAGTCGGTGGTGGTTGTTCCCATATCCAAGAAGGTCATGTGCCTCGCCACGTCAGTACTGGGAACCAATTATGGAAATTAATATTTAATGGAATTAATAACTTAGGTGATTTGGATTGAACGTGTTAAGTTCCGCAGGAGATCCAAGTCTAAACCTAAAAGAATAAATAGATTAAGTTTTGGATCAAACGTGTTAAGTTCCACAGGCGATCCAAAATTTAATTTAAAAGAACACATGGTAGCTAGGAAAAGGTTCAGACCTTTGTACAAAATTTTTGTACAGTGGAACCTCTAGGTTTTCCGAGTAGCAACCAACATTAGACTTGAGTTAGACTCAAGTGAGCTAAACTTGAGTTAGACTCAAGTGAATATGAAATGAGAGAGTATTCATTGAATTTTCGAAATTCAATGAATTACAATATTTAATTTTCAAAATTGAATATGAAAGGAGGAGTTTTCCAAATGGTCCTTAATGAAGAGTGAATACTAATTAAGGCTCATTAATGGGATTAATGAGCATTAAGTGTTTTTCATTAGATGAAAATACTTAAACCATTTTTCTCTCATTTTCCCTCACTTCTTGATTCTCTTTTCTCTTCTTCTTCCTCCCTTATCCGAAATCACTCTTGGTTGCTAGCACAACCATATGTGATTTTTCTTCTCCATATTTGAGAGTTTGTAAGATAAACAGAGGAGTACTTGTTCGTGTGGATACCGAAAGAGGCACAGACGCTTTGATCGTGCTGAGATCCGAGCAGTTGGGAGATCGAGTGCACGCTACAAAGGTATACTCTATCATGTTCTTAGATATAAACTTAGTATATTTTACTTCTCCCCTCGCATGGATCTTCTGGAGGAAATAGGTTTTTCCGCTGCGCATTTGCGTGTTTAGCAACCTATTTCCTTACAACATCATGTATTAATCCCCCATAAGATTACATGCATGTTCACCACTCTTTTGGTCATTTTCCAATGCTGAAAAAATATTTTCATACCATATCAGTCAACTACAATAAGTCCCAATCGACTGTCATCACCAAAATAAGCTTACAGAGACATTTTGTGCTCAAAATTACTGTTACCAGTCGACTGGTAACTGTACCAGTCGATTGGTATGCTATTTCTACAAAAATCAACCTTTTCTGACCAAATTTTGAAATGCGTCAAAAATTCCACAGATCTCTAAAAATCCCAAATTTTATGAAGAGATCTATTTTATCCTTGTCTACTTGGAAAAATATATATAAAAATATATTTATCACATATCCCAAGAATGACACAAAATTCAAAACTATTTAAATAGTTTAATTGAACATTGACCTAAAGTCCTAGTTTTGGCTTCCTCTTGATGTATCTGCCCATATTTAAACCACAATACTTCCCTAGCATGGGTTTATATGGAATATATACATCAAAAACTAATTTTCATGCAATAGACCCCAATGCCATATTTTGCATGACACCATCCTAATTGTGCCAACCCACTAGGTTAGAGACTCAAGTCCGTCTCCTAACCACTTGGCACATTTGATAACTCGTCTACCATGAGTCCCAAAGGCTCTTCCTAACCTTAGGAATCTTAACCTCAGTCACCTCCCTTGGTGACTCATCCACTATGGCTAGGCCAATTCGGTGCACCTCGGGTGACACTTAGCCTACAAAACTCACATTCTTAACCTTAGACACCTTGTCTTTGGTTAATTTCTTCTTGTCCTTAACCTTGGATACCTCATCCTTGCTATAATTATATGTCACCCTAGCATATTCCTTTTTATTGGCCTTGGATGACTTTCTCTTGTCCTTGGTCACTCCTCCCTTACCAATGTCATGTATCACCTTATCACTTGACCTCCTTTTAGTCTTAGAGGGGCCCAATTTGACATTTTTGGATCTTTGACCACGTAAATACATGTCAAGTCCTTTAGGTCCAATAATGAACCTCTCTAGGACTTTCTCCATTTCCTCAAGCTTTGCCTTCAAGACTTGATTTTCCAATTCTAGGGTTCTAACCCTAGAATCAACATGTCCATCATGGACATTCCTAGACCTACCCTTCCTAGGAATGTGTCTCCCCTTCTTGGGATTAATGCCTAGGTTTTCAACAACCTTCTTCTCCTTAGGCAAGATAGGTTGTTTCCTTTTAGGTCTATCATTTGAAAATGATTTCCTAGGGTTATCACCTATATTAACCCTATTCCTATCATTATATCTAAATCCATAATTATGCTTGGGTAAATAATAAAAATTATTTCTAGAATGCATGGAAGAATTTAAATTTGAACTTGAATTCAAATTAGGGGTTACATCCCTTACCCTTGAAGCTCTCTTATTCTCCCACTTTTTCAAGTGCGCCAATTTCTAAAGCTCTCCTCTCCTTGGGCACTTTGTGTTGTAGTGTCCCCACTCACCACACGTGAAACACCTAATGTGCTTCTTCTCCTTCCTACAACTCACATTAGTTAAATCAACCTTGTTGAGTTTAGGCTTTACCTCTCTTACCTTTTGGAGCATTGGACACCTACTCTTGTAGTGCCCCATCTTACCACACTCAAAGCATTTGATGTGGTCCTTTGTGCTCTTCTAGGTAGTTGAGGTGGAGGGTTGAGCTTCCAAGATCTCCTCTTCCTTGGATTGCTCTTCTTCACTTGAAGATGTGGACGGTTCCACTTCTTCCTCCCTTGAAGATGTGGATGATACCTCCTCATCTTCCTTCTCCTCCTCGGATGTTGAACATGTGCCAACATTCGATTGGTCCTTCTCCTCTTGGACCAATGAGCCCTTCTCCTTGGGCTCCTCCACTTCTTGGATTTGTGTAGGACTCTTATGAAGTGCAATTACCTTTTTCCAAAGGTCATTTGCGTTCTCGTATTCACCTACATTCAATATCGCATTAGGAGGTAATAAATTAATTAAAATTCTAGTTACCTCCTTGTCCGTCTTTGATTGCTCCCTTTGATCCTCGGTCTAATATCGAGGTCGGAGACGCTTTCCCTTTTTGTCCATTGGAGCTTTAAATGGTTCCTCCAACGCAATCCATTGGTTCCAATTCATTTGGAACCACATCTCCATGAGCTTCCTCCAATAGTCGAAGTCCTCGCGCTCGTATGGAGGTGGAATTTGGATGTCCCATCCGAGAGGTCCCTCCGACTCCATCTTCTTCCTCTAGCCGCTCTCTTGGCGATTAGTCCAACAAGAGCTCACCTAGCTCTGATACCACTTGTTGGGACCTTGACGTCCGCTAGAGGGGGGGTGAATAGAGTCTCACCCAAATCGATCGCTTCTTCCTCCACTTATTAGTTACGTCGCGGAAATACAAACAAACAAGTAGAAAGCTAATCTAAATACAAGACAAGAAATGCAAACCAAGCTACACGATCATTTAACGTGGTTCGGAGATTAGGGCTCCTACTCCATGACTGTTCGTAAGGTGGACGATCCCGATCCGTCGATGGATGACTCCCCGGCAAACTCTGGCTAGCTCACGTAGCTCCTTGTGGGTGGAGAAACCTCACCACAACTCTCACAAGAACATTGAGACGCTAGAGCACAGTAGACTACTAATAGAGGTTAACCACCTCTATTTCGTCAACCTTAACCAAGCTTCCAATGCTTGGTTATATAGGCCATGAGTTGGAAAACTCTGCCTACCAGTCGACTGCTAAAACCATCAGTCGACTGCCCTTTGTGGAGATTCGATCATTACAACCCAATGACTATATACCAGTCAACTGATACTTCTATCAGTCGACTGCTCTACACTAACTGAACGAACAGAACCATTCTATTCGTGCCCAGTTGACTGCCCGGTCGACCGCACTAGTCGACTGATGAAAAAACACCAGTTGACTGCTACAATACTATTACAGTAGCGCTACAGTACTGTTATAGTCAACCCTAATCCTAGAATTTAACCCTCAGGTACATTCACTCAGTACTCGTCCTCGCCCGACCAACCTAGACCGAGCCTTCTAGCCTCCTCCATCTGTTAGTTAGAGCCCTAGAGCCAATCATTTGATGATTATTGTATGGACTCGTTGTATCATATTCTTGTATATAAATAAAGGCATTTGTTTTTTGTTATTATACTTACTTGTATTGGTGCCAAATAACTAAGTATAATAGCGTCCTTGAGTTGAAGATTCTTACCTATATCAATCGATTGGTTGAATTGATAGTGAGATGATATAGGGAACACTACTCTTAATCATTCCTAGTCGAGTATTAACATTCAGGGACAATTTTAATGCGACGAGACTAGCATGTAGGTCAACTCGATGACTTGATCTCACAAGTCATGGATATGGAGATATCAAGTTGACACATGGGTATGCATTGGAGAATGTATACTGAATGACCCGCCATGAGAAAGTATCATGGATCGTTATATGAGTGTCATATACTTTCTCATGTGGATATTAGTATGACTACTAGTCCTTGGACCTGAAGTCACCATGGTTCCCTACATAAGGAGTTACATACTTTGACTTCGTCAAACGTCACCCGTAACTGGGTGGACTATAAAGGCGATTATTGGGTATGTAACGAATTATGCAGAGGGATGTGAGTGATGTAGATGGGATCTATGCCTCATATATGACAGGAGTGACATCGATATTCTTGATAGAGGTAGACCACGAAGTGCATGGCCATGCCCAAATGAGTCAATATGAGATATTGAGCTCATTTGATTGAGTGAGTCTACTTGGAGTTCAAGATTTAGATTGATTAGATGATGACACGGTCTATGCCTCACATTGATCAATCTAGATGTCTAGGATAGAAGGACATTGTCATATATTGTGAAGAGTCACAATTAGTAGTCACAAGGTGATGTTGGATCTCAACATTCTTGTAACTTGGGTAGTAATGATGTGTTGCTAGATACCGCTCATTACTTATGCTTCTAAATGGGTTTAGGAGCATTGCCAATGTTACAAGAACCTATAGGGTCACACACAAACGACAATTAGATAGAGATTAGGTTCATTTGATGAACCTAAAGGATCAGGTTCATGTGATGAACCAAATTGGATTAAGAGTAATCCAAATTGAGCTAATTGAGTTGGACTCAATTTGGTTCATGTGTTAAGTGAGTCTAATTTGGACTTAGACTCATTTAATTAATTTAATTCAATGAATAGAGATTCATTAAATTAAAAATTGACTTGAACCAATGGTTAGATTAGATTAACCAAGGGAGAGAAGTGGTCAAGTTTGACTTGACTTGAGAGGAAGATGAAGGGTCAAGTTTTACTTGACCATTTGCCACCTCATTAGTGAGTTGGCAAAGAGTGGGCCAATGATGATGCTCCACATCATCATGTTTGCTTAAGTGGGATGCCACCTCATGGGAGTTACCAAGATTTGTGACTCTTGGTATCCCATGGAGGTTACAAAGCTCATGAAGTGGCCGTCCGCTTTTAGAGTGGAATGAATTCATTTTCATTCAAGGGAATTCATTTCTTCTTCCTCCTCTCAAGCTCTCATCTTCTTCTCCCTCTCCTCCACCTCCTTGGCCGAAACTTCTAAGGGTGATAGCACACTTTTTTAGTTGTTTTCTCCATCTCTTGCTTGTGTGGATACACATAGAGGAGTGTCTATTTTGATACTCTCGAGATCCGGCGAACCTTGGACGAGCGGGATACGCGAAGGGCTTCACATCAAGGGTAAATTTCTTTTCTTCCTTGTAGATCTAGTGTAGATCTAGGTTATAAACTTGTACATGAAGTTTTTCAAAATTTTATAAACTTTGCACGGATCCGTGGCATGGGTTTCGGGGTTTCCGCAATGCAAAAAGCGATTTTTGCGGCCCGAAAAATCCAACAGTGGTATCAGAGCCACGTGCAAAACGTGTACGAGTTTTGTTTTTGTTTTTATGACAAAAAATTCAGATCTGTAAGTTTCTGTATATTTGTGATTTTTATAGATTTTATGGGTATTTTTCTCGTAGAAGTGAAGCACAAGTGTTTAGACACTTGTAGGCTTCGACTACCGAGAAGATCTTTCCGAAACGGCAAGGTTTCACCCCAAATAATTTTGGGACAGCGGGCTAAGGCACTGTAGGATCGCTAAGGAACACTCGCGATGGTTATATCGCGGGTAGGGGTGCTGCCCCTGACCCCGCAAGGGGCTTCGTTGCGCGATTGCGCCCGAAAATCGCTAAACGGGACCGCCAGGAATTTTTACTCATAAAAATTGTAAAAATTATGGAAAATTTACAGAAATTATAGAAATAACATAATTTAGAATTATGTATAATTTTGTGATAGTAATGGCCCAAAAGACCCAATTAGATTGGAAAAATTGTGTTGTAATTTATAATATGGCTTGCGTGTCATTTTGTGTTTGTGCGTGTTGTACTTGATTCGTGACCTGCACATCGTGCCTTCCTCTATTTTATATTCCTGTTGTAAAATAGTTTTTAGACTCGAATGTAACTCGAGTTTCACCTTTGTAATGTACAAATTGGAGCAGTGGAAGATCCACTCGAGACGGAGTTACGAGGAGGGCGCGAGCAACACAAGGTGGTCAAGGAAGGAGCTTGAGAAGCTGTTGACCTTAGGTTGACCATCCGATCTTCTCATTGGCTTGAGAAGATTGTAGTAGGGCCATGACTAATACCAAAATATTTAATTAATTGCTTGTGTGTGTATATATGATGCATGCTAGATTAAGTAATTAATTAGCGCCTTAACGATTCGATTCGATCAATCGCGTATATGATACATCTCGACGATTAGATTAGATCTAAATCACATACATGATGCACCCTAATGATTAGATTAGATCTAAATCACATATATGATACACCTCGTCGATTAGATTAGATCTTAATCGCGTCAACTCGAAATGCCTACCATGCCGTGATACCCATCACTACCTCGATCGCATGTTGTTGTTGAATCTGGCAAAGCAGAGCAACACATACTATCTTGGTAGGGTGCGGAGGGACAATCTTAGTCCCGCCTATCAACGCATGGGTGAGTACAACTCAATTAGATTGAGCAACTAGTTAACTCAATTAGATCGAGTTTAACTATAGACATTTTCCAATGGTTGGTAGATATGTCAAAATCACGTTTATATTAACTCTTGGGCATATTAGCCAAAGCTAACTCGAGTTTTAATATAAATGCGGATCTTGATCCTATAAATAAGAGTTGCATAGAGATGTAATTGGTAATTAGTTACCTACCGATCATACTAAGTCTTGGGCGATTTAGCCAAAGCTAACTCAAGACATAGTATGATGTGGATCTTGTCCCACATGAATTATAGAATTTAGTGGAAGCATCATTTAATTAAAAAACCTAATTAAATGATTAATAGAATATGATATTTATTTATTTTCTGTATTTTTCTATTATACATAACCATGACGTCAAATACAAACTCTTTCTCCTTGCGTTCCGTCCTTGAGAAGGACAAGCTCAACGGAGCAAATTTCCTGGACTGGTACAGGAACCTGAGAATCGTTCTCACACAAGAACGTAAACTGTACGTTCTAGAGCAGCCCATTCCGGAGGCACCTCCTACCACTGCCACGCGAGCTGACCCGTGATGCTTACAAGAAGCATCAAGATGACGCATTAGATGTGTCATGTCTTATGCTCGCGACCATGAACTCTGAGCTTCAGAAGCAACATGAGTTGATGGGAGCTTATGGTATGGTTGAACATCTTCATCAACTATATCAAGGACAAGCTAGGCACGAGAGATTCGAGATATCTAAGGCACTGTTTCAGTGTAAGATGCAAGACGGGACTCCCGTAGGTCCATATGTACTCAAGATGATTGGGTACATAGAAAACCTACAAAGGTTGGGATTCCCCCCTTGGCCAAGAGCTGGCCACTGATTTGGTCTTGCAATCCTTGCCAGAGAGCTACAGTTAGTTTGTCATGAACTACAACATGAATGAAATTGACAAGCCACTGCCTGAGCTTCTGAGTATGTTGAGAACTGCTGAGATTAACCTTAAGAAGGTTAAGCCCAACTCCATTTTGATGGTGCAAAAGGGCAAAGGTAAGGGCAAGCCTAAAGGTAAGGGAAAGTCCCAAGCCAAGGGCAAAGACAAGGCACTGAAACCCAAAGGAGGGGTCGCCAAGGATGCTACCTGCTTCCACTGCGGTCAGACTGGGCACTGGAAGAGGAACTGCAAAGTGTACCTAGAAGATCTTAAGAAGAAGAGAAGTGAGACTTCCACTTCAGGTATCTATGTTATAGAAGTCAATCTATCTATTTCTTTATCATGGGTATTAGATACTGGATGTCCTTCTCATATTTGTACTAATGTGCAAGCGCTGAGAAATAGCAGGGCATTGACGAAGGGCGAGGTGGACCTACGCGTAGGGAATGGAGCAGGGGTTGCTGCTGTTGCTGTAGGAACTTATTATCTATCTCTGCCCTCTGGGCTTGTATTAGAATTAGATGAATGTTGTTATGTGTCTACTTTAACTAAGAACATAATTTCAGTTTCTTGTTTGGACAAGAAAGGTTTTTCATTTATAATAAAGAACAAATGTTGTTTAGTTTATTTAAATGACATGTTCTATTGTAGTGCACCTCTGATAAACGGACTCTATATTCTAGACCTTGAGAACCCTATCTATAACATTAGTACCAAGAGGTTCAAGTCAAATGACATGAACCAAACCTATATCTGGCAATGTCGCTTAGGTCATATAAATGACAAACGCTTTTCCCAGCTCTATAAAGATGGTTTGCTGGACTCATTTGATTTTGAATCATATGAGACATGCGAGTCATGACTTCTAGGCAAGATGACCAAGACTCCCTTTAGTGAACACAGTGAGAGAGCGACTGACTTGTTAGGTCTTATACATAGTGATGTATGTGGCCCTTTCAATGTCACTGCTAGAGGTGGTTATAGGTACTTCATTACATTTACTAATGACTTCAGTAGATATGACTATGTGTATTTGATGATACATAAGTCAGAATCCTTTGAAAAGTTTAAAGAATTCATGAATGAAGTACAAAACCAGCTTGGCAAGAGTATTAAGATACTTCGATCAGATCGAGGTGGTGAATACCTTAGCCATGAGTTTCGTGACTATCTAGCTGAGTGTGGGATTCTATCTCAACTCACTCCTCCTGGAACACCACAGTGGAATGGTGTATCCAAAAGGAGGAATCGTACCTTATTAGATATGGTACGATCTATGATGAGTCACACAGATCTTCCTATGTATCTTTGAGGCTATGCTCTAGACACAGCAGCCTTCATTCTCAACCGAGTTCCATCTAAGGCTGTAATAAAGACACCATATATGATATTGATGGGGAGAGATGCCCAAGTGTCTTTTATGAGGATTTGGGGTTGTGAGGCTTACGTTCGACGTCAAATCTTGGATAAATTGGGACCCAAATCCGACAAGTGCTATTCCATTGGATATCCCAAGGAAACAAAGGGATATTACTTCTACATTCCCAGTCAACACAAGGTAGTTGTGGCTAAGACTGGGATATTTCTATAAAGGGACTTTGTTTCTAGAAAAACTAGTGGGAATACGTTCGATCTTGAAGAAGTTCAAGATGTGGACCATAATACTGAAGCCTCGATGGAAGTTGAACTGGAACCACAAAGTGTTGTGGATGATGTTGTTCCACAAGGAGTTGAGGAACCACAACCAGTTCAAGTAGACCTACCTCTTCGCAGATCTGGTAGGGTACGTAATCAGCCTGAGAGATATTCATTTATCTTGTCTGACCATGATGACGTTGTTCTCATTGAGGATGAGCCTACCTCCTATCAGGAAGCTGTGATGAGACCAGATTCCGAGAAATGGCTAGAGGCCATGAGATCCGAGATGGAATCCATGTACACTAACCAAGTATGGACTTTGGTTGATCCACCTGAAGGGGTAAAACCCATAGGGTGTAAGTGGGTCTTTAAGAGAAAGACTGACATGGATGGACTTATCTATGAGGGTCGCTTGGTAGCTAAAGATTTCAAGCAGATTCATGGTATTGACTATGATGAAACCTTTTCTCCAGTAGCAATGTTTAAGTCCATTCGGATCATGCTTGCTATTGCAGCATACCATGACTATGAGATATAGCAGATGGATGTCAAAACCGTGTTTTTGAATGGAAACCTGCTCGAGAATGTGTACATGACACAACCTGAGGGTTTTGTAGATCCACAGCATATTAGCAGAGTATGCAAGCTGCATAGGTCCATTTATGGACTAAAGTAAGCTTCTCAGAGCTGGAATCTTCGATTCGATGATGCAATCAAATAGTTTGGTTTCATCAAGAATGAAGATGAGCCTTGTGTCTACAAGAAGGTTGTAGGAAACACAGTTGTCTTCGATATATTGTATGTGGATGACATACTACTCATTGGGAAAGACATCCCTTTGCTGCAGTTTGTCAAGACTTAGCTAGGGACTTATTTCTCAATGAAGGACTTAGGTGAAGCATCCCACATTCTAGGCATACAGATCTATAGAGATAGATCTAAGAGATTGCTTGGCCTAAGTCAGAGTACATATATTAACAAGGTACTCCTACGGTTTGCCATGCAGAACTCCAAGAAGGGATTTCTGCCGATGTCACATGGCGTGAGTCTTTCGAAGACTCAAGGTCCCTCTTCTAGAGAGGAGAGAGACCGCATGGATCAGATCCCTTATTCCTCAGCCATAGGTTCTATCATGTACGCCATGCTATATACTCGTCCTGATGTCTCGTATGCTTTGAGCATGACGAGCAGATACCAGTCAGATCCAGGTGAAAGTCACTGGATAGCGGTCAAGAATATTCTTAAGTACTTGAGAAGGACTAAAGAATATTTCTTGATATATGGAGGCGATGACGAGCTAGCTGTAAAGGGTTACAGTGATGCCAGCTTCCAGACCGACCAGGATGATTATCGATCGTAGTCAGGGTTCGTGTTTTGCATAAATGGTGGTGCTGTGAGCTGGAAGAGTTCGAAGCAGGACACAATCGCTGATTCTACAACAGAGGCCGAGTATATTGCTGCATCAGAGGCAGCAAAGGAGGCAGTTTGGATCCGCAAGTTCATCATTGAACTTGGGGTGGTTCCTAGCATCGCTGATCCTATTAAGCTCTATTGTGACAACAATGGAGCAATTGCGCAGGATAAGGAACCTCGCTCACACCAGCGGACCAAACACATACTACGACACTTCCATCTCATTCGAGAGATCATCGATAGAGGAGATGTGAAGATTTGTAGAGTACCCACTGAGGCTAATATCGTAGATCCCTTGACCAAGGCTTTGGCACAGAGAAAGCATGATGGTCACACTAGGTCATTGGGCCTTAGAGCCTATACTGATATGCACTAGTGCTAGTGGGAGATTGTTAGTTAGAGCCCTAGAGTCAATCTGTCACGCCCCAAGTAGTCCCTGCCAGAAGAAATTTCGACAGCATCTCCCTTGTACGGATGATAATATGAATCCAGAATACATATATCCATATATCGGCCCACATGGCCGGAACAATACTATACAAATAATAATCAAACCACGCAGTTTATATCAACATTCCACACAATTTAATATGAACAATCCACGCAGTTTAATATAAAGAAAAGACGATATAGAAATCATCGCAGATATATGTATAACATCCTACTCCACTACAACGAAGAAAACCAAATCCACGAAGTAATGAAAATATCTTCAGCGGAAAACAAGAGTAGCAAACCCGAATGTAGAGCATAAAGTCCACAATACACAACCCACATCACTGGTATATGCAAAGAAACAATAACAAAAATCAACAACAAGAAATCCTTGCGACAAGGGGCTAGCGACTGGAATATCTCCCGATGGCCTCAACCTGAAAAATAGTAATATAATGGTGTGAGTCCAAAGAACTCAGCAGGTAATCCAATAGATATATACAGCAACATATAACTACCAGTAATAACCTAAAGTAAAGTCTCCTAAATCATAGAACCTATAGTACAGTCTCCTAACAGTATAACAGGTATACATAGCCAAATAAACTGTAGTAACTAACAGTAATGTAATACAGTCTACAGCAAGAATAAGAAGAAATGCATAACTGAAATAAACTGTACTCACCTGAAAATCCTCTGAGCTATAACTGTGAACATACACAGGTAAAAAACATCATCAGAGCAAATAAGCATGTGTCCTATATGCATATCAATCATATGCAGCCATCAAAATGCATCATCCAATATGCAACAATCACAATCAATGCAATCTGTGCATATGATGCAATATGACATGGTCACCCCTGACGCCAGTCAGCCATCTCACACATAATGGTGAGACCGAGTGGGTAGGGCTGTGACACTGTGCACTTTGCCGTCACTACCCCTGATGAGTGACCGAGTGGACGGGATGCTGTCGGAGTACACCTATCCTCCTACCTCAAACATAGTGAGGGAGCGCAATGCTCTCATCTCCTGGTACACAATGACGGGGAGGGACCCCGGCGTGCTACCACGCTGTCATCGTACTACCCATGAGCACCCCAGCGGAGCACCACCGAGCAACCTAACATACACACCCTGAGTGCTGTGCCACTACCCATGCAGTGGTCACGTGTGCAGAGGTCCATGTAGCTAGCCGACGAGCTCAACAATAATGGAGTCGTCAATCGCCCAGCATGCAAACATGCGATATGGTGCATGCGGCTACAGTATGTCATACCTGAACATATCCTCCTCTATATGTGTAGGTGCCAAAAAGATAAACACATATATAACAAGGATAACAAACAACATGAATCCAACATCACATATCCAACATATCTATCAACTAATCTAGGATAGAGGGAAGCACAATAAATACCTCTACCTCTATGAACACAGATAAACATAGCCAGAAAGAAAAACATTCTAGACAAAGGTATAGCAGCTAACAATAGAAGCATGAATCAGGTATCAACTACACTAAACCCAGGGAAAATACTAAACTACCAATCACTAGTAATCGCCTAAAGGTATCGAATAAACTATACCCAGGGAAGTGATAATTCTACCAATCACTAGTAATTATATATAAACTATACATATCATAAGACAATATCGAAAAGATAAGTCAAAGGGTACCCGCCTCAAATAGCAGGTAGTATCACGCCAAATCCAATGTCAAGACGTCTGTCTCGAATCAGAGTCCTGTGTCAAACAATATATATTTTTTATTTAGCTAAATCCAAATGAATAGCTAAATAAAATCCCTAAAACTAAATTAGGGCAAAACACTAATCACATCAATCATAACCTACCTAATTAAATCTAATGGTCAATTAGGGTTAGTTACCTTAACCCTAATCATCCCATTAGATTAATTCTAAACAAATAAATCCAAACCCAATCACTAATCATTTAAATAATCATGTAATCCAAATCATACCTAAATCTACACATAATCTACCACATGTTCCAATCTAAATTCAATTCAAACATAACCCTAAATCAAAACTACACATGTATCAAAATCCCTACACATACCTCAATTCCCAGCTACCATTGATGCTGGAACAAGGAGAGCTGAACCAAGAACACCCACATTACACAATTCTAAAACCACAGAAACAACACTTGCTGGAAAATCCACTCCTCTGTTCATATCAAATATAAAGGAGATCATGGATTCAACTAAGCATTCCGACAAGAACCTAATTCAAGAAAATAATCTACTCATCTTACCTCAACCTGGATAGTTGCTGTTGAAACCTAGAAAGCCACCCAACAACACCCCTCTACCGGATTCCACCATACTTGTCTCTGCCAACAGCTACAATTGATCTCATCATCTTTAACCTAAACCTAATCAACCACAAGAAGATGAGGATCAAGAATAGTGTTGGAGTGTATACTGAAAGCCTAAGCTTTGTAAACATTCATTATGAATAAAGAATCACATTTGGTCAAATTGTCTACATTTAGTTGTAGTTGTTCAATTAATTTATACTGTAGATAACATAGTATGTGGTGCCACATGCAGAAGATGATGTTATCAGTACCTTATAAATTATAAACAGTAGTTCACGACCAAAATGGAAAGGAACAAACCATTAGAAGGTCGTAGTGTAATTAGGTATCAGTTTATCTTGACTGTATAATTACACTAGTACACTTAGAGTGTATTGAGTAGGACCATTTGAGGTCGTTTCTTTTATACTGATTTTATAAAGAAACAAAGACCTCGGTTATTATGGAAGTGTGTGCTCTTAATCCTGATATAATAACAAGCACATATATTTGATATTTATTTCTTTAATTTATCAATGGGTGAGATTTAGTTCGATGAATCAATAAGCTCGAAAAGTTGGGAAATGGTATCACTTATAGTGTGTGTTGTTGATTATAGAAGGAAACTGTGTCCTAGAGATACTAGGTTGATAATGTCCCCAAGAGGAGCTCATAAGCATTGTCATGTTAAACCCTGCAGGTGGACTTAATCTGACATGACAATAAGGTTAAGTGGTACTACTCTTGGACTAAGATATTAATTAAATGAGTTGTCAGTAACTCACTTAATTAGTGGACATTCGATATCTTAAACACAGGGAGACTAACACACTCATAATAAGAAGGAGCCCAAAAATGTAATTTGGGATTGGTGCGGTAGTTCAATAATAGTTCTCTAGTGGAATGAATTATTATTGATAAAATTAAGTTGTGTGTTCGGGGCGAACACGGGATGCTTAATTTTATCGGGAGACCAAAATCAATTCCTCCTCTCGGTCCCTATCGTAGCCTCTTATTTATAGAATACTATACCCACCTTCTATACCCACCAATAGGGGGTCGACCAAGCTAGCTTGGGAACCAAGCTAGGGCCGGCCTAGGTATAAGATTGGGTGGCCGGCCCTAGCTTGAACCCAAGCTAGTGGGGGCCGGCCAAATTAAATTAAAAAAGAATTTTAATTTTAATTTTAATTTTTATCATTATGTGGAAGATATAATTTATTAAAGAGAATTAAAATTAAAATATCTCTCTTGTAAAAGATCTACAATAGATTAAAGAAAGAGATTAGATCTCTTTCCTTATTTGTAGATTGGTGAGATATTTTATTTTCTTTAAAATTATTCACATGTTGTAAAATTAAAATTATGGAAATTTCTTTTTATCAACCATGAAGAGATTTTTGAAGAGAAATTTTAATTTTAAAATTTCCAGAAACAAATTAGGAAGTTTTAATTGTTGATTGAAACTTGTCCAATTTGTTCTTCATGATATGGCCGGCCACTTGAATTTAATTGGGGAAATTTTATTTTATTTTTCTCAATTAAATCATGTCAAGGAAATTAAGGAAATTTTATTGTAATTAAATTTTCTAATTTACCTAGGCCAAGGAATATAAAAGAAGGGGTGAGGGTGCCTTCATGAGATACAACCTCTATTATTTCTCTCCCTCTTTTGTTCCTTGGTGTGGCCGTCCATCCTTTCCCTCTCTTCCTCTTGTGGTGGCCGAACCCCTCTCTTTCCTTGGAGCTCTTGTGGTGGCCGGATACTACTTGGAGAAGAAGAAGAAGAAGGAGAGGAAGCGAGCATCTCTTGGAGCTTGGTTAGTGTTTTGATTTTCTTCCTTGGTGAAGCTTCTTTCTTTGTGGCCGAACCTAGCTAGGAGGAGAAGAAGGTGGTTGGTGGTTTCTCATCTCGGAAGATCGTTGCCCACACAACGTCCGAGGTTAGAAGAGGAATACGATAAAAGATCAAGAGGTCTTTCTAGAAGGTATAACTAGTAGTTTTTCCTTTTCAGCATCATACTAGTTATTTATGGAAATAATACCAAATACAAGAGGCTTACGATTCTAGAGTTTCGAATTTGTTTTCGATATAGTGTTCTTTTGTTTTTCTTTCCTTGTGATTTGATTGTTCTTTTCGGTTAACCTAAAGTTATTTTAGGAAATTAAATATTAGCATTCCATAAAAGGTTTTGTCTAGTCGGTGGTGGTTGCTCCCATATCCAAGAAGGCCATGTGCCTCACCACGTCAGTACTGGGAACCAATTATGGAAATTAATATTTAATGGAATTAATAACTTAAGGTGACTTGGGTCGAACGTGTTAAGTTCCGCAGGAGATCCAAGTCAAAACCTAAAAGAACAAATAGATTAAGTTTTGGATCAAACATGTTAAGTTCCGCAGGCGATCCAAAATTTAATTTAAAAGAACACATGGTAGCTAGGAAAAGGTTCAGACCTTTGTACAAATTTTTGTACAGTGGAACCTCTAGGTTTTCCGAGTAGCAACCAACAATTGTATCAGAGCTAGGGTTTTGCCTCTGTGTATTTGGTATTAGTTTAATTATGCACATGTCATACATAATTTAGGCAGGATAATAGTAGGATGTGCTAACTTTGTGGATGCAGGATCCAACTATTATGGCTTTTAGTTATTATGTGTGTGATTGGACCCTTGGACATGTCAAGGGCATTTATATGTGTGTGCATGATTGTATTATAAAATACAGCAGGAGCTGTATTTAGTTTTATTAGGATTTTATTTTTGATCTAGATACATGTACATTCCTTTTATGGAATATAGGATCAAAAATGTAAAATTCTATTTATGTCGCGGATCGAATCTTGCAAAGCGTGGAACCTTCTAAGGACCAGAGGCGCAACGGAACTAGGAGCAAGATGGATGCGACAGCTAGACCCGGTGGCGGTGGCCAAATATGGCAGCAGCTTGGGATGACAACACACGGAGGACAACTAGAGATAAAAGTCATAATAGTTGAAAATTAGATTTTCTATTTATTGCTTTTATATTGTGCTGTGTGTGCATGTTAGTTTACAAGTTTAGTAGGCTAGCATAGTTAAAATTCCTCATTTATAAATAACTAAGTGGGAGAGGGATTTTTAAATAAATCCCATGGTCTCCATTACTAGTTTGTAAGTGATGCAAACAAGCTTGCGCGTTGGCTCTGAGTGCCTTCCTCCATAACGGATGAGCTTGTTTGTGGATCACTAGAACATACTTCCATTTTTGGATGACTATAGGAAGTTAATTAAGAGCGTGTGATCTTCCCCAACGGAAGGGGCATAATCTTATTAATGGACTTAGTGTCAAGTAATGGTATACACTTAAACACATTAAATAGTATCTATTTGTGTGACCAAAGGGAAACCAACTATTGATTTGTCATAAAACTAGATTGGCAACATAATAAAATTAATAAACCCCTCTTACAAATGTTAGAATTTGTATACGTCCACACTAAC
This sequence comes from Zingiber officinale, assembly GCF_018446385.1. NCBI lineage: Eukaryota > Viridiplantae > Streptophyta > Magnoliopsida > Zingiberales > Zingiberaceae > Zingiber > Zingiber officinale. The sequence continues at coordinate 108,743,237 of NC_055992.1, forward strand.
GTGGCATACAAGATTTATGGTGCTTGAGGTAATTTTATTTGTCAAAAAGTTATATTGACAAGATAGTCAATGGGTAAATCCCTCCTCTTACAAATGATGAATTTGTATACGTCCACACTAACGTGGCATGCAAAATTCACGGTGTTTGAGGTGTTGGTGAATTTAAATAATATTGTTTGAGGAATCAATGTTATTTTAAATTCAAAGAGTTTTGACCAAATATTTGATCAAAGACAGATCAACTATTAATTTTATTTGTCATAAAGTAAAGTTGACGAGATAATAAAATTAATGAATAAAATCTCCTCTTCGATTTTGTATACACAAAATTCATGGAGATTTTAAGGAGTTAATCTTGACCAAATATTTTTGTGATTCTTAGGATGTTTGTCAATCCCTAGTAGTCATACTATAGAAAAAGACTTAGTAGTCCCAATTGTAATGATTGAAAATAGGACTTGGACATTAAGGTAGACTGCCTTCTAGAACTAAGAACAATTTAGGTGTATTTAATTCATTAGTTGAAACATGTCTAGTGGTGTTATCTACCAGAACCTGGAGTGTAGATACAAGATGCCATTAATCATGTCTGCAATTCATTGCAGGGTTCCGGGAAACTCGACAACTAAATGAAAGGTAAATCACCGTCCACATGGGCACTACTGTAAAAGTGGTAGCTGTTGCAGTGGGAGATGTTTATCTTTTGATAAGAATAAAATATGGATTTTAAGTAATTATCTTTACGTACCAAGTTTAGAAAGAACCTGATTTCAGTTTCTAAACTATTATAGATATTGTGCCTATTTTGAAAACAAAGTTGTTATCAAGAAAAATAGGGAAGTTATCTATTCTGGTATGATGGTTGACAATTTATAATCCAATAACTCTCACGATGCAACAAATGGAAATTAGTAACACATTTTTCTAATTTTAAGAGAAAGCAACCTTTAGAAATGAACCAATTATATCTTTGGCATCTAAAGCTAGGTTATACTTGAGTAGGATTCATTGGTAGCTGATGAACTTTTGGGTTCATTAGTAGTGGAAATCTTTCCAACTTGCGAGTCTTACTTGGAAGGAAAATAACCAAGAAGCTTTTAAGTCCGAGGGGTATGGAGTCAAAGATATGTTGAAAACGGTTCATTCTGATTTGTGTGATCCTATGACTATCCAGACAAGAGGTAGTATTGAATATTTTGTCTATTTTATAGACAACTATTCAAGATACAAATAAATTTACTTAATGTACCGCAAGACTAAGTACTTTGATTAATTCAAAGAGTACAAGGTTGATGCGGAGAAATGTTAAAGTAAAAAGTCATTATGGAAGATCGTAGTGGCAAGTACCTCTTGAGAGATTTTAGGAGTCACTTATCAGTAGTTGGATTTCAATCCCAACTAACTGCATCTAGTACACCCCAACAGAATGGTGTAGTAGAAAGAAGGTAAAGGACTCTTATGGAATAATTAGATAGATGATGAGTTATTCAGAAAATTACCAAATTTGTTTTAAGGATAAACTTTGAAAACGAAAGTGAACATAGTACCTTCCAAGTTAGAACTCTCTACTCATATAGAATTGCTGAATAGGTGAAAACCTATTTTGAAGCATATTCGGATTCAGGAAATCCAGCACATATGTTATAGAGAGACAATGATAAGTTGGATAGGAGTTCACTTATTTGAAAGTTATCCTAGATAAACAAAAGTAGGTTTATAGTCTTAAAAATCAGAAGGTCATTGTTAGCATCAATGACTGATTTTTAGAAAAGGACTATATAATGAACCATGTGCTCATAAGTAAATTTGTTCTTAAGGAAATAATAAAGGACATGTCTAACCTAGTACCAACTGTACAAGATGAGATACCACAAGAAAACTGCAACACGTATCACAAATGATACACAATTGCAGAAAGTGCCTTGTCGTAGTGGGAGGGTTGTTAGGCAACCTAAATAGGTTCATGTTTTGGGAGAGGTTTTGGATTCGATCCCTGGAGGACATGAACCTGATCTCCGATCATATGATAAAGTACTCCAAGATAAAGATGCAAGCATCTTGGCAAAGAGTAATGAATAATAGAATTAGAATATATGTATTCTAATAAAATCTGGAAGCTTGTAGAACCACCAAATGGTGTAAAAGCCTTTGGGTGTAAAAAGGTCAATAATAGGAAAAGAGGGATAGAAAGGAAGGTAGTAACTTTCAAAGCAAGGCTTGATGAAAAAGGAAACTTTTTCACTGGTAGCCATGCTTAAGTCTATCCGGATTCTTTTATCTATTTGGCAAGTGGATGTCAAGACAGCATTCCTTAATGGAAGTCTTGATGAAAGCATCCATATAAAGCAACCAGAAGGGTTCATTGCAAAGGGCTAAGAGCATCTTGTGTGCAGGCTCAATCAGTCTATGGACTGAGGCAAAGCTTCAAGGTCTTGGAACATCCGGTTTATCAAAGTAATCCAGACCTATGGATTTATTGAGTAAACGGATAAGTTTTGTGTATACAAAAGGTGTGATGGAAACGTGGTGGTATTTCTTGTACCATACGTAGATAACATTTTTGGTAGTTGGAAACAATATCAAAATGTTGTCAGAAGTTAGGGTATGGTTGTCCAAATAATTCGATATAAAGGACTTGGGAGAATGTATATATTTTTGAGATCAAAGTAATAAGGGATCGAAAGAAAAAAATATATTTTACTTATCCCAAGCTTGATACATCGGAAAATCCTTGCTCATTTTAAGCATGCAAAACTCCTCGACAGGTTTCTTACCTTTTAAGCATGGAGTGTCTTTATCTAAAGAGATGTCTCCGATGACATCAAAGGAGATTGAGGATATGTAGGCAGTTCTTTATGCTTCGGCAGTTAGACAACCTAATGTATGTTATGCACGAGATCAGAAATCTGTTTTGCCAAGGGCATAGTTAGCAGATATCAAAGTAACCCTAGACAAGGACATTGGACTGCAGTAAAACATATATTAAAGTACCTTAGAGGCGCTAGAGATTATATGCTAGCTTACAAGGCAGTTAATTTGGTCCCTGTGGGTTATACGGATTTTGACTTCCAATCGGATAAGGACAATAATAAGTCAACCTCGGGGTTTTGTGTTTACTTTAGGAGGTAAAGTCATAACTATGGAAAAGTGATAAGCATAGGTGTTTTTCTGGACTCCACCATAGAAGCTTAGTATATGGCAAGCCTCTGAGATAGCCATAAAAGCTGAATGACTCAATAACCTCAAGATAGACTTAGATATGATTTTTGGTTTGTCCAAATATTATTACAATTTATTGTAATAATGTCGGTGCAGTAGCAAACTCAAAGAAACCATAAGTCTATAAGGCAAGTAAACACAATAGAGCACAAGTACCACCCAATACGAGAAATCGTATAAACGAGGAGAAGTTGTTGCCGCCTAGATTGCATCAGGTAATGACCTATAGATCCTTTCACTAAGGTCCTTAAGGCAAGAGCTTTTGATGGGCATGTTGAAGGGTTGAGAATCAGATGTATGGCAGCAGATATGGCAGCTTAGTCTTTTAGTATAAGTGGGAGATTGTTGGAGTGTATACTGAAAGCCTAAGCTTTGTAAACATTCATTATGAATAAAGAATCACATTTGGTCAAATTGTCTACATTTAGTTGTAGTTGTTCAATTAATTTATACTGTAGATAACATAGTATGTGGTGTCACATGCAGAAGATGATGTTATCAGTACCTTATAAATTATAAACAGTAGTTCACGACCAAAATGGAAAGGAACAAACCATTAGAAGGTCGTAGTGTAATTAGGTATCAGTTTATCTTGACTGTATAATTACACAAGTACACTTAGAGTGTATTGAGTAGGACCATTTGAGGTCGTTTCTTTTATACTGATTTTATAAAGAAACAAAGACCTCGGTTATTATGGAGTGTGTGCTCTTAATCCTGATATAATAACAAGCACATATATTTGATATTTATTTCTTTAATTTATCAATGGGTGAGATTTAGTTCGATGAATCAATAAGCCCGATAAGTTGGGAAATGGTATCACTTATAGTGTGTGTTGTTGATTATAGAAGGAAACTGTGTCCTAGAGATACTAGGTTGATAATGTCCCCAAGAGAAGCTTATAAGGATTGTCATGTTAAACCCTGTAGGTGGACTTAGTCCGACATGATGATAAGGTTGAGTGGTACTACTCTTGGACTAAGATATTAATTAAATGAGTTGTCAGTAACTCACTTAATTAGTGGACATTCGATATCTTAAACACAGGGAGACTAACACACTCATAATAAGAAGGAGCCCAAAAATGTAATTTGGGATTGGTGCGGTAGTTCAATAATAGTTCTCTAGTGGAATGAATTATTATTGATAAAATTAAGTTGTGTGTTCGGGGCGAACACGGGATGCTTAATTTTATCGGGAGACCAAAACCAATTCCTCCTCTCGGTCCCTATCGTAGCCTCTTATTTATAGAATACTATACCCACCTATACCCACCTTCTATACCCACCAATAGGGGGTCGGCCAAGCTAGCTTGGGAACCAAGCTAGGGCCGACCTAGGTATAAGATTAGGTGGCCGGCCCTAGCTTGAACCCAAGCTAGTGGGGGCCGGCCAAATTAAATTAAAAAAGAATTTTAATTTTAATTTTTATCATTATGTGGAAGATATAATTTATTAAAGAGAATTAAAATTAAAATATCTCTCTTGTAAAAGATCTACAATAGATTAAAGAAAGAGATTAGATCTCTTTCCTTATTTGTAGATTGGTGAGATATTTTATTTTCTCTTTAAAAATTATTCACATGTTGTAAAATTAAAATTATGGAAATTTCTTTTTATCAACCATGAAGAGATTTTTGAAGAGAAATTTTAATTTTAAAATTTCCGGAAACAAATTAGGAAGTTTTAATTGTTGATTGAAACTTGTCCAATTTGTTCTTCATGATATGGCCGGCCACTTGAATTTAATTGGGGAAATTTTATTTTATTTTTCTCAATTAAATCATGTCAAGGAAATTAAGGAAATTTTATTGTAATTAAATTTTCTAATTTGCCTAGGCCAAGGAATATAAAAGAAGGGGTGAGAGTGCCTTCATGAGATACAACCTCTATTATTTCTCTCCCTCTTTTGTTCCTTGGTGTGGCCGGCCATCCTTTCCCTCTCTTCCTCTTGTGGTGGCCGAACCCCTCTCTTTCCTTGGAGCTCTTGTGGTGGCCGGATACTACTTGGAGAAGAAGAAGAAGAAGGAGAGGAAGCGAGCATCTCTTGGAGCTTGGTTAGTGTTTTGATTTTCTTCCTTGGTGAAGCTTCTTTCTTTGTGGCCGAACCTAGCTAGGAGGAGAAGAAGGTGGTTGGTGGTTTCTCATCTCGGAAGATCGTTGCCCACACAACGTCCGAGGTTAGAAGAGGAATACGATAAAAGATCAAGAGGTCTTTCTAGAAGGTATAACTAGTAGTTTTTCCTTTTCAGCATCATACTAGTTATTTATGGAAATAATACCAAATACAAGAGGCTTACGATTCTAGAGTTTCGAATTTGTTTTCGATATAGTGTTCTTTTGTTTTTCTTTCCTTGTGATTTGATTGTTCTTTTCGGTTAACCTAGAGTTATTTTAGGAAATTAAATATTAGCATTCCATAAAAGGTTTTGTCTAGTCGGTGGTGGTTGCTCCCATATCCAAGAAGGCCATGTGCCTCGCCACGTCAGTACTGGGAACCAATTATGGAAATTAATATTTAATGGAATTAATAACTTAAGGTGACTTGGGTCGAACGTGTTAAGTTCCGCAGGAGATCCAAGTCAAAACCTAAAAGAACAAATAGATTAAGTTTTGGATCAAACGTGTTAAGTTCCGCAGGTGATCCAAAATTTAATTTAAAAGAACACATGATAGCTAGGAAAAGGTTCAGACCTTTGTACAAATTTTTGTACAGTGGAACCTCTAGGTTTTCCGAGTAGCAACCAACAAATAGTGTATCGGTGAACACTACAAAATAAATACAATTTGGGGACGAAAATTTGGGATGAATAAAATTCGTTGCAAATTTGTGACTAATTTTGCAACAAAACCCTAATTCATCGCAAATTAGCAACGAAAATAGAAACGAAAGAAATTCGCCGCAAATTCGCAATAAATATATTTTCGTCGCAAAATTCGTTGTCAATCAACGTCGAAAAATAACTTTCGTCGCAAATTTACGTCGCAAAAAATTGTTCATCGCAGAAGCAAAGATGAACAGATAAATTTTTGCAACAAATCTCTGGTTTCATCGCAAATTGGCGATGAATATATATTCGTCGCCATTTTTGTCGCAAATTAGGGATGAATTCCCGAGTTCGTCGCAAAATTTATATTTATTAAGTGATACTTTAAAAATTTCGAAGATGACCCTAGAGAGCTCGGAATGACACGAAATAAGTTTCTATGGCTTCGTACCATTGTCCTAGTATTATTAGTGGGCTCAAACAAAATTTTTAACCAATATACAGATGTTTAAAAAATTTTTACGCTGAATGAGTAATAAATATTAAAATCTTGTTCCAAAAATTTATAAACACTGGTGTATTGGTTAAAAATTTATTTTGAGGCGAGTAATAAGATGAGGAGAACGATATGAACCCAAATAAATTTGTTTCGTATCATTCCGAGCTCGCTACGGTCATCTTCCAATTTTTAAAAGTTTAACCTAAAAAATAGATTTTAGGGACGAATTTGGAAATTCGTCCCAAATTAGGGACGAACTTTTGAGTTCGTCCCTGATTTGGGACGAATTTCGTGTTGGTCGCAAAAATTAATTTTTTCTAAAATCAAAATAAATGCGTATAAAATATGGAAGTTGGGCCTAGAGAGCTCGGAATCACATGAAAAAAGTTCCTATGGGTTCGTATCGATCTCATGATCACAATGATGGCCTCAAATAACTAATAAAATTTTTTAATCGTAACAATAGTTAGATGGACTCTATAAACCTTAAGACTTGGTGAAAAAGAGTTAGAGTTTGAAAATGATTAGGTGGTTTTGATATCCAAAAATCACTCACCTAAATATATTGTGTGAAAAAAATATTTGAGGTCATCATTGTGATCAGGAGATCGACACAAACCCATAGAAACTTGTTTCATGTGATTCCAAGCTCTCTAGGTCCATCTTTCATATTTTATACGCATTTAATTTGATTTATGAAAAAATTAATTTTTGCAACAAACTTGAAATTCGTCCCAAATCAGGGACGAACTCAGAAGTTCGTCCCTAATTTGGGACGAATTTCAAGTTTGTCGCAAAAATCTATTTTTTTAGGTTAAACTTATAAAAATTGGAAGATGGCCCTAGAGAACTCGGAATGACATGAAACAAGTTTCTATGAGTTCGTATCAATCTCGTGATCTTACTAATGGGCCCAAATATAATTTTTAATCAATACACTGATGTTAATAAATTTTTGCAACAAGAATCAAATATTTATTACTCGTTCAGGGTAAAAAATTTATAATCGTCAGTATATTTGTTAAAAATTATGTTTGACCCCATTAATTAGATGAGGAGAAAGATACGAACCCAAAGAAATTTGTTTCGTGTCATTTCGAGCTTGCTAGGGCCATCTTCCAATTTCTAAAAGTTTAACCTAAAAAACAGATTTTAGGGATGAATTTGGAAATTCGTCCCAAATTAGGAACGAACTTCTGAGTTCGTCCCTGATTTGGGACGAATTTCGTGTTTGTCGCAAAAATTAATTTTTTCTAAAATCAAAATAAATGCGTATAAAATATGGAAGATGGGCCTAGAGAGCTCGGAATCACATGAAACAAGTTCCTATGGGTTCGTATTGATCTCATGATCACAATGATGGCCTCAAATAACTAATAAAATTTTTTAATGTAATAATAGTTAGATGGACTCTATAAACCTTAAGACTTGGTGAAAAAGAGTTAGAGTTTGAAAATGATTAGGTGGTTTTGATATGCAAAAATCACTCACCTAAATATATTGTGTGAAAAAAATATTTGAGGTCATCATTGTGATCAGGAGATCGACACGAACCCATAGAAACTTGTTTCATATGATTCCGAGCTCTCTAGGTCCATCTTTTGTATTTTATACGCATTTAATTTGATTTATGAAAAAATTGATTTTTGCGACAAACTTGAAATTCGTCCCAAATCAGGGGCGAACTCAGAAGTTCGTCCCTAATTTGGGACGAATTTCAAGTTTGTCGCAAAAATCTATTTTTTTAGGTTAAACTTATAAAAATTGGAAGATGACCCTAGAGAACTCGGAATGACACGAAACAAGTTTCTATGAGTTTGTACCAATCTCGTGATCTTACTAATGGGCCCAAACATAATTTTTAATCAATACACTGATGTTAATAAATTTTTGCAACAAGAATCAAATATTTATTACTCGTTCAGGGTAAAAAATTTATAATCGTCAGTATATTTGTTAAAAATTATGTTTGACTCCCCATTAATGAGATGAGAAGAATGATACGAACCCAAAGAAATTTGTTTCATGTCATTTCGAGCTCGCTAGGGCCATCTTCCAATTTTTAAAAGTTTAACCTAAAAAATAGATTTTAGGGACGAATTTGGAAATTCGTCCCAAATTAGGGACGAACTTTTGAGTTCGTCCCTGATTTGGGACGAATTTTGTGTTTGTTGCAAAAATTAATTTGTTCTAAAATCAAAATAAATGCGTATAAAATATGGAAGTAGGGCACGGTGAGGAGCAAGATTCGCATCATCTCCCAGCCAATCGACTCTTCCTTTCTCTGGTCTCCTTCATCCTGGTTCTCTCTGCCCCTGATTGGTTGTATCTGTCGATCCTTTCTTCCCCGATCCGACGCTACCGGAATCAAGCCAGATCTGATCGCCGGCGTGAATATGCCCTAGGGTTTCGAGAGTAAGCAACCGAAATCCTTCTTTCCTCTTGATTCGTTGTTGGATTCTTGTTGATTCACGGGTTAGTGTTATGTTCTGGTGTTGTTGTGATCCGATTGAATCCAGTGATATGTGCACTTTATTATTCTTGGAATAATAAAGAATCTGACAACCCTATTCAACCCTATTCTTGAAATCCTTCTGAAAGAAGTAGATCGTACAATGGAGCAAGATAGTAACACCCTACTATCTTGCTTAAATGAAATTACAATGCAAGCTTAATTTAAATTATACTGACAAGTAAATTGCGGATGAGGCTTAGGTCGGCACTTCCGGATGATGTAGCTTGCTGGGCTGATGAAGACAAGTCGTTTGCAGAACAGAATTTTTGATCAAAAAAATTATCTACCGGCCACAGACTTCGAGCTCCATTTTATAGGCCTTGGGCGTTCGGTCGACCGATCCCACTGTTCGGTTGACCGAACCCGCTCCTTCCTTCCTTCCTGGCTGGAGTCTGACGCTGACTCGATCTCTGACATTAACTAACCTTTAATGGTTCGGTCGACCGATCATGCCTTCCGGTCGATCGAAGAAGCTTTTCCCTTGTTTGTTGCAATCTGCCGAGATCTTTATTTATTGCACCATTAATGTTGATTGGATCAGTCGACTGATCCTCTGGTTCGGTCGACCGATTAGCCTTTTTCCTTTTTCTGCTGATCGATGCTGATGATCTGTTCTGTGCTGAGTCACCATGTTTCGGTTGACCGATCTTACTGCTCGGTCGACCGATCTTACTGCTCGGTCGACCGATCAAGCTTTGATCGGGCTCAGACTCTGTTTTGGTTCGATATGAATACTGAACTGAACTTGGCTGGTTCGGTCGACTGATACTCTGGTTTGGTCGACCGATCGTGTAGTACCTGCAGGACAGTGTTAGGTAAAACATCCTACAAAACAGAGATTAGCACAATAACAGTATAATGCAAGAGTAATATTAAAAGACAGTAGATCTGTCTTGATCTCAACTTGGAAACCTTCCCGGTTTCTTCAGTTGGATTAGCGACCTAAGGTTGTTCCCTTCGGGAACCCGACCTCACTGTTGCTCCTCCGGTTTGTTTACCTCAACCTACCTGCCAAACTTTGATCCTCCAGATCTAGTTTAGACTTTTCACTCAGCCTTGATCGGCTCGCCAGGACTTTTCCCTTGATCTTAGGTCCTCTAGACCTCTTGATCACACTGCCAAGCGTCTGGTCCCCTTGACCCACTTGGACTTTCACCTGGGTTCCATGATCTGTTAAGATTTTTCCTGCCTAGCCTCCAACTAGGTCTTTTCCGGTTGAGTAAACATCCTGCACACTCAGTCAACTTGTTAGATCACAACAAGACTTAACTTGAGCCTTTGACAACATCAAAACTTAGGTTTGATTTTGGTGCAACTTGCACCAACAATCTTCCCCTTTTTTATGTTTGGCAACCAAGGTTCAAAGTTAAGTAAAAAAATATGCAACAATTAAATAAACATGCAATTTAACTTTTAAGTCTCCCCTTGAGTTGAATAGCTTCCCCTGAATTCACTATCTCTCCCCCTTTGATACACATCAAAAATAGGGGAAGACCAACAATCCAAAAGTGTTGAAATGTATAACAATTTCAACTAAGTGCTCAAAAATTATATGAAAATGAAAAGGTAATTTTGATATTCAAAAATATGTTTAACTAAGTTAAAATTCAAAAATATTTTAAAAATTTTACTAAGTTAAAAAAAACTGTAAAATAATTTTGAAAAGAATAATTTTCCTAAGTTAAACAAATACTTTGAAAAAGAGAAATTTTTACTAAAATAATATTAAAGAAACCAAAATTTGAAAAGTATTCCTAAGTAAAATATTTTGAAGAGAGTAAAGTTTTACCAGTAAAATAATTTGACTAAGTTAAAATTTCAAAAACCAACTTTCAATGTAAAATGTTTATAAAAAGAATTTGAAAAAGATTTTCAAAAATAATTTTGAACATTTTTTAAAATCGAAAAATATGAAAGAATTTTACTAAGTGTAAAAATATAAATATTTTAAAAAATAAAAATTAGGGTTTTCAAAAATTTTGAAAAAATGGATAGTTCAAGGCTCCCCCTAGAATTGATAACAACCTAAAAGTCCAAGCATGGGCAAAAAGACTAAAAATATCCTTATGATGAAATGTCCAACCTTTGTACACAGCTAACTACCACAAGATAATAGCAATAGACTCAAGATGGTCAATTTGAGTATTTAGTACTAACTAGGGTTTTACTAGCTAGTTAACCCAAATTGATTCATGTATGTTGTTTAAAGCCCAAATTTATAGCGATGCACTGACATAAGCATTTGAAATCTAGGGCTAAGACCTAAGCATCTCACTCATTCTAAGTTATCAAACAAGGGATCCTACTGTGCTTGTGTGATGCTGGCTCCTAGATCTATAGGATCATGCAATTCTACGGTAGTACCTAGGCTACTCCAGAAAATTAAAAATTTTGAAAGAGTTTTGGAAAGCTAAAATTTGAAAGAGGGATTTTTATAAAAATAATATTTTGAAAAATAAACTAAGTAATAATTTTCAAAATAAAAAAAACTATTCTATAAAACACAACCCTAATTGTCGTTGTAGATTACTAAATTCTGCTTCAGGCAATGGTTTAGTAAAAATGTCTGCCAAGTTAGATTTAGATTCTATATAATTTAATTAAATATTCCCTTTTGACACATGGTCCCTAATAAAGTGATGTTTAACCTCTATATGTTTAATTCTAGAATAATGTACTGGATTTTTAGTTAGGTTTATAGAACTTATATTGTCAATATAGGTTTTTACATTCTTATAATCTATATTAAAATCTTTTAATGTATGAGACATCCATAGCAATTGAGCTACGCATTCGCCCATTGCTATGTATTCGGCTTCAGTGGTAGATAAGGCAACACATTGTTGCTTACGGCTAAACCAACTAACTAAAGACGAACCTAGTAATTGACATCCTCCACTTGTACTCTTTCTATCCAACTTACACCTGGCATAATCCGAATTAGAGTATCCGATTAGGTCAAAATGTGAAATTCTAGGGTACCAATTTCCTACATTGACAGTTCCTTTTAAATATTTAATAATTCGTTTAACCAAGGACAAATGGGACTCTTTCACACAAGTTTGGTAACGGGCACACATACTAACTGCAAATAAAATGTCGGGCCGGCTTGCAGTTAGGTAAAGTAAACTTCCTATCATGCTTCTAAAAAGCTTTAAGTCAATAGATTTACCATTTTCATCATTATCTAGATTAATGTTACTTGCCATATGAGTTTTAATTTCTTTTGAATTTTCCATACCAAATTTTTTAATAAGATCTTTTGTATATTTAGTTTGATGTACATAGTTACCATCTTTAGTTTGTATAATTTGAAGACCTAAGAAATAATTTAATTCTCCAACTAAACTCATTTCAAATTCATTTTCCATTAAAGTTACAAATTCTTTTAAGAATTTTGAGTTAGTTGAGCCAAATACAATATCATCAACATAGACTTGAGCTATAAAAATATCAGAATTAAAGGTTTTAATAAAAAGTGTAGGATCAATTTGTCCTTCTTTAAACCCTTTTGATTTTAGAAAACTAGACAGTCTTTTATACCAAGCTCTAGGTGCTTGTTTAAGTCCATATAAAGCCTTTTTTTGCTTAAATACATAGGCTGAGTTTTCTAGATCCTCAAATCCAGGTGGTTGACTAACATAGACTTCTTCCTTAATGTAGTCATTTAGAAAAGCTGATTTAACATCCATTTGATATAACTTAAAACCTTTAAAAGATGCATAGGCTAGCAACATTCTAATTGATTCAAGTCTGGCTACAAGGGCATAAGTCTCATCGTAATCTAGTCCTTCGACTTAACTGAACCCCTTGGCTACTAGACGAGCTTTATTCCTTAGGATTTCACCTTGTTCATCTAATTTGTTCCTAAATACCCATTTGGTGTCTATAATTGTCTTATCTTTTGGTGGAGGTACTAAATCTCAAACTTGACTCCTTTCAAATTGATTTAACTCTTCTTGCACTGCAATTATCCAGTCAGGTTCAGTTAATGCATCACCTATATTTTTAGGTTCAATTTTAGATATTAATGCTATTTGACTTAGATTTCTAAAAGCAGATCTTGTTTGAACTCTCAATTCAGGGTTTCCTATGATTTGGTTGATTGGATGATTAGGGTTAGATTTTATTATTCTTGGAATAGGGTTGTTAGATTCTTTAGATTGTGTTAAGTCTTCTTCTTCTTCGTGATGAACTGGATGATTAGGATTTGAACCATGTTGATTAATATGATCATTTTCATTAAAGGTTACATTGGTGGTTTCCTCAATTTTCAAAGTAGATTTATTGTAAACTCTATAATCCCTACTTGTAGAGGAATGCCCAAGAAAGATTCCATGGTTAGTTTTTGAAGTAAATTTGCCTAAGTAATCTTTAAGATTTAAAATTTAAACATTACAACCAAATACCTTAAAATATTTTATGTTAGGAATTTTGTTAAAATAAATTTCATAAGATGTTTTATTTTGATATTTGTTAATTATAATTCGATTTTGGACATAACAAACTGTATTAACAGCTTCAGCCCAAAAATATTTTGGTATAGTATATTCATTTAACATTGTTCGGACAGCTTCTTGTAGAGTTCTATTCTTACATTCTACTAAGCCATTTTGTTGTGGAGTTTTAGGGCACGAGAACTCATTGTGATAACCATTTTCTAGACAAAAATTATTAAAGTTTTGATTTTTGAATTCACCTCCATTATCACTTCTTATTTTCTTAATTTTAATATCTTTTTCATTTTCTACTTGTTTACTGAAATTTTTAAATGTTTCAAAGGTATCATATTTATTAGGTAAGAATTTCACCCATGTATATTTAGAGTAGTCATCAATGATTACTAAGCAATAAAGATTTCCATTCAATGATTTTATTCCATTTGAATCAAATAAATCTAAATGCATTAGGTCAAGTATTCTATTTGTTCTATTTTGATTGGTAAGTTTATGAGTTGATTTAATTTGTTTTCCTTGTTGACAAGAATTACAAAATTTATCTATAGGATTCCCTAATTTTGGCAAACCTCTTACTAAACCATTTTTGCTTAATTTTAGTAGATTTCTAAAGTGAGTGTGAGCTAATCTTCTATGCCATAACCAAGTTTCATCATCATTTGCTAGAAAACATTTGGGTAATGTTTTAGGTAGATGAATGGAGTAAATATTTTTATCTCTAAAGCCTTTTAGTAATATATTAGTTGAGTCATTGTAGCTTATCAAGCATTTAGAAGGAAAAAATTTAACCTCAAATCCTGAATTATAGAATTGGCTTATACTAAGCAAATTATAATTAAAATGTTCAACAAGTAAAACCTTTTTAATTGAAATGTTGGACTGTAATTGAATTTCACCTGTACCAATTACCTTTAGCTTACCATTGTTTCCAAAGGCAACTGATCCCAAGTTTTTGAATTCAATATTGGTAAATTTATGTTGATCCCCAGTCATGTGTCTAGAGAAGCCACTGCCCAAGATCCATTTATCCAGAGCTTTGGATTCCTACAAAATGTAGGATTTAAATCAAAGTTCGATTAAAGGATGAAATTAAGTAGATAAGGTTTTGGAGTGCATTTAAGTCATATGATTTAATGAGTCTTTAGATTTTTAAGTTAAGATTAAAAAGATTAAGTTAAATAATAATTTTTAATTAAGTTTAAAAAGTTTTAATTAAGTTTTAAAAAGTAAGTTCTAATAAAGTAAAAAAAATTAATTAAGTTTTAAAATAAGTTTTAATAAAAAAAATTTTAATTAAGTTTTAAAATAATTTTAAATAAAGATTTAAAAAATTTTTAATTAAGTTTTAAAATAAGTTTTAAAAAAATTTTAATTAAATTTTGAAATAAGTCCATCCAAGGCCGTGATAAAGACACCATATAGGATATGGACTGTGAGAGATGCCCAGGTGTCTTTCATGAGGATTTGGGGTTGTGAGGCTTACGTTCGACGTCAAGTCTCAGACAAGTTAGGACCCAAATCCGACAAGTGCTATTTTATCGGATATCCCAAGGAAACTAAGGGATATTACTTCTACATTCCCAGTCAGCACAAGGTAGTTGTGGCAAAGGTGGGGGTCTTTCTAGAAAGGGACTTTGTTTCTAGAAAGATTAGTGGGAGCGCGTTCGATCTTGAAGAAGTTCAAGATGCGAACAATAGCACTGATGTCTCGATGGAAATTGAACTGGAACCACAAAGTGTTGTGGATGATGTTGTTCCATAAGGAGTTGAGGAACAACAACCAGTTCAAGTAGACATACCTCTTCGCAGGTCTAATAGGGTACGTCGTCAGCCTGAGAGATACTCATTTCTCTTGTCTGACCATGATGACGTTATGCTCATAGAGGATGAGCCTACCACCTATCAGGAAGCTGTGATGAGACCAGATTCCGAGAAATGGCTAGAGGCCATGAGATCCGAAATGAAATCCATGTACACCAACCAAGTTTGGACTTTGGTTGATCCACCTGAAGGGGTAAAACCCATAGGGTGCAAGTGGGTCTTTAAGAGAAAGACTAACATGGATGGACTTATTTATAAGGGTCACTTGGTAGCTAAAGGTTTCAAGCAGATTCATGGTATTGACTATGATGAGACCTTTTCTCCAGTAGCGATGTTTAAGTCCATTCGGATTATGCTTGCTATTGCAGCCTACCATGACTATGAGATATGGCAGATGGATGTCAAAATCGCATTTCTGAATGGAAACCTGCTCGAGGATGTGTACATGACACAACCTGAGGGTTTTGTAGATCCACAGCATACTAGTAGAGTATGCAAGCTGCATAGGTCCATTTATGGACTAAAGCAAGCTTCTCGGAGCTGGAATCTTCGATTCGATGATGCAATCAAACAGTTTGGTTTCATCAAGAATGAAGATGAGCCTTGTGTCTACAAGAAGGTTGTAGGGGATATAGTTGTCTTCCTCATATTGTATGTGGATGACATACTACTCATTGAGAAGGACATCCCTATGCTTCAGTCTGTCAAGACCTGGCTAGGGAGTTGCTTCTCAATGAAGGACTTAGGTGAGGCATCTCGTATTCTAGGGATACAGATCTATAGAGATAGATCTAAGAGATTGCTTGGCCTAAGTCAGAGTACATACATTGACAAGGTACTCTTCGGTTTGCCATGCAGAACTCCAAGAAGGATTTTTGCCGATGTCACATGGCGTGAGTCTTCAAGACTCAAGGTCCCTCTTCTAGAGAGAGAGAGACCGCATGGATCAGATCCCTATGCCTCAGCCATAGGATCGATCATGCACGCCATGCTATGTACTCGACCGATGTCTCGTATGCTTTGAGTATGACAAGCAGATACCAGTCAGAGGTGAAAGTCATCGATAGCGGTCAAGAATATTCTTAAGTACTTAAGAAGGACTAAAGAATATTTCTTGATATATGGAGGCAATGATGAGCTAGCGTAAAGGGTTACGTTGATGCTAGCTTCCAAACCCACCGTGATGACTATAGATCGCAATGTGGTTCATATTTTGCATTAATGGTGGTCTTGTCATCTGGAAGAGTTCGATAGCTGATTCTACAACAGAAGCCGAGTACATTGCTGCATCAGAGGCAGCAAAGGAGGCAGTTTGGATCCGCAAATTCATCACTGAACTTGGGGTGGTTCCTAGCATTGCTGACCCCATTGAGCTCTATTGTGACAACAATGGAGCTATAGCACAGACGAAGGAACCACGCTCACACCAGCGGACCAAACACATACTACGGCACTTCCTTCTCATTCGAGAGATCATCGAGAGAGGAGATGTGAAGATTTGTAGAGTACCTACAGAGGCTAACATCGCAGATCCCTTAACCAAGGCTTTGGCACAGAAGAAGCATGATGGTCACACTAGGTCATTTGGGCTTAGAGCCTACACTGATTGGCACTAGTTCTAGTGGGAGATTGTTAGCTAGAGCCCTAGAGCCAATCATTTGATGATTGTATTTTGGACTTATTATATCATATTCTATATAAATAAAGGCATTTTGATTTTGGTTATTATACTTACTTGTATTGGTGCCAAATAAAATAAATATAATAATGTCCTTGAGTAGACGGTTCTCAGCTATATTAATCGGTTAGTTGAACCGATAGTGAGATGATATAGGGAACACTACTCTTAATAATTCCTAGTCGAGTATTAACATTCAGGGACAATGTTAATGCAATAAGACTAGCATGTAGGTCAACTCGATGACTTGATCTCACAAGTCATGGATATAGAGATATCAAGTTGACACATGGGTATATATTAGAGAATGCATACTGAATGACCCGCCATGAGAAAGTATCAGGGATCATTATATGAGTGTCATATACTTTCTCATGTGGCTATTAGTATGACTACTAGTCCTTAGACCTGAAGTCACCATAGATCTCTACATAAGGAGTTTTGTACTTTAGTTTCGTCAAACGTCACCCGTAACTGGGTGGACTATAAAGGCGATTACTGGGTATGTAACAAATTATGCGGAGGGATGTGAGTGATGTAGATGGGATCTATCCCTCCTATATGACGGGAGTGACATCGGTATTCTTGATAGAGTGAGACCACGAAGTGCATGGCCATGCCAAATGAGTCAATATAGGATATTGAGCTCATTTGATTTAGTGTGTCTACTTGGAGTTCAAGATTTAGATTGATTAGAGGATGACACGGTCTATGCCTCATATTGATCAATCTAGATGTCTAGGATAGAAGGACACTTGTCATATATTGTGAGGAGTCACAATTAGTAGTCACAAGGTGATGTTGGATCTCGACATTCTTGTAACTTGGGTAGTAATGATGTGTTGCTAGATACCGCTCATTACTTATGCTCCTAAATGGGTTTAGGACATTGCCAACGTTACAAGAACCTATAGGGTCACACACTTAGGACAATTAGATGGAGATTAGGTTCATATGATGAACCAAGAGGATTAGATTCATTTGATGAATCAAATTGGATTAAGAGTAATCCTAATAGGGCTAACTTGAGTTCGACTCAAGTTGATTCATGTGTTCAATGAGTCTAATTTAGATTTTGACTCATTGAATCAATTTAATTAAATGAATTAGATTCATTATATTAAGTTGGTTTGAATCAAATGGTTGGATTCGATCAACCATGGAAGAGATTTGGTCAAATTTGACTTGACTTGAGAGGAAGATTAAAAGTCAAGTTTGACTTGACTTTATGCCACCTCATTGGTGAGTTGGCATTGATGTGGACTAATGATGTTACTCCACATCATCATTGGGTGCCACCTCATGGAAGTTACAAAGCCATTCTCTTTAATGGCTTCACATTAATGACACTTAATGCATTAATGTGGAGAGTTACACACATGATGGTGGCCGACCACTTGAATGAGTAGAATGACTTTCATTTTGAAAATATTCTCTCATTCATTCCTTCTTCTTCCTCCTTGAGTTCTTCTTGCTCTCTCCCTCTCCTCTTCTTGCCGTGACCTATCAAGGTGCTAGCACACCTTTGTTTAGGTCTTCTCCACCTAAGTTGTTCGTGTGGATACTTCTAGAGGACCGTACGCTTGACGGTCTAGAGATCCGGCATTTTGGACGAGCGGGATTCGCGTAGGGCGCGCTTCGAAGGTATAATTCTTCTTCATGTAGATCTAGGAGTAGATCTAAGTTGTAAACTCGTACTCGTATCGTTTTGAAAAGTTTTCTTCGCATGAGATCCAGTGGCATGGGAGATTCGGGGTTTCTGCGACGCGAAAAAACGGTTTTCGCGGCCCGAAAAACCCAACATTAATGAGCAACCAATGAGACAATCATCTTTTTTGATCAAAATAATAGTTCTTGAAGTTATAGATGCATGTACCAAGAATTAGATTTGATCCAAATGATCTTGGCTAGATCGTTGCTCAATGACAAACCTTTTACAATTTAGCCAATGATTTCCATTCTATTTCCTGAATGATTTCTTAAATAATAACCATGACATTTCAATGAAGTGAAAAAGAAACTTGATATTTATCTCAATACATCGATCAACCTTGATTACACCATAAAAAATAACTATTTGACATCATCTCTAACATGGAGAGATTTCAAACCTTCATTACAATATAAAAAAATTACTTGGCATCATCTCTAATACGAAGAGATTTCAATTCTTGTTCTATGTCCTCAAACATCCCTGCAATCTTTAAATAATGGCTACGATGCTCATTTGCTAACTCTGACTATGCATCCATAAGTTTAACTAGCATCTCAAATTGGTCGAGTTTACTAGAACTCAAAGCAACTGTTGAGCTTGATTTGGAAGTTGAGCTCGAAGGTTTCTTTTTAGCAAGGGTAAAGGTAGTAGCTTGTTTCTCTTTGTTTGTAATAAATACTGCTATTGTTTCCTCACTAGTTTTATAGGACTTGTGTACAACTCTGTTAAATTTGTTAACTTGCATATGTGTTTCCTCCCAAGTGTTGCTATAAACACCATGATTCTGTCCAATAAATACAACATATGTCTCTGTCTTTCCCTATAATTGCAATAAAAATTTTCAAACTTATTTCCAAAATACAATAAATAATCAAAAACACAAATTGAAATCCCTAAAATGGCTCACTATTTCCAAACTTATTTACTCTTCTTTCTTCTTCGGCTCGATTTTGATGATCATGATTTATTTTCCAGTCCACTTGTTAGCCCGTTAGATCTGGTCTCCTCAACTCCAGGATCCCCTCAGCTCCTCTAAATCAAGATGCAAAGTCACATTTTGCCAGCCATTTGAATGAATCAAATGTTAAAACACATTCACAGACAACTTACCGATGTGTGTTGATGGTACCACCGTCATTTGTGAGTTAGATGTTTTCACCGTCGGAGTTAGATGTCTTCACCGCTTGGCTACTTCACTGCCAATGATCCCGCGAGAATTAGGGTTTAGGGTAGGGGGATCGTGAAATAAGACGAAACGAAGCCAAACTTCTCCTTTTTTTCTTTAAGAATCCTATCACATGTTAGTCATGTGGCTATCAAGTGATTGATTCTATATCAGTTAACAAAGGGGTTGACGGTGAGGATATATTTAGGATAATTTGTAAAACATGAAGAATATAAATAGCTCAGAACAAACTATAGGGATATAATTAAGACTAGATTGAAATATTAAAAATATTTTAATGAATTATCCCGAAACTCTTTCTTCATCTTTAGGGGATATGGTTCCACCTATCTTATAGTAGATCTGTTCTTGTTTATTGACCTCATAGATGTTCCTTATAGATGTTTGTGCTTCTTGATATATGATAAATTTAAGATAATTAGGAAGAAAAAAGTTTAATGAATTTTGATTTTAGAAAAAGATGTTAAGAAATATCAAATAATTAAGTATTATTTGGGTGAAATTGAATTAGCTTTTTCAATAAAAAAATACTTTTGTATACTTTAGAGTTAAAGATAAAATGTAGTGTAATTATCTGAAAGAAAGTAAACCATGAATCAACTTACTGACCATGAAAATAAATAAAGTGTAGAAAGGTATGTGTATAGAATATATCATAATAATTGAATTGGACCAATAGCGCCAATTCTATTGGTGCATTTATATTTCGGGTTAAATACACTATGAGTTGACAATATTTATATGTCGAGGACGACCTGTGTACAAGCTCAGCCCCTTATTTAAAATTTGAAAAAATATTTTTTAAAAAACATGGAAAAAGGACATTTTCGAAATATATATATTGAGAAAAATCAAAATGGAAAAATAATAAAAGATAAAATGTATATAATACTTGGACATATTCAGAGCTATAAATGATTTATATAAAGAATAAAAAAAATTTAACACTAGTAAATTTATTTTGTTAACATATATAATGATCCGGTAGTAAGAGCGGGCTCCTCCCCCTTTAGGCAAAGTCAACGCCAAGTTAAAGTCACCGGAGCAGCCGCTCATCCGAGGAGAGTGTGGTCCGACCGGACTGACGACCGTAGACGGCCGGCCCGACCGGACTGCCGGCCGCCCGATGAAATCGAATACCCGGAAGGGTCCGGCCGGCTCGCACTTATAGTTGGAAGACCCTGTCAAATCGGGGTTCCGACGCTCAGTTAAAAAGGTCACGGACCGAGCTGACCTTTTGACCGGTCACAGTCATAAAGCGCCCCTGTTTATTCGCCTCCACCAAGCACAAGTAAACCATTGCGTATGTCCGGTCGGATGTTTAGGGAGATGTCCGCTCGGACGACAAGTTTTGGAGCAAGGAAAAAGACCCGAGGATTTCTCCTCTGACAACCGGTAGGTTTCACGTGTGTGTCATGCTCCAAATCTCGTGACAGGGGATTCTGTTGTCCCATCGAGGGCATGCTTTGACTGTAACGATATGGGTCAGGTAAGTTTTCTGACAGCCACATACCTAGGAAAGGACAGGTAAGCTTTCTGACAGCCGCATACCTAGGAAAAGATAGAAGACACTTATGCACCTAGATACGTGTGCCCAGACCCTTCATAGCTCTATATAAAGAACCTCAGGTTTCGCCGGAGAGGTACGTATTCTGAGATTTTGGAAGCCACTTTGTTCATCGTAGCTTACCTGACTTGAGCGTCGGAGGGCCGTCGCCGGGACACCCCTCCCGGCTCGGTTTTGCTGCAGGTTCACCGGAGCACTCGAGGATCCAGCAGGGAGCGCCGCATCCCCAGCGTTCGTTGACTCTTGGTTCGAACAGGATCAAATTGGCGCCGTCTGTGGGAACGCACCTGCATTCGAACAAGAACAATGGACGAGGCTGGACGACAACACACGGTGGCGCTTTCAACAGAAGAACTCGATGCTCTGGTCGAGATGAGGGCCGCCAAACTTATGGAGCAAAAACAAAAAGCATCAGTCGAACGACCGGAGCAACAACCAACATCTGCGTCTGGTGGCCGAACGGACGCACCTCAAGCCACTGTCGCATTCCACCGGGCCTTATTTCGCACCCCTGAAGCCGCACCAGCTCGAAGAGATAGAGGCTCTTCTTCAGACGAAATGCCAAAGCGGGATGACAGAAAAGGGAAAGCCCCCCGGGCGGACTCATCTCCCGAGCGGATCAATCGCCAATTTTCGGAGGCTATTCTACAAGACCCTCTGCCCAAGCACTACGTGGCTCCGACGATCGGCGAGTACAACGGAACAACGGACCCGGATGATCATCTGGGTAAGTTTGATAACACAGCTACACTCCATCAATATACAGATGGAGTAAAATGCCGCGTCTTCCTCACAACTCTCTCGGGATCGGCTCAACAGTGGTTTCGGAGGCTGCCGGACGGGTCCATCACTAGCTTCAAGGACTTCCGAACGGCCTTCCTCCACCACTTCGCTAGCAGTCGGCGTTATCAGAAGACAAGTGTCAGCTTGTTTGCCATCAAGCAAGAGTCAAGAGAATCGCTTCGAGCCTACATCCAGCGATTCAACCAAGTGGCGATGGATATCCCAACGGCCACATCGGAGACGATGATGAATGCCTTCACTCAGGGCCTTGTGGATGGGGACTTCTTCCGGTCGCTCATCCGAAAGCCGCCCCGAGATTATGATCATATGCTACATCGGGCCAACGAATACATAAACGTGGAAGAAGCACAAGCCGCCCGGAAAAAGGAAACTCCCACCGAGCGGGCACCTATTCATGCCGAGCGGAAACAACACGCCGCTCAGCAGCCACCTAGAGGACCGAGAGCTGATGCAATCCGATCCCCCCACGCTAGGTCGCACGTACAAGAAGTGGCGGCCGCTCGGCCCAAGCGAAAGAAGAGGTGGACCCCTATGTTCTGCACCTTCCACCAGACGGATACGCACAACACGAGGGATTGTCGAAGTCTTCCCTTCGTGGTCAATCCCGTTCCCAGGAAAGCCGAGCGACGGTCTCCTCCCATCGACAGGAGACAAGGGACCCATGAAGCCGACCGGACCCGAACCGAAAGGCGACATCAACAGACACCCGATCGGCACAGATCTCCGAGACAGGAGAATCGTCGGGCGTCCAGAGAACGGTCGCGATCGTCCACTCGGGAAGAGGAAAACAGGAGCAATACTTCCCGGGGCGAGATCAACGTTATTGCTGGAGGGCCGACCGGAGGAGACTCCAACCGAGCCAGAAAGGCGGGCGTTCGGCAGCTACAGATCCACGCAGTCGGCTGTAGCCAAGAGCGGGCAAGTGGACCGGAAATCACTTTCGGTCCCGGAGACTTGGAAGGAGTAGAAGTGCCCCACGACGACGCTCTGCTCATTAAAGCGGTAATAGCAAATTATACTATTCACCGCATATTTGTTGACACAGGGAGCTCGGTCAACATCATATTCAAGAAGGCGTTCGATCAGCTGCAAATTGATCGTGCCGAGCTGCTGCCCATGACGACCCCGCTCTACGGGTTTACGGGCAACGAAGTTCAGCCGGTCGGACAGATCCGGCTGGCCACCTCGCTGGGAGAGGAGGACAATAAACTTCGTGGTGGTCGACTCTCCCTCGTCCTACAACGTCATCTTGGGACGATCGGCGCTCGGCGAATTCCGAGCGGTTGTCTCAACTTTCCACCAGAAGATAAAGTTCCCCGTGGAGGACAAAGTAGGAGAAGTACGTGGAGATCAGCTAGCAGCTCGGCGGTGCTATATAGAGATGGTCCGAGCAGAGGCTTGTTCCGCTCGGAAGGCGCCCCGAATTGAGGTACACGCCATAGCCGAGAAACCTCCTGCTTTAATTTACGATGAAAAGGAGGAAGTTCAGATCCATCCGACCCGATCGGAGGCCACGACTTTTATCGCTTCTGATCTGGAGGAGGAGCAGAAGGAGGAGCTGATCCAATGCCTCCAACGAAATCATGATGTTTTCGTCTGGTCGACACATGAGTTGCCCGGAATTTCGCCGAGCCTAGCGCAGCATGAGTTGCATGTCCGACCGGACGCTCGGCCAGTGAAGCAGAGGAAAAGGGACTTTAGCGCCGAGCAGAATACCATCATCCGGGCGGAACCGGCCACATACGCGAGGTGCAGTTCCCAGCTGGCTGGCCAACGTGGTATTGGTCGCCAAGCCGGGCGGCAAGTGGAGAGTCTGCATCGACTTTCGGGACTTAAACAAAGCATGCCCCAAGGATTTTTATCCCTTGCCCCGGATAGATCAGCTGGTGGACTCTACAACCGGTTGTGAATTGATTTGCATCCTCGACGCATACCAAGGCTATCATCAGTGCCGCTAGCGAAGATCAAGAAAAGGTTAGCTTTGTGACTCGACGGCACGTATTGCTACAATGTGATGCCGCTCGGATTAAAGAATCTTTGGCCACCTATCAACGCTTGATGAACAAAGTGTTCAGGAACCGGGCGGAATCTGGAAGTCTATGTGGACGACATTCTTATTAAATCCGAGCGGCCGATCTTTTCAAGGATATGGAAGAGACCTTCCGACGCAAATATGGAATCAAGCTAAATCCCGAAGTGCGGAGCCAAAGGAGGGCGTTTCTTGGGGTACATAGTGACCGAGCGGGGAATCAAATCGAGAAGGTGAAGGCTCGCAAGACATGTCGCCCCAAGAAATACAAGAGAAGTGCAAAGGTTGATCGGTCGGATAACCGCTTTGTCCAGATTCATCTAAAGCCGACCGGAGCCTTCCATTCTTCAAGATTCTGCGCAAGGCTACTAAGTTCCAGTGGGATGAAGAATGTGATCGAGCGTTCGGAGAATTGAAGACATATCTTAATTCTCTGCCAGTGTTAGCCAAGCCGATCGGGGGTGAGTCACTTTATATTTATTTGTCGTCAACTAAGCATGCTGTAGGCTCAGCACTTGTGAGGGCAAGCGGCGAAGAGCAGCTGGTGTATTTTCTAAGTCACATTTTAAAAGATGCTGAATCTCGTTACACCGGGCTCGAGAAGTTGGCCTTTGCTTTGGTTCTAGCCGCTCGGCGCCTTCGACCGTATTTCTTGACTCACACCATCATTGTCCGGACGAACAGTCCACTCGGAAGAGTACTGTTAAATCCAGAAGCGTCCGGACGGCTCATCAAGTGGACGACAGAATTAAGTGAATTTGACATCCAGTATCAGCCCCGCTCGGCGATCAAAGCCCAATCCTTGGCTGATTTTGTGACCGAAGTGCAAAGGCCAGAGCCGGAAGCTATGTGGAAAATATATGTGGATGGGTCCTCCACTCGGCTCGGAAGTGGGATTGGAATATTGCTGCTCTCACCTCAAGAAGAGAAGATGCACCTATCCGTCCGGCTGGATTACAAAGCTACCAATAACGAAGCAGAATATGAGGCCCTCATAGCCGGATTACAGGCAGCCCGACATGTGGGTGCCGGTCGGGTGACTCTCTATTCGGATTCAACTTTCTGGTACCTTTGAAATTAACAGCGCTCGGCTTAAGCTCTACGCTGAAGCCTTTGAAAAACTCAGAGCCACTTTCCGAGAGGTCCTTATTCAAAAAATTGCCCGAACGGAGAACCATGCAGCAGATGACTTGGCCAAGCTAGCAAGTTCTATAGTGCCAGTCACCATTCAGCAACCTATTGAGAAAGTATTGCTGGTAGCGCACGTCGACCGGATGGAAAGCCTTACGTTTCCCAGCGACTGGAGGACACCCATTATAGAATTCCTTCGATCAGGAGTCACGCCGGCCGATCGGGAGGAAGCCCAGCTGCTCAGGAGGAGGACCGGTCGGTTCACCCTTATCGACGATCAGCTCTACAAGAAGGCTTTCTCTCGCCCATTGTTGAAATGTGTGAGCTCGGAAGATTCGGCTTACATCCTCCAGGAGGTACATCAAGGATCGTGCGGAGGACATCCGGGCGGACGATCACTAGCCAAGAAGATTTTGCTAGCTGGATACTTTTGGCCGACCTTACAAATGGACTCCGCTCGGACAGTATCTACGTGCCTTTCATGCCAGAAGTATCACAATTTCTCTCACCGACCAGCAGAGGAGATGAAAGCATCAACCGTTTCATGTCCGTTCGATCAATGGGGAATGGATATTGTGGGTCCATTTCCAATGGCGACCGGGCAAAGGAAATTTTTGCTGGTAGCGGTCGATTATTTTTCCAAATGGGTAGAAGCCGAGCCACTAGCCAGGATCACCGAACAGATGGTCAAAAAGTTCATATGGCAACACATCATCTGTAGGTTCGGTATCCCTCGCCGATTGGTTTCCGACAACGGGCGGCAATTCACAGGGAAGGTGCTGGAAGATTGGTGCAAAAGCTACGGCATCGAGCAACACTTCACGTCCGTGGCTTACCCCCAAAGCAACGGTCAAGCCGAAGTAGCCAACCGGGAAATTCTCCGTATTCTGCGCGCTCGGAGGAAGTTGGCCGGATGAAGTGCCGGGTGTTTTATGGGCCATCCGGACGACTCCTAAAGAAGGAACAGGCGTTACACCTTTTCATCTGGTGTACGGCGGTGAAGCGGTCATTCCAGTTGAAGTCGGCGTAGAGTCCGTCCGGGTCCAGTGTTATGATGAAGTCAACGCCGAGCAGAGGAATATGGAGCTGGATATGGTTGACGAAGAGCGTGCCAAAGCATCCGTTCGGCTGATGGCGTACCGTCAACGGATGAAGCAAAACTACAATCGGCGCGTCATTCCCCGATCATTCCAGGTCGGCGACCTTGTCTGGAAGAAAGTCAAGCCGGTAGGCAACGTCGGCAAGCTTGAAGCTCCGTGGGCGGGTCCCTTCAAAATCATCGAAAACCTCCGCTCGGGCGCGTATTATTTGGACGGCAGCTAGATAGGCCGTGGAGCGCAAACCACCTCCAGCCTTACCGGGCGGGGTGAAAGGTGTGCCTATGTAAATCATCCTGTGTACGTCTTTCGACTGAATACTTGAAATGCAGAAATGAAAAGTCAAAAGAACGAATATAAGGCATCGTCATCAAGGAAAGAAGGCCCCGCGCCGCTCGGCCGGAGGTAAAAGGGTCGAACAGAGCACGCGAGTATCGAAGGCCCCGTACCGTCTGGACGGAGGGAAATTAGCCGAGCCAAAGTGCTCGACGAAGTAGATCCTGAGCCGTTCGGCTAAGCGTACGTTCTCCAAGTCGGGCGAAAGGTGCGCTAAATACAAATTTATATACTTTTTGGTCGCCTATGTACTTGCGATGCAGGAAGTAAAAAAAGGAAAGCACATTGAGTATTCTCTGCTGAAAGGAAGGCCAAGGTCGCTCGACCTGGCAAGGAGTTAGCCTTAAAGCCGTCTAGCCCAGACGTTAAACCGTAGAGCCGCGCCGACCGGCTATAAATATCCGCGCCGACGAGCTCCGTCGTTAAAGATCAAGAGATGAGCCGGCGTCTATAAACCCTCCGAGCGGAAGACCGACGAGCTCCGTCAAAGATCAAGAGCCGCGCCGACGAGCTCCGTCGTTAAAGATCAAGAGACGAGCCGGCGTCTATAAACCCTCCGAGCGGAAGACCGACGAGCACCGTCGTTAAAGATCAAGAGCCGCGCCGACCGGCTATAAATATCCGCGCCGACGAGCTCCGTCGTTAAAGATCAAGAGACGAGCCGGCGTCTATAAACCCTCCGAGCGGAAGACCGACGAGCTCCGTCGTTAAAGATCAAGAGCCGCGCCGACCGGCTATAAATATCCGCGCCGACGAGCTCCGTCGTTAAAGATCAAGAGACGAGCCGGCGTCTATAAACCCTCCGAGCGGAAGACCGACGAGCTCCGTCGTTAAAGATCAAGAGCCGCGCCGACCGGCTATAAATATCCGCGCCGACGAGCTCCGTCGTTAAAGATCAAGAGACGAGCCGGCGTCTAAAAACCCTCCGAGCGGAAGACCGACGAACTCCGTCGTTAAAGATCGAGAGCCGCGCCGACCGGCTATAAACATCCGCACCGACGAGCTCCGTCGTTAAAGATCAAGAGACGAGCCGGCGTCTATAAACCCTCCGAGCGGAAGACCGACGAGCTCCGTCATTAAAGATCAAGAGCCGCGCCGACCGGCTATAAATATCCGCGCCGACGAGCTCCGTCGTTAAAGATCAAGAGACGAGCCGGCGTCTATAAACCATCCGAGCGGAAGGTTTACGAGCTCTGTCGTTAAAGATCGAAAGCCTCGCCGACCGGCTATAAATATCCGTGCCGACGAGCTTCGATGTTAAACATCAAGAGACGCGTCGGCGTCTAAAAATAATCCGAGAGGAATATCGTCGACACGGCAATTACCCGCAGCCGATAGTTAGACCGACGCTAAGTTCCGCTCAGACTCGAGGTATAAAAGGTTCTGGTTGGCCTATAACGAGCGAGTCTTGCTAGCAACACAGAATGATATTCGGCCGCACGGAAGGGCTGGGGAAAACACTTGCAAGAATGCACCTCGAGTGCCAAAGGGGTGATAGCGGACGAGCGGACAGCACGGGTATTAGCAAGTGGACAGTGCAATAAGATAGAGTACACGAAAGGAAAACATTTCATTAAAATTAAAAACCTTAGGCCGAGTGGCCTAAGTACAAAAAAAGATTCATGTTCAGCCGAGCGGCGAAATTACAAGAATTACTCAATGTAGTCGTAGAGGTCCCTCGGAATGTTGCTCAAGAGCTCCATTTGATCGCCGGCCGGAATATTGGTGGACGCCGGGAGAAGGCCCTTCGACTTCAGATAGGTCATAGTAGCCGTCATGGCCAAGTCGAAAGCCGAGTACATCCGCTCGCAAATTTTCTCCGAGAACTCGGGCGATCGGATGTGGCTTTGTCGGAGAGCGGCGACTCGGCTCGGCTCAGCATCCTGGTATTCTTTGAAGGTCGCCTGGGAGCTTGTGAGGGCCTCATTCAGACTTCCAATCTTCTCCGCATCGGCCGAGCGGCCTGCCTTCTCCCGGTCGAGCTGCTCCGTCAGCTCCTTTATCTTCAACTCCAGGCCCCGGACCTCTACGTTTTTCTTCTCCAGATCTTCCGAGTGGTGGCCAGAGTTATTTTTATGTCAAGCGACTTGACTTGTCGCTCGGACTCGGCCAGGGCGTGGGCCTGATCAGCTGTTTTCTTCTGCTCGGCCGCCAACAGAGTTTGAGTTTTCTTCAGCTCCTTTTGTAACTCGGCGTACGAGGGGCCTTGAGAGCCGCTCGGACCGCCTGCCGCCCGCAGTTGCCTTATCTCCTCGTCCGCCATAGCCAGGCGGCTGGAAACCGCTATCTCTTCCACCCATCTCTGAAGCAAGAAGGCGCAGTTGTCAAAAGCCGAGCGGAAATATTATGACAAAACTTCAACAAGCATACCCCCGTAGCCGCTTGCATGTGGCTGTTGGCTAAGTTCCGGAGGGGGATCATTGCTACGCGCGCCCGAGCGTCGGCCCACATCTCGGCGAGGGGCCCTTTCAAAGTAATGGTGTGCTCGGGCACGGTTGGCTGGTCGGCTTCTGGTAGCAACTCTTCAGTCGGAAGATGAAGAGTAACCCGTATTGTGCGGCCGTGACTAGGGATCGCCCGACCGGGATCAGAAGCTGGCGCAGAAATTCGCGAATGGACGGGCGAGCGTTGGACCGAGCGGCGAGCAGGGGGGAGAGTGTCGACCGGAGTAGCCTCAACCGGAGTAGGCAGCTCGTCCCAGTCAGAAGGCGTCCGATCGGACGAGATGGTCTCGGGCACTGGCGCCTTGCCTTTAGCAGTCGCAGCGGCCCGGTCGGGGGGTTGGACCGCGGAGGTAGCCGAGCGCAGCGGAGTCTCCACCCGGCGCCTCTTAGGCAGTGGCTGTTCCTCCTCCCGAACGGATCCTTCCTCGGTGGCCGTTGGTTCCCTGGAGGGGGCAGCTCCGCTGGCCGCCTGCTGTTGAGAGGTCGGAACGGCCGATTCAGCCTGGGTGCCGCTCTCTCCTTCGTGTGAACCGACCGGCTGAATGCCCAGCGCCTCCATTTCCTTGGCCGCCGCGGCCTCCAGCGCCGCTGTTTTTCTCTTTAGAACGCCGGACATCACCGAGTCCATGACGATTTCAGCTGCATGAAAAGAAGAAGAAATCAGTTAGCAATTAAACTTACCGAAGCCGGTCGGAAGTGGGGTCCGTATAGGACTCAGCCCAAAAATGTACATCACTCCCTCGTGAAGAAGTTTGTTGATGTCAAGCCGCAGACCGGCTAGTACATTTGCGGCGTGAAGATAATCCGGTCGGGTCTTGAATTTCTTCAACTCTGGAGTAGGAGGTAGACTGACCTGCCACTGGGTCGGGAAGTTTGGCTGACTGGGCATGCGGATGTAGAAAATAATAGTCCTTCCAATGTTTATTGGAAGTGGGTAGTTTATTGAAGAAGACCAGACCGGGCCGAGCTTGGTACATAAATGTACCCGGCTCGGCTTGTTTAGGATAATAGAAATAAAAAAAGACCTCCGGGCGGAGGGGAATGTTATGGATCTTAAACAAAACGACAACACCGCAGAGGAGACGGAAGGTATTTGGTACTAAACTTCCGAGCGGCACGCCAAAATAATTACAAACGTCTACTATGAAAGGATGCACGGGGAACCGCAGACCGGCGGTAAATTGGTCGCGGAAGACACAGAAACCGCCGCGCGGCGGTCGGTGTCCTCGGGAATTTCGAAATTGTCAGCCAAAATATCAAAATCCCGTTGTTCGAAACGGGACCGCATGGTGGTATACCATGGGCCCAGGGATTGTTCTTCGGGGTGAGAAGAACTGGCCATGATCCAGACAGAAGAAAGCAAAAAGGAAGTCTCAAAGACGAAGAAATGGAATTTCAAAGACTGGAGCTAGGGGAAGAAAGGCGAATTCGATACCGAAAAGGAAGGAGGAAAGCTCTAAAACCTTACTGGATGGAGATGAATCGAGGAGAGGCGCCGGAGAGCGTCAGAGGGCAGCAACAAGATCGCCGGAGCTCCAAAGCGCAGAGAGCAGCAGTAGAGGTAATGGAGGCGTGTGAAGGTGAAAAGGAAACGAAGAGTTTATAGGGTGAGGGCCGGGCGGTCTCCACCGTTGGATCCAGGTCACGGGAATCAAAGCACACATCTAGCCGTTTATTTCGAACTGCTTCGATCACATCACAATATCATGCAACCGCCTCCGTACTCTGGTGGCCTTGCTCCACGTGGCAGTCAATCATTCGGAGCATTTAATGAAGGTATGATCGGCCTTGATGGCGAAGATTGACGCAAAACGCGAGGAGATCCGGTGAAGGCCATCATTGATTCATTCAAGGATATTTCTACGGCTGACCGAGCGGATAGTATTGGCGTTGAGGAGCCGTTCGGCTAGACTCACAGTCCAGTCAGTCGGACTATTCGCCTCCCTCGACTAGACTTGAAGGGGAGGCAAGTGATCCGGTAGTAAGAGCGGGCCCCCCCCCTTCAGGCAAAGTCAACGCCAAGTTAAAGTCACCGGAGCAGCCGCTCATCCGAGGAGAGTGTGGTCCGACCGAACGGACGACCGTAGACGGCCGGGCGCCCGATGGAATCGAATACCCGGAAGGGTCCGGCCGGCTCGCACTTATAGTTGGAAGACCCTGTCAAATCGGGGTTCCGACGCTCAGTTAAAAAGGTCACGGACCGAGCTGACCTTTTGACCGGTCACAGTCATAAAGCGCCCCTGTTTATTCGCCTCCACCAAGCACAAGTAAACCATTGCGTATGTCCGGTCGGATGTTTAGGGAGATGTCCGCTCGGACGACAAGTTTTGGAGCAAGGAAAAAGACCCGAGGATTTCTCCTCTGACAACCGGTAGGTTTCACGTGTGTGTCGTGCTCCAAATCTCGTGACAGGGGATTCTGTTGTCCCATCGAGGGCATGCTTTGACTGTAACGATATGGGTCAGGTAAGTTTTCTGACAGCCACATACCTAGGAAAGGACATGTAAGCTTTCTGACAGCCGCATACCTAGGAAAAGACAGAAGACACTTATGCACCTAGATACGTGTGCTCAGACCCTTCATAGCTCTATATAAAGAACCTCAGGTTTCGTCGGAGAGGTACGTATTCTGAGATTTTGGAAGCCACTTTGTTCATCGTAGCTTACCTGACTTGAGCGTCGGAGGACCGTCGCCGGGACACCCCTCCCGGCTCGGTTTTGCTGCAGGTTCACCGGAACACTCGAGGATCCAGCA
This sequence comes from Zingiber officinale, assembly GCF_018446385.1. NCBI lineage: Eukaryota > Viridiplantae > Streptophyta > Magnoliopsida > Zingiberales > Zingiberaceae > Zingiber > Zingiber officinale. The sequence goes on from NC_055992.1 coordinate 108,775,258, forward strand.
GGGAGCGCCGCATCCCCAGCGTTCGTTGACTCTTGGTTCGAACAGGATCATATAAATTTATGGATACTTTTTTAAAATATTATTTACTATATTTGTACAATAGCTAATTATAAATTATTTATAAAATTTATGTCTAAATATAGATACAATCGGTATTAATTGACTCCAGATTATATATCTACATGGCTCATTCCCGACTTGCTAAGCATCCCGAGCAAGGTTGATTCGACCTGCTCTTAAGAGCAGTGCCGATCCCCTCACAGAGGTGAGAGGGAGCCCACTCGGGGTAGGGATTAGGAAGGCCCACTCCTAAAAGGGGTGACAGCACGATCGAATCAACCAGATAAGATTTTTTGGTCCCATCTGCTATGATCTACCTGGATCCAGAATAATGATGGAAGAGATTCAATGATTTCATCAATTTAAAAGATAGAGATCGCCCATTAATATAGTGGATCAGGATCTGATCCGTTAAAAACGGATCAGAGATCCTGCTCCTAGTCAACTTTGAGCTGTCTGACGTCTCGAGTTTTTAGCTCTTTACTTCCTGACTTCTTGAGTTCCCAAGGAAAGGAGCACAGTAATTATTATGATATAGGTTATAAAGAAGTGCGTTTTGCGAGGAGCACTCTTGATTCCTCTGACGCATATTATTCTATGCAAGAATCATCGTGTCACGAGAAGATAGCTAGTAGAAGATTTCAACGTCATCTCCTGGATTGCAAGGTGAATTTCTATTTTTGTATCACCGCAATGAGATTTCTTCCCCATAGCAATCTGTTAAAAATAATTAATATTAATATTTATTTTTACCATATTGACTTTTTTCTAATATGTTAACAATAAATAAATTTAACGCATTACCTTAATGTTTTAAATAAATTATAAATATAAGTTGCACTTCATAAATTTGCAAAAAGAAATTCGCAATTAAATTGGGATCATTTAAACGTGGCAGGCAAAGCACAGTCGCTGCCGCCTTGTCACCTCTCGTCCTTTCTATAATTTCCCTATAAAAAAAATGATATACTTAAGGAAAAAAATTTAAAAAATACATTATAGACACATAAAGTGATGAAAAAAAAAAAACAGTGAAATTGTGAGTCTTATATGTCTGTCTTGAGCTTTTCCTTGAGTTCATATGGCGCCGGAGAAATGGCCTGAGTGGCGCTCGCTCTGCTCATCAACTCCGCCTCCACCAATACCATTGCCCTTTTCTACACATTGTTAATCCATTCCGCCATGGCCGCCGCATCCTTCTCTGCCACCTCCGACGATGGAGCCGCTGTCACCGAGACCGCGCCCCTCCGCGTCTTCTTCATCCCCTTCTTCGCGTCCGGCCACATGATTCCCATGGTTGACCTTGCCTGCCTTTTCGCCGGTCGGCCCGGAGTCGAGCCCACACTCGTCCTCACACCCGCCAACGCCGACCTCATCCGTTCCACCCTCGACCGCTCCGCCGCCGCTGGCCGCTCAGTCCGCCTCCTCCTCTTCCCCTTCCCTTCCGTCGGGCTCCCCGATGGTGTTGAGAGTATCGCTACCGCCCCCGCCTCTGACACCTGGCGCGTCCACAAGGCCGTCGAGCTCGCCCAGTCCGTCCACGACGAACTCATCCGACTCCACCGCCCCGACGCCGTGGTCGCCGATATCCCCTATTGGTGGACCACTTCCATCGCCGCTGACCTCGGCATCCCTCGCATTACCTTCCACGCCGTCGGCTGCTTCCCCCAGCTCGTCATGAACAACCTCTTCCGCATCCGGTCGGAGCTAGCCATCAACAATGGGAGTAGTAGTCCTACTCCGATCGTGACCGTCCCGGGTCTGCCAGGGAGGTCGATTTCCATCCCGCGGGCGGAGCTCCCGAGCTTTTTAAAGGCGCCCAATCACATGACAGCCGCGTGGGATCGGATGAAGCAGGCGCAGCTGAAGTGTCACGGCGTGGTGGTCAACACCTTCAGCGGCCTCGAAGGCGAGTACTGCGAGGAGTACCGCCGGGTGGACGCCCGGCGCGCCTGGTTCGTGGGCCCAGTGGCGCTGGCCGCCAATGCAGGCATCGAGCGGGGAGGAGGCGAAACAGGGGAGGCGACCGGAAAGGAGTGCCTGCGGTGGTTGGACGAGCGGGAGGAGGGGTCGGTGGTGTTTGTGTGCTTCGGGAGCTGGTGCTTCTTCACGGATGAGCAGCAGCGGGAGCTAGCTGCCGGGCTGGAAGCCTCGGGCCGACCGTTCCTGTGGGCGGTGAGGGCGGCGGAGGAGAACGGATGGATGGAGGAGGGATGGGAGGAACGGGTGAAGGAGAGGGGACTGGTTGCCCGGGGCTGGGTACCACAGGTGGCAATCCTCGGCCACCAGGCCGTGGGGGCCTTCCTCACCCACTGCGGGTGGAACTCTGTTCTGGAAGCCGTCACCGCCGGGGTGCCGATGCTGACGTGGCCGCTGGTATTCGAGCAGTTCATCAACGAGCGGCTGGTGGTAGAAGTGGTCGGCGCGGGACGGCGGGTGTGGGAGGGGCCGCGCGCCGAGGCCGAAGCGGAGAAGACGGTGGTACCGCGGGAGGCCATCGCCTCGGCTGTCACGCGGTTCATGGAGGCGGGCGGAGGGAGGGAAGAGGCCGCGAAGAAGGCCACGGAATTAGCGGCGGCGGCGAGGGCGGCTGTGGAGGAGGGCGGGTCGTCGCAGCAAGATCTGGAGAATCTGATCGACGAACTGGTGGCAGCGGGCCGCCGTGGAAGGGTGGAGAGCCAATTAGCTTAATCAATTACTCCAATTTAGTGGCTATTAATAAAAATGTAGGACGATAAGTATGGATTCTATTGGTACCTGATGCCTTAATGCTTATCTTAATTATTATGAATCTAAAAAGGGACGCACTTCTTATTTTTTTAAATTTATTGTTTTAGAGAAGTTTATATATTAAAGCCAAATAATAATAAAAAATATTATCGACTGGCAAATTAGCTTGCAAAATTCTTTGGAGGAAAGGAAAATATCAGTGCCAACTGCCACGCGTAATTTAGGGAAACGCGGCTTGAACGTCGTTTTATACTAATTATAAAATGCATTTTTCATTTCGTTAAATTTTGTTTTTTTTTCTTTTTCTTTTTAATTTTTGCAGAAAAAACAAGAGTAGGTCTATTCCCCAAAAATTCTAAACAATTTAGGGCAAATTGAGTTTCATTTGTCGATGCTTGTCTGGAGGTGGATAGGGCTATCAGATTAGTCAATTCATGATGAGGTGGTGGGTTAATTATTTAACGGGACGGGGCGGACCAACTCGTCAACTTGGCGGGTCGTGTAACGCCCGCCCCTCCTGCTAGTGGGGCGGGGTTACCTTGCTTGCTTACTTACAAGGGGAAACATACATGCATATTATTATTTCCTTTTCTAAAGTAACACAGCGGAAGAATTCATTTATATATATATTTTTTTACGAAGTCACGATATTATATTCTATCATAAACATGAATAAATATCATGAAGTCATGTGAAACATTAACATAAATAAATATAAGCAAGTCTTTTATTTGTCTTAGCTCAGCCACCACCACACACATCTCTTTGCCTCTCCTGCGGCTCCCCTAGTTCATCCATTCTTTGCCTTTATCTGCGGTACAAGGAAAGTAAGCTATAAGCACACAGGCTTAGTAAGATCCTTTCCTACTCACAAAAACGTATTTCATATCATAAGCATATAACAATGGAATCATAATCATCTAACATCATATCGTGTAGACATAGCATCATAACATATCATCTCATAAAGAACATCATGCTAAATCATGTCATAACTCATAAGAGCATCATGTCATATAAATCATAAGAGCATATCATATCATAAAAAATATCATGAGGTAACACATCATAAATAAAAGAGCATCATATCATATAAATCATAAGAGCATATCATATCCTAAAGAAATATCATGAGATAACACATCATAAATAAAAGAGCATCATGTCATATAAATCATAAGAGCATATCATATCATGAAGAAATATCATGAGGTAACACATCATAAATAAAAGAGCATCATGTCATATAAATCATAAGAGCATATCATATCATGAAGAAATATTGATGTGCGTAGATTATATACTCTTTTATGCATGTTTTTACGCACATTTACATACTTTGAGCATGCTTGATCTATGCACTTTTATACTTCCAGCTTTCTTTTTAGCATATTTACTCTTTTGGTTCGGAGATTTGCTTTTTGTGCATTTTCTATACACAGGAGTCGAAATTGGTGAAGATTATGTGTCCTCGGGCAAGCTTGGAAGGAATTGAAGGGAGAGAGCATCAGGCCGTGTATCACACACGACCGTGTAGTTTTAACAGGAAGGGAAGAGGACATGGCCGTGTGAATCTCACACGGCCGTGTCTTGATTTGAAGAAATTAGAGCAGATGCCTTACATGGCCGTGTAGATCTACACGGCCGTGTGAGTTTCACCACACGGCCGTGTAGCATTTCCAGAGAACAGAAGGGTCCTGGCCGTGTGAGTCACACGGCCGTGCAGCTTTGACAGAGAAGGAACTGGACATGACCGTGTGAATCTCACACGGCCGTGTCATGGGGCCGTGTGATGCCCGATTTCCTCCTCTATTTAAACCCTCCTTCATGAATTGAAAGGGGATCTCTTCCCCTTTGGGGAGAAGGCAAGATTTGGTGGTTTCCTCCCATTCTTGGGAGGATTTCTGGGCGATTCGAGGGGAGTTCTTGACGATTTCGACTCCGGAGCGAGGATTGGATCCGAAGACGAGGCTTCTTCGTAGATAAGTTTTCTCTTTCCCCCTTTTTCTTGGTTTCTTGGATTGGGGATTTAAGAAATGCTTGTAATCTTTATTTCTTCGGGTATTCTTCCTCGATTCATGGAGTAGATCTTGTATTCTAGGATTAAGGGAGTATTTGTATGATGGATTGATGTAATCTCTTATGGATTTGTCATTTTCTTGTTTCAATGACATTGTCTTGCTTGTATCAATTAGATCTTGAATGATTAATGGTGATTTGTGCTTAATTCTCATTCTTGATTGATTGTTTGGATTTCTTGTGGACTTTGTAAAGATAAACTCTCACTCGATCATCCAAGGGATCCACGTGACAGGTGCAAGCCCGTGTAAGGACGTTTGAGAGATAATCTTGAAGAGGAAATAGGAATATTCAAGAGAGTAGGATGGATCTTATGACTAGTTTCTTGTATCTTGATAGATTAATAAGTTGTGGGCTTCTATGTTGATATCCGAGGAAGGCATAGTAATAGGTGCGCTTCTGTGTAAGGACAACGTAGGTTCACGTCTAATTGATCATATTTAGATACATTTCTCAGTCCTTAGCCGGTTATCTATTGCAAGAGAGAACCGACAACTTTCTACAAGTGTTTGGCAATTGAGGGATAAGAATTGGTGAACCATTTACATTCAAGAAATCTTACAAAGAAACCGAAACTTCTAGAATCTCCCTTTATCATAACCCAAAATACTAAACTCTTATTTGTTGATCTTTAATATTAGATTTGTTTACCTTCACTTTGCATTTGAAATAATTGGATAGTTGTTTAGCTAATTTGCATTGAGACATTTCTAGTGCTTATTCCAGTCCCTGTGGATACGATAATCTTTTATATTACTTGCGACATTTCTGTACACTTGCGGAGCGTAACAAATATCATACAAGATGTCTTTTAAAACATGTGTCATGTCATGTGCAAGATGTCTTAAAACATATCATATAGTACTTGAACATAATATCATCATGAGGGCCCGGCTTGTACCACATACATACATAAATGCGCGCAATCCCTAGGACAGGGTAGCTAGCCCCGAACCTACTAGGGAACTAGGTCCGTACTACGACCGTCGACCTAGGGGCGTACTAAGGAGCCCATCCCTTTTTACTAGACCCGTTTATAGCCCGTTGGCCTAGAGACGCTTATGGAGCTCACCCTTGGTACAAGCCATACAAAGTAAAATAACATATCATGGTACATGTCATAACATAACATAATATATTATATCTTGTCATATCATGAAGAGTGCTCTTAGTCCCCAAGGGGAAGCAACTCTTAGACCTTCACTTGTCATATCATAAAGAGTGCTCTTAATCCCAACACAAAGGGAAGCAACTCTTAGGCCTTTGCTTGTCATATCATAAAACATGCATACTTGAGCACATAGCACATCATAAGAGACATTATCATGCATGAATCATAAGCATACATAAATGAGCATAATGCTTGTCATATCATAAAGCATGCATACTTGAGCACATAACACATCATAAGAGACATTATCATGCATGGATCATAAGCATACATAAATGAACACATCACCTATCATAGAGAAACATAATCATGAATGGGATCATTAACTAGCATCTCTTAATTCATAACGTAGCATGTGAGGCACATAATGATTCATAATCGGATCTCAATCACCATATCCTATAAGTGTTAGGACCAAAAGTAGCTAGAGGGGGGGGGTGAATAGCTCGTCGCGTTCGCTCGTTGCTCGGCGTTGCTCGGCGTTGCTCGGCGTTGCTCGTTTCTTCAAGAATATGCAGCGGAAAATACAGAAACAAATACAACAACGCTAACACGGTTGGTTTACTTGGTATCCACCTCACAAGAGGTGACTAATCCAAGGATCCACACCACACACGCACCCTCCACTATGAAAACACTCCTTTTCGGTAACTACCGAGGGCGGAGAAGCCCTACAAGACTCTCAGTACAAGAAGAAAGGAAAGGGAAACAAAATACAAGCGCAAAGCTTACAATGAGTACAGAAAACCCTAACCCTAGCTTCTCTTCTTGCCTTTGATCCGCCTCTTGACTTGGAAAGCTTCCAAGATCCTTCAAGAACTGGCGATCTGATCTTTGAGAGCGCTGTGGAGGAGCTGGCGAGTAATCTGGAGTGAAGAAGATACCGCAGCCATCGAACGCCTGCAGCTATAAACGATGTCAACGGTCGGATCCCGATCGATTCGAATATTCCCAATCGATTGGGGAGGCTTTGGATCGATCCACGGATCGATCCAGAGCGCCTCTGTGCTCTGGAAACGCGCCTGGATCGATCCACGGATCGATCCAGCGCTTATCGCGCGAAGCAGCCGCGTCCCAATCGATCCACTGATCGATTGGGACCTCTGGATCGATCCACGGATCGATCCAGAGGCTCTCTGTTCATTGGGACAGGTCTGGATCGATCCACTGATCGATCCAGAGCCTGGATCGATCCACTGATCGATCCAGCACTTGATTTTTGTCCAAAACCAAGTCCCAAACCTCCCAAACCAACATCCGGTCAACCTTGACCTGTTGGTTTGTCATGCCTAGCATCTAGTCACTCCCTTGACCTGCTAGGACTCCCTTACCAAGTGTCCGGTCAATCCCTTTGACCCACTTGGACTTTTCTCTGTGCCAAGTATCCGGTCAATCCCTTTGACCTACTTGGACTTTTCTTTCATGCCAAGTATCCAGTCAATCCTTTGACCTACTTGGACTTCCCAGCACCAGATGTCCGATCATCCTTGATCCATCTGGATTTTCCCTTGCCTGGCTTCACTCACCAGGACTTTCACCTAGCTTCACTCACTAGGGTTTTCCATCTGCCTAGCTTCACTCACTAGGACTTTCACCTGGCTTCACTCACCAGGATTTTCACCTAGCTTCACTCACTAGGGTTTTCCATCTGCCTAGCTTCACTCACTAGGACTTTCACCTGGCTTCACTCACCAGGATTTCCATCTGCCTAGCTTCACTCACTAGGACTTTCACCTGGCTTCACTCACCAGGATTTCCATCTGCCTAGCTTCACTCACTAGGACTTCCTTCTGCCTGGCTTCACTCACCAGGACTTTTCTTCTGCCTGGCTTCACTCACCAGGACTTTTCTTCTGCCTGGCTTCACTCACCAGGACTTTCATACTGCCTAGCTTCACTCACTAGGTCTTTCATTTTGCCTAACATCCTAGTTAGGACTTCCCAGTCAAGTATCCAGTCAACCTTGACCTACTTGACTCTTCTTCAATCAATATCTTATTGTCAAACATCTAAACCCAAACCAAGACTCAGCTTGGTTACCCTTGACCTGAGGGATATTGCACCAACAATCTCCCCTTTTTTGATATTTGACAATACCACAATAACACTTACAATCCCATATGTAAGTTAGGCTAATCCCATAGCCTCCTTCTTCATGCCACTAGGTAATGAAAGCATAAATTAAGCTCTTCATTCTCCCCCTAAGAGGGCAAACTCCCTCTAGGTAATGAAAGCCTAACTTACTCCCTTTCATGAGTCATTTCATTCTCCCCCTATGACCTTCCCATAGGTAATGAAGGCCTAAGCTTAACCATACATTCTCCCCCTATTGGCACACATCAACCCATCGTTGGACACACATCAACCTATGCTCCAATTCTGGGCACACTTCAACAAATCCATTTGTTGAAGACTCTCCCCCTGAAGAGTTGCTCATCGTTGTTCACAACCTCACTCGTTGTGATCAACACGATAATGAAGGTCCCATACCCTTCATTTATCCTTAACTTCTCCCTCAATGTAGACAACTACCCAACCTTGAGCATTATCTACTACTTGAGTGTCCACTTGAAATAATGAGGATATCCACTCCCTATTTCTCCCCATTTCAAGTTTAAATGCTCAACCTTGAGCAAGTTCACAACAGAAGGTTAACCACCTTCCAAGGTTTATGAAAAATAATTTTCATGTCTTTAAAGAGTCCCTCCCCCTAAAGACAAGGTGGTAACTTCTGTCATTGCACCAACAATGACTTGGAATCCCTAAACCTTTAGGAAACCCAAATTTAGAAGTTTTGAGGTTCAAGTATTCAAAATTTGAAACAACCTCAACCTAAACTTCTACTTAGTCTTCGTTAACCAATCCATCCTTGTTTTCAACATGAAAACACCCTTTGTATGTATACAAATGTATTTAAGGGGTTTGGAATGGTTACCTAGACTAAAATAGGTTCAAAGATGCTGAAATCAGGCCTTCCCAGCCAAAACCAGCAACTTGGATCGATTGAAGTTGGGTTCCAATCGATTGAACCTTTCTGAATCGATCCACTGATCGATTCAGACTCCCTGGATCGATCGGCTGATCGATCCAGCGAGCTTCTGCTCGCGGGAATTGCCGTTTGAATCGATCCATGGATCGATTCAGGAACTCCAATCGATCCATGGATCGATCGGAGCTCTGATAGTTGCTGAAATTCCATTTCAGTCAACTTCAGAAACCCCTAGAAAATTCTACAAAAATCCAAAAATCATGAAATTTCGTGTAGACATTATTTAGGGCGTTTACTATCACGGAAAAATAGTTTTCTATGAAAATACTTCATATTTTCAAAGATTGACACAAACTTGAGAACTTGCAAAAACTTTAGTGTTTTATTCAAGTTTGGGTCTAACTATTCAATGGTGATTACTATCAAAAGATAGCCTTCACCAAGGTTTTCCAAAAACATTTTAAAAACATTTTCAAAACCAATATCCCATCATGTTCCTTGGGCATAATGCACATGACTTGTACATTAGCTTTCCCAATGATGGGAAAACACATAACTATGTGTTTTGATGAACCTAAAAACTCAAAAGAATGCACTAAATCAACATGTTGAGTTTTGTTCATCATCCTAACATCTCACTTGTATCTATTGTGGACAAAACACATACAAGTCACCTTATAGTCTTTGTGAGATGTAGATTTTGGTTTTTGCCCTAATCTAGGGATCATGCATATTTATCTAGGCATTTTAGAAATGTTAGACATCCACCTAGGATGTCACTTGTCAATAAGTGTCGTTAAATGCCATTTGTCCTTAATTACAAGGAATTAAACTTAATGCATGATTATGTCATGGCATACATCAAAAGAAAATAATTTTCAAAAGAAAATATCCTATTACTACATGATGTATGAATGTCATGACATGGTATTTTTGGATTTTTCATAATAAAACATGAATGCAAAACTAGACATGATGTCATGGCATATTATGGGCAAACAATCATGGCAAGATTTAGCATAAATAAAATATACCTAGATTAACTATCTAAGTATCCTTAAAGTCTTAGCTAAACTTACACCTTAAACCTAGATTGCCCTAAAGTGCTTCAAGAGAATGCCAAAGCCTAAATTTGGCATTTCTAATTTCCTTGATTTAATGTATGCCAATTGAAAATAAACATGTCCTCAAATGTTGGCATATTCCATTTTTCCTCAAGAGTAGCACTTTTAAATTAAGGCCCGGATTGCCTTAAATTGCCTAAGAACATACCAAAATCCCAACTTGATAGTTCTAATGAATTTCCCAATATGTGCCATTTAAGATTAAAATCAATTCTTCCACCATTAGGCACATTTTACTCTTTCAAGGAGTAATCAAAAGGTCCATTTCATTTTCAAAGGTTAACTAAAACCTTGAAAATGCTCCTTGAGTGTCAATTTCCTCAAAGTTGGGTTAACTACCCTTCTAATCGGAGTTGACACTCTCTAATCCATCTATGGGGTAGAGAAGATGCTCCTAGGAACCCAACACCTATTGGTGCTCCTTGGATGCTCTAGGTACTCACTAGGGATAACTTCCCTAGATACCTTCCTAGTGACCTTGTTGGGCTTCTTAGAAGCCTTGGTCACATTTTCTAGGTCAACTCTAGGGATAACCTCCCTTGTGACCTTGTTTGTGACTTTCTTAGACTTCTTAGAAGTCTTAGTCACATTTATTGCAACAATACTCTTAGGGATGACTTCCCTAGTATTTTTGGCTTGACCACTAGACCTAGGGTTTGTTCCATAACTATATGGAACTCTATGGTAAGAGGGCACATCTTTCTTAGCCTTTGGTTTGTATCCCAAACCTCTATGGCCATTGGATGACTTTTGTACCCCTAAACCTAGGTTATGCTCATTTTGCCCTAATAGAATATTTTCCATCCTTTTTAGGGTCTTTTCCATTTTATCAAGCCTTGATCTCAAGACTTGATTTTCTATCACTAAGTCCTTAGTTTTTGGTTTTTCATTTGATCCATGAGCATTTTTATTCTTGGGCTTGTATCTATTATCCTCAGTGTTCTTGCCTAGGTTTTTACCTACATTCCTAGCCTTAGGGATAGTAGTTTTGGCATGTAGGGCCACATGCTTTTCCTTAAAGCCCTCAAGCTTCCTATTCTTATGGTAAATCGCATTAAAATGATAAAAATTTGACCTAGCATGCTTTTTACCATTTTGCAAGGGAATAGGCTCAATGAAAGTTACCTTCCTTTTTACCTTGGAGGCTCCCCCTTGACTAGTGCCTCCTTGAGCCTTGACCATCTTCTTCCCCTTGGGGCATTGACTTCGGTAATGCCCTTTTTGTTGACACAAGAAGCACACAATGTGCTCCTTGCTCTTCTTTGTCCCGGGGGTGGTCTCCTTGGGCTTCTCCTTGCCCTTTTGTGCCACTTGGCCCTTCTTCTTGGCCAAGTTGGGACACTTGCTCTTATAGTGCCCATGTTCCCTACACTCAAAACATATTATATGATTTTTATTATTAATTGAAATATTTATACCTTTGCTTGTAGGGGTGGCATCTTTTTCTTTGGATCCGGAGGTAGAAGCTTCCTCTTGATCGGACGTCACCAAGGATTGCTCCCCCTCAATCCTAGAGGTGGAGGCTTCATCATCTTGAATATGAAACAAGGAGTATGCTCCCTCCTTGTTCCCTTCGTTGCATTCCCTTGAGGATGAAGCTTCTTGGATCTCCTCTTCTTCGGAGGTTGAGCATCTCTCAACCTCGGAGTCCCCCTCTTGGTCTTGATCCAATGAGTCGCCCTCTTTGGATTCTCCTTGATTTGATACAGTGGAGGGGATCTCATGAATTCTTGCCAATTTGCTCCAAAGCTCCTTGGCATCTTCAAACTCTCCAATTTGTTCCAAGATGTTGCTTGGCAATAAATTGACCAAAAGCTTGGTCACTTTGTCATTGGCCTCACATCTTTGGATTTGGTCTTTGCTCCACTTGCTCCTTTTGAGTACTTTGCCCTTGGAATTTGTGGGAGCTTCAAAACCTTCCATGAGAGCAAACCATTGCTCTATCTCCATCATAAGAAAATTTTCGATTCTTGATTTCCAAGAATCGAAGCTTGTAGATGAATATGGTGGAGCCACCCTTGTGTCAAATCCAAGTCCATCTTGGAATTGCATCTTGAAGTTGAGCTTGATAGAATCTTGAACTTGAAGAATTTGCTCCAACTTCTTCACCCTCTAGCTTTTCTTGATATGTTTGCCCCTTCCGGCGGTGATTCTGGTGAAGAGCAACCTTGCTCTGATACCACTTGTTAGGACCAAAAGTAGCTAGAGGGGGGGTGAATAGCTCGTCGCGTTCGCTCGTTGCTCGGCGTTGCTCGGCGTTGCTCGGCGTTGCTTGTTTCTTCAAGAATATGCAGCGGAAAATACAGAAACAAATACAACAACGCTAACACGGTTGGTTTACTTGGTATCCACCTCACAAGAGGTGACTAATCCAAGGATCCACACCACGCACGCACCCTCCACTATGAAAACACTCCTTTTCGGTAACTATCGAGGGCGGAGAAGCCCTACAAGACTCTCAGTACAAGAAGAAAGGAAAGGGAAACAAAATACAAGCGCAAAGCTTACAATGAGTACAGAAAACCCTAACCCTAGCTTCTCTTCTTGCCTTTGATCCGCCTCTTGACTTGGAAAGCTTCCAAGATCCTTCAAGAACTGGCGATCTGATCTTTGAGAGCGCTGGCGAGTAATCTGGAGTGAATCGGAGAAGAGATTGCCGCAGCCATCGAACGCCTGCAGCTATAAACGATGTCAACGGTCGGATCCCGATCGATTCGAATATTCCCAATCGATCGGGGAGGCTTTGGATCGATCCACGGATCGATCCAGAGCGCCTCTGTGCTCTGGAAACGCGCCTGGATCGATCCACGGATCGATCCAGCGCTTATCGCGCGAAGCAGCCGCGTCCCAATCGATCCACTGATCGATTGGGACCTCTGGATCGATCCACGGATCGATCCAGAGGCTCTCTGTTCACTGGGACAAGTCTGGATCGATCCACTGATCGATCTAGCACTTGATTTTTGTCCAAAACCAAGTCCCAAACCTCCCAAACCAACATCCGGTCAACCTTGACCTGTTGGTATGTCATGCCTAGCATCTAGTCACTCCCTTGACCTGCTAGGACTCCCTTACCAAGTGTCCGGTCAATCCCTTTGACCCACTTGGATTTTTCTCTGTGCCAAGTATCCGGTCAATCCCTTTGACCTACTTGGACTTTTCTTTCATGCCAAGTATTCAGTCAATCCTTTGACCTACTTGGACTTCCCAGCACCAGATGTCCGATCATCCTTGATCCATCTGGATTTTCCCTTGCCTGGCTTCACTCACCAGGACTTTCACCTAGCTTCACTCACTAGGGTTTTCCATCTGCCTAGCTTCACTCACTAGGACTTTCACCTGGCTTCACTCACCAGGATTTTCACCTAGCTTCACTCACTAGGGTTTTCCATCTGCCTAGCTTCACTCACTAGGACTTTCACCTGGCTTCACTCACCAGGATTTCCATCTGCCTAGCTTCACTCACTAGGACTTTCACCTGGCTTCACTCACCAGGATTTCCATCTGCCTAGCTTCACTCACTAGGACTTTCACCTGGCTTCACTCACCAGGATTTCCATCTGCCTAGCTTCACTCACTAGGACTTTCACCTGGCTTCACTCACCAGGATTTCCATCTGCCTAGCTTCACTCACTAGGACTTTCACCTGGCTTCACTCACCAGGACTTTTCTTCTGCCTGGCTTCACTCACCAGGACTTTTCTTCTGCCTGGCTTCACTCACCAGGACTTTCATACTGCCTAGCTTCACTCACTAGGTCTTTCATTTTGCCTAACATCCCAGTTAGGACTTCCCAGTCAAGTATCCAGTCAACCTTGACCTACTTGACTCTTCTTCAATCAATATCTTATTGTCAAACATCTAAACCCAAACCAAGACTCAGCTTGGTTACCCAGGTCAACCTTGACCTGAGGGATATTGCACCAACAATAAGGAGGCCGAAACATTCAAAGTATTTCCCTAGGGTACAAGCAACATAAAAGCATATGAACCCTAAATCAATTTCATAGCATTTATCATAAATAACATCATGAGCATATTTAGTTAGGTTCTAAGCTTCCTAGGTCTTTCAACCTAGTTGTGGCCGAAACCTTGTTAGCATGAACCCAGGTTACAAGTGGCACAAAACATATGAACCCAAAACCAATTTCATATCATATACTTTAAGGAACATCATGAGTATGTTTTGTTTAGGTTCCAAGCTTCCTAGGTATTTAAATCTTGTTCTTGGCCGAATAGTAAGGAGCATGAAACTAAGTTCTAAACAACATACAAGCATGAAAATATCATGTTAACTTCATATCATTTCATAAGGAAAGTCATGAGCATGTTAAATCAACTTTTAAACTTTCCTAGGCTCCTAATCCCATCATGGCCGAAAGTTCAAAGAGTATGAACCTAAACTCTAAACAACATACAAG